>NC_140507.1:27019904-28263654 GCF_964339955.1 Pipistrellus hanaki | reverse complement strand
ACACTTAACGCTCTTCGGGTTGCTCTCCTGGTAAAGACCCAACAGTTGGCAGGAGCGCCCATGCCCTGCGCCCCTGGCCCTGCCTGCCTCTGCTACTGCCTCTCATGCCACACCCCCTCCTCCCCTGACTTCCTGGACAGGCTGGCGTTGGCGTGGACCTGAGAGGAGGCGGACGCCCTCCCGCACTGGAGCTCACCTCTGCCGGGCCACTGTCCCCCCACCCCACCCCCGGCACAGGCTTCATCAGTCCCCCCAGCTTATTCCTCGGGACCTCTTCCCGGGAGCTCTCGCTGAGCCTGTAGACCAGGCCGGGACTCCCGCTGGCAACGCTCTCCTGGAGAGCACACTGCTTCTCCAGCTGTGAGCTCACTGCTCCCCGCCTGGCCGGAGCTCCGTGAGGGCAGAGGCCATGCTTGGCTTGTTCACTGCTGCTTCCGGTGCCCAGCACTAAGCTCCTAACACAGAGCAAGTGCTCAGAAAATTATCTGAAGATAATGAATGAATGAAGGGCACCACTCGTGGTCCGAAACCACACTCGTCAGCCAACATGCCCCAGCGGGTGTGCTGTGGTCAGCGGTAAGCGGTACTGCAAATAGTTTAATGCATAGCAGTTGGATTAAGGTTTGTGTTTCGTTTCTTTCTAGAAAGTAGCAGATGCTTCTCTCAACATTACTCTGACTGATTTACATTCCTAGAGGCATTCTTTTTTATCGTTATTATTGGTTGATTTTAGAACTGATTTGAGAAAGAGAGAGAAACATCGATTTGTTGCTCCACTCAGTGAACCCATTTGGTTGCTTCCTGTACGTGCCCACAACTGTGGCGTACTGGGACAATGCTCTACTGAACTGAGCTACCTGGCCACAGCGCCTAAAGCATTCTTAAATGGGAGAAAGGGGAGTGGAGCCACAGCTATCTGCTGGGGACTACACATCACCCACAGTTTTTTACCATGGGAATACATGTGTTAGTGCCATGTTCTGGGTATGTCAGAGCAGAAGAGAGGCTTAGAAATGATGGCGAGAGCATTTTTTTATTTTCAGAGAAACCCAAGGAAGAAGCCACTTCCCCATTTCTCTGCCCAGTTTGAAGGCAACACTTCTCCAATACTTGTCCCTCGATGTCTTTTCAGCCTCTTCCTCTCCAATTCATTCTTGCACCCACTCCAGCCTGCCTTCATCCTCCCCGACTAATTGAAATGACTTGTCGCCATCAGCAACCTCCTCCAAACCTCCAGACTCAATGGGCAGCCCTCGCTCTCCCCCTGCGTGGCCTCTGAGGAGTTCGGCGAGGCTCCTGTGACACCGCTCCTCCGGCCTCAGGCTTCCCTGCTCCCCACTCTCATTCCCACGTGTGGGCCAGAGCTTCTCGGGGCTCAAGCCTCCACCCTCAGCTCTTTCTGTCTAAACCCTTTTCCCGGGCGCTCAGGCCAGTCCTGTGCTGAGATTCTCCAGTTGTATTTCCAGCCCAGAGGATCTGATGACTCCCATGCCTCCAACTGCAGACTGACGTCTCCTCCATATCCCCAGCCTGTGCTCTGAGTCATCCCTGTCCCCCGAACATACCTCCATCCGTGGAGCTGTGAGACCCAGGGACCTAGGAGCCATCTTCAGCCCCTGCGTTTGCCTCGCCCCTCACTCCAGTCAATCATCAAGCTGATCCATCCACTTCCAGGCACCCTCAGTCTGTCCTCCTCACTCCCCTCCACCAGCACCACCGGGACAACCGGCCCCCTGGCCATCACCTCTCACTGGGAGGGCTGCAGTGGCTTCTTGGTTAATTTCCTTGACTCCTTCCTTTCCACACCAACCCATTAACCATTCAGGGGTCAGAGTAAAAATTCAAAACAGAATTGACTCCCTGCACCCAACCTCTCAATTGCTCTCCATGACACTAAACAACAACCCAAACTCCTTCCCATGACTGGTAAAGCCCTACACTACGGGTGTCGAACTCAATCAGAGAAGGGGCCAAAATCTAAAATCCAGCCTAAATCGCGGGCCGAATGGTTTACTGAACAGTCATAAACTGACAATGTCATAAACTGACAGCGGAGTGCAGTGATGACAGCGCGGTGCGGGCCACATTGCAAGGCCTGGCGGGCTGGATTTGGCCCGCGGGCCTTGTGTTTGACACATGTGCCCTACACCATCTGCTCTCCTCCCCTCCCTTTCATTTCCTGATCTCTGGCCACTCCTTGTCATGGTTTTGCACACACGCCAAGCATGTTCTTACCTCCGGTCCTCGCCTGGCTGGGCCTTCTGGCTGGAGTGGCCTCTCCTGCTCTCCACAGGTTAGATCTCAACTCCAATGACACACCACAGTGAAGCCACCAACCCATCTAAAATGGGCCCTCCAGCCTGCCCAGTGTGGTAGAGCATTGACCTATGAACCAGGATGGTCACTGCTGGATTCCCAGTCAGGGCATATGCCTGGGCTGTGGGCTCGGTCCCCAGTGTGGGGCATGCAGGGGGCAGCCTATCAATGATTCTTTCTCATCATTGATGTTTCTCTCTCTCCCTCTTCCCTCCTCTCTGAAATAAAAAAAAATATGTACTTTAAAAATAAAATGGGCCTCCACATTCTAGCCACATCTCTACTCTATGCTTGCACCTGGTAGTTCCCTTAAGAGTTATTTGTTCTTTTGTCTCTTTTTCCCTGATTTGAATATTACTTCTATGAGGGAAAACACATTGTCTTTTTTGACTCTTGTAGCCCCCGGCTTATCTCAGAGCTTGACATTCAATGGGCGCTCAATAAATATGCATCCAGTAATTGAATGGATGAATGAAACTAATTCCACAACCCTTAATGCATTCTTAAGTTTGAAAACTCTGTCTGGAGACATTTCCTTTGGTTTCCCTTAAATCTCTGGTTCTACAGATCCACACGTTGCTTTTTGGCAGGGCCTGTCCCCCGTCTAATCAGAGGGCATCTGCTCCTGGCCAAGCTCCAACCTTACAACTGGAATCTTCCCCGTAACCACCTACCACGGGGAAAGAGCAGCCAGAGCGCCAGGGGCAGGTGAGGGAGCTGGCTTCGGCCGGCGCAGAGGAAGGAGGTAACCTTGGGACCGGGGTGAGGCGCTGGGAGCTGGAGGCCTGCCATCAACCCAGCCAGCACTTGAGGGGAGAGATGTCAGATTTATTCAGCCGCAGGAAGCACCCGGGACTAAAATCAATACTGAGCCTTGGGGCTGTATTTCTGCTTTTCATTGGCCAACGCAGAACTGTAATAACTCCTTGTTTTAACATAGGCCCTCTTTCCAAAGAGCCCCACGGGTTTTATTTTTGGTTTAATAGGTCCTCAAGCATGAACTGCTATGTGGTCCGAAGCAGACATAACCACCACCATTCTGTGCAGAGGATGGGGGAGCACAGAAAGGTTGGATGAACTGCTGAGGGTCGGAGAAAGAGAAAAAGATGGATCTAGGCGTAGGAGTTCCAGGGGCGGCCCCCACTTCACGATGCAGTGCTGGCCAGGATGCAATTCGCCCGTGGGCGCCATCTGATAAAAGAGGTGCCTATAATACTTACCTTGTCATCAACCTAAATTTACTCTTAGCTGCACACTCATATATCGACCTGCTCCGTGGCCTCTCCATGTGGCTGTCGTGCTGGCACTTTGAATTCGGTGAGTCCAAAACTGAATGCTCACCAAACTTGCTCCCCTCAACACACACACACACACACACACACACACACACACACACACACACACCCGCCTTAGGAAAACTACTACTACCACTCCCCAAATGCCAATGTAATCCTGGCCTCCTCCTCGGTTCCTACTTTCAATAAATCACCAATATGCCAAGACTGTCTTTGCAATATTTCCAGTTCCACTCACTCTTCCCCACCTGTCGAGTCTACTCCCACCACCTTTCACCGGCCCTTCACAAAGCCCCTTATGAAGGGTCTCTGCCTCCGGGCTGGCCATTCATTGTCCATCCAGGCGCCAGGGTGGCCCTCTCTCGGTTCAAATGTGGTCACTTCTCTCTCCTCACCATCAGGTACCTCATTATCACCATCTGTGCACCCGGCTAAGCCCATCTCTCCCACACGCCCCTCCTCACCCCCCTCTGATCACCTGCACCCTGCCCCCTCCTCCTCAGGGCCTTTTGTGAGGTGCTCCCTGGAGTCGGGATGCTCTCCTCCCTCCCTGCCCTTCTCAAGGCCAGTCCCCACTCACCCTTCAGGGACTGACATTCAATGGGCGCTCAATAAGTATTGAATGTTAGGCTCTGAGATAAGCCTTTTTCCATGTCCTCGGGAAAAGCTCTCCTGGCCTGACAACCTCATGGCACTCAGCACAGCTGTGTAATGTCCATCTCCCACTAGGCATTCAGGGGAACAAGAGCAGGGGCCAGAAGTGTGTCTATCTCATTTGCTGCTGAACACACAGTGCTTTAAAAAGCACCAGGTACATAGTAGGTGTACAATCAATATTGACTGAATCAGTGAATGCTCATGGCTCAATGTGTTTATTTCCTTCTCTTCTTAGAAGCAAAGATGTTCCCAGGTTTATGTTGATCTATATTAATAAAAGGGTAATAGGTTAATTAGACCAGGAGACCATCCCGAAGTCCTTCCAAAGCCATGGTGGCAAGGCCGAGGCAGATGTGGTTAGAGGCGATCAGGTCGGGAGGGGAGGGCAGTTGGAGGCAATCAGGCAGGCAGAGGGGAGTAGTTGGGGGGCGAGAAGGCTAGCAGGGGAGGCAGTTGGGGAGAGCAGGCCAGTATCAGAGTGGTTAGGGGTGATCAAGCAGACAGGCAGGTAAGCAGTTAGGAGCCAGCAGTCCCGGATTGTGACAGGGATGTCCAACTGCTGGTTTAGGCCTGATCCCACAGGGGACATCCCCCAAGAGGTCCCAGATTGGAGAGAGAGCATGGCCAGGCTGAGGGACACCCTCATGCACAAATTTCATGCACCAGGCCACTAGTATCTTAATTTAACCAAAAAAAAAAAACAACACAAAAAACTATGGATAGAAAGTGGGGTGACATGATCTCTCCACTCCTAGGCTATTCTGCAGGTTTGAGGGTAATGTTGCAACATATCCTGGCCCCAACAAGAGGAAAATTAAATAGATGCATTTCTTGACACTAATGAGAACAGCTCACCCAGCAGGACCTGTAACTTTTATGAATGCATCGATTTCCCCTATTGGTTACATATGTGTATTCAGCAGAGCTCACTCCATCTCCCCACGGCCCCCAGTGCCAGCAACACCCCTCACACATACTTTGTTGCTTTCTTCCCCCCATGCAGAACCATGGCAAATGGGCAACTCGGCTTGGGAAGAATTGATTTTACGCAAATAATACTTCACAAATAGACAAAAATAACCATCGGAAAAGCCTAATGGCCAAGCCACTACCCAGGGACAGAGCAGAGGGAGCGGCATTCCTAACCACAGAGAAAACATCCCGAGGGTAACAATACCAGTAACCTTTGGTGATGTGCACAGAGCACTGAGGTGTGTCAGAGGCCCCAGCCCTGAGTTATCTAATGTAACCCTCACCACAGCCCCCTGTAGGCTCAGATAAGTCCCACTGCACAGACGGAGATACTGAGCCCTGTAGTTGTTACCCCTCGGTGAGTAAATGGGAGAGCCAGGATTGAGCCCACACTCCCTGATGTCAAAGGTCCCACCGTGACCCAGGACCCCACACCACCTGCTGCCAACTCCCCAGCTGCCCACAGTGAAAATCATGTTGTAAATAATGTTACTGGCTCATTTATTCACACTGTATGTTGTACTCACGAAGTTTAGTGTCCACTCCATGGAAGGTGAGGTTTGTCGGCACCATGTTAAATGGGAGATCGCACTAATTATTTACAATTCTGAGTACAGATGCGTCAAAAGGCACTGACAACTGTGACTTGTGGGACCTGGTACCGAAGGACTTACTGAGACCCGGGACCGTGAGGGTGATGCAGCCTCATCATCACGGAATGGAAAGCAGCATTCAGCCGCCAGGGGCCACATGTTTGGCCCTCACTCCGAGTACTGATGCCTTCTCTCCCTCTAACCCGGCTGGCTGCTCACGAGACTGCTGGTGAAACAAGCTCTTGACCCACTTCTGTGGTCGTCCAGGTGAAGTTTAGGTGGCCAGGCATCATGGGCTGATGTTTTTGTGAAAAGTCGCTGGCGATGAGAAGGAGGGACCGGGGTTTGCCCTGGGAAAGCCAATCTCAGAATCTTCCTTTAACTATTCAACAATCCGCAGGCCCTTTGTGCCGGGCTGGATGATGCTGGAGACACCGCAGGGGAAGGGGACAGACAGCCCCTGCCCTCCTGGCCCTTATTCTAACAGGGAGGACCTCACCACCTGTTTGCAGGCACTGGAGACAAGCTTGGTTGGCCCAGTTGGAAAGAATTCATATTTGTTTCGTTCCTCCTGGAGATTCATAAAGAGAACTCGGACATCTGTCTGCCTGGAATGTCCTCCCAGTTCTCCAAGGGCTAAAACAACCCCTGGAGTTTGTGAGACGCGTCAGCTGTCAGCTGCATCCGTTTCATGCCGATAACAATGGTGTGACTCCTTTTAAGGGCTCTGGGGAGGACTAGGAGGGGTGTAAAACTTACAATGCCTAATATCTGCAAGTGGGAAACATATGACAGGCAGTGTCCTTGCCATCCCTATAAGATGCTTTGCAATTTACAGTGGATTTCTTATTAAAGTCTCATGTCTGAGGCTCACTTAAGCAGGTCAGTTCGCCCCTGTGTAGCCTGAGAAGCTTAGACTCAGAAAAGAAATTTGAATCACTTACACACTCCTCTCCACTAGTTTTCTTAAAGTCAAAGTGTTAGGAAGAATTTGCCTGGCTGCACACATATTTGCATATAATTTACAGATGCCTCAACTATGAAAGGAATCCTCAGGCAATTTGCAAGTTAAATTTGTATCATTTCACTAAAGTCGTAAAGTGAAAAGGGAGTTATGGAGCCAGGGAGAACTGTAGGGGAGACAGAAGGGGACCCCAGAAATCCCCCCAAGATCTTCAGTGGGAGAACACTAAATTCAACTCAGCATCTGCCCAACAAAGGAATATTATGCAGGTCATTAAAATGAGGGCTATAAAACCCATGCAAATGGAGAAACGGAGTTAAAAAAAAAAAATCAAGTTATAGAATTGTATGTACAGCATGTTTCAGCAGGAAGGAAGGGTGAAAGAAAACATACCAGGGACTAGCAGTGGCTGTGTTAGGCTAGAACTGTGGGTAATATCCTTTTTCTTCTTCCAAAGATATCTTAACTTAGAATGTAACAAAAACAATATTTCCTTTATTAAGAGCATATACTTGTGTTAGGGAGACCTGGGCCTGGACATCAGCTCTGTCACTGAATGTCTGTGTGATTTCCACAAGTGTTTTCCTCTCTATATACTTGTGTCCTTATTTATAGGATGGAGGTAATCATAGCAGGATTTGGAGAAGGTAGTATCGTGTGTATACACAGCGCTTTGAACCATATCTTACACATACGAAGTGCTCAATTAATGTTAAATGAGTATTCTCAAAAAGTTATGGAACTTCATTCCTCCTCATCGGTGGGGATTGGTTAAGGTGACTATTCTGTTGATTCTTCTCAGTCCTCACTTCTGATGAAGGTGGTGGAGAGAGGATTAGATTGAGAGTCATGAGACCCAATTAACACCATATTTTCCTGGCCATTCCCCATACTCCATTTTCCCTCTCCTAACATGAGGGGAGAGGGCTACAGCACATCTACCCCAGCATTCTACTCTTAGGCAGCATGAGGTGCCCTTGACATTAACAATTAAGGTTCCATACACTTCCAACAACTACAGGAAGTCCAAACAAATTAATGAGGGAAAGAATACATCAATGGGAAAATGGAACAAGCAATTCACCAAAGAAATACATATGGCCAAACTATATATGAGTCAACTGCCTAGTAACTAAAATAAAATACTTTAAATAACAAATCACCTGTCAAATTTGCAAAGATTGTTTAAGCAAAAGAAAATAACCAAATTTAATACATAGGCCCCACATGCAGGTGAGGTTTTGCCAAGATGTTTTTTTTTTAATTCATATTAGTAAACATCACTTTATTTGATTTTCTATAAAATTTATTGGGGTGACATTATTCAATAAAATTATATAGGTTTCAAGTGTACAATTCTATAATAAAAATATATTTTTAAATCATTATTCTCTAGTTGGCAGATATGGAGAACAATCACTCCTCCTACACCAGGTGTGTGCTGATAAACTGTCACAATCCTCCTAGAGGCTTAGTCATGATATTTATATCAATTGCCATAAAATGCTTGTAACCTTTGACTTTACAACTTTACCCATCGGAGTTTAACCTGGTAAGATTATTAAGAATGTTTACAAAGATTTATCAACAATTATGTTCTTCTGAGCATTTTGTATATTAGTGAAAATTTGGAAACCATCTGTCTAGAACAGTGGTTCTCAAGCTTTCTAATGCCGCGACCCTTTAGTACAGTTCCTCATGTTGTGGTGACCCCCAAACATAAAATTATTTTCGTTGCTACTTCATAACTGTAATTTTGCTGCTGTTAATGAATCGTAATGTAAATATCTGTGTTTTCCGATGGTCTTAGGCGACCCTGCTAGCGTTTCTCAACCTGTGGGTCGAGGCCGTAGAGCCTGCTGTAAATATCTGTGTTTTCCAATGGTCTTAGGTAACCCTGCTATCGGGGTTGAGAAATGCTAGCAGGGTTGCCTAAGACCATCGGAAAACACAGATATTTACATTACGATTCATTAACAGCAGCAAAATTACAGTTATGAAGTAGCAACGAAAATAATTTTATGGCCAGGACTGGTTTAGCTCAGTGGATAGAGCATCGGCCTGTGGACTGAAAGGTCCCAGGTTCGATTCCGGTCAAGGGCATGTACCTTGGTTGCAGGCACATCCACAGTGGGGGGAGTGCAAGAGGCAGCTGGTCTATGTTTCTCTCTCATCGACGTTTCTAACTCTCTGTCCCTCTCAATTCCTCTCTGTGTAAAATCAATAAAATATATTTTTTAAAAAAAGAAAAAAGAAAATAATTTTATGGTTGGGGGTCACCACAGCATGAGGAACTGTATTAAAGGGTCATGGCATTAGAAAGCTTGAGAACCACTGGTCTAGAAACCGAAGGATAGTTAAATAAACTACTTTTATATAATAGGACATTATGTGGTCATTAAATGATCTGTTATTTGGAGTATCTAACAGCCATGAACATATGGCATTAATTAGATAAAAATAATTGATCAGTATTATCCTAGGTTGGTTCTTTGGAAGTAGGGTCTGAGACAAGGATTTTGGGAAAGTGACTCATTAAGAAAGTACTATGGGGAGAAGGGAAGCAAAAGGAACAGGGGGATGCAGAAAAAGAAAGCCAAGCAAGGGTGACCTGCAGGAGATCAGCTTTGGGCTGGTCCTATGGGAGCTCTGGAGCAGAGATGTGCACCCCCTGTTGATGCCCCATGAGGGGCTGGTCTTTGTTTCCCCGTGGCATTACCTTCTGACTGCTGGATGGGACGTGGGTAAGTCTTCTGAGAAGGGCAAATACTTATACCCCTTTGCTCCTCATGTTAAGGTTACCCCATCCATCCACAGCCTCTCGAGGATTCTGACAGGTTACACCCTCTGAGTAATCACACCAGAGGAGGGTTACTTTAGTGACTGCACTTGGTCTTAAAGTCATAACTGATGCTTGCCCTTCCCTTCCCTTTGGCCAGCACTTCTGCCAGGTGTGGGTGACCTGCCTGGGAACCTTTAGCCATACAGAGTCTAAACCCCTAATCACCAGGCCAGCCTGCTGTGCTTGACCATTTACAGTTATGATTGGCCATGGAAGTCACAAGAAATATCAGGGGATCACCTGATGCAAACATACTTCTCCTTACTACTGTCACAGAGCATCATCTTCCTCATGATGAGGAGGTCAATTACTCTTTTCTGTACCTGCTGTCCCCTTCTGGTATGAAATGAGGAACCGAAGTGACATGGCAGCAGCCACGGCTTAAATTTAGTGGAACGCCTTCTCGGTGCCCAGTTGTAAACAGGAATGCAAATTATCCAGACTGGTTACTGAGAGTGATGATGAGCAGGGATGACCTTTCTTACACTTTTTTTTTTTCTCAGACCCACATATTCTGTTTCCTGGGACCATAGCACCTTATAATGGCCATTTAAAGACACATGCTCTGCCAAAAGGTGTTGCCCCATCCTTGCAGGATATCAGCTCTAAATTGATACCTCAATGACACCTTCCACAGGCTGCTCCAATCTTTAATCAGGCCAGCAGCACAGGATGGTGCAGAATATAATAGGAACAGTGGATCCCATAGTGATGTGCTCTTTGCCATAAAATGGGTTTCTGGTCCAAGGCAATGTTACGAGGTTCTCATATCAGGACATCAAACACTGATTTGATCCTTATATGTGCTGGTGGTGCTGACGAAGACACTGCAGGCAGCAAAGGCAAACCTGAACCCAGAGTATGTGTCAGTCCCAGTCAGAACGAAACGCTGCCCATTCCAAGTTGGAAGAGGTCTGACATACAAAGGGTTTAGCATTGATTTCTGTTTCGGGAAGTTCAAGCATCCAGCTGTGGCGGTAGCTAAATCAACCTTAGGGAAAGGGAATCTATGTTGTTGGGACTATGAAAAGCCTTCCTCTCCGCCCCCACGGCCGCTCTATTCATCAGCCTATTGTGCAAGAAATAGAGATGTATGTAAATGCATGGGTTAGGAAGGACACATACATAAATTCCCAAGCCCTGTTAACTGAGAGGTGTAGAATAATCACACCCCAGTAGCAATGAGCTTATCTAATACCAGCTCTTGGTCTCTAAACACTATTCTCCAATAAAAGAAACTAAGTCGCCTTAAAAGGTGGCCAATTGCAGGGCTAGAACAGGGAAAATAGAAGATGAGCTTGGAAGTAAGAAAGTGCTCAAAAAGATGTGGGCTTGTCCAAAGAACAGGGTCCAATCTGAAGGAGATCCTAAGGGCCAAAGGTGGAAAAACGTTTGGAACCAAATAATAATAATGATGATGACTGGATTAGATTTATCTTATAAAATAAAATAAATATCCATGATTCCATATTGATATGAATGAGTGAGAATAGACAACTCTTCCTTACAGTAGGCTTCCAATTAATACATGTAGAGGGAAAGAGGGAAGAGGAAATAACACTACAATAATCATTGTTATAGATGAGATCTACCCACGGGTGGTAAAATGAGTAGGTGAAAGTTTGAAGAGAAATAGGACATGAATAGTCTCCAAGTATCTCCCTGAAGAATACTTATTAACTATAAAAGGAAGATAGTCACTTCACAGTGGAGAAACCTATCAGAAACCATCTTAACCAAGTGATGAAAGTCAACATCAACAGTAACAAGACCGATTGACATCAGGGCACTCTGGATATGATGTGCAAGAAAAACATAACTAATTTCCTTAGTATTATTGCCAAAAACATGCATGACCTTACTCCAAACATGAAAAAGCATCAGACAAACCCAAGTTGAGAAACATTTTATATACTACTGACCAGTATTCCTCATAAACATCAAGATTATGAAAAATAAGAAAAACGTCAGGAATTGTTAAAATTATAGGAGACTTACCAAAACCGGTTTGGCTCAGTGGCTGGAGTGTCGGCCTGCAGACTGAAGGGTCCCAGGTTCGATTCCAGTCAAGGGCATGTACTTTGGTTGCAGGCACATCTCCAGTGAGGGGTGTGCAGGGGGCAGCTGGTCGATGATAACCTCTCATTGATGATTCTAACTCTCTCTCCCTCTCCCTTCCTCTCTGTAGAAAATTAATAAAATATATATTTAGAAAAAAAGTTAGAGGAGACTGGAGATAAACAATAAATGTGAGATTCTGGAACAGAAAAAGGGCATTGGTAGAAAATTAGTAAAATTTAAGTAACATCTGTAGTTTGGTTCCCAGTATTGTGCCAATGTTAGTTTCTTGGTTTTGTACCATGGCTATGTATGATATTAACATTAACATAAGCTTGGTAAAGGATATAAAGAAACTCTTTATACTATTTTTTCAACTATCCTATAAGTCTAAAATTAGTTCAAAATGAAAAAGTTAAAAAATTAGCATTCAAAAAATAAAATATACTTCAGATATTTTATAAACTGGGGGGTAGGGTGGGCAGAGAAATTGTAGGCCCTGATGATACCATCTTTTTGGTGCTATCTGAGCCCAAGAAAACCAAATAACTCAGATATAAAAATAAAAAATCATGTCTACGCCCTAAACCAAATAGACATTGTGTTTAGAGTCTCCACATGCTGTGTTCTTCCATTAGCATGGATAATTGGAAATTGACTGCCTTTAGAAATGATGCCCAGTTTCTCTCTTGGTACAATACAAGATAAACTCCCAGGGCAATGGTCTATGTTATTGAATCCAACAGTAATTAAGTTAATGTATCCTATCTTGTGTGTAAAGGTATAATTCAGGCAGTACAAATCCTTTATTGAACTCAAATTCAATAGTCATGTATAATTCCCCATTTGTGGTATGTACAAAGGTTGTAGAAAAATTATAAAAGGTGACACAATAAAATTATATTTCTGTGAAGATTAGCTGTTTTTGCCTGGCATAAGCCATTCATGGGACACCCTTTTATTTGCACAGAGGGAAAGGTTCACGTGAGTAAACACCAGTGTGTAATGGAGCAGAGGTCTGTGGCTTTTGCCTGCCCCGTATTCTTTTTTCTTTCCTCTGTTAAATGGGTCCCGTTTTTCCTTTGCGGAAGCGCCTCCTCCCTTCTCTCAGCCCACAGGATTCAGGAGGGCAGGTGGCACCCCCTAGTTCCTGAGATGGAACTAGGCAAATGACCCCAGCCCAATCAGATGGCATATAAGTCCCTGACCATGGTGCAGGGATTCAGGCTGGGCACCTGACACAAGCTTGGCCAACAAAGCTCTATTCCAGTGCTTTTATTAAAAATACTGGAAGCCTGGTGCACACTGGTGGGATCTGGCCAGCTGCCCCCATGGGGGCCTAAAAATAAGAAAAAGGTCAGGAATTGTTAAAATTAGAGGAGACTTACCAAAACTGGTTTGGCTCAGTGGATGGAGCATCGGCCTGTGGACTGAAGGGTCCCAGGTTTGATTCCAGTCAAGGGCATATACTTTGGTTGCAGGCACATCCCCGGTGAGGGGTGTGTAGGGGGCAGCTGGTCGATGATAACCTCTCATTGATGATTCTAACTCTCTTTCCTTCTCCCTTCCTCTCTGTAGAAAATTAATAAAATATATATATATATATATATATATATGGCTGGTTGGAGGTGCCACAGGCAGTTGGCTAGCCAGCCCTGCCCCTGATCAGGGTGTTGGGGACCAATAGGGAGTGGGGCCAGCCGGCGGGGGGGGGGGGGGGGGGGGGGGGACCACAGCAGGGTTTAAGGGTGTGTTGGGCCTTTCTTGCTCAGTCCTGATCGGCTGGACCCCAGTAACAAGCTAACCTACTGGTTGGAGCGTCTGCCCCCTGGTGATCAATGCACATCATAGCAACTAGTCAACTGGTTGTCTGCCCTTTGGTGGTCAGTGCACATCATAGCGAGTGGTTGAATGGCCCTAGCATATCATTAGCATATTATGCTTTGATTGATTGAACAGATGACCACATGACCAGATCCTTAGCATATTAGGCTTTTATTATGAATCTGGAGTCGGGGCGGATAACAAAAATGAAGTGCTCCAAGGAGAAGAAACATCAAGCACAAAGGTGCTGAGGAAGGATGCTCTGTGTGTTCAAAGAACAGCAAGAACACTACTGTGGCTACAGCAGGAGGCAGAGGGAGGGAGGGAGGTGAGTGAGTTCAGAACAGGGACGAGTTTCTAAAGGAAACCTCTTAGGCCATTGCAAGGGCTTTGGATTTTATGAAATGGAAAAAACCCTTAGGATAATTTTGAATAAGGAGTAATATGATCTGATTAGGTCCTATAAGGACTGTCTGGCTGTTTTAGGGAGAACAGAAGTGGTAAGAAGTGGATTAGGTTTCTGGATATGTGAGTTGTCACTATTTCCCTCATGGTTTACGTAGTTGTTGGATATGGGAACAAAAGACAAGTCATAGAGGATTCCAAAGGAAGGTCTACTGATAAGGATAAAAAGGGAAGTTACAAAGAATATTTTAAGGTAAAGGAAATTTTCTCATAAAATATTTGAATATATAATGAATTATGTACCACTAAAATTGAAGTAATAAAAATAATTATACATAAATTCAGTAAAATTATACAGCTAGAAAACTGTGTGGCAGCTCCTAAAAATTAAAAACAAAATTATCATATAACCCAGCAATTCCACCTCCAGGTAATACTCAAAAAATTGGAAGCAAGCATGCAAACTGATATACACCCATACTCTTGGTTGCAGTATTCACAATATCAAAAGGTGAAAGCAACCCACGTGTCCATTGACAGATGAATGGATAAGCAAAATCTGATCTATACATATAATGGGATATATACAATAGTCTTAAACAGGAAGGATATTCTGACACAAGTTGCAGCGTGGATGAACCTTGAGGACACGTTAAATGAAATGAGCCAGTTACAAAAAAGACAAATACTGTATGATTCTACTTATATAAGGTACATAGAATAGTCAAAATCATAGAGATATAAAACAGAATGGTGGTTGTCAGGGGCTTGGGAGAAGGGGAACTGGGAATTGTTATTTAATGGGTATAGAGTTTCAGTTCTGCAAGATGACAAGAGTTATGGAGATGGATCATGATAATGACTGCACAATATGAATGTACTTAATGTCGTTGAACTGTACACATAAAGGTGGTTGTGGTGAATATCATATTATCTGGATTTTGCTACAATAAAAAATGTTTTAATTAATCACCAAGCACCACCTTCCCCCCTAATAAGAAAGGAGCTGAGGGGTTGTAAATCTCTCTGGCAGAGCCATTGTTCTGAGGCACAGGGCTAAGTCTCCCACACCTGCTGTAAACAGTCCCAGAAAACTCCAGCATTCAGGGGCAGGGGACTGAAACCAAGCTTAGAAGCCTGACTTCTTCCTATCTGGGTGTCTCAATGAAAATCCGTAACAAAGAGTGCTGATATATGGTGTGTTGTTCAAGTATCTATTAGAAGAGCAAACGGGGGTTCTGAACCAATTTAATGAAGCAAAGATCATCAAACACACATTTCGAGCTGTAAAACATCCCTTCTCATTGCAGGCTCCCCCTGGGAGGTTACAAAATAGATGAGAGTTAATAGCTGAAGATTAAATAACAGGAAAGCAGATTCTGGCATGTTTGACCTACTTTTTGAGAAATGAACCAAGATTTATTTTTTATCCATCACTTTTAATAAACAGCCTAGTAGGTCAGTATTAAACCCTCTCTAATGAGGGTGGTGGTGAGGGGAGAAATAAAAGTGTGGGTTTCTATTTCAAGGGCCAGATGGGATGTGGGCTCACCAAAGAGGATGAACATTCCAGAGCAGGCTGGCCAGATCTCAGCATAGACCCCTAGGCCTTCTGTGATTCTCCTCCAGGCGCACAGGAGAAGAAATGGCCTCCCATTTTTATCATCACCTGGCTGGAGAAGACAACTCAGAAAGTGAGCCAGAGGGCTCCATATAGGCATCCTGCTTCCAGTGGGCCTAGAAGGGAAACCCCGTATAAGGATGAATTTCCAACTCAAAATATCTGAGGTTCGTGAGGTCTCTTAGGGGTACCACCTCCACCTCCAGATGGAAAAACGGGTCCCAAAGGTAGCTGACTCAAGGTCAAACGGCCAGTTTCTTCGACTACCTGTGTGAACTTGAGCAAAGAAAATGGAATATCAGTGTTTGAAATCAATAGGAATCAGGGACTGCAGTTCTCCTCAGGCACAAGGTCCCTGGGGACTTTTGAATCTCAGTGTTCTCATGTGTAAAATGGAAACAATAGTTACCTGCCAGAGTTTCTTTTAAGAAAATAAGACATGCACAGTTATCTAGTGTGGTAACAGGTTATTGATTACACTATACCATTGTCACACAATTGAGGAACCTTTGCTAGTTCCAAGATGTCTGTAGGATGGAGTCTCAAGAGTTGTCATCCAGATCTTATTTTAAGTATCACTGCTTTCCTAACCCAAACTGTTCCTTCTCAAGTTGTTACCAACCCCTTGGCCTTTCTTGATAAAGCATATGCCTGGTGTTCTTATGTATTCACCTGCCCTGTTCATTGCTGTATTGAAAGTCCTTGAAATCATAGCTGCTATGTAATGTTGTCCTCTATAGCTGTTGACCAAATTGGCTTGAAATTAAAGACCTTCTACAAGAACCTCTTGAGAATGAAATGATTCCCAAAGGACATTATGACAAACCCTTTTCTTTATGAAATGATTTTAATATAGTCCTGACAGTGGATAGAGAGCTGGAGCAGACCTCTTCAGGCCCTTTCTATCTTTTAGAATTGTTTCACCTCTCCCTGTGTTTATCTGCCTTGAGGAAATCTGTCATTTGAAAAAAGAGACAATGAGCCAGCAACACCTTTCACTTCCCTGAGAAACCTTAAACTCAAGAATAATTGTACAATCTGGTCATGCGGTTGAAACTCAGTTCGTGGAAGGAAAGAAGGGGAAGGGCTTTTTATTCTCAAGAGCTAAGACTAAAATATGTAAAGAAAAAAATAACAATGCCAGCAGTGAGTATTGGCAGCTTTGCTAACAGCAAAGCTCAATTTTAAAATAAATCATGCAATTCTTCAAACTAGAGTTAGACTTCAGGAAATTAGGTTTTGTGCTCAAGTGGGCACATTACAATTTCATAAAAATGGTCTTCGCTGTTTCTCTGCTCTGGACTTAGGAAGATAATGATGTGCTCAATGTTCCTGATTACGCTACTGGGCAAATCAAGGATCATGGAAAAGCTGGAGAAGCAGAGACTACAAGGTTCTTGGAAAGAAATGAACCAGTGGCCATTCTAAGACTTGTGTCCTATTCTCACAGTCTGGGACAGAAGTTTACACCATGCCTTCACCTCACTCCTATTCTACTCTGAATCCTTAAAGTGGAAGTCAACCAAATGGAACAGAATATCATATTTCTATCTTTAACAAGAACTGCTCTCTTGCCGAGGCCGGTTTGGCTCAATGGATAGAGCGTCGGCTTGGGGACTGAAGAGACCCGGGTTCGATTCCGGTCAAGGGCATATCCCCAGTAGGGGGTGTGCAAGAGGCAGCTGATCGATGACTCTCTCTCATCAATGTTTCTAACTCTCTATCTCTCTCCCTTCCTCTCTGTACAAAATCAATAAAATATATTTAAAAGAAGAAAAAAAAAGAACTGTTCTCTTGTCCAACAGGTGGTGTCAAAGGAAGAAAACTCCCTGTTGCGCAAACATCACAATGGGTGAAGGCAGCAGGGAGCCTTTTTCCTGTGAGCACAAGGTCACTGTACATTCCAAACCAAGATTATCCCAAGTCAAAAGAAACCAAAATGTTAACAAGATAATTACGTGTCATCTCCTACCAAAAAGGCTATTATTTTAAATCCAGATGTCATTCCTTAACACCACCCAGCATAAAGGAAATCAGATCCTCTGCAATGAAAAGGTAGCTGGAAAGAAGCCCATAGTCAACCCTCTCTTTTCATACAAAAGGAAACTGAAGCTCTAAGACAAAAGGTTCACCAGAGCCAAGATAAGACCCCAGGTTTCTTTACTCCCGAGTACCAAACCACCCTGGTTGCCCAGCACTGTACTCATTTTAATGCTACAAGGCCCTCATCTGACTTCCAGTTTCTTACCTATAGGGAGTTGGAAGTCATCACTCTGTGCTAACAAGTAAAAAGCTGGACAAACTGAAATATTAACAACTCTTCTTAAATCCATCAAACAATATTGAGCTTGAAGATATGTCAATGGAAGCATCCAAAACTGAAAAAGATTTTTAAAAGATATTGAAAAAGAAGGGACAGAATATCCAAGAACTATAAAACAACAACAAAAAGTGTTACATACATGGCACATGGAATACCAAAATGAAAAAAGAGAAATGAACAGAAACAATATATATGAAGCAATAATGACTGAGAATTTGCCTGAGATTAATGTCAGACATCAAACCACAAGTCCAGGAAGCTCTGAGACCACCAAGCATGGTAAATGCCCCCAAAATAGTATACCTATATATACTGTCTCATATTCAAACTAAAGAAAATCAAAGATAAATTAAAAATTTTTTAAAGAAGCCATGCAGTGGGCGGGGAGTGCAGGGGGTGTGGGGGTGCAAGAAACACCTTATTTATAGAGGAATAAAAATAAGAATTAAATCTAACTTTTCCTCAAAAACCATTCAAACAAGAAGAGAATGGGGTGGGATATTTACTGTTGAGAAAAGAAAGAAAGAAAAAAAACCTAAAATTCTGTATTCTACAAAATTATCCTTCAAAAAAGTGAAGGAGAAATACTTTCTCAGGCAAATAAAAACTGAATTAACTAAAGTAGACCTTCCTTTATCATAAGAAATGTTAAAAGAAATTCATAATGATATGCTTAGTACCTTGTTTTATGCTCACCAAAGTTTTGGGTGGCGGGGGGTGCAGTCTGGTATAAAAACAGGGTTTGATACAGATAGACTCGGGTTTGAATCCAATCTCACCACTTACTTACAGTCCTCTGTCTGCAACTGAATTATTAACTCTTGCTTCCCTTTCTTTGTCTCTAAAATGGAAATGATAGCATTGAATTCATAGAGTTGTGCATAGGAAATGAGATCAAGTGTAAAAAAATCTATAGAAAGTCTAAAGGATTGAAAGTATTAAGAAACATGAGCAATTTTTTTTATTTCCCTCCCTTTAAATTAAAAAGTACGTGTAAGTGAATGACACAAGGACTTTCAGCAATTGAAATCTCGTTCTCCTATGAACTGTGTATATTGCACTTAAGTTTCTCTTCAGTTTCATGGCCATTGTATTTTCTCTTGTGTTGTTTAATGCTTTAATCACATTATACATTGTTATACATTTAACCACACTAGATAACTGTCTCCTAAGCTGAATGAAAGATCCTTGAGCATCAGACTTATTAGAATCTTTTGTACATGCATTTCTAGAGTATACTTAAAGTGTTCAACATATATTTTTCATGATTAACTTGAATAACATGATAAATACCTGTGATCAAACCATGACATTGAAAAAAGAAATAGAGAAAGATACAAACAAATGGAAGCATATACCCTATTCATGGTTTGGAAGAGTTAATATGATTAAAATGTCAATACTACCCAAAGCAACCTACAGATTCAACACAATCCCTCTTAAAATACAAATGGCATGCCCTAGCTGGTTTGGCTCAGTGGATAGAGCATCAGCCTGCAGACTGAGGTGTCCCAGGTTTGATTCCAGTCAAGTGCACATGCCTGGGTTTCGGCTCCATACAGCCAATCAATGATTCTCGTCATTGATGTTTCTATCTCTCTCCCTCTCCCTTCCTCTCTAAAATCAATAAAAATATACATATTTTTTTCAAAATACCAATGGCATATTTTACAGGTCCAGAAAAAATATTCCAAAAATTTATATGGAATCAAAAAGGACTTTAAATATTCACAGTAATCTTGAAAAAGAAAAACAAAATTGAAGGGATAAAAATACCAGGTATCAACCTAGACTAAAAAACATTGTGATCAAAACAGCCTTGTATTAGCACAAGAAAAGGCATTTAGATCAAATGAACTAAATAGAGACCCTAGAAATAGAGCCACACCATTATGGTCAATTAATATTTGACAAAGGAGGCAAGAACATATAATGGACTCAAGACAGTCTCTTCAAAAAATAGTGTTGGGGAACTTGGGCAGGTACTTGCAAAAAAAGAAAAAAAAATGAAATTAGACCACCAACTTACAACATACACAAGAATAATCTCAGGTCCTAACCAGTTTGGCTCAGTGGAGAGAGCATCGGTCTGTGGACTGAAGGGTCCCAGGTTTAATTCCAGCCAAGGTTGTGGGCACATCCCCAGTAGGGGGTGTGCAGGAGGCAGGTGATCAATATTTCTCTCTCATCAATGTTTCTAACTCTCTATCCCTCTCCCTTCCTCTCTGTAAAAAAATCAATAAAATATTTTTAAACAGATAAGAGACTTATATGTTAGTCACAAAACCATAAAAAATTAAAAATGGAACTGCTGTTTGATATATTCCACTTCTAGGAATATATCCTAAGAATCCCAAAACACCAATCAGAAAGAATATATGCACCCCTATGTTCATAGCAGTGTTATTTACAATGGCCAAGATCTGGAAATAGCCCAAGTGTCCATTGGTAGACAAGTGGATCAAAAAGCTGTAGGATAGTTACACCATGGAATATTATTCAGCTGTATAAAAGAAAGATCTCTTACCCTTTGCCACAGTGTTGAGGGACCTGGAGAGTATTATGCTAAGTGAAATAAGCCAGTCAGAGAAAGACAAATATCACATGATCTCACTTTCATGTGGAATCTAATGAACAAAATAAACTGTTGAACAAAATATGTCCAGAGGCATGAAAGCATGGAACAGATTGACAGATCTCGGAGGGAAGAAGAGGGTGGAAAGAGATTAACCAAAGAACTAGATACACATATGCATAACCCATGGACACAGACAATAGTGGGATAAATGTAAAGGTAGGACGGGTGCTGGGTGAGGGGAGTAAAGGGGAGCAGAAATGGGGGACATTTCTGTAATACTGTCAACAATAAAAAGTATACACATGTTTTAAAGGAGTCCAAAATACAAAGTTCGTTATTGTAGCCCTAAGTGGTGAGGCTCAAAACTCATCAGACCTGAGTGGAGGCTGATGGAGACATTTCCTTCTATTGTACTTGAATAGACCGAGGCAGGCTCAGAGTATGTAGATGTGAGTGTGTGCTTCCAGCCAGTTACCCAGATAGGATTTGGTATTCATGAGTTTTATATTTGTCTGTATAAGGATGCTCACCCATAAATGGATCTTTAATTACATTGGTCTAAATATAACCACTTTCACACAAATCCCACCTTTCATCGAATACATTCATTTGCTCCTACTAACATTAGCTTACCTCCTTCTAAGCTTTCAGAGAAAGGCCTAGGATGAGTCAGCGAAGGAACTTCTTGTGTTTAAAGAAGACCCTTCCCTACAAGAAATCCCTCCCTTTCCTATGAGTCATCCCCTTTCTAAGGAAAGGGAATGTTAAAAGCTGGCAGCTGCCTAATTGCAACACAGCCTGCCCATCTGCTATTAGTGAATATCAGTGGCTGAACGCTTTGCCTTAATGGAAGGTTGTTACTAAGATCCCACAGGCTCCTCTCTGCTACCCTGAACAGGAGAGGGAGGTGTTCACACCCAGGTGTGAGGTGGGGGTCTCTGGGCAAAGGCAGGACCTCCCAGGAAAGTCTCTAGGCCTCTGGTCTCCCAATAGCCCGCTTGGGGAACTGACACTTGTTTGTTTCCCTGGGGACTGGCATCCACCAGCCACTCTGATTCCCTTTTTGAATGTAGACTTGATTCTTGGCTGGTGGAAAGGCAGTCAAGGCTGGGGAGCAGAGGAATCTCGGGACAGGACGGGAGCTCTGTTGTAGGCTGTGTTGTGTATGCTCATTAGATTTGCTGTCACTGAGTCTCTTCCTGGAGACTACCCATGGCGCGCCTTCCTCCGGCTACTCCCTGAGCACACACCAGAGCCCACAGCCACACCCAGCTCCCAACCTCACACTTCTGAATTGTTAACCCAGGCCTCTGAACCCTTTCTATGTGACCCCTGTTCCCTTTTCTCCCTTTTTCGCTGCGGGTGAGCTCAGATCACCCAAGGGAATGAGGTGAAGTAGGATTCCAATTTATTTCCTTGAGCTTCAAACCTGAGACTTGTTCATCCCTGGAATTGAGAGATATAATAGCTCGCGTGCTGTTACAACCATCCCACACTGCAGCAGAGGCAATTTGCGTTGCAAAAGTAATAGAGAATAAATTGCAGAGGAAATATTTTATGCAAATTAACCAAGCTTAACATTTTGATAAAGAGGTGTGGGTTGTTTTTATTTTTTTAAATGAACCAAGGAATCCAATACTCCAATGCAAGTTTAACACACACAAAAAAAAAATATTTCAAAAGTCTGAAATTTTTAAGTATGTGACAGAAAGAGACATTAAACACCTATAAGATGCTGAAGAACATAAAACTATTAGTTCAAAACAATACTTATGTGAGCTTATGGATTAAGGTGTTTCAATAATTTAAATAACTCGCTTCTTTTTGAGTGGACTCATCGCTAAGCCAGAACATATTTGCTTTGGGATCAAGGCTACATTTCCCAGTGAGCTTGAAACCTGCTATCAAACATAGGAGGGAGGAGAACAAAGAGTCTGGACTAGGCACTTCACATACATCATCTTTTTTAAATAGGCATGCTCGGAGTTCCTGAGAGAAAACGACAAAGGAGGCCAAGGAGGCCACAAGCTGATTATTCTGGGTAAAGACACTTCCATTTGGAAAGGAAATGGCTGAGAAGAATATGGTTAATGTCTTTTTCACACAATTCCAAGTCACTGAGTAAAATATTATTTAAAAATTGAAACAGGTGGGTTGGGGATACATTTTTTTAAAATCTACTAAATACTCTCACTTTTCCCAGTTTCAGGCTTCCCATAAGCACTAAGCTCACAATCTTAGAGGAAGAGGCAGGTTTCAGCACATGTAAAAGGTCTGAGCCTCTGCTCCACCTGCTGAGATGTGGTTCCCAGGAGGGCTCCCAAACCTGGGGTCCTTAAAATGATCGCGGGGGAACTGAGCACCCACATGCTCACCAAACCTTGTCTTGAAGCATAGTAACCTCTATTTTGTAAAAACTGCTGTTTGAATTTTCCATTAAGCTTAGATGGTCCTTTGTTCTGTGAATTAACCCTGCTATTCTTGGCTTCTGTAAACACGCTTGCTTGAATAATAGGTAAAATAAGCTCAACTATCTGACCTTACAAGCCATTGTGCTGTCGCCCCTAGCTATTCCCATGCCAGGTGCCCTACGGTTATCTGACATGTACTATGCTCAAGGTGACTGAGTTATGCTGTACTCAAGGTTGCAAGCTTCCTGCAAAATATCTACATAGGGCTCTTTGTAAAGCCGGCAAAGGGCCTGGAAAACCCATATTTGGGGTTTTGACTGCTGGCTCCCAATTGCTCACCTGCCTCCCTGATTGCCCCTAACTGCTTCTGCCTGCCAGCCTGATCACCCCCTAATCACTCCCCTGCCAGCCTGATCGACGCCTAACTGCTCCCCTACTGACCTTATTGCCCCTAATCACCCTCCCCTGCAGGCCTGGTTGCCCCTAATTGCCCTCCCCTGCTAGCCTGATTGCCCCCAACTGCCCTCCATTGCAGGCCTGGTCCCTCCCAACTGTCCTCCCCAGCTGGCCTGATTGCCCACAACTGCCCTTCCTGCTGGTCATCTTGTGTCCACATTGGGGCAGCCATCTTTGACAACATGGGATAGCCATCTTGTGTGTTGGAGTGATGGTCAATTTGCATGTTACCTCTTTATTATATAGGATAATGTATATATGCATATAATGCAACATTCTACATACTATTTAGAGAGACTAACAGAGAAGATAAAGGAATCCATATGCCATCTTTTGATGTACCCCAGTTAACAACCCCAGCTTAAAAACATATTTTACCCTTCCCAGAAGCCATCATCTAGAATTTTAACTTTATTTTTTCATGATCATGGAGGTTTTGGTTTTTCATCTATATATTTTTTTTACCTCATTCTGTAGTGATGGAATAGGACTGAAGCATCTAGCTCATAACTTGAAGACAAGAGAGGGAAACCATTATGCCTGACTGTCCCTCCCCTGGAAAAATCAATTCCTGCTTCCCTAAATGTGTCAGAGGTGTCTCCCCTGGGCAACCAATGTGGCTTTGGAAGAGATGAGCAGCGGAGAGACTGTAACTGCATGGAAAGTAACCTGCAGAGTTAAGAAACCAAGGACTTCCCTTCAAGAAGAGCAGAATTTAATTTGACTGGTGTCAGAAATACTTCCTTGTGGCACCAGGATTTAAACTCATGACACCTAAAGAATGGCAAATGTCCAGCTATATAACTGCTCAAATGCCCTCACCAGCCCTGGGTTAACAGGCTGTCATTCAGAACATAGGTTTAGCCAGAAATGAACCACAGCAACAACAAAATAAAACTTCTTTCTCTCCTTCTCATTCACACATCCATCCATCCAAAATTTATTGGACACCTATTGGATGCTTGTGAATTCAGAAATGTCCCTGTTTTCAATGAACTCACAGCCTCCAGGGAGAGACAACATGATTAAATGGATAATTATAGTGCCATATGAATGTGGGTAAGCATACATCATAAGGGACAGGTTAAATTAATCATGAAATAGCCATACAATAGAGTGCTATATAGCCATTAAAAAGAGTGATGTAGCACCATATTCATTGGCTTGGAAAGATCTGCGCGGTATATTAAGTAGAGAAAAATCTACTTACAGATTGCAAGACAGTATTTACAGTTTTTTACTCTCTGTAAAATTATATTTCACACACACAAAAATGTTGGAAGGATGTTCACCAAATTATCTAATCAGCTCTAGGTGGTACATTTTCAAGTAATTTTTACTTTATCCTTCCTACTTCTCTGTTTTTCATATGCAATTAACTTTTTCAACAGGAAACATGGGGGAAATGGGAAGCACTGACTGCAGAAAACTCAGCATGCTTTCAGTAATGGAAGTGCTCACACACACAAACACACATGCACTCACACGACGCAGAGTGTACGATTTGCTACAGATATTTCAAAAGTGAATTACTGTGTATAGAATTTTCTCCCATTTTTGGCTAGTTCACTATTATGGATTGAGTTTTCAAAGCTAAAGATTTTGGAATGATACAAATAGCCCACAGGATTCATTACCTTTAACTGGAACATTCCTTCATTCTGCGAAAGTGAGCTTTCCTTGAATAAACAAAGCTGTTTTCATTTGCTTCTACAGAGTGGCAACCCCTCAACCCCCCTCTGCCACCACCACTACTACCACCACCATACTGCTTGGCCCCTCACACACTTCAGCCCTAAGGACTAGGTCTACAAAACACACTCGGCCCTGCCTCTGTTCCTTGAACACACCTTTTTTGCTCTTGCACCCAAGTAAGGTTTGGGGTTTAAGTTCATTTTCTCACTTAACACTTACTGAACCTCCTTGTCTGCTTGGCTCCCATTAGGAACTGAGATATAGAGGTTAACAAGGCAGGCACTGTCTCCGTCCTTTTGAAACTTGGGGTCTTGGGGTGCGGGGAGGGAGGAGGCTAGAAAATTATACAGAGGTAGCTCTGGTGTCAAACCCCCCAAGTTTAAGTCCTGGTGTCCCACTGTCTAGCTGGTGGCCAGAGTATGTTGGTTAAACCATCTGGCCTTCAGCATTCCTGTCTGTAAAGGGGCATAATAAGCCTTTTAGATTGTGATGGGGATGAAACGAGATGACACATGTGAAATGCTTGGTGCAGGGCATGGCACAATGAGGCCCCAGATGAAGGTTAATTAACATTGTCGTAAGCATTTACACTTGTTAAAAAGGGTGTGTAGAGAGCAGACTGGAAACTCCCAGCGGGGAAAGCACTGAGCATGTCCCAAGGTCACTACGCAGCTTTCCAGATACGCCGTCCAATAGGAAGAAGGAGAAATGTGATGAGTCTTGGCACCATTAGTCTCTTTAATTAAAATGGCAGCCATCAAGGATCCATAGCGTTGATACAATTTCCTGACCACATAGTCCAACTTGGCAGCACTGAAGGAATGCAGAGGCAGAACGTTAATGCTCCCCGTCCTGGGGAAATAGATAGTAGGAGCCTCCCAAGACTGACCTTTTCCACACAGAGTCTTTTGATTAACTGGCCATCCTATTCCTCCCCTGCAGGTCTAGAAGGCTATCATCAGAGAGAGGGGTGAGTGGCCAGCCAATTACAGCATGGGTTCACTGGGAAGGGTAAGAGAGTGCAATAAAACGCAGTGACTGGAGGAGAGGAGCATGGCTGCAATCGTGAAGGGGAAGTGAGACGCTAAAGCTGCCTTAGCATCATTGTTTGTGTCCTGGGCCAGCTCAGCCCTTCTGCTGGCCAATTAATTTCGGGCACCAACATCTGCCCTGAATCCTTCAAGGTAATTAGCACCACATGTTATCAACAGGAAGCTGGTACCCACGGGCATTTGAGTAATTGTTTCAACACTGACGTATCTCGGCTTACCGTGAAAGGTCACTGCAGCCAATATAGACCTGCTACCCCCATCCCTGTCGTTAAATGAAAAAGAGCTGGCCCTGATCACTGCAACTGTATCAGCTCATCGGTGCAAGGCTCTGCGTATCCGTGCAAAGGCTCCTTAGAGGTAAGTGTTTGCAAGAGTTTGCAATAACATAGGTGTGCTCAGAAGAAAAACAGGATTGCACTGGTGACTATGACCAGGACGGCTCAGGACTCCCCACAAATCTGAAGAAGCTTCCCAGGAGGCCAAGAAGTAGAAATCTTAGGAAGCAGCCTTGTCAGCCCCGGCCCACTCCCGCCACATGACTGAGCCCTGTGACTGTCTCTAGCGCTGCATCCTTTCCCCTCCTCTCTTGTCCCTGGCGTTGCCTGCCAGCATTCTCCTTCTCCAGGCTCCCCTAGCATTTCCCCAGGAGGCTTCCCTGAATCCTCTGAATGAGGCCAGGTGCTCCCACAGCCCTCAGTCTCCTCGGCCTTGTTAGCTGACAACCCCCCTACCCCCCAAAGAAGAGCCTGGTGAGAGCAGGGGTCCCAACTGTCTTGTTCACCTCCCTAGCTCCTGTGCCCAGCAAAACACTCAGTAACTATTTACTCTGTGAATTGTGAATACATGGAGGACATTGATGCTGTGCTGGCAGGGTTTTCACTCCCCCAAAAAAAAAAACACATGAAATTCAGGACAATATTAGTCCCCAGGGAGGCACAATCAACAAAGTTTTGATTCCAGAGCAAAGAAAAGAAAGAAGAACCTTGCAGCGAACTGAGTGACCCCCTGGCGGCCCCATGGCAAGTTTCCCCGCAGGCAGCAGCATCCACCCAGGGAAACTACATCTGCTTGGGAAGCGGATTGCACCCCCAGGTCAAGGGACCAGACACAACAGCAAAAATTTCCTCATTTCATGTGTACAGTCCATGGAGGTCTGCAGTCAGGGCGGGAAAAGGAAGACACTCCCTACGGGCCCCAGTCGCACTCCCAGTTACATCAGGCAAAGGCCCCACCAAGTCAGAGCTGCAGGAGGCTCCGGTGCCTCCCACCATCTCCAGCAGGATCCCTCAGGCCTCTGCCCAGAGCTCGGGCCATCCCGACCCTCTCTCCATCTCCAGGAAGTGCCCACACTGCTGAACTGGGGCCTTTCGAATTGGTTGATGCTTCTGCGTACCAACCACAACTCCTTCAAAACCTCCCTCTGAGTCACCCACACAGAGGGGCAATCCCACCCCCAGCCCCCTCCAGGCACCGCATCTCCTACGCACACTTTCTCCTGTTGTGCTTACTTGATTAGTGCTGGATGTCAACACCACCAGGGTAGAGCTGACACTATGTCTGCTTCCACTCACCACTTGATCCCTGTGCCTAGCACACAATACAAATCTGTGGAGAGGTGAGGAAATGACCCCGACCTAGGCAAGCATTGCCCCAACGTGTCTAAGGATATGTCAGCACGAATTCATAAGCAAAGTTTGAGAAATACTGTTTGTTCTCACCTCACAATCCATATTAGCATATTATTATTAATACCTAAGGAGTCCTGCAAGAACTTTAATCCAACATTTCCCAGTATGAAATCCCTTTCTCATTCCTTTCAACATCCTAGGGAGAGCAGTGTGCCTTCGAACAGCAATTTGGGAAACACTGTCCTGGATAATGTTTCTGTTTTTTTGAATATCCTATTTAAACTAGTGAAACCACGATTTTTCAAAAATGCTCTGAGCCATAACATACAGTGGGGTATGAAGGGATATGCCGTACTCAACCCCATCCTGCCTGCCTTCCATGGCCTGGGCCATGATGGGTCCGGGAAACCATGTTGACAGACATAGACAGAAAGCTCCAAGACTCATTTCTCTTGGGTTTAAGAATCTGGACAGGCATGAAGCAGACTGTCCCCAGATGCATGACTCGTTCACACCACATGCCCGTCACACAAATAAGAACAGCAAATGGCGTTGGTACTTTTCAAATCATGGTTGGTGATATCATGCTTTTGGTTTCACAAGAAACCTAGCAAGTCATTCAGATATAAGTTTCCTTATTTAAAAGAATAGAGAAACTGAGACCCATCAGGTTCCCGTGACTCGCTCAAGATCACCCAGCTCCAAAATGTGAACAAAAGTGCAGATCCTGTGCCCCTCGACTGAGGCTCTCCCTCTGTAAGACAAGCTCACTCTTCCCAATGAAAACTCCTCGAAGAGGCAGGTGCTGGTCCAGCAGGCCTGGGGGCACAGAGGAGAGCTCCCTCACCCAGGGAGGGAGCCCCAGCTTGTCCTGGGCCAGGAGCTTCTGACACATTCATGGCAGAGGCTGCAAACTGGTAACCTATGGGCTGAGTCTGGTATGTGGTTTGATTCCATCCACACAGTGGGTTTGTTTTTGCTGCTATTTTTTTAGCTGCCTACATTTTTAACTAAGAAATCTCATCTTAAAATCCAAATTCCAGCTTTTGGGGAAAACTTGGGAGCTCTGGCTACCATGAGTCTGCATTCCTGTGGCAACCATCTGCTGGGACAGCCGTCACAGTCCCTCCGGAAGGCGCGTCCCCTCCGGTCCCCCTCAGCCGCCAGCCTACATCACTCACTGATTTACCTGTGGACAGAGTCTAATCCCCTGCTTTGCAGACGATGGGTGCTTCTTTCTGAGACCCCGAGACGTGGTGGGAACAGAATGAAGGGCCAGAGGACTCGCTAGACAAGGAGAGAGAAAGCCCCAAGAAGATCATTGTGTGACTGCAATAACAACCTCCGCCGGAAATTAAAGCAAGTTTCTGCAACAAAGAGAAAACGCAGACATAAATTCCTTCCAACTAGCAGCCAAATGTTTTAATATTTATGCCTAGGCTTTTCCGGGCAGTTTTAATTCACATTTGCACTTTTCCTATAGAAAATAAAAAAAGGCAGACAGAATGTGAAAAATGCTCAAAATGCCATCATTTAAATGGAATTGAATCCTTTTCAAAACACTGTGTCCAGAGAAGCCGTTGCCTTGAGAGGTGTTTTGTCAGTTCCGTGAGCCACTCAAGCCTGATTGAAAGCTATAAAAAGCACCTGCCGTTCGCTCCAGGGTTGGAGTCTAATGTGGCCCCTGTGCAGCGGGAGCAGAGCTGGCAGCGACAGCTGAGGAACTGCCGGGGCCTGTGACAGGTGAACTTGTTATATTGCATTTCAAAGCCACACACTGTTCAAAAAGAGGCAATTCCATCCAGGGCCTGCAGCATCCCAAACTCACCTCCGCCGGGCCTGGCTGGCAGCAGGGGAGAACAGCAAGGCAGAAATAGCCAAGCGCACTTTTTCAAGTCCTTCAGAGTTCAAGAGTGCAAGTTGGCTCTTTCTTCCAGAAAATGCACCTCATACCGGCTGTGGAACTGGCAGCTGGGCATTGTTCTGGTATGGGGATTAATTTCTCCCCAAAGAGCACTCTCTCAGTGAGCCCGCCTCCCGAGGGCATGGTGCTCCATGGTCTCCTCCAGGGAGCCCTCTGCCAGCTCCCCAAACCTCCCTAGTCTCACTTCCTTCCCGGCTGCTGGAGCCCTTGCTCTTTCTAATGCTTGATTATTACAGGCTCTAAGAAGAAACTGGGGTGTGGGTGTGTCCCAGGTTTGGGACGGGTGGGATAGGAAACACGGGGCTATTGGGATGCAATTTCCCTATTGGTCTCAGTAGGCACCTGGGCCCCTATTATCCCCCAGGAAGAAGGGCACCTCTGAGCAGGGGAACAGACTGGGGTGCAAAACAATGCTGTGTCACATGGTAAGTGGCTGTCTCCCCAAAAGCTCCAAAACATGGACCACATTTCCCAAACCCCCGTCACCAGCAAGGAAGGTCCCTGGCACATGGTGGAAAGAAGAACGAATGAGGCCCACCACTAGCATTCATTTGCTCAATGCCACATGCCACATGCCCTGCAGCTGCTCCAGCACAACAAATACAATGGGGCTCCAGGCAGACATAGACAGAAGGGTCCCTGCCTTCACAAAGCTTGCCCTCTAGTAGAGAGAGAAGACCCCTAAAACTGTCAAAAAAAATCACTTCAAGTAGGGTTCAGTGCAGCTCAAGAGAAGTTAAGCAAGAGAAGGGAATGAAGAGGTGTTGGAGGAAACACTGTATTAGATGGGCACCTGCGATAAAGATGACAGTTGAGCAGAGACTTTTGTGAAGATTTGGGGTAAAATGGACCCCCAGAGGGAACAACGGGCATGAAAGGCCTGTGGCTGGAGTCCGTTTGGCCAAGAGGAGCAGGAAGGCCAGTGTGGCTGAGGTGGAGGGAGGGGCTACACCACACCATGTTCCATTCATTACCACACCTGTGTGTGTCAGGAGCGGACCTGCCCCTTGCTCGTCTTTCTGTGGCCTCCTCTCTCCACTTCCACCCCCCCCCCACCCAAACCCCTCTACCCCCCACAGCCCAGCCTCAGAGGGCAAGAGGGGGCTCACTTTGGCTGCTCCCACCTCTACCCTGACCCCCTGGCACCATCATCCCACAAACCCTGCCTCTAAGAGGAAGACCAGGAAGTGCCTACCCCTCGGTGAGATAAAATGCAGTGTTTTCCAACCCAGAACTTTCTGAGCCCAACATTTATGTGTGATGCCAGCTCAAAAGAAACTTTCTCTCAAAGCATCAGTTACATCTCTGTCCTGCTATTTTTGCATCTAGGGGAGCAGGAACCCCAAACAGGGTTTCTGTTTAAAGAAGATTCCAGAGGCTCCTCTCTCTTCCCTGCTGGAATCGTGAAGGGATGCTGTGCTCTCCAGATGGCAACATCTAGGAGCCGGAGAGATGAAAGGGAAACATGCTGAGGTCCTGAATTGGGCCCTGGGCCTTGGCTAGAGACGCAGGGACGAGCCCCCAGAGGAGCAAGTCAGAGAAAAGGCTCCTCGGTGGCTCTGGTGTCCTCCGTACATTTCAGCCCCTCTGCTCCTTCCTACGCTGCTGCTCGCCTCCCATGTGGGCCATTGGCACAGCAGCACCCTCACCTCCCACAGCCCATGCTGCAGGCGAGGGGTCACTCAGAAGTGCAGCCTTGACCTTGCTGCTCTCTGTCAAAAACCCTCAACCCTCCCCAGGCTCCCCTCCCCGAGGGACAGAGCTCAAGCAATTTTCACAGTCCTGACCAGCCTCCCTCTCCCTCTCCCTCTCCACCTTGTGGCCATTCCCCTGAACCAGTGTTCCCCACAAACCTGTGACTTCTGTAGCAGGCCCTGTGCACACACCCACATAGGCTTGTGACACACACATTTCAAGAAACGGAGATCCCTACTATATACCAGAAGCCCCAATGTTTTCAATTCCATCTTGTTCTATTTGCTTTTAAAGCTGCTCATGACACACTAAATTGGTTTCATGACCCAATAACATATCATGAGCTACAGTTTGTAAAACAACACACTAAACCCATTTCTGCAGTCCGTCTGAATTATCTTTCCCTCTGGTCCCTCTGAGATTTCATTCAGGCAATTCTTTCTGCAATTTTCTTTCTCTTCCCTATGTCACCCCCCCCCCTCTTCCTATTGCTACTCCACTTGTTTTCAACCTTGATTGTACACTAAAACCACAAAAACTGCCTTAAAAATATATCAATGCCTTGACCCAATCCCTCTCCCCCAGATGGGTCATGGTACAGCCCTGGCTTCCACGTGATTGTCATGTGCAACCAGGGTTGAGAGGCACTGGACTCACTCCAATTCTGTCTTCAAGTTCATCTGAAAAATCGCCTCCAGGAAACTCCCTCTCCCTCTTCCATCCCTCCCCCACCCTCCACACACAGTCTAGGTGACCCTCCATGAGCTGTCTCTGAAGCGCCTGCATGTTCCTGTATTGGGTGTTCTGTCCGATAGCTGGTGAGTGGCTTGAGGGCAGGGACTGTGTCACATCTTACCTCTGTAAACTGATGGTGCTTAGCACACAAAAGTCCCTCAGGAAATATTTGCTTCATGATCCTGTGAGAAAGGTCCTAGGACATCCCCTTTGACAGATGAGGAAACTGATGTTCAGAAGGTTAAATGAATTAGCCGAGGTTGTACAGCTAAAAGTGGTGGAAGTGAGGTCAAGAACTCAGACCTGCAAAGTTCCAGGGCCTCCTAACCAGCAGAGCAGCTTCCTATTGAAGCCTGGCAGCCAGCAGTCCCATTGAGTCTACAGACCCAGCTTAGCTGCTGCCAGTCCTTACGGATGGTGCTCCGAGGAGAGCCATTATGTCTCAGAGCAGGCTCTTTTCCTGCCTGGGGTTGGCATGGCATCCCCAGGGACTGGGTCCTCGGACTTCTTATATTTCCACTTTGCTCTCTGCCAAGGAAGCCCCAACCTAACTCCCATACTCCTAGCATGTTAGACACTTGCAAATAAACATGCTCTCATAATACGACTCATCCCAAACCCATTCTCTCTCCCTCCTCTTACTACCCAGTCTCCCCTCTTTCTTAATGCTCCCCGTGAACTAAGTTCAAAATATTCCAACCCCAACATGGCTGACCAGTCCCTCTCCCCATTCCCCATACCATCCTGATAAGCACCCGATCTCCTCTATTGACACTCCCCACACCTCTCAACCCTATTCCACTGGTCCACAGCCAGCCTGCTCTCCGTTCATCACAAACGGAATGCCTGGCAGATATCCCAAATCCCGACTCTGGCCAGTTCTTTTCTTCACTCAGAATTCCCCCAGTGAGCTATACCAGCACTTACTGGTAGATAAAACACAAGGGTCAAAGTCCACTGCATGCACTGGTAATAAGGGACCTATCTCTAGCACATCTCAGCAAGGCTCTGTCACATGTGACTGTATGCCCAACTAACAGGTCTACCAGGCATGCCATTTCTCAGGTCTGCCTCCCAATCCCATTCTGGCTCGGGTACCACTATCACCCAATTGTAGGAGGAGGGATTAATGGGAAATAATACCATCAGGAGGACCAATTCATAAAGTCAGGTGGTTCAGACATTAACCCACTGCTCTCCACGTTCAGAACATGGAACCCTAGTCATGTTAGTTGTGAAAAAAGAAGGTGGGGACAGTAAAGGTTTCTAGAAGGGACATGGGGAAGGCAGGTATAGAGTAGGCAGCACAAATTTATGGAAGCGAGGAGGGCTGGCAGCCTGGAATTACACCAGGTTATGGAGCCTCTATAGGCCATAGAGGAAGGGGATACTGGCCCCTGATATGCCCACAAGTAAGTTACATTTTCACTAGGAAAGGAATTTTTCCAGGCTGTCTGTCTACTCTCAAATGGATAAGATTCGGGAGTCAGGGAAACATTATTCTGAAATGTCTTTCCCTGAGCAGGGCTCTTTCCTCCCAGAGCCTGGGAAGGTTAGGACAAGGATGGATATTCCACAGCAGAAGACTCCTAATCAGTCCTTGCATTCATATAGCACTTCCCACCTTAGAATGTACATTCAGGAGTATTTATGCATAGCTCCAAGCCTCATTTTCTTGTCCTTCTATGACCCTAGTTGCCCCATGCATGACAAGACCAGGATGCTCAGGGGTCTCCAAGTCAACCCCTTCCTACCCTGTGCCCTGTCCCTGTCCCTGTCCCTGTCTCAGGCTTAAAGCTACTTTGCCTGTGTTGAGTTGATTTGGGTTCCTACTTTGGCATTTCAGTGTCTAATTATGAGTAATTATGACTCTTAATTATACTTCACTCATTATATACCAATACCACAGCTGCTTTTAAGTTTTATTTTTCATTAAAGCAATGTTTTCAAGAGCTTATTTAAGGAGGGGTAAACTACTAAATAATCACTTATAATTTAAAAGTAAGTAAGAACTAATTATGTTCATGTTTGTAAAACAAAATATTCTTCCCAATACAGTTAATCATTAACATAAAAATATCTTGAGTCACCTGGTACTTCAGGATCATGCACCAAGCTCAGCAACCCTGAATCCAAGATTCCAGGATCAGTTTCCAGTAACCCATAGACCCAAAAGCTATGGAGTTGATGGGAAAGGATGGCAATAAAATTTCAGACCAGAAGGATGGATATTCCACAGCAGAAGACTCCTAATCAGTCCTTGCATTCATATAGCACTTCCCACCTTAGAATGTACATTCAGGAGTATTTATGCATAGCTCCAAGCCTCATTTTCTTGTCCTTAAACTTTTAAATGATATCTATAAAAACTCTTCCTGGTATAAACGCACATACAGCAAACGTACTAGTACACAAGATTTTGCATACAACATTAACAGGTTCACAAATTCACTAAGACCACCCATGAATTCCTGATGATTTATGATTTGAGAGGTTCCCATGTTCATTTGTTTGTTTTTGACTAAAGCATGAAGGCATTTGCAATTTACATGTACTATGAAATTTTTAGGCATAATTATTTATAAATCATTCTATAAATACTGACTGAGTGCCTAATATGTTCTAGGCAGTGGTTTACTTACCAGAAGAAAGCAAGGATGTGGTGATAAATCAAATAGGAGTCTCTTAAGGAACTCATAGTTCAGTGGGAGAGACAAAGGGAGGGTGTGTGTTATACTGGAAGGAGGGTAGAGGGTATAGGTAAGCATCCTAAATCTACCTGCACTCCAATTAAATAATCCAATAATGTCCAAAATGAGTAAATCAAGAAATTGCAGTATTAACATATTATTTATTAATATGGAACTAAATACCAAATGTGTGTTGAAAGTAGTTGAGTTTAGCCCAACTGGTGTGGCTCAGTGGTTGAGCATTGACATATGAACCAGGAGATCACTGTTTAACTCCTGGGCACATGTGAGAGGCAGCCAATCGATGAATCTCTATCTTCATTGATGTTTCTGTCTCTCTCTTCCTCTCCCTTCCTCTCTGAAATCAATAAAAAATATATTTAAAAAAAGAAAAAGAAAAAGTAGTTGACTCTGGGGACAAACTGAAAAAGCATGAGGGCTGGGAAGTTTGCTACTTTTATTATAAGAATTTAATAACTGAGCATATATTACTTTGATAAAAGTAAATTTTATTTTTTAAAATAACATATATAAGTCCTGGCCAGGTGGCTCAGTTGATCAGAGTGTCATCCAATACAACAAAAGGTTCCAGGTTCAATTCCCAGTCAAGGCCCATACCTAAGTTGCAGGTTCAATCCCCAGTCCAGCTTGTATAGGAGGCAACTGGTCAATGTTTCTCTCTCACATGGATGTTCTCTCTCTCTCTCCCTTCCTCTCTCTCAAAAATCAACAAACATATCCTCAGGTGAGAACTTTAAAAATAACAATAAATAAAATAACTCACATGAAACAGAACATATTATTTAAACTCATGTTTAAATGCTAAGAGTTTAAAGAATTGCTTTCCTTTCAGTTGTCTGAGAACAGAGGCATTCTTAAAACGCATAATTCTGGTGTTTAACTTGCACCTATTCAATCTTTATTTTCACCTATTCTTTCAGGCATGTGTCACGAACAAAAGCAGAGATTAGAGTTAACATTTTCCTACACTCAGAGTTAATGGCTCCCCAGGCCTCTGCAGTTCTGAGTCCAGGCTGGCGCTAATAGTGTCATGCTTGGCCCACCCTGCCTGGCCCACATGCTAATGACCCATTCATTGTTCCCTGTGATAACAACGTCTGAGCCATGGTTTTCAGCAGCTGGAGCCCTGAGCAGCCCACCAGGCCAGACGAAAACCCCTGCCTGTTTTGGAAGCTTCTCCTGCCAGCTTGCTCTCCTGACTCAACACTGAGCACCAAGCCCTCTCCCAGGGCAATCTCACTAGGAAGATGATGAAAGGGGCTTTTTTCAAGGTAATATTCCCATCTTTGTGACCTTCCCAAGGAGCCAGCACCAATTAGGCCCCTACATCTGTGAAGTCCCCGGGTGGGGGTGCCTGAATATTTATGGCACCAAAACCCTCCCTTCTCAGAGGTGTCGGAGGCTCTTTCCGTGTCGGTGTGGAGCCAGCCTGTGGGATACCAGCAGGCCATTGAGCAGACTATCAAGTGGGCTAAGCGTGGCTTGGACAGTCTCAGCCCAAATCCAATCTTGTCCTAAGCAGTTTTAATTGAGATTAATAACCTCTCACAACTGGCTGTAGGTATTTCATCAACAGACATCCTGCTAAGTAAACTGCTCTGCCCACCTCCAATCTGGCCAAATGACCTGCTCCGTCCTCCCTTCCTGCCCTGGCTTCCAGACTGTCGGTCCACCGCACCCTACAGGGACAGAGTAAACACCAAGGGCACCTTCAGGGCTGAAAGAGGATAGGAGACGCAAAAGCAGAACCACTGTCAAGTGTAAAGTACCGAAGCCCTGGTGTGAGTCTCTTTGTTTAGATATAGGAAAGCTCTAGGAGCTCTGTGGCCACTGTTGTCTTTGTGGTGGGGCAACGCTATGGCTGAATCTTCCCAGCTCTGTCCACCTTGGCTGCTGCACTGGACTAAAAGTCAACATCAATCATTCGTTTTCTCAAAAGATATTTGTCAAGCACCTACTATGTGCCAGGCACTATGCTGGGCACTGGAATTTAGCAGTGAATATGAGATCCTTCCCTCGGGAGTTTAGAGTAGACAGAGACAGTGTAAGCCAATAATCTCACATATAGATATGGCCCAATGCATTTTAATAAAGGCTTTACGTGAGAGTGTAGGGTGATGACAGAGAGAGGAAGCCTGATTTAGATTTGGGTCAGACAAGACCTCCCATGGCCAGTGGAAGGTCTGTGAGGACATGGAGAGCTGGACACGGAGGAGCAGAGCATCCCAGTCAGAGGCGCGGTCCATGCTTGTCCCTGGGGTGGGACTGTGTGACAGGTGACTAGAGCAGCTGAGATAGAGTCAGCAAAGGGGACAGCAGAGGAAGATGAGCCCACAGAAGTTCACAGAGGCTGGACTATGCCAGACCAGGTTGGCCATGGAGAGGGAGCTGGGCTTCATCCTAAGCACAAGGGGCAGTTACTTACTAATGCAGGGCTGCTCTTTTTATGACTTTAGGAAGAGTTCTGGGGGGGGGAAACATATAGCACAGTCCCTGCTTTTTCCTCAAGGGAAACCCTTTCCTCGGATCAAGTAAATTCATTCATTTAGCAGGTATATACCAAGGGAATAAGACTAACTCTTCCACACCATGAGCCCAATCAGTCTCACGTGGTCAGTGGTGATGCTTATACTGAGGAACTGCTTAGCGCTTCACTCTACCAGGCACATGGAGGCCGCAGGAGGAAACACAAGATCCTGACCTCACAGGCTGGATAGAAAAGGTCGGTCAACTGGAGGCTCCCCAAACAGGGGTACTTGTTCTAATGGGGTTCTTTTAACATCAGAAGGAAACAAAACATGTTGGAAGGAACCAACCTTCACTTTGGGATGAGAATTCTGAAAATGTACCAAGCAATACTTTTCACGTGGATGCACACATATTTCAATCTCAGTCTGAGATCCTCTCTGACAGTCAGTGCTGCAACAGTTAAGAGGAGGAGATGTGGATCTCTGCTTGTTCAGATAAAAAGCAAGACATTCTCCATCTAGTGTACCTCATGCCCACTACCTCACACCCTGCACACGGGCTATTCACGGAAGCACTGTACATAGAGAATCATAGCTGAACACTTAAAAAAAAAAAAAAAAACCCTCAATACTGAAGATGCTTTTCAATGGGGCATAGATGGTGATAGCTTTAGTCCCAAAAGCTTGCATTCATGCCAACAGTCTGCACTGAACCTTTAAGGTGACCCAACCCTTAAGAACTGCTTTTCAAAAAATTGGAAATGGACCCCTACCTTATCCATTGAGGCAGGAATGCTGTGCCTATTACCCAAACTGCTGGGGATGAAAGGAGAGAACAGGAGATGACTGTCACAATAAAGCTGCAATTACTGAAGGCTTCAGCTCACCTTTGTGCCTCCCCATCTAGGCTGCTTTTCAATCAGTTATTTTTCCCAAACCCACTGAAATGCAAGTACTAAAATGGGTTCCTGCCTGTTCTCCGTGCTCTCTTTCCTAAAGCTCCTGGGGAAACCGGAGGCTCCAAATTCTTGTCTATCTCACTCCTCTTGTGTGAGGACACTGGGTGGGAGGCCCAAACCTTGCCAAAGTTTCCTCTGGAAAGTTGAGTCCAGGAGCCTCTCTCTGCAGAGCCAGGGTTGGGGCAGGTAAAGGAGTGTGAACAAGGCCTTTTGGGAGAAAGGAAGCAAGGGCTCCAATGAGGCTTGTGATTCCACACTTCTGAGCAGCTTAAAAAATATAAACACCAACAAACAAAGAAATCCATAATACAAACTCAAATCATTCCCTCTCCTCACTCTCTACTGCCTTGGCCCAAATTCAGGGATTTGCCATTTGTCTTCTGGACAATCGTGGCAACCTCTCTGCCTCCAGCCTCGCCCTTCCTCCAACCCAGCTCCCAGATTGGATCCCTACTTCTATAGAGCCTCTTCTCAGGCTCAGGTGTGACTGTGTCACTACCACACCAACCACTCCTCAACAACCACCCACATCCTGTTAGAGAAAGTCCAGCAAGGTTCCCTTTCTTGACCCGTCTCCTGTGACCATCACTATCTTGTATTTCTCCCTCCCCCCCTCCCCATTCTCTTTCCCCAAAATGTATAACTTTCCCACAGAACAGAAATGCACAGCAGTGGCAACCCTGGAATGTGCTACAGGGTTACATGCCTGTGCCTTTGTGTATGTCATTTCTCTGCCTGGGTTGCTTTCTCCCCCTACTTTATCCATTCATAAATCTTCTCTCAAACACTAACTTAAATGTTGCCTCCCTTTGAGCCCTTTTCTGATCTTCTCTGGTAACTGATCTTCTCCTCCATTGCCCAGTAGGACCTGCAACACAAAATAGCAAGTGCTGCTTTACAGATGTGTCCACTCTAGTAGTCTGAGCTCCTTGGAACAGATTGAAACTTCACCCTTCTCCTTTCCCTTACGTAGCACCTAGAATGAAAGGGTCGGTTCATAATTAGGTAGAATCATTCCCATTTTGTAGTTGAGAAAACTGAGGCCTAAAAGAGGTGTCACTGTGCCAGTTGGCAGTAGACTTGGATCTAGAAATCAGTTTCTCCAACTCCTACTCCAAGGTTTCTACTTCCTGCAGAAGGTGACATCTTATGTCCCATTAAGCCAGTCACATGATACAGAGGTCTCTGGGGTCTGGGTATCAAGATCAAAACACAGGGCACTTCCATGTTACCTTATTGCCTTTTCTCCCATTTGCAGGGAGCTTATTAGACTTCCTGGCAGTAGTTTAGCTCCAGACACCTAGACTCACCCAAGCTCCTGAGAGTCCAGGAAGGCTCATTCCAAGCACTGTTTGCCAAGAATAGGAAAGTGGCTGGTTGAGGGGCCTTGAACAAAGGGCCAAGGGAGTGACATGGCCCAGGGCTAAGAATGCCTATATCTCCACATTGTCTTAATCTCCCAGAGTCATAACTACAGAGAAGGCCACCGGGAGGGAGCCGTTAATTACCTGCAGGTGTCCCAATTAAGCAGCACTGCCTCCCCAATTAGCAGTCCCTTCCATTGGAAATCATTAGGCTTAATTCCATTTCCCAGGAAACATCTTAATCAAGCAAGCTCTGTCCCCAACTCCTGAGACAGCCAGACTTCTGCTGACGTCAGCCCAGCCCTGACTGACCTAGATGATGAGGCTAAATTGGGCTCTGGGTCAATTTTCTAATTAAACATGTCCCTTTAATTACACTGTTTTCTAATGTTTAGCCGGACCAAGGGTCTACGTTTCTTAAATTTACTTACTAAAGGGAGAGCATATTCAAAGAAGGCCCCTCCCTAAACAAGGAGATAATTCAGGAGGAGATAAATTTGTACACAGACTCCCAAAAAGTATCTCTGTTATAAAAAAGAAATCTGGAACACCACAGGATGAGAGCTACAAAGCACGGCCTGTTTTCAAGATATAGAACAAGAAAGCCTTCGTTGTCAAAGCCAAGGAGCCCCATTTTTCTCCCCATGATTTTTTTTTTTCAACCTTCACTATACCCCAAAATTATTAAATTGAGGGAGAGAATCTTAGGAGATAAGAGGCCTTTTCAAATGCAGATGCCAATGGGTGGCTTCTCAGGTTCTCAGTCTCCGAATCAAAATGTTTTAGTCAAAAGGTAAAGGAGAAGGACAGAGGAAAATAGGATTCCAAGTTGTCCTAACCTGGTTCCAGAGACTTAAGTGTAGGCTTAACCCCATGAAATTTTGGCCTATTACATGGCAGTTCGAGAGCAAACTGCTGACCACCAGGTTTATAATTTTTCTAAGATCCTCCTTCTTGGTTGTGTCCAATTTTCTGGTTACAAATTTAGAGAGCCCCATTCTCAAACTGACAAAGGGTTCATCGCCAGCAAAGAAAGAGCTCATTTCCACCAAAACCGGTTTGGCTCAGTGGATAGAGCATCAGTCTGTGGACTGCAGGGTCCCAGATTTGATTCTGGTCAAGGGCATGTACATTGGTTGCGGGCACATCCCCGGAGGGGAGTGTGCAGGAGGCAGCTGATCGATATTTCTCACTCATCAATCTTTCTGGCTCTCTGTTCCTCTCCCTTTTCTCTGTAAAAAAAACAATAAAATATATTTTTTTAAAAAAGAAAAAGAAAGAAAGAGCTCATTTCCCCTATGAATCCTTCACACTGCAACGTTAAGCAGTCTTCCTTCCCGCCTAGCAAGGCATCCTCCCAGCACTCCTTGGTTTATCTTTCTGCCTTTCACTTCACTCCCAACAGACTTAAACCTCCAGGAAAAGGGGAAAGGGAGGGAGAAAAAGTACAAGATGGAATTGGTTCAATCACAATTTAGAGTCCCTGGAAAGGGATACACACACACACACACACACACACACACACACAAAAAAAAAAAACAACCCTACAAATACATCTTAATTTTCACTCTGAAATAGACTATGAAGTTTAAATCAAATTCTGTTTCCTTTAACTTTTTTTCATATCCATGTTAATCATATTCCTATGAAACTCAAGAGAGAGAAGTGCCCCTGTCCTTGACACTAAATTTAATATGGAGATGATTAGAAGTGCATTTGTCATTGTTGCCTGGAAAGCTTCATGTGTTAGCCCTCCAGAAATTAGATCAACACTTCGCCATTCCCACACCTCCCCAGCGCTGACCTCTGCAATAATTACTCTCTATTGAGTTTTCCCCAAATTATTTATTTTTTTAAACTTCATAATCAGCTTACCTTAATTCATTACTATTCACCATTTAGGGACAAACTTCTAAACCCTAGTGGAAGCTGATTCTGTCCTCTAATGGGCCATCTATATGTATATATAATTTGTCTTGTCAATTATTTTCTGTGGACTTTTACCATTTCTTCCCTCTCTTCCTCAAAGCAAAACTTTTTAGATCTGACAAAGCATCTGGCCTGTTAAATGAGATTCCCTATCTTTTACAGAAATCCTGATTTAAAATGTCACTGCTTCCATAGTTGTCTAGAGACATTTCCCAGGTACAAGCCACAATTTGTCACCGCCTTCAGTTTCAGAGCCTTCTGGTTGGGGAAAAGGGGACTCTTCAAATTCTCCTTAACAAGGTCACAAGTCACCCCTGAGACTTCAGATCACCTGTGTCCCACAGTCCACTGCCCGGGCCTCTGTGCTAGCTCCAGGGAGTAAGCCAGGTAAACGCCTGTGATAAGAGTAGACGTGGTCATAATATTAATACTAACACTAATAATAGTTAACATTTGCGTTCTCACTATAATCTAGATAAAAGTGCTCTCCCTCTATTATCTCATCTATGTGATTTATGTTACTATTACCCACCTTTTACAGAATGGAAACTGGAGTTTAAAAGTCAAGTAATTTCTTCTAGAACATACAGCTGGTAAGTGACTGTGCCCAGGAGCAAGCCCAGTTTGGTCTCTGACAAAGTTGTCTGAAACCTCAGAGTAGACAAGGGACAAAATTAATGCTGAGCTGGGGTCAGCATCTACCATCTAACATACTAAACCTCGATTCCTGCTCAGTGCACATGAGTGCACATTGATTCATCAATTTAGATCTGACCTTGGACTTAGGTTCTTACTTCAGGTGAATTATTTTCCCTCTGACTCCTAATTTTCTCATCTATGCAATGAGAATATTAGTTTCCATGGGAAACTTCTAGCTCTTATAGTCTAGGATTCTAGGTATATGGGATCAAGGTAATACTATGGACAGACATGAAGAGTTGAAGAAGCCCTGGAGGTGATCTCATCTAGGTATGTCAAATGCATGGCATATAGGTTGCCTCTTCCCTATACTATGCCCAGGGTAGGTATCACTAATGGATCACAATCCGCTTTCTTGCTGAGCCTAGTGGTAGCTTCAGAATCCTTTTCAATTCTAAGCTGAGGAAGCAATTAAGACATGGTACCTTGGATAAAACTCTATGTTAATCAACCTTCCCAATTTACAAATAAGGAAACAGATCTAGTAAACATCTGTTGAGTAATTAATATATACCAAGCCTTTTGTTAGATCCCACAGGTAAAAGATGACCAAGACCTAGTCTTGTGCCCTAATGACTTTCAGTTTAGTGAGAGATGTGGACTGTTTAACAAGCAATTACAATACTGTGTACTGAATATTATTTGGCCACATGGAAACCGCCTAACCTAGACTAACATTCATGGAAGGACTCCTGCAGGAAGAAGCACTTAAGCTAAGATTTGGATGGAAATAAGAGTTTGTCAGATGAAGAAGGGGTGAAAAGGACCATTCTAAACAAAGAAAGGAATCCAACAGTGCCAGACAGCTCACACTACTCAAGGAGTTATAAGTCACAAGGATGCCTGGAGCTTTGAAGCATAAAATGCAATTAGTTAGGGAATGGTGAGCAGAGAGGCCAGCAGGGGCTAAACCTCAAAGAATCACACATACCCTGCCAAGATCAGTTTGGCTCAATGGATAGAGCGTCGGCTTGGGGACTGAAGGGTCCCGGGTTCGATTCCGGTCAAGGGCATGTACCTTGGTTGCGGACATATCCCCAGTAGGGGGTGTGCAAGAGGCAGCTGATCGATGACTCTCTCTCATCGATGTTTCTAACTATCTCTCTCCCTTCCTCTCTGTACAAAATCAATAAAATATATATATATATATATATATATATATATATATATATATATATATATATATATATAGAATCACACATACCATACTACAAAAACCATTCTCACCCTGGTGGTAGTTTGAAGACATGGCTGCACTCTTCCCACTAAGAGGTAGGATCTTTGTCCCCTCTCCTTAAAACCTACAACTGCTTCAATCAACATAGTATTGTGGAAATCAGGCAAAGCCATGAAACACCATACAGCTCCACCTCGTTCACTGGAATTCTCACCCATGGAGCCATGAGCCAACATGTATTCTTACTAAGAACCCCAACTCCCCAGGGCCACCATGCTGGAGCGGCCACAGATAGGTGCTCCAACTGACAGTCCAGCGAAGCTCATCCTTCTGGCCCTCTCCACCAAAGTGCCAGATATATGAATGACTTTATAGCAGCCCATCAAGCTCTGTTGATACTCCATAGAACAGAAGAATCACCCAGCTGAGCCCTGCCTGAATTCCTGACCTACAATTTATGAGATATAATAAAATGATTGTTTTCTAAACCACTAGGTTTTGGAGTAGTACTTTATGCAGTAATAGACAATCAGGACAGCAAAGAAACATTGAAGTTTGTAGGAAGGAGAGTGGCATGATTAGTGTTCTGGATGGAGCACTGGGGCTGCTGCATAGGGAACGGATTGGAAAGTGTGGAGAATAAAGCAGAGCAACTCTAGGTCCACTGCAATTGTATAGTAAGTGATGACCAAGGCAGTGCCAATGAGATAAAGAGATATGCTCAGCTGATTTGAGATATATGTAGAAGGTAGAGTCAACAGAATGCAGTGACTGACTGGAGAGAGGAGAATCAAGGAAGATTCCCAGTTCTCCAGCTCATGTAACTAAATGAATGGTGGTACCAGGTGCTGAGATGGGGAGAGTATGGAGGAGAAGCATGTCTGGGCAGCCTTAGGAGAGAACTGAGTCCATTTTAGACACAGTAGGTGAGATAATACAGGGTGGGGTGAGTAGTGGCTAGAGAACTCAGGGGACACATCTGGTGAAGACCCAAATTTGAGAGCCATCCACTAAGGGATGGTGAAGGAAGCCCCTAAGAGGGATGAAAAGACCAGGAATCTCACTTTGAAGAATAAAAAGAGGAAAACAAAGTACAGAAGACCAGGGAGTAGCAAAGTCAAAATTGGCCATAGACAGTGCACAGCCTGGCCACCTGAAGTTGCCCCTCCTGGGTACCCCCAAAGTTGCCTATCACCTCCCCTTTCCTCCTGTCCCCTAGGAACCTTGGTGCTTTGAACATGAAAAACAGTGAGGCTGAAGAGACATGGAACTAGGCTCTCTCACCCTGTGGCTCATCAGAATTGTTTATGCCACCCAATGCCCACTTCTTTAGTTTTTTTTTTTTTTAATATATTTTATTGATTTTTACAGGGAGGAAGGAAGAGACATAGAGAATTAGAAACATCGATGAGAGAGAGTCATCGATCAGCTGCCACTTGCACTCCCCCTCCCCCCCCCACTGGGGATATGCCCGAAACCAAGGTACATGCCCTTGACCGGAATCGAACCTGGGACCTCTCAGTCCCCAAGCCGACGCTCTATCCACTGAGCCAAACCGGTTTTGTCAAGTTTTTTACATGTTCTGCTTTATCCTCCTCTGTCCATACCTCCAGCCTAATTGTTTTCTTTTAAATGGTCCTCATTTCTTTCCTATTTCATTTTCTTTCATCCACAACCTGCTATTAAGGTTGTTTTCCTTACAGCTATTTTGACAGCAAAGTAGCATAATCTGTTTTCCTAATTAGCTGTGATACATACACAAATGCCAACATCTCCTACCCAACAGCACTCTCTCCAGTCGTCCCCACAACTCTCCACATAATGGAGTTTTCCTCTCTCCCACTTCCTCTCTCCTATTCCCATGGCTCCTCCAGCCAGATATTCCTATCAAGGAACCACTGGCCTGACCAGTGACAATAGTAGCCATCTTTAGAGTTATCCCATGGATAAGACCATGTCTCCATAATGACCCTGTTGGTAGCATTCTGTTAGAGTATTAAACAGTATTAAAGGCATGCCAGATAAGCTTTCTTTGAGAGCTAGCAAATTCCAATGAAATAAGAAAATCTGCTGATGGGCATTTAGGGGGGTAAGAGATCAACTGAAGAACTTATATGCATGCATATAAGCACAACCAACAGGCGCAATACACTGGTGTTGGTGGAGGCGGTGGCATATGAGGGCAAGGGCGGGGGGGAGGGGAAGCTGAGGGGAGGTCAATGAGAAAAAAAGGAGACATATGTACTACTATTTGAAATACCTTAAACAATAAAAAAAGAAATAAAATCATTCATGAGGAATTAAAGATATTGATTGGAGGAACCAAATCCCCAATAAAGGAATATGTAAAGATGAGTCTAGAACAGTGATTCCCAAAGTGGTCTATATCGACCCCCAGGGGTCTATGACAACCTGCAAGGGGTCTACGTCAGCGGAAAAAAAATTGGGGGGTCCATGAAATGAAAATGGGGGTCCACGATAGTGGATCTCAACATACACTGATAGTACCTATTTACTTACATCATATTATCTTATAATATAAAAACATATAAATTATTTATAAAAGTACCTATGAAGTAAAAAATTTATTATATATGTTTATAAAATTGTGTAAGTTGTAGGATAAAAACCTGCACATAATGATATACCAGTATCATCTTGTTACAAGCATACGCGCAGTAAACATTCTTGCCAATTTTTGTCTCAAAGCTTCTTGAACTTGCACCGACTTGTTCAATTCGTCACTCTATAAATATGAATGTGAGAAAAATACGTTCATTCGTTTCCTGAATCTTGAATAGGAAAGTGCTGAGAAAATATTTAAAAAAATATAAACTGGTAGTTTATCATACAAATTATAGTGAATCAGTGTTATTTTGTTTGAGAATGCCGGAGAAAAGTAGGTACATTATTTTTTATTAAATTTTAACACTAAACTTCACTACAGTTAGAAATTTACAAAAAAATCAATATCAGGTAAGTAGGGGGTCTACCCAAAACCAAAAAACATGGCAAGGGGTCTACGGCACAAACAAGTTTGGGAACCTCTGGTCTAGAAGGTAGCCATCCAGGTCTGGGGTGTGCGATGGGGTGAGGGTTTTAAGGCCAGCAGCTCAGAATTAAGACAGAGGTCCCCTGTTGTGAAGATGCCTATGCCATGTGGAGGCAGTACAGTAGCCTCACAGAATCTCATGGGCCTTGACACCTTCCAACTGCCTTCTAAACACACACACACACACACACACACACACACACACACCAAATTCATCCCAGAAAACATGTTCCTGATTAAGCTAATGAGCCTGAGCTGGCCAGACTCAGACTCTCCTGAATTTTGCATGACTGGCTGGGCACAGCTCCAGCACAAGAGAAAAGGATAAGAATCTGAAACAAAGACCAAAATATCATGCCTCTCTTCACACCCCCTCCACTTTGTTGAACTTGTTGACAACTGACTTAATAGACTACAAAACTCATTTTAGCCTCATGACAATCCTGAGCACCTTTCTTCCCTTAACGAGGCTTAGAGGCAGCTCCGTGAAGGCTGGACAGTTTTGTAGCTTTCCCAGGATTCCCCCAACCTCAGCCAAGACTCTGAGGACCACCCTATGAGGTGGATGTTATCACAGGATAATATTCAGGGAGGGCTTTACACTAGGTCTAAGACATGCTAGCCATCTCCACCCCCATGAATGGTTTCTCTAACTTTATATGCCGCAACTCTTTCCACGGTTCTCCTTAATGTGCCAAAAAGCAGGGGTTCTCACAGCACCGCCCATGATGTAATCCAGGGGGTCACAGCACTGTCCCTTGACATGATCCAGGGATGTCTCAACATTGCCTGTGATTGAATCTCAACTCTGCACCAGTGCTTCTTCTGAAAATACCTGGTTCCTTAACCCCAAGAACCATCTTTGTGGCTCGAGCCCCCATTACCAGCTGCCCATGAAAAGAACCAGCAGCCCCCCTGCCCTCGCAAAGGAAAACCCCATTATTATCTGACCTTCAAACAATGTCTGTGGGCCTTGGAAAGAACCTACAAGCACTTGTGGTCTACATTCCTTTTTCTGCAGGTCACATCCTCCTATCTAGCCCCCTAATTCTCTCTAGAAGAATTATAGAAAACTCAATCGCATTTCAATACAAACCTCCCTGCCCCTGCCCTAAGGGAACTTGTACTATTCCAAACTCTTTCCCAACTATATATGGCTCCTCTCAAAAAACTTATGAAAACAGGACTCCCAAAATTATTGTAGAATATACATTTTCTAGGCAAGAATTTATTTATTCTAATAAGCAATGCTTTCTCCTTTTTCATACTGCAAAATAAGGATATTTATTATAAAGTTAGAAGAATTAAAACAGTGAGGTAATGGTACAATGATAGACAAAGGGACCAACTGAGAGTCCAGAAACATACCCAAACAAAGACGGCCACCTGATTGGTGATAAAGGTGACACTGAAATGCAGAGGAAAAGGGTGGTCTTTGTTTTTTGGTTTTGTTTTTTTAATTCTTTATTGGCCGGGGAGAGGTCAATGGGGTGTGGGGGAAAGAGACATATGTAATACTTTAAAGCAATGCTTTCTTAATCTGCCTTGACCTTTGCACTCCCAATGACTTTCCTAATTGAGTTTTGAGAATAGTGTGTGTTAAATCATGACAAGTACAGTTGGAGCAGTGTCCAGGCCTGCACTCCTCCTGCTCTGTTCCAGCAAAGCTATTGGATGGACACACACCTGCAGCTTCTAGAACATTCCAAACCTCATTTCCGAAAGCAGAAGAGTAGGGAACTGGGGGATGTGTTCTAACTCTCAGAGGCAAAATACAGATCTGGGCATATACAGTGTGGCCAAGAACATGGGTTTAGATTCCAACAGATTGTAATGAAAATTTACTGGCTCAGCCACTTACCAGCCACATGGCCCTGGGCAGTTAGGAACTTTTTTGAGCACATGTTCTTCTTAATCTGCAAAATGGAAATGACATCAGTTACTGTCTCAGATGATTATAAGGGAGAATATTATAAAGCTCCTAGCACTGAGCATGGCAGAGGGGGGAGCACTCAATAAGCAATAGTTATTAGTTATAATTATGATGTATTTATAATATAGCATTTCATGCATTTCTCTAACCTCATTCCCTAATCCAATGCCTAGCACAGGATACAAAATCATAATAAAGTGAATAAACATTTCTTTTGTCTTCCTACTACATGCCAGTTACTACAGAGATGAACACCAGTGGTCTACGGCCTTGGATAATGTAGCATTTGATGTTTATGCTACTCAAGAGTGACCCTGAAGGCCTGTGGTTTTTTGTTTTGCTGATGCACAAATTTGAATTACTTGCTTGAAGCCTGGTATGTAAGAAAGAGGCATTTGCCCGGTGATTGGGCCCCAGAGACTACCCAGAATATACACCTTGATTCAACTTCATTTTTCTCTCCTTTCTGCAGTGGTATTTTCAGGGGTGGGATGGGGGTATCAGATATTTCAGCGTTCCTCCTGAATGTCAATAACCTATTGTAAAATGCAGTCTCTACCTGCATCAGGCTCATAGTCTAGTGGGAAAACACAGAGTATAACAAAATGTGTTATAATAAGGTTAAAACATAGCAGAGAGACAAACAGGATATTTTAACATCTGAAAATCAATGAATGTAATAAACCATATTAAGAGAATAAAAAAAAAAAAACAGTATCTCAACATATACCAAAAAAGGCACTTTTATAGTGAAAGACAATCTTTTAAGTAAAAATCTCAACAAACTAGGAATAGAAGGTAATTTCCTCAACATTATAAAGGACATTTATAAAATATCCACAGTTAACATCATACTTTGGATAGGAACACTGGATGGCTCAGAGACAGGAAAAATAGACTTACTTGAAATTTTCATAAATTTAAAAAGATAAAACTATAAAAAAAAAATTACTTAATGCCTAGCCAGCATGGCCCAGTGGTTGAGCATTGACCTATGAACCAGGAGGTTACCATTCAATTCCTGGTCAGGGCGCATGCTCAGGTTGTGGGCTCAATCCCCAGTGGGTGTGTGCAGAAGGCAGCCAATCAATGATTCTCTCTCATCATTGATGTTTCTCTCTTTCTCCCACTTTCTTCCCCTCTGAAATCAGTAAAAATATTTTTTAAATCACTTGACAAAATATATGGCCATATTTTTATAACTTTAATTTTATAAATTTTATAATATTAAAGCCAAAAATTATGGCACAAACCCCAGATACCATTAAATAAGATTGACAAAGTCAAATATCCAAAAGTTAAATGATCCTGCATGACAATGAAAACATCACAACATCTTCTGCATGTACCATCTGTTCAAAATATTAGTAAAATAATTAATAATTTTTTAATCTATGCTATCCCATGGTCCTTATAATACCCCTGTGTCTCTCACTACTTTACCATCCATATTTGGACAAGTTCCTCTGGGAAGCAATGCATCTCAGCCTTAGCCCCTCAACAGAGGACCTCCCCTATTCTTGGCTACTTGGAAAAAGATTCTCCATCCCACTGGATTCTGCCTTACTTATGGATGAGGCTCTTTATACTTAGATTATTGCACTCCTAACTCCATGACACTCTGTAAACTACATGGGCTAATGGCAGCAAAAGAATGGCAGCCAATTTGCATGTGATTTGCATATCATTTGATGCCCCATTCCTATGATAACAAAATGTATACTAGTTTCTTATTACTTCTATGAATGCTCACTTGTCTCCTAGGCAGGCTGATCAAGGCCCACAGACAAACCACTAGCTGCTCTCCACTAAGGAATACACAGCCCCAACTCCAGTCTCATAACTTCTGGTCAAAGTCAACTCTGGCTTTTTCTTCTTTTTCTATCTCACCAGGCATTACATCCTCCCTTCCTGCTCAAAGCTAGCAAAAAAAATTTTTGTCTATGGCCAAAATAAAAACATTATATTTCCAGAACATCAGGAGACAGAGTAGTCCACTTTCAGCTCTGTGGTTTCTAAATGAATATAATTTTTTTTCTACAAATTTCAATCCTTCCCTAAGATGATACTGTTTTGTTTTGTTTTGCTTGTTTGTTTGTTTGTTTGTTTGGTTGGTTGGTTCGTTTAAAAAAAAAAAAATTAAGGAAGGGAGGGAGGAACTGGACCCCGGAGAAGCCTATGCATGGGCAGGTGCTGTCCATGGTTCTGATCCCGTTTGCCAAGATGAAATGTTTTCACCTAACCTGGGACTGTGGTGGTCACTGAACAATCTCTTCCAAAAACTTTTATATATTGATAAATAAGGGAAAAGGCAGTGGTGAGAGAGAAGAGAAGGGGGGAGAAAGGTGAGAGGGAGAAAAAGAGAGGGGGAAACAAAGACAATTGTCAAAGCAGAGATCACTGTGAAAGATTAATTAACCAACAGATAAAGGGAGGTTTTGTTTTTCAAAGAATTGTAGCTACCAAAAAGCCATGAACAGTCATAGCTGAAACATGAATTTCTAAATTACTGAAACAAAGTAGGAAATTTATCAAGTGCCAAGTGATGCCGAGATAGGCTGGTGTAGATACAAGTAAATAAGTTCTTGGGCTGGATAGTATGATATGATAGCATGATTGAGTTGTGTGTACCAAAGTTTTCTTTGTTTTTATTTTCCATCTTGATGCAAACTGAGACCTCTGTGTCACCATTTACATAGCTTTCTTCAAGTTCTTGTGAAAATCCTCTCACAAATCCAAAAACTAAATTACTTTTCTCTCTAAGAGGTTGGGGGGCACTCCCCGCTGGTTCTCCTCCTCCCCTGCCCATTCCTCTCTGAGACCAGCACTGTCAGCCCGCACCACACAGAGTATATTCAGCCACTCGGCCGCTGAAAGTTGACAAACTGCCAGCTCTTTCCACAGATAATAATTCTTCATGGCTTATTTTCAAAAACACTTGAACTCTATAATGTATGCTCACTCTGTAACAAGGAATTACAGAAAACTGATACACTCCTCAATATCAAGAAGCAGAATTAATGTTCTGGGTCTGGTTTTTACATGCCGTCTGAGCTTTAGGATGCATGAGGATAAACTGAAAAATTGAGGGCAGCGTTTAAGGGGTTTGGGGTGTGCAATGGCTGAGAACTGCTTGGAGCCTGGTAAGGACTTCCCTGCACAGAGGGGTCATGAAGAGAAATCAAGGCCGGCGGGAGCATTCCGCATGAGAGATCCTTCTATTCCGTCTTTTTTATTCTCAATATAATTTCTCAGTGTTCCAGAATGTTATAGATAGAGAGGAATTAAATAATCCATGTTTTCCAATCAAACAACAATAAAGCTCTGAAACCCAGAAAGGTTGCATAATTTCCAAGGTCACAGAATTGGTGCATAATCATGGCTGGCATCCATGGCTCTGAAGCCAATGCAGTGCCTGTCCTATTACACTGTGGCAACTCTGGCTCACCACTCACTGTCTACGTGTCCATGGGTAAGCTAATAACCTTCTCTGTGCCCCGTGTTCTCATCTGTTGAGCAGGGACAGAATTTGCACCTCTCTTTTTGAGTTCGTATGGGGATCAAATGAGATAATTCATGGGAAATGCCGAGCTCAGACTCTAGCTCATAGTAAATGTTTAATAAATGAGAACTCTCATTATAATTACTAATGTCATTATTAACATTTCCATCTTACATGTGAAGAAACTAAGTATTAGAATCTCAAGAAGGCTTGATGAGATAACCAAATTTTTAAATATGTAATTGCTTTTGAATTCTAGAGCCTAACATGGACTCTGAGATGATTACTCTCAGGAACATGTATCCTAAGACAAACGTGTTTGAAGCCAGCAAAAATGTACCACCAATACCCCCTGTGCCCGAGGGGCGGGCTGAGAGCTTCACTGGCCAGCAAGAAAGTGGGACTCGAGTTGCCCTGCATTTCCAGCTTCCTCATTTTCAAAGCTCACACTGGGCAATGAAGCCATCAGCAGACTGAAATTCTATACTTTATGATTCTGACCTGCCTGTAACTCTAATTGCCCCAAATCCCAACTTTTGTTAATTCTCTAACCTGATGAATAAAGCACAATAAATGTTTGAGGATTAATGAACATGTTAATGGGAAAGAAGAGATGGATTTACCAAGGATGCCTGGAAAGTATAAGACCAAATTCCGTTACAGGAAAACATATTAAAAGATGTGATTAACTTGTGCATGATAAAGATGCAATTATCACAGCTGTGTTTTTTGTTGTTGTTGTTGTTGTTGTTTTTAAGAACCTCATCACCTGCATCAGATTAAATTCCTCCTTTTTCTGCAAATAAACCAGAAGCTCATCTCCAGTGTGAGGGGATTCAACCCCTGGTTCTCATGAACCGGAATCAGATTCTTACTCGATAAGCCTGAAATTTCTCTGGCCAATTCAGAAGCTTCTCACTCTTGGCTATATGGATCATTGCCAGAACTGAAAAATAGGAGAGAAGGACCAGCTTTCACACAAATCAAGGGAAAGGGAAGAGGAGGTGTGGGGAAACCTGCAGCTAGGGATCAATTAGGCCAATGCATGGCCTTTGCATATTGAAATTCATTCCAAGGACCAGACTGAACTCCAACTCATACTCCCACTCATCACTTATTCCCTAGGAACTCATTCCTCTTGCAGAAAATCCACTGTAGAGCATACAGGAGACAACACAGAGAAGAGGGAGAGATGGGGCCAGGCACTTGGGCATTTTGTGCACGTTTTGGTGTACAAGATTCTACTTAAATTTTGTACTAGCCCGAGGAGGTCAGAGAACAGACATTCCCAGATTACAGATGAGGAGGCTGAGTTCCCAGGAAGTTCTGTGACTGATCTAAGTTTGGGTTTTTATTCCCAATAGTAACAGCAAAGATTCAAATGTGGGTTTTGTGTTTCTAGTACGAAAGCTCTTTATTACACATTTACACAGGCACACACACACAATTATATTAGAAATCCCAGCCCCAGAAAACTCCCTGTCACCTCAGTTCAGTAAGAGAAATCCAGCAGAGGGCCGTGCACAGAGTTAAGGGAATTAAGTTTGCTGAGAACCTGCTTGACTTGTAAGCAAGTACTATGCTGGGCCTACCGCATACAGCACGTCCTCACTCCAGCTCTGCAAAGGAGATGTTACTGTCCCCATTTTATAGATGAGGAAACTGGGTCACAGTGAAGCAAAATGACTTGCATAAGCTTCAGTTTCCCCATCCACAAAGCTGTAGGATTGTACTTGACCATCTCTAAGGTCTCTTCCACCTTGGAACCTGTGATTTCGAGATCAGCAAAGCAGCTGCCTCCACCATGCAGTGGAGGAACACCGAGTCTCATCCTCCGTGATCACCTCCACCACCATTTTCACCAGCTCTCTCCTCAGGGTGCGAGTCCAACCCCATCATCTGAAGCCCTCCCATGCCAAAAAGGGAGAAGTGTCTTCTGAGAAGCAACAGACCAACCAGAAGTTTCTTTTGTCCCGGGTGAAATATCCCTGCAGTTCTCCAAACGGCCAGAACCCACTAGCCTGCAGATCCCCATGGAAATGTGGCACCCAGCTGGGCAGCCCCGTATGCTGAGTGGGAGGCCCCATACACTCAACCAGAACAAACTTCCTGAGTCCCCGGAGGCACCAGCTTTCTGCAGGCCACCTGCCTCGGCTCTCCACGCCTCCCAGCAGGAAGACCAGCCACTCTGCGGAGGGGATTTAAGGAAATGTTGGCCCAACCAAGGTTAGCTTCCCGTTCCTGATATTAATGACAGCAGCAGCCACTGCCATCTGCACACCCTCGCCTCACGCCATGCACGGCCCCCAGTGCTTTCCTGGCCCTCCATAGCCAGTCCTTCCTTCCCGTCTCTGCTGCGGGCCGCGCCGTGACCCCTGTTTTACAGGTGAGAAATCCGAGGCTCAGAGGTGAGGTAACTGGCCTGAAGACGCAGTGCTAGGAATGGGGGGTGGGAAGGCGGGGGAAGGGACTGTGGAGTCTAGTCTCGCCTTTCTGACCCGACAGCTTGCATTCTCAGTGGCTTCCCACGGGGCCTGGCCTAGAGCCTGTGCTCACCAAGTGCCTGCTGTAAAGGGAGCACGTCCATCTGGTGGAAGGACAGGGAGCCCTTCAGGGAGGAGAGCCTGAGCTCTGAGAGGAAGCTCGCACGTGTCTACGGACGGACATGCTGCAAGCAGAGCTGCGATCGATGGGCAGGAGGACCACATACAGCTCCGGGAACCAGCGTGGCCCAGCTGGAGGCTGGAAGTGAACAGAGATGTAAGGTGAGCGTGGCGTCCCACAAGATGCTGTCCTCCAGCAGGCCACAGTGGTCCTCGCATGCTCAGCTCCTGACTCTGGCCGGAAAAGCCATTGAAGCTCAGGCAGCCTTGGTCTCAGGTCCATGTGAAACCCTTGTATCTTCCTCCAGGGCTGCTCCTGGGTGGGATCTGGGGCCCTGGGGCCACCTGTGTGGCAAGGCCAGTCTGAGTCCTTCCACCTGCCCCTGAGGAGCCCCCTCCTGCTCCAGGTCCTCCCAGCTTCACCCAGCCTGCTTACTCAGCTTTGTTCCCAGCAACAACAGCCACTACTGTTTCTAAAGCTTCTTACATTCCAGGACGAAAGAGAAAACTTTCTTTTCCGTAAAAATGAATGCTCTGCCCAGGACCTGCAGCTCCTGCTAACACGTGCTGTGCCAAGAAGACAATTGAGTCTGTCTCCCTCAGAACCTCCCCGACAGGAACCTGCAGCTCCTTGAGGCTGGTGATACTTCCCTTTGGAGAGATAAAGAAGCTGAGTGCTTCTCCCCCGGAAAGCACAGATAGTCCAGGGTGATTCCAGGGAACAATCGTCTCTGTGGTAACGAGCTCCCCTCGCCCTCTCCAAACGTGGGTCTGTGGTGACGAGGAAACGATAGACAGGCCGCTACTTCCCGGCAATCTGTAAAGACCGCAGCCATATACCCACGTATCCCCAGAGATAAGAGAGGAAGATTAAATAATTTGAAGATAATTTCTTCCATGAAAAGAATAATGTTGCCATCAAAACGAAAACCCATGTTATAAAACCAAACTGTGCTGAGACCCTGGGAGCACTCTTCCTCGCTCCTGCCGTGCAGAGACAGTGTTTCTGGAGGAAGAGAAGACGGACGGACGGAAGGAAGGAAGGAAGGAAGGAAGGATCTGCTAGATTGTCAGCACAGGTTTACGGGGGAGGCGGCAGCTGGGGGAATGCAGACACCCACACTGCCCAGTCCTGCCAACCGTCTTCTCTGCCGGATAACACAGAACCAGGTCTATCGTTAGGTGCCGAGTGCGTGAGCACACAGGGGGACAGGGAGAGCCTGACCAGCACCGAGGGAGTCAAACCAGGCTGTCAGCCCTGGGGGAGTGCAGGGCAACCCGTGTTACCAGGAATGGCAGCCGCTGCTCTCTCCTTTCCAGCCGGTTCTGTTCGGTGGGTGGAACCTTCCCGTTTGATTTGGGGTCCGTGCATAGAACGGGCCCAGAGGCAAAGCTTCGTGTGATTGGACCCCGATGGGCTGAAAGCAGAAAAAGGCAGGAGATGGGGGACGGGAAGGCAGCCCACAAGGTGCCTCCAGAATCGAATTCCACTGGAACCAGCCTGTGAGTGAGCCGTTTGCACGTCTCCTCCACAAGCTCAAGTCCAAGAAACTGGGCAGAGGATGCCTTTCCGTGTGGACACACGGCCATACCTGCAATGTGGGTTCCGCTCAGACCAGCACAATAAAGAGAGCTGTAATCTCTATGCTGGCGGAGGACCTTGCCTTCAATTTGTAAGAGAAAAAAAAAGTAAAATCTGTGAAGCGCCAATAAAGCAAAGCAAAAAAAGAAAGACGAGGTCTGCCTCTAGAGAAAATTAAGTCTCTGTCTTAGCACAGCAAAAAGGCTGCAGGTGTGTTTATGGTTGGGGTCTGTGTGAGACAGCATTCCTTAAACACAGGGACACGCTAGTCACCTGACAGCGCCAAGAGGATATGTTCAGTTTCCCTCCTCTTCCCCCAAAGCAGCTGAGACCAAAGTGCAACTATTGACACAAGCCCTGGGGTGAGCATTTACATGCACATGAAGGCACTGCAGGCCTAGGAATCAAATAGGACTGTTCAACGTGAGGCCCAAACCAAGTCTCCAACGGGGACTGCCCGGCCTGCAGGAGTTGCCTGTGACGGGCGGTTTCTTACCAGGCAGTGAATAGCACCAGAAATTCCCTTACTTCCTGGCGCTCAATGATTCATGTGAGCCTCAGAAAGGAGACTGGCTGGCCTTCACAGCTCGCCAGAGAGCAGAGGAAAGACAGCGAATGAGGCCTGAACTCCGGCATGGGCATGGCGTGGTGAGAGGTTCTCTCCCCCGGTGCCCCCTGCCCGGCCTCCCCGCACTGCCCAGCAGCAGCCCCTGTGCTCTCTGAATGCGACTTCCTGGCGTCAGGGCCTGGCCACCTGGGGGTGTCCAGAGTTCAGCGGGAGGTAGGACACAGTCGGTGCTCAAGGTAGGGCCTGATGACCGGATAAACAATGAGTAAATCTCTAGTCTGAGGCCTGAAGTCCGTGAGGCCAACAGGAAGAGGCTTGACATCGCCGCTCCACCTCCTCCATCCCCATCCCTCCCGCCCGACCGCCTTTCCTCCTGCCTCTCTCAATCCTGCCCTCCCCGAAGGACCTGATGCCCCGGCTTACTTAGCTCTCAGCCGTTTTCTCGGCCCTGGGACTCCTGCATTTTAAGCTGGGTCCCTGTGGTGAAAGGCTCCGTCCCTATTTGAGGCAAGTCCAGCCTTTGCATCCTAGCAGGAGAGGGAGGGAGGGATGAAGGGAAAGAGAGAGGGAGGGAGGGAAGGATGAAGGGAAAGAGGGAGGGAGGGAGGGAAGGATGAAGGGAAAGAGGGAGGGAGGGAGGGAGGGAGAGAAAGAGGGAGGGAGGGAGGGAGGGAGGGAAAGAGGAAGATTAATTAAAAAGCATATGACTTAGCTTCAGCAAAAGGTGGGTGAAAAGCAAGAAGAATGGCAGAGGGCCCTATTGGCCCCCAAAACCAAGAGCCGATGCTCCCTGAGAGGGAGGCCAGAGAACACGTTAGTTAAGTCTTTGGTGTCAGACAAACCTGGATTCAAATCCTAATGCTGCCATTTCCTAGCTGTGGGTTTCGGACAAATTACTTGGCCGCTCTGGGCCATTTCATCACCAGTGAGATGGGGACGCTAATACCAGGCCCAGGGGACTGTTGTGAGGGATAAGTGAGCTGATGGAGGCAAATCATCCAGGGAGTGGCGGGCATGCAGGAGAGATTCAACAGCTGGTAGCTATGGAACTATTTGTATTTCTAAATAAAGAGGGGCCTCTGGTGTGCAAGCAAGGTATTTTCTCAAGTCATGGGACAGAAGTGACTTTTAAAATCTTTGAAATTCCTTCCACAGGCAAAGGGAAAGCTTCTAGGATCTCTCTAGGATGTGGCAATAAGGCTGGAAGACAGCTTTTTACGTGGAAAAAAATGCTTTGGGGAGGGCACAGACAGTTTGATATTAAGTCTCCCCCACGTAACACTGCTTATGGTAATTTTTAAAAATTCTTCCAACTTGAGAAACATCGCAAATTTCACACTACTGGGGGAGGACCCAGGGCTTGTTCTTATTATGTTCTTTTGACAATTATAGCATCTTTCTAAGACATAGCATTTTCTGCCCTGCACCTCTTAGCTGGAGTATCAGAACAATATATTAGGGTTGCCCCAGGCAGAGGAACGCAGGGCACGGGCTTAAAAATGTGATAAAAAATCAGGTTCCTCGCTGGTGCCAACACAGACTGATTAGCAGGGGCTGCCTGTACCGTGCCCTGCAGGGGCCAGTGAGCGGCGTCATAATTGATCAGTGCTGCCTGCCTTGGGCTCAGAATAGGATACCTAAGGGTTCTCGTGATATGCTTTTGATATCACTAGATTCTGTGCTAATTTTCCAGCTACTTAGGAAGACCAAGAATAATGAGCAGATTCTGCTCAACGTTGCTGAAGCAAGAAGGGGTGGCCTGAGAACAGACCCTGCTCCGGAGGAGAGGCCCTGCTCAGGGGGGAGGAGGCCCTGCTCAGGGGGAGGAGTCTCTGCTCAGGAGGAGGAGTCCCTGCTCAGGGGGAGGAGGCCCTGCTCAGGGGGAGGAGTCCCTGCTCAGGGGGAGGAGACCCTGCCCAGGGGGAGGAGGCCCTGCCCAGGGGGAGGAGGCCCTGCTCAGGGGGAGGAGTCTCTGCTCAGGAGGAGGGAGGCCCTGCTCAGGAGGAGGGAGGCCCTGCTCAAGGGGAGGAGGCCCTGCTCAGGGGGGAGGAGTCTCTGCTCAGGGGGAGGAGTCTCTGCTCAGGGGGAGGAGACCTTGCTCAGGGGGAGGAGTCTCTGCTCAGGGGGGAGGAGTCTCTGCTCAGGAGGAGGAGTCTCTGCTCAGGGGGGAGGAGACTCTGCTCAGGGGGAGGAGTCTCTGCTCAGGGGGAGGAGGCCCTGCTCAGGGGGGAGGAGACCCTGCCCAGGGGGAGGAGGCCCTGCTCAGGGGGAGGAGTCTCTGCTCAGGAGGAGGGAGGCCCTGCTCAAGGGGAGGAGGCCCTGCTCAGGGGGGAGGAGTCTCTGCTCAGGGGGAGGAGTCTCTGCTCAGGGGGAGGAGGCCCTGCTCAGGGGGGAGGAGTCTCTGCTCAGGAGGAGGAGTCTCTGCTCAGGGGGGAGGAGACTCTGCTCAGGGGAAGGAGTCTCTGCTCAGGGGGAGGAGTCTCTGCTCAGGGGGGAGGAGTCTCTGCTCAGGAGGAGGAGTCTCTGCTCAGGGGGGAGGAGACTCTGCTCAGGGGGAGGAGTCTCTGCTCAGGAGGAAGAGGCCTTGCTCAGGGAGGAGGAGACTCTGCTCAGGGGAAGGAGTCTCTGCTCAGGAGGAGGGAGGCCCTGCTCAGGGGGAGGAGGCCCTGCTCAGGGGGAGGAGGCCCCCATGTGTAGTGCTCAGTGAAAAGGAACGGTTTGGGAGGAAGTGGAGGAAGCAAGCTCGGACAATCAGGACATGATGAGCGGCCTCTGTGATGGTTAATTCTGTGCTAGCCTCACTGGGCTAAGGGATGCCCAGAAGGCTGAACCCAGTAAAGGAGGTCACCCTCAACAATGTGTGTGGGCGGTGTCATCCAGTCCATTGAGACCTGAATGAAACAAGAAGGCAGGGGGTGGGGTAGCTACATTCTCTGTTTGAGCTAAGACATCCATCTTCTCCTACCTTTGGCTCAGGCATTCCAGGTTTTCAACTTTTGGGCTCAGCCTGGGACTTACTCGTACACCTCCGGCCTCCTAATTCTCATACTGCAGGACTAGGACTAAGTAACATCAGCAAATGGCTGGATTTCTCAGGTACCATAGCCACATAAACCAGTTTATATGAGATACATATATCCCTTCATTCTGTTTCTCTGGAAAATGCTAATATAACATCTTAACAAATAGTTTTGATCACAGTTGTCCTTTGAATTTTTTTTTTTTTTGCGGGGGGGGGGCGGGGATCTGCAAATGTGGCAACAGGTTGTACCTGAAGAAAAGTGAGACAGGCCCCTGTCAGCCTCCTCTAAGCCCCATAAGGACTTGGATTTAATTTCCACATATTTGTTCCCCGATGTCCAGGTATGCTATTATTATTGATTTCCATGACAGTCAGAGAATGTACCCTATGATTTCAATCCTTTTAAATTTCTTGAGGCTTGTTTTATGGCCTGCAGAGGGTCTGTCTTGGTGAACATATATGTTGAAACACATGGCAAGCATTTCCCAACAAAGGGTGGAGTCTATTTCTCTATCCCTTGAGTCACAAAGCATGTGGCTTGCGTTGGCCAATGGGATATTAGCAAACGCGACGTAAACAAAGACTTGAGAGTGTTTGCCACTTGGGCTTGACCTCTTACTGTGCCTGAAACTCTGAGAATACCATGGGATCAAGGAGGCAGTAACCTGCTGGAAATAGGACATCCCCCCAACCTGCCAGCCACCAGCGATCCAAATGATGCCATCCTAGATCACCCGGCCACCAGCTGGCCTGCCAGGTGACTGAGCATCCCCGCAGAGACCTGCCAACCCCCCCAGACTACACCTGCCGAGGAACCCACAGAATGGGGGGGGGGATGCTGATTGTTTTAACCCATTAAGTTTTGAAGTACTTTGTTATGCAGAAAAAACTAAAGTATATGTGTGTGCATGTGAATACTACATGACATACACTACATACATACATACATACATATCTGCATAAAAGCAAGCACGCACACCCCAAGCATCCCTTTTCTCTCCTTTTTACCACTTCATATAGCCTTTCCTACATCCTGTGGTTAACTGTTGGGGCTTCAGGTTCTATGATATCAAGGCAGAATTGTCACTGAACTGGAAGAGGAATACGTCACCTAGAGTTGCAATGACTGAGGAAATCTGGGACTTCCCCTGCAGGGACAGAAGGTAGGCATGTTTTAATTTCTGCAGGTTAAAAAGGAGCAAGCTGTTGCTGTAGTTGTTTAAACATATGGAAAGAAGGGTACATATGGATGGTGAGTAGACAAATGAAAGGGATGCCACAAATAATGAGGACTGGTAACTCAACGGGCATCCTAACCCCCCTTCTGTAGTGCAGGGGCTGAAAGGCGAAAAACACATTTCCCGAACTGATTTGCAGCTGGGATTTTGCGTGTGATTTAGGTTCTGCTAATAAGATGCACCGAAGCAAAACAGGGATTGGGTTCTAAGGGCCTGGGGCGAGAGGCGGGGGCCCATGTTCCTGTGTGGATTATGGCAGAGCGGGCGTTGTCTGGCCTGGAGCTGGGACGGCTATTTCTGATTCTGCAGCTTCCTGCCTGGGCCGGAGACAGCCGAGCTCGCAGCACAGCTCTGAGAGCCACGGCAGCATGGAGTGTTTCTTCGCCTCATCCCCAGCACCCGCATAAGCCACTCCCTGTCCTGTTGTGGGTCCCTCTCTCTGCAACTGAAGGCCGACTCGTCAAGGACCACATCTCCAGTGCCACGAGGACCCCGTACACCTTAGATGCCTTGCTGGGTGGGTGTAGGAAACCAGATGTGTGAGGTTGGGAACTCACTAAAGGAATTGTTTACATTTTTAGGCAAGACTACATTTACCAGATTCAACTAAAATTGGAGGGGTTCCCCTGAATTTTAGCCAGCAAGTGGGAGACTCGCAAGGAAAATCAGAGCCCTGTTAGAGAAACTGAGGCTGCACTGTCTGTGTTCAAATGACTGTGTCTCCATGGATGCCTGCCACAAAGCACCGCTTCGTTTATTCCTTCCAACAACCATATGGTTGAGAATCACTATTACCCCCATTTCAAGGATGAGCCAACAAACTCGGAGAGATGGTGCCAAGGTCCATGGCCTAGAAGCAGCAGAGCCAGGACTGTGACCCAGACAGCGTGGCCCTGGAGCCTCACTCTTCAACACGCCTCTATTCAGCACTCCTGAGGGCCCCGGTGCCCTTTGTTCGGGCATTCTCCCTCCAACAGGCACAACCACCGAGGCTGCTGACTTTGACAGGCAGAGGTGCTGTCACTTTAACAGCATCAAAATCCTCTAAGGATGAAACTTCAGACTACAGTAAGCAGAGTGACATGTGCACCCAGGGTCCTCTTGGGTTCTGGAAAATCACCCACAGCCACCCAGTCTGAAAAGTGCCTTTTCAGGGGCTCTGTCTGCCAGCTAGCCGCCCCACCCCTGCCCCTCCTCCCAGCCTCCCCACAGGGAGGGAAGTCTACCAAAGGGAACCACCCCCTCCTCCTCCAGTCAGGGTGCACGCAAGGGGCAGCCACCAGGGCCTTGAAATAGCGCTGACTGGAGGTGTGGGCGGCATACACGTCAAGGATAATGTCCCTGATCCTCCATCAGCCTCGAGGAGGCAGATTCATGGGGAAGCCTGGGTGGGGGTGGGGATGGGGGAGGAACATCAGTCAAACTGCATCTCCATCAGCTCTGACTTCAATTTTCTTGAAATCCATAACTCCCCGTGTCTTCAAGGGAATGTGTTTAGTAGGTATGGAAGCATCTGACAGAACACTGAAATATTAGTAAAGATAAAAGTCTTCACATTTTTGATAAATAAGATGCCTTCTGATACACAATTTTAGTACAAACACGTTGTCAACGTATAAGCAAAAATTTGTATTTAAAAACAACAAGCACAGGTTTTAAAAGGAGAACATTCCGTTCCCTGCATTAGTTTTTTGCCGTGACTTGGAGGAAAAGGCCCTTGCTGAATGTGAGCAGGGGCACGGTGTCCTTGGGAGTTAGAAAGGGAACTTCTTAGAAAAAAGGGGACTTTTTAACAAACATTTCTAAACACCTTCTTTAGGCCATGTACTAGGTACTAAGGATCCATTCAGACATGGTCTCTACTTTCAAACCAATTAATTTTTCAGGGGAAACAAATCTGTAAGTGAATGAGCACAAAACAGCACAGAATCAGCAAAGATCATGGCTGCCCACCCCTGATAGATATGAGCTCACGCTCCTTTTCAATTTCCACTGCTACCAAGACCCTGAAAAGTTATTGAGCCCCCTCTGAGCTTCAGTTCACGTGTGTGGAAAGGGGGTAATAATGCCTGCCTTGGGGTTCTCATGAAGGTTGAACTCCGGGGTAAAACCCTGTGCCACCTCCAGGGTAAAACCCTTAAAGCCCTCTGTACTGGAGGCTGTGGTGTGTCACCCGGGGCCCTGGGGGCTCTCACCCCCAGCCTCCGGGGGGCCTTCTGCTAACAGCTCACAGCGGAGCCCCTCTCCAGAAGTTTCTGTCTACCAAAGGGAGCTGGTGCACCTAAAAGGTTATATGACCCATATGGGAGAAGGTGAGGGCATGCATATAAAATGACCTTTTTCTAAAGTGATAATTCACATTCCATAAAAGCTCACCTTTTAAAGTACAATTCTGTGGAGTTTAATATATTCATAAAGATGTAAAGCCATCATCACTATCCAATTCCAGAACATTTCATCAACCCAAAATATACTCCAGACACCTCATCCCCTTCGCAGGCACTCCCTGATCCCCTCCCCCCCAAACTCTTGCAAACACTAATCTACTGTATGTCCCTATGCAATTGCCTAAACATGGATTTCATATAAATGAAACTATACCTACTGTGGTCTTTGTGTCTGGTTTCTTTCCTCAGCATAATGTTTTCAATGTTCATTCGTGTTGTAGCATGTATCAGAACTTCGTTTTTTAAATGGTTATTCATTCGTCAGCTAATGCACATTGAGGCTTCTGCTTTGGGGCTAGCAGGCGTAATGCTGCTATGAACATCCATGTACAAGTTTTTGTTCAGACATATGTTTTCAATTTTGGGGGGTATATCCCAAGAAGTGAGATTACTGGAACATATAGTAATTCTGTGGTTAACTTTTTAAAGAACTACCAAAGAGGTTATACATTCCACATAGAATGTATGAGGGTCCTAATTTCTCCACATCCTGGCCAATACCTGTTACTGTCTTTTTTAATATGCTCATGGGTGTGAAGTGATATCTCATATCAATAGTTTTTATTTATATTTCCCTGATGGCTAAGGATGGTGAGCATCTTTTCATGTGCTTATTAGTAATTTGTATAACTTTTTGAAGAACTATCTATTCAAATCCTGCGCTCATTTTTAAATTGGGCCATTTATCTTTTTATTGTTCAGTTGTAAAAAGTCTTTATGTATTCTGAATGCTAGATCTTTATCAGATATATAATTTGCAAATATGTTCTCTTTTTCTGTGGGTTGTCTTTCACTTGATGGTATCATTTGAAGTACACCAGTTTTTAATTTTGATGAAGTTCAATTTACTTTTTTTTTTTTTTTTTTTCAGCTACAAAAGCTAATACTCCTTTGTGTCAACTCAGGACAGTATGAAAAGCCACCCCAGCTCCAGAGCTCCCCAGTGATTGGCCGAGGCCTCTGCTGCAACTGCATTGTAGGTCAACATTTCCTTCTGCTCCCTGTTTCCATCTCTCCTCCATGGGTATTATTGCTTAGAGCACTCACTAGTAATAAGCATCATAGCTTCTCAGAGTGTTTAGGATTTGTGGGGGAGGTGGCGTGGAGAATCCAACACAAGGCACTTCCAATGCTCTCCCATTGACCTCAAAAAAAGAGAATGACCATCCCCATGGTTTCAAGTCCTTTGGTGATATGGCTCCTGCACACCTCTGCAGCCTCATCTCTGTACATTCCGTTATAGTCTACCACCCAGCCACCCTAAACTTCCTCAAAAAGGCCTTCTCTCTAGCCTCTGGGCCTCTGCACTTGTTACACTTTCTCCTCAATGTCTCCTTCTACCTCTTCACCCAGCTCATATCCATCACTCAGTAAAGTAGAGTCTTAGCTTAGCATCACTTCTACCAGGACCCTTCCCTGACCCTTCTGTGTGCATCCACAGGCCCCTTTACTTTCCTATGCTTACGGTGACCATACTGAATTAGAATTCCTTCATTACTTCGCACAACTCAGCACAAACCCCATGAGGATTTGCTCAGAGCCTGACATCTAGAAAGAGCTCAATAAATATGTGAGGAATGAGTTGATATGCATTGAATTTATGCAAAGTGCAGAAGCATCCCAGAGAAGCCAGTGACTAACTAGGGACGGCCTCAGGAGAGTGAGCTCCTGCACAGGGCTTCCTGTGTACGGAGCCCCAGGCCGGCAGGGAGGGCTCCACTGATGCCGCCCCAGAGTCTGGATTCCACTTCAGCACCCCGTGTCGTGTTGTCAGCACCACAGCAAAGCCCAGCCCTCTCACTCACCCCACCATCTCCTCCTGGGCTCCCTGAGCCCAGGGCTAATCCTCATGCACTCACATGATCCTGATACCTAGCAGTTTCCCAGGTCTCAGCAGATAATTTCTTCTAGAAGCTGCTGGAGATCAAATCACCCTTTCTGGGACATGTGCAAGCTTATTTTGGCTTCCCGGGGATGGTATTATGAGTTTCCTTATGAGGGCTCTGCAGAAGTCACAGGCATGAAGTCAGACTATTCCTTAGCTAATCATTCAAATAAGAAGTCAGGCTACATTGAAATGATGGATCTGTGGCTGAAAAACACATTTGGAGTACGCTCTGTAGCCTTGCCTTCCCGCTGTGGGTCCCCTCACCTCAGATCTGGGCTGTAGTGGAAGGTGGAGGTCAGGCCGAGAGCCAGAGCAGGCCCTCAAGAAGTCTGGACAAGCAGATGCCCTCCCTGTGCAGTGCCATGCTGACTGGGGGAGGACCTGGCTTTATTGCCAGGGTCACACTGGCAGCAACTAGTGGGCAGGGCTTTAAACCCACACTGTCCAACTCAGAGCTGGAGTCTTGATTGTTATGCAGTATTGTCACACCACACTTTGAGAATATTAGATCTTCTGGTGGTTCTCCCCCCACCCTCTCCACGCTGCTGCACTCCTCCTCACCCGGGGCAGGAACACCCGGACCTCCCCAGCTCAGACATTCTCCCTCCTGTCCATAGCCAAAGCTGGAGTCGGAGCCTCACCTAGCACAGCCCTGTGGCCACCAGACTGCATATCTCCCTTTCATGACCTCCGCCCGCTCAACACAGCACAGATGCTCCTCGGTGGGCCACCATGAAATGAGGACCTCCTGGAGGACAAGGGGGTTGGGGAAATTGCCTTCAAAAGGCCAACGCCAAATCTTACCCGCCTCCACCTCCCAGTTCTCAGCTTGGGAAGATTTATGGTGCTGCACACATGGGTCATTCTTGAGATAAGGTTATAGATCTCGCAGCTGACAGGCCTCCTCAATCAGTGCTTCAGGAAAACTTTCACAGCTGATAAATGAGCTGCCCCTAAAGCTTCAAAGACAGGCTCCAAAAGGTCTCCATTGCTTAGGATATCTCACTCATCCTGCAAGAGGGACAGCCACCCTGGGTGCCAATACAGGAAGAAATATGACTGAGCGAAGCCCTGCCCCAGGCCCCCGCTCTGTGTCCCCTCAGCAGATGCCAAGTACACAGGGAGCATCATTAGCCTCAAGGACAGCCAAGTTAACTGCAGGGGCATGTGCTGGACGATGGACCAAAAGGATGTCGTCTTTGGATCCAAGAAGGCCATGTCCAAGCTGACTGGGAGAGAGGGAGCCACATGGCACCAGAGGCAGGAGGCTAACAGGAACCGCGATTGCCCAGCATCACTAGTTACCACCCAAAGCCCACTCTCCCTCCCCTCTCACAGGCAGAACTCCTGAAGCAGTAATGTGCCCAATAAAAAGCAGTAATGTGCCCTCACAACTCCCTTGCAGCTGGGGATGCTACAAGACGTGTCAGTGGTATTCTCCTAGGGATTTCTGGGGGTGTTTTACCTTCCTGCTTCAGGCCCTGCCTCTTCTACCTTCCCCCCCTTCTCTTTCATGCCTTTTTGAAGATGTGAAGAGCTGTGGAGCATCTATCCTGCAACATGCTAAGGATGGAAGAGGAGAAAGACAGGAGGAACTGGGATTCCAATGACATCAGGGAACTTCTTTGCCAATGTGGAATGTCCACCTCTGGACTCGTGGTTATGTGGGAAAAAGAGCCCCCCCTTAGGTTAATCCACTCCTGTCGTGCTGCTGTCATAAGAAGCCAAACACAGCCCTGGGTGATAGAGTCCAAGCTCTTACTGACTCTGTGGATCTCAGTGAGCTGCTTAACCTGTTTCTAGCCTCAGTCTCCCCATCTGTATGAAGGGATGATGAGAGTAATACTCGCTACCATTAGTAAATCACCCACTATGTGCAGGCACCATCCCCACTGCATTGAGAAAGTGACCGTCACACATCATAGGTCTATAGAGACCACTGAACAAAATAATACCTGTCTTGGCCACCTCACTGGGCTTTTTGAGAACCAAATATGGCTGTTGTGTAAGAGCTACCCAGGTGCCTACTGAATCCCACGCTCCCTGAAGTCAATAGGGGTGAGGTCAGAAAGATGTCCTCATCCCACACCGAGGGAAGGAGAAAACAAAAGTGATTTGAACACAGTTGTGCCAAATAGAAAGATGGCAAGTGGCTGCTGGGGAAACCAGGTCCATCTGTGCTGGTCCGCTTAGGGGCCTCTTTCAGAAATTAAATTCTAGATGTATCCCCAGCCCAGACAAGTTGCTGGACAGAGAATTCGTCTCCTGTCTGTGTCCTTCCCTCACTCACACTCCTGGCTCTGGGAGACCTGCGTGTAGTCAGGGTGTCCTCAGGCTGACTGGCCCTGCAGGAGACCAGGCCTCTCACGCTGGGGGCTGCCCTGTCCCACCCCGCATACCTGGGGTCTAGGGTGGCTGCCTTCTATGTCTTAGGGCCTTCTCATGTCATCTCCACCAGCTCACCAGACTGGTGTTATCATCCAGAGTTTACCGGCTCAAAGCCATACGATCACCTTCCTGGAACTCAGCCATGAGCCCGCCTCCGGACCGGAACCTCTGGCCGGGAGCCCTAGGCTGACCTGTTTCCTGCCACCCTAAAAAATTATTCTGGCTCTGGGTCTCTGGTCTCTGCCTCTGTATTTCTGCATAAGTGGTATCTCGCCCCTGGCTGTGTGTGTGTGCACATGGTATATATATATATATATATATATATATATATATATATATATATATATATCCTTCTAATTATGTATATGTCTCCCTCTGTTTCTCTCTGTGTCTCAGTCACTTTCTCTTGGTCTCTCTCTTGCTTTGTTTGAAGCTCACACCCTTTTCCCAGATCTCTGGCAGGTTGCTCCCTCTCTCTCTGGGTGGGTGCTTCCCTCTCCTCACCCACCCCAGGCACACTGGCACACCTAGTGCACCCGCTGTTTGCCAACTGTGTCCCTTACCATACTCTAACCCCCAGGTCCTCAGGGACCATCTGCTTTGCTGGCAGTTACATCTTGAGTACTTAGCACAATCTACAGGGTAGAAGCAAAATGTATTCTTGTTGGATGAATAGCTTCTTGTTGAACATACTGTGAAGGGAAATGAAAGCTTTCCAACACTGGGAGACAGTGCAGTCACTCTCAGAGGCAGCTGGGAACTGGGAATAGAAAGGGAAGGGAAGCAATGGACGAAAAAGGCAATTTTCCAGTCCTCACAGAGCATACGATTAGAGGATTCACCAGATCATCTATATTATGCATGTTTACTGACAGGGCTCAGTGACCTAAGAGCTTAAATATGTGGCATAGTCATCAAAAACTAATTCCACGGAAGATGTGGGTTCAGACCCTGCTCCCACTCTCACTTGGCCTGAGCCTTATCTTCTCACCAGTCAAGTGGAAGCAAGAATAAGCCCTGGAGATACTGGCCTGTAGTTCTCTTTCTTTGACCTGTCTTTATCTGATTTGGAATTAGGGTAATCCTGGCCTTATAGAAAGGGTTTGGAAGTATTCCTTCCTCTTATATTTTTTTGAATAGTTTGAGGAGAATAGGTGTTAGTTCTTATTTGAATATTTGGTAAAATTCTTCTGTAATCCTGGCTGGACCAGGGCTTTTGTTTGTTGGGAGGTTTTTTTTGTTTTGTTTTGTTTTGTTTTTACTGCTTCAATTTCATGAGTAGTTATCAGCCTAGTCAGGTTTTCTGGTTCTTCCTGATTGAGTTTTAGAAGGTTGTATTTTTCTAGGAATATGTCAATTTCATCCAGGTTGTCCTGTTTGTCAGAATAAAGTCATTCTTGTATTTCTGTGGGGTCAGTTGTTACTTCACCTCTTTCATTCCTGATTTGCAACAGGATGGATAGACCTGGAGAGTATTATGCTGAGCGAATTTAGCCAGTCAGAGAAAGATAAGTATCACATGATCTCACTCACATGTGGAATCTAATGAACAAAATAAACTGATGATCAAAAATAGACTCACAGACCTAGAAGCATGAGCAGACTGTTGAACCTCAGAGGGAAGTCAGGGGAAGGGAGGGGTGGGAAGAGATCAATCAAGGAACTTGTATGCATCTAGCTCCAAAGGGGTGCCACCTCCCCAGGAGGCTATGGATTAAAGGCTAAGGTACACAGCATTAGCAGGATGTCTGGCACAAATAAGTACATAATCAATGAATGATGACAGAGGCTACTGCTACTATCATCACAGCAACAAATGATTTTACCAGCCACAGAAGATGGGACCTTTTGGGTCTGAAAACTTGAGCTTCAGTGTTGTTGTTGTTTCCCACCATGCTTTCACTTCCCCGGGGCCCTTGGTGCCTTCCTCTCCTGGGTGCTCCTCAGAACACCCTTCTCCCCTCACCTCAAGGCTGAGTGACAGGATTAAACAGACTCTGGAGTGGCTTCCTCCTTGTGTAGCCATTGCTACCTGAGGCAAGTTGGTTAACCTCTCCGCATTTCATATCTTCATCTGTAAAAAGATAATAGTAACTCAGTAGACTGTGATGGGAACTAAATACATCGTTAATAAGTAAAGCACTTGGAAAAATGCCTGACACATAGGAAGTGCTCAATAAATTTAGCTATTATTATTTCATATGTGTTGATATCTTATAAGCCAACGTAGTTAATAGTTGTATATTTTAATAAAATATATTTGTATATTTAATAATATTTGCATATTTAATAATAAAACATAATACTTATAAAAACCTCTAAGTATAACAAACTTTTAAAAATCAATGCTGATCGCTGAATCTCTGTTTCCTCCTCCCTGTGCCTGAGACCAGCACACCCATCTCACAATGATCAGCGGGCGGTCGCCCACACCACCAAGCACCTACTGGAGGGAGGGGCCTCGCTGGGCCTGATTAAAGAAGGTCTTTGTGGGTCTGGCCCTGCACCTTGGGCCAGAGAACTGAGACCAAAGGAACCCAGACCCTATCCAGGAGATCTTAAAGAGAAAACACTTTTAATCTGAAGCCATGTAGGAATTAATCCATCTTTTCCACATCTGAGACACAGAAGAGGCTGGACTACAGAAATGAAATACAAGACAGAGAAAGGTTCTCACAGTTCAGCTTTTATTAAAATGGAAGTAACAAAGTGTGGGAAACTAGAACATGATTCCTGTTAAAATGACACACCCAAGGAACTGTTTCTTCGGAGAGCACTGTAACTGATCCAGCATGTGATGAGTGTTGGTTTACAACATAGACAGTCCCCACTGTCCGAGCAGAAACCACCAGACAAGGGTCTTTCCTATGCAATATATTGGACGGGTCAGTGGTCAAGTCTGCCTGCCTATGGACAATCACAGACAGAGTGCCCACACAGACATACACATTCAGTGTCTTGAGTTTCCTTTCAAAGAAAGTATTTTACATATCATATACAAATTAAGTCCAATGAGGGTCCTTTATTGCCACTGAAAGGGGGGGGGATAATTTTAAATTCATAACCAAAGGCAAGAACATAGCACTAGAGCGATTTGTTTCTCCAAACGCCACAGTCCCATGTGCTCCTGCCGTGGCTGGTCCATGTGAGTCCCGTGACGAGGCTGCACAGGCTGCGAGGTGTGATCCTCCATCCCCGATGCTGGCAGAACTGCCAGCTCCCCTGATGGTCAGTAGGTGCCCAGCACAGCTGGGCATGAGGGCTTAGAACTCTGAATAGTGCAAACACTTAAAGAAAATACATTCCAACCTCCTTGCTTCTCTAGGCAAACACTTGAAAACTCCAGCTGGCTGGAATGAGTTTGCTCAGCCTCCCAACTTGACCCGACAAGGTGCAAATGGGGAGCATGGAGGCAATTCAAATGGCACCTGTCCCAATAGTAATAAAAATAAAGTATTTTTAATGAGGCTAACGGCAGATAAATACACAAAAGAGACCTAGAGTGTAGACACAGCCCAAGAAACAAGTACTTTTGTAAGTGTAGTGTGAGCAGCCAGGAAGCACATGCTTGGCACATTCTTCCTGGGGTCATGAGAGTGACCCTCTGTAAGATCACAGGCAACAGGCTTCCAAAGGGGCATCACCTGGCTGCAAGGGCCTTCAGCTGCTGGAAGCTTCAGAAGACTGAGGAAACAGAAGAGATGAGGATGGGTCTACTGGACCTAGGACTCCCCTGGGAGCAGGTCCTGGGGGGGCAGGCCTTTTTCTGGGGCTTCCCTAAGCCACAGTGACCAACCAGCCTCACCACTGCAGGAAGCAAGCTCCAAAAGAGCAGACGCAGGTGGATGAGTGCTGAGGAGGCTTAACGTTAGTCCCAAGGGTTTCAGGAAACACCGGTGGTGACTGTGTTTTCTACCTGGAGCCAGAGAACAGAGACCAAAGGAACCCAGATCCTATCCAGGAGATCTTAAAAAGAAAACACTTATCATCTGAAGACATATGAGAATTAATCTTCTGAAAATCCATTTTGGGAACATGAGAAACGTAGGGAAGATTGCTATAGGCATGGACTAAGAGTGACTGACGGACAGAACAAAACATTTCATTATCATGGACAACAAAAAGCAATTCAAATATCCTGAAAAATTATCTTATAAAAATACCTACATTAAGTTTTTGCCTGAAAGCTATAGCTTTGATTTTATAAAAAGGCAGTCTCTGAAAGGATCTGGCTCAGGAATATACGAACATCACACAACAAATATCAAAAGTAAGACAGCTCAAAAAGCATTTTAAGGGATGTTGCAACTGGTGTGCCATGAAACAAAATGGAGTGTTCTTATTGCATAGAGAAAATGAGGTCACTTTCATTTGCATAATACTGCAACTTTTAGGTGGAGAGATGCCATTGGGTATGTATGAGAAATTACTTTGGAATTCAGAGTCTGGCTTCTGTGTAGTCCAAATCAATATCCAAGTGGCATCTAAGCTGCTTCTTACCTTGGGCCACAATTCTATTTCATGACTGTGATGGGATTTCAGACACATCACTGGCAAAAAGCTGCATTCACAAGTAGTTGTGGCCACCTGCATGGGGGTTGGGGGTTCGTCTACCACGTGACCAGCATGGACTTGAAAATAAGTATGCTTGTCCACAGTGGAGAGAGAATAGTACCTGGTGACAAAGAGGCATCTAGTTTTTATGGCATCTGTGGGCAGTTAGAGCAGTTTGGCTTTTTAGTGATGACATACCAGTGTCCCAGTCCCGGGGAGAAAGGGCACAAGGAGAAAATGAACGTGGCCTGAGTGGCACCACCAGTAGGGGGCGGTGCTTCCTTGGAGGAGAGGCATGAGGGGGAGCTAATAGCAAAAGCCCAAAAGCAAGAAAGATGGCTAGCTTTCAGGGAAGGGACCCGCTGGGAAGACGACATACAAACAGCAGCCTCTCCCACACAAGCGTGGAAGTCCAGCTGCTACATGGAGGGGAGGGGATGGGATCTGAAACCAGCTGTGGGAACAGCACACATCAGACCCAATCTCACCCTCATCCCCAACACACACACACACACACACACACACACACACACACACCCCAAAACTAAGTCCAAAACCTTCCGCAGAGAGGGAGGAAGAACATTAGGAACAAAAAGCTCATTCCATCAGCTTCCAACCCAGCGCCAACAGGGCTCTAAAACTAGCCATCTCCATGTCTCCATGTCTCCATGTCTCCGTGTCTCTGTGTCTCCGTGCTGGTGAGAGCAGAGCACCAACTGGAAGTGTGCCCCGACTCCCCTGAAGGCATTTCTCACGGTCCCACCAAAGCTGGTATTCTGGCCTCTTCCCAAATCTAGAAATTCTGGGTGCCTTGGTCCTCTCCAGATCTCTCATTGAAATGACATCTGCTCAACATGAGAAGTTTCATCTTCGAGAGAGTCCAGTGGTTAGTGCACAATATACTGTAAATACACAAAGTGGCCAACTAGCCGGGGAAGATCCTGGGTTTCCGACTGTGAGCGTGAGGGGGAGGGAATGCTGGTCTCCTTCAGCATCCACTTGGAAGGAGCCCAGATGGATCAGAAGTCCAGTGTCAGGCTCATAAGCCCCTCGGCTCCCTCTGCGGGGACCCTGACATCATGGAAGGTTAAACCCCAGACACAAGACCTCCCCTCCTTATGCCAGAAATCCCAATGTTAGCAACTTGCTAATTTAGGAACAGCATAGCTTTAAGGTTATTTTTAATGCAAATGACTCTATGCACCCTCAAATACCTCCCTGCAGACTCTTGAAATTGTCTTTAATAACTTTTACCTGTGAACTAGCAAAATTCTCTTTAGCTCCTCTCTTAAAATGCAGGTCCCCCTGAGAGAGAGCACACATCCAGAGCCTACCATCTCCATCTCCACAGGGGAAGTGAGGAGGAGGGGAGTGTTCTGAGGGCTGGAGAGAGGGTACAGAGCACAAGGAAAGGAAGACAAGGACCTGAAACAGACTTGACCACCATCATGAAGTGCCAACGAGCAGCCCAGCTGGTATATTCCTTCCATCCACGACGTCTGAAGCACATGCGACCCCATCCGATGCAGGACAAACCAGGCTGTGGGTGGGAGGTAGAGTGACCTCTTACTTATCCTCCATATCAGAACACTTTCGATGGTAAAAAGGATGTTGGGAATAATTACTTCTGGATAATAAATATAATGGGGACTTGCATATCCTGGAGAAATCCAGAAGTAGGCTTCTCTCTGAGACCTTTGTGGCCAGGGACTGAAGCCTTTCCACTTTGGTGTTTTTGTTTTTGTTTTTCATGTATTTTTTCCTAGTGTGTTACTTGGGGCTTCTCTGAAGAGCTAGCTGAAGAGACACAAACTTCCCAAACCTGGGATTCATGACATCAAAAACCAGTGGTCCAAAGACAGCAGCTCTTGTGTGTTTCCTGCAGAAGAGACCAAGGAAGAGCCCGTTTGCTCCTAGCTCTAGCACAGAGAGGTCACGGTGCAGTTTGAGAATGCTCATCTCTTCAGAGCCAGGGTCAAGCCAGCATGTGGGCATCAGAGCACTGCCTCCTTGCCAGTCATTTCTTGACATCCCTGTCCAACTGGACCTCCTGGAGGCAGAGGCAGCCATAGTCTTAAGGTGCCCACAGGAAGAGAGTTTCTGAGATTTGATTTTTAGCACAGCGGAAGGATCAGTAGTACAGAAATCCAGTAGACTGTCACACCCCGCCCCCAACTTAGTGAGATATCCTGTTCTAAACACACACACACACAACACTCTCTCTGAGGCACACACACATACACACACATCCTCATACACACGCTCTCCCTGTAGCCCAGAGCTGTCAGAACCCCTGGCTCGGGCAGAGGCCAAACACCCTCAGAGGTGCAGGAGGTGGGGCCCCAGTCTTCATTCCAGACTCCACTCTGCCAAGTCAGAGGAGGACGGTTCTCACTCCGCTGCAGACTCTCCCCGCGAGTGTGATCCAGCTAACGTGACCCCTCTCTTTTGAGTCCCAGGCAGCACCCCTCCCTTACCCCACGTCCTGGAAGTGGGAGGTAGGGGTCACAAGGGCTTGTGAATCACAGCAACACCTAAGATAAAAGGAGGAGAACATTATCATCTCAGTCCCTCCAAAGAGTCCATGAATATAAGACATCCTAAACTGCAGCAAGGGAAAACTAAATTGCAATCCTACCTCTGCCACTGGGTCAAGCTACACTGTCACCTCCTGACCTCTTTAGACTCCATTCCAATATTACTCAGTGTCATCTAACTGAATGCCCTTCCCCCAGTGCTAAGTTCTATCCTTGGATAAACACTCCAGAATGTCCATATGTGGTGCAGTTTTAGCCAAGTTGAACCACACTCTCAAGAGCAAACTTTGTAAATCTGTGTATGACCCTGCACCCCTCTGCAATGGATGAAGCCACATAGCAGATACTGTGCAGGTTGGTTCAGCCAACATCCCCCAAGTTTCTGTCCTCTATACAGAGGCCAGCAATTAGGAGCCCAGCTTCCCAGACTCTCTTTCAGCTGGAAGGGCTATGTGACCCAGTCCTGGCCAACACCATTGTGAATGCAAGTCTGCCCGTGCTATCACCTTGGCTTTGTCCCTTGTCCTGCTTCAATTGCTCACCCAAGGCCCAAGGCTGCAGCAGAAGCTACTAATGAAGCTAGCAGGACAGAAAAGAGGAAGTCCTGGCTCTTCAATCACAGTCTGAACCTCCAGACCTGCCCTTAACTTCTTTCTTCCCCGAGACAAACACAATCCTTTCATACTTCTACAGGTATCTGTAAACTTTTCTGGTACTTGCAGCTGAACAAAGCCCTAACTTACGTGTAGGGTGTACAGAAATGATGATACCTGGATCCTTATTTTAATATATTCCCATGACTATAAAATCTCCTGGTTGAAGGTGAAATTAATAAAGCATTGCTTAAAAAAAAAAAAAAAGAATACCCCAATGGTGAGATTCTGCTAAGAAATCCATTTCATGGTCATTTCTAGACAAAGGTACAGTCATAAAAGCTTTGCTGTATCAGAACCAGAGTCTTCAGACCCGATATGCTGCCTGACCTTGAGGACATCTCGCTGCACCCCATTCTCAATTCTCATTCACAAGGTAGCTTTTTTTAAAAGCATGTTCCTGTATTGTTTTTTAAATATAAACTTTCTCTTTTTATTATACAAGTAAAGTATTCCCATTATGGAAAATTTGGAAAGTACAGACAAATACAACATAAAAGAACTTGAGTCCCTTCTTACAAAGAGAATCACCATTACCTTTTTGGAATATTTCCTGGCTTCTAATATAATCACAATAATTTTCTGAGTGGTTTCCATGTGCTAAGCACTTTCCAACAATAATCACATTTCATTCTCACAACAGCCCTAAGAGGCTTGGTATAATTTTGTTCTCATTTTACAAATGAGGAAACAGAGGTTCAGCCAGATTGATTACCTTGCCCAGAGTCCCAGGGCTAGGTAATTCTAAGCACTCACACCTGAGCCTTCCACTCTGGTTAAGGCATGCGTGGAGCCACGGAGTGTCCCTCGCGGGCCCCACTGCCTCCTGCTGGAAAATGCCCTCCCTGTCCCACTGTGACTTCAAGAAGAAAACGACACCCTAGTTTTAATAATTAACCCTGGGAAGAGAATCACTCTAGAACAAAAATACCTCTAAAATCTCTTGTACTGAGTAGAGAAAAATCCTAAATGAGTGAATGAGAGTAAAGTAAGTTCACTGCAATTAAAGCCCTATGTGGACAGCATGTGAGAGGTGAGCCTGGCACACCCAATCTTCCTTTGCCCTGAAATCCAAACAAGGAGGAGTGAATGAACGGACTTTCTAACAGAGAAAGGAAATGGGAATACCACCAGCGTCGTCCTTAAGTGGACTAAATGAGATAAGGGTCCTCCAATACTTAGGATGATGCCTGGCACATTGTATGTGCTCAATAAGCACATGTTAGCTCTAATTATTCCAGTTTCTGGAGAACCAGATACAAGGCACTGGGCTACATGATGGAAACATGTTTGCTTGTCTATCTATTGACCCCTGACCTCAGCAACACCAACTCTGATCCTGCCCCTGCACCAAACCCATCACACACTTCCCAGGAATAACCTCATGTATTCCTTCCCCCAGTGTTTTGCCTGGAATGCTTTTTCCCCCCAACTCGGAGCTGGGGTCGTACAAGGGGCATGGTTTGAAAGTCAGATCTGGTTTGAATTCTGACTTTGCCATTTTTTAGCTGCGTGGTCTTGAGCAGGTTACTCAAGCCCTCTAAATCTATTTCATCATGTAACATTTGGCCAGAGGGCTGTTGAAAACATCTACGCTGCACTAACAGGGCACAGGGAGGAGAGGAGGCACCGGCAAAGGGCAGCTTCCTGCGTGACTGATCTGCCCTCAAAGTTCAATCAGCTCCATCTCCTCAGCAGTTATTCCGACTGCCAGCTCTCACCTGCCGGGTCCTAACGCCTGTACAGAGCATTCCTCTCGGAATTTATGTGTGCATCACTTGTGTGTCCTGTTTTGTGTAGGCAGATCTTAACTTCCAATTTCTGGAAAGCAAGAACTGCATCTTATTCCACCTAGAAGACCAGCACAAAACAAACCAGGAATGGCAATAACATTCCAAAGCCTCTTCTAATGACTTCCATCAATCGGAAGAGGCTCCCTAGAACAGTGTTTCCCAACCTTCTCTCATGATGAGAATCACCTGGTGGAGTTGTTAAAACACAGATTCCTGAATCCCAACTAAGAAGTGCTAAACTAGAATTTTTGAGAACATATAGGTAAAATTGCATACCTAACTTAGTGCTCTGTATATAACATCTGTCTTAGAGCACTAGTTAAGTATACAATTTTACCTATATGTTCCCAAAAATCCTAGTTTAGCACTTCTTAGTTGGGATTCAGGAATCTGTGTTTTAACAACTCCACCAGGTGATTCTCATCATGAGAGAAGGTTGGGAAACACTGCCCTAGAGCCTATGTTAAGACTTCTGCACAGCCGTGTGAAATTCAGTGCCCGCCCAATCATGGCAGGTACTGGCCCAGGAGGCTGCCATAGACACACTGACTCATGGGCCCTGACCGCCTCTGCTGGGCCTAGGGATAAGTTTAGTTACAGATACAAAGGGGGGCAAAAAGAAAGAAAAAGGAAAGACTTGGGAACTTACATTCAGGTTTGCTGGGGAAACAAGTGCTAATTGTGGGCATCTGTGATGAGCACAGAATGAAGGCGTGGCCATCCCTGGAAGAGGCTCTCAGTTCTAAGTCAGCAAGCTTACCCCCTGCCCCTCTGAACCCCTAGCGTGGGGTGGGGCACACCGACCTGCATAGCTCCGCCCAGTGCTCATGTTGGTTGGCAGCAGCGTCCATTTGTCAGTGGCGGGATTGTAGTACTCCACCGAAGCCAGGTTGCAGGATCCATCATCCCCTCCAACCACATACAGGAGCCCGTTCACCGCACAGACCCCTGGATGTCAAACAGAAACCATGGGAAATGTGACAGCGGGAGCACAAGGGATCGGAATACACACGCGACAAATCTGGATTGCCCTGGAGGCTCTTTCTCCACTTCATGACAGCAAAAAAGAGAGCTGGCAAAAGCACATACTGAAAGCAGCCACTGGCTCTGGGATCCCCTTTCTACCAGGTCACTGCTCTGACTGGGGAGCTTTCAGACTACATGGTCTTGCAATCGTTCCCTGTCCCCGACTCTATAAACAGGTAGAGCACTAAGGGGACAGGCCCGTCTTCCGGAGTGTTGCCCACCGGTGCACCCACCTCCCATGCCCAGCCTGAGCTGCAGGGTGACAACTCAAGGAATTTCATGCACCCCGCTCCTGCGCTTCTCGGAAGCTTCTCCCTGAGACACCCTATTAGACTCGCACCGTGTGGAGCTCAGGACGGTGTCTCTGATCCCTTCACATCACTGGGTCTGAGTCCACACACGGCTCCCAGGGAGGTGGCGCTTCACCCACCCTCATCTCACAGGGAGCTGGTTTGGGAGCAGGGTGTCATGAGCGGGAATTCAATGTAAGACAAAATAATCCTTGCTCATCCAGTCTTTAAAAAGCCATAGTCTAATATACTGTGTGTTTTTAAAATTAGAATAGGCGATTGATGATGCTCAAAAAATAGTAACTCTCCATATTGGTGAAGATCCTCTAAAATACTGCACCCACTTCCCGGGTGGTGTCGAAAGCACATGTGCCCCTTCGGACTCAAAAATGCACTTCTGGCCTTTTATTCTAAAAAATAATTTCATATGTATGCATCGGTTAACTAGAAGGACAATTTATAATAACCAAAGCATTACTTACAGAAAGGGTGGAAATAATCTAAAATGTCCCCTAGGGAATTTGTTAAATTATTATATGGGCATTTAAGTAATTTCATGTCAATATATTTATAAGATATTCATAAAAGATTATAAAGTGAATTTAAAAGATTGGTTAACAAACACTATTAGAGTGATTCAATTTCTGTCATAAAAAATAGAAATGTCTATATGTGAATGTGTGTACATATATGCGTTTCCATCTAAATTAATCCTCAGACTGCAGATACACTAGCTGTCTTGCGGGTTCTGTAATTCCTCACTCAGGTGGCTTAAAGGACAAGTTATATCACAGCAGGCTTAGACCATGAGCAAATTAATGAACTCTGTTTACAGTTTCAACAAGTCAGCTACAAATGGGTTTAACCAACAGGTGATTTGAATTAAAGGAAATAAACCTGCCTGGAAGTCACCTGTTTGTCTTTCTAACCTGAGAAGCTGGGTTAAGCCAACCTTCATAGAGTAAGGAGGCTTAAAGCAGACATGCCCACACAGGCCATGGCCCAAAGGGCAAAGTTCTAATAACAGTTTAATGGGGGTATTAGGCTCCAGGAAGAAAAACCCAAACACTCGAAGGAAAGTCATTTCTGTACGAAAGGGAAAGGGTAGGGAAGGGACAGAAATAGGAAGAAGGGAGTACGGGAAGTGGTTCTCTTGGAGAATGAATCATAAATCCGCTCACAGGTGCCCCTGAAAGGAAGCTGACTGGTTTCAGGCGGGAAGTGGGAGGTTCTCAGAGCCACGTCCTGGCATAGAAAATATAAAACTAAGTGCTGCTGTCCAGTCATGTCCTCGGAGCATCGATGGCACCCAGAGGGCTCTTCCGCTGTCCATCTCTGTGGGCTGAAAGTCAGCACCTTTCACTGAGAGGAAGGCACCCTCTGCACCTCAGAGGGGACCCTGTGGCTAGCTTTTGGGGTTCCAAGCTCTCCCTCCAGTAGCCCAGAGCCTACCAGCAAGTGGACACTCCCTGTCCATGAGACAGCTCAGGCCCAGCCTGGGAGCCTTAGAGCCAGGGTTTGCGGAGAAAAGACCCACACCCGGAGGGAGGCAGAGAGCGCGGCCGCATTACCTGCATTGCGCCGGCACATGTTCATGTCGGCCACCTGCTTCCAGGTGTTTGTTCCGGGATCATAAACCTCAACGCTCTTCCTCACCAAGGGCCCGTCGTGCCCTCCCGTGGCATACAGCTGTCCGCTGAGGACCCCGACCCCTGAAAGGCAGAGCACAGTGCCCCCCTCAGGCTGGCTGCAGGGACCAGAACCCAGGAGGCCTGGCATCCGGTGCTGACAGCTACCACCAGCAGGTGGCGTGGGAGTGCTGGTTTATCCCCTGGTCCCTCCGTATTCTCATCTGGGAGACAAATGCAATACCCTGCCGCCTCGTATGGTTGTCAGCCTTTAAACATCGAAATAAAAAGCGAATATGACCCCACTTCTACTTAAAAAAACAAAAATATATTTTATATGTGCATATGCATAATATGTGTATGCATGTGTAAATAAATGGAGGTTCATATAAAAAAAAAAGGGGGGGGGGGGAGGGACTGAAAGAACTCCACAACATTAAAAGTGGCTATTTCTGAGTGGTAAAACTGTATTTCTTCTCCCCTCACTTAGTTTTCCTTCACTGTGGTATCACTTTCATTACTCAGCCTCTTAGCCGTCGGACAGAAAGAGTTAAAGACGGAAACAGTCACACAGCAGGAGTGCTGAGGTCATTACTGCAGATCTCCAAGCCAGTCTGCCAGCAGAAGCCCTTCTCTACTCCTTACCCCCCACCCCCCACCCCTTCCCTCCACCCCCGTTCTCCTCTAGATGGCAGAGAAGGGCATCGAATCACTCACAGTGTTGACAGGCCTCAGCTGAGGGCTAGAATTGCATTCTTCACAAGTTTTAATATAACCGTTAAAAATCCTTTAATATAGCCCTGGCCAGTTTGGGTGGGTGGCTAGAGCAGTGGCCTGCAGACTGAAGGGTTCTGGGTTCAATTCTGGTCAAGAACTTGTACCTTGGTTGCAGGATTAACTCTCCTTCCGCCTCACCCCCCCACCTGCCCCCCACGTGCGGGCACATGATCACGTGGGCGAGGTAACCAATCCATGCGTCTCTCTCACATTGATATTTCTGAATCTCCTCCTCCTTCCACTCTCTAAAAAACAGTGGGGGCGGAGGAATCCTCAGGAGCAGATTATCGAAACAAAACAAAAATCTTTTTAAAAAGTCAAGAAAATCAAAGCCAGAGAGGAGGAGGGTGGTGCAGTAGTCTAGAAAGAACAACCTGGTGGCTAGGACACCTGGTCCTGGCCAGGTCTCCAACGTCCCTTTCCTGGGATGGGGATCCCATTGTAAGGGGGTAGGACTAGATCATGGGCTAGTGCAGTGATCAGCAAACTGCAGCTCGTGAGTCACATGTGGCTCTTTGGCCCCTTGAGTTTTTAGCAAAGGCCAGCTTAGGAGTACCCTAACTAATAACAAGATACCTACCTATATGGTTTAAGTTTAAAAAATTTGGCTCGCAAAAGAAATCTCAATCGTTGTACTATTGATATTTGACTCTGTCGACTAATGAGTTTGCCGACCACTGGGCTAGTGCCCCACAGACTCCAGCCCACAAGCTGCACTGAACCAGAGGGCTGCAGGCTTCCCTCCCGGAGAGCCTGGCTGGGAGTCAGTGCCTCAGGTGATGGGGAGTGCAGCCAGGTTTTAGACGCACAGACCCAGGTCTTTCACGTGTCTCCCTGTGCCTGAAGGTAGGTTTTTAACAAATATTGTTTGAGTGACAGAATACATAAAATTTCCTTCAGCAATTATGCTGGTTGGCTAGTGGCTCCTTGCAGTTGCCCTAACCTAACAGCAGATGGTAGTGTTGTATCAGCAATGACTAATCTAATGGGCTTAGGACAGGGATTTTTCAACTGGTGTGCAGCAATAATTGGAAGACGCGCATTATTTGACTATTTAGAGGCACTGATTTCTTTCCCCTTAGATTGTGAAATAAAAAAATGACAAGAGCCAACACAACAATAGCCATCTAGTGTGAATGAATCAAAATTATACCTTTTTTTTTTTTTTTTGCGGATTAGCAAAAAACATAATTTTGGTGTGCCATAGAATCTTAGTGATTAGTTTGTGTGTGGTGAGATGAAACGGTGGAAACTGGCTCAGGATAATAAAATTCAGTATCCCAAAGCTGCCTCACCTTCCCCTCCACACACCAGGACCAAAATGGCCTTTTTCCCACAGCCATCTGCTGGCAGTCGCCCATGCCCGCTGAGGGAGCAGGCAGCCTCCCAGGCTCGGGGCACCACTGCCCTTGTGCCACCGCCTCCGTAAACATTCACACAGAGGCTTCCTGGACCTACAGCCACGGGAGCTCCTGGCACCACAGAGGGCCTCAGGCGGCCAGAGGCCAGGCCTCCGGGTCCTCAGCCACCAAAGACTACCCACACCCACACGGGGGGTTCCCAACGCCAGAGGGGAGACCAGTGCCTAAATCACGGTCCCTGCTTCCCCAGAACAGCAGCGTTGTAACCGTCCAGGACTCCCAACCAGGCGAGAGGCAGGAGCGGCCGAGTGATCGCCACTCAGCGACAGCCCTGAGCAGCCCGGCAGGGGAGCAGCGAGGCCTCCAAGGCAGCTCTGTGCACAGCTGAGCCTGCATCCTAGGGCAGGTCTGCGTCCTCCGCTCCACACGGGGCGGCCCTTCTTCACTTCCTGCTCGGGACGTTTCTAAAAGCAGCCACATGTTTCGGTGGGTGCTGCTCACTCCTGCTGAGCTGTCCCTACTTCCTTGGGCTTAAACACTTGCTCTCACCCTCAAGTCTCTTAGAGGATTTTTAGGAAGTACACAAAAGACTCCAAAATTACTAAAAGAGCTCTATGAGGCAGAAGAACCATGGGACTGGTGAACTGATGTGGCCCCAAGGGAACATCCATTACAGCCCACTCATTTCCCATCTCAGGAACCGGAGGCCAGAAGAGAAGAGGACCTGGCCTGAGGTCCGCAGCCAGCAGGAGCAGACCGGGCAGACCCAGCCCGGGCCTGCTGACTCCCATCGTTTGCTGCATGTTTGGGAAGTGTCAGCCGTGGGGATCAGCAGAGCAAAGCTCCCTGAAAACTGCATGTCAACCATAGCGCGTCCCGAGGGGAATCGCACAGCTTTTCTCTGCTAACCAGCAAACAGATATTAACATAGCATCATTTTTAAAGAATGCTGAGGAAGTGGTCATATGTTTAATACTATAAAATGAGATCACAAATCAATCTTCATAAATTCAAAAAAGAGAAAGGCTTAGCATTGTGGGGGAAATGCCCACTCATTGCTGCTATTCCCAGAAGGCACACCACCTTCCCACCAGGCCCAGGTTGGTCATCGGTCCCCATTCCCCACAGGAACTGGGACAGAAATCAGTGCCCACGCCCCAGGCCTCTCAAGTCCCCTCCTTGGAGCCTCTAAGATGATGAGGTAGACAAAACGGGAAGAAGGGAACGCTGTTCCACTTCCTGAAAAATCCTGAAGGGCCACGCAGCTCCTGGTCTTCCCGCAGGAAGTGGAAGTGGGAAGCCCTTCTCTTCCCATGTGGGGGAGGCGTGAAGTGGGGAAAGCGAGCAGGGGCGACCCAAGTTTATCTCCAAGTATGAATCTCACAGGTTGTTTTTCAGTCCTCGAGACAGACACAGGACAGGCAAGCTTTAGCTTTTCCACTGAAGACAGGATAGTGCTTGTCCTACTACTTTGTAAGATTGGGATGCTAATAATTTGGAAGCCAAAAGGCTCACTTTGAAGTAAGATAGGTCTGAGTGGGAATCCTGACTCTGCCAGTTCCTAAGGACATATAACCTTGAGCAAATTACTCAGTCCCCGGCTGGCTTACGTTTTTAATCCGTTAAGTGAAATTAATATTGTGTCTACCTCATAGGACTGTGGAGTGGATTAAATAAATTGAGTCATAGAAAGTCATTAGGACAGAGCCTGGCACATACCAAGCCCTGCTTTCAGGAGAGGCAGGCATCCCAACAGAAATGGGATGGAGGGATGATGATGAAGAGAATACTGCCTCATCTATTTTCTAGCAAAGTGATCCCCAGGGAAAGGTTAACGGGGGTTATGTACACTGAAAGGAAGGAAGAGGGGGGTTAACAGATAGGATGCTAAGTTGCTGATCTCCAGACCCACCTGTGAGCAGATCAGTCAGAGCCTGCGCCCTGAGGCTCCCCCCGTACCTGCGCCGCTGCGGCGGGTGCTCATGTCCGCCACGTACGTCCACTCGTTGGTCGCCGGGTTGTACTGCTCCACGGTGCTCAGGCACTGGCGGGAAGCCCCATCGTAACCGCCAACAGCATAGAGCTTTCCTGGAACAGACAGAGTAGCTGAGGATGGTGCCCGGGACAGTGGCATGAAACCAGAGAGTGGCTGCAACTCCACCTTTAACCCACTGGACACCCTCATCTGCATCAGAGCTCAGGACCCCTTCACTTCCCGGCCAGGATAAGCCTCCTTCACACACTTCTCAGACTTCGACTTCTTCCTGTGTACCTTGCTCCTCACAGCTCAGAGGTGTGTATGGCTCAGCACTGCTGGGGCCTAGCATATTCTTACTGGTGAACCATGTCAGGTGTTCTCCAGAATGAGGTACTGAGAGGTAGAAAGCAAGAGGGCCCCAGCTACAGGCAGGCAGGCTGGTTCTCTGGCTAAATGCTCACACTGGCAGACAGAACAAATACGGGGAAATATTCTTTGGTAAGAACCCAAACTCTGTCTTAGCCATGGTTTGTGCTCTGTCCCCAACTCTCACGGGTGGAGCATGTGAGTGGAGGGCTCGGTGCGCATGCCGGGCTGACGTGGCTAGAATGAGTCTGCACACTCCCTTGTGATCTCTGAGCCCTGAAGCAAAATCACTGACTTGTAAAATAAAAATACCACAAGCTGTTAGCTAAGAGCATCATTTCTGCCTGAGATGGGGATGAGGTTGGGAAAAGGACATTATTTGACTTCTCCCAGAGCAGGGGTTGAAACATTTTGGGCTAAACATGTAGTCTTAGAATAAAGTATAATAGGAGGGTTTCGTGTGTGTGTGTGTGTGTGTGTGTGTGTGTGTGTGTGATGGGGGCTTACCTGGAATCCCAGCTTACCCATAGACCCCAAACCTAAGGGGGACCATGGAGTTATAACAAAGATCTTAAACACTGTAGACTAAGTAACCACCACCAGATGAAAATCTACTTAACAGAGTTATTTAAAATATTTTTGTCAACTTGTGCTTCCTTAATAGAGAAATACCAAGAGTACAACTTCTGCAGTGTGTGAAAATCTGCCGTTATTTTACGCTAGAAAAAGATTCTCAGGCTCAAAACGATGCTCTAGCATCAGGACTCTTGCCATATCAGGATTCTACCACCAACTGCCCTGCAGGGACTCAAATCTGTTCAATTGCTTTTTCTTCTGTCCTTGGGCCTGGTGTTGTTTTCTGCCCCACAGTCCTCCCAACTGGCCCTTCTATAAAAGGAGCACCTCCTCCCCAGTTCTGCCCAAGAGAGAGAAAACTGAGTCAGCAGCTCCTCCGGGTCCAGGCCACGCTCTCAGTGTGTGCTGGCTCGGACACAACCACCTGCTCACCCAGCTGCCCGCCGCTCGTCAAAGCCTAATGTCAGGGAGGAGAAAGGCCTGGGTGTGAGGGAGACGAGAAGCTCTGGAGGGCAACCCCAGGTGAGAGGCAGGAGGGGCCCAGGTGATCTCCTAGAAACCTACTTCTCCAAAACACGTGACCTCCGCTCCGTTGGAGCTTCTGCCTAATCTCTGAGCCTCACTGTCCCTTTTCCTAAGGAGGAATTCTTCTAAGCAGCCAGTAGCAAATGATCCTGATCTCCACTCTTTGTTTTTTTCTGGTGTCATTCAGCCTGCATAGCCATGGTCAGGGGATGATGAGAGGGAGGAGCCACGTGGAGACCATGTGGAGAGCTGCATCGACAAGGCCACCGGGAAGCCGAGTCCACTACAGATCCTCCCTTTAAGGACTCTGCTGCCCAGGATCAGTCACGGCCAAAAGAGCTTCTGACTCAGGATGGACAAGGTGGACAAATGCCCACAGGGCATGAGACAAGACAGCCTTCTTCCACATAACACAACGTGCTCCCGAAAGCCCCTGTCAAAGGGAGTATTTGAAATGACAGCCATGGAGGTGCCTCCTGTAATCCCCATCAACCATTCCGACCCTGTGTCAGCTGGAAAATACCCTCTCAAAGTTCTCCTTGAATCCATTAACAGGGATATGCTATTTAAACCCCTACTTGATTGTTTGGTACTCCTGGCTAAGGAACGAGGGGTGAAATGGGAAGGTGGCTAGACAAAGCACTTAGATTTGGCAGACAAATCAATTTCTGTTCCACCAGGAGGATGAGATTGCAAGAAATAATTTATCTTTGCAGAGGACAAAATACTTGCGCTCACTAAGATGACCTGTCCAGGTCTTAGAATAATATGAAAATTTAAACTACACAATACTGTACAGGGTGAGAAATGCAATGAGAAAAGAGAATCCTTCTATTGATGTCTAATTCACTGCACATTACACTCTGCACAGAGTGGTCTGTGTGTGTCTGTGAGAGAGAGAGAAAATGCACATATCTGAATGCCCAGATATCACAGCTCAATCCACCTCGGGACAGCTAATAAATCAGTGTTGTTCTGCAAAGTATAACGTTTTAGCCCAAATAATATGCTATGCTTTAATTCACACAGATTTGTAAAAACCCCCATTAGCATTTTCTAATGGTCTGAAGGAGTAGCACAGTGGAAAGAGCTCTGGGTTAAGAAGTTAGACCTGAGTTCAAGGACTCCCTGTGCTATTTGCTTACAAGAGGCAAATCACTTACCCCCTCTCTGGGACTCGGTTGGCCAGAATGGAGGAAATCTAAATCTTACCTATCTCCTTCAGAAGGGTTGGGGGGGGGGGGGCGGGAGGGCAGTAATTGGATGTGAAAGCCATTTACAAATTTCAATGTGCTGTCTAACTAAGCTCCATATCTGCCCACTCCCTCCCACACCACCCCACACACCTTTCCTGACTGGAGCAGGCGTCTGCCACCAACCTGCCCTGCAGGGACTAATCAGACCTGGGAAGAGGTGCCCACCACACTCAGGTTTTTAATGTTCACCATGAGGACAAAATTAATTAAAGAGTTAACTCTCACCCCCTCTACATATTGACTCTGGATTCCTGTCCCTTCCCAACATGTAGCAGCGCTATTAACAAGTGGCCAAAGTAGGCATTTCCCTTCTCGGCTCCTCCTAGTTTACTGACTTATTTGCTTGGGCCAGTAGCTTCACTTCTGAGTCTCCCTTTTCTCCTCTGTTAAAATAGGACTCCAGTACCTGACTCAAAGCAGTAGTGAAAGGAATAGAACCAGAGAACCAGGAGAAGGCCCAGGCCGGGCCGGGCCAGGCCATACCCACTGCTGCTCCTTACCCTCCACGACACCCACACCCACACTGCTCCGCCGTGTATTCATTGGGGCCACGAAGAACCACTCGTTGGTCTTGTAGCTGTAGGCTTCCACCGATGCTAGGCCTGGGAGATGAGAGATTTGTGAGATTTCCATGGTACCAAGCCTCACCCTGCCGTGCTGGGAAACTGAGGTGGGGAAGAGTACAGACCTGAGTGTATGGCTCAGCACTGCCTCGGCCCATAGCACCTGCCAAAAGACATCTGCAAGGGCAGGGGTTATAACTGTACTGCTTTGCAAACATAAATTGTTAAATCTACAGAATAGAATAAATACCAGAGGCTGCTTCACTGAACACATACCAATTCCAACACTCCTATTCCCTTCTACCTTAGAGGCTGAAAAGCTGAACACTTGCCTTCCCAGACTCCCTTGCAACTAGGGGTAACCAAATCAATATGACCTACCCAGAAGTCTGATGGGGATTTCTGAAATAGCCCTCCTGCTTTTTTGTACCTGGAACACACACATATTGGCTGTAATGGCCATCTTGTGATCATGAGGATAAGGCCAAGAGTCTCTTACAGAACTTGGCACCAATATTGTTGAGCAACTGGATCAAGTCAGTAACTGCCAATCTCTAGACTTCTTGTTTCATGAGGAAAACAAAATCTCACAGCATTGATGGAACTCGAGAGCATTATGCTAAGTGAAATAAGTCAGTCAGAGAAAGAACAATGTCACATGATCTCACTCATTTATGGAATATAATGAACAACCTAAACTGATGAACAAAAACAGATCCAGAGACAGAGAATCATGGATCAGACTGTCTAATCTCAGAGAGAAGGTAGGGGAGGGTCGGGGTAAGGGGAAGAGATTAACCAAAGGACTTGTATGCATGCATATAAGCCTAACCAATGGACACAGACAACAGGGGGGTAAGGTCATGAGTGGGGGGATAAAGGAGGGTGATGGGGGAATATAATACCTTAATCAATAAAGAAATTTTTTTTTAAATCTCTCATTTTTTTAAAGCCACAGTTTACTCAGTTTTTCTAATTACAACCAAAAGAAAATCCTAAAAGAATTCTGAAAAACACACACACACACAATGTCCTACACCCTTTTGTTCTCTTTATTCCCAGGTCCTGTTACTATGAGCACTACAAACCCTGAAGTTACATGAGTGAGGCTAAGAGAAGGCTGGTAAAGGTCACCAACTTGTAAAGACACACATGAAAATTTAGAGAAGTGAAAAATATTGTTTTCAAATCCTGGGGCCAAAGATAACATTTTATTTTAATAGAGGTATTGTCTGCAGAGACTCCACCTGGAGACATGAGGAGAAATGAGATAATTTCTCCAAGTCCATGTCTGATTCTAACTTTGAAGCTAGATGACAACCAGGAGCAAGGGGACATTCCTGCAGTGGCATAACTCGCAAAGATTCAGTGGGGCTTCAGGCTGTGTCCTGAGCCAGGTCTCTTGCTATGGGTGAACCTTAGCTCCCTCATCTGTCCAAGAGTGGGTTCAGACTACAGTGCCGAGATGCCTTCTAGGTAAGCACAACCTCTTTCTAAGTCTCATCTTCTGAATAAATGGTTCCCAGCCACTGGAAAGGAGAATGGGCCCTCTTCTGACTATGGGGTCCTTCCTGGAGCCCTAGAAATGACAGCACATGGCAGTTACATGTTCTTTACATATTCCAGACCTGAATCTGGCACCCAAGCTGGAGAAAGGATGGGTAGGTTCTTAGGGAAGAAAATATGGATGGACAGAAGGGTTGGCCCAAGAACTGGCTGAGCAAACCAGGGTTGTGGAGGGTGTGTCCCAGGCTGGGGCAGGGGGGGACCATGTCCAGGACCTACCAGTACTGCCATCAAAGCCCCCCACGGCGTAGAGCAGGTCATTGAGCACGGCTGCCCCCAGTGTGCTCCGGCGCTCCTGCATGCTGGCAATGGACGTCCACTGGTCCTTCACACCGTCATACACATCCACTGTCCGCACACGCAGAGAGCCGTTAAACCCGCCCACAGCATACACGTGGCCAGCCATGAACACCACACCTGAGGCACGGGAAACCAAGACACACTGAGATCGTCTCAGGCATGTGAATAACTCGCCACAGAAGATGATCTCCAACCTTAGACATTTGGAAGTCCTTATGGAACTCATTGGATTTTTTTTTTTTTTTCATTTTTGCTTTGCTAATTTTGTTTAATTCAAGCAAATACTTGAATTTTAGCTGAAGTCCCTAAACACATTAAGAACTGACCCCAGAAGGGATAGCTAGAAACTGGGCAGGCGGGAGGCGGTGCTGCTCACCTGCTCTGCACCTCCTGGAAGGAAGCTCGGCAATCTGGTCCCATCGGTCCTCCTCGAAATCATAGCACTCCACGCTGCGGATCGCCTTAGGCGCCTGGCCACCGACCACAATCATGACCTCCGGAGAGACAGGTGAACATTAGCTGGGTCTCCCCAACATCGGATTCAAGGGTGATCAGTCCCTGGTGCTTTCACGTGCTAAGTGCCCGGGGTCCATGGGTAACCTGAGATGCCAGTTTATAGAGCCACATATATGAAGATGCCGCCTCTAATCACCAACAGGCATGACTATTCAAAAAAGCCTAATGAGTGTCTTCCCACAGAAATACAACCATAAGGTCTCTGTTTCCCAGATGCCACTGGCAGGGCTATCTATATTCAGAGTACTAAATCTTATATTAAAACAAAATATTCTAAAATATACATATCAAAATTTGAGTATATTTTAGAATAGAGTGCAGAATTCGGGTGCATTTTTAAGACAACATTGTCTTTACAATATTTCTGAATGCATAGACTACAGGGAGTACTTATTCATTGCAGTATGGAAAATATTTGTGAAACACTGCTTTGTGGTGGTTAGCACAAAAATGTATGTAACTGATGATGATCTGAAAATCAGTGCTAACAGTACCATTTCAAAGTAAGGTGGTAGCTACCACTGCCAGCCATTGTATGAAATATGTTGTCATTCCCTTGTCACAACTCTGTGAGGTAGATATTATCAACTGCATTGACAGGTGAGAAAAGTAAAGCTCAGAGAACTACTGTACATTGCCCAAGGTCACAGAGCTAAGAGTGGCAGAACAGGGACTAAAAGTCAAGTCTACCTGACACAGAGGTAAGGCCAGCCCCATCCCTCTCCTGCTCTACAGACAGGGTCCATGCAAAGATAGCTCACCACATCCATGTTTTTCAAACTGCAGGTCATGGTTCAACAGTGGGCCATGGGATCAATTTAGTGGATTGCAACAAGCATACTTTTAATAAACAGTACATAAAATATAGTAAGGGTATTATTGCATGAAATATTTGTCCTGGTTATACACACATATGTGTCTTGGAGAGCAATTCAAGCATATTTCTTAGTGTAGTGCAGGGGTGGGGAAACTTTTTTCTGCCAAGGGCCATTTGGATATTTGTAACATCATTTCCGGGTCATTCAAAATTATCAACTTAACAATTAGCCTGCTGTATTTGGTCAAACATTTCATTAACTCACCCCCAATGCCTTGGTAGGGCCACACCAAATTATTTTCTCTGGCCTTATACAGCTCTTGGGCCAGAGGTTCCCCACCCCTGGTGTAAGGTATAATATAAATAAATAATAAATAAATAAATAAATAAATAAATGCCATTCTTCTGGCCACAGTAATAGAACTGCAGTACTTAACTGTGGTATCCCTGTTGTGACTTTTGTTACATGTTATTAATAAGAAAAATTAAGGTATCAAAGTTAATAATATGTTAAATATTTTAATAAATTTGTGCAAATTCATGGCTGTCTTCATAATGACATCACTCTCATTCACAAAATACTTTCTTTAAAAAAAAACAAAAACAAAAAAAACATTTTTTGTTGATTTTACAGAAGAGTAAGAGAGATAGAAACATCAATTGACTGCCTCCTGCACGCCCCGTACTGGGGATCGAGCCCACAATCCAGGCAGGTACCCTGATCTTAACAAACCAATAACCTACTGGTTCATGGGTCGATGTTTAATCACTGAGCCACATCAGCTGGGCTCCAAGAAACTTTCATAAGAGGAGAAAATGGGGTGGAAGTCATAAGCAACTAATCAATATAAGTCATAGAATTTTCTCATTACCTATAGCATGTCTTATTTATTCCAGTGGTTCTTCAACTTCAAGGCCCATCAGAATCACCTTGAGGGTTTGTTAAAACACTAATCGTTGGGTCCTGCCAGAGTTTATAACTCAGTAGGTCTGGAGTAAGACAGAGAGTCTGCATTTCTAACAAGTTCCAGTTGATGCTGCTGCTGTTCCAAGATTCATACTTTGATAACCATTGTTTTAACCCATAAACCACAGGGATTTCCTGGTGATGTGCCAGTAACAATTTTTGCCATTATGAATTATTGTAGTGCTCTTTACTTCTTCCACAATTTATTTTTGGGGAGAGAAGTATCACCAAAATCTGTGTGAGTTCACAGAAGTAGGATGCATCCCTCAGGTGAACAGTATCTGCAATACGAGGAGGCAGACAACCATTGCCCAAAATATCAAGCCTGTTTCCCCCAAGATTCCAGATTCAGGCTCACCCACTGCCTGTGTAGTCCATCACTGGTCATAAGAGTTAGTCCACAGATGTCTGGGGCCAAATGGATGACCTATGTTCAACAACTCGGAATTTAGTTCTGACTTCTGGAACATCCCAAAGGAACCCAGAACACAGTTCAGGCTTAGATTTGCAGCTGCTTCTGGAAATAAACATTCTTCACGTGACTTTCCTTCGTGCCTAGGCACAAAGGGCCCATGCTCTCTGTCAAGAGCAGCCCTTTCTCAGAGGGAAGCTGAATTCAACACTGCTTCCCACCTGCCATTGTTCTCTTAGAAAGGCATGCATGAACAGTTTAAGGGGGTGTTAATGAACAAAGCCTCTCCACAAACTTCAGACAATACCCAAACCATCCAGGGCCAAATGACTTGCCCTGCATTCATAAACATACCTAGAACTTGCATTTGTCCTTCTAGATTTGAGTTGATAAAGCTAACATGAAGTCAAATCATTGCAAAGATTTTCTTTGAAATCTAATTTGGGGAGTTCAGTGAGAATCAGACCAGTGTTAAGATCTTTCCCCCCAGTGACCTCAGGCACCCAACACACTCATATGTGCTGTTTCCACTCTTTGAAACATTCCTCTTCCCTTCTGATCCCTCTGCTTCCACACACTTCTTCTGGGTCTCAGTTTATAAGTCACTTCTTCCAAAAGGGTCTCTCTGACTTCCAAATCTGAGTTATATGTCCCTTCTTTGAGATCACACATGCCCTGTGCTCTTCCATTAAAACTGCCCATCATTGGCCGAAGCCGGTTTGGCTCAATGGTAGAGCATCGGTCTGTGGACTGAAAGGTCCCAGGTTCGATTCAGGTCAAGGGCATGTACATTGGTTGTGGGCACATCCCCAGTAGGGGGTGTGCAAGAGGCAGCTGGCCGATATTTCTCTCTCATCGACGTTTCTAGCTCTCTCTCTCTCTCCCTTCCTCTCTGTTAAAAAAATCAATAAAATATATTTAAAAAAAAAAAAAAAAAAAAAAAAAAAAAACCCTGCCCATCATTGTACTTGAACTGTCTGGCGACCTTGTCTCCCTCCTAGAAGTGAGTCCTGCCAGGACAGGAAATTTATCACCTCAGTCACCAAGATAATCCTAGGGTCTTATGGTGCTATGTCAAAGAGAGAACTCAAATATTTATTTAGAATAGAGAACGAATGAATAGCAAATAGCACATGCAAAGAGTTTAATGGAAGACATACACAGTTAAAGGGGGAAAATACACAGGCCAGAAAGTCATTTTCTTGGGTTAAGACATATTAAGCACCTGATTACAATTTTGGGGACGCTGAGGAAAAACAAATAAAAAGAGAAAGAGAGCTTTTTCCATCTTTTGACTCAATTATCAGAAGAAATGTCTCATTCTTTGTACAAGCTGTAAATTAAAAAGGCAAAGCTTTCAGGAAAGCTGACCATCCCCAGAAACCACTTTCCCCCAGGGGTACCAGGTGGTACATTCACATTGAAGAAAATCCAGCATCCATCTCTGAGAGTTTTCATAGTACAGAGAAACAGAATTATAGAAAATACAATGTGCCAATCAAACATGAGTAGAAAGACAAAAATAATACAGGACAAGGTTTTCAAAATAAACTTGCCTTTGAGCTCATAACAACCACTGGTGAGAGAAGATTTTTAATATCCAAAACTTGTGCAATGATCTGGAAAGAGTAATTATGGGGTTTTGTGGAATAGGCCATCAGTTTCTGAAAATGTGGAGGTAGCCCAAAGCAGAGAGAAGTATCTTTCTGCTTGTCTCCTAAAAAATCCAGTTTCTATGGCAGCTCTTACAAAAAAAAAGCCATCATACAAGGAACACTACACTCATCATCATGTAATTGTGCACAATAAAAAGAAAAAATTTCCAGCCAAAACCGGTTTGGCTCAGTAGATAGTGCGTTGGTCTGAGGCTGAAGGGTCCCAGGTTTGATTCCGATCAAGGGCATGTACCTTGGTTGCAGGCACATCCCCAGTAGGCAGCTGGTCAATGTTTCTCTCTCATAGATGTTTCTAGCTCTCTATCCCTCTCCCTTCCTCTCTGTAAAAAATAAATAAAATATATTTTTTTTTAAAAAAGAAAAAATTTCCTGAATTTTTGAAATGTCTAAAATAATAATGAGTGATTGTTTCCATAGATACCTGATCTTAGCAACCAATTAGACAAAAAGGAGTACTCACCAAGATCTATACGCATTACATCTCTGAAACTATAAACCTCTAGTGATTTTTTTATATATATATAGTTTATTGATTTTTTACAGAGAGGGAGAGGGATAGAGAGCTAGAAACATCGATGAGAGAGAATCATCGATCAGCTGCCTCTTGCACACCCCCTACCCGGGATGTGCCCGCAACCAAAGTACATGCCCTTGACCGGAATCGAACCTGGGACCTTTTAGTCCGCAGGCCAACACTCTATCCACTGAGCCAAACCGGTTTCGGCAAACCTCTAATGATTTAAGACCATGAGATAGCAGGGCGAGAAGAGCCCTGAACCATTCTCTAATTGCAAACTTTCATTTTACATTTTCAGAAAATCTCAGTCCCAAGGAGTTCATAGATATGTTTGTTTCTTTCCCCAACACCCCTAAATCCCAATTTACTGAATATTTGTAATGCCTTTAATAGCAATTACTGATTCAAATCAGCCTATTTAATGATCCCTACTTTTAACATTTATCTTCCAAGGTAACCCTGAGTTAAGAACTACCAGTGGCCATATGGGAATCACAATAAACTAAAGAACCGGTTCCAGGCTAGTGATTATGATTTAATCATGCTCAAGAATTGCAATGCACTTGGGGGTCTCTCAGGGCACCCAGCCCCCCCTAACCCCCCCCCCCTCACCCTCCCAGGTCTCAGCTGACACTGTGTTGAAGGCTGCAGAGGTTTTGGTGAATGGAGAGTTCTGATTGACAGAATATGGGTAAGCCGACTCATCTGTGCATTGGGAGGGTGGGGGGGCGCGGTGGTTACTGGACAATTCCCAAGGAAAACAGCTCATTTTAGGAAGTCAAATGGCCATTTACTTTAGGGAGATTAGCGAGTGAGACCATGGAAAGACTACCTGATTCCTCAGGAAGGACATTTCACTCCCAGCATAACACGATGGTTTTTAAATAAATATAAAATGCTCCCTTTCACATGGATGATTCTGACTTTACCAGTAAGACTGTGGGAGTGAAGGCATGTTGGTCCTTCCTCATGATATGACAGCGACTCTGTGTCTAAGAGCCATTAGTTACCAGAGACCAGTCAGGGAAAGGAGCACTAGGTAAAGAGCAGAGCTTTCCACCCCATTGTGGACCAAGACCCTAACCCTAATCCCACAGTCATTAAACACTCCACTAAGATGAGCATAACCACCTGGGCTCTGCACACTTTTTCATCAGGCAAGAGTAGAATGTGTGTCCAAACTCTCTTCCATGACCGGTGAGCTGGGCAGAAGGCAGGCCCAGCCAGTCGGTCCCTCGGGCCAGGGCAGGAAATGAGACTCTCTCTTACCCTGGTGCGTGGGGCCGCAGGGCTAACACCAAAAATTCATCCGAAGGAGCATGTCGAGGTGGAGGCAGAAGACTTGTCCCAGCAGGTTCCTGAGCAACAGGTGCTCCAGGTAAGGATGGACAGCCAAGGTGCAGAGACAGTAGGGAAGAGAACCAGCAATAGGGGAGAACAAAACAGGGGAAGAGCGGATGGGAAATGGGCTTTGGAGTCAGACACATCTGGCGTCATATATCAGCCCAACAGCCCAATAGCTGTGTGACCATGGGCAAGGCATTACCCTTGCTGAGTCTCACTTTCATTACCTATAATATCAGGATAATAGAATGTCTCTCCTGTGAGTGTCAAAAGGCTTAAATGGTATAAAGTACTTAGCACAGTGCTTGGTAGATGGCACACACTGTCAGCTTTATCACATCAACACCGAAATCATTTCCGTTGCCGCTACTGTTAAAGCAATTGCTAAAGAACAGCTCCCAATACACGGTAGAAGAGGACGCATGATCTATAAATGGGAGAATGAGCATCACCACTGATTTCAGGGCGGATGATGGGGCTTTTTCAAGACCTCAGTGTGCTTTCCAGGTGTGGCCTGAGTCCATTTAAAGGGTCAATAGGGAAGAGCCGCAGGGCCAACCCAGGGGCCTGGCCAGGTGAGACATCATCCCAGCCACCTGCCAGCAGCCTCATTCCCAATGCCATCTACTGAAAGAGGACAGCTCACACCCACTTTCAGCCCCAATAGCTTTTTGGTGTCTTTTGTTTTTTTCAATCCTCACCAGAGGGTGTTTATTAATTTTATCTTTATTTTTATTTATTTATTTTATTTTTTGAGAGAGAGAGGAAGGGGTAGGAAGGGAGGGAGAGAGAACGAGAGAGACAGGGAGAGAGAGAAACATCAATTGGTTGTCTCTCATACATGCCCAGCCAGGGACCAAAACCACAAAAGTATGTGCCCTGACCAGGAATTGACCCCACAGCCTTTCGGTGTACCAGACGATGCTCCAACCGAGCCACACTGGCCAGGGCATGGCGTCATTTTAAATAGAGATGCCAGTTGAACTGAAATTACAGTGAAAAGTGCCAAGCTCAGTACATCTCCAAAGGGTACATTTGCACCTTCCTGGAATTTCATTTCTCCACTGCAATGTGTGGAACAAGGCAGAGTAGGAGTGTTTCAAGCAGCGGGGAGACAGCCTCTGGTTGCCCATAGCAACCTAGCTTCAGGGAAAGTGCTGGGCAGAGAATGAATGTGTGGGAGCCCAGATGATGCCATTAGCTGTTCCGGCTTGAATGTGTCAGTATGATGGGGTGTTTATGGCTCAGAAGAAAACATCCTTAGTAGCCTCTGCGGCTATCTCAAGGCAGAATCCTTCTCCTTTAAGGGAGAGGGTTTGGCAAACAGGTTCACTGCTGAGAACAATGCACCACCTCGCCACCACCTTGTTTCTCAGTCAGCTCTGTCAGCAAGCCTATCTGGACTGAATTTGGGAAAGCCCAACCTAGGCAGCCCTTGGAATTCCTGTGGCTGCTCTGCCAACTAGCCCAATTATCTCCTAACCCCTCTTTCTCCACCTATTTGGCTACTTATATATTTCTACCTTACTCTCTCAGGGGGACCTCTTAAAATCAAGTCCCCAGAGGGCAGGAATTGGGTTTCTTTCCAAACAGCATCCAGCTAAAATGCTTTGTTGAAATGTGGAAGTAATATAATAGTACAGTTAAAAAGCACAAGGTCTGTAGTCTGTCATCCTTAGCTTAAATCTCAGCTCAGCTATTTACTAGCTGTGCTTTAAAGATACATCACAAATTCTTTGATACTCTTCCATTCAAGACATATAACTTAATTCCCCTCCCCATGTGTGAGCTGGACTTAGTGACTCATATCTAGCAAATAAAACACAGCAGCCGTGATGGGGCATCCCTTTGAGAGTAGGATACGAAAAGACTACAGCTGCTGTCTCAGGCATGCTCTCTCAACCTCTTCCTGTGGTAGAATTACTTCCTATGTGGGAAGCCAGCTCCCATGCCAGGAGGGCATGCAAGCAGCTTACTGAGAGGCCACAGGGTGAGGAACTAAGGCCTACAAGTAACCATAAGAGTGAACTTAAAGTCAGATCCTCCCCAAACAAGCCTGGAGGTAACTGTAGCGCTAACCAATAGCTCAATGCACCTTTATAAGAGGCCTTTGTCCAGGACAAACCCAGCTAAGCCACTCTGGGATGCCTGCCCACAGAAACTATGAGATAACAAACATTTGCTGTGGGTAATTTGTGATGCAGAAATTTGTAACTAAAACATAATGAATAGGTGACATAACCCAAGATCCAATTTCCTCATGTGTAAATGAGGGTAATTACAATTTTGAAAATCCTATGAGATAATAAATGTAAATTGCTTAGCCCAATGTTTGGTACATGCTAAGTGCTCAGCATCTGGGATCTGCTATTATCATCACTGGGCTCAAAAGCATAAGCTTTGAGTTGGCCAGACCTAGATCCAAGCCCTCATGCTGCCTCTTAGCTGGGCAAGCCATTCAATCTCACTGAATCTTGCTTTTTCCCCAACATTAGAACCTCCCAAGTTGTTATCAAGATAAGATAATGTAGCCCTAGCTGGTTTTGCTCTGTGGATAGAGCATTGGCCTGCGGACTGAAGGGTCCTGGGTTCAGTTCTGGTCAAGGGCACATGCCCAAGTTGTGCGCTTGATCCCCAATAGGAGATGTGTAGGAGGCAGCTAATCAGTGACTCTTTCTCATTATTGATGTTTCTATCTCTCACCCTCTCCCTTCCTCTCTGAAATCAATAAAAATATATTAAATATTTTTAAATTTTTTTAAAAGACAGGATAACATATATAAAGTGCTTTGTCTAAAACACAAGGAAGATGGATTTAGACAATCTTGCTTATATCATTATTAATGCCTTTGGTGATAACGACAACGACCCAGGGAAGCACAGTACAAATTACTCTAAGGGCTGTCAGATGGTGTGAGCCAGTTCTCCCCTGCAGGCATCTAAACCAGTTTCTGGCTGTTCACTCCCATGGACAACTTGCATTTGACCTTGGAGACAGCTCAGGCCTCAGCTCCTGCAGAAAGTTTTCCCCAGCCCCTTACCCCTTTCCATGTTCATAAAGTGTCTTGCCCATTCCTCCACGTGGTACTTACAGAGTCCACTGTAACATCTAACGCCCCTCCACCTAGTATGGAGCACCCTGGGGAAGGGACCGGCTCATGTTAGTCTTTGGGGCTCTAGTACCTAACCCAGTGGCTGGCAATTAGTAGCTCAATGGAAGTGTGTTGGATAAATGGATTAATAAATTAATGAGTTAATGCATGCATGATAGTTAATGGTTAAATACCAGTGTTGCTTTTTTTAATCTAAGTGGTTTACAACATCTATCTCTCTAGAATGACAACAGGATTAATCAATATTGGACTTGTGGGTTGCACTAAATGTTCTAGGGTCGATCTACATTAGTGATCAAAACAGGATATGATGTAGGACATATCCTCACAACAATCATGCAAAGCCACATGTCTAAATGCTGAAAGCATTGGAAACAACTATGGGTAATAGAAATGGTCAGTATTAAATCTCCACAAGGTTATTTCTTCTTTAAAAATATTTCTCATTCATGAAAACTTTTACTCTCACCTACTCTGTGCCACATACAGGCTCTGTGCCAAGGACACAGATGAATAATGCCTGAAATCATGGAGCCAGTTTAGTGGAGAAGCTAACACCTTGGAGGGGAACCCTAAACACCTCCCTGAAGTGTCAGCCTGGGGCCCTCAGTCATCTGCACGTTTTCCAGAAAAGAATGATGCCATCATTAAGCTGACTGCTCTTTCTCCATTAAATAAGGTTTCCCACCAATTATATTTCTACATATTAACAATAAATATCAGAAATTTAAATTTTAAAAGAAAACATTTACAACAGCATCAAAAAACTATGAAATACCTAGGGTTAAACCTAGCAAGACCTATACACTGAAAACTATAAAACATTGCTAAGAAATTAAAGAAGGCATGAACAAATGGAGCTAAATACTGTGCTCATGAATCAGATTTAGTATTGCTAATATATCAATTCCCCCAATTGATCTAAAAATTCAACATAATCCCCACCAGTCCCCACAAGCTTTTCTGTAGAAATAGATAAGCTGATTCTAAAACTTACATGGGTATGCAAATAACTTACAACAGCCAAAACAACACTGAAGAACAAAATTGGAGGACTCACACTACCTGATTTAAAGACTTACAGTAAAGTTAGTAATTCGGACAACATGGTATTACTATAAAGATAGACAAATAGGTACAAAGAACAGAATAGAGCACATAAATAGACCAACACATATATTGTCAATTATTTACAACAAAGTTGTCAATGTAATTCGGTGGAGAAAGGAGAATGTTTCCAGTAAATGCTGTGGGGAAAAACTGGACATTCAAATGCAAAATAAATGAATCGTGACCCCTTCACATACCATTTTTATCTCAAAATAGGTCATAGACCTAAATATAAAACCTAACACTTTGAAATTTTTAGAAGAATAGAAGAAAATCATTGTGATCTTAGATTATACAAAGATTTTTTAGATAGAACACAAAATACATAAATTATAACATAAAAAAACTTCATAAAATTATAAACTTCAGCTCTCCCAAAGACTCTGCTAAGAAAATGAAAAGACAAGACATATATTTGCTATATATATATATATATATATATATATATATATATATATATATATAGACACACACACACACAATGAGTGGCCAGATTATTATGATCTCTGAACACATAATAATCTGGCCACTCAATATATATATAATAATCTGGCCTCTCTCTCTCTCTCTCTCTCTCTCTCTCTCTCTCTCTATCTCTCTCTCTAATATATATATTAGAGGACCAATGCATAAATTCATGCATGGGTTGGGTCTGGCCAGCCTGGCCATGGGAGGGGACATGAGCGGTTGGCCAGCCTGCCTGCTGGTCAAACTCCTGGTCGAGGGGATAATTTGCATATTAGCCTTTTATTATATAGGATATACACTTAGTGGCCAGATTATTATGCGTTCAGAGATCATAATAATCTGGCCACTGAGTGTATATGATAAAAGACATATCTATAATATATAAAGAATTCTTACAAATCAATAAGAAAACCCAATTTTTTAAAGGGGAAAGATCTGAACAGAGACTTTACTAAAGAAGATATACGGATGGCAAATAAGCACATGAAAAGATGCTCAATCTCATTAGTCATTAAAGAAATGCAAATTAAAACCACAGTGAGATATCACTACATATCTACTAGAATGGCTAAAATTTTTTAAAATAGATAATACAAGTAGTGGGGGAACTATAAATTAATTGGAACTCTCGACCATTGCTGATGGAAATACATAATAGTACAGCCATCTTTTAAAAAATGTTTAGCAACTTCTTATAAAGTTAAACATATACTTACCATACAACCTGGGCAATCCTACTCCTGGGTATTTTCCCAAGAGAAATTACAATATATGTCCACACAAAGATCTATAAATGAATCTGGAAGTATGAGTTCAAATCAGCTTTATTTGTAATAGCCCAAAACTGGACACCCAAATGTCCATCAACTAGTGAACGGATAAATAAATTAGAGTACATCCATATAATGGAACATTACTTAGCAATAAAAAGGAATGAACTCCTGATAAATGCAACAACATGGATGAATCTCACAGCATTATGCTAAGAGAAAGAAGGCAAGCTCAAAAGGCTATCTACAGCATGATTCCATTTATATGACATTCTAGAAAAGACAAAAGTACAAGGACAGAAATCAGAAATAGTTGCCAGGGGGTTGGGGGTGGAAAAAAGGGCTTGACTACAAAATAGCACAAGGAAACTTTTTGGAGTGATTAAAATACTCTCTGTTTTTATTAGAATGGTGATTACATGACTGTATGCATTTATCAAAATTCATCAAACTACACCCTTAAAAAGAGTGACTTTAAACATGTATAAAATTACTATTCCTCATAAATCTGCATTTAATAGAGAACAGCCTGGGCTGTTCAGAATAAGGGTAAGATATGCATGTATCAGGCAGAGGTGCATGGAAAATCTTGCTGTGAACCTAAAACTGCTCGAAAAGCAATCTTAATTTTTAAAAAGAAGCAAATGTATTGGCAATGCATCTATTAATTAGATGAATGAAATGTTTTAATTAAAGGAGATTTTTATAATTAAAAAGAAAGAATCCTTTTCATCTGCCACCAAAACCTCAAAACTTGTCCCTGGAAGACAGTTTGGTACAAGGAAAAGCACACAGATTTTGGAGTGGAACAGACATTGGTTCAACTCCCAGCCCTGCAATTACTAGTACGTAACTGGGCAAATAATGTAACCTGGATATGCAGATTATTGTGATGATTTAATGACAATCTGAGAGTTTTCCTCGCATACTCCATTCCTCAAACCCACAATGGGGATCCCCCTCATTAATTTAAGAGCTCAAACAATGGTGACAGGAATAGAGTTTGAGAAGCAGGTTGAACAGTCTGACCTTAAATCATTCATGGACTAAAGTCTGGGAACAATGGGGCAAAGAGCAGCAAGGTTTTTTGTGTGTTTTTTTTAATTCCTTCAACAGATTCAAAGGAAGTCCTACTTCAAGTTGCAGAAGGCTATGTGCCCAGGAATCTAAACATTTTCATTCTGAAAATAAATGGTTCACAGTGGGGAGCACAGGCCACAGGGGGGAACGTTGAGCTCATGAAACAAGGGGCAGACTCTTCTCAACTACAGACTCTGGGAAAGTGGGGAGTGGGGAGGGGTGGGGGGCTCAGCTCGCTGAGTCCAGGTTCAGACACAAAATTGGCTTTGATTTTTTTAATCCATCTTCTTATGGGTATTGTGGCAAAAGTTAGATGCAAGGTCTAGGAAAGGAGAGGTCATTTGGTATATCCTCCACAAGAAGAAACTGGACCAGCTCTGCAGCATTTCCTTAGCTCCAGAATACCCTACCCAGGAAAAGATACCATTACACTGATTACATAGCATGAGAACCTCAGTTTCCAAAGAGAAACATCACAAACAAGGAACATCGCAACAAGGCCTGCTAAAAACCCAGGATGGAAAAACCCTCCTCCATGTAAAACAACAGTGCACCTTAGAATCAATAACCTCAGCCAAAACCGGTTTGGCTCAGTGGTAGAGCGTCAGTCTGCGGACTGAAAGGTCCCAGGTTCGATTCCGGTCAAGGGCATGTACATTGGTTGCTGGTAGGGGGTGTGCAAGAGGCAGCTGGTCGATGTTTCTCTCTCATCGACGTTTCTAACTCTCTCTCCCTCTCCCTTCCTCTCTGTAAAAAATCAATAAAATAAAATAAAATTTTTAAAAAATTTTAATTAAAAAAAGAATCAATAACCTCAAGACACAAAGCCTGTGGAAATTTACATCAAAATGAAGGCAGTATTCCAATCGATGGGAGAGAGGGAGATTGGTTAATTAAAATAACTTGGAGCATCTGGCTCATTATTTGCAATATAAAGAAAGCTGTATTCCTACCCTCACTCCTTAACACAAATAAACTGTAAGTGCATTAATCAAGTGCATCAAATATAAAACAAAAATCATAAAAGTACTTAAAGAAAACATGGGAATATTCATGTTAATCTCAGAGTAGAAAAAGCATTCATAAGCTTAATACAAAACCTAAGCTATAAAGTAAAAATTAGATCAATTTGACTACTTAAAAACTGTTTTGGCCCTAGCGGGTTTGGCTCAGTGGATAGAGCATCAGCTGAAGGGTCCCAGGTTCGATTCCAGTCAAGGGCACATGCATGAGTTGCGGGCTCAGTCCAACATGCTGGAGGCAGCCAATCAAAAATATATTTAAAAAAAAAAAAACTGTTTTGGAGGATTCAAAAACATTATAAATAAGTTTAGAGGCAAACTCCATACTAAGAAAAAAATATGTTTTAAATATATACAAAGGCCTAATCTCTTTAACAAAAAAAAAAGAGTCCTTAAACCCATTGATAAAAAAAACAAACAAACATACAGTTTAATAGGAAAATGGACAAAGGACATGAATAGAGAATTTAAAAAAAGAAAAGAAATACAAATGCCAATAATCATATGCAACCAAGATTAATCTTACCATTAAAGAAATGCAAACCAAAACAAGATTCCAGCTTTTAAAAGATGTTTGACACAGAAATGTTTATAACATTTAAAAATAGAAATATCTGCAAATCCATCAATACAGGACAGTTAAATAATGGTACATATATATATATATAATTAAATACCATGTACTTATCACAATTTAAATGCTGATTTTACCTCTACTGATAACACATTTAAAGCAGTCTGTAAAATATGGTTGAGTAGGAGGAAAAAAGATTTTAATCTATGTAGCAAGATTCCATTTATCTAAAAGTGTACATTTTTATCTATTTGTGATAAGTGCACAGAGATATGTCTGAAAGAAAATTCATCAAAATGATCACAGTGATTGCCTCTGAGTGGAGGGTTTTCGGGAGATTTTTAAAATTTATTTCAAAATTGCAGTATCCTTTTAATAATCTAAAATGAGCACATATTCCTATCATTAAAGAAAACTAAGTTATTTTCATTTTGAAAAATCTGAAGAACCCTGAATGACCAATTTCAACAAAATAAAACAAAAGATTGTCAATATGCAGTAAGGCAAATGGTCACTCAGACCAAGGCCCTTGCCCTATGGCTGCCCTTTGTAACCAGCACAAGACAGCAGGAGGAAGACAGGCACAAACATAATCTCAGGTTTACAATGGTGAACTGAGGTGCAGGTTGTCATGGGTTCAGAGAACAGCTTTGGAGGGTGAGAAAGACTCAAGTCAAACACTGGTTTCACCGTATTAGCTGTTTGCGACAGGCCAGTGGGCCAGACAAGGGGAACAGGGAAGCTGAGACAGAGCTGAACAAGCTGGCAGAGCACTCTACAGCAGATGCAGGCCACCTCCTAGAGAGAACATTTAGGTCTCAGTTGTAGTTCAGCTCCAGACCCAGAAAGGCAGCAAAACCAGGTGGGCGACACCAGGACCAGCTACAATGACCAATGACCCCCTGCCCTGACCCTGACCCATCAGTGGAGACCATGACCCTAAGGGAGCACACCTAAAAACTGATAAATATTCTGCTTAAGCCCTCCCCTGAAACCTCCCCTGACACTCCTGCCTACATGAGAGATAAAAGCCTCAAGACAAAGGACCCAACTCCTTCTCTCCTCTGGGGAGTAGCCCATACCATGCTCTTTCCCCTCTCTTCCCCCACAGGCACACATCTCCTAAATGCTAAGGGACCTCCAGCCCATGGGTTCCAGCCAGCCCATGTCAGCATCCTAGGAAGGCTACTCGATGCCAAGCCAGAAAGAATGTTAGAGACCATCTAGTGCATCATCTTTCGTTCGGCAAATGAGGACCCTGAGAACTAGAGAAGGGAGGAGACTTGCAGGGAGGCAAAGCATCTAGAACCCTGTCCAGACTCTTGATCATGGGGTCCCCTCCTATGCTCACCCTTTCCTTCCTCTGGCTGCCCCCTCCTGCCCCTCACAATGTCTCATTTCCCATTTCTATTCCCTGTTTCATTACCTATCAGACTTCTTAAGTGCCTTCTCCCCTCTGGTCCTAACTGTCCTTTATGGCTCTGTGGTAATGGAAGGAACCATACTAGAATTGTTCTGACTCAAGGAAGGGCCTAGAAAGAGGATTGCTATGGCCATCACTAAGTCAAAACCAATACAGACATTCTTCTGCTTTCCAAAGCAATGTAGCCCAAACCGTGGTGTGAAACAAGAGAAGAGTAGAGGGAAGGGCTCTGAGGTATTCTCAATCGTCCTGGTGACATTGGAGATTACCTTGAAACTCTTAAGACAGGAAGAGCCCCAAAAAGAGAGGTACCAGCAGATTCAAGAGGAACCAGCAGGCTCCATCTCTTTGATCCTAATACAACCAAGGTGCAGGGCAGCCATGGCTGAGGAAAGACTTGGAGGCAAGCCGAAACCGGTTTGGCTCAGTGGATAGAGCATCGGTCTGCAGACTGAAAGGTCCCAGGTTCGATTCCGGTCAAGGGCATGTACCTTGGTTGTGGGCACATCCCCGGCAGGAGGCAGCTGGTTGATGTTTCTCTCTCATCGATGTTTCTAGCTCTCTGTTTCTCTCCCTTTCTCTCTGTAAAAAAAACAGAAGGCCACCTTCCCTGGGCATAGTCCCAACTCTTGGCAGTGACTAGGCTGGGGCTTACCTTGGGTAAACTGACTGGAGTCCTGGGCTTGGTCCTGGGATTCTTAATCAAGAGTCTCTGATCCAAAGGGAGCAGATGATATTTCATGGCTTCAATGAGGAAGTCCTTACAGGTATTATTATTCTTTATCAAAGCTTCTTCTTCGACTGTCTAGAGGTAATAAAGCACAGGTGATCCAGGAGCAGAGCCTGGCCACATCTGCCACGTGGTCACTCCAGACTGAGTCATTCTGCACTCCCACACTCATTCATTCTCACAGCACCGCATCTCAGACCTCGAGAGATAGGTCCACATAGTTATAACTTGGTGGTCACCTCTTGCATTTCAAGAGTACTGTGGAATAAGTGATTCAACTCAGGCATCAAACCAACAAGGATAAAAAAATTCCAGCTCTACCACTTAATTTTTCTTAGCCTCAGTTTTCTCAGTTTTCTCATCTATAAAATCAGCATATTAAAATTACCCACAACCTAATTGTGTCTTCATTTGTTTGTTTTGAAGCTTAAAATGAGACTATGTAAAACAACGACAATTAGTGGTCCTGAAAGCCTTTTTCCACATTCCACCTTGTTTGAATGTATCACAAAGTTTATGATAAATGGTCAAACATTTGATAAGAGGAAAGTGAGGAAGAGGAAGAGGGTGGGATCCACCAGCCAACCTTTGGAATCATGAAATAAAATAATGTGACTATGAGAAGAATTCATATCCATAGTGTTCAGTGAAATCATAAGCATAAAACTGGCCAATGAGACACCCTCTCACGGAGCAGAGATATGAGTAGAAAAAATGTCCTGCACAAAAGTCCCACCTACTGACCTCACCTTGGACCCCATCTAAGCTGGGATAATCGCTTCTTCGCCTCTGATTCCAGAGTTATGGGCCTAAGCAGGTGCCCAGCAAAAATGATCCTAAATGTTTCCTGAGCAAGACCAAGGATGCAATCAGCCTAGTGCTCTTTCAAACCTCTACCGTTTTGGTCCAGATCAGACTGCTATGTGGCATATCTGAAAGGGGCAGTGTGGTCTCTGGAGGCCACTTCTTTTTTTTTTTTTTTTTTTGCTGAGGTGCTTGGAATCTGTTGGGATAGGTTAATTCCATTCAACAGCTAACTGATTGAACGATTCTAGTTGGGCAGCCCAGCAATAATGAACAACATAAGGTTTCCGACCCTGAGGTGCTCAAGCCCAGTTGGAGAATGAGAAGGGCCTCCCCACCTTAGTTATCTTCACCTCAAGCTGATCATGCACAAGGCCTGGCTGAGCCTCTCCTAGGTCCCCACCTGTAACTAGGAGTGGAAATGTGGCCAGAGCCATCACCTGCTGGGCAGCATTGGATCTGGCAGGGAAAGAAGGATGGGTAAGAAAGGGCCTCTGTCACATCTGGGAACTTCCTTCCCCAGGGATGAATCCCAAGAATACTTCCAAAAACACTGTCTTCTGGGAAGGTTTTTTTTCACCCTCCCACTGAGGGGCTGAACCAGGTTGAGACAGATAATAAACTTTTGGGGTCAGTTAAAAAAAGTAAAAGGTTGAGAGAGGAGCTCCAAAAAACCTTGGGGGGAAAGAGAAACGCATAAAAAGCATTTATCCCAAAGAACTCATTCAGCTTGCATGAAAAGCTCCCCTAGAGAGTTAGTGCTTCGTGGGCACAGAGTTTCAATTTTGGATGATGGAAAAGTTGTAGAAATGGATATGCTGATGGTTGTATGGCATGATGAATGAAATTTATACCACTAAATGATCTACTTAAAATGGTTAAAGTGATGAATTTTATGTTATATATTTAATCACAATAAAAACTTATTTTAGAGATATAGCATGTTACAGACTTAGAACAATATTTTTAAATATTTAATGAAAGCCTAATAAATGTTACCTATTGAAAACAAACAAACAAGGAAACACCTCCCAGAGAAGTCCGACAGTGTTGCTGCAGGTCTTCCCAGGGCTTTCCCTTTCTCCTCCTCCTCCTCCCCCTCCTCCTCCTCCTCCTCCTCCTCCTCCTCCTTCTCCTCCTCCTCCTCCTCTTCAACGATCATCCATCCCCAATGGGAAACACCAGTTTGAAGTTTCAAGGTCAAATGAGTGTTACTGAAATATCCTCTTCTTCCAGAGGTGTTCTGCAAAGAGCCCTTTGTAAAAGGGGATCTTACACAACAGTTCTCATTGCCTCTGACCGCTTCTTCTCCAGATCTGAACCCTACTCTGCCATAATATCCTGGGAACTATGTCTTAATGTCTTTGTTAAGTGTTGGTTGTGGACACTTGCTGGAGGATGTGACTAGGGGTCTCTAAGGCCCCTTGAGCTTTCTCTGGAACCCAGGTCCACAGACTGTCTTTCCTCCCTATGGAAGCAAGACTGTGCTGGAGGCTAAATGTCCATTTCTATCTTTGATAAGTTTCCCCCAGGACACTGGGAGGTTTGATTGACACTGCAAGCTCTGGCAGTTCAGTCCCTCTGATTAGGGGACCTTTTCTACTGGAAGGATATGCTGCCACCAGATGGCAGTGGTACCATTCAACGTGCAAAATTCAGGGCTCAGCACCTGAGAAGAGGGCTGAAGTTAAGAGTTCAGACCGCATTTCCCTGTTATGAGGCCTATCGACTACAGTGTCATGAGCTGAGGACTTTACATTTGTGAGGACATATTTCAGCTGGATTCACTCAGCACAGCCGCAGGCTTCACATGGATGGTCTCATTCAAACCCCAAATAATCCTGCACAGGCGGTTGCCATTTTTACCAGAGGAGAGAACACTGAGGTTGAGAAAAGTTGAGTACTTCTCCGGCTTGAGATAGCTGAGATCTGATAGAGCTAGGTTCCTGGGCTACTGAGCAACCTCTTATCTTTCCTTCACTCTTTCCATTCCTTCCAGAGACTTGTCAGGGATAGCTGAGGGCTGGCTTAATGCCTTGGAGTTTCGTTTCATTCATATATTTAAGTTTTAAACTCTCCTACTTGTAAGAGAATGTAATGTCATTTGCTGTACAAAATAAGTCATGTAATAGATTAACAGAATAGAGAGCATTAAAGATGGTGGTCCGCTTCGTGCAAGGTGTGTGCGTTAGAGCCAGATTTTGTAACAAAGGGGGTTATAATCTCTGCTCAGGGGTTATTGTAAGAATTAAATGAGAAAACATTTGGCACCCTGTTTTTAGAGGAGGTAGATGCAATATGCATTCCAGGCACCTGTGAGAGTTGATTTATCAATCCCAAATTGGGCCTCAAGTGGCCTAAAGCTAAGGCAAAAGGGAACAAAACAATGTTATGGGAATAACCCTTCTGATTGATCCTCTACAATAAAAGTGGCTAATTTATTGAACATTTGTTTGGCCCTGCTCCATGCTAACCACCTAACTTACATATCTACAACTCCGTTGGTCCCACAGCAACCCTTTGGGCTCTTGCTATAATTTCCCTTCTATGGAAGAAGAAATCAAGACTTTAAGAGGTTAAATAAAAACTCCAAGCTAACAAATAGTAGAGCAGGGACTGGAACCTAATTGTCTTATTTTCAAACCAATGCTCTTATGCTACCACACCTCACACTTAACTCAATGGGTTAATGTCCTCAACCAGTACAGAAAACTCCTCAACCACTCCAGACAATCAGGGTAACCCATGCTAACCCTAGAGGTTTATTCTTCACACAGGACTCACCTGGACTAGGTAATCTCTAGGTAGAAGAGGGAGACGGACATGTTCCATCAGCTTTGCCATGTGCTCTAAACGAGTATCTTTCTCATAATTGATCCACGAAATCACAGCTTCAAATACCTATAAAGAAAGTCAGCATAGATAACTTTACCAGAAAGATAATAGCTTTCAAACAACTTCCTCAACCTGAAAAAAAGGGGGGGGGGGAGTTAAAAGTCATCCACAAATGTGTTTGACTTAAAGTTCAATATTTAAAATAAAACAAAAGTAGAAAGTCTCTGTTTACTAGCTGATGTAAGAGAGTGATCACACATACACACGTAAGTTATTATAAACTGTTATCCCAAATGTAGAATCATCAAGTTCACTGCAAAATAAAAATCAGTTCCAATCATTATTTAAGAGTAGACATAAAAAGCAGTCACTCTGAACAAAGTTTTATAAAGACTACGCAAGAGGACTAAAAGCCCTGAAGGCATTGTCATCCATCACCCCATTCACACACACCCTCCCTCATTAATCTCTCCTCGGTTAAGACAGAATAAAAACAATAAGAAGACCCTCTGCCAAAAGTTGGTGGTAATAGTGAATGTGACATTGAATGACAGAGAATTTCTGACACTGGATAGCAAACATTTCTCCTTTGGTTTGACCGCTTCTATGAAGAGAGATTGCATTTCTACACAAATCAAAACTAGACTTGGAACCAAGAAGGAGACTATGGTTTGGGTGTTTGCCTTATTCAAGGAGAAGTCCAAATTCAAACTCTGCACCACACAAACAGATAAAAATCAATGTTGGTAAGACTGTGGGGAAACCAGAACCGTTTGTGGAAACTTAATTAACAAGACTTTTTAAAGGAAGAGAAGAATTTGGCAATATCAACAAAAAATTTAAATGTTCATATTCTTTGACCAAAAAAATAAAGCTCTAGCCTACAAAAACACAAAAGTGGTGCAAGAATGTGTTCCAAGATGTTTGCTGCACATTTTCTTAATAGGATAAAGAAGGAATAACACAACGTTTATTAGTGGAGAAATTATTAAACTAGTAACCATGCCATGGGGTATTTTCAGCTGTTAGAAAGAATAAAACAAAACACCATGTTGAAAGTGATCAAAGATTAAGGGGGACATGACAGATGGACATAGACAACGCCTAACTAGATGTGGTTTTCACTGCCAACATTTGGAGAAATTTAAACATAAAAGAGAAAAATGAAGAAATCAGATCAGTGCTGCTTGGGCAAGAATGAGGTGAAGGTGATGACTGGGAAGAGGCTGAAGGAAACTTTTTGTAGTGATAGATATGTCCTATATCTTGACAGGGTGGCAGTTATACAAACATGTGCATCTGTCAAAACTAATCAATTGTACACTAATGCTACACATTTCACTATGCTTAAATCATGCCTCAATTTAAAATATTCTTAGTTCAAACGATAGTAAATGGATGATAATGAATAAAGAAAGAATTCATGAGTCCATAAGAATGCTAAAAACAAAACAAACAAAAAATGTGGGAACGGCTCATCTTCACAGAAAAATGCCAGCTAATAAAAGTATCAATAGGTGGAATGATAGAATTAGAAAAACATCATCTTGCAACCATCAGTGTGATATTTGATTCAGCAAAGGTCATCCATGGATGCTGAAATCATTGTGTGAAGAGTTGTTAAGGAACAAAATATATTCACAGTTATCAAAGTAGCACCTTGGAGATTATTGATTAATTATATGGGGTGGAGGAGGAGAACCTCAAATGAGGAGAGCTGACCAATACCACCTTTAACAAGAGATCAAAGTTACCACTACCAATAGTAGGACAAACTAATTATATTCCTGATTGTGATTTAATGGGAAGGACACAGTATTCCCTAAGTCCATGGTCAGCAAACTGCAGCTCTCGAGCCACATTCAGCTCTTTGGCCCCTTGAGTGTGGCTCTTCCACAAAATACCACTGCCTGGGCGAGTCTATTTTGAAGAAGTGGCGTTAGAAGAAGTTTAAGTTTAAAAAATTTGGCTCTCAAAAGAAATTTCAATCGTTGCACTGTTTGGCTCTGTTGACTAATGAGTTTGCCAACCACTGCCCTAAGTCATATTCTCCCTAACATGTTTAACCTGAATCTAATAGCAATCAAACAATTGGACAATTCTGTATTTGGAACATCCTATAAGACAGCTGGCTTGGATTCTTCAAAACTGCTAATATTATGAAAGGGGAGAGGAAAAGAGTTCTAGATTAAGGAATTTAGAGACCGGAGACAGGAGAACTAGATGCAGTGCACAATCCTTGATTGGATCATGGATTTAAAAGAAACCATCATAAAGGACTTTTTTGAGACTATTAGGAAATTTGAATACATACTACATATTAGATACTATGATGTATCGGTGTTAAATTTCTTTAGTATGGTAATGGTTTTATGGCTAGAAAAGAAAGTTTCTATTTAGCATGTTCTTAGAATGTGCATGATAAAATATTTAGGGGTAAAGTGTCATGATGTCTGCAATTTATTGTCAAATGGTTCAACAAAATAAAAAATTAAATATGTAAAGAGAGAAAAAGAAAGCAAATAAAAAAGAATGTTAACAACTGGTGAATTCAGGTAAAGAGCATATGAATGTTCATTCTTTCAAACTTTACAATAAGTTTGAAATACTTTTTTTAAAGTGGATGGAAGAAAATAAATTCTAAGGGAAAGGGGAAAACACTGCAACAAAATTTACAATGTGACATGAAGCTGTAATGAAAACTGTATTTCCCCGGGTTGTGGGGGAGGGGGAGCAAGAGGGGACTCTACTTTTTCTTAACCTAACTATATTTTTTGTATGTACCTATATGTTGATATTTTCCACATAATTACTACTTAAGTCAGGCTGGGCATATTGAACTGATCAAGGAATCAGAATGGACAAGGAAGAGAAATGGAACAGAAGGAGCAGTATGTATGTACATTTTGCTCCCAGATATGTATAAATAACCCACATATGCACAAACTCACACAGATACACCCATGGGAATCCTCCTTGTCTAGTTCATTTTTAAAAATTATTAACTGTCATAGAGCAACATTGCTCACCACCATAGCATTATTTTATGAATAATTGTATTTCTCCAACTAAGCCTTAAGATCTATGAGAACAGGGACTTTGTGTTACTTGCTGGCACATAATACACACACACAAATACTTTGTTAATGGATGAACAGACAAATGAGTTCAGAATGTAAGGAGGCTGTGGAACCTGCCCAGGACTGGGAGGTGGGGGAGGGAATCTTGGTGGAGAAGGCAGGGCCAGGACACAGACCAAAGAATGCTGGCGAAATCTGGCATTGCTGGGTTAGGTAGTGAGCAGCCACAGTCCCCCTCTGCCTGTGTGGGGATTATCCTTCTACTCCCCTTTACCAGACTGTGAGCTCTGGCAGGAGGAGAGTGAGCCTAGCGCCCTGCCAGGCACAGAACAGGTGGCTGCTTGAGAAAGCTTTGCTAAAGAATGAACTGCAAGTCCTTGAGTAGGTGGCATTTACCGGCCATGCCCTTCCCCATCAACTAGCTCAGTCTTTGTTATAAAAGCTGAAAAGCAAGCTAGTCTGATGAAGTCGATATTTAACTTTATCTTTATTTTTGGCTTCACTTGTCCAACTGGTTCCACTTAGCTGCACTGTTTACCTACTCAGCTGTGAAAGGTACAGCACTGGGCAACACCAATGACCTTTTCAGCAGCTTGAGAAGGCCACATTTTTTTTTTTTTCATTTAGACTTCATGCTAGAAACATAAACAAGCAAATAAACTTCCAATTAGCATTAGCCTTCAATGTGCCTAAAATTATTCCCAACAGCCCCTCCCCCTCCAAAAAAAAAAAAAAAATCAGGGGACTAGCCAAGTCAAGGGGGAACCAGTAAGGGCAGCCGATATTCACCAAGTGCCAGCCCTGTGCCCCATTCTTCAGAGACACCGTCTCCTGGACTCTCATGAGAGTCCGATGAGCCAATGCTCCTGCCCCTTATTAAGGAATTCGCCCAAGTGCAGAGCCCGGAAGCAGCAGGGCCGGGGTCCGCACGTACCCAGCTCCAGTGCTCACGCTCTCACCATTGTTCTCGCTGCCTCTCCATCTACAACAGCGGTTGGCAGACAAAAGCCAACAGGCCCATTCAGCCTGCCAGCCTGCCACCTGTTTGCGTAAATAAGATTTTGCTGGAACACAGCCACACTCATTTGTTTGTGTTCTGTCTGTGGCTGCTTTCGCACTACGACAGCAGAGCTAAATTGAGACTCTATGGCCCACAAAGCCTAAAATATCTACTTTCTGGCTCTTTATAGAGAAATCTGTGGCTTCAGTCATGGAACAGGGTGATATGTGCTCAGATGAAAATACTTTCCATGGTCCCATGATGAAATAAGATGCCACAAGGCAAGCTTAGGGTTTCACTTTTAAACAATGAAATAGCATCATTTCCTCCCTGCTTTGTATTCAAAGCCAATTAATTAAGTGTTACAAGACTGCATTGTGGGAAGACATGGAGAAAATCGGATTTTGTCATCCGCTGCTCACTACACCGCTAAGTAAGCACACAAGCCTGGCCAGAGAGCACCGGATGAGCTATCTTCCTACTGCCCCCTGCCCCAGTCACACCGGACGGTACCTGCACCCTGCAAGTAAAGCAGGGAGCCTGGGCACTTACCCCTGCTTTCAAAATGCATTCTGGGAATCAAGAAGGGGAACTCAAGTTAAAATAGGCAGGGGAGTGACTTGGCAAAACACAAAACAGGGGGAAAGAAGCTAGTTGTGACAACATCAGAGAAAAAACTGGGTTCTACACATGCACCTCATTTGTTACTCAGATTTGAGAAGGACTAACTTGACCATTAACAGGCACAGTGCTAGGCATTTTACATGCATGATCACATTTAATCCACCAAAACCCAGTGACATGGGTATTGTTGTTCACATTTTATAGATGAAGAAATAGCCTCAGAGAGGTTGACAACTTGTCCAAGGTCACACTGCCAAGAAATAGTGAATCTGGGATGTGAATTCACCTCTACTTCCAAAATCCAAATTCTAACATTATGTAGTTTTGCATCCCAAAGGCACAATTAGTTGAAAAACCTAGGCAGACTGTTTGCTGAGTTGAGAAACTACATTCCTAAACCCATAATCCTAATCACACCCTCTCCGCCCTCCCAGGACACCCCCTCTAGGTAATCTTTTCTTTCCGAGGCACTGAGCCAGTAGCATCTGCCACACCCACTGATGTGATTTTAAATCAAGAAGACAGCACTTCTAGACACAAGAATGATTCTGTCGGATTTCTGTTGTTTCTTAAACTAAAGCTTAACAAGAGTTATGTTAATCACATCCCCACCCCCTGTCACATACAACACGGGGACAGCTGGCAGCAGTGATGTGCTGCGCTGGAGCTCGTCCTGTGTGTTTCTTCCCGGCCCAGCATTTAGTGGCATCACACTGGTCATCTGGAACGAGTCTTGGCGGAAATATTTACAACATGGAAATTAGCAAATGAATCCACAAACAAATCAGGGCTTCTAGCATTTTTCTGGAGCGGCAGTTGTTATTTACCAGCCCACCGTTGGCTAGATTTCCTGGTCGGAAGACTCCCGGATTCTAGAAAACCTAGCTAGTTGCACTCTTGGCTCTGACAGCATCAGCATCTGGAGTTTTTATAGGGCACCGAAGAGCTCTTTCTTAGAGTTGCTTCATTTCAGACTCACGAGGGCCCTGTGAAGCCGCCAGAGGCCCTCACAAAGGGGAAAGTGAGGCGGAGAGTGAGAAAGTGGTCTGCCCAGCGTTACCCAGCAAATGGGTGACAGGGCAGCAATTAGAACCACTGGCTTCCAGTCCACACTTTCACAGCACCCTGTGCGCTTCCTCCATAGTGCAATTCCCAGTTTGTAGCTATTGTTTATTTGTGTACATAGTGGATAAAATATGTCTCCCTCGTGACACTATGAGTTCCACGAAGACAGGGACCTTGTGTTTATCTGTTTACCAATGTCTCTCCTGTGACTAAACACTATCTGCCACATAGAAAGCACTCAATAAATATTTATTGAGAGGATGAGTAGGTTAACCAAAGTAGGAATGTGCATGGTTCTCTTCCTACAATAGCACACTGCCAATATCTGACTTCACAGAAACAACAAAAATGATGACAAAACAAAAACAATAGCATTTTTTGCCTGGAAATTGCTCTTCAGGTTTCCATGGCTGCCTGTAGCCAGCACATGACACTGAAGTGCTGGTTTGACAGAAATGCCCACAAGCTGAGATATTACTTCAGGGCAACTAATCCTATCACGGCGGGAGCACGGCACAGAGATGGAGAATGCCTTCCAGTCAATCTGACAGAGAGAGCTGACATGGAAAGAATCTTCCACAAAGCTCCAAACACATGAAACTGGACTTCTTACCAAAATATGAAGAGTTGAGCCACACTCCAAAGCAAAAGAGAAATGCCCAAGTGCTTTAAATCAAAAGGAATTCAAGTCTGGGAGCTGAGTGGAAGCTGAGACCAAAATGGCCCACAGGCTCGTACAATGCAGACATGGCTTTGATGTCCAAACTGGTGTGCCATCAGGTTGCGAGCTGCCCCAGCTGTAGCACTGGAACTGGAGGTCCATCCATCTGCTATGGGAAGGGGGAAGGAAGCTTGCCATCTCCTGTGGCCTTGGGGGTAAGAAATTCCATCTTCAAGAAATCAGAATCCCAGGCTCAAGCCACATACAGGTGTGGGATTTGAACTGACATTATTCGGTGGAAAAGGGGATACTCAAGACAAAAAAATAATAATACAAAAAATCCCAACAACACTTATTTCTAAACCAGTAAACCTGTGCTATAGGGGCACTTCCACAGCCCAGAGCAACCCAGACTCCCATGATTCTAACACCCTCTGAAGATGGCATCGCAGTAAAAAATTATGGATCAGTAATGAAACAAACTGTCAAAGGAAAATCAACAGGTGCAGTACATTGTAGAATATTTGGACAACCAAAGAAAGGCGACCTCAAGACTTTTCTTCTTAACGTGTTCCTGAGAATACTAGGGACAGGAGGCATTCTGCAGTAAAGGGGTCCTTGCACCAAATGAGCCTGGGGAATACTTCATGCATATACATGCATACATATCCCCAAATCCTCTTTAGAGATTACCAAGTTCCTTACCATATAAAAGTTCTGACAAGTCCTGCAGTTTTTTAACCTGGTTCCTCTGTTTAGCCACTATCTGTCGTGTCTAACCTGAAAACTTTTTTTAACCTCAACACCAATAAATATCTCACAGCAATGTAGTTTGGCAGCACACAGTTCAGTAAACACTGACCTAGAGAATAAAGTCCTCACTCCTAACCCTCTCCACAGACCCCTCCTTCATTCTCAGCCTCACCTTCCAACAGCCTCCCTCAAAGACCCTTGATTCTCATCACACAGGTTACTTTCCCCCAAAGTACAATGTTTTTCCAACTTCCTTCAATCCTTCAACCTGAATAGCTTTCCAAAAATCCTACTTTCACTCCCCAAGGTTTAACTCAAATATTCTCTCTAAGTTCTTCCCCACACAACTCAAATATTCTCTCTAAGTTCTTCCCCACACAATCATCTGGAATAACATACTCCAGCTGCTTTCCTAGAACTCTGATTATAGGCAACTATTTCTCTTAGCCACTTCTCTTAGCCATTAGGGATATATGTCTTGGGTCTGTCTGACCACCAGACTCTTAAATAGTAATGACGAAGTGTCACTCACCTCTGCCTCCCCATCAGGGTGGTGTGCATTAATAAAGAGCTGGGACCTGGGAAGCAGACACCATCAGCTTCAATCCATGAAGTTATCTATTATTAACATGCCTTAGTTTCTCCTCTGCCTTGTGAGTTCTTGTAAGAATTAGAAATGACATGTGAAACAGTATGCTGGGCAGAAGAAGTCAGCACAAACACAGATACTAGTATACACCAGGGTTCCATTTGTATAAAGTTAAAAACTGCAAAACTAATCTATGAGAAGCCAAAATAGTGGTTTTGCTTCTTGGGGTGGGTAGTGACTGGGAGTTCTAAGGTTCTGTTTCTTGATTTGGGTGCTAGTTATGTAGTTTTGTAAAAAGGTGAGCTGTGCACTTTTTATTTGTTCATGTATATGTACTTACTTCAATACAAACACATTTTTTTTTTAATGATGTGTGAAATGTACCCGGAGAACAGTGAGCATTCAAGGTAGCTTTTGGATCATAATGTTGTGGTATTCTCCTCCTCGGTGCTTATTGAATTTCTCTCCCGAAAGGAGAAAAGGAAACAGTATTGCTAAGCCAGGCCAGTGTTGCTCAGTGGTTGAGCATTAACCCATGAACCAGGAGGCCACTGTTCGATTCCCAGTCAAAGCAAACAAATATTTTTGTATGTATATACTATGGACCCAATACCACTCTAGCAGTGACCTTAAGACAGACAAGATCCATGACTCGGCCATATTTGGTGCATATATTCTGGTGGGAGATAAAAAGCTTGCCAAAGCAATGGAGCCAGGACTCCAACTCAGCCACTCTGACTTGTAGAACCTATACTTCCAAAATCCCAAACTGCCTGGGCCCAGGGATTATCATTTCTAACCATCAACACTAAAATACCGCATTTCCTCTATTATAAGACACACAGTTTCTTCACATTTTAATGTCTGAAATATGGCTGTATTTTATAATAAACATTGAAAGAAACCTGTATGCTTGTAGACAAAGAGGAAAGTCATGGTACAGCTAAATATTGCTGTTCAAGTGTGGATTTCACTGAATACAGGTTATTTGATTACTGACTCAGCTGGGTTTTGCACAAATGTTAACATTAAATGCAATTGAATTTTAGCTTAAATTAAGATCCTTGATATTACTTCAAATGCACTCCAATAGGGTCCCTATAATGCAATATTGAAAGAAAAAGCTACTGTGCGTGCCATAGATTGTCTGTTGTATGCAATATAATGAAAAGGAGTAGAAATGAGCAAACCTCCTAGAACAGATGACAGAATTTTCAGAACCTAATCAAATGATGAACATCTAATTGTCAAAGGCTTCCAGTCATTTAACTTCCAGCAACATGTGCTCTATTCAGGAGAAATAAAACCATAGGTTTTGCCAAAGAGAAAATGCAAGCCAAATCCCTCTATACTTTGATACGCCTCAAAATTATACTGCCAGCCTTACAGGTATCTAAGGAATAAAGATCAGAGTAACCTGCTTTCTGAAAAGCAGCACATAACTCAGGAGTTACACAAAACTTCAGAGAACCCAGTAATGATACACAACTTCATTAATGTGAACCATTCCTACACTCCAAACTCAGGTTATACAGAATGAGAAACTCATATGTAAGCATATGAATCAATAAGAGCTGCTACTGACAAACTTTAATGTGTCAGACTGAATGTCATGCTTCTTTGTTTCTGGGAATATGCAATTAACTTCGTGGCTTATTTTACCATTCTGAATGGTGCCTCAAAATTATGGTAATCACAATGACAAATGCCACTTATTGAGCACCTGCCAAACACTGTATTTGCTATTTGCTATTTTATACCCATTATGTCTAATCCTCATGACAATTTTATATTTCCATTTTACACGTAAGGAAACTAAGGTTCAAAGAGCCCAGTGACTTCTCAAGGTCAAAACCAGTGAGCATCAAGCCAAGCATGGAATCAGTTGTCTTTCCCTACTAGCAACCCTGCTCCACCCCTGCCCTGGTACAGCAAGCAGATAAGTCCTCACCTGAAAAAAACTTACTATGATCCCAGGGCCCAGGGCAGGAGGAGCCAGTATGAATTCAAAGTAGCAGTGTCCCCCCTTCTCAGCCCAAATAACCCTGTTTATTTAAATCCTGCTGTTTTATGACTGCTTCCATTTTTTTTCAAACTACGCTTGAGAACATGCTCAAGCAGGCCACAAATTGACCAACTGCCCCAACTTTCACACAGCCAATTGATTAAGTAGTTCCCTCCTTCAACTATGACAGTTTGGTAGCACAATCCAGAGAAGACATTAAACAGCAAGAAAAGAGAGAGTCAACTCTGTAGCTGAGGCTGGGGCAAGAAGGAGTCTTTGGCCTGGTAGGAGGCATTCTTTTTCCCCAAAGGTGCTATTTCACACCAGTTAATGGAAGCAGAGGGCTTTTTGAACCTAAGGAAGCATCTAGATTACTGTGCCAGCCACCTTCTCTAAAGTCCTGAACTCCTTTTCTCCTTGATCAAACTTCTGCAAAATGGCAGGCAGGGGCTTGTGAATTTCACCCCATTCTCTGGACATAAGCTTTTGGACTAAGTTTTATCTCCAATGTAAAATCCTTTTCGAGGGCTTTTCCTTAAATATTCCCTCGGAAAGGACCTCAAGTTTAGACACTAAGAGTGGGACTAGGACAATTCGAGAGACATGTATTGCACATCTCTGAGGATATAGAGATAAATAAAATGTGGCCCCTATCATCAAAAAACTCAGTTGAGGAAAGGAGGAAAGACCAGGTCAGAACTAAGTACAATAAAAAGCAGAACAAGGTGAGTGCTATCTTGGAACATAGAATAGAAAGGACTTAATTCCAGAAGCAAGATCAATAATAAACTCAGCTAACACTGATGGAACACTTACTAGGTACCAGATATGATACCTGACATTTTACAAACCTTATACCATTTCCACAACCATCCTCTGGAATACATTCTATTAGTATCTTTACTTTATAAATGAGGAAACATATATAGAAACAACATATCTTACCCAAGGTAACACAAGTAATTTGTAAATACCAGAGATGAGATTTGAACCCAGGTGGCCAACATCAAAGCTTATGTTCCTTTCAGTGCAAAAGACTACATCTCCTGGAATAAAGAAATTCTCCCTGGTAATAGCAGAATCTGAACTGGCTTGGAATTTAACCAAGTAAAGATGGATGGGGAGAATACTCCAATCAGAGGGTCAGTAATGGGCAAGGCCTTGAAGTATAATAGGAATAATGATCAGTCACAGGTGAGCTAGAGCACTGGGAAGAAGTCAAGCTTCCAACACAAAGGATGTGTGTGGTCAATGAGTTAGGGGACGGGGTGTCAAGAGCCCTGGGTTCCAGTCCTTGCATGGCCACTGACTAACTGTGTGGCCATCAGCAATTCCTGTCCCCTATCTGGGCTTCAGTTTCATCATCAGAGAGAATTCCAAACCCCTATTGGAATAGATATTCCCAGAGTCTGCTCTGGCATGAATACTCAATGACATTCACAAGAGGCCATGTGGCACAGTGATTAAGACCAGGTAACAGGTAGATGCTAGCTCTACAGTGACCTTGGATAAGCTAATTAATTCCAGAGTCTCACTCTTCCTCATCTGTAATGTGGGCACATCAGCAATGCCTGCTTCACAGGGCTGTGGTGAAGGATGAGTGGAAAGAAGATTATAAAGCACTTAGCAAAGTGCTTGGCAAACTGTAAATGTTCGGCTAATGAAGGCAGTTTGGTCACCACCACCTATCTCTTCTTTAAAGGGTCTAGAAAGTGATGTTAGTGGTCAAGGATCAGGAGACCTTTTTTTAAAAAAAGTGACAAAAATAAGCTCTCACTGAACCATAAGTCCCTCCCATGACTACCTCACACATGAGACTCCTATTGCACCAAGGGGCCACACCATACCTTCTCTTCTGAAGAAACAGTCAGCTTGTCACTGGATATCAAGCTGCACACCTGGTCCAGACTTAGGCTAAGAAATTCTTCCCCCAGCATCACCTCTGGAAAGTGCTGCTCTGTTCCAAAAAAAGAAAAAGAAAAAGAAGGATAGCAGAAGTTCAGAAAATAAAGTTATAAAACACTCCTGCCCTTCCATGACAATATCTAGGATTTAGATTGGAGTCCTAGGGGCCCTGAGGGGAGGATGGAAGCAGAGGGTGAGACAGAGAGGCAGTGAGAAAGACAGCACATCCTGGCTGGAGGGAAACTAGCCTTTTAACTCAGCAGCAAAAGCATCCCCCTGTGATCCTCTGTCCAGAACACCGACAGAGATGAAAATGGGGCAGAGAGATATGAGGCTATATTTTTTCCATGCGCCACAAGGTTAGTCCTGGTGTTTCAGAAAAGCCTCACTGGGACCTGCCTACTTGACTGAGCTCATTTCCCCTCAAGGCTAAAGCTGGCAGAGTTGCAGACAGTGCCCCCAGCAGCTCATTCAAACTAAAGTGGGTCAGAACTGCTGTGTGGCTGGAAGTCTCCAGGGTTCTGGTAGAAAGTCAACATTAGAAAGGTTGGCCGAGGAAGTCATCCTTTATCGTCCAATGTCAAGTCTATTATAGTGAACCTCTGGTTCACAGGGAGGCCCAACTAAGAATCCATTCCAGGGTGGTGGCAACACAGCTGGTCCCACTGCCATTGGGAACAATCCAGTTGGTGGAGGCCATTAAAATGGAGGGAAACTTGGGGACAGCTAGAACAAGTCAGGCTTAAGGTCCACACAAAGAAAATGCCAAGTACAACTCCTACCCTGACACTTGCTGGGCCACCATCCTGCTATTACAGAGGCAGTGAAATGTCAGTGAAAGAGCGTATATTTCAGAAAGAAGGAAGCTAGACAGGGCTAAGCCCCAGAGTTGGGGAACTAGAGTCCTCTTTCTGATAGCAACACTCAAGAAACAACAAAATAGAAAAAAACAAACAAACAAAAACAGGACAAGGATGCTCTGACCAACTCCCTCTCCTGGAAAACATGAGCTCCCCAGAAGACTTTGCACTCAAGTCAGCCCTCTTCCCAGCTGCTTCCCAGAAAGAACCCCTCTGCTCCCAGAATATACACCTCCCTGAGAATCAGCTTCTACCTTTCACACTGGCTGGTTGGTTGTTTGGGGATTTTTGTTTGTTTGTTTTGCTTTGTTGTTATTGTACCAAAGGAAAATGTAGTGAAGAGCTTTGGCTAAGAGTCAGAAGACCTGGGCTCAAGTCCTAGCTCCATCTCTTACAGTTACTTCTTTACAGACTTTGGCTTCATTGTGGATAAAATGGGACCATAATACCTGACCTAGGTCTCATAGTTGTTTTGAAGTCCAAAGATACTGCAGGCTAAGACCAATAAGTAGTTAGCATAATTATGCAAGAAGTCCATTAGAAAGTTGGTAGTCTTTGATATTCATCAAGGGCTAAAAATCAGCATTGTATTACACTGCTGCTGGCTGAATGACTGAAGGCAATCCCCTAACTCTTGGTCAGCAAACCACATCTCGAGAGCCACATGCGGCTCTTTGGTCCCTTGAGTGTGGCTCTTCCACAAAATACCACGTGCAGGTGCACACGTACAGTGCGATTGAAACTTTGTGGCCCATGCACAGAAGTCGGTTTTCGGCCTGGGCGAGTCTATTTTGAAGAAGTGGTTCTAATGCCGAACCACACTCAAAGGGCTAAAGGGGTATGTGGCTTGTGAGCCACTGTTTGCCGACCACTGCCCTAACCTAATAATCCTTTTATTGTTTGCCAAACTTTACCATTGATATACCTGTTTGCTTTGCCAAAGGGCAAATGTGTATTCTAGTAAATAAAAAACTGAAGGGTCCGGAGATTCAAGGAATTTCTCCACTAGAGTGAAGCCTCCACCTGGCTCCCCCATGCCTTTTAGATTTATATTTCTTGTCTAATGTAGCCCCTTCTCCAGACCTTGAACTTTAGCAGCAAATGGATGTGGCATTCATATCTGGCACCTCGAAACAGGGATCTGAAGAAAAAGATTCGCCGGAGCAGGGGGAAAAAAGGAAATTCACTGGAAAGGTTGGATCACCAGAAAGGTGGAGAGATTCACTGCACACAAAGCCTGTACCAGCTTTGGAAGTTGTGATCCATAAGTGGGCAGGAACGTCTTTTTATTTCAAGCCTGGCTATAATGGGGAAGAATTTGAGTAAAAGGCAACATATCATTGTAAAGTGTTAGCTTGTATGCTTAAGGATAAAAAAATTAAAATGTCAAGAGGTACTCTTGGCTCTTGTTCAAACTGCATTAGGCCTAATTCATATTGGGGATCCACAGTCTATAATACCTAAGGCCCCAGAACCTCCACCTCTAATGTGGAAAGGCTCAACAGCTAGAAAAAATGGGGCTATCAGTCCTCTCACAAAAGGACTCCTTAATGCTTTTCTGAAAATTACATATGATGCCTTGGGACAGGCAGATTTTAGCTAAAAATATTTAGACACCAGTCAATGTAATGAAAAGCAGAATAGAATAAGACCTGTAAACAATGGACTAACATCTAGGCTGCATTCTGGCTATAAGTCCCAGGCAAATGTAAAACATCTGAAAAAAATTCATGAAAAGAACTCTGATTTATTAAGTCTTGTCTATATGTTATGGGTGCTTGTCTGTTGATTGTTGTTTTATCTGTCTTTGTTGTTTATTGTTAGTCTATTAAGTATGCCTTTAATTTAATTTAATAAGAAAAGATACCTAGGTGGTCAGGCCATTTACTGAATTTCCCCAGAGCAAACAGGATGTGGGGGTAGGGAGACATGTGGCCGATGGTACATGTCCTAGGAGACAAAAGAAGGCAGAGATAACTAAAAAGGCCCCTGCCCATTAATTACTAAGTCTTTACTGATCCTGTAAAATGGATGCCCACTCTCGAGAGTGCTATTAAAAGTCTCATTTTCACCATGTTTTTATTTCCCAGTCCATCATTTGAAATTTAGATAGATGAGACATTTCTCACAATTTAAGGGATACGTCTGGGATTTCTCTACCCATAAAGAGAAAAAGGCTAGCTTAAGAGAAGCCGCGCCCCACCCAATTTTGGGTGGCCTCTTGAGCTCCATCTCTTTATGGATGTTATAGAATATATCCAAGACCATTTTTCTTTCTTTCTTTTTTTTCCTTTCTTTTCTTTTTTTTTTTTTTTAATATATTTTATTGATTTTTCACAGAGAGGAAGAGAGAGGGATAGAGAGTTAGAAACATCAATGAGAGAGAATCATTGATCAGCTGCCTCTTGCACACCCCCTACTGGAGATGTGCCCACAACCAAGATAAATGCCCTTGACCGGAATCAAACCCAGGACCTTTCAGTCTGCAGGCCAACACTCTATCCACTGAGCCAAACCGGTCCCGGCATTTTTACCCAAGACCATTTTTCTTTGATAGCAAAAATGACACAAGGGAAATATACAGGTTGGGTTTAGGCAACAAGAGCAGTGTTTTCATAATAAAGGGTCATTCTTTTTTTTTTTAAATATATTTTATTGATTTTTCTTATAGAGAGGAAGGGAGAAGGATAGAGAGCTAGAAACATCAATGAGAGAGAAACATTGACCAGTTGCTTCTTGTACACCCCCTACCAGGGATGTGCCCGCAACCAATGTATATGCCCTTGACCGGAATCTAACCTGGGGCCTTTCAGTCCGCAGACCGACGCTCTACCACTGAGCCAAACCGGCTTCGGCAAGGGTCATTCTTAAGTAATAATGGACCGCATTCCAAGGTTAACATTAAAGCTACTGAAAGTAAGTTATCTCTGTTACAGAATTTTCCAAAGAAAATGCCTTGGATAATAATAATTGGCTTTAGAATCTCAAAATTGTTGAAACATAGATGGATGGATGTAGCAGAGCTTTTCAGTAATAATTATAGGTATATTGATGGTGAGGGTCCAGTCATCCAGTGGAGACCAGCCACGTTTCCCTCAGCAGCAACCTTAGATGTTATCCCCAAGGAAGAATGTGGTGGTTTTAAATTTCAAATGGCTATAAGCCTGCTTCCAAACTCTTTGACAACTTAAAGCTCTGCAGTTTACTAATTAGATAATACAAAATTATTAAATATCTAGGTATTTTAAAATGACAAAATACTGAAATATTAATCTGAGTTTGCCTCGTATGAAAATCTAGAGGATAGATTTGAATCTATTAGTTATATATGTCTTATATTTTATTTTATATATATCCTTTAAAAAGTGAAGGTAGTATTAATATAAGAATTGCTAAGTACTTAACTTCACACCTAAAATTTAAGTCTTCTAAGAGATTAACGTGTATAAGCAGGTAAAAGACCTATAAACTTTCCCTCACTCAGCGACACACACACCCACCACCACCACCGCCGGCAGCTTCTTATTTCAAGCCTGGCTATAATGGGGAAGAATTTGAGTAAAAGGCAACATATCATTGTAAAGTGTTAGCTTGTATGCTTAAGGATAAAAAGCTTCTGTACAGCAAAAGAAATCATCAACAAAACAATGAGAAAGCCCACTGCATGGGAGAACATATTTGCCAATGTTATCACTCATAAGAGCTTAATCGCCAACATTTACAGGGAACTCATACAACTTAACAAAAGGAAGAAAAACAACCCAATCAAAAAATGGGCAATGGACCTAAATAGATACTTCTTGAAAGAAGACAAAAGGAAGACCAAGAAGCATCTGAAAACATGCTCAAAGTCACTAATCATCCAAGAGATGCAAATCAAAATGACAATGTAGTACCATCTCACACCTGTCAGAATGGCAATCGTCAACAAATCAACAAATGACAAGTGCTAGCAAAGATGAAGAGAAAAAGGAACCCTCGTGCACTGCTGGTGGGAATGCAGACTGGTACAGCCACTGTGGAGAACAGTATGCAGTTTCCTCAAAAAACTAAACATGGAATTCCCATTTGACCCAGTGATCCCACTTCTAGGAATATATCCCAAGAAACTAGAAACACCAATCAGAAAAGATATATGTACCCCTATGTTCATAGCAGCATAATTTACAATAGCTAAGATTTGGAAACAGCTTAAGTGCCCATCAGCAGATGAGTGGATTAAAAAACTGTGGTACATCTACACAATGGAATACTATGCTGCGATAAAAAAGAAGGAATTCTTAGCATTTTAAACAGCATGGATAGAACTGGAGAGCATTATGCCAAGTGAAATAAGCCAGTCAAAGAAGATAAATATCACATGATCTCATTCATTTGTGGAATATAATGAACAACATAAACTGATGAACAAAAACAGATCCAGAGACAGAGAAACATTGATCAGACCATCAGACTTCAGAGGGACGGTAGGGGAGAGTGGGGGTAAGGGAGAGAGATCAACCAAAGGACTTATATGTATGCATATAAGCTTAACCAATGGACACAGGCAACAGGGGGTGAGGGCATGAGTGGAGGGTATTGGGAGGGGAGGTAATGAGAGAATAAGGACACATATGTAACACCTTAATCAATAAATAAATTTAAATAAATAAATAAAATATAATAAATATACTGTAATTTTCTGCTCATAAAAAAAGAGTTTAAAGTTCAAATTAAGTTGGGAGAAATTATATAGTTGGGATAACAAAATGCATAAAGTATAGAAATTTATTTTTGAGAAAAATAATTCTTGTATTTTCTCTAGAGAAATTAGTAGTACAAAATATATTACGGTCCTTATGTGTACTACATGTGGTACAATTTCAACCTAGAATATAATATTTTATATGGTCTAATTAAAAAAGAAGAATTAGCCGAAACCGGTTTGGCTCAATGGATAGAGCGTCGGCTTGGGGACTGAAGGGACCCGGGTTCGATTCCGGTCAAGGGCATGTACCTTTGGTTGCGGGCATATCCCCAGTGGGGGGTGTGCAAGAGGCAGCTGATCGATGACTCTCTCTCATCGATGTTTCTAACTCTCTATCTCTCTCCCTTCCTCTCTGTACAAAATCAATAAAATATATTTTTTAAAAATAATAAAAATAAAAAAATAAAAAAGAATTAATTATGTAGTCTGAACCGAATTTTTAATATTAAAACCAGTTTAAATGTAATTAATATCTTTTAGGATAATTACAAAGAGTATATAATATAATCTTTGGGTTATGTACATTTGATGGTCTTTCCAAGTTAAATGTCAAGACTTGAACAGAGAGATAGCCTTGGGACATTTCAAGGGCCCTGAAGTGATTTGAGGATTTACTCTCTTAAAAAAAATATTTTTGAACTAAATTAGGCCAATCTAATATACTTGTAATCATGTGGGAAGCTTTATCAAATAAAAATTAATAACTATATTTTATTTATATACATATATTTTAAATATTATGAAGATTTCAACCTCTAAACTTAGCAGGCCAAAGTTGCTAAATACTTCTTAAGCAAAACCAGATTATTCAGCAATGGAATTTTAAGACAAAAAGCCTCAGATAGCCTGCTCTTTAAATAGGCTAGGGGAGGGGATCGCATTTGTATTTCAAAGGCCAAATGTATAAGTTTGCTTACTTTATTTTTTCAATAAAGATGCCTACTTTAGTTACTTAATAAATTATCTTTTTACAATATAACCAAGGTCTCATATAAACTCAGTTATATGAGAAACCAATATTTTTAAGTAATTGGATCTTAACAAAGGCCAGAGTAAAATATTTGCATATGTATGCAAATGAGCACTAGCCAGAAAAAAAAAAATGCTGTTTAAAAGTAAATTCTAAGCTTAATGAAAAGGAGAAATTTTAAAATCTCTTCCACTACTATTTACAAAGTAAATTAAAAGTTATTATTCAAGCATTAAATCTCACCATTAATGAGACATCATAAATAAAAAGAGAGTTACTTTTACTTGATATGTATCCATTACAGTAGGGGTGTCGAACTCAATCAGAGAAGGGGCCAAAATCTAAAATCCAGCCTAAATCGAGGGCCGAATGGTTTACTGAACAGTCATAAACTGACAATGTCATAAACTGACAGCGGAGTGCAGTGATGACAGCGCGGTTCGGGCCACATTGCAAGGCCTGGCGGGCTGGATTTGGCCCGCGGGCCTTGTGTTTGACACATGTGCATTACAGTATTGACCAGCTTCTGAAAGGCAATCAAGTTTGTTGCTCTATTTAAAGGGGAAAAAAAGGTTTTTTAAAAGACTCTCTAAATGAGGCCTAGAAATTACTCTGAGAGAAATAATAAAGGGAAATTCCCTTCAAATATCTAGAAAACTAAAACAAAACAAAAAGAATCAATGTGTTAGGCCTCAAAAAGGAAAGTAAATAATTTTCATTTTGCCTCCTTAAGCAAAGCTTATGTTAATATACTCAAAGATTGATAGCAGAAATCCAATTAGTGTCATTTACTGTCCACACCCAAAGACAAATAAAGTTAGAAAATAAGCCTTATTTCAGACTGATTTAAATTGGCAAATTGAAATAAGTGAATATGCAGGGGAACTTAGTTGTACCACGCAGGAACCTATTCCTGGAACATTCACTATTGTATATTGATGATTCATCTCACAGTAAAGCTGTTTATCATGTAATGAATTCAGACCAAGTCATCCAGACCAGTCATACTTCTGTGTAAAGAATTAAATTAAAAACCTATCAAGGCTGCATTGCAGGATTTCCAAAAGCCAAAATATTGTACAGCAAGCAAAAAGTGTGCTCCTTGCATGTTAAAACAAAAAAGGGGGAATAGTGGAGAAATATCCTGTAAGTAAACTCCGTCCACCCTCCCTGAGGATAATGAGACATGAGCTCTTTACCATACTGACTTAATTCCAGAAATATATCTATATGTGGTCCCTGTTCCTTTCTCTATAACTCACGTGGGGAGAGAGAGAGAGAAAGAGAGAGAGAGAGAGAGAGAGAGAGAGAGAGAGAGAGCGCGAGCGAGCGCAAGCACGCGCAAAGGGCTGAATCAAAACTGCCTAGTCATCAGTGTTATTGATTCAACACCAGAGTTCCCTGTTACCCAGACAATAGGAAGATAAGGGAAGCTTCCTAAAATCCCAACAAGGAGACCAACCTACAACACAGACTGCCTGTGTCTGCTCTAAGGCTTCATTTGCCACCTTCAAGTTAGAGGCAGAAAATCAGGGGGAGCAGGAATGAGGCTGAACTGGCCTGGTGGATGTGACAGTAAGTAGTGGGCTTGGAGAACAGGCTCTGCCTCAGACAGCCTCATCATGAATCCTGCCATTGCCACTTACAAACTAGGTGATCTTGGACAAGTTACTAAACATTCTGGAGTTCCTGTTTCTTAAATTGGGAAAATAAGAACTAGTTTCTCTCATAGTTCTGTGCCTATTAACTCACAGCACTCAATGACAACCTAGCCAAGTGTTCAGAAATGGCAGAAACTCCTACCACCACCACCACCATCATCATCATCATCATCATCATCATCATCATCATCATCATTTTATGATGCCAAGTTGAAGGCAGCAATTTCATTTAGAAAACCCTCACTGAGTCAGAGGTTTGTGTTTTTTAAATGATTTGTCAAAGTTTTTTGCTGCCCTTAGTTTAATCACTTCATCCCATGATCTCAAAAGACTCAATCAATCAATCAAAAAAAAGGCCATTTCTTTCCACAAACGTGTTCAATCCCATGGCTGGAGGGTTTCAGCTCAGCTTGGGCAGACTGATGTAAACAACATGCCCAAGGAATTTTTATTGCCGTTTCATTAACGGGGTCTCATTAACATCCCTCCCAACCAGCTCTGCTGATGGCCCAGTGTATGGCCGTCCAATTACCAAACAACAACATCCCCATAAACCTGTCCTGGCCTCTGAGGTTAAAGATTAAGCTGTCCCTCGAAACAATAATGAGTTTTAAGAAACAAGCTGTGCAAAATACTCAGGTCCCTTTCCCAGCTACGGTACTTGCTACCCAGGAGAACTCTGATACCATCAGCTGGGGACAAGAGTCTGGGTGGTCAGCTTCTAAACCCAGGCCACCCTCCCCACCCCAGAATAATGTATCACAGCAAACACTTGGGAGCATAACCTTGAAGGGAAAACCAGACCCGGGAAAAGCCAAGGCCATTCCAAACAGGAAAGCGAACTCTGGGTGGAGAGGTGGCGCTCCTGCCCCTCAGAGTCCCACTGCTGTCTGTCTCTCGATGCCTTCACCTAGGAACTAAGGACTAACCACCAGAAGGCAAGAGCTGCCTTTAAAATGGTTACAATTTTTAAAGAACAATTTGGCAATATCTATAAAAAAAATTAATGCATACTCCCTTTGAGCTACTTTATGCCACTAAGAAGGTAATCTACAGGTATAATCTTACCATTACTTACATATTAGCAAGTGTACTCCAGAATATTATGTAAAATAAATTATCACTCAATATTTTATATAAAAGAAAGAAGTTAACATTAATGCCCATTAATCAAGGAATGGAGTTACATAAATTATAGTTCATCCACATGATACAACAGGTAAAAAAAGGCTGAGGAAGCTATATACTAGGTGCTGCCCATGGATCTCTCTGGGTAGGATTGTGGTGCTTTTCCTGCTCTTTCTGCCTGTCTGCATTTTCTGTAATAAGTATGGGTGTGTGTTCTTTTTTTATTAGCTAGCAATAACAATAACAATAGCAATAATAATTATAACAGCAAAAGAAAGTTTGTCTTGGAGAAGTAAAAGGAACAGAATTCAGAGGCAAAGCTGGGACCATGAACAAGTGAGGGCAGAGGCCAGCTAACCAGAGACTAGGCAAGGTGGGAAAGCAGGATATACCTGTGCACCTGATACAGAGAAACCAAAATCAGAAGCTCTGGAGATGGTCCTCTCCCCAAAGTGCATGATGTCCACAGCAACAGCAGCGGCGATGACCCAGGGAGTCCCTCTCTCTGCCAAGACCCAGCTCCGGGGCTCTCTCACTGCGGAGGGTGAGGCTGGCAGGAAGGCCTTGGGTGGTGCCTACTACTGCAGGAGGCTCTCCTGCCCAATCCCAAACCATCCTGAAAACAGAGCAGGATGTATTTCCCCCATTATATGGAGAAAACAGGCGTAGGGGTTGCTCCAGTGTTGGCTGATCTGACCCCTACTTCTGATCTGGAGGGTCTCCGTGTAGTTGGTTGGCTTAAACCCCCACTAATGTGAGGCAGGGGGCCAGAGAAGCCGGTGACTCCAAGGGCCGACACTGCCCCTTTTATGTGACCCACACCTGCACCCTTACAGTGGGACGAGGCGGCAGCTCTCGAGAGGCAGTGAGGGGAGAGAGTGCCAGGTTCCACCTCAAGTGAGGAAGTGCAAGTTCAAAGACACACAGCAGCCCACATCAGTGGGTGGGTGCAAACCACTGAGGGAGCAAGCAAAGATAACCCTTATACACTTCCTTCTCTAACACTGTACGATCTACCTTCACACTGCTTCTTCTAATGTCTTCATCACGGGCTTACCACCTCTGCATTTCCATGACTGCCCTGCGGGCTGCAAGGAAACCTGTAGCCAGGACATGGCCACAGGCTCCCGGGAAGGCCTGTAGACAGGGAAGGCTCTCAGCCTGACGTCACACTGACTGAGCAGGGAAAAGAGAGGGCTCACGCATGCAGTGAGGGGGCCACCTCCCAGCATGGAAGAGAAGACAGCCGCGTCTCACTTCCCACACGAAGATGGCTGAACAGCCCGTGTCCAGCAGAGACAGCTGGTCGTCTGTCTACACTGTCTGGTTGTTGGCATCTGTCTATGTGGCACAGGCTTCCAGGTTCACACTTCTGATGGAAAATGCCAGCTCTAGCCACCCATACTCCTCAGTTAGCGATCCACAGGGCTGCCTTATGTCCAGATAGGGCCGGCAAGCATAGTATGCAGTAGTTATAATCACTGGCTCTGGAGTCAAACTGTCGGGTTTGAAACCTGCCTCTGTCCTTACCAGCTGTGTGACTCCAACAAATAACTTCACCTGCCCATGCCTTAGACTCCTTAGCTGTTGTACACACTAAATAAGAAGACACATAAAATGGTTAGCATAGAGCATGACCCAAAGTGAGAGCTCAATAAATACTAGCTAGAAATAATTCACCAGGATTTCTGCATTCACATGTGTGTGCACACCCTCCCATACACACACACACACACACACACACACACACACACACACACACTCACACAATGCTGGCAGGTCCCAATCACTGTGACAACATGAGGACCATGGAGCACCAACACAACACTGTACTCCCAAATGCATCCTCCCCAGTCTCCTACCCCATCAGACAATGAAAAGGGCAAAGGGAGAAAACACAGATTTTGAAAGTGGAGAAAAGCCAGCCAGAAGGGCCTGAGAGCCTTTGTTAAAGGTGAGGGTTCAGTACACTCCCCAAACCTGAGATGATCCTCTCAGCCGAGTACAATAGGCTGGGATATGTGCTGTGTGTGCAGGCGTGCAGGCATGCAGGCACACACAGTGTGGAAGGAAGGGGCTGGGGAGGGACACCAGGAAGGGAGTCAGGGAATTCCTGGCATCTAAGCGCTCTTCCTTTGTCACTGCACCAGCAGATGTTCATGAGCTCACCTGGGTCTTGCCAAGCTCTTGGCTCCTGCTGAAGCAAAGCCTTAAGAAAGTGGTCTCTACAAGGACTGGGCTGGGGAGCCCTCTCCACAGAGGAAAGGCTCCTGAGAAAAAGCAGCAAGGTATGGGGGAATGTGTAGAGAAAAGAGGGCAAAGGAAACACAGCAGAGAAACAGGAGAGTCGAGGTTCAGAGCCAGGAAGAGTCAGCAGAATTCAGAATTGGGGCATCTGGAGAATGTCCTTCACAAAAATCATCATCATCAGGATCATCTTAACTGGTCCCATTTGTATCTCAAAAATAGTAACATAATTATTACTGCCTTTCTGATTAAAAAAGAAAAGTTTTCATATTTAAGAAACTATGATTATAATACATAACTTAGTTCAGCTATAGAAATAAGATTGTAGGAATAAAGAGAGGGGAAGGATGTATGTATATGCGGGGAAAGTCTATGAAATTTCAATCTTATTCTTCTGTGAGAAGTCAGCAGATAATATCTAAAACTATTCCAACCAAAGTGATGTAAACATATTGTTTTTGATAAGTGGAGATAAAGAGTAGATGGAACCGCTTTTAGCTGAATCAGAGCCTGCATTTTCATTCTTTTTAGAATTGAAGTGAGTGGCTCTAGAGAGCAAGACTTGTGGAAAGGCAGAGCTGGGGACTCTTCTTTATCATCACAGGCCTTACAGTAGTATTTGCCTGTTAAGCTCCTGTTAAAAGAACACTGATCAAAACAGAAATCATCTTGCCCTAACCAGGTTGGCTCAGTGGATAGAGCATTGGCCTGCAGACTGAAGGGTCCCAAGTTCAATTTTGGTCAAGGGCATGTACCTTGGTTGTAGTCACATCCCCAGTAGGCTGTGTGCAGGAGGCAGCTGATCAATGTTTCTAACTCTCTATCCCTCTCCCTTCCTCTCTGTAAAATAGTCAATAAAATATATATTTTTTTAAAAATAGAAATCATCTTAAACAACAGAAACGATTTATTTCAAACCTAGCTCAAATTACTCTTTCCCCATGAAGTTTTCTCAGATCTCTTTCCTCTTCTCTTGTGAAAATTACTGTCTCTGATATCCGTCTGACAATTAATCATATTATACTTGGCAATGAGCTAAATTCTTCTATTGCTAATGATCTTCCCATCTGTGTCTTGTGACCCTGACTGAATTATAGCTGCTTCACAGCAGAGTGCACTTCTCACAATCTTTGAGGTGTCCACAGGTGACCAGGTTATTCAATCCACAAAGTTGGAGGAGGTGTGGCAGCCCAGTCCCCATTACCTGCATAAGCATTGGCCTGCTGCAGAAGGTCGGTGCAGGTGTGCACATCTGCAAATGCGCGGATGCCCAGGCAATTGGTGGGATGCAACTGAGACTGAAGGAAGTCACAGCAGTTCTGCCGAACATCCATGAGCTGCAGCAAACTGGCTGCTGGGAGCAGCACCTGCAGGAGAAGGGGACATTCTGAGACACTGGATCCCTCCAGCAGGGCCTCTCCTCCCTACCACGCTGTTCTAATCATACCACTCCCATGCTCGAGATCCTTCATGGCTCTCCACTGCCTGCTCAGGTCAGTCCAAACAAACCACCTGGTCTGGCTGTCAGGGCAGCTCAAGCCTCATTTCCCCCCACTCTGCACCTCATGGAGTCTCAGCACTAGCCTGTTCTCTGTTTCCCTTAGCCTACAGCAGTGCTTTCCAATCGCTAATGTCTGGATGAATTCCCTAGGGGTCTTATTAAAATGCAGATTCTGATACAACAGGTCTAGGGTGGAACCTGAGAGCCTGAATTTCTAACAGGCTGCACTTTGAGTATCAAGACCCTTAAGAGCCCTAGCTGGATTGGCTTGGTGGGTAGAGCTTCGGCCTACTGACTAAAGGGCCCCAGGTTCGATTCCCATCAAGGACACATACTCGGTTGTGGGATCGATCCCCAGTGGGAACATGGAGAAGGCAGCCAATCAATAATTTTCTCTCATCATTGATGTTTCTCTCCCCCGCACCTCCTTCCTCTCTGAAATCAATAAAAAAAATATATATTTTTTAAAAAGAACCTTAAGAACTGAATGTCTGTGCCCCACCTCCACAATTTATATGTCAAAATCCCAACCCCCAATGTGACTTATTTGGAGACAGGGCCTGTGAAGAAGTAACATGGTTAAAGGAGATCATAAGAATGGGGCCCTAAGGTGTCCTTGCAAGAAGAGGAAGAAATTTCAGTGTTTCTCTCCCTCTCTCTCTCTCTCTCTCTCTCTCTCTCTCTCTCTCTCTCTCTCTCTCTCTCTCTCTCTCTCCCTCCCTCCCTTCCTCCCTCCCCCCCTCCCTTTCTCTCTCTTTCTCTCTCTCTCTCTCCTCCCCCTTTCCCCCCCCTCCCCAAAGTAAGGGCACAGGGAGAAGGAGGCCTTCTGCAAGCCAGGAACTGAATCAGCTGGAATCTCGCTTTTGGAACCCTAACTTCCAAAACTGTGACTCCATAAATTTAAGCCCCCGATCTGCAGTGTTGTGTTATGGCATCCCAAGCGGAGTGAGATAGATTGATTCTTGGCTACACATTAACATCACCTGGAGGATTTTTAAATTATTGGTGCCTGGGTCTCACCCCAAAGATTCTAACCTAAGAGGAATGAAGTGTGGCCTGGACGGTGAGGTGCTTCTACAGTCCCCGGTTACCTCTAACAAACAATCACGTTGGAGAATCACTGCCCTCCAGCAGTTAGCACACTGCCTTCACACAGAAAGGTGCTTGCTGAATTGTTCACTAGCTGATTCACCGCTCAGTTACTGAATGTCGGTGTGCCGGGCTCTGGTCTCGACTCTAAGATTTAGTGGTAAGCATGATAAGCCAGACCCTGCTCTAATGGAGAATGTAATCTACTGGAATAAGGGAGTCACCCCCAGGTCCCTCAGGGCTCAGATAAACACACTTTATTCTTCCAACAGATAAAGAGAACATGTTAGCTACGTTCTCAGAGAAAGGAGAGCTGAGTTCCCTTTTAAAAGGTCTCAGGACACATGAGTATTCACACTATTTCCTGGAAGACAGAAAAATTTCCTGCTCAGGTGTGCTGCATGTGTTTTTCCTAAAGGCCAGGAAAAACTGGCTTGAGCAGGCCAGATGGGTGCTCAGACTGCCAACCCCGCTCGAGTTCCCTAGGCCTTTCCCACACTGGCCAGCCTGCCCTCTGGATCAAATATCCTGGACCCGTGGCCAGAGTCCTACCTGACCCCAGCTCTGCTTCTCTTTCCCCCCTGCCCTGTGGAGGAGGTCAACAGTGTGAGCATGTCCTTCAAAAAAGAATTAAGAAAGAAATAAAAAATACAGTTTGATTTGAGGCTGCTTAGCTCAGGACCCACGGCATCCATTTCACCCCACACAACCGCCACGTCCTGGGCTTGCTCTCAGCTGCTCCCCCGGCTCGCAGGGAATGTCTGGGCCGGCCAGATTCCAGCTGCTCCCATCCGCGAGGGTGTGCCCAGGAAGCCAAGGGCTGTGGGCACATTTCTTTTCTTGACTCGGGCCTCTACAAAAGTCTTTTTCTCCCCCTGACCATCTCCCAAAACAGTCCTGGGCCTTAGCTCCAGCTCTCCACCAGCCTGTGCACAGGCCCCACTCGGCCCATTGCCTTGGGCCTCTCCCTCCACTAGGGCACCCAGTCATCCAGGTTCGCCGAGGACCAAGGGTTTCCAGGACACAAGGCTTTCTATGTTTACACTGGGACAGTGGGTCGCCCTTTCTCATCCCTGTCCACATGCGGAAACCACCAAGAGCCTCCGCTCCCAAGCTCCCCGCTTGCTCTCAGCAAGGAAAGCCCTTCCGGGTACAAGCTCATTAACATCCTCTTCACAAGGCTGAGTTCTCGAAAACATATTCCTCTCCCCTTCCCCTCTCTTCCCCTCTCCCATGTCCCTAGCAGGACAGCAGTAAATTAGCATTGTGTCCTTGGCATTTCCCAAACCCTGGTTCATTCCAGAGAAGGAAAAAGATAAAAATCACCCACTCCCAAGGGAGGGAGGGGGTGGGGGGCGATCACCCACTGCTGAGTTTTAGATCGTAAGCGGACACAGCCAGGCTCCAAATCTGACCGCTTAAGCTCCATTCTCACCAGGCAGCCACTGTCCCCACTAAGCAGCCATAAACTGAGAAACTCAATTAAGCTGTGGGCTTGCTCAGCCTGGCCAAACAGATTCCAAACCAGATTAGTCTCTGCCTGCTAGTTAAGGAGAGAACCATTAACCATTCTTGTTGAATACATACCAGGAATGGAAGGCTCTGCTCCAAATTCCCAAATGACCTCCATGACAACCCCTACCAGCACCAGCTGCAAACCCTGCAGTTAGGGCCAGAGGTTGACCAGCCATCCTGGTTTGCTGTGAATGTGTCAGCTTTAGCACTAAAAGTCCTATGTCCCAGGGTCAGGTGTCCACCTGTGCAGGGGAACTTCTAACCCTAAGCAGCCCTGGTGCAGAGGAGCAATCAAATGCTGTGGCAAGCCTCAAGAGTCAGGGGTGACCAGAGGCAGGAATGGGATAGCAGCCCTTTAGCTACAAAGACAAGGATTTCTGAGAAGTGCTATCTGCCCCCAAGATTGCATTCCCAGCCAAACCAAAATGAGATCATGCCAGGGACACTCACCTGGTCCTGCCGCGCGCCCCGCCCCCCCTTGCCCTCTTCTTCACCAAGAGGGCAGCAGCACAATTTGGTGCTTAAATTCTCAAGATCATGACAACCAGCCAAAAATATAAGATAGTAAATATTTCCTGAACACACTCCTTAGGTTATAAATTTCAGTTTTTAAAACCTCCCTGGACAGAGCTACCTACATAGTATTCAACTTCCCTACTGTTCACAAAACCCACATAGTAAGCAAAAATTATAAGGCTTTTCACCTCTCCGCGCGTCTCTCCCCACCCCACCTCCCACCCCCTACCCCCCATCCTGTTTGGGTCCTCTCCTGCTGAAAAGCATTCTCAAACTGACTTCCTAAAATAAATGGGGCTGGTGGCTTCTCTAATTGCTCCTTCCCTCTCTTTGATGTTACACTGAGATTAGCTCTGAGTCAAAGGCCCTTTTCTTCCCACTATTTGCTTTCTACAGGAAGGCGTGAAGGAGAGGAAAGGAAGTCAGAATTCTGAGGGGGGTTGGAGACTAGGAGATGTATCACTGCTTAGCCTCTGAGTCTCAGGGATAAGCTGGGCCCCAGTCCAATGGGGTTCAGGGGGTACACATGAGAACAAACATCCCCAGACCCTGTGAAAGAAAAGAGAGCACACATCCAGGAAGGGCTGTCTTCGCCTCCCTCACCACATCAGCAAGAGCTTTCAGAGGATTTCCTCTTCTCTTATCTTGCCTGCAACTCGACTCCCTCAGGTGGCAGCAGTAACAAGATTGTGAACAAGAGGCCAGGCCTGGATCCTCAGCTTTGAAGCAGGATTGTCCTGGTGGAATCACTAGGGCACTTCTGATGGCCCCTGGACGGAGGAGGCCGAGACGGGAGAAGTGGTGGCTGGCTGGAACCACCACAGGGATGGAAGGTGACCCCAAGTTGAAAGCCTTAGCTTCTCTCCACCTGACCTTCAGCTAAGAGTTACAGGCTCCCCTCCAGCTTGCGGATGCCTCCTCCATTTTTTACGTGAGGCTTGTTTTGTGTTTCCTCACCCTCGGATAACATGAAAACACAGCAGAGGATATCCCGTCACAGAGTTTACTTCCTTTAACAAAAACAAAAGGAAGTGCCCTGCCTCAGAAAGCACCTACTCCTGGAATTTCAGGGAGGCAGGGCCATGGGTAAAGGAGGGCACCAGCCAGAGGGCCAGGTGACACTGTGGGTCTGTCCCTCCCAGCACCAGGCATGAAACCTAGCAGAGAAAGTGTTAAATTAAAAATCTGTTGAGAAAAAGAAGAAACTTGAAAGGGAAAAGAGGAAAAGAAAAGGGAGGGAGGGAGGGGAAGTGGGTATAGGTGAACAAGAGAGCTAGCAGAATAGCACTGTGATTAAAAGTCTCGCTTGGATTTGACTTCACTTACCAGCTATGTGGCTAAAGGCAAATTACTTAAGCGCTCTGTGTCTCTGTCTCAACAATAAAAGGAAGATAATAATGGTCCTGCCTTAAAGACTTGTTATGAGGGTCAAATGAGATAGTACTTTTAAAGCGGTTAACAGTGCTCAGTTAAATTAGTTTTTATAATTATTAATTCTGATCTGAAGTCAAGATTCTGATCATTTAATAAGAAACTCAAGTTCACCACATCAACAAAGCACAATGAGTTGGAGAGAGCTGGTTTCAAATCCCAACTCTATCTTTCACTACATAATTGACTGTGGGTATGACTCATGCAACCCCTTTGGGCATCAGTTTCTTCAACTATAAAAGAAGGATCATAGGTGAACATCCCATTGGTGTTTACAAGAACTAAATGAAATAATGCATGTGAAATGATCAACACCTATTTGGCTTATTGTGAGCATTATATGCAAGTTATAACAATTGTTACCTCTACCACAGGAGGGCAACTCAGTATCTTCAAAGTATGTGTGGCTGGGAAGAGATTAGGGGTATAGCTCACCAAGCCCCAAATTTCTGACCCTTGTTTCTAAGACTTTCAGGAGAGTCCCAATGCTTCCATGCTCACCTTCTCACTGCACCAAATCTTCAAATATTGATGTCATAGACAGCTGTGAGCAACAGCCTCAGAAGATTCGTAACAGCATGAAGAAGCAGCCACATTTTGATCCAAACTTTCTTTTTTCAACCTTTTTTGTTTTGTTTTGTTTTCCCCCAAGGAGAAACCACAATTTAAAGTGGAGAGGAAAAGGGAAACAGTATATCTCATTGATTCCAAACAATGAAGTTCCCTGGGGTTCCACATTGTGCTTCCCAGGGGAGCCCTTGCACAGGCTGGCCCCTCCCACCCTACACACGAGAGATGAATAGCAGGCCCATCTAGGACACACACACCAGTGAGGATGCAGACTGGTGGGCAGAGGACGCAGGCCTGACCTCCCAGTCTTCCTTCAACATCTGGCCCAAACAATGTTTCTTCAGAGAGGCCTACTCTTACCATCCTCTTCAAGGTGGCGATGACCATTGCCTGCTTACTGGGTACCTCCGCCCTCGCCCCTACCAGTCTATAGGACACCTATGCTCAACCATGGTCCAGCTTCAGACCATGTGCTCCTTGGTAAAAGGACTTCTATATTGTCTCCTGGCACAAGTTCTCTGATTCCTTTTTTCCAAATCCAGATGCTGAGGATGAGGGCAGTGCAGTGAAAGGAGGAAAAGGCACAGGCAACACATATCACAGCCAACAACCCTGCTGAGAGTTGGCCCTGATGCTTGACACCCTACATGTGCAGAGGCATTCAATTGACTAATGTTGAAACAGGAAGACATTTTTAACAACCTTACAATCCAATACTCAAAATCCCTGCGATGAGATGATGACTGGGAAGAAGCAGAGTCACCCAGGCTTTTAATTCTTCCTTTGAACCAACAGGAGTTAAAGACTTTCTGCTCTGAGGTCTTATGGCCTCATGGTGAAGAGTGTGGGTGCTGTGGTCAGGCAGGCATGAGTTTGAGGGTCATTCATCCACCTACTGGCCTTGTGACTTAGGCAAATCGCCTAACCTCTTTGGAACTTTGGTTTCCTCTCCAGTTACCAACTAAGTTGTTGTGAGGGTTAAATGAAAGGATGCTATGGAATGGTGGGCCTGGAGTGAGCTAGTAGCTGGGTCTGAGTTTACCTGGACGTTCTCTTCAGTCACCTCAATTTCAGCCGTATAGATATAGTCAATCAGCTTACTCAGTGTTTGCCCATCCACGTCCTTGATTTCAATTTTCTTGGCTTTACTCTCAGACATGTCACCTACAGTTCAAAACAAAACAAAATGAACATGAACTTGGCACCAAGAGTATGCTTAACTTTCTCACATGCCTCCTGCCCCATATGGGTAACATAAAGCACTTGCCTGCACTCTGGAAGGTCACCCAGCTGACATCAGGTCACATCCACAAAGCAGAGTCACCCAGGCTTTTAATTCTTTAAGCATCCCCCACTCTATCTGTTGCCCATTTCCATTTTGAAAGCAAATCTGTGCGCAATAATTCATTCAACCAACATTTACTGTAAACTTCTACAGAGTAGACCAGAAGAAGTGAAAAAAGTATGCACCTGTCCTCAAAGAACACATGTTCTAGTCTAGTAGAGACTTATAAAAATACATCTAAACAGCCAAAACCGGTTTTGCTCAGTGGATAGAGCGTCGGCTTGGGACTGACGGGTCCCGGGTTCGATTCTGGTCAAGGGCATGTACCTTGGTTGCGGGCACATCCCTAGTAAGGGTTGTGCAAGAGGCAACTGATCGATGACTCTCTCTCATCGATGTTTCTAACTTGCTATCTCTCTCCCTTCCTCTCTGTACAAAAAAAAAAATCAATAAAATATATTTTAAAAAAATACATCTAAACAGAGGTGGTAAGAACAAGCAGAGGTTTAGCAAAGTAACCATAACAACAATTTAAAGAAGTAACATTTACTGCTAACTATGGCCAAGCACTGTCTTAGGTACTTTTATTATGATGTTTATTAATATTAACCCCATTTTACAGATGAAGAAACTGAGGCAACTCTAGAAAGGGGCCAGGCTGGGGTTGAAACCAAGGATTCTGACACTAGAGCCTATTCTTGTAATCAATATACTATATTAAATCCCAAGAATGCAGAAGATAGAAGAAACCCTGCCCAGGGAATTCAGGAAGGCATCCAAGTAGGTCACTACTGAGCTGGGTATTAGAGAATAGAGTGTTCCACAGGCACCAAAGACACCTTTCATGAGGAAAGACGAGCTGGATGCAGCAACTATAAGTGTAAAGATAGGAAAATGCCAAAGGAAAATATTGGGAGCAGTGAGAGGCCGGTATGACTTGTACCTAGGGTAACAGTGAGGAAGGAAGCTGGAGAACTAGGTAGGAGCCAGGACTTGTAACTTACAGAACCCTGTAAGCAATGCAAATGAATTTTGACTTTATGCTAACAGTAGTGCCATTAAAAGGTTTTAAGGAGGGGTGTTTCTGAATGAAACTTGGGATGCATTATTGAAGCTGGATCAGAGGCAGGGAGGACCGCTGGAAGACCCTCATAATAATCCACAAGGGAGGACCTAGGCCTGTGAACGAGGGCAGCAGCAGCACCACATTTGCACAGTCTTGAGGCCCTTTACTTCGGCCTGCCCTCTCTATACAGCACAGAGGTCAGTCTAGAGCCAGGGTCATCCCACAAGGGCTGCCGGTTTCAGAAAGAAAAGGCAGGCAAGACGTGTGTCTTTGTAGAATAAAATAAAGGGCAACCTGACTGCAAGAAACTGGGATTCAGAAGCTGTCATGAGAGTGTGGAAACAGAGCTGGGAGGTTGTTTTTTCTCCGTGGGATTTGGACATCGGAGCCAAGACAACAAGTACAGTACAGCGTGTGGGTAGTGACACCTACCTCCAGGCTGCATAGGCTGCACAGGATTCCTCCCCCAGTGCAGTTCCCACCCTGACAGAGTTCTAGATATGAATGACTCTGGAACAGGGAGGGAAGGGAGGAACCATTCTAAACCCTGCCTGCTCTCTTCATACCAGATCAGGCAGACGGGAGACCCTCCACGTTGATCTTTCTTCTCTCTGACTGCTTGTGGAAGCCAGTCAAAAGGCCTCAGCACCAAGAACCTTGAGGCAGGGCAAAGAGGCAATGAGGAAACAGAAAAGATTATGGCTTTTTCCTCTACCCATAAGATAGGTGCTCACAATCTCTCTTGAGTTTACTACTGCACAAGACTTGACTGGGGGCAAGGATGAACCTGCACCCAAGATACGTGCCCTTGACTAGGAATCAAACCTCAGCCCTTCGGTCCATGAGCTGATGCTCTAACCACTGAGCAAAACAAGCCAGGGCAAGCCAGGCCAAGAGCAACCTATTTTTAGACAAGACTATTGTACCCCTCATCCTCAAATCTGGGTCTCTTAGCCAGAAGATGATGCCTGGACTTGATGTGATTTGTTAAGGACAGGAAGAAGAAACCCTGTGTCACTGTAAGCTTCAGCCCAGACTAAAAGACAGGTCACATGGAAGATAAGGCCATTCCTCCTTAATCCCAAGCAGCCTCCAATCTTTTTTTTCTGAGCTATGGCACCTAATCCCTGACTCCTCAGGGGCAAAACCCTCAGGAACAGACCCTTCTACTACTACTCCTCCTCCTCCTCCTCCTCTACAACTTCACTGAGTCTTCTTAGTCCAAGGGAAGGATTCTCTAGTGCTCCCTCCCTCCTAGCCGCATTGCCTTGGATTAAATCTTGTTAAGCTGCAAGTTACCATAAAGATCTTCAAAGACATTGCTACATCATGCAAACAGAACACCGACAAGGGTCAGGGCTGTCAGGGTCTGGCAGATGAAAGGATGGAAACAGAGGTTCTGTGGATTGTGTGCATACCTGGGAGGTGAGTAAGGAAGCTGGGCCATCATTGTTCTGCTTTGTGATGGTCTGTGTCCACTCAATGTCTAAGCCCTTGCCTCTTACCCCAGCACATTCCTGTCTCTCCTCCCTATTTCTATTATACTCACTAAAGATACTAGCTACACATCAGCCTACATCTAGTAAAAACTGGATGGCAACTCCTTTAAAAAACAAAATCAGCTCAGCTGGCGTGGCTCAGAGGTTAAGCATGGGCCTATGAACCAGGAGGTCACGATTTGATTCCTGGTCAGGGCACATGCCTACGTTAGGGGCTCGATCCCCAGTGTGGGGCATGCAGGAGGCACTCAATCAATGATCTCTCTTATGATTAATGTTTCTATCTTTTTCTCCCTCTTCCTTCCTCTCTAAAATCAATTAGAATACATATATATATATAACAAAAATAATCTCTAATCAGCTTCTGCATATAAAACCAGGACAGGACAGCTTACTCAAGGGGCTTCATTTGGGATGGGAGCTGTAACATATTTGCACCTCTGATGATGGATGTAAGACCCTAAGCCTGAGGTCTTTAGATCTCATGTCCTTTAACACCGTAAAATGGAGTTGTTTTTAAAGTATTTAGATGATTATATGGAGTACAAATATCTATAGTCAACAGAACCCATAATAAAGGGCATGATAAAAAGAGGGGTAAAAACTAACTAGGCTGTTTTGGGGAAATGAACTTCCCCTGGGATAGAGGTCCTAGATGGGGAGGTGGATGGACAGGCACAGATCTTAAAGATTCCATACTCACAGGGAAAAGATGGGCAGAACACATCACTACTGGCCTCTCCAATCACACTATGCAAAAGAAGTAGAGGACCATTAAGCTTCCCATCCCAGATCTTTCCACAGACTGGCTGCCTTTGGACACTCTGTGGGCATTCAGACCTGTTTCACATTTATGCAAAACTAGAGGCCTGATGCATGAAAATTCATGCAAGAATGGGCCTTCTTTCCCCTGGCTGCCCGCACCGCCTTTCGCTCCGCCTGAGCCTCCTTTCTGCCTTCCCACACTGTACAGAGGCCTGGAGCAGCTGGGGTAGTGCAGAATGCAAGTATCCTGGCCCCTCCCTCTGCCATTGGGCGCCTGTATATGCAAACTAGCCTGGCATCTTTGTTGGGTTAATTTGCATACTTGCTCCTGATTGGCTGGTGGGCATCACAAAGGTATGGTCAATTTGCATATTTTTTTACCTGTTTACCAAGCTATTATTAATGTAGATTATTGTGAGCAGGACATGGTCAAGTAGTAGAGTTAGTATTGGAACTACCACAGGACAGTTGGGCAATATAAACTCAGAGGACAAAAAATAAAATAAAAAACTTTAAGCCTGAACAAAAGATTATAATTACATCAATCAAATCAGAAGAAAGTCACACGTATTTTCTTTTCTTTTTGGCCTTAAAGATGATGACAGAAATGGACTCTGCATGAGTCAGCTGGGCCTTTTCATTACTAATTTTATGCATTTTAAAGTTGAACTTGACAATTACAACAAAATGTTGCAATGTTACTTTTTTTGTACCTGTTTACCAAACTTTAAGCAAAACCAGCCTCAAAAAATACACAAATATTATTTTTGCTGATGAAGCATAAGCTGGTTCAACTGTCCTAGAGTTGTAGAGCTGCAGAATGTCTCACAAGTCTTCCAAATGTGGATACCCTTCAACCAAATATTTCTTATTCTTAGAATACATTCTAAGGAAATAATCAGGAATACAAATAAACATTAAGATGCAAGGATACCCATTATGATATTTACAGCAGCAAAACATTAGAAAGAATTATAATTTCCAACCAGTAAGGAAATGCATTTTCAATAGGGTACTTATGATGGAATTTTAAGATGCCATTAAAATTATGAGATAGATGTGATTTAACTATAAAAAAAATTCACAAAATTCTGTTAAGTTCAATTAAGCAAATTTTCATTGAGCGCTTGCTATATAGAAGATTGTGCTAGGCAGGGAGGCTATAGCAGTACATTTAAAAGGTACAGTTCTTACCCTCATAAAGCTTATAACTGAACTGGGAAGTCAAATATTGAAGAAATAATGAGATTAGAATACTAAAGAGAAGCATAGGGCACCACAAGTAAACCAAAGGGATTTAACCTAATCCAAGGGGATCATGGAAAGCCTTCCTGAGGAAATGATGCTTAAGTGGTAATGAAGGATGAATAGGAGTTAGGCAGGCAAAGAGGCGGGGAGGAAGAACATTTCAGGAAGGTGAATACACATCAAGAAAGGCTATTCAACTCTGTATATATAAAATGAACTCATAAAATATATTTCATATCTATATTCATAAATACATATATATTTATAAATATAAAACCTTAAAGAATATAAAATATAATCTTATCTAGATGTGGCATTACATGTAATTTTTTATCATTTTACTTGCTCACATTTTCTATTTTTTTTCTTCAATGAACATATGTGATTATTGGGTGGATAGATAAATGAATAGATGGATGGCAACCAGATTCAATGAAAGGCTTTGGCTGGCATTAGATTACTTTCTTCTCTTTGTTGTTATTATTTTTAAATCCTCACCCAAGGACATGCTTCCATTGATTTGAAAGAGAGAGGGGAAAAAAGGGAGGGAGAGAGGGAGGGAGGGAGGAAGAGAGAGAAGAAAGTAAAAAGGGAAAGAGAGAGAGAGAGAGAGAGAGAGAGAGAGAGAGAGAGAGAGAGAGAGAGAGAGAGAGATGAGAGTGAAACATCAATCAACATCAATCGATTGGTTGCCTCCTGCACACACCCTGACCTAGAACTGAACCCACAATCCTTCGGTGTATAGGACAATTCTCTAACCAACTGAGTCATGCCAGCCAGGGCAATTGCTTTCTTCTCTGAGTCTTTCCTCCCATTCAATTATTAGAATCTAAGACTACCCCAAAAGTATCTTTCCTGTCCAGTTCTAAAATCATTTTAATTTTGCTTAGGCACTTTCACTACCCGAGAGCAAGTTCATTAGCAAAAAGTGGAGCCAATTCTAAAGTTATGCAATTCCCAAAAGATTCTTATCACAACACTGGACTTTCCAAACCACACACACACACACACACACACACACACACACAGAATGACTGACATACTTATTAAAATTTTGGCAAAGTATTTATTGCAGACAAAATGAATTATATTTTTAAAAGGAGACTGATGAAAGAGAAGGGAAAAATTATAACATTACTACTAGGGTTTAAGATTACTCTAAAAGGAATGTGGCTCAAAATGTCCAAGTAATGAAATTATCTGGTTTTTCAGGCTACAGTGTGAAATTCATAGCCTAAGGTTCAAAGTGAGGTGTGAGTGGCTTGGTCCACTTAGCAGAGATAGCTCTGAGCTGAGACCAGCTCCTTCACATGATCAGCCATGGGGAACACACATGTGAGGAACTCTCAAAATGTTAAGGGCCAAGTTTTCCCCAACAGGAACCACTCATGCCCAGGAGAGGCTGTGTACTGTATTAGGGAAAGGTCAGAGCCTATTCAAGCAAAAATGTGCCTGCACGCACCTATTCTTAGCAAATCTTTCATTCTTTTGGTCATTACTTATGAACTATATCAGGCCCTATGGTTGACACGGAGGATTCAACAGTGACAAGACATGGTCCCCAAGTGTACAAAGCTCACAATCAAATGTGAGAGATATTTCATTCATTCATTTAAAAAACATAAGTCCTATTGTGTACCAGGTACTCAGGATATAGTAACAAGTCCAACAAGATCCCTTACTTTGTGGAGTTTATAGTCTAATGAGGAAAGAGTGGTGAAAAACTATAAACAACTAACCAATATGATTTTCAAATAGTTATAAATGTTATAAAAAAAAATAGAGTTAAGTTATGGGATAGAAAAGAGACTTAATGGGGAACTATAGCTAGGGTAGTCAGAGGAGACCTCCAGGAAGCAGAGACCTGTAAACTGGAGGATGAGGAGCAGCCAACATACAAGATGCCAGAGCACAGGCACTGCAGACACCAGGAAACAGACGCACTCAGAGGAAGCACAGAGTACTTGGCGAGCGTCGGGGAGGGACACTGATCCAGTCTCTGTCTCACCCAGCCCCGTGGGCCTTCAGTCAGCAGTTACCTACAGAGCACTACCCTTCCTAGTTCAGGGAAGGTACGGTGTATCTCTACACACCAGAAGCTCTACACATGGGTTCAAGGAATTCTATTTCAGCCGAAACCGGTTTGGCTCAGTGGTAGAGCGTCGGTCTGCGGACTGAAAGGTCCCAGGTTCGATTCCGGTCAGGGGCATGTACGTTGGTTGCAGGCATATCCCCGGTAGGGGGTGTGCAGGAGGCAGCTGGTCGATGTTTCTCTCATCGATGTTTCTAGCTCTCTATCTCTCTCCCTTCCTCTCTGTAAAAAATCAATAAAATATATTAAAAAAAAAAAAAAAAGGAATTCTATTTCAGAAGAAACACATGTGAACAGTTGGGCAAGGCAACTTGGCATGCTCAGGGAAGAGGCACTCCCTGGAAAGTTGGCAAAGATGCTGAGAATGAATGACCAATAGTGAATATTCCTGTCTTACTCTCCCCAGGTCCCACTATCACCTCTCCCAAAGGAGGCCCATGACAGCATTGGGCCAGCCATCAAGAAGCCAAGTCGCACTCATTCTCTGGGTAACCTTGGGCAAGTCCCTCCCCTTCTTTCTGCCTCAGGGTTCCCCATCTGCAAAATGAGAGATCAGAAGGCCTAGAGATGAGCCCATAAGTTTATGTTTTTCACAAGCTTCCCATGATTATGATTCATGCCACAGTTTGAGAATTAATGGACTACAGGAATTCTACTCTCTTTGCCTCCTGGTGACAAGGGGCTGCATGTTCTACTGGCCTGGCAGAGATTATGTTTTCAACAAGTCCTCCATGGTGCAAAGCACAGTATCTGGCACAAAGAAGTTCATGGTGAGTGTCGCAGCCTTCTCTTTCCTCCCTCCCCTCATGCCATCACCCTCAATTTTGTCCCAATCACTGTTATTGTTTCCCTTCACCATACCTGTGAACATTGCACAGAAGTAGGGGCTGCAGGCTGCCAGGACCACTCGGTGGGCTTCTATCTCGACATCTTCTGCCACAATCATCACATCACACAACAGCTTCTTACTGTAAGATACCAGTGAGAGGACAAGATGAATCACAGCACCAACACCCACCCCTCTCATACAAGAGTATTTTTCCTTTCACCCTTTTCCATGCTATCACCATATAAGGTTGTCATTGAGACCTGCCCTATCTTGAGTTAAGCAGCGGGATGGACTCATCAACTTTTCCAAGTCCCCAATAAGCCTGGCATTCATGCATTCTGAAGGTACACAGAGTGATCCAACTAGTCTGGGGCTGCAAATTCAGAGTTCTTTCATGTGTCTTCACTTCTCTGTTCCCCACTCCATCAGCCTGGACTGAGACAGGAGTACAGCAGCTCAGGGAGCAGTGGGAAAAGTCTGGGGCTGTCAGTCAAGTGACTGCGTGAATGCGGAGGGGCATAGCATGCCTCTGTGGTGTGCCACCAGCGAGAACAAGTATTAACAATTCACCAAGAAATCCACTGCCTCAGTAATACTGTTAAGAGGCCAGCCAGATCTAGAGGACTCACATATTTCTCCTCCCACTCAGATTCAACACTATCACCAAGAAGACTCTACCTGCATACTATGCTCCCTAAAGACCCTTTGCAAATGCTAATCATTGCAATTAAGACTACTGTAACTACCTTTTTATTTATTTGTCACTCCCACTACACTATGGACTCTGAAAGGGATATGTCTTAGTAACTCTTAGACACCTGGCTGAATCCCTAGCCCACAGTAGGTCCTAAATTTTTACCAAATAAATGAATGAATTTTGAAATGGGATCAATCCACATTCATAGATAGAATAGATGTTTGGCTACTTTGGAGGCTAAAAGGGTACCACAAAGCCCTGTCAACTGAAGAATTTTTCTTCTACCAGCCTTCCGATTTCTTACCATGCCTATCTTACCTAATAATAGACAAACATGTAAATTGACCATACCTCCGCTACACCCATAGCCAATCAGAATGAGTATGAAAATTCTAAGACCAAAGATGGCAGCCACCCAGCTGCTCCAGGCAGGGAGTGGCCAGATGGAGCAGGACACCTGCTATGAGAGGGCGGGTGGGGGTGAAGGGATCTAAAGAAGTGGAGTGCCACATTAAAGACAAAACTGCAGGCTCCGGGGTCTGCAGTGAAGACAAAGATGGCAGGCTCCAGCTGGAGTCTGCAGCAAAGACAAAGAAGGCAGACTGGCCAGAGCGAAGGCCTGGGTCCCGGGTGCTGGAGGAAAACTGGTGCTGGAATCCAAGGAAAGGAAGGCCTATTACATGAATCTCTTTGTGCAACGGGCCTCTAGTTATTAATATAATGGTTAACAATAATGGAGTTATAGGTACCAGACACTGTTCTAAGCACTTTTTTGGATGTATTGCTTTATTTAGTCCTCTACAACCATATGAGGTAGGACTATTGTTATGCTCCACATTGTAAACAACAAAACTGAGGCCCAGGGAAAGTAAGAAACTTTCCCAAATTCACACAGAAAGAGAGCAGTGGAGATAGGCTTTGAACGCAGGCTGCTGAGCCCCAGAACCCATGCTCCTAACATCTATGGCCTCCGTCACCACTAGTCCCTCCTTTACACCGAAGCACTAGGTGTAAAGGTGGGAGGAAAGACAGGCAGGGCAAACATATTTCAACTGTGATCCATTGGTCACAGTTAATTAGAACACTATAGTGGATTGAGAAATCTGTCATGACTGGGTCCCATGTGAGAGTGATGAATGTAGTGAATTTGCCATGGTTGATAAATGGAAGAGAAGGCACATACTTGTCATCCCTGGTGTATCATATTAAACCATTGACAACCTCTAGGACATTAGTCCAGGTTCACTTATCAGAGTAATAGAATCATAAAGCCTGAAAAGGTTGCAGCTGCAAATTGGCTTAGAGAAGTGGCCCAAAGCTACAAATCTTAAATCCAGGTACAATACCACAATGTCTCATGACTGGGTGACACTTGTATGGAAAAAGACATAAATAGGTTAATTCCAATAAGGAAAAGTGGTCAGGAAAGGTTTAACAAACAAAATAGTATATCAATGAGGGGGATTCTGGGAAGGTTTAACATATGAAATAGTGTATCAGTGAGCACCAAGAGGCAAAACCTGGGGGCAGGACCTCACCCTGAAGTGGTCTGCACACCTCTACCTCACACCACATGTAGAAATTAATTCATAATGGACCAAAGATCTAAATTTAAGAGCTAAAATATAAAACTCTTAGAAAACATAGGGATACTCATGACTTTGAATAAGACATCAAAAGCACAACAAAAAACAGATAAATTAGACATCAAAATTAACAACTTTGTGCTCCAAATGACACAAATAAGACATCAAGAAAGTGAAAAGAGCCAAAGCCGGTTTGGCTCAGTGGATAGAGTGTTGGCCTGCGGACTGAAAGGTCCAAGGTTCGATTCTGGTCAAAGGCATGTACCTTGGATGCAGGTACATCCCCAGTAGGGGGTATACAAGAGGCAGCTGGTCGATGTATCTCTCTCATCGATGTTTCTAACTCTCTATCCCTCTCTCTTCCTCTCTGTAAAAAATCAATAAAATATATATTTTTTTAAAAAATAAAGTGAAAAGAGCCAAAACCGGTTTGGCTCAGTGGATAGAGCGTCGGCCTGGGGACTCAAGGGTCCGGGTTTGATTCTGGTCAAGGGCATGTACCTTGGTTGCGGGCACATCCCTGGTGGGGCGTGTGCAGGAGGCAGCTGATCAGTGTTTCTCTCTCATTGATGTTTCTAACTGTCTATCCCTCTCTCTTCCTCTCTGTGAAAAACCAATAAAATATATATTTTTTTAAAAGCTGGTTATATTAAAAGAAAAAAAGAAAAGAAAGTGAAAAGACAACCCACAAAATGAAAGAAAAAAAAATTCAAATCATGTATCAGATAAGAGTCTTGTATATAAAACATATAAATAAGTTGAACACTATAACTCAATAACAAGTAAACATATAATTTTAAATGGGCAATGGATCTAAAGAGGCATTTCTCTAAATAAGATATAGAAATGCCAATGATCACATGAAAAGATGCTCAACATTAGTCATCAGAAAAATGCAAATCAAAACCACAATGAGATACTACCTCACACATACTAGATGGCTATAATCAAAATAACAAGTGTTAGTGAGGATAGAGAAATCGAAACTTTCCTATACCACTGGTAGAATTGTAAAATGGTGCAACTGCTTTGGAAAACAGTCTGATAGTTCCTCAAAAGGTTATACATATAGTTATATGATCCAGAAATCTCACTCCTAGGTATATAACCAAGAGAAATGAAAACATACATCCACACAAAAACTTGTACATGAGCTTTCACAGCAGTATTATTCATAATTGTCAAAAGCCAAATGTGGTCTATCCATATAATCAAATCTTATGGAGCAATAAAAAGGAATGAAATACTAAGACATATGATAACATAATAAGCCTTAAAAAGATTATGCTAAGTGAAAGAAGCCAGTCACCAAAACCCATATATTGTATGATTCCAAAATGGGCAAATCTATAGACAGAAAGTAGGTTAGCAATTGCCTAAGGTTGGGGGAGATGGGAAGGAGAAAATGGGGATATTACATAGAATTTTAGGGGGTGATAAAAAAAAGTTCTAAAATTGATTGTTAGATGCATGACAGTGAATATACTAAAATCCATTAAATTGTGCACTTTAAATGTGTGAATTGTATGGCATATAAATTATATCTTGCTAAAACTGGTACCAAAAAGAAGAAAGAAATCAATGTGCTAAGATGGTTATTACAAGTTCTAAAGGCATAGTGGCAGATTAAAAAAAAAAAAAAAAAAAAAGATGAGGACAGAGAACTGTTTGCAATGGTGAAATGAGAGGTTAGAATTGTCGAGATGACCTAGATCTCCTTTTCAGATCTGGTCAGGGTGTGCTATTCCAATAAAGACTACATCCCCTCTTGCTAGCTGGATGGTCAGGACCCAAAGAGCCATTAGTGCTCCAGAAGCAGCTGCTGGTCTGACCAGAACAGAGCTATGAAAGAGGAAGACTGGAGGGTTACTATGCCAAAAGTCCATTCTCCACTATGGAAGTAAAAAGAACAGGAAACTCATGAACTGTGTGATTCATGAATGGCAAAGAACATTTGTGCTTGAACTAAAATAACTTAAAATTGAGGGAGGGGAATGTGAAAACAATGCAGAAATAACCCTAGACCCCTGGAGCATTGTGTAACTTTTCCTTAGCTAAATCCCTGAATGGTTAAGATGCTTTACCCAGGTTTCATCAAGATAAAAGATAGAAATAGGTTAACTCCAATAGGGAAAAATAGTCAGGAACTCCAGTTCCCATAAAACTCTCACAGATCCACAGATCAATAAAGTCTATCCAGGCCCTTCTGTCAGCCTCCCCATTCCACTCTAGTTCTTAAAATGAGCCATTTAAATACAAAGATTATTCACTTAAATTTCAGTAAAACACTAGTGTTTTCCAAAACAAATTTCATTAAACAGTCAGTTTATACATAATAACAATCATCAAAGTGGGTTCTGTAGTCAAACACATGTGGGAAACCCTTACTTAGACAAATTTTTTATAGGACTTCTCAAAGCCTGTATGCATTATGAATTTCAGAGTGGGGCACAGCAGTTTCATATCTCATTTTTCAAACTTATTTGAGTTCCGAGCTCTTTTTCCCCCACAGAGCATCTTGAGAAAATGTTCACTGGAAAATGCTAAAATATACAAGAGGACAGGAAGCAGGACTGTTGGAGGATATTAAATCCAAGTAGATGCATTTAGGGAAAGATGCAAAATCGTGGTAACTTGCAAAAGAAGTAATAAGAACATAGCAAGATGAGTTTCTTAAGTTATTTTAAAAAATTTTTAAATACTAGTAATGAAAGGTGAGGGGGGAGTCTATGTACATATCTATTCCCTGAGCTCTCCCTTTCAGCAGTGACTGGAGTTGGCTACATCTGGCAACATAGGGTCTAATGAAAGACCTGAAATTTCTTTTTCTTTTTTCAGTTTTATTGAGATACTAGTGGCCCAGTGCACAAAATTCATGCAGGGGTTGGGGGGTGGAGAGTGTTCCTCAGCCTGGCTGGCACCCTCTCCATCTGGGAACCCTCAAACAATGTCCTACTGTCGGTTTATAGGAGTCTTAAATTAGCCAACTTAGGGAACTATACGAAGAACTTCAATAGAGTCTAAGGAACACAACACAAATTCTTCAGTGACAAGAGAACCATGCACACAGGCACAAACATCAGCAACGCCGACTGCCAAAGACAAACATGAACAGAGCTTCCAGGAAATTTGGCAGGAGGCCTAATAAAAATTGAGCAATAGGGCATAAGATAAATTTAATTTAACTTGGTTTTTATGCCAAAGACTGGACCCTGCAAAAAGGAAAAATGAAGAAATAAATATAAAATCAGGTAGAACTTTTTTTAAAAAGTAGTTCAACCCCTTACTCAACAAACATATCTTCAGCTATATATGCTTATGCTCATGCCATTTTCTCTGCTTGGAAGACTTTTTCCTATCCATTTATCATTCTTTAACTTTTACTTGTCCTTCAAAATTTACCTCAAGCATCATCCCTTTTAAGAAGTGTTCTCCAAATTTGTAGTTTGGCATACTTGCTTCCTTAGCACCCTCACAAAATACCTATTTGTATTACAGAATATAATTTTCATTGACTTATTTATTTATTTAACTTTTTACACCAACTCACCCATCCCAGAGTCTAGCTACTGCCTCATTTCCTACGAAGAACTAGGTGCTAGACATCAAAACAATTCAGAAGTTGCCCCTGCCTCAGGAAACTCATGAGCTACATAGAAAAGAGGAAATAAACAATTACAGCTCACAACAGGATGAATAATGGCATGGGCAAAAAAAGCTTCTGAGTTCTCTAGAAAGGAAGAGATTATGTGCACAAGCTTTGTACAGAAAAGCATGTTCAGTGTCCTGAACCTGTCTGGCAACAAGCTCATCAAACATGCACACTGGCTTTACAAGTAGCCTGCACGCCCATCATCATTTAGCTAAATGAGGATGAGTGCATTTGCATTTCATTTATTTCTTTATGGAGTTAAATTGCATTTAGAAGCTAGGTATTTTTCCATTCATATGGCTGTCTAACAAGCTAAGTTCAAACCAAGGAATGAGAGGGAGGCCAAAAGAAAATGCATGGCATCCACAATCTTTAATCTGCAATTGTGTGTAGGTGTTGTAATCATTCTATTATTGGACTTCAAGCAGCTGGTTCAGTTGGAAACCAAGTCCATGAACAGAACTTCTGTAACCATACAGGATTTCTCCACTGTGATTAAGTACTAAAATGATAGGTGTTAAATACAAAGGAAAGAGAGAAATTTCTGAAAGACATCTCTCTCAATCAGAGTTTGAAAGGGGAAGCCACGTGACTGAGAGTGGGTGGGGAAGAGTCAGAATTCATTAGGAGGTGGTGTCCTAACTTAATAGAACCTGATAACGCTCACCAGGCAAGTTGCTTCCAAAAGGGCACAGGCAAAATAGGAAATGTACCTCCTCAGTTCATTCATAACCTTGAACGCCTTCCCCATGTGGGCAGGATTGACAGTGATAGTCCTCTGGTTCTTCTCATCATCCCCAGCCTGAATCGAGGACTGGGAGCTCAGCTTGGTGCTGTGAACAGGAAGGAAGTGGGAGGGAGGAAAAAGAGGATCACATGTTGATAAACCCATTCACCCAACTGCACAAATGCATGCATTTGCCCACCCACCAGGGGCATCCCTGTCAGCCTGTTCTCTTAACCACAAACCCAACAGGGAAAGAATGCATTGGGTCAGGCATTTCTGCAGAATCTCCCAATACAAAGTGCATTCCTCTGATGGAAGATGGATCCTATCTCAGCTTATTCCACTGAGCACTTTTGTGACTTTGTGGGAGTGCTTAACTTCCATCTCTCCAGATGGGGAAAGTGAGGGGAAACTAAGCACTATACCATTCAATTCATAGGGATGTTTGTTCATTCAATAAACATCTAATGGAGCCTACTATGTGTCAGGCACTGTAATGAAATTTAAGGGAAACACAACAATAAACAAGAAACAGACCCTGCTCTTACAAAATTTTGAGTTCAGTGGAGGAGAAAGCCAAGTAAACATTTAACTATTGTATCTTAAGTATTATAGTTCAACTAGAGGCTGGTGCACTGGGGGGCGAGGGGGGGCGGGGGGGAGGTGGATCCCTCAGCCAGGCCTGAGTCCTTAGGGGATGTCCAACTGACAGACATCCTTAGTGCTGCTACGGAGGAGGATAGGCTCCCGCCATCGCCATTGTACTTGCCAGTCATGAACCCAGTTCTGGGCTTCTGGCTGAGCGGCATTCCCCCTGTGGGAGTGCACTGACCACCAGGAGACAACTCCCGCATGGAGCATCTGCCCCCTGGTGTTCAGTGTGCGTCATAGCAACCAGTCATTCTGCCATTTAGTCAATTTGCATATTAGCCTTTTATTATATGGGGTAAGAGTTACAGAAACACAGTTGTGGGAAAGGAGACAAATGTAATACTTTAAACAATAAAAAGAAACGGTTAGAGAAACACAAAGGATGGGCAACAATCCCAATGCTGGTATGATAAGGAGAAAACTTCCTAGAAGCTGAGCAAGAGCATCCATTAACCAGGTAAAAAAGGAAGGTGGAAAGAATTCAGAGGGCAGTATGCACAGAGATCTGGAGAAAAATTCAAGTGTGTTCAGTAAAACTTCAGGCTATTAGACTGAACAATATTGTGTCATATAAGCAAAGCTAAAGAGTTTGGATTTCATTCTTTAACCATGAGAAGCCATCAAAAGGTTTTAAGCAGAGAAGCGGAGCAGGAAGCTGGTGAACACATTTGTGCTTCAGAAAGATCACATTGGCTACAGTATAGAGAATGGTGACACAAGTGGAAGTTTTGGGGAAACCATAATCCCAAACAAAGACAAGAGATTGTAATTTGTTATGAAAAGAAATGCTATCTATGTGAGCTAAATGAGCAGGTGGTTGTAGCAAGTCACTCATAGTTTCAAAACTCCTGTCCCAAAGACAAAACACTTAAATCCTTGTGAAATCCCACTCAGAATCCCAACAACTTCTAAGCAACATGTCAAAACTTTATGGCGGCTGAGAAAGAACCAAAAGAGTGAGTAAGGAAAGCACTCTCCCCAGATTAAAGAAACTACTTAGCTCCACGGTCAAGTCTGGAACCTCGGAGTTACCTCTGTTTGGACAAGGCTAAGCTTTGCTTTGCTAGTAGGAAAACAGGACCTTTTCCACTTGAGTAGATTTAGGGACCCACAGTTTACTCCAACTCCAGGACAGCAGTACTTTCTTTTGCCTTTCCCTTTGCCTCTGTCCACGCTACTTCCCAGCTCTGAAAATTCTTGAGAAAGGGAATGCTGTGGTTAAGAGAATGTTCCAGAGACCTGAGAATCCATAGATCTCACACTGGGATTTGTTAACATTCAAATACAATCAAACATGCCCCAGACCCGTAGCTCATCTGACTCCTCCTTTGGCTTCTTTCCCTACCTTCAGTTCAGCATGTAAATGTAAGCCACAGGCACCTGAACTGTGAGACTGTTTGGATTCTGAGTGCAAAGAAATTAACTGAGCTGAGCCCAGGACAATAAATATAGAGAGATGCACAGAGGCAGATGATCAGAGTCATGTGTTTAAAGAGATAAAGAAAATCTCAAAGCTGAAAATGTGATCAGGAAGAGGGAGTACCCAGTAAAGATTAAAAAAAAAAAACTTCATGTAAGAAAACCCACAAGTATAATTGATTGTTAGTGTCCTCACTTCCCCACTCCAAGGCCAGAAAGATCGTTTTTATTTTCTACTAACATTTTTACTTTTGATATTTAATACCTTATATTATCTGATGTTGATTTTTGGGTCATGATGTGAAAAGGGGATCTAATTTTTCCCATAAGTTCCACTTATTACTTCTTATTTTTCCCACTCGCCTGTCATTGTCATGCCACCTTAGGTCGATATCAAAGTTCCAAACATACAGGAATCTATTTCTTGACACTAGCCTATTCCATTGGTCAGTGTACCTGCCTCTGTACCCGTAATACATTATTTCTGTAGCTCCATAATAAGGCCTGATATTTGATAGAGCAAGTCCCTAATCCTATTATTATGTTTAAGATGTGTTTTGATCATTCCAGTCTCTTTACTCGTTCATACAAATTTTAGTATCGTTTGTCAAGTTTTATGAAAGACTCTGATGGGATTTTGATAAAAAACTGCATTGAATTTATAGATCAACTTGAATAGAACTGACATCTTTCTGATATTGTATCTTCTATTCAATGAACATGGAAGATAGAATATCATCTTTTTTTAATATTTTATTGATTTTTGTACAGAGAGGAAGGGAGAGAGATAGAGAGTTAGAAACATCAATGAGAGAGAGTCATCGATCAGCTGCCTCCTGCACACCCCCCACTGGGGATATGCCCGCAACTAAGGTACATGCCCTTGACCGGAATCGAACCCGGGGCCCTTCAGTCCCCAAGCCGACGCTCTATCCATTGAGCCAAACCGGTCCCGGCTAGAATATCATCTTTATTAGAGATTCCATATCTTTCCATTTATTTAGCTCCTCTTTAATGTCATTCCAACTTTTATATTTTTCTGCATGGGGAACCTTATATAATTATACTTATTCACCTAATAATTTTTATTGCTATTTTATAATGGAAATTGTGTTTCATTTTAAAGTATATTTTCTGATTATTATGGCTTATAAAATGCAACTGATTTTTGCAAATTGATCTTATATCTAGCCACCTTACCAACTGTTTCTATTATTTCTATCTATTTGTCTAAAGATTTAATTAGGTGATCTATTTTAACAACCTCATTGCCTGCATATAATGCAAGAGATTTTTTCCTCCTTTCCAATTCTGAGGGCTTTAGTTTCTTTTTGCAAGAAATTCTCCACTGGCTAGGATGGTCACACAATGTTGAATAGAAAGTGTGCTAATGAATATTTTTCTCATCCTCCTGATATTAAAGATGCTTCTAATGTTTCCCTATTGTGTATGTTTGCTGTAGGATTTTTGTAGATACCCTTTCTTAATCAAATTAAGAAAATGTCCATGTATATTACAGTTCTTGAGTCATAAGATATATTGGATTTTATCAAATGTTTTTGTAAATCTAATGAAATGATTATATGGATTTTTCCTTTTATTCTTTTAATGTGGTAATATATTTTCTAATACTAAACCATACTTAAATTCCTGGGATAAATCTAAAAACTATAAAACACTACACAAATATTCATTATAATTTTCAAATTGTAGAGAGACTTAAAAGCCAGGAAGAGAAATTATCATTTGGTATCAATCAGGGAACCATTGAAGGTTTTTAACAGGAACTATGATAATAAAAGCCCAGTGGACAAACATTTTAGTTCTATTTCACACACATGGAGTGGGTGTAGACCAAATAGAGACAAAGATGGCTCACTCTTCCTTTTTCTGTTGCTCTTTATACTTTCCAGCCTTCCAGAATAGCCTAATAATGATATATCTCTTTTAAAAATAATATTGTATTTACCAAAGTTCTCAAACATAGATTCTCTTATCAGAGGACTTAATTTCAACAAAATGCATTTCACACTGAAGCTTCCCTAAAAGAACAACTTGATGGCTGCAGGGCTGGCTAAGGAAATGACATCTGGTTTCCCCATTCAACCCTTGATGCCAAAGCAAGTCTTGACATCAGAAGGAACCAAATCATCCCTTGGTCTCTATCACTCCTTTCTCCCCTTGGGTATGAAGACACAGGAAGTCTAGAGTGGTATCTCTCATTTGTGGAAAACACAAGATTCTTGGCAACTCACTGGTCTTCCAGAGAGTAGGAAGTTAAGTAACTTCTTAAGTAAAGAGATGACCTAAGGACTCAGAGGAGTTAAAAATCTTGCACAAGATCACAGATAATAAGTGGCAGAGATGGGATCTGAGCTCAGGTGTCCTTGACTTGAATCAGCCCAAGTTATTTCCACTACAACTCATGCCCTCCAGCAATATAGTACATAAGTATGTGCACACGCTTATATACACACACACACACACACACACACACACACACACACACACACACATGCCTCAGCCCAGAATCACATGCTCAGACAGAGTTGCTAGATCCTACCATTCCCTCCCTTATACCTTTCTCCCTCCATTCATACAGATTTTAACTAATTAATCCCCAACAGCCCAATTCCACTTTCTCAAGGCCCAATCTCCAGCATGCTCAGTTCTTGATACCAGACAAGTCTGGTGCATTCCCCTTCTCCACCTGTGAAGCACAACCATATTGATGTATATTCTCCTCTCTTGCCCATACTTTTCACTTTATCCAGACCCAGCCAAAATCACACATACACACACACACACACACACACACACACACACACTACACTTCTTTGTGCAAACTCAGCCTACTCCTTACTTTCTTTCCCTCAAGCCTATTCTTCTTTCTATGTTTTCTATCACCAAGGCATAATCAACAACCCACTCACCTATCCAAGGCAGAAACTGGGATGTCATCCTTGATTTCACCTCCCTCTCTCTCTCTCTTGCACACCCCTCACATACAGCCATAGTTCTATCAACTCTATGTCCTTTAATATCTTTCCACACCATTCCCTTCTCACAGTCATTATTATTACAACCTCAGCCTGAGCCATCATGATCTCTTGTTTTATTACTATGGTAAAGTCCTCCCAGACTCCAGAATGTTCTTCACAGAATGTCAGTGTAAGCATGGCATGTTCTATCTTCAACAAGTCTCAAAGACTTAGCCTGGCCCTTCATAATCCATCATTTCCCTAAAGACTTCTTGTTACTTGCAACTGCCTAAATACTAGTATACCAGGCTCTTTTGCCCTATCCTCCTTCTCCCTGATGTCTAGCTCATTCCTTTCAGCCCTTCAAGCCTCTTACTGGAATCTTCCTATCATCCTCCACTATCCACTAGATTGATTTCCCTTCCTATTTGCTCCCTTGGTACTCTATGCCTCCCTCTTTATAATAATGTAATTACCTCTTACTTCTCTATCTCCCCTGCACAATATGTGCTGGAAATGTTTAACAGTTGGTTTCAAGGAACGGAGCCCTGATTTTTAACATTTGCCAATTTCCATGGTGTAAATACTCCCACCACAGCATATTCAATCTACCAACACAATGTCACTGAGTATATGGAGGTGGGAAGAAATGTGCAGCAAGCACATTATTATATCACCATATAGTATTTCCACTATACAGATATAAGAGACATAGTCTAGGGCAATGGTCGCCAATCTTTCAGACCTCGTGGACCACCAGTGGTCCTCGGACCATTGGTTGGTGACCGCTGGTCTAGGAGACAAAGATCATAGTAAAATAAATGGGAAATGATGAGTTTTGAGTGTTTCTTACACTTGTTTTTAATATAATTAGGTTACATAATTTAATTTTTAATAAAAGTTGTATTTAAAAAATTGACTCATAAAATTCCTAAAATTAAGCAGCTTTTGCAAGTGGATGATTGTTGGCTCAAGCACAACCCTGCTCACCCAACTTTGAGCTCCATGGAATACAGGATGGTGTCTTATTTCCCTCTCTATTTTTAGCCTCTGGCACATGACAGGTGCTCAATAAGTGATTATTTGAGTAAATGAAGGAATGGGTAAGTAAATGAGGTATAACTACCAACTATTCCATCTTTCTTCACTTCCCCTTATAAAAATAATTATGGCTTTATTCCTCTAACTTCCCCTCCTTCTTTCCCCTTGGGGGATTTGAGGAATTATTTCTTAGCTGTCTAGTTCCCTGCATTGGTGATACAGAATCAGGAGAATGGGGGGCAGAGAAAGCCAGCATCAACTAGAGAAAAGGGAAACAGCAAGAATGGTTGGTGTTGTTGCTTACTGCATTCATTCTTAGGCTCTTTCCATCGCTGAGGAAAATTCAGGCAATGAATTGAAAGAAAAAGACACTGGATAGCATGTCAGCAAAGTAGAAAACAGAAAAGCCTCTGAGCAGGCTGACTGTGCAGAGGTATTTGGGGGATCTGTCAGATGAGGAGCTCCAGAGCATGCAGGGTGTGAAAGAGGAGGAGAGGAAAGGGTAGCCTTAGAAATGCTGCTGAGGCTAGGAACTACATAGCCGGTAAAAGGCTTCAAGAGGTGCAAATACAGTTTAGGGAGAGTGTGCTGATACTGGGCAACATACACAGAGCCCAGGCACATTATATTCAGGCTACAGATGAGACAGAAAAATGGCAAAGTCGCTTAGAGAAGGGGGAAAATAGCCTGCATGGTATCACTAGTAGTTGAAAGTCGACCCATGAACCAGTCGACTGGAGGTCATGATTCAATTCCCAGTCAGGGTACATGCCTGGGTTATGGGCTCAGTCCCCAGTAGGGGATGTGCAGGAAGCAGCCAATCAATGATTTACTCTCATCATTGATACTTCTTTCTCTTTCCCCTTCTCTCTTCCTCCCTATAAAATCAATAAAAATATATTTTTGAAAAAATAAAACTGTGCCAAATCATTAAAAATCCCTCATTTAAAAAAAAAAAAATGTACTCTTTGCCGAAACCGGTTTGGCTCAATGGATAGAGCGTCGGCCTGCGGACTGAAAAGTCCCAGGTTCGATTCCGGTCAAGGGCATGTACCTTGGTTGCAGGCACATCCCCAGCAGGGGGTGTGCAAGAGGCAGTTGATCGATGACTCTCACCGATGTTTCTAATTCTCTACTCTGTATCTCTGTAAAAAATCAATAAAATATATATTTTTTTAAATAAAATAAAATAAATGTACTCTTTAGAAACGGAAACCAAAAAATAAGAATCAGAGGGAGAAAGCCCTCGGTCCCACTCATCCCACATTATCCAGGAAGGAAAATGATTTAATTATCAGACATAGTCATTTGGTTCAGCCTCAGGTCAGATCCCTGTTGTGAAGCTTAAGTGCCATAACTTAGCTCCCCGTTTACTGTGCAGCCTTTTGACCAAATTAGCCTCCCCCATGGTTCTCCTTCAGGAAGCAAGAAACGTGGTGGCAGGCCCTCAGAAGCATCTTGCCAGGAACTGTTTTCACAGCAAATTAACAAACTGTTGTACACCAGGTTCTTGCGAGTTCATCAGCTTAACTCTGCTTCTCCAAGTCTGGGCAGCCACAGAACGCTGACAAGATAGGATTTGGGAACCTACGGGGCTCTGGGCAAACTGCAGATCTGGCATGTTTCCCAATCCTAAAGTTCAAGGAATGCCCACTGACTTGGGATAATGTGCACAGCTTAAAAGGCCAAGGGGGCTCATTAGTTATGTCCTACTCTCTGAGGTTCTTCACTGTGTGGCCAAACCAGCCCAAATGAAAGAAGTCTGGATCCTCTAGGACCTGTGACACAGCGCTACTTCACCCCACGGACTGCGGGAAACGGCAGCGCTTACTGGAGACAGTATTATTCATTGTATTGAATTTGGAATTTTCACACAAGGCCATCATAATTCATCAAAGCCAACCAGCAGCTGTTGCCATTCTTATAATCAGGCTCAAGAACAGGTATGTTATTAATCACATTCCTAAGGGTCCGATTCACAGACCACTTCCTTCAAAACCCAGGGGTAAAAAATCTCTTAAGTGTGCTGTGTAAAAATGTGAAACACAAGAGAAACGCTTGAGTTCAGACAGAATTAGACAAGGAGCAAGGAAGACTAAAAGAAAGCACACCCCTTGTTATGTGGTATTTTGGAAGTCAAACTTCTGTTTGGTTTGAATAGGAAAACTGAGCTTTTCCATGTGTATAGTTTTGATAAAGGCTACAACAGATATTCATAAGTTAAAAAGAAAAGTCCAGGAAATTTGTGCTGAGACTCTAAAAATCCTTATAAATGATAAAAAAATAAATTTAAAGAAAAAAAAAAGTTACAGATACCTAGCTTGAGAACCACTGAACTTATTTAAGGGGGTGGGGGGCGGGGGGGAGGTGGATCTGAGAACAAAGAATGTTCAAGTTATTTTTTAATACTTTATTAAAGTTCTTTTCAGGCTAACCTAGTTCTAGGGTTCATCTAGCAATTGGGGGGAAAAAAAAAAAAAAGTAGGTCAGTTTTATAATGGCAAATTTCATCAAATAAAGAACTTGCTTTGGAAAAGTAATCCAACAATGTTTTTGTCTGGATCTGGAATAACAATCTAAAACCTAGCAAGCAAAATCCTAAAAACCCAAACCTGAGTATGGGGAAACAAAGTGGTTTCTGTCATTGATTATTTTTTTGTGTTTTTTTGTTGTTGTTTGTTTGTTTGTTTGTGGTTTGTGTGGTGTGTGTGTGTGTGTGTGTGTGTGTGTGTGTGTGTTTTGGGGGAGGGGGGTGGGGGTGGGGTTTGTAGTTGAAACCTTACTTCACCAAAAAGTTTTTCCAAAATGGAAAATTGTATCTCAATTATCATGGATGAAATGCACATCTGCTTCAGGCAACAGTGATGTCCAAAAATGTATTTAAAAGCTCCTACCCATGACTTCTGAGGCAGGTGAGGACTCAGCAATGTGCCGTGGGAAGAGAGAAAAAGCTAAAGCACTGCACTCAACACTTGTTCTTCCCTGGATCTTGACAGCATTTTTTACCTGGCATCACAAAACCCAGCCTTGAGAAAGCATCAGTTCTCTAAATGGTGTCTTCTCAGAAAACATGGTCTATCTGTTCTTGGATCAAGGGCAAAGAGACATGCTCCATCCAGTTCTAAAGCTCCCCAAGGTCCAGGAGCAGGCTCTCCTTAGTAAAGATGAGCTATTCTCCCTATGAGGACTGTTCACATAAATTCATGGCATAATCTTGGGTGCCTGAGGCCCACCTTAAGCAGGAGCATCCTGATACTTCTGATAAAAAAAAAAAAAACAACAACAAAAAAAAAACACAATTTTAGGAAAAATGGACAACCAACTTCCCCTTTTTATGATGTTCCTTTCAAAAGTTGTGGTTCTCTGCAACTCTTGCAGATATGCCAGAGACTAGGTCTGAAAATAAAATTTTAATTATGGCAAAATATATGTAACATGAAATGTACTATTTTAACCATCTTTTACTGTACATTTCAGCAGCATTAAGTGCTGGGAACCAATACCAGCATGTAATAATCACAAGAGTTTCACCAAAAAAGTTGGTGAAACTTGGACGGCTCAACAAGGGTGAACCACATTTGTAGTTTACTTGTTGAAACTGCTAAATGGCACTTCCCCCAAACCTGAATAGGATTGTTAACTGCCAGACACAGCTCAGGGCATTTTATTGCCTCCTTTTGGCCAAACACCTGAACAGCTGTAGGCTATTCCCCAAACTGACAATGCTTCTGTACCTTTTGATACCTTGCCCTTTGAAGTGTATATCTCTGCCTTGCCTTGGGACAAATTCTGTTGAATAAAAGCACAGGGTCCTTGGTCAAAGAGGGAGTCTTTAGCTCCTTCAGCTGAAAATCCTCGACCCCCCAATGCCTTTCAAAATTATCTTTCATCTCTGGACTCCTTAATCAACTATGTGAAGCCCCTTTTTCCAGAATGCTGAACCCTTTGTAAGGCTGAGAAAAGAACCCCGACAATTAAGTACATTTAATTGTGCAACCATCACCACCATCCATCTCCAGAACATTTTCATTTTCTCAAACTGAAACTCTACCCATAACTCTCCATTCCTCCCTCTCCCCAACCATTAGCAACCACCGTTATACTTTCTGTCTATTAATTTGACTACTCTAGGAATTTCATATGTTAGAAATTTATTTTAATTCATCTATAAGCCTGATTTCCAGAACTGAAATAAAATCCCAATAGCAAGAGCAACTGCCATTTTCAATGTCCATCTGCTCTACGCGCGCGCATACACACACACACACACACACACACACACACACACTATCACTGTAGTAACTGAGAGCCTTTTCCTTTGCAAAATAGAAAACAGAATCATCTTCCTCTGACAAACCAAGTCACAGAGATTCTTCACACAGAGAGATGGGAAACAGCTTCAGAAGGACATACAGCTGAAGAGCTGGCAGGATGCAACAAAAATGAGTGTAAATTCACAGGTTCTTCACCGAAACCGGTTTGGCTCAGTGCATAGAGCGTTGGCCTGTGGACTGAAAGGTCCTGGGTTCGATTCTGGTCAAGGGCATGTACCTTGGTTGCGGGCACATCCCCAGTGGGGGGTGTGCAAGAGGCAGCTGATCGATGATTCTCTCTCATCGATGTTTCTAACTCTCTATCCCTCTCTCTTCCTCTCTGTAAAAAATCAATAAAATATATATATTTTTTTTTTTAATTCACAGGTTCTTCTTAATATTTTGGCCTGAACAAAGGTGTATTCGGTGGTTCCAAATCTCAGGGTGTCTATAAAAAAGAAGACTGAGGTAGGTCTTGTTGAAACTAGAAGAAAAAATGCCAACCCCTGTATTTGACTACGAGAAGATAGTTTAGGTAAAAAATCCTGGCCTGATAAGCTCTCCCTAATTTTCTCATGGGAATGGTCCCACATAATCTGCTTTGGATGACAAATATAGGAAGGCCCTAAAATAAGCAATGTTAGTGTCATGGGGTTCAACAGGGCAATAAATGAATACCAATGATAACAGCAACTACCATTTACTGAGTACTTCCCTCTGTGCCAGAAAAACTTGACTAGGTGCTTTCTACATCTTTTCTCATTTGATCTTCACAACAATTCCATGAGGCATAAATACTATTGTACTCCTTTTGCACCAAAAAGAAAAATTATTTCTAAAGAAATGTGACACACTCAAGGTCACACAGTTTATGAAGTAGATTTACTGCAAGATCTCTGTTACTCCAAAGCCCATGTTTTCAATTAGTGGCCTTTAAAGGTAGAGTTATTTTCATACCCTTATGGCAAAGAAAGAAAATTGTTCATTAAAAATCTCGTGGCTGAAAATGTTTAATGCTTAAAAATAGCCCCAATTAAGCTTCATCGGGTTAAGTGTGGAACAAGCCCCACATTCAGGATTCCACCAGTCTCTGGAGGTTTGACATGTGATACTGGACCAGTCACTCAGCTTCTCTGACCCTGAGTTTCTCAGGGAACTTGTAAAACAAGACCAATTCCCCGCTTCTCCCCTACCTCAAAGCATTCCACAGGGTCAATTACCCGTACTGAGATAATAAGGCCGATATCCAAGGATGAACCTATTGGCCAAAAGTTTTAAATCTCCTCTCTAACCAATTTGCTTTTTAATTATCAGAGCTTCCCACAAAAGTAATCAACTAATCAGTAAATTATTATCCAGGACCTGCTATACACGCAGGCACAGAGCAGTCACTGAGGACTTTTCCGAGGTATAGGCACCATCCTTGTCCTTGAGGACCTGTCTCCAAACTTGGGGAGTTATCAGATATAAAAAACAAAAACACAAAAATTCTGGTGGCTGGATCTATTGTTCAGTGCCCAACTATGAGATACCTAGAGATACTGGAATTCATAAGAGCATTACTGGGACCAGAAAAGCTGAGGTTTCCCGGATAGAGTGGGATTTTAAAACTTCTTGAGAAAAGGAAAGGGAAAGTATTCTAGGCAAAAGTAATGCCTGAAGGTAAGGATCTGAGTCTGGATGGAATACAGGATGAGCAATCACAAGAGACACCAATAGATCCCTTGGGCATACGGTGAGCAATAGAAATGGAGACTGGAACCAGGTTTCAGAAGACAAATGCCTGGCATGGTAAGTCGGTCCTGGAGTAGAAACAAAATATAATGAGCTGAATGACCTGAAGAATGTTGGAAGATGCTCAGTTTGTATTTCTCGCTACTCTCTGTCTCCAGTACGGGAAAAGCACAAGAACATATGCAAAAACCAGGTGTTATAAAGCAAATGACATCAGCCATGCCGGCTGAAAGGCACTGAATATTGAAGTACAAGAGAGTTCCTTGAGGGCACGAACCCCTTACATTTCCTAATACAATCCTGGGACACATTAGGTGCCCAAACATGCTTGGGAAGCAGTCCTGTGATCTGCTGCTGCTAGTTTCAGGTGGACCTTTCAGCCCATTATACCGTGAGTCAAGAAAAGAGGCCTGGTCCAGAACCCCTAACCTCCATTCACATCACCGCACCCTACTGCTGGATACCATACAATGGAAAGGTAAAGACACTGCCACCTGGGCCCCAAGTGTAGGAAACAGGCTACATGGAGTCCAACACGATGCTTCTGCTGCAAAAAGCATCCAGGGATAGATCAGCAGCATACTCCGTCCAAAAAGTCCCAGACTCGTGAAGTCACATCAAGAAACACAGTCCTGCCCTGGCAGATGTGGCTCAGTGATTGGAACTCCAGCCATGTACTGAAGGGTCATGGGTTCAATTCCCAGTCAAAGGCATGTACCTGGGTTGGAGGTTCAAATCCCAGCCCTGGTTGGGGACCGTGCAAGAGGCAACTAATCAATGTATCTCTCTCATATTAATGTTTCTCTCTCCCTCCCTTTTTTCCTCCCTCACTCCCTCCCTCCCTCTGTCTTCCTCCCCTCCCTCTCTCCCTTCACTGTCTCCAAAAATCAATGGGAAAAATATTCTCAGGTGAGGATTAACAAAAAAAAACAAAAAAAAAAAACAGAGACAGACAGAGAGAGAGAGAGAGAGAGAGAGAGAGAGAGAGAGAAGAAGAAGAAGAAGAAGAAGAAGAAGAAGAAGAAGAAGAAGAAGAAGAAAAGAAAAGAGAAGAGAAGAGAAAAAGAACAAGAACCCCTGAGGCCTGTTCAGAAAAGAGGACACCCAGCAATCCTGTCAGGCCTGATGAGGTCTAGAGATGTTTAATGACATCACTCTGCACCTTGAGGTACAAGAGTTGGGGCAATCTTGTACCTCAAGGAAGTGCACAGGAAGTGTTTACTCTCCAGACAGTGTGGGTTTAATTAAACCTGTTATCATTTAACCAGCAGCTTACCATCTGCATCAAACTGGCAACTCAAAGCAGCAGCCCTCCCTCAGTGGTGCACTTGCATGGCCTGACCCCTCCCTGCTGCCGTCTCACCTAGAGGAAAATGACAAGCCTTGTTCTCCACCAGCTGCAGATGCACAGAAAGAGGCTGGCACAACGAGATGTTCTGGCACACAGAGGAATGACCCGCCGTGCACTGCACTGGGCACCTTCACAGTGAAAGAGTCAGATCCCCAGATAATAGTTTAAAATTTACAAACATGTGCTTGCCAGGAAATAAACCCTTACTAGTTAGATCCTGCTCGACAAATTGCTGATTCCTATTTCATAAGAAACCCCTGGTGAAAGAAGCAAGGAACTGTTCCTCTTAAGAACACACCTTCCAGTATCATTTATAAACTTTTCAATGCAAATGAAAGTCAGATCAGAGTGAGTGTCATCTGATAGGTTTCTCTCCTTACCTGAATTTGTGTTCGTATACAGGCACACAGGCAGGCAGGCAGGCAGGCAGACAAGCTCTCTCGCTCTCTCTGCTCTCGCTCTCTCTCTCTCTCTCTCTCACACACACACACACACACACACACACACTTTCTGGAACGACATTACCATAACATGGTTGCTGAAGATTTGAGCATGTAAGTGTAAAAATGCAATCACTCTATGTCTGGCCAGCCCTGCTATCACATTAAAAAAATAAAAAACACCGCGGGGAAAGTGGCCAGAAAAGGGAAATGCCATGAGAAAGGCAATCCTGATCCAGCCCATGCTGAAACTATTCCCAAACACCAGCCAGGAAGTCCTCTCTCAGGGTGCTCCGCTGCCCAGCAAATCCAGACCTGCCTTTATGGAAGCTAATCTCTGGAGAAAGGGCTTCCCTGCTCTATCCGGCCTCCCGCTGGGATCCATCAATGGCCAGGTCTTCCTTCCGACCCTGCCTAGCTAATGCAAACACAAAAGCTGGTGGCTGCCGCACGAGCACACGTTCACTTACACACACACACCACACACTTGCACATACATACCTTTCAGCCTCCATTGTGCGAGGCCCAGCGGGGGTGGCAGCTGCTGAATTGTGCATGCACCCAGAGATCCTAGCTCTGTTATCAGTTCTCGCAGCCAGCCAGCAGATCTGATCAGCAACAGTGATTCAGCATGGCTGCAAATGAAACCTCCTCCCTCTCGATCCTCCTTCCTCTGACTTACTAGCGGCAGCTTCTACCGCAGAAGCAGCAGCAACAGAAAATGTCTTACCCAGAGCTCCCTGCAGTCCTTTCAGCAGCTAAAAGCAGCAACCCACTTGCTCCCCCTCCCCCGCAGGCTTGCCGCTCCTCCGTCTCCTAGGAACAGCGTAGCTCCAGCAACCCAACTGCGGTGCCACCTTCCCCACTGCCTCCACATCTGCCCAGGCATCCCCAGCCCAGGCGACCTGCCCACCCCAAGGACTCGCGTCTTATCTGCCTAGACTGCAACGACTCGGGCAGTTATTCACAAGCCCAAGAAATACCGGCCCCCACCCACTCCCCTGCCCCCATAAGCTACGAGTCTGGCAGCCCGGCCAGATTGCTGGAATGAGGAGGCCCCTCCCTCTGAGGCTTGCAGTGGAGTTTATCCACCTGGGGAAATTGACTTGTAGGTCACAGCTCATGTTCCAATTCCTTCTCCTAAAACCTACGGTAGCTCTGGGAGTCTGATAGATAAGGAATAGTTAGTGGGAGAGAGCCTGATAGAATCGAGAAGAATGCACAGAGAAATTAGGAAAGGAAACTGGCAGATATATAGGTGAAAATGAAACAAACCCCATTTTACTGCAAGAGGCCAAATTTCATAGCACAAACCTAAAATAGCTTCCCAGAGTCTGTCGTATTGAAATTTGACTAAGCTGTGTCTCCCACTGACTCCCCACCTCCAGCATAAGCATCTCACACCCTTGTTCACTCCAGCTGTTGGGACTCACTGACTAAACTCTAAAACATAATCTTGGGGAGGCAGGAGGCCAGTCTGTGTCCTAGCCACAGCCTAGAGGCTTAGAGGTAACTAAGGCAGCCACTGATGATTGACTCTGCACAAAAATGGGTTTAGAAGCTTCCCTGATGCCTCAGGAAATCACACATGGGCATCTCTATTCTGGACACCCCTTCCCCATGTCACACCTGTTCTTCTCAGGATCCGCAAGACCACTAGCTATCTGAGTGACTTTCAGCAAGTCTTTTCTTCACTGTGGACCTCAGTCTCTCATCTCAGAATGAGACCAGACAATCTCAAGAGTCCCTTTCACCTCTAAAATCACAATAAGTGTAAAAAATGTCTTAATGTTCTATTTTTTTTTTTTCCTCATTAGAGTAACCCATGAGATTATTTTAAGGAGAAAATCTTATTGGACTCTAATTTTTTGTAGGATGCTCCAGGAAAAGTATGAGAGATGCTCAATAAATCTATTATTGTTATAATTTAGGCATTTTTTCACTGCTAAAAGCTTAAAACCAAGGCAGGAGGGAGGGGCATTGAGGTAATACAAACGAAGAGTAACTTAAACTTAATTTAGTCTGTTGAACTCAAACTGGCTAGGATGTTATTTTCAAAGGTTATCTCTGATATGTCAGGGCCTTCTTAGATTAGGCCATAACCCAAATTCATTCTTTCTCAAATAAGAAGAAACCTAGTTGGTCTTATTTACACCCATCAGCCCTGTTTCACCACTTCGTCTCACAACACTCCTCTCATCTTTTGCCCGTATGTCTCTTCCTCCTCTAATCAGTCTTATGGCTCTACTCCAGATATTTCCTCTTGAAGTAAAGCACACAGACCAGGAGTAGCTAGCATCACAAATAAGGAAACTGAAGTGCAGACATCCACCAGGAAGACAAATGGGTGATTCATAAAAATAAAAATAAAAAGATATGAAAATAAGAGGAGTCTCTCTTTTACAACTTCATGCCCTCATTCACAACTTCACCATTCAGGAAAAGAGGGAAACATCACATCTAACAAACCAGAGAGAAATAAAGAAAAGAAAAGAAAAGAAAAGAAAAGAAAAGAAAAGAAAAGAGAAGAGAAGAGAAGAGAAGAGAAGAGAAGAGAAGAAAAGAAAAGAAAAGAAAAGAAAAGAAAAGAAAAGAAAAGAAAAGAAAAGAAAAAGGCCAGGAAAGGAAATATACAAGGGCTGAACATATTCATGTTTCAATATTACAGCTATTGAGGGGCAGTTTAAAACTTGACAGAATTTTCTTTGCAATCCACTTTTGCCATGCTAACTCACTACAATGTATGTGTTGAAACCATACCACTACCATCTACACCGCTCACTCTATCTACAAGAAGTACACAGGACACACACAATTCTGAGAAGGCAATCAAGAAAAAACTATCTAGTAAAACCAGGGCCAAAGCTAAGTCAAGAATTAGTCTCCAGACTGCTGGCACAAAGTTCCTGCCCTAATCGTCTCCAGTGTGGGCTAGGGTTTACATTTTCTACCTCATTATCCAAATGTTTTCTGGGCCACAACCTGAACCTGTTTGCTCCAGGGTAGCCTTCCGGAATGGACTTCGGATTAAGAAAAGTTGCTAATGAATTCCTGCAGTGGAGGAAAGATAAAAGCACCAAAGTAGTGTCTGCCTAAAGGAAGAGGCCTCGCAATAGTGCCTTACCCCTTTCTCAGCTCACCTTCCCATAGTCAAGCCTCCTCCCCCGGCTTACCAATAGTGGCCTCACCTTTCCATCCAAAGCAGCTTTGCTCAGGATCCTTCAGCTCTATGCAGCTCAGGAAGAACCATGTTAGAAGAAATTTTGTTGTTGTGGATTTGGTCTAGAAAGTTCTCTGCTATACACTCTATCTCACCACAAGTAGTCAGTGCAGCATAGTTTATCTGGAGAGAATGAGAAGACCAAACATTCTTAAGTTTTTTAATTGAATGTATTTGGATGAAATTGGTTAATAAAATTATGTAGGTTTCGTGGGTACAATTCTATAACACATCATCTGCCTATTGTATTGTGTGTCCACCACCCCAAGTTAAGTCTTTCCATCAGGATTTATCCCCTCTTTACCCTCTTCTACCTCCCCACCCCATTCCCTCTGGTAATCACCATACTGTTGTTGTTTTTGAGGTTTTTTGTTGTGTGTTTGTTTGTTTGTTTTTGCTTAATCCCTTCACCTTTCCACCCAGTCCTCCAATCCCTCCCCTCTGACGGCTGTCAATTTGTTATCTATGAGTCTGTTTCTCTTTTGATTGTTAGTTCATTTTATTCAGTAAATTCTACATATAAGTGAAATCATATAGTTGTCTTTTTCTGGCTGGCTTATTTCACTTAGCATAATACTCTCCTGGTCTCATTCTTCCTTTTAAGTATATTTTCTTCTTCTTTTTTTGCTTTTATCTTTCTCCAGGACTTCAGTTCCCTACATGTGCAGGCACCTTAATGTGGTATAGTGATCCCACACCTAACTATGCAGCAGAACCAGCTGACAAATATTATAGGCATCAGAGAATCAAAAGGCACAAGAAACTTTTTTTTTAATTGAATAAATCTTTGTTGTTCAGATTATTATAATTGTTCCTCTTTTTTCCCCTATATCTTCCCTTCACCTGGTTCCCACCGCACCTTCTGCCCTTACCTCCTCCCCCACTCCCTGCCCACTGTCCTCAACTAAAGTGTACGATTTTTGTCCAGTCTCTGGACACCCCGACACCCCCTACAACCGTTTCCTCCCGAGAATTGTCAATCCACTCCCTTTCTATAGCCATGATTCTATTATATTCACTAATTTATTCTGTTTATCAGATTTTTTTATTCACCTGATTCTTATTTTTATTATTTATTTATTTATGTTTGTTTGTTTATTTATTTAATAAAAAGATTGTGTTTTATTTGGGGCAACTTTGAAAGCAGAAACTGAGGAAGATCAGGACAGCTCAACCACTGTTGGCCACTTCCTGTGCAGCCATCTTGGATCCTCCCCCTCACCTGATTTTTAGATTCATTGTGTTGATAGATATGTATTTGTATACATACGTACCTGGAACCTCAACAGATGTCCAGGTGAGGTATCAGACCGCCCCCAGGGGCCCAGATGGCCCTCCCTGAACCCAGACCTCCATCCAGGACTCAGACCTACCTATTTGTCACAGACCGTTATGGGTGAGGACCAGAAGGGCATTCCAGGGAACCCTACTGGAAGCCAGTGCCTGTTCCCTTGATTGGAATCTAAATATCCAGGATAGTCCTGGCCACCATTTCATTATCCCAGGCTTGCACTTGCCCCAAACCTCCCACCTGGGTCCATAGTGCCCCCTGGCCACACCTTGCTCGAGCACCCAGACCTATATCAGGGCTCAGACCTATATCCGGGTCCCAGACCTTGATGATGGCGGGGCCGAGAGGCCAACCCTGGACCCAGGTAAAAAACCTCGAACACAAACTTGTAACCGGGAACTAGATCTCTATGTGTAACCCCAACAACCATTCCATAACGCAGATGTTCAGGTGAGGTACCAGACTGACCCTGGGGCTCATCCTTCTCTCTGGGCCCGAACTGCCCTCAGACAGCCAGATCTCCATCGGGGTCCAAGACTATCATGGCAGGTCCGAGAAGCTCAGGTCTGAAACACAGAATCCAGTCTTATATCAGGGGTATAGTTCTCCATTTGTGAGAACACCATTCGATAACCCAGATGTCCAAGTGAGATACCAGGCCAGACCCTGAGCCCAGAAGTCCCTTCGTGGCTCGAACTGCCTTCCCAGGACCCAGACCTCCATCAGGGACTCAGAACCTACAATCAGGTCCTAGACCATTATTGGTGAGGATCACAAGGCCATTCCGGGGACACAGACTTGAACCCACTGCCTATTCCTTTATTGGAATTTAAATATCTAGGCAATTCTTGACGACCAATTCATAATCCCAATGTCTTGCCCTTTACCCAAAACTCCTTTGTGGGCACATAGCGCCCCCTAGTGACCACACGTCTCTCCCGGCACCCAGACCTATATCCTGGTCCAAGACCTACATCCCAGTTCCAGATCTTCATGGCGGGGGCCAAGAAGGCCAACCCGGGGCCCAGGTTACAAACACTGAACACTGATGTATCAGGAGACTAGATCTCAATGCGAAATGCAAACTAACCCAGATTTCCAGGTGAGGTACCAGACCACCCCCTGGGCCTTAGTCCTCCCTCCCGGGCTTGAACTGCCCTCACAGGACCCAGACCTCCATCCAGGGATCAGAACTACATCCGGGACCCAGACTATCATGGCGGGGCCAAGAAGATTATTTCGGGGCCCAGGTCTCAAACACAGAATCCAGACTTGTATCAGGGGTGTACTTCTCAATTTGTAACCCAGACCACCATTTCCATAACCCAGAAGTCCCGGTGAGATACCAGACCACCCCCAGGAGCCCAGATGTCCCTCCCTGGCCCCAAAGGCCCTCCCAGGACCCAACTTCCATCCGGGGCTCAGACCTACATCCTGGTCACAGACCATTATGGCGAGGGCCAGAAGGCCATACCTGGGAAACATACTGGAAGCCAGTGACCACACCTTCCTCGAGCACTCAGACCTATATCCAGGGCTCAGACATTCATGGTGGGGCCGAGAAGGCCAACCTGGAGCCCAGGCCACAAACCTCGAACATAGAGTTGTATCAAGAGACTAGATCTCTATGCGTAACCCCAACAACCATTCCATAACCCAGATGTTAAAAAATTTTTATTAAGACTTAACATAAGACTGGTGCAGCTCCATCTGAACAAAAATAAATGTGAGAAAACTGAGGTTCTTAGAGTAATATGACCAATCCATGTGCCTCTCTCACATCAATGTTTCTCTCCCTCCTCTGCCCCGCTTGCTTGCTTCTCTGCAGCTTCGCTCCTTTCTGCAGTGCTTGGCTTCTTTCTACGTGTCTTCAGTCTTCACTCTGGCCTGGGTATGCAAATTAACCACCATCTTAGTTGGGGCAATTTGCATACTCACCCTGATTGGCTGGTGGTTGTGGCTTGTGGGTGTAGCGAAGGTATGGTTAATTTGCATGTTTCTCTTTTATTGGAGAGGATAATTTTTATTGTGTAGAATACACATAAAATTTACTATTTTAATTATTTTTAAGTGCACAAAGAAGTGACATTAAGTACATTAACAATGTTGTGCACCATCACCATATCCATCTCCAGAATATTTTCATCATCCCCAAAGAATAGTAAATAGTAATTAAATAGTAATTTTTCATTCTCCCCTCTTCCAAACCCCTGGTAACCTCTAATTCTACTTTCTGTCTCTATGAACTTGCCTAAGTACCTCGTGTAAGGACAATCATACAATATTTGTCATTTTTTGGTGTCAGGCCTATTTCACTAAGCATTATGTTTTGTTTTTATTTTTTATTTCAGAGAGGAAAGGAGAGGGAGAGAGAGACTGAAACATCAATGATGTGAGAGAATCATTAATTGGCTGCCTTCTGCACACCCCCTACTGGGGATCAAGCCCGCCAAGTGCCCATGACCAGAATCAAACCCTGGACCCTTCAGTCCGCAGGCCAATGCTCTATCCCCTGAGCCAAACCGGCTAGGGCATAGCCTAATGTTTTTAAGGTTCATCCGCGTTGTAGCGTGTATCAAAATTTCATTTTTTTCCCACTAATCATCCAAGAGATGTCTTTTATTTTTTAATACTTCTACTTTATTTATACAACTTCCAGTGAGTGATGATGACCAATGCAGGTTCCTTTGGGAAGTCCCTGTTTCTAGTAGAGTTTGGGAGAAATCTAAGCCCAGTGGGACGAGGATCAAAAGCACCTCAATTCCCATTACTTACCTTGAGTAATGTTAACTTGCTGACTTCTAGTCAGACTCACTTTCTCTACTGCCAATGTCGGCAATGAATTTAGACCTGACCAATCTCAAATTTTAAAATATTATTTTAAGGAGGGGGGGAGGGGAGGGAGGGAGAGAGAGCGCGCAATTGTCTCCCATCATGTCCTGACATAGGTATGTGCCCTGATCAGGAATCGGACCTGTGATTTTCTGGTGCACGAGACAATGCTCTAACCAATTGAGCCCCACCGGCCAGGGCCAACCTCAATTTTTATGAATATGAGTAGAGTGCCTGCCGCCCTTCTCACATTCCGTAAGGCTTTTCATCCCCAAAGGTCTACACATTGGCAATGAAATTTAATTTTTTGTGGCTGAATAATATTCCATTGTATGTATATATCACATTTTGTTTATCCAGCCATCTGTTGATAGAAAACATTTTTTTATACTTTACCTTTTCACAGAGCACAATTTAGTAAACATTTCCCTGATGTTTGACATTTACAGGTTCCAATCTCTTGCTACAGATAATGTTATGATTGCCTTTGTGCAAACTCTGTTTTCCTTTTATTAAATTGTGTTTTTTGGGTTAAATTCCTAGTACTCAAGTCCTAGAGTCAAAGGATATGAATACTTTATTGATTCGCACTAAATAGATTCATATTTATCCTCCTCGTTCATCATCTTTCCCAGCCTGATGATGAAATTAGTATCTGTAATTTGATATAAAAGTATAAAACTTTGATTAGAATCAATTGGAAGGTACAAACAATTCCACCAATTGAAAATAAAAGCTTCAAGTTCATGGATATATGGACCGAGAGATTTGAGGGGAACTTTCTGTGACTCTGATGTTAGGAGTAAAGAAATTGAGATGTCAAATGGGCATTTTAGTCACAATCTCTCTTCTATGTAACCCAAGTCTCATCTTCTCTGTACCAAACTCTATTACAAGAGTTTGGCTCAGTGGATAGAGCGTCAGCCCAAGGACCTCAATTGCAGGCTCAATCCCCAGCCCTGGTTGGGACATGTGTGGGAGGCAACCAATAAATGTGGCTCTCTCGCATCAATGTTTCTCTTTTATGACAGCAAAGATGGACCTGAGGATTATTTTGCTAAGTGAAATAAGCTAGTCAGAAAAATGCAAATATCATATGATTTCACTTGTATGTGGAATGAACAAATTTTTTTTAAAAAAGAGACTCATAGATACAAAGAATAGACAGCTGTCAGAGGGAAGGGGATTAGGGACTAGCTAAAAAAGGTGAAGGGATTAAGAAAAAAACAATAACTCATAGATACAGACAACAGTATGGTGATTACCAGAGGGAAAGGGAGGTAGGAGAGGGCCAAGGGGTATAAATGGTGATGGAAGGAGACTTCACTTTGGGTGGTGAACACACTAGAATATATAAGTGATGTGTTGTAGAACTGTACATTTGAAACAATTTTATTAATCAATGTCACCCCAATAAATTCATAATAAATAAATATCAGCTCCATTGACGGCAGGGACTTTTTAAATATACGTTCATGTTTTATATATGTTTTTATATATGTTTTAAAATGTGTTTTTATTGACTTTAGAGAGAGAAGGAGATGGAGAAACATTGATATAAGGGAGAAACATAAATCAGCTGCCTCCCATACACACCCCGACCAGGTGGCCAGGGCACTGCTCTATTTCCAGCTGAATCATCAAGCATAAGAGTCATAAACTTAACCTGACATCATAGGAAAACAGGGAGACAATTTCAAATGAGAAAATTTATGATAGGTGAGGAGAGTAACATAGTGCAAATAGGTCTTTTTTTTATTATTAAAAGCAGAGGATAGCCAAAACCGGTTTGGCTCAATGGATAGAGTGTCGGTCTGCGGACTGAAGAGTCCCAGGTTAGATTCCAGTCAAGGGCATGTACATTGGTTGCGGGCACATCTCCGGTGGGGGGTGTGCAGGAGGCAGCTGGTCGATGTTTTTCTCTCAATGGATGTTTCTAGCTCTCTATCCCTCTCCCTTCCTCTCTGTGAAAAATCAATAATATATATATATATATATATATATATATATATATATATATATATATATATATAATTTTTTTAAAGCAGAGGATATATATATATATTAAATATATTTCTTTAATGATTTCAGAGAGGAAGGGATGAGAGAAACATCAATGATGAGAGCGAATCACTGAACGGCTGCCTCCTGCATGCCCCCTACTGGGGATCAAGCCCAAAACCCAGGCATGTGCCCTTGGCCTGAATTGAACCTGGGACCCTTTAGTCTGAAGGCTGATGCTCTATCCACTGAGTCAAGCTGGCTAGGGTGAAAATAGGTCTTCTTCAGGCATGGTGGTGCCTGGGAGATCAAGTCATTAGAAAATTGTGGAGGGGATTAAAATTTTTTGCACTGAAGAGATGATAACTTTTGGCACATTCAAAAGGATTGCTGAAATCTTAATAAAAGTAACTATTTACAAGAGTGTGGGCACAGTCAAGGAAACACTGTTTGGAGAACCATCTGGGGGCCAGCAACAGGGAGCCTAAAGTAGCAAAAGGGAGTAGTTACCAAAAGACAGAGCTGTGACAGCCACTGGAGCAAAAATGTGGCCACTGATAACCTGTTTGCTGAATATATTTGGGGACAGGAAACAAATACCTTGATGTTACCTTTCTCCCTCTCCAAATCTCCTGCTAGTTGCTCCCACTGTCCAAACCCAAAATGAAGCCAGAGAAAATAGTGCCCAGTTATTAACACAGAGCAAGGAATAGGAAAGTGGAGAATAGCTCAGGAAGAAAAAAGATAATCTTCATCATAGAAACCACTTTGTAAAGCTATCTCCAAAAGAAATAATGCTTTGGACCTGGCCGGGTGACCCAGTTGGAGCATCATCCCACGAAACAAAAGGCGGCAGGTTCAATCCCGGTCAGGGCACAGACCTAGGTTTGGTTCAATGCCCAGTTGGGGTATGTACTGAAGGCAACTGATCAATATTTCTCTCTCACATCCATGTCTCTCTCTCTCAAAATCAATAAACATATTCTTGGATGAGGATTTAAAGAAACAATGCTTCAATGTGCTTACCAGCATTGTCAACTATGTCCAAACTTCCTTCTAAATCTCTTCCCATTCTCCATGGCATCCCCTTCCTTCTGTTCACACAATAATTGATTCAACTCCTCCTCCTCTATTCCCCACATATCCAATCATTTGCCAATTATACTTTCACAGCTTCCCTCAAATTCCCTTTCAGTCCATTTCCAGTTCTGCCTGTTTGTACATGCTTTCATTTTCTTACTGGTTAATATCAGTTGTTAGTTTAACTTAGCCGTCTTGCCACCTAAAACATTCAAATGACACCTATGCTACTGGATTAATCTTTCTAAATTAGTTTCACTACCACTATTGTTGCTCAAAAACCTTTAGTGACACCTGCTATAGCTCAGTGGTTGAGCATTGACCTATGAACCAGGAGGTTATGATTCAATTCCCCCGTCAGTGCTCACGCTCAGGTTGTGGGCTTGTTCTCCTGGGGTGGGAATGGGGGCGGGGGTAGAGGGAGGGGAGATGGTGCAGGAAGCAGCCAATCATCGTTGATGTTTCTATCTCTCCCTCTCCCTTCTTCTCTGAAATCAATAAAAATATATTTTAAAAAGAAACTTGAAAAAACCCTTTAGTGACTTCCACTGCCTGCCAGATTAGCGTACTACTCAAAGACTTAAGTATGCAGTTTCAGCTTTTCCCAATTTATTTCCCACAACTCTCCTTTAACTTTAGTACAGATTAGCCACTTGTATTTGGAAGCAAATGAAGGTTACTGGAAAGTGTACACCATTGAAATTGGTCAGACTTGGATTCTCCTCCCCAGCTCAATCACGTCACCAGCAAGTGGCCTTGGGAAAGTTACCTCCCCTTTCTGAGATAAGCTTCGGGTACCTAATCTATGAAAAGAGGATTACTGAATGGAACCAATGAGAACATTTGTAAATGTACTTAGGAGTGTTTAGCACATAGGAGACATACTTCTCTGTACATATTCCATGTCTCTGCCTTTTTGTCCATCTACTTAAAATTACCTCTTCCCCACCCCCCTTTTTGTGGCCAATTTTTTTAGGTCAAATGCTCTATCTATCCACAGTGCTTCTCTTAATCTTTCTTACTACCTGGAAGTCACCAGTCCTCAACCTTCACATTATTTTTATCTTCCTTATAGTAGCAAGTACTTAAACACAGAGAGCTAAATGGTTGATATCTCCACTAAAGTTGAAGCAGTAGAGGTATGGTGTCCCCACATCCAAGCTAACCCAGCAAGTCTTCAGGGTTTAGTAAAGCTTAGATTAAAAACCAAATCTCAGTTACTAAGACTGCTATATGGACTACATATGCTTATATCACTACTCTTTTCAAGAGTTATTCAAATACTATGTGATGGGATGAGGATGAGGTGTGCTAGTCAATCACACCTCTTATTGGAGGTTCTAATATTAGCAATACTATGCATCAGTGACAATAGTAAGACCTTTTACTTTAAATGAATTTTCACTGAATCTGTTCAACCCTGTGACACAGACATTATTAGTAGTCTCTCCTTTTTAAAGAAAGAAAACAGATTCAGGCTAATTTGTTCAAGATTATAGAGCTAGAAAGTGACAGGGTCAGGAATGGAACCTGGTCCTTTTTTTTTTTTAATCCTCAACCAATAACATTCATTGATTTTAAAGAGGAAGGGAGAGAGAAACAGCAATTGGTAGCTTCCCATATGTGCCCCAACCAAGGATCAAACCCACAACCTAAGTATGTTCCCTGACTAGGAGCCAAACCCATAACCTTTCCCTATATGGGACAAGGCTCCAATTGAGCCACACCACCACACCGGTCAAGGTGGAACTTGGTCTATTGATGCTAAGATGTATGTCCTTAAGAATTATAAAATATTAAATCAGATGCCTACTCTGAGGCAAATTTCTTCACAATATATGCGTCAAAGAAAAAAAAATGCATCATTTATGTTAACTGAACAAGTAATCAGAAAATGTACACTAAACAACAAGACTAACTCTAATTTGTCTGCATGATGTGACAATATGAGATGGTGCTACAACGCTGAAAAAGAATGGATACATAATTTCAAAAGAAATAGAATCCCAACCAGAATGCAAGCTATTTTAAGACAGGAACCCACTGCTATGTATGTCTGGATCCCAGATGTGTTTTGCAAAAAGAAGGTAATCAATACCTGATAAAATAGATGGTAACCACTGGGAAATAGGCATACTATTTAAACGGTATAAGTTCATATCAGAGAATTTTAGAGCAGGATATGGACACAAACCTATTTCAGGTATTTTTTTTTTTAAGCAAACCATATAAAATGGTAGAAAAATTAATGGAGCCAAAGAAAATCTGCTTGAGTAGAAAAGAAAGCACACAACTATGAGTAGAATGCCTGGCAAAGTATCTTTTTAAATCCTTTCCCTCTCTGAATATTCAAATCTTCCAGCTCCAGTGCAAGTAAAAAAGTAGGTGGAAGCAGTACATGACTCAATTTCCTTTCTAGCCGTCCAACTTTGGGATTCCTTTTTATTTGGGGGTTGGGGGTCCTTTTTAAAAGCAGTTTTCAATTATTTCCTTTTTCAGATAAATGTTTTATCTGCAACATTTATATTATAATTTAGGCAGGATTCATTCACCCAAAGCCAGTTCCAATGCCAAAGACTAATTTTCCAAAACCAGTTGTGTGCTTCTCTTTGAAATGAATAATAAATTCTATTTCCCAAGTAAGACACTTCCACACATATTTAGTAAAAAACTAAATTTAAGCATCAAGAACATTCATAATGTGCTAAATTCAAATTAACTTGAGGCTGATTCATGTCCACTAATTTTTCAAACTAACCCCACCTCCCCCAAAACTATACAACTGTTAACTTTATTTTTAAAATCCTCACCCAAGGATATTTTTCCACTGATTTCTTAGAGAACAAAAGAGGGAAAGACAGAAATACCAGTGTGAGAGAAACACATCGATGGGTTGCCTCCTGCACATGCCAACCAGGACCTGGACCAGGGAGGATCCTGCAACTAAGGTACATGACCTTGACCAGAATCGAACCAGGAACCCTTCAGTCCTTAGGGAGACTCCATCCACTGAGCCAACCCACCTAAGGCTATAAACTTTATTTTTAAAGTAAAATTTAGGACACATATAAACCTTTCAATTATAGCAAATGCAGTTACTTTTTCTTCAAAAACTGTGTTAATGATTGCAAAAGTTATTTCCTAACAAAACTGTATTTTAAGAAAAAATTTGTATTTTAAAGTCAGCTAATAAGTCAAAATATAGCAAAGACGTAAGACAATGCAAAGATGGTGAGCACAATGCTAACAGTGGCCTACTATATAATTAATATATTAGAGGCCCAGTGCATGAAGTTTGTGCTCAGGGGTCCCTAGGCCTGGCCAGCCTTCCTTCCCTGGCTGCCAGTTGGTGTCTCCCTTCCCCAGTTACCAGCCGGGGCCTGCCTTCATTCCACACTGCCTCCTGGTGGTCACATCTTAGGGAGTGATTGAACTCCTGGTCTCCTGGCCAGGCTCCCAAGGGGACACTTCATGTATTAGCCTTTTATATGTACATAGATAATGATTATCATTTTTCAATTTAGGATCTCAACTGATTAAGTTGTCTCCCTTAAGGTGATTTTTGTTAATACTTACCAAAAATCACGAATCATGAAATAAAGCAAAATAAAAATGGATGATGTACTTTTAAGGGTCTTTGTGATATAACAATTAAAAATAAAGGAGTCCAATACATTATGCTATGAACTTTGCCATAAGCTGTGGGATGAATGCCCTTCCATTCAAATTTCAAAGCTAGTCCTAATGTCTAACATCTTCCTTGACCCACATAGAAGGTCCCCACTATGGCTCATCTCTCTCTGACTGAAATGCCCACTCTATCACAATTCCTTAAATTCCACCACACCAACGAAACTGTGGGTGCCTTGTGAGCAAGGACTGCTCCTTATTGATTGTTTAGCTAGGTCATGCTCAATAAATTTTCAAGTATTCAAATCAGAGCTAATCTAAGGGTTCCTCTTAAAGGCTGTTACTGAATAATAACCAAATATGATGAAAAGAGTAACATTTTCAAATTAGAATTCAAGTGACTATAGTCTTCATGCACATAGGAAGTCCGAATAACTTAATTTACCAAGGTTAAATAGTAAGCTCTGAATTCACATTTCAATTGGATTATTGCCCAGCAAGGATCCAGAGCAAACCTTCCCCAGGATACACTTTCCGTTATTTTCTCCTCTTTAGCTTAAGTATTTGGTAAATCACTTAAAATTCAACTAAAGACGATTTCTATAGTAAAAATCCTCTATTAACACACAACTGAAATATGCTGTAAGTTTTAAGTAGGATAAACCAAAGAGCAATAAACAGCGTATTTATTGCTACAAAATAATCCCAAAACTCAATGTATATAGCACCTTCAGAATAAAGGGCACTTAGGCTTTTTATTGTTTGTTTGGTGTTTTGGTTTTGGTTTTGTTAATCCTTACCAGGGGATATTTTTCCAGTGATTTTTAGGGAAAAATAGTGGGAGAGGGAAAGATAGAAACATCAATGTGAGAGAAACACATCTATTCATTGCCTCCTACAGGAGTCCTGATCAGAGCCAGGGCCAGGGCCAGGGAGGAGCCTATACGTGCCCTTGATAGGATCAAACCCTGGACCCTTTGGTCCGCAGGCTGCTGACCAGACTGGCTAGGGCAGCCTTGTTTTTAAAAGATGAATTACTTATTTTTTAATCAAGTATTTCTCATAAGAAACTAAAACAAAAATCAGAAGAAAAAAAAGTCAAAGCAAAATTGGTATTTTAACTGTAAAATATCCAACAAATCCTTGCAGGGCCCTAGCAGATTTAAGAGGACTAGCTGGTTATCTATATAACCAATGTCTTTAGCCAGGCTCCTATACTTTTGTTCCTCTTTGACGTTATAAATGGCAAAACAAGACCTGCAGAAGTTTTAAATTATGAGAGGAAAAACTGGAAATGTGTTAATTAATAAATTATGGTATTGGTGCCAATAAAAAGATCTAGAAGTACGCAGAGATAACTTAATAGAGGTTATAGGGTACTGGGAGAAAACAAGGTTTTGTTTTTTACCTTACAATGTGCTTTTTAAATGCAAGCACAGATGCCCATTTCTTGTTCTCAATAGCTACATGATCTCACACAAATTATTTCAATTAGGTAAGCCTGTAGCTACTATGCAACATACAGATATTAGGATCTCATCATAGAATTATTCTAAGATAAATGAAATGATGCTTTGCAAAGTGCTTAACAGTGCAAAGCATATAGCCAACACAGTAAATAATGCTATCTAAGTCTTATGTGCAGACATCATATGGAAAAACTGGGAAGTATCTCTGCAGTAAAACCATTGGTGAATACAAAAAGGGAAGACAAAAGTCATTGACTGTGTTATCATATATAATCTGCTTTTACAATTTTCAGTAAAATGTTCTCATTGAATTTACCCTAAAGCTTTAAAAAATGAGTATGTACCTTTTTCTATATGTATACTGAGAACTGAAAAATACTTACACCAGACAACTGCTGCATTATCTAGCACATTTAACTCTGAAGTAGCTATTTCATCAACCAAGTATATATTTGATGATAATCACTGCATTATTCCTAGCAGCAATGGAAGAAAACTCTTATTCATCAATAAAGGAATGTTCTAAGTTGTGTTTTAACTATATTATGCAACAGTATACAGACATATATGGGAGAATACACATAAACTGGACTATATAAACTTATTTTTAAATTAACCTCAGTGCACACAAAAATATCTAGCTGGCCTGGCCAGGTGGCTGGTTGTGGGTTCAGAGTCAAAACACATACCTGTACTTAAGTTGTGGGTTCGAAGGGTATGTAAGGGGACAACTGATCACTGTTTTTCTCTCCCTTCCTCTCTAAAAAATAAAAACACATCTTTAGGTGAGGAGGATTAAAGATCTAGCTGAATATATGTATCTATTAACAAAAATTATCCTTGAGAAGGTTTGCTCACATAGATAGGATTTTTATTCACTTTAGTTTGGTTTATAAGCAGCTAATTCTAAGTTATTTTCAAAAATATACCAGAGCCCCAAGATTCAGTAAGATTTTTGGATTCCCTATTTCCTTGTAATGCTGGTATTTTCTGTGACTTTAAGTATAATCCAAATGTTATGCAACACTTTTGTAGCATATAGCAGAAAGTATATTTTTTAGCTTTATTATTTCATGGGACTTTTTAATTGGAAAAAAAATGTAATTTTTTTATATCCACTTTTAATAAAAAGTATGAGATAAAGGGACATTAAACTAACCTTTAGCTGAAACCGGTTTGGCTCAGTGGATAGAGCGTCAGCCTACAGACTGAAGGGTCCCAGGTTCAATTCCGGTCAAGGGCATGTACTTTGATTGCGGGTACATCCCCAGGGGGAGGCAGCTGATCGATGTTTCTAGCTCTCTATTCCTCTCCCTTCCTCTCTGTGAAAAATCAATAAAATATATATTTTTAAAAACATTAAAAAAATTAACCTTTAGTAAAATACTAAGAAGAGAAAAAAAGCCTAGTCCTCCCTTGGTTTAGAGATGATCTTCGTGGCTGTTTCAGAAGAAAACAAAATAGGGCATTTGAAACGGAAATAGAAGCAATTTTTCCTAGTGATCAAAATCTTCTCCGACTCAGAAAACTAGTTAAAATGGAAGAGACTTACCCAAAGTACAAATGCTGCTTTTTTGGGTAATATGCATAATGTCTAGATGCAGTTCTGTTCAAATCAACCCAACATCCAAACATGCATTTTCAATCAGCAAAAACACAGGCATTTTTAAATGCAAATTCCTAAATTTCAGAAAATTTAGCAGTTAAAAGTAAATAAGGCTACAAATTAAGTAATAACTAATTACTTCTGGTCTTTAAATAATCATAAATACCAAATTCTCAAGTATCCTCAATCTTTTAACCTTGCTTAAAAACAAAAATGTATGGTGAAATATTTCAATATGAAATCTTTTCCCAAATCACTAATTTATAGGAAACAATCCATTATCATTCTAATTTGATAGTTACCACTATGAATAATACCAAATGCAAGCTTAAAATTTGAAATTACTACCAATTTTTAAAGACCTTTTAAACCACTTTTAACTAATGACTACCACTGAATTTATACTAAAAATACTGTATACACAAGTTTTCCACAATAGGAAAACAAATTGTACTCAAAGAAATCAAAACATACAACTGGTTGCCCCTTCTCCCAATAAAAGTCCCACATGCCAAAAATGCTTGCATAAAAATTGACAAAAGGAATTCTGAAGAGTAAATACCAGTCAGAATTTGTAAAGGCACACACATGACAATATAGCTAACTATTAATATACCTTAAACAGAACACTAAGTCGCTTTCCTAGCAAACAGAAGTTACTTTAACATAATTCAATTTTAGAAGTCACTATATTGGAATTCAAAATGACAACAATCTTATCACTTTTGAAAACCCTCCAAAAGATGGTCTTTCCCAGAAAAAAATAGATCTTCCACTAAAACTGAGTAAAGATGAACAGTGACAATCGAAACAATTTAAGCATATCATTCTCTGTACCCTACAGAACTCTAAAACACTAGACCAAATAACTAAATAAAGCCCACATGTAGGGATTCACTGAAAGTGAAGAGAAAAAAAAACCACCCTGTAGAAACATTTGAGAGCAAAATACCTTGTGTTTGTTTACTCCATGTACAAAAACATCTATCCTATTTGCCATAGAAATACACTTAGATATTTATACCAAGTATCAGCTACCCTTTGTTAAAGTGACAACCGAACAGCCATAACCTATCTTAGCAATCTTGACCTTTCTTCCCCTTGAGAGTAGAGCACTGATAATTAAGGGGGGGAAATTTTGGCAAGCATCTTAAAAATATATATAGTGACAAGAACTAGAAGAGAAAAGGGGTCAGATGTTAAAATATCCTTTTAAGTCCAATAATCTCCTTCACAAAGCTTCTTAGCTGGGCTTTTGGCAGCAAAATTGAAGCCAAGTACTTTATAACATTAAATTAAATGTACTAGATTAACAGGTATTCTGAACCCACCCACCAGGTTATACATACTCTCACTCCATCGTGTAAAGAATTCTTTATTTGTTATATCCATAAACGTTGCTACTATTCTATATTTCTATCCAGGAAGATAATTTTCTCCTATATCGTTGTTTTGTTTTTTTATAAACAACAACTTGAAATCTATTGCAAGGGCTACAAATATACATTTGTTAACCAAGCAGAATACAGATATTTTGCTTTACAACTTGCATCTAAGATACCAGTACAGTAGCTGGTTCATTAGTTGTCATAGCAATTTGGGGCCATTGCCCAAGCTATGCATAGCAGTTTACATTTTCAAATCTCATGTAAAAAGGGCAATTGTAATATGGACTCATAACTACATTCCTATAAAGCCCACCTTAGTTACAAGTAAATGTGTAACCAAGTCTGCACAGATTTTTGATGGCAAAACTTCTAAATCTGATGCAATTGTCCTAAACTCAAGTTTTTAAACAAATTTTGCCCACATAATGCCATCCTGTCAGTAGATGGCGCTACAAACACTGGGGAAAGGATTTCCATGAGGCCAGCAGCTACAGGATAAAAACATTTAAACCTGCACTGAAAATACAAAAATGCATTTTTAGAGGGTAAAATATAACCCTTATTGTAACCATTCATTTCAGACAAACCAATAAGAGGGATGAAACTAGGCCATCTGAAAATTTTTAAACAGTTTATATGAATGAAAACACATGCTTAACACAATATTTTAGAACTGCACAGTACATACTTTGAAGTAAATTCTCATAGAAAGAAGTAACCAATCATGTCAAGATGATATGCAAATCCTTTAGGTACAAGAGATGGATGCACAGAAATTTTAAAGATCCTAAAAAGCCGCATCCACCATTTCAAAAGTTTTGCCTGTAAAGGGATAAAATTCAACACGTCACTAGCAGGGCAACAGAAAAAAATAAAAACCACAGGACCTTTTAAAAGTTTGTCTAAGTACACATCAAAATTAAGAATTAACACGAAAATTTTTCAACTAGTATCCCTTAAAACGGTACGGAATGGATCCTAGAAAAAAAATGTTAGACATGTACGGTCAAACACAATGATTTATTAAAAATAAAACGTAAAAATGATTTTTGTACATATGCTTCCAAATTTCAGGCATGGGATCCAAGTAGATTTCATAGAAAACGCTGTAGCCAGGTATCAAGTCCTTACAACAAAGTAAACTAACCCCCCACCCCAACCCCCACCCACCCAGGTGTTGCTACAGAATCAGCAAGTTCACTCCCTCCCTCCCCAAAAAACACAAATTAAAACAAGACATTTTGCTAGTATAAAAACGACCAAGGTCCAAGTAATAATAAAAAAATAGAGTCCATCAATAACTAACACAAAAATGTGTATGTGGGGCAGAGTCATCTTCCAAGGGAGAGACGAGAGGTGGCAGGCAAACAGGGCGATACCCCTAACGGTAAGCAGCCTTAGAAGCGGCTCCCCCAAGGGCAAAACGGGGAAGGCGGTGGGAGGGAACGGAACTCAGGAGTTGACCCTAGGGTTATTGAAAACAGCTACCCCTAAAGTCAATCCCAGACATTAAATTTTTTTTTTTTAGAAGGAACTGCCTCCGTAACCACCCCCACCGCCATAGCCACCTCTGTAAGGTCCACTGTTACTGCGGCCGCCCCAGCTGCTGCCGCCGCCGCCGCCGCCGCCGCTCTTCATGGGCCCGTAGGAGGACTGGTGCTGGCTGTAGCTGCCGAAGCCGCCGAAGCCGTTCCCGTAGTCGCTGCCACCGTAGGACGAGCCGCCGCCGCCGCCGCCGTAGGCATTGTAGCCGCCGCCGTAACCACCGTAGCTGTTGTAACCGCCGCCGCCGCCCTTGGACAGGCCGTTCTGGTCGCGACCACCGCCGCGGCCCCGGCCGCCCCGGCCGCCCCGGCCCGACCGCGAGCCGCCGCCGCCCCCGCCGGAGTGGATATCCTCCTTGGGGACGGCCTTCTTCACCTCCACGCGATGGCCCTGGATCGGATGGAACTTGACCACCGCGGCCTTGTCTGCCGCGTCGTGATTCTGGAAATACACGAAGCCGAAGCCTCGCTTTTTGCCAGACTGCTTGTCGGCGATGATCTCGGCCTTCTCCACCGTGCCGAACTGCGAGAAGTGCTCGATCAGGTCGCCCTCGGCCACGTCTCCTTTCAGGCCGCCGACAAAGAGCTTCTTAACCTTGGCGTGGGCACCGGGCCGCGCCGAATCCTCCCGGGACACCGCCCGCTTCAGCTCCACCGTGTTGCCGTCCACGGCATGGGGAGACGCGGCCATGGCGGCGTCGGCCTCCTCCACATTGGAGTAGGTCACGAAGCCGAAGCAGCGGGAGCGCTTGGTCTGGGGGTTCACCACCACCACGCAGTCCGTCAGGGTCCCAAAGGCCTCAAAGTGGCCGCGCAGGCCCGACTCACTCGTCTGCACGTTGAGGCCGCCGATGAACAGCTTACACAGCTGGGAATTCTCCATCTCCAAGGCCCGGGCCTTCCCCCCGCCCTGCGAGCTCCGAGGTTTCGCCGTCGCCGTTATCGTTGGCTAAGGCCTCTTCACAGACCGGGCCCAGCCGTTGCCGGAGCCGCCGCCGCCGATCGCCGACGGGGAAGGGAAGGAGGGAAGGGGAGGGAAGGAGGAGAAAAGGAAGGGGGAGGGAAGGGGAGAGATGCCGGCTAGAGGGCGAGCCGAGGAAACTGGAAGACAACCAAGGCCGCAGCTACCGCCACCTCCGATCCCCTATCAGGGCACCACACAAAGAGGCCGCTGAACGCGCGCGCACCCTCCCCGAGACGTGCGTCACCGCCGACGTACGGCAGCCCAGGGCTACCCGCCAATCCCCGCCTGGTTCTCCTTAGTCCCGCCTACCGCGCCGCAGCGCCGCTCTGGATCGCAGACTCCCCGCCCTCCGCGATCTATCCCAGCTCACGGCCTGCCCCGTTCCTGCCTTGCCTCTACCGGCCCGCTTTTACTTCCGAGCTCTCCACTGTGCCCTGACGAGAGACTCCCCCTGCACTCCCCGCACCTCCGCGATTCATTTGCACCCAGCACCGCGGCTGTTCCCAGTGATTTTACCCCTCCCCTTGCCGTGTCCCCTCGCCCAACTCCGCAGTGGCGTTCGCGCCAGCCCCTTGAGAGACAAGTCAATTCAGCCAATCACCGTAATCCGCTTCCACCCACTTCCGTTTTCTGCAGCCGCTGGACGGGCGCGCTCCCCGGAGCGCGCCGGCCCCGACGCCCCCGACGTGCGGAGCCTGCAGCAGCCTCACACCTCCTCCGCCCCGGGCTGGCAGGGGGTTGGGAGGGGCGATGCGCGGAGGCACTCTGGGGGCCGTTCCCAACGGATGCGGCCTGGGGCGCCACGCGCGGGTTTTTTGAAAACTTGACTGTTGGGACTTGGGGGCCTGGATGTATTCGCGCTACACCTGGCGCCCTCGCCCCTCCCATCCGCACAAAGATGGGAGGTAGAGGCCTGGTCGGGAAAGGCGGTTATTGGCCGTTTACAGTGGCCCGACGCGCAGTTAAACTAAACATTGGCACGTGGCCCTGCGCGGAAGCGAGCCTGAGGCGCTGAGGAGGAGAGCGACGTGCCAAAGGGCTTCAGCCTGTACCGCCCAGGCCACCCTTGGCAGTCCGTGAAGCCCTTCTGCGACGCCCTTCGCTGCCTTCCTTCGCGCACTCCCACAGAAGACGTTTCACTTTAAGTGAAGACGTTTTATATGTTTAGTTTACGTTATATATACGTTGCTTTCTTTTTAAAACGTTACCTTCTTAAAGGTGTTTAATACCAGACTGAAAGCTGAGGGAGTTGAACACATGAACATTACATACAAATATCACGCACCCCTGATACTTGGCCTTACAGATCCTCACTAAGATGGGAATGCAAGAAAATTATAATGGCTTCTATTTATTGAACCTTTGTGTGCCAAACAAGATACATTGAGTGGGACATAAGATGAGGCGTTATGTGACCAAGAGCTCCCCAAACCATGTGGTAAATACTGAAGAGGAATGATTTGTGAAAGAGGTGGAAGTTGCATTGAATTCCAGAGTCAACGACTAAAGATTTCTATAGGGAGTTTGAACAAATTCCGGAGGAGACAAAGCTACGTAAGTTTCAAAGGGACCAGTTTGGAGCAGGTTTTGATACAAGATAGAGGGCTCTTGATATTATGAATGTCTGGAATTTTATATTGAGTTTAAATATTATTCCAAGTGTATATAAAAAGGCTATCTACATTTGGGATAATAAGGTTTGGGGGCAAAGAGCCCAATGCCTGCCTGGTTCATAGTAAGGGCTCTGTAACAAATAATATGCCAGGTGTTGAGAATGTTGCAGTAAACAATAGACAAAAATCTGCCATCAAGAAGTTTAAGTTCTATCAGGAAGAGTCAGACAATAAAGAATGGTATATATTTCTTTTTTTTAAATATATTTTTATTGATTTTTTACCGAGAGGAAGAGAGAGGGATAAAGAGTTAGAAACATTGATGGGAATCACCTATCAGCTGCCTCTTGCACACCCCCTACTGGGGATGTGCCTGCAACCAAGGTACATGCCCTTGACTGGAATCAAACCTGGGACCCTTCGGTCCGCAGACCGACACTCTATCCACTGAGCCAAACCGGTTTCGGTGAGAATGGTATATAGCATGTTAAAAAATTGTGTCACTAGAAAAAAGAGAAGGACAATAGGAAACTATTACCTTGTTTAAAAAAAAGATATATGTCAGGATTGCTAAATGATAATGATAAAGGATGAGGGAAATAAAACCATTCCAGTGATTGGAATCTGGAAGCCTAAAATACAGCAATGGTAGAACTAAAAAATCTAAGACAATAAACTATTTTGGAGGAAGTGGGGAAGATGATGAGCATAGTTATAAATGTTTAAGGGGACACTGATATTCATGGTGCAATGTTTTCTGGGATGCCTTACAGATGAGAGAATACATTTTAGAATCATCCAAAAAATGTTAAAGCAATAAAAGATGAATTCTGAAGAAAAGAAAATAAGGCCATAACTTATTTTCCTATGTAATCTGTAAATTCTAAAGTAACAGCATTGGCCTGCTGACCTGAAGAGTCCCAGGTTTGATTCCGGTCAAGGGCACATGCCTGGATTGAGGTCTCAATCCCCAGTAGGGGGCAGCCGATCAATGATTCACGTCATCTATGTCTATCTCTCCCTCTCCCTTCCTCTGAAATGAATAAAATATATATATAACAAATAAATAAAGATAAAGTAACAGTTTCTCCCACATTGTTTAAAAATAATCTTCCACATCACCTAATTGGGGATCCATTATGAGTTAATTTATCTTGAGTAGGAAAGCTTCACAGAGGTGTATGTCTGGTATAAGCCTTCCATATAGAAGAGATATTCAGGAAGCCACGATAAATATAAGATAATTGAATGTTAAATTCTTTTCAGAGATTAGATTGGTAAAGGTAGGGACACTTAATGAAGTCAGTTTTCTTCCCCTCAGATCACTCAGGGAGACAAACTTGTTTTTACCTACTTTACCTTTTAAATCATTGCCTGAGTTTGTTTCTTGACTTGACTTTGCTTATAGGTGTGTCAGCCTTCCAACACACACACACAAATGTAAAAATCAACTGACATTTAGACAACATTTGGTTTTCATCCTTCCTGCAAGATTGATTACAAAAACCTCCTTAAATGTGGTGGTTACAAACTCACAGAACTTCACACTAAAAGGTTGTATTTTAATGTTCCTAAATTATACTTAAAAAAAGAAAGAACTGGAGAAAAAAATAATTGAGGGAGAAAAGGAAAACTATGGCCATCAATATTTCCAGAAAGAAACAATTATTTTTTTAATCAATGCTTCATAACATCCAAGAATGTTTTGTTTTTGCATTTAAGGCCCTGTTATGGACTGAACTGTGTTTCCCTTTCCCCTAAATTCTAATTAATGTAACTGTAATTGAAGATAAAGTATCTGAAGAGACCATTGAGGTATGACCTGAATCCAATAGGACTGGTGTCCTTATAAGAAAAGGATGAAACTAATACAATATAATATTGAATGTAAACTGCAATTGAAAAAAATTTTTAACCGGGACCGGTTTGGCTCAGTGGATAGAGCATCGGCTGCGGACTGAAAGGTCCGGGGTTCGATTCCGGGGAAGGGCATGTACCTTGGTTGCGGGTACATCCCCAGTAGGGGGTGTGCAAGAGGCAGCTGATCAATGATTCTCTCTCATTGATGTTTCTAACTTTCTATCTCTCTCTTCCTCTCTGTGAAAAATCAATAAAATATTTTTTTTTAAAAAAATTTTTAAATAAGCTCCCGTGTAGTAGTAGTAGTACCCTGTTTCCCTGAAAATAAGACAGTGTCTTATATTAATTTTTGCTCCCAAAGATGCGCTAGGTCTTATTTTCAGGTGATGTCTTATTTTTCCATGAAGAAGAATACGGTACACATTTATTGTTAAATGAAAATAAAGGAAATTTATTACCTGTATACGGTACGGTAGTACGGTAGTTGTCAACACAAACTAGACAAACTGTGAATCCTACAGTATCAAGAATTTACTCATTTATTCAATGACAATCATGTCATCATCTTCTGGAACATCATCATAACAATCTAATTCCTGAATTTCCTGGTGAATTTCTTGTGACTCCATTTCTTTCAGAATCAGTGGACCAAATCTCTCATGTTTAGCCTGGGGGGGGAGCCTTATTTTCAGGGGGATGCCTTATATTTCACTCAGAAGGAAACCTGTAAGTAGGTCTTATTTTTGGAGGATGTCTTATTTTCCGGAAAACAGTAGTAGTAGTAGTAGTAGTAGTAGTAGTAGTAGTAGTAGAAGAAGAAGAAGTAGAAGAGGAGGATAAGACATCAGCGCCACATGTGCACAAGAGGGATGACTATGTGAAGAGACAGCAAGAGGTTTGGTCACTTGCAGGCCCAGGACAGAGGTCTCAGAAGAATCCAGCCCTGCTAGCACTTTTTATCTTAAACTTTGAACCTCCAGAACTGTGAGAAAATTAACTTATATTGTTTAAGCCACCAGTCTGTGGTACTTTGTTATGATAGTGCTGGCAAGCTATTAATTCCACCTAGAAAAAAAGTGCTTTCAGTATCTATATTCAGAGGTATGAGACTTCATTGGATTTCTTTAGGCAAGATTACACCAGATTTTATCTATGAATTTCATAACAGAGTGACAGAATTACATTCCTTAAAGTTACATAAATTAATGTAATACTACTTTAAACAATAAGGATTTTTTTTTCATTTAAATTACATAAATTAACTTTTGGTTTTGAATTTTATGGCTTTCATTTGTTTTTTGTTTGTTTGTTTTCAGTGCATTGTTTTTACTTAGTTCAATAAGAACTTCAACTTTTTTGAGTATTTCCTTTAGCAAATCAATGTGAAAATCAAGTTTTTCATCTTGTTTTACCTGTTAAATCCATTTTTAATTTCTTGTTTCAGACTATAGTTTAGTTGGGCATGTGAGTTACAATTTACAAAGCTTACAACAGAAAAGAGAAAAAATTTACATTGATTGAGATCAAGTATCCATCAACCTAAAAAAATAGCAACTCAAAGTAAGATTTAATTTGTAAAGTGTTCTATACTCCTATCTGTGAGTGAAGCTACATTCTTACTACCATATACATCTTGAGTGCTCAGGAATCTGGTCCTTCTTCATTTCTAATTACATACCAAACAGAGGAAAGAATAGGTTAGTCTTATTCTATAAGTTTCAAGAGTAATACTTAGTTGTAGTTGTTCAGGAAGTTCAGATTATGTACAAAGCCTTTCTGAATTACATAGGATCTAAACATTTTAAGTTAAATTATATTTACTGTAATTTTAGCATATTAATGAGAAAGAAAATTATGCACATCTTTTTTCCAACTAAAAGTAGGAAAACAATAGAAAAATTAGCCAAGATTTATATGAGCAAGTATAATGATGAGATTATCAGCTATGAAACCAAGAATCACATGCTTTTTGAGAAACCTATTCTATATGATAATCACTGGCTGGAATCACTCAGTGTATATAGAAGTGGTTAGGGATTGGCTATATACGCACCCTAATTTACCTGAAATCTATTTTATTTTGCTGCCAGAATTCTGTACTATTAAACACTAGTACAAATAACTTTTTTTCCTGAAAAGTTGTAAGTAAATTGCCATATGATGCCCCAGTGCCCATACTAAAACTTTAGTCAATAAGTACTATAAGTAAGGACATAACCATAATACCACCATCACAACCAGAAAATTGATGCATTATTATCAACTAATACACTAGCCCTATTCAAGTTTGATAATGGCCCCAAGAATACAAAAGAATCTAGTTCAGGATAACATGTTAAATTTAGTTGTCTTGTCTCTTTAGTTTTCTTGAACTATAATAGTATGTCAATCTTTCCTTGACTCAGATGAACTTGACTCTTTTGAAGATTATAAAACCAGTTATTTTGTATAATTTCTGTAAATCTGTATCTTTGGATGATATTATATTCTATCAGATGACACATAATTTCTATTTGTTTCATTACTGTTTTGTCGGAGTATTTTGAGATTACATAATACCTCTTTCCTCATCAATTTTTCATCCACTAGTTTTTAGTATTCATTGACGTTTCTTGGCTGAATTATTACTATTATGTTTTTGAAATAGTAAAAATTTCTAAATCAATTATCCCTTCTATCTTTATTATCTTTCCCCCAATTATTTGTGCATTTTTTATATCAATATGGACTCATGGATTTCTACTTTTTTAGTGGGTTGTAATTTGCTATTATCGTTATTTTGATGCTCTAAGTAGCCCAGATTTGGCCATGCAAGCTGACTTCTCTGTTCTTTTGATATGTCCCTGTAATTCACTGAGCACTTTTTGCTTGCTGGCCTAACAAGATATTTCATGTTCATCTTGGACCTTCCCTGCCCTGGAATCAGTTATTTTTCCAAGGAGTCTTGGTTCTTTTTAGTGAATAATGGTACTTAGAAACCAAGTTATGTGTTCATTACTATTTGTTGCTGCTCCCAGGCAGAGAAAGAGAATATATGTATGTACACATTTATACAGTACATTATGTATACATGTATATTACATGTATATAATCTACACATTTACATCTACATTTATTTTTACATCTATCTACCTATCAATCAAACCCCTGGTTCACACCACTACCTCCAATTCCAATCCAATACCACAGAATTCATTCTAGTTTATTTCTATTTCCATATTTATATCTTTTTTTTCTGACAGTCAAAAACCTGGTTGCCATTATTCTAAATACATTTACTCATTAGCTCAGTCTACCTAAGCATGAATAAAATTTCCTGAGGATGGTAAATGTTAAAAATTTAAGAGATTATCCTTAAAAATCTTGATCAAAAGGGCAACAAGAAAAACCCAGAGCAAGCAAAAGGAAGGAAATAATAAAGATTAGAGATGAAATAACATAGAGACCAAAAAAACAAAACAAAACAAAATAATACAAAAGATCAATAAAACTGAGAGCTGGTTCTTTGAGAGGATAAACAAGATTGATGAACCTCTAGCCAGGCTCACCAAGAAGCAAAAAGCGAGGACTCAAATAAACAAAATCAGAAATGAAAGAGGTGAAGTAACAACCGACCGCACAGAAATACAAAGGATTATGAAAAAATACTATGAATAACTCTATTCCAACAAACTGAACCTAGATGAAATAGACATATTCTTAGAAAAATACAAGCTTCCAAAATTCTATCAGGAAGAATAAAACAACCTGAATAGGCCAATAACTACTGAAGAAATTGAAGCAGTAATCAAAAATCTTCCAGCAAACAAAAGCTCTTGTCTGGACAACTTTACAAGGGAGTTCTACCAAGCTTTCAAAGAACCAAAACCTATCCTCCTCAGACTATTCAAAAAAATTCAAGAGGAAGGCACACTTCTAAGCTCTTTCTATGAAGCCAGCATTACCCTAATTCCAAACCCAGATAAAGACACCACAAAGAAAGAGAACTATACCTTGATGAACAAAGATGCTAAAATCCTCAACAAAATTCTAGCTAATCTTATCCAGCATTATATTAGAAAGACCATATACCATGACCAAGTGGGATTTATTTCAAGGATGCAAGGATATTACAATATCCACAAATCAATAAATGTGATACATCACATAAACAAATTGAGAGACAAAAATCACATAATCATATCAACTGATGCAAAAAAAAAAAAAAAGCATTTGACAAAATCCAACATCCTTTCTTGATAAAAACTCTCAGCAAAGTGGGAATAGGGGAATCATACCTCAACATAATAAAAGCCTATATGACAAACCTACAGCCAACATCATACTCAGTGGGCAAAAACTAAATCCTTTTTCCCTAAGGACAGGAACAAGACAGAAATGCCTACTTTCACCACTCTTGTTTGATACATTACTGGAAGTGTTAGCCATAGCAATCAGACAACATGAAGAAATAAAAGGCATCTAAATTGGATGTATTATATCATATTTGCAGATGACATAACACTGTACATAGAAAACACCGAAGACTCCATAAAAAAAACCTACTAAACTTAGTCAATGAATTCGGCATTGTAGCAGGATACAAAATTAACACCCAGAAATCTATGGCTTTTTTATATACCAACAATGAACTTACAGAAACAGAAACTAAAAATAAATAAATAAGTAAATAAATAAATAAATAAAATAAAAAATAAAAATCCCACTTACTGTTGCACCAAAAAAAATTAAGATACCTAGGAATAAACTAAGGAGGTAAAAGACCTGTACTTGGAAAACTATAGGACATTGAAAAAAGAGATAGAGGAAGAATAAACAAATGGAAGAACATACTGTGTTCATGGATTGGTAGAATCAGCATCATTAAAATGTCCATACTACCCAAAGCAATTTATAGATTCAATGCACTCCCCATTAAAATACCAATGGCAGCCAAAACCGGTTTGGCTCAGTGGTAGAGCATCAGTCTGCGAACCAAAAGGTCCCAGGTTCGATTCAGGTCAAGGGCATGTACATTGGTTGTGGGCACATCCCCGGTAGGGGGTGTGCAGGAGGCGGCTGGTCGATGTTTCTCTCTCATCAACGTTTCTGGCTCTCTATCTCTCTCCCTTCCTCTCTGTAAAACATCAATAAAATATATTTTAAAAAATAAAAATAAAAAATAAAATACCAATGGCATATTTCACAGACCTAGAACAAGCTGTCCAAAAATTCATCTGGAATAATAAAAAAGGGGAGCCCTGAATAGCCACAGCAATCCTGAAAAAGAACAAAGTTGGAGGGATCACAATACCAGATATCAAGCTACATTAAAAAGCTACAGTTCTCAAAACTGCCTGGTACTGGCACAAGAACAGACATACATCAGTAGACCAATGGAACAGAATAGAGAACCCAGAAATAGACCCAAGCCATTATGCTCAATTAATATTTGAAAAAGGAGGCAAGAGCATAAAATGGAGTCAAGACAGTTTCTTTAATAAATGGTGCTGGGAAACTTAGTCCGATACATGCAAAAAAAAAAAAAAAAAAAAAAAAAAAAAAGAAACCAGATCACCAACTTACTCCATACATAAAAACAAACTCAAAATGGTTAAAGGACCTAAATGTAAAGTGGGAAGACTCCATAGGCAGCAAAATATCAGACATGCTGTAGCAATATCTTTTTTTTTTTTTTTTTCCCCTCAAAGCTGTGGTCCTCTTTATTCACATCTTTGGAACAGTGCATAAAAGTTTTACATCCAGAAGCTAACTATATAGTCTTTGCAAACTTACAATCTTAAAATATCAACAACTTCCCCCCCTCTTTCATATTCACTGACTTTATTTTTATTTTTTTATTAAGGTATTATATGTGTACATATCTTACCATTGTCCCCCCACACTCCCATAGATGCCCTCACCCCCCAGAGTTTTGCGTCCATTGGTTATGCTTATATGCATGCATACAAGTCCTTCGGTTGATCTCTTATCTCCCCCATATCTCCCTACCCTTCCCGCTATAATTTGACAGTCTGTTTGTTGCTTTACTGTCTCTGTATCTATCTTTTTGTTCATCAGTTTATATGTAGTAGCAATATCTTTACTGATACAGCTCCTAGGGCAATGGAGACTAAGGAGAAAATAAATAAATGGGATTACATCAAAATAAAAAGCTTCTGCACAGCAAAAGAAACCATCAACAAAACAACAAGAAAGTCCACTGCACGGGAGAACATATTTGCCAATGCTATTTCAGATAAGGGTTTAATCTCCAAAATTTACAGGGAACTCATACAACTTAACAAAAGAAAGATAAATAATCTGATCAAAACATGGGCAAAGGACATAAATAGACACATGTTGAAAGAGGACATACAGAAGGACAAGAGACATATGAAAACACTCTCAAAGTCACTAATTGTCTGAGAGATGCAAATCAAAACAACAACGAGGTACCATATCACACCTTTCAGAATGGCTATCATCAACAAATCAACAAATGACAAGTGATGGCGAAGATGTGGAGAAAAAGGAACCCTCATGCTCTGCTGATAGGAATGCAGACTGGTGCAGCCACTGTGGAGAACAGTATGGAGTTTCCTCAAAAAACTGAAAATGGAACTCCCATTTGACCCAGTAATCTCACTTCTAGGAATATATCCAAGAAACTAGAAATACCAATCAGAAAGGATATATGGACCCCTATGTTCATAGCAGCACAATTCACTATAGTTAAGATTTGGAAACAGCATAAGTGCCCATCAGCAGATGAGTGGATTAAAAAACTGTGGTACAGCTACACAATGGAATACTACGCTGCTGTAAAAAAAGAAGTAACTTTTACCATTTGCAACAGCATGGATGGAACTGGAGAGCATTATGCTAAGCAAAATTAGCCATTCAGAGAAAGATAAATATCACACAATCTCGCTCATATGTGGGATATAATGATTAACATAAACTGACGGGCAAAAATAGATCCAGAGACAAGGTAGCACTAAACAGACCATCCAACCTCAGAGAGAAGGCAGGGGAGGGGGAGGGTTGAAGATCAACCAAAAGACTTGTATGCATGCATATTAGCATAACCAATGGACACAAATATTGGGAAGGTGGGAGTGGCCAGGGGTGGCCAATCAGTGAATGTAATACTTTAAACAAAAAACAAAAAAAAATTTTTTTGTAAGACTTTATTTGAGTAAACTTCTGACACATACCAGAGAGCAAGATCTCAAATGTTCCCACAATCTGATGGGAAGAGGATCTGCATAGACATACAAATTGCCAACAAGTACAGGAAAAGGTGCTCAACATAACTAATCATCAGGGAAATGCAAGTCAAAACCATACCTGTTAGAATGGCTATTACAAAGAAGACAAGAAATAACAAGTGTTGATGAGAATATGGAGAAAAAGGAACCTCTGTGCACTGTTGGAGGGAATGTAAATTAGTCCAACCAACCGCTATGGAAAACAACCTACTAATAAGTGTTGGTCAATGGATAAAGGAAATGTGGTACATATATAAAAAGTGAAATATTTTTCAGTTATTAAAAAGAAGGAAGTTGTGCCATTTGAGACAATATAGATGAAATTTAAGGCATTATATTAAGTGAAATTAATCAGATAAAAATACTGTATACATATCACTTATATGTGGAATCTAAGAAAAAACCATAACTCATAGATACAGAGAACATTTTAATGGTTTCCAGACAGAGGCCAGCAAGTAGGTGAGGATGGTCAAAAGGTACAAACTTCCAGTTTTAGAATAATTGAGTCCTGGGTGGAGGTCAGGGTTTGATTACCAGTCAGGGCACATGCCCAGGTTGTAGGCTAGATCCCCAGTGCAGTGTGTGCAGGAGGCAGCTAATTGGTGAATTCTCTTTCATCATTGATATTTCTCTCTTTCTCTCTCCCTCCCTGCTCTCCTCCCTCCCTCCCTCCCTCCTTATTCCTCTCCCTTTATCTCTCTGAAATCAATAAAAATATTTTTTAAAGAATAAATAAGTCTTGGGGATGTAGTGTACAGCATGGCTACTATAGTTAGGGATACTGTATAAGTGGGACTAAAGGAGAAGACACATTCATACAGGTTATAAATCCAACAATGAGTTGATTAAGAGAAGTGGTGAAGTAAATTTTTAACTGATTATTCAGTTTACTTAGCACTACATATAAGACTGAAAATGCCAGATTTTTTTTTAAACAAGGCAAAAGAGTTAAGAGAAGAATGGGTAAAAATCCAGAAAATACCACAGAAAGACAAGCTTCTATGTACTATAACTATTGCTATGATTTGGTAGTTTCAAAGTTTGGAATCATAACCACACACAACCATATATTGCTTCTCTTTGGTAAGTTACCTATCTCAAAATAGTTCAAATTCATTCTTTTCCTTTCAAATGTGATATTCCATTTACATGCCACAAGATGGCAGAGAAGAGCAGAGAACACATTCCTAAATAGCAAAAACATAAAACAAAACACACACCTTTTTCTTTTACCTGAAGAAGTCCAGCTCTCTGGATAGAGGACAAATCCAAACATCTTAGAAAAGTATCTCATTTTTAAAGGCTTCAATGTCACAACTTTCCTCTGATATTTGGGAAACCTGTTAAAAAAATTTATATCAAGACAATATAGCCAAGATGAGCTCAAATAGGGAAATTAAAGTTCAGAAAGAATTAAGAATAACGTTGGCTTTAAAAACTACCAAAAACAAAGAAAAAATTTTTTTAAATGCCTGGGTCCTGATGTCTCTGAGGAAACTTAATGGCTGCTTCCTGGTCATCCCTACTTGCCTGTCCCTCAAGCATCTCAAATTCAACTTGTCCCACACTAAATTTGTCATCTTCCACACTCTCTTCTTTGTGTTCCTATTCTAGTTAAGAATTCTATTGCCCATCAGGCACAGCTCAATGACTGAGTGTCAACCTATGAACCAGGAGGTCACGGTTAGATTCCTGGTTGGGGTACGTGCTCAGGTTTTGGGTCTATACCCATTGTGGGGCCTGCAGGAGGCAGCCATTCAATGGTTCTCTCTCATCATTGATATTTCTATCTTTCTCTTAATCTCTGAAATCAATAAAATATATAAAAAGAATACTTTCATCTCCCTGGCTAGTGTGACTCGGTTGTAGTATCATTCTGAATACCAAAAGGTCGATTCAATTTCCAGTCAGGACACATACCTAGGTTTTGGGTTCAGTCCCAGTTGAAGCATGTACAAAGGCAACCAATTGATGTTTCTTTCTCAATTTCTCTCTCTCTCTCTCTCTCTCTCTCTCTCTCTCTCTCTCTCTCTCTCTCTCTCTCTCTCTCCCCCCCCTCCTCTCTCCTCTCTCCTCTCTTCCTCCCCCCTCCTCTGTTCCCCCCCTCTCTCTTCCTCCCTTCTCCCCTCTCTTTAAAATCAATAAAAACATATCCTCAAGTAAGGCTTTAAAAAAATACTATCATCAACCTGGTTGCCAAATCCAGAAATCGTCAGGTCATCCTTGTTGTTTCAATATCTGACTGATAAAAAAAAAAAATCTCTTTTCTTCATTCTTGTTGCTGTTATGAAGTCAACTACTAATCCAACTATTTCTCTTTAAAAGTACTCTACTGTAGGGAGCCATTATAGGGTTAAGCCTCGGACTGACCTGTTGGCAAAGCCACCAACAAGTCCCAGTTTAGAGGGCACAGCCTCTTAACATAATTAAGCTTGATCTTATGACACTCCCTAGATCTTTCTGGATAGCTGATGGGCTGTGGGAGGTGCAGCAAGTGCTGCCAAAACAAGTGAAACTTATAAGAGCATTGTAAATTACCTTGTTTACCTCTGACTATAAAATAAAGCCTCAGCTTGCAGTCTGGATCTTTTCTGTGGTCTCAGCCAGGCACAGAAAATTCACCTAGACCCAGCTTATTCTTTGTCTTTTCTTCATCCTTCACTGGCCCTACTCAGGCTTGCCAAACTCTTGGGCTTCTTCTGGTGCTTCTGATATATATTTTTCATTGCCTATTATTTGATGTAGTTTCTATGATGTGTCTTCAGTGAAATTCTTTTTTTTTTTTAATTGTTGACAGTATTACAATGTCCCCCATTTTCTTCCCCTTTGTTTCCTTCCACCCAGTCCCCACTTCATCCCAGGCCTTCACAACACTATTGTGTCCATGGGCTCTGCATATGTGTTCTTTGGTTAATCTCTTCCTGTTCCCTCCTTCTCCCTCCTCTCTGAAATCTGTTATTTTTGTTCCATGTATCCATGCCACTGGACCTATTTTATTCTTCAGTTTATTTTGTTCATTAGATTCCACATGTAAGTGAGATCATATGATATTTCTCTTTCGCTGACTGGCTTATTTCACTTAGCATAATAATAACCTCCAAATTCATCTATTCTGTCACAAAGGGTAAGAGATCCTTCTTTTTCACAGCCACATAGTATTCCATTGTGTAAATGTACCACAACTTTTTTTTATGGGTGGGTTTCTTTTTATTTACCCTATCCAATTGTTGAGCTTCTTTAATTCATTCTAAAATAGTCATTTCATATTCAAGCAATGCCTCTGTCCCATTCTTTCTCTTCTTTTCTTATGTCACCCCAATTAAATGAATGCTAAATCCCCTTATCCTACTCACCACACATCTTTTAAGAAAAATGATTTTATTGACTTTAGAAAGAGTGAGGGAGAGTGAGAAAGAGAAACATGGATGAGAGAGAAGCATAGATTGGCTGCCTCCTGCATGCCCTCTACTGCATGAGGATACAGTCTGATACCCAGGTATGTGCCCTGTCCAGGAATTGAACCCATAACCTTTAAGTGCATAGGATAATGCTCAACAAACCTAGCTACACCAGCCAGAATTCACCATACATCTTAATCACTCTTCCATATTTTCCATATTTTTATCTCTCTTCAAAGTATCCTGGATATCTTCTGATCTACCCTATAGTTCACTAATTCTCTTTAGCTTTGCTCAATATTCTCTCAAACCCTTCAACTGAATTTTTATTAATTTATTCATCATTTCTAGAAAATTCTTTTTGATCCCTTTTCAAATATTTTCTCTTCATTTTATTTATTTATTTTTAAAGATTTTAAAAATGATTTTGAGAGCGAGAGTCCTTGACAGAGGTAAGGATAGCTATAGCAGGGTGAGAAAAAAAAGGAAGATTTTTTTCACCAAGCGCTGGTATAATCTATCAGCTGTAACACATAGATAACTGAGACCAGCAGGCAGGCCAGCCAATTGCCATGTCCCCTCCCCCTGACCAGGCTGGCCGGACCCCACCCATGCATGAATTCATGCACTGGGCTTCTAATATATATATTCAGAGATAATAATAATCTGGCCACTCAGTGTATATGAAACAGAGTTTATTCTTATATTCTTATTATATTATTTTCCATATGAACTATAAACCTATTTTTGCCCAATCCTGTATATGCCAGAAAATCCCACAGATTTTCAAAATGCTCTCTATCATCTCTACAAGATGATTGAAAATTATATTTTGACACATCTTTTAAACAGCTCCATCTAATATATTGGGCTGAGATTCTGACTCCTCCCTTCTGTTTTTCATTGGTCTCAGATCCTACTGGATTCCAGAGCTGTGTGTGATGATTTCAACCCCAAGAGGCAGCATCTGAGATGAAGCTATATGTTATTTGGTGGACAGATAAGCCAAGAAGAAAGAGGGGCATGTTGTGACTTGGAGACGTGGCGAGCATGTCATCTTTTGAAGAGAAATAAACTTAGAAAAATAATCATGGAAATGAAGAAAGAAAACATGTAGAAGATGAAAAGAATAGCATGAGAGAGAAATTTCCAACAGGTAAGAAACTGGGAAACAAACCTCTTCAATGCTAAAGAAAAATCTTGCTAATGTGTTTTTCAAATGTTTATTTATATTAAAACAACCCCATTTTAAAATATGCAAAGATTTAAAATAATAAAATAAAATATGTGAAGATTATTAAAAATTAGAACTATCCTATTTTCAGGCCTGTTTATATCAGCTGTCTTCTTATTTATGTGATCTGAAAAGCAATGCCATAGCTTTGGAGTACACTATTTCTAAAGGAAATCACCAAATGCTAGTATTAGCACAATGGGGTTTTAATTACTTTCTGTTTTGTCTGTTTTTAAGTAAACTTAAAAACGTGGGTTTGTTGTTGTTTTTTCCATTGACAGAATTTAGTTCTTCTTCTTGATACATTTAATGTGTTATTATTTTTAAAGAATTAAAAACCCTTAACATTTCTGTAATGGTAAGCTCAGTCATTAATCTAGAAAATTAAAGCCAATTCAGACAATCTGTGTTGGCTTGATTTTAAAAGTAACTATTAGACTTTGGAAGATGAAAAGTATACATTTTTCACTAACACTTTTTGTGAACTCAGGCAATTGTCAAATTCAAGGAAAAAATGGATAAACTATCTCCAGCAGAGAAAATCAAAGTACATGTAATAAAAGAACAGATGAGTTAATGTTATCCCCAAATCTCAAGTGTGCAGCACACACTGCTGCAATAGATAAACATGAAATTGTATTTTTTGGAATGGGTGAACAATTGAATAGGATAAGGAGTTTGCATGATGTGGAATAATGAGGCCTATTACTTTTAATAAGGCTGAAAGAGAGTAGGCATTTGTTTCTTGATGCTTCTTGTGGTTAGTTAATTTAGTCCTTTGTTCTTAGGGAAGGCTCTAAGATGTATCTTTACAGAGATTCTAGTTATATTTGTTTTCATGGGGGATAAAATATTAATTTAATTGTTTTTTAATATGAAATGATCATATAAACTAGCAATATTACTTTGCATGTGGTTTAAAAAGTAGCATGTGCTACTAACTACATAACCATGAGAAAGTTGCTGGGTCTTAGTTGCTAGTGACTTAGTCTACTCCAGATAGAATTAAAGTATCATTCCTATCAAAAGTAAAGGACCACTTAGAGATCAAGTAAGACAGAGCACCTTGTCAGTACTTAAATTCTTGAGTGAATTAATAAATGGGGTAGTATTTTTAAAATAATTAAGTTTTACAATTGGGGGGGGAGACATATTTTCAACATTATATTTTGTAATATTTTCAACAATAAAGAATTTTTAAAAAATCATTAAGCTCTAAACAAGTATGAGGTGTTATTTGTACCAACACAACCTTAGAATCTGTATTCTTAGAGGTTTTATAAAAAGGAGAAAGAGTTCTATTGGTGGGGCGGGGGGGGGAGATGCTAGCAGTATAGGACCCTTACATACATACTTGGGGAGTGGGAATATAAAAAATTTCACTTTGCACAAAGCCACAGACTCCCTGAAGTTATGTAAAGAATTTTTTAATATAAATGTCCTACTCACCTGCTTTTATTTTTTTAATATATTTTTATTGATTTCAGAGAGGAAGGGAAAGGAAGAGAGAGATAAAAACATCAATGATGACAGAGAATCATCCATTGGCTGCCTCCTGCACCCCCCACACTGGGGATTAAGCCAACAAACTGGACATATGCCCCTATTGGAATCAAACCGTGACCTCCTGGTTCATAGGTCAACGCATAACTACCGAATCACACCGGCCAGGCTACTCACTTGCTTTTAATATTAAGAGAAAGAAATACAGAAATTTCTTGTAGTCTTCCAGGTCAAAACACCACAGCACCAAATGAAATATAATACATAATCTAACATATACTTTAGTTTTTCTGGGTTATGGATAATTAAGGGAAAAGGTGAAATAGAAAAGAGATAACAGATAAAAAGAGAAGAAAACAATGAGAGGTAAAAAAACAAACAAAAACTAAACTCAGAGAAACCAAAGGACAGACATACATGAACTCTATCCTTAACCCTACACACTCCCCCAAAAAGAGTTATTGGAATAGAGGCATAAGAAAGGACACACACTAACAAGATGACATTCAGAAACAAAAATAAATATGCATCTATTTATTTATACTATGGTGGAGTATATAAGTTTTGGTCATCTTAAAACTTTGAAACAAAGCATACCAAAAAATGTGTAATGTAATATTGTACATTTACACAAAAGTACAATAGCCAGTTCAAGGCATCTGCCTCATGAGCTACATACAATGAAGTGGAAAGTTGAAGATTATCAACCTCTACCATATGATAAACATATTTTTGGGTAAAATATCACTTGGTAATTTGAGATCTCACAGTCCTGGTCATTTCCAACCAAATAAACCAAAGATGAACTTTCCTAAAATAGAAACATATCCCAACATTTTGCTTCCAGATAGGCAGTATTCAATATTATAACTTAACTAGGGGCCCGGTGCATGAAATTCGTGCATTAGGGAGGGGTCCCTCAGCCCAGCCTGCCCCCTCTCACATATTGGGAGCCCTCAGGGGATGTCCTACTGATGGTTTAGGTCCACTCCCCTAGATAAACATGTAAAGGGTTAGGGTTAGGTTTAGGGTTAGGGTTAATTTGCATACCCACTCTGATTGGCTGTGGGTGTGGCAGAGGTACAGTCAATTTATATGTTTATCTATAATTAGGTAAGACTAGACGCCAGGTGCATGAAATTCGTGCATGGGAGGTTGGGGCGTGTCCCTCAGCCCAGCACCCTCTCCAATCTGGGACCCACTGGGATTGGACCTAAACAGGCAGTCAGACATCCCTCTCACAATCCAGGATTGCTGGCTCTCAACTGCTCACCTGCTTGCCTTCCTGGTTGCCCCTAACTGTTTCTGCCTGCCAGCCCGATCACCTCCTAGCCACTCCCCTGCCAGCCTGATTGATTCCTAACTACTCCTCTGCCAGCTCATTCTAGCCTACCAATCTGTACATGTAGTTATTTCCTATTTCCTATTTCCTTTTCATTCCTTTTTTCTTCCAAGTTAAGCTTGCTTGGTAGAAGGTATCCAATAAACAATTAAAGCTTTCTACTTCTCATTTGTATTTCTGGTCCACTCACTGTCATAAAGAACTTAAATCTGTCTTGACATTCCCCTTCAGCCAATACCTGTAAACTCTAAGGCTGCTGAACCCCTGAATCATCCAAACCCTAAACCTTCACTTCAAAAACCACTGTTTTTTATTTTAAATAAAATACTTACCACTGTGCCATATCTGAGTCATAGATCATTTCCTTGGGTCTTTCTTTATAAAATATATTATTTTATCAACAGTTTCTTTTCATCTGTGGTATTTTTAGTGTTCCTCATTGTAGTATCCATTGATAAAACCATTATAGACATAGGTATTCTTAAGGTTATTTCTTTTCAATAAGAATCTGCTAAGCTTTTGAACTCAAGAGAGAATGTGAAAGCAAGCCAGGGTAATTTCAAACAGCATATAAAAGTCTGTTCTCTTTCATTACTATTGGTCAGCTTCCTTTATAAATGTACTATGTGGGGGACAAATTCAGTTGTGTGTTTTCATTTAATCCTTACAATGACCAAACAGACATTTTTATCCCCATTTTACAGATAGTAAAACGGAGCAGAAAGGCTAATTAATTTATGGCAAAGTCATACAGACACCAAGTTGTGATGCTCCAACTGGAACTCAACTCCAAACATATTGCTTCTGGCCTCCACAACACACACACACACAAGACTGAAGGTGACAGGGATCGGGATGTATATTTGGGCTGCCTTATACAGTTGACAGAATCCTGTCACATATCTTTATATTCATTAGCTCTAAAAACTATGCTGGTAGAACAAAAATAAAGCACTCTGAGATGAGAGGAAGGCCAGGATATAGAGAGACACTCTGGATATCTACCTGTATCCTCTCAGGGAAACTGTTCCACCTATAGAACTGTCTAGTTTGTAAAGAACTTACATTAATATTCTGCATTGTGTTTAATATTTTAGGATTTACAGAGCATACTCAAGTCATTCATACATTTTCATCAAGCACAGATAAAGATCAAAGAAGATTAAATCATCCTAATTACTCCTTGCAAGTCTCAGAGCAAGTACTTCCCAAGAACTGGTGGTCAAAGTATTCACCAACAAAACAAGTAAGCTTAGAAAAGCTTTCTCATAACCCTGACAAAATGGAATTTTCTTTAAACCATTCAGCACCTAATAAAACCAATATAAAGAGCAACAACTCTACATTTTTCTACTTTGACTCCTGTCAACCCCCTTTTCTAGTCTTGCTCCTATTACTAATAGCCTATACTGTGGTCTTAATTGTGGGCCTTTCTGGAAACCTCTCTCTCATCATTATCATCTTCAAGAAGCAGAGAGAAGCTCAGAATGTCACCAACATACTGATTACCAATCTCTCTCTCTCTGACATCTTGGTATGTGTTATGTGCATCCCTTTTACTGTCATCTATACTCTGATGGACCATTGGATATTTGGAGATACCATGTGCAAACTCACTTCCTATGTACAGAGTGTCTCCATTTCTGTATCCATATTCTCACTTGTGTTAATTGCTGTTGAAAGATATCAGCTGATTGTGAACCCCCGTGGTTGGAAGCCCAATGTATCTCATGCCTACTGGGGTATCACCTTGATTTGGCTATTTTCCCTTCTGTTGTCTATTCCCTTCTTCCTGTCCTACCACCTCACTGATATGCCTTTTCACAACCTCTCTCTACCCACTGACCTCTATACTCACCATGTTGCCTGTGTAGAGAACTGGCCCTCCAAAATGAACCAGCTCCTCTTTACTACCTCCATGTTTATGCTCCAGTATTGTTTCCCTCTGAGCTTCATCCTCATCTGCTACATGAAGATTATTATCTGCCTCCATAAGAGAAATGGAAAGGTAGACAGGAAGAGAGAAAATGAGAGTCGGCTCAATGAGAACAAGAGGATTAACACAATGTTGATCTCCATCGTGGTGACATTTGGGGCCTGCTGGTTGCCCTTGAACATCTTCAATGTCATCTTTGACTGGAATCATGAGGTGTTGATGAGCTGCCACCATGATGTGGTGTTTGTGGTTTGCCACTTGGTTGCTATGGTTTCTACATGCATAAACCCTCTCTTTTATGGTTTTCTCAACAAAAATTTCCAAAAGGACCTGGTGGTGCTTATTCACCACTGCTGGTGCTTTACACCTCAGGAAAGATATGAAAATATTGCCATCTCCACTGTGCACACAGATGAATCTAAGGGATCATTAAGATTGGCTCCTACATCAACAGGTATATAAAAATTGTTAACACTTAATACTAAAGCCCTTCTTGAATGGGAGATGAAGAGGTAATAGATGAGGATAGGGCAAGATTCATAAAGAATAATCCAAAAGCAAATAATAAAAAAAGCAACTTTATACTACCCAGTTTTGTTTTAGGCCAAACCTACCTATCTGTCATATCTCTCTCTCTCTCTCTCTCTCTCTCTCTCTCTCTCTCTCTCTCTCTCTCTCTCTCTCTCTCTCTCTCTCTCTCTCTTTCTTTCCTTCTCTTTCCCTCTCTCCCTCCCTTCCTCCCTCCCTCCTCCCCCCACCCCTTCTCATACACACACCATACCCCTTTTGTCTTAGGAGAATAACTCAAGCAATTTAGCTGCCATCATTTATAGGAAAGAATGAAAGTGAAAATGCAAAAGAGGTAAGCAGTACTAATTGCTGGAGAACAAAGTTCCCAGATACTATTGTTCAATGGAATATCCAGAGTCATTACTAATGATATATCTAGTAAAAATAATGCTTTAGTGTTGAAGCAATTTCTTATAGATATGGAAATTATAACTTTCAACCATGTAATCAGCAAACCCAGAAAGCCCCCATAATAATTTATTAATTAGCTAACAAAATAAGTATAGATTGAAAATTAAAGGAATGGTTTGAACTTAATATTTAACCTAAGTATTATAATTTAACACTTATCCCAGTAACTAAATCAGATTCTTTAGTTTATGATAACACCATATTTTCTTCAGTAACAATGCTATTAGCACCACTAGAACTGGCCACAAACTCTTTTAGATACCAATTATACTAAAAATCACATTGACTAATTTATTAATGGTCAATGTAGATAGAACCTTTATTTCAGAATGGCTTTTTAAAATTTTTTTTATTAAGATATTATATGTGTATATACCTTACCAATCCCCACCCTTAATTCTTTATGTATATTAAGTAGAGGTCATTATGATTCTATCATTGGGCTTGAGGGAAGTCACCAGTAGCACTTCTATAATTAGCACCAAATATTTTAAATCTCTTGTAAATTTTTAAAAAATATTTTATTGATTTTTCACAGAGAGGAAGGGAGAGGGATGGAGAGCTAGAAACATCGACCAGCTGCCTCTTGCACACCTCCCACCGGGGATGTGCCCGCAACCAAGGCACATGTCCTTTACTGGAATCGAACCTGGGACCTCTCAGTCCGCAGGCTGATGCTCTATCCACTGAGCCAAACCAGTTTAAGCTAAATTTTGTAACAAAGATTTAAAATTCCTCATCCCCACAGAGTCACTTATTTTGGAGAATTAGCTATATTGTTTTCAAAAAGGATACTAAGCTACTGTTCAAATAGCCATTGGCTCAGTGACTTCCACTAAACCATGACCAGCTTTACTAGTATATCTTTTGATGACTATCCCTTATACTGTTACATTTGAGATGCAGCTTACTGTATGTTTAAAATGTAACAGTATTTTCTTTTTTTCTTTTGAATAAAAAGTAATGTTTCTCTGAATACCTATGATTTTCTATTGTGATTTTTTTCTTACACATTAGCCTACATGTTTTCCACTCCTGAAGGATCTCTCTCTTTCTCTCCCTCTCTCCCTCCATTTTTAAAAACTTATTTTTTAAAGATTTATTTTTATTTATTTCAGAGAGGAAGGGAGGGAGGGAGAGAGATAGAAACATCAATAATGAGATAAAATCATTGATCAGCCGCCCCTTGAACTCCCCTGCGCTGGGGATGGAGCCCACAACCCACCCAAGTATGTGTCCCTATCAACCAACCTCCTGATTCATTGGTCAGTGCTCAATCACTGAGCCACACTGGCTGAGCACTCCCTCTCTCTCTTTTTGCTCTCCTCTTCTCCTCCCCTCCTCCCTCCCTACTCTCTCTGTCTTTTTCTTCTATCCATTGAGCCAAACCGGTTTCGGCATCTGTCTTTTTCTTCTCTTCATGATTTCTATTCTCTGTTATATCACTTTGGGGAAAATTAACAGCAAAAGCATCACAAGACACTAAAATGAAATAAAATGTAACAGTCTCACAAAATTAGCTGCAAATAGAAACTCTTATCTAAAAACCAATTTCAAATGGTGTCAACTTAGAATCTTAAAGGAACAGGACTGTAGTCACTTAGACCAGAAAGCAGTCAACTCTCCCTAGATATGTTTTCTAACTCTTCTGACAGACAATGATTAGTACTATAGTTAAGACTAATGGAATATTTTACTTCCTTGATAAAGATTTATTGATTCTAGTTTCCATTACTAAAATGATTCTGATCAAGCCACTGAAAGCAGGAAAGAGCTTTCATCAAACTCTGCTACTACCACCTCTCCTGACCCCTTACACATATACCCAGTATCCTCTAACCCTGATCCCTTCAATATCATTAAGAAGAAATCTCTAGGAATGCTCAGGGCCTGCTCAAGAAGGCAAATAATCCTTTCCACTAATATTTACAGGGTAAAATAAGACTGTTGTTAGAGTATTAAATTTGATAGTAAAATAGTAGTCTTCAGGCTAATTTAAATTGGCTAATTGAAATAAGCGAATATTCTAGAAAATTTAATTGTACTGGACAAAAAGCTGTCTAAAATTTTTATTGGTAGTTCATCTCATGGTAAAATTGTGTAACATGTAATAAACCTAAAGCAGTCTTATTTTAGTGCAAAAATTTAAATTTACAAGCAATCAAGATTACATTATAAAATTTCCAAAAGCCTCCTAATATTTAAATCAAAAAAGGGGGGATAGTAGAAGAATATCATATAAGGAAAAATAGCCTGAAAGTAAATTACATCTAGAAAATTTTTATTTTAGAAAATTAACTTTCATTTGTAATGCTAACAGCATACATGGTGTCAAAACAAGCCAAAGGAAAATCATTTGGGCAAAAAAATGAAAAAGGATCGCAAATCAAATTTATAGAAAAGATTCCTTTATTAACTTTTGGTCGAGAATATGTTTGTATATTTTCAGAAAACAACTCCAAGACCATGTGGATTCCTGCAACAGAGAGGAATTGACAGGACTAACTACTCTAACCATGAAGACAGATGAGAAACAGTCCAGAGATGGAAGATGCTGACAACGCCTTGCCATACTAGCAGTCAGCAGCTGTGCGTCACTGCAGGTTGCCCAGGACCAAACCAGAGAGGGTCAGACCTGCATTACCACCATTTGTCCACCATCCAGAACTGAAATATTGCTGACATGTACACGTAAGGAACTGTTTGACATTGAAATTGGGACTCAAAAGAACTGCCCAGAAAGAAACTCACTACAGACTGATCCATTTGCCTCTCAGCATAACCATTATTGCTTGTCTCATTTTCGGTTCTTATAAGTGTATTTCTAGTAGCACATGATCTCACTCATCTAGAGGAAATGATGAACAACATAGACTGATGAACAAGAACAGACCCAGAGACAAGGAAGCATAGGTCAGACTGTAGAACCTCAGAGGGAAGGTAGGGGAGGGTGGGGATAATGGGGAGAGATCAAACAAAGGACTTGTGTGCATGCATATGAGCCTAATCAGTGGTCACAGACAACAGGGAGGAGGGGGCATGAATGGGGAGGGGTTTGGGATGGGAATGGGAGGGATGAGGACAAATGTGTGATACCTTAATCAATAAAGAAATTTAAAAAAAGAAATCTCCAACTATGATTAAATATTATGGTATTCTTTCTGGCTTCATGAGAAGATTTTTTATTCTCCTACAATACTGTTTTATCTTTTTTTCTAAACTTTTCTCGAGTTCTAATGAAACAAAAGTCATTAATGATATAACTATCAATCACAGTCTTTCTTATGTTTATTTTTATCTCAAAAAATGAATTAAATCTACTTTTTAATGAATGTCTTTATCCTTAAAGGACTTATGTTCTGACAGATAGTAGAGCACAAGTCAGTAAGTAGCTATTTGAGAAGGTATAATGTAAATATAAACAAAGTGTTGTAAGGGCCCAGTGGGGGTAAAACTAATTTTTGAGAGAAAACAAGGAAAATTTTCAGGAAAGTCAATCTTATTTCCTGTTTTTGCAATATTTGAGGATGGTTCACACCAATATGGCATACTGTTGGACCTCTTAGTAAATAAAATAAGGCCTCATTTTCTCTCCTGGGGCATTACTGTTGCAATTCTTCTATGTGCACACCTGAGAGTTTCTAATCTAAAGCCTTCCTTTTGGATACTTGGGATTCCTAATCAGGTGCTTCTGGCAATGCTGCTTCAAAATATTTTCCAAATGTGTGCAACAGTCTCCTATTTCCCCCTGCCACAGAAAGCCCTAAAAATGCTCACTGCTGGGAGAAACAAAACTGCTTCAAGCCTCCAAAAACACCTTGAAAATACTCACATTTGCAAATGGACCAAACGCCCAGGAAGAAACCTGGTTGAAGTATTAATTCTTGAATAAATTTATTGTATAGTCTAGGACAAATTAGTTTTCTTCTCTACATCTTCGTTTCTTCTTCTGTAAAATAGGGGGTTAAATTAGATGGTTTTTCAGGTCCACTGAGCTCTCATTAAAGGATAAAAATGAAAGTGAGCTCATCAGTGTGGTTCAGTTGGTTGAACATCATCCAAGTAACAAGAGGTTGCCTGTTCTATTCCTGGTCAGAGCACATGCCCAGGTTTCAGGCTCAATCCGCAATAAGGGGTGTGCAGGAGGCAACCAAACGATATTTCTCTTATCAACGTTTCTACCTCTCTCCTCCCTTCCCCTCTCTCTAAAATCAATTAAAAACAAACATCTTTTTAAAACATAAATAATGGATTGGAGATGGGGGATGAAATGGATTTGGAGTCCCTGGCAGTAAAATTCCAAGAGGGCAATAGTTTGTGAATACCCAAAACTCAGAATAGGTTGGTAACCAACCATTAACTGAAACCTGCCATGGCTGCTTTAATTTCACAGAGGGGAAGTACCCTGGGGTTCTGATTTAAGAATGTGAATCCTTTGAGAAATTATTTAATATGGAGTTGAAGTATTTAGGGGAGAAATGTAGATAGTGGTAAAGGAATAAATCCTCTTCACCTTTGCAGAATAAAGCAAAGCAACATTTCTTTCCTAAGCTAAAAACAAGAGCAAAGATATGATCTTGCTGCCACCTTGTGGCAAACTGCGCAGCTTAGAAAGAAGGGTTTACTTCATCTGGGTCCCCAGTCTAAATCTCCCTTAGGAGACCACATCCTCCTAGGCCTTACAGTCACACAGAGCTTAATAATTCAAAAAACACTTTCAACCCCATTATCTCATTTCATTCTCAAAGCAACTCTGTGAAGCGGCAGGAAGAAGGTATACCTCTTTGCCAGAGAAAGAACCAAAACTTAGAAAGACTATGTGACCTGTCTAAGTCACACAGTTAGTAACTCACAGTCATCTCCTGACTCTAAATCAGACAATTCATTCACTCTACCGTGTAGGGGCAGGGATAAAACAGGGTTAGGTATGTTCTAGGAATTTGTGAGGGAGGCTTAAAGAGAAATGCTCAATTTCTTCTGCAGACTCAACAGGCCACAATCAGGTTGCAGAAAAAGACATACAGATAAGCCTGGATTCCTGCCTTCCTTCCTGATTTGCACATTCTTGGTTAACATCTACAGGTCTCTGCAGTTGCTCTCCCTCCCTCTGTTCCCCAACCCCAGCCTACCTATCAGGGCTGAAGACATTTGTAACTAAATGCTGACCAAATGGATCTCAGGCAAGGGAGCCAAAGCATCCAGAAATAAGCAAAAACTACTTCGATCACTGCTCTGTCCTTGGGCTATAGTTCATAATATCTGTGGATCAGCCCAAGTTTTCTAATAAATTTTGATGAGAAGACTAGTTGGCTTGTGCCATAATGATGTCAAGCTCACCAAAATCGAAGGGGCAATGTCTGGGTTATATGATTTACTAACTGGCATATAGAAATGACTTACTAGTAAAATTAATCTGAGAATTTCCAATTTGTCAAAAGCAACCATAACCTTTTTCCTGTGGAATTACAAAGAAAAAAATTTACAAAGCCTAATACCTAAACTTTCCACTAGCATAGTAGTCCTTTCATTTCATTCAGTCATTCAGTCATTCAGTCATTCACTGAATAGACATTCACTAAATGAATAGAATACTGTAATAATCCCTCTAATGAAAGACTGTTGCCTAGTAGTGAATAGCAGAAAACAAGCAAAAAAATATAGTTGTAAGTGTAAGATATAAATATTAATTGGATGAGAAGGGAAAAAAAATTCCTTGACCTATGAACCGTGGCCTCCTGCTTCATAGGTCAATGGCTAGGGAAAGAAGTGGATGAAGAATGATTTCACAGATATCTGTAATAACAAAAGCATAATATGCAAATCAACTGAACGAACAAACAGCAGAATGACCACTCAGACAACCTTCCAGATGACACTATGACATGCACAGGCGCCAGGCCAGCCAAGGCAGGTGCAATGCGATTGGTCAGGGGGCCCCGCCATCACCCCATGGCCACCCTCTGTGGGGGCGATCAATGCAGTGCTCTGTGATTGATCACCCCAAAGAGAGAGGCCCAGGCTATCCAGCTGGTGGTGCTACGGTGGGTGGGCAGGGCCTCCCTCCACTAGGCGATGGATCTGCCCCCCCCTCCCCATCCCCTGCGATCCATCGCCCCACAGAGAGCCAAGCGATCACACCCAAAACCTGCTGCCTGCAGAGGGAGGCGACCAGTGGCAGGGGACAGTGCTACACAGATGACAAGCAGTGGCAGCAACAGAGGTGGGACAGCTGCCAGCAGCTGGAGGGGGGAGGGGGGGTCGGAAGGGGAGGAAAGAAAGTCCTGATAGGCCCTGATGGCTGGCCAGGTACACTACCCGAGGGGATCCCAGATTGTGAGAGGGCACAGGCTGGGCTGAGGGACACCCCTCCAACCCCGTGCACAAATTTTGTTCATTGGGCCTCTAGTATAATACATAAAACCTTTCACAGCTTGGCCTTTTCAAACCCTCCCTGCCTCTCTCCTGTCACTACTTTGCTCTCACCCTACCATATGCTCTTTTTTCCTTCTTTCCTGTTTTTTTGTTTTGTTTTCTTTTATCTTTTATATGCCTTTTTATTATATTGATTTTAAAGAGAAACATCAATTTGTTAATCCACTTATTTATGCATTCATTGGTTGATTCTTGTATGTGCCCTGACATCGAACCTACAACCATGGCATATCAGAACAACGCTTTAATCAACTGAGCTACCCAGCCAGGATGCCCTACCATATTCTGAATATAAGTTTTCTTCAGTAATTTAAGGATAAAAGCGTAGGTTTTGGAATCAGATAGATATTTGTTCTAATCCCAGCTCTAACACTTTAGACAACCTTGGGTAAATTATGAGATTTCCTCAAGCTTTAATTTCCTAATCTATAAAGTGAATATTATAGTAATTTTATTTTTAAAGGCTTTTATGAGAGTCAAGTGATATAATGTATGCAAAGCATATAGTTTTGTGCCTGACATCTAGGAAATACATAGTAAATACTAACTGATCATTTCTCTGTGCCTTTGATCATGTTGTTTTCTTTGCCTGAGATTCCTTTCACCTTCCCAAACTGTTTTACACCTATTTTTCCTTTATTTTTATTTTTTAAATATATTTTTACTTATTTCAGAGAAGTAGGGAGAAGGAGAGAGAGATAGAAACATCAATGATGAGAGAGAATCAGGAACCAGCAGCCTGGGGGAGGGGCCATGGGTGGTTGGCCAGCTGGCCCTGCCCCGGATGGGGGGGGGGGGGCAATCAGGGGTGAGACAGCCAGGAGGAGGAGCTGCAGGAGTTTGGCCACCCAGCCACGCCCCCTATTGGGGGGGGGGGTGATCAGAAACGGGCAGGCCGGCAGGAGGAGCTGTGGACCTATCATGGTGGGGCAGGCTGATGGGGGCATGGCTGTTGGGAGGGGAAGGGAGGGGGCATTCGGCTGGCAGACCCCACTTTTGATCGAGGTGGGAGAGTCAAACAGGGAAAGGCCAGCAGCAGGGAAAGGCCAAGAGATTGGCCGCTGACCCCACACTCCGATCAGGCAAGTTTGCTGGCCACAGTGAGTGTCATAGCAACTAGTTGTTAGGTCGTTATGGCCATTACAGTAGCTACCTTTTAATATATAGAGATAATTATTATCATCTCTTGTTGCATCTAAGAAATGCCCATAAGAAAAAAAATGTGAATTCTGTACATTTTTAAAATGAAAGGACTCTATAATTCATTATTCCCTATCCCTTCCTTCTCCATATCACCTTTCTTCAGGACAAAGACAGAAAAATCTGAAACTTTCCCTCTAAAAGCCTATGGAACAATGTACCCAACAGCAGAAGCCAGGAGAGAAAGAGCTTAGCTCTCCTACTCGGTGAGAGTCATTGCTGTGGATCTGGAAAAAACAGAGGAGCCTCTTTCATCATTTCAGAATATAGCATGCAGCTGTTCTTCTGCTATGCCACACATCCTGAAGTTGCTACCAAGAGCTAAAAACAGAGCTCAGGCAATCAGTCCAGTGGAGCCAAGATCATTCTTTTTCAAGGTGGCCCCATTAGAAATAAATGGGCACTTTGTACCCCTTTTCTAACCAAGAATTGGTCTTCCCCACCAGACTGTAAGTTCCTTGAAGGCAAAACCTTTATCTAGTTTATCTTTATAATTTAAGCTCCTAGCAAATCACTGAGGAAAGAGCAGGTACTCAATAAATATTTGTTCAATAAAAGAATTAATTGCTTGTTCTTTGTTTTATTTGGAGTAGAGCACAAACAGAAAAGGAACATTGATAGTCATATAAAGAACCAATTGTTGGGGGAATCTTTTAATAATTCTTGTCAGAGAGTACAAACTTGTTCACAAGTTTCAATCTCTCTCTCTCTCTCCCTCCCTCCCTCCCTCTCTCCCTTTCTCCCTCTCTCCTCTCTCCTCTCTCCTCTCTTCTCCTCTCCCCCTTTCTCCCCCACCCCTCTGTCTCTCTCCTTCCCTCCTGCCTTCCCTCCACCACCACCCCCATATACATCCTTCAAAACTTGGCTCCAGTGCCTCCTCTTCCATGAAGCTTTTCTCAACCACTATAGTGGAAAAGGATATCTTCTTGATTTCCTATAACACTTTGGATATATTGAAGCATTCATAATATTCTAGTATATTGTGATTAGTTGTATAAGTTTCATAATTTTTACAACATTAAGGGCTAGGGTCATCTTGATTTTCTTAGGTATCCGCATAGTGCTTTGTACACACCAGTCATCTGATGAGTGTTCAGAGCATTCACATTCATTGGCTAAACTTTGTAAAATAAAAAATATAATCATTCAACCCAATTTAAAGTATAAAACAAGTGAGCCTTCAGTAATGTTTTATTCGTAAGATCTTTTCTCTTAAAAGTTGATACACTGTTTTGGAAGTTTTGCCACTCTTATTTTCTGTATTATTAAGTAATATCTTTTATTCTTAAAAACTTAACAAAAACTGACATTTTTTTTTCATTCGAGTTGAATTTAAAAGAAAAATTCAGCCGAAACTGGTTTGGCTCAGTGGATAGAGCGTGGGCCTGTGGACTGAAAGGTCCCAGGTTCAATTCCGATCAAGGGCATGTACCTTGGTTGTGGGCACATCCCCAGTAGGGGTGTGAAAGAGGCAGCTGATCGATGTTTCTAGCTTTTCTATCCCTCTCTCTTCCTCTCTGTAAAAAAATCAATAAAATATATTTTTTTTTAAAAGAAAGAAAGAAAAATTCACCAGGATGGGGGTGGGAGTGAGGAGGGAGGAAATGGGAGACATCTGTAATGCTAGCAACAATCAAAATATTTTTTTTATAAGTGAGCACCATCCTAATACATTCATCTCTGAGGAAAAGAATCAGGCACACAGGTTTGGAAGTTACACATATTCTGCCTTGATATATAAGGTCCATTTAGGTAAAGGCCAAAGTAAGAGAGTCCCTGTATTTTTCTTGAGGACATACTATGTGTGGTTGTATTAGGCATTTTGCATGATAAAAGCTTCTTTTAGAGTATTATTATTTTTTCTGTTACCTAAATGTTTGCAGGTTCCCCATTTCTTTGACATTTATATAAAATAACTCATGACCAAAAAAAATTTCACAACATCTATAATAATAAAAGCCTAAGCGACCATCACAACCGAATGGACAACTGAACAGACTGCGTAAGGCAACCAGGCCGGCAGGGGGTTAGTGAGGGGCAACCAAACGACTGAACAAGCAGGCTGCATGGGGTGACCAGGCTGACGGGGGGACGGGGGGCAGTTGGGGTAACTAGGCTGGCAAGGAGGCAGTTAGGGGCAATCAGCCAGGCAGGCAGGTGAGCAGTTAGGAGCCAATGGTCCCAAATTGTGAAACATTTGTTCCCCCTACCCATTCCCCATGATTGGGCCTAAACCAGCAGTTGGACATTCCCCAAAGGGTCCCAGATTGGAGAAGGTGCAAGCTGGGATGAGGGGGGACCCTTCCACCCCCATGCACAAATTTCATGCACAGGGCCTCTAGTCTACCTATACCAATCTATAACAATAAAAGCATAATATGCTAATTAGACTGGACAGCCGAACATCCTTCCAAACGTCCTTCCAGAGGACCTTCCAGACGAAGCTGGGGCTGTGAGGGCCGAGGCAAGCCACCACAGCTGCAAGGGCCAAGCCCCTTGTATGAATTTCATTAAAAGTAATAATTTCACATATTCTTCAAATTCCAGACTAAAACGGCGGGTATCAAAAATCAAGATTGAGAATCACTAGACAACTACACACCTTGGCCAAGCCCTTGGTTTTTTCCTACTTCTCATCATAGAAATAGGGCACAAAGGAAAAGATGAACCATTTAAAAAGTTAAATTATTATACTTTAGGCTATTATACTTCTCAAAGGTAAGGTCTAGAATAGAAGTAAATCTCTTTTCTTGAAATTAAGAGTGAACTGAAGCTTCCTTGTTACTTGGATAATTGCTTATTTTCTTGTCTAGATGACATACTCTAGATCAGGGGTGGGGAACCTTTTCTCTGACAAGGGTCATTTGGACATTTATAACATCATTCAAGGGCCATACAAAGTTATAAACTTAAAAATTAGCCTGCTATATTTGGTCAAACATTTAACTCACCCCCAATGTCTTGGCAGGGCCAGACCAATTTCTCAGACCTTATATGGCCCGAGGGTCGGATGTTCCCCACACCTGTGTCTAGATACCATTGTCATCAGATATTTACCACTTCATTACCCTTTCCTCTGTGTTCATTCCTTCTAGATTAAAAATTAAGGTATATAAACCAATGGCATTTTCCTACCACTCCTATGCCCAGCAATCAGTTCATTGTGTCCTTCTCAGTGTCATTTCTTAAAGTTATCATATTTGACTATTGGAGCACATTTAGATCATCTAACCCAACTTTTCCATTTTATACATGAGGAGTCCAAAGTCTAAAGAAAATATACTGTTTGTTCAAGGTCACCCAGCTAGTGTCAGATCCTGTAACAGAATTATTTTTCCTAACTCCTAGTTCTCAACATTATATCCAAAAAATGTCTGGACATACAGATGGCCATTAAAAAATATTTTATTGACTGAAATGAAGTTAATTGCTTCTTTGTTTTACTAAACTATCTGACAACCCTATAGAATGTAGAAGGAAGAGGTGAAAGTGCTGTTCTGAATATTATGGCTTATAAAGCAATTTGGCACAGACTCTAGAGCAAGCTGCCTGAGTTCTGATGTGGTCTCTACCACTGCCCATCTGTATGAACTTAGGAAATTTTACATATTTTAGCCTCAGCTTCCTCAACTGTAAAATGAACATAATAACAGAAACTACATCAAATGGCTATTTAATAACATTTGTTGAATACCTATTCTGCAGCATGTACTGTGTTAGATGCTGGGAATACAACAATGGAGAAGAAAAACAAGATCCTACCCTTAGGAGCTAACATTATACTATGATTAAAGGATGTAATTCATATAAAATGCCTAATAGAGAGTCTGGCACCTAATAAATGTTCAATAAATGTTAGTTGTTGTTATTTAAAATGTACGCTATATCTACATTTAAAAAGCAAATCTTACAAAAGGAATATTTTGGGGCATTAAACAGCTCACATAACAGTGTTTCACAAGCACAGATATTATCACTATGGCAACATTTTTCTGAGTACCTTACAAGGACTAGATTGATACTGTGAAAGGTTCAGGAATATTCTGTGAAAACACCTTGTAAAGAGTGGCATGTAGGGGGTAGAGCAAATCCTCACCAGTTTATATCCCAAAATGACAACTCTATTATAGAATCCTTTAACAAAACTTAATGTATAAAATATTAAGTTAAAAAACACATATAGCATAAAATTAACCCATTTTATTTTGTTTACTTATTTATTTTGTTAGTCCTAATCCAAGGATATGTTTCCTATTGATTTTTAGAGAGAGTGGAAGGGAGGGGAGAGAGAGAGAACGTAGAGACAGAAAGAAACATTGATGTGAGAGAAACACATGTTGATTAGTTGCCTTCCGAATACAACCAATGGTTTGGAGGATAGAGAGTGGGAAAGGAACCTGAACCCAAACCCAAACCTGAAACCCAGGTAGGTGCCCTTGATCCGGAATTGTACTAGTGACCCTCTGGTGCACAGACTGACACTCTAACCACTGAGCAATGGTGGGCAGGGCTTTAAAAAGAATATTTGTTATAAACTAACCATTTTAAAGGCATTCAGAGGCATTTAGTCCTTTCCCAATATTGTACAACCTCTGCCTAATTCCAAAATGTTTCCATCATTCCAAAGTAAAATCCCTTATTGGTTAAAAGTTTCTCCCTATTCCTCCCTCCCCGTAACCCCTGGCAACTACCAATCTGCATTCTGTGTCTATGGATTTATCTATTCTGGTTATCTATAAATATCATAATATGTGATCTTTCATATTAGTTTTTTTCACTTAGCATAATATTTTGGAGATATATCCATGTTGTGGTATATATTAGTAAACAATTCCTTCTTATGGCTGAGTAATATTTCACTGTATGTATATATGACAATTTCCTTATCTGTTCATCTATTGATGAACATTTGGGCTATTTCTACCTTTTGGCTATTGTGCATAGTGTTGCTGTGAGAATGCATGGACATACAATTCTTTTGGTTATATATCTAAGAATGGAATTGCAGCATCATATGACAATTCTCATGTTTAACTTTTCCACACTCTATCAAATTGTTTTCCCCAGAGACTGAACTAATTTTACATTCCCACTAGTAATGTCAAGGGTTTCAAGGAGGAGTTGGCTTGGATGACCTAAAGCTGCCTTTATCTTTGACAGCCTGGTAAGAATAGCATCCAGGGGCCAGATGCTGAGTCACAGATTCCTACAGTAACAGAGACCTTCCAGTCATCTGCACTCATGATCATATCGCATAAATTACTTCTTTTCTGATGAAACATGCCATGCCTTGATAAGAGAGACCATATTTTTAATGAATCATTTCAGGACAATTAGCCTTTTTGCATTACTATTGGAAATAGGATTATACTGAATTTCCCCAGCTTCTGTCATGATCAACAAGCATCATTTAATTTTTAAACAACTGACTGAATCTAGATAGAGAAGTAATCTACAACTATGAAGCAAAAAAAAAAAAAGTTGGCCTACATAACAGCTCATAAACAAACAAACAAACAACAACAACAAAAACTGGCTGAGTTGAATGGCTTTCAAAACTTTTATAATGTGGGGATGAGCAATTCCACTTAGTTTACCATATTACTGTAATCCTATCTTACTTAGGGATTACTTACTCAAGGAAATGAAGGATTGCTAAGGTTGTATTTAGGATACACTTAGTTTACTGTAAATGTATTATGGCATTTTCATTTCTTCCTTTTGTTAGTTCTTTCATAGCACTCTCCAGCTGCTCAGCACTGGGCACACAGTAGGTAAGTCTTCAATCAAAGCTTGCTGTTTATCATATAATCTGCTGGTACAGAGAGTAAGAAGCTATACTTATCACAGATTTTCAGTGTTTTCATGATAACATGAAGTTTCTTTATTTATTAGACCTAAATTCTCTTATTGTATTTAGGGTATACTGATCGACCAGGACAATCAAAAGCACATCTGCCAAAAGTGTGTAAAACAGAAGTCTTAAGCTTCCAAGAAAAAATAGGCTTGTTCCACATTCCTCTCCATAACATTCTACAACCCTGCATATATTCTCCTCCAAATCCAATGCTAAGATTAGATTTCTGAAATCGGTCAAGTAGTAATGCTGACCCAAGCAACTGTAGCTATCTCCTGTCTTCTGTACTAAAAGAGCAGCTTGAATTTCCTCAAAATGCCAATACCAAAATTCTTTACATTCCAGACAAAAATGCTTTGATCACCATGAGACTTTGGCTTCTACCATGCCTTTTATCACTTAGTTTTCATTTAGATTTGATGTGTAATTATTACTGGTTAACTCAAGGTTACATATTTTTGTCCTGCCGTGTGGCTAATTGAAAGTTGGGGCTGCACCAGAGAGGAATCGGGAGACCCTTCCCCAACCCTTCCAGCTGATACCCTACTCTTTTTCCACACAGCTGTCATTCCAGTTTTATGTCCCTCCTTGCCAGACAGCAGGGATCTACCTCAAACAAACCCAGTCTTGAGGGGCTCTTTCTGTGGGGACAACAGGAGCAGAAAAGCAGACAGACAACGTGGAGGCTGTGAGTACCTTTGAAACCAAGGCTACTGGTTGGCTGGGTTTTCTCATATCCTACAAATGATAACAAATATTCCTAATAATACAAGCCTGATGAGTTTAATTTTTAAGTAGCTAGTATAGTGGCTTCCTACAATACCTCTACTCCTCTCAGGAGTAAATAAATGTACTCACTTATCAATAAACACTTATTAACACTAAGCAAAATACAGGAGGAAATTCAAAGATATACTGCAACTCAATATTTCCTGGCTCCAAATATTTGGAGCTATAAAAGCGCCTGCACTTCCCAGCACTCCTCTCGTCGGTCAGACAGACCTTCTAAATGCCAAGCTGGGTGTGTGGGAGGCCAGAGAAAGAGCAACCCTCTCACTCTCTTCAATGTACCTGGGCCCTTGACTCTGTGCACTGGGAAAGCCAGGCATAATTTGAAAAAAAGTTCTGCAAATCAGCTGCTGGTGACTGTAAGACTGAAAATGACAGGAAAAATAAAGATAAATTGTATTAGCATAGCCAGAAGGAAAGGGAAAAGGATGTATAGAAAAAGTGAAGGCATGAAAGAATAGTAAATAGCTTATCTCTAATAGTAAATAGCTTATCTCTGCCAGAGATGGCAGTGGGATTTTGGCTCACCTTGTAGAACTCAACTCAGAAGGTCTGAAGCCAATAACTATCTGTGAAGGATCCCTGATGGCTGGATTAAAACAACTATCATGTATATTATGCTAAATACAGGGGAAAAGGCAGAGACAGAAAAGCACTACTGAATTCCCATTTGATCTTTCCTTTCATCATACACATTCAGTCAAAAACCTAAGGAAATCCAATGTATTTGTTTTTGTGTACTGGGTCTGTAGTTGATTTTTATTTCTCTCACCTCTCTGCCATATGTTCCAAGTTTTCTATAATGCATTTTTACAGAAACATTTAAATACATTATTTTATTAAAAATTTTAAACCTCCAGACTTGGAGAGAGGGCCCTGGGTCAGACTAGGCATTGCTGAGTGGACCTAGAAATCCCAGAGCTCCAGGGCTCTTAACACTAATTCCTGCCAAGGTCTGGATCTGTTGGCTTTTCTTTTTTCTTTTTTTTAATTTTTAAAAGTATGTTTTTATTGACTTTATCGAGAGAGGAAGGGAGAGGGAGAGTGAAACAGTGATGTGAAAAACATTGCTCAGCTGCCCCCTGCACACCCCCTACTGAGGATCAAGCCCAAAACCCGGGCATGTGCCCTGATCAGGAATCAAACCAGTGACCTCTCAGTTCATAGGAGGATGCTCAACCAACTGAGCCACACCAGCCAGGGCTCTGTTGGATTTTCTGAATCTAGCACTTAACAAGGGGATTTCAGCTTTCCTTACAGACTTGCCTGAGGGTCACAAGATAAATATGTTAAAGCGTTTTATGAATGTCAAGCACTTAATCTAGTATTGTTCCAGTTAAAGGCAATTTCCTATAAAACTAAACTAGGGTAGGGATTTACATAGATTTTCCTACCACCACCACCATCACGAAGACTTTAGTTCAAATGAGATACATAGATTAAATCTGAATGACAAAGGCTCTTTGCTCAGGACATCTGAACCAAATACAGAAACAGAAATTCAGCAATAAAAACCTTTACTCCATGTCAGGTGACTTGGATCTCTGTGAAATCTTCAGGTCCTAGAACTGAGTTCCTGAGAGCTCTTTTCACCTTTCCAACTCTGAATCTGATCCCTTGGAGGAAACTCTGAAACCCAACTGACATGGAAGAGCTTTAGCAAAAATGTTTTTGAAATTAGAACAGATCAAGTGCTTTTCCCTGAGATTAACCCTGAGTTTGGTTTGGAGTAGTCACCTTGATGTATTTATGCCCCAGAGGACTTGGAGGGACTAATTAATTGAGCCTGACAAGAAGCACCAACAAGTATATCCAGACAGAGCTACAGACTTTTACTGACACTAGTCCATGGCCAAATCTCTTTCTCATTCTTGCTCCTGTTTGCACAGTGCATTAGAAGAATGGATGATGTCAACACCAGCCGAGAAGACAGGTTATCTCAATACTCAACCCTGGCAGGAGAATCTGTGCCCTGATTTATTTTTAGTACTTTTCTACCTTAGTAATCCAGTCAGCTGAAGAAAAGCCAGCAACCTGATGTTCTCTGAGCTCACTACCCTTATTTGTCCCTTAGCAATCAGCAAGACATTTAGTCACTGAGAAGAAAATTTACTAGGAGTGTGAGGTCCCATCATTTGCAAACTTTTAGAGGCCACATAGGATAATTATCCCAACCCAAGTAGAAGTTGGGTCTCACAATTTTGATAATAACCTTTTATTCAAGGGAGAAAGACAAAGAAAGAGAGGTTGCTAACAAAAACAATTATATATAGCCTATCATTTTTGTCAGCAGCGTGGAGGATGGGGTATAAAGCAAGAATTCTGCTTTACCTTTCATGAAATGTGAGACCTTAATGTGTGAGGGCATACATTCTGTTCATTTTAAGCTTCAAGCTGGACTATTGCCAAGAGTTCACAATGAATAGTCAGAGCCTTTTCACTAAGATGCAAAAAGTAACGTATCAAACGATTAACTAGTAATTTCTACATTTTTGCATTTGAATTTATCCCCAAATATTAAATTTTATTTCAATCTTATATAGCTTGTCAGGACAGATTTATCCAACACCAGCTGTCCTCTTGTTTAAAAGCTGCACCACAAAGACAAAATTAGAATCAAGTGAGGATCATATTCCTCAGCAACAATTCTGCTGTATCTCCCAACGATGCCCTGAGCCATAACTGACAGACGAAATACTGGCATTATTGTTTTTTTTCTTAGACATCTCCTAAGCAGCCACAATGTGGTAGGAACTGTATAGATAACCAAAACAAAGCATAAGCCCTAAACTCAGAGAATTATACTCCTGGGTACAAAATTATTGCCAAGGTTATCTTTCACCAAAATGGGAAGAAAGTATGTACTGTTTTGACAGAAAAAGGAGGGAGTGATATCAACTATCACAATCCTTCCCCAGTTTTTTTTGAGTTTTCCTCTTCAGGAATTTTCCAAACTTATATGAGGCTCAAATTAGACTAAAGTCTGGATAAGATTCAACTGTTCATTATTTCAAACAGAAAAGATCAAATGCCATCATCTTGATATTAGATACTTGGTGGACAATGTATTGTATAAAAATATAATACTAACAAAGAATAATCTCAAAATTCTAAATCTCAATAAAGTCTAAGTGTAATTAGAGCTATAAAAAAATACATTGTGAATGTTTTATGTTCAGTTTGAAAGACCATATTTCTTAATAGGAAATTTAAAAGAGAAGAAAGCAAAAGTGACCAATAAGCACACAAAAGATGCACCTCATTTATGATTAAAGGCATGTAAGTCTACAAAACAATAAAATATCATATTTTGAGGATTATAAGGAAGTTATCCTCAAATACTGAGAATGTACCATTTTAGAGAAAGACAATCTGGCCATGACTATTAAAATTTTAAATGCATGTGCTCCTTCCACCCCCTGCCTGAAATTCCACTGCTATAGGTATACTTATAACAGTATGCAAAGATCTATTTGTAAAGATGCTCACTTATGTATTGTTTTTAACAGCTCACATATTCTTCAACAGATAACTAAGTAAACTATTATAAACAATTTTAAAATTCTTTGTAGGAATTTAGAAGAATAAATTAGATTTTTGTGTATTGTTTATCAAATGATGACCCAGATATATTACATGAAAAAGTAAGGTATACAATATTATATATAGTATGGCTACATGTATGAAAAATAAAGTCATATACATAATTACATGAGTATGTATAATTATATATCTGGAAGGATATTAAGAAACTGTTAATAGTAGAAATTGGAGACTGAAAAGGGTCAACTTTTACTTTTCCCTTTATACCTTCTGTACTTTCTGAATTTTTAGAATTTTGCCCTAAGAATCTACTACTTTTAAAATTTTAATTTATTGATTTGAGAGAAAAAGAAACATTGATTTATTGTTCTACCCATTTGTGTACTCACTAGAGGCCTGATGCACGAAATTTGTGCAAGGGCCTTAGCCCTGGCCCCCGCCTACCACTGCCATGGGCCTCTGCTGCTTCTGTCACAGCCCCCACCCACTGTGGCTTTGTACTGAAGGAAGTATGTCCAGAAAGACATCTTGTCTAATTAGCATATTATGCTTTTATTATTTTAGATTGGTTGATTCCTGTATGTGCCCTGACTGGGGATCAAACCCAAAACTTTGGCATATCATGCTCTAACCAGCTGAGCTACTACTTTTATTTTTAAAAATCTTTTGGCACTCATAAGTTTGTTTCAATTTTCTGGAAAATTCTTTTGTATGGAACATCCCAAGTCCCTTACAAATCAAAAAAATTAAATTATACTCAGAGTAGTTTTATTATTAACTATATTTTACTGTATTCTAATTGGTAATTCCTATAGTTCAGCAGAATTGGCCAGAATTCCTTTTATTTACTAGGCAAGATAACAATAGGAACTGTTTTTATATATCACTTTTATTATGAAAACTAGAGGCCCAGTGCACAAAATTCATGCACTGGGGGTGGGGAGTCCCTCAGCCCAGCTTGTGCCCTCTCACAGTCCGGGACCCCTCGGGGGATGTAGCAGTGTGCCAAGCAGCAGGCTGCCAGGGAAGAGCCTGAACTGGGGCCAAGTGCCACTCATGCTCATCCCGGCCCACTGCGCCTGCTGCCACGGAATCAGGAGAGGCTCCCGCAGTAGCAGCTGCACTCACCAGCAATGAGCCTGGCTTCTGGCTGAGCAGTGTTCCCCCTGTGGGAGCACACTGATCACCAGGAGGCAGCTCCTGCATTGAACATCTGCCCCCTAGTGGTCAGTGTGCATCATACCAACTGGTCGTTCCAATCATTCCACCAAATCAGTTGCTTGGGCTTTTATTATATAGGCTAAAGACCTGGTGCACGAATTGTCCCTCAATCTGGCCTGTGGGATTGGGCCAAAACCAGCTCTCTGACATCTCCCAAGGGGTCCTGGATTGTGAGAGGGCGCAGGCCAGGCTGAGGGACCCAACTGGTGCAAGATAAGGGCCGGGGAGGGATGCTGGAGGTTGGCCAGCCAGGGTGGGACCACAGGAGGGCAACAGGGCATGTCCAGCCCATCACATTCAGTCCCAATCGGCTGAACCCCAGCAGCAAGTTAATTTACTGGTTGGAGCGTCTGCCTGTTGGTGATCAGTACACATCATAGCGAGCAGTTGAGTGGCCTTAGCATATCATTAGCATATTATGCTTTGATTGGTTGAACAGCAGACTGGTCGACTGGACACTTAGCATATTAGGCTTTTATTATATAGGATGGATTTGACCTACCAGGATATATTTCTTCATACTTTAGTGTCATTTTAATGACTACAAAAGATTTAATGTCATAATATCTAATGTCAGAAGGATATTAAGTATGACAATACTTTGAGGACATTAAATTTATTATGGGACCTCTGACCTCAAGTTCAAGAATCCAAAAATGTAACATTGAGTAAATGGCAGGCAAGCATGATCTGATGTAGGAAAGCACTCTATAAGTTATTAAATGAAACAGAAACTTAGATAGTAAAACATTAGTATATTTTGTTGGGATTACTGCCTTACCTGATCTCACCAAGCCTCAGGTTAGACATAACTACTCAAATTATCTACATTTTGGTATACTGCACAAAAAGGTGTACTCCACAGATAAAGGCTAAGGTGGCAATTTTAATTTCCTTCTCTTACTTTTGGCAGACACTGTAAATAGGATGGATTCTCCATGATGTTACTTTTGAGGATATAGATGTAGTTTTTTATAAATGAACTCAGGTGCATAACATATATAATAATTCATATTTTGAAGCAAATTATAAATTAACATTCATGCCACTTTTCTATTTTATTTTATATTCTGCTTTATTTTATTACTTTTTCTTTTTTAATAATTCTTTAATGTTGAATGTATTACATATGTTCCTTCCCTCCCCCCCATTGACCCCTTCTAGCCTGCCTCCACCCCTCATCTTCACCACCCTATTGTCGGTGTCCATGTGTTATGCATATACGCATATAAGTTCTTGGTTGATCTCTTCCCACCCACCCACCTCCACCTTCCCTTTGAGATGTGTCCTTACTTTTTAAATAAGTCTTATCAAGGATATACTATTGAATCTTAAGTTAAAATAGGAAGGTTAAAATAATGAATTTTTTCATTCGTCCATTAACATTACAATTAATTTGATTAAGGGCAGGACCCTGCATTGGACACTTTGTGAGATATATAGATACCTGATATAGCAAAGCACTATACCTGGCACTTAACACATTTTTTTTGAATTGGATCTAGCAGAAAAATATACCAAGTATATAGTTTATGGTTGCTTCCTTAAGTAGACTGGGGATTAGCATGGATCACTTGGAATTTGGTCAGAATACAGAGATTTATGATCAAAACAACGTCCCATCAACGCCCTCACCACACATCCTCCCAGGCCACTCTGAAAAGCAGGTAACTTCCTTGTTTCCAGTCCTCTCCTCTCTCCTTTGTGCAAGTTGTCTCATTTGGCATTAAGGGCCAGGAGTTGAGTCTCTGCTACTTGATACCTAATATGAAACCTCTACCCCCTCTGTCCTATACATGATGACAAGTAAATCTCCCTTAAGTAAGGACCTATCATGTCACTGTATTACCAGTACAGAATCCTGCAACAATTCCTCAACATATAATATCTACTAGTAAATCTTTACCATGGTACTTAACGATCTTTGAGATCTGATACTAACTAACCTCTTTCCTATTACACCGACTTACTTGCTTTCCCTTTGCATGCCTCACACTTTAACAATGTTAAGACTTTGCTCATGCTATTTGTCAAAGTGTGCTCTGTGGACCAGCAGCAGCAGTTTTATCTAGGAGCTTGTGAGAAATGCAGGATCTCGGGCCCCAACCTAGACTTATTAAAGGAGATCTGTATTTTAACAAGATATTCAGGTATGCTTAAGCAGGTTAAATTTTGAGAACTACTTAAAACTATCCAATGCATTTCCATGGTGCTTGAGAGGCTCCTGTTATCATTAATTTATCTCTCTACAGAAGGTATGAGTGCCTAGAAAGCAAAAGGCTATCTAAATTATGTGCCTAAAGTATGTTGTCCAGCCCTCAGAAACAAAGAAATACTTTGAGTGTATATTCCAAAATCTACAGATTAGGTTGGTTTCAGTTTTGCAGCTAAAATGGTAACTAAAATCACCATCCTTCACTCCATTGTCTGAAAAACCAGACCCAACATAGACATCATACTTACACAAACATAAACAGATATACATACAGGGTCATTTATAAATAGGATTTTTAATAAGAAACACAATTGCAAAAGAACAATAAGTTAAAGCCTGCCATGAATATCCAAACTGTTTCTGAAGCAAGTAAACAATCGCTCTAAATTCCCTTTACACTAAAACTGAGGGAATAGGTTTACTTGATGGGCTCTAAGGTCATTTTGGGTTCTAATAGTAAATAAGTGTATGATTCTAGGTGATATCACTTCTGCACTGGCTCTCCCCCTGCTCCCTCCCCTCTCCCCCACTTGTAGCTGTAGGGACAGCCCTGAGATTAAGTCTGAAGCTGCAAAGCCTGAGTTCCTCTCTTAGTTCTCTCTAAATCCCAACTTCTCCATAACCTCCCTGAAAAGCCTGCTCTGCATGTATCTACTATCGTTACACCTCCCCCACAGTCTCCTGGCATTTCAAACTGCCCTTGGCCTCCATGAGCTTGTCACCTCTCTCCCCTACTATATTAGTATACTCATCTTCTCAATCTCTCACACAGCTAAACACTGCCAAGGTGACAGTGAATTAAACTAAACCGTGTTAGAAGAAGGAAGTTAGGAGAAAAAGATGTCCCACTAGCCTGCCCTAATCACTGTCTTCCCCTACTCTTTTATTCATCACATTCTATAGTGAAGGTGCTGGACCTAGTGGAATTCGCCTTTGGGGTCTAAAATATTTTATTTACTAACCACACTTTCAGTTCCACTTCTGCCAAGACCTCTGATGTGGGTCTGTGGGGCTTTTACCTAGAGCTATTTCACTTCTCAAAACGAATCAATAGTGACCACACATCTCTCACATTCTGCAGAAGCTTTTTGCACACTGTCCAGTTCTACTTACTAGTACCTCAACACCACATATATTTACTTATACATCTGAGAAGTAGCAGAGACCACTGTCAAAGTTAAGTTTCTGACCCAGGGTCCTGTATATAAGAAGATTACTGGTGGAGATTTCCATTCATATCGATATCCTTATAAGGCCCCTTCTAAAACCAAAGGCTAGATATGAAGTAGAACTTCAGGCTTTTTTTTTTTCAGAACCCAGGTCCCCTTTCCTCCTAATTCCCAAGAAGGGCAAAGGTCAAGAAAGTATATTTCTTATAACAGAGGTTAGAATTCTCTGCTCTAGAGATGAACTGTGTGGATTTACTCCTGGCTCCACCTTGTGTAACCTCTCTTGTAAAAGAAAGAGTATCTCTACATCTTGGATTTTTGAGAATGAGAAAATGCATATAAAGTAGTTAGTATGTAGGGAATTAATCTCACTTTACAATTGCTAAAAATCAAGATCAGAGAAGATTGTGCATGCTATTTTATTTTATTTTTAATTTGTAATGCCAGCTTAATGCTACGGAGTCTCCTCTCTAGGATTCGTCTAGTTACATATATTATAGCTCTAGTACATGTTGCTGTCCATGTGGTGGGTAACCTGACTCCCAGCTAATGACAGTATGCGGTCCTAGATGTCCTGTGCACACAGTATTCCTCTTGGTAATAACTCTGCATATGTGTGCATGGCATCATCTTGTAAAATGATGCCATGCACATTGATGATGCCATCATCAATATATAAAAACATATATTCAAGCCAGTGGCATCAAAAAGGACAAATTTCCTCTTCTATTTTTTAAAATTTAAATATACATATTTTATTGGTTTCAAAGAGGAAGTGAGAGAGAGAAATATACATAGAAACATCAATGATGAGAGAGAACCATTGATTGGTTGTCTCCTGCATGCTCCACAATGGAGATCGAGCCCGCCACCTGGGCATGTGCCATGACCAGGAATCAAACCATAACCTCTTGGTTCATAGGTTGATGCTTAACCACTGAACTACACCAGCCAGTCTCTTCTTCTATTTTAGGTTAAATACCAATGGAAATAATAGCTTTATGGTTAAATATCAGTCTCTTCTGGTACCTAAGCCTTATTTATTTATTTATTTATTTATTTATTTATTTATTTAAATACATTTTATTGATTTTTGTACAGAGTGGAAGAGAGAGAGATAGAGAGTTAGAAACATCAATGAGAGAGAGTCATCTATCAGCTGCCTCCTGCACACCCCCCACCGGGGATATGCCCGCAGCCAAGGTACATGCCCTTGACCGGAATCGAACCCAGGGCCCTTCAGTCCCCAAGCCGACACTCTATCCACTGAACCGGTCCCGGCTAAGCCATATACAGATTTAATCCCACTGATATTTTTTAGCTAAATAGAACAGAAAATCATCAGATCTGTATGGAACCACAAAAGACCCTCAATAGCCAAAGCAATCCTTAGGAAAAAGAACAAAGCCGGAAGTATCACACCACTGGACTTTAAATTAGACTGTAGCGTAATGATCATTAAAGCAGCATGATATTGCCCTGGCCAGGTGGTACAGTTGGTGGAGCATTGTCCCATACACCAAAAGGTTGTGGTTTGATTCTCGGTCAGAGCACATAACTAGGTTGCAGGTTCAATCTCCAGTTGATCAGATAAAATTTCTAGTTACCTAGAAAACAAAAGCTCACCCTTGACATTAGCTTAATGTGTTAAAATAAAAAGGTGATTTGTTTTCTGAAAAGCAAGAGAGAAAGAACAAAAGAAAGAGTCAAACATGAAGGCACTATGGTAAAAAAAATAAAATAAAATAAAAATCAAGTGATCTGAAAAACTAAAAATCTACTGTTGCTTAAAAAAAAAAAAAATGTTCTAGATAAACTGGGGAAGAAATAGTGAGGTGCATGTTTAGAATTTCTCATGTACCAAAACTTCCTTAAGAATTTTTCAAAACCATCATCAAAATACTCAGTTGATGTCAAATATCATCTTCTCTTCAAACCCCTTGAATATGTTTACAAGTCAAATTCATTCATTTTTGCAAACTGATACCCCTGTGCCATAGAAAGCAGAAACTCTCGACTTTTTCAAAAAGTGATGAAAATCATCATACATGCACATAACTCACAACTCTTTTTCTGACTTAATTCTTGTACCTCTTTCCTCAACTATTTTTCTCTCTCTTCTTGCTGCTGGGTATAATACAAAATAAAAACAAATGTCTTCCATAATATCTGTTGCTCTGTGGACACTTCAAATTAATTATCTTTTTCTGTGAATGATGGTTACTTAGTATGGCATTTTTTAACAAATAGTAAATAAATATTTTAAATAAATCTAAAACAGACAAAATCATTTGACATTTAGACATTTGAAATGTATGTTGCTAATCTGCCTTACTTCACTTCTCTTTCCCTAATTTTTGCTTAATGTAGCTACTATCAGATTCTTCAGTTGTTCACTTTTATAAAGAATTAGGGTCCACCCAGCCGTCATGACTCAGTGGTTTAGCATCAACCTATGAACTGGAAGGTCATTGTTTGATTTCCAGTCGGGGTACAAGGCCCAGGTTGTGGGCTTGATCCCCATTATTGGGCATGCAGGAAGCAGCTGATCAATCATTCTTTGTCATTATTGATGTGTCTCCCTATTTCTTCCTCTCCCTCTGAAATCAATAAAAATATTTTAAATAATAATAACTTAAAAAATAAAAAGATCTAGCCAAGACCGGTTTGGCTCAATGGATAGAGCGTCGGCTTGGGGACTGAAGGGACCTGGGTTCGATTCCGGTCAAGGGCATGTACCTTGGTTGCGGGCATATCCCCAGTAGGGGGTGTGCAAGAGGCAGCTGATCGATGACTCTCTCTCATCGATGTTTCTAGCTTTCTATCTCTCTCCCTTCCTCTCTGTACAAAATCAATAAAATATAAAATAAATAAATAAAATAAAATAAAATAAAAAGATCTAGTGTTCTACTTTTCAGACCACTGAACCTATATTATATACATTAAGCTAGCATAACTCTGCACACATCCTAGCTATTCGGGCAATGTTATAAGGGCATCATCATTGTTCATATGTATGATTTCTGTGTATCCTGTCATCTTTCCAGAGTAAGATTGCCAAGATCTTGGACTCTTCATTTGGTGGAGTCTAATTCTGTTCTCTTTACAAAGAGCTAGGGTTACACTCAGCAAAGGTTACCATTTACGTGAGACATGAAGCCTGCCTGCTAGCATAACTCATCCCCAAAGTAAAATCCCTAGCTATTTTTTTCTCTCAAGGACATACCCAGTGCTACCTAAAATCAAGAAGGAACACTTCAGGACAGTCACATGTATTCTGAACCCACATTTTCATTTTAATACTCTGAAGTATGGTATTTTTTCATAGCAGTCAAGCAAAAGGATTTTTATTATTTATTTTTCTAAACGTCCTTTTCTAACCCCTAGAGGAAGATATATGAGAATCAAATGTAAAAACTAGAGTGGCTTTAGCAAAAGAACTCAATATTTAAGAGGTAATTTTCTTTTTATAAATTATTCCTTTTCTGGAAATGAGGTGGTTCTCATGTTTTATCACTTACCCAATGAGTTTTGAAAGGTTTGTTTTCATAAATAAATAGCATTTTAAATTGTTTAAGTAAGTCTAAAATCAAGCTAAAAAATAAAAATAAAAATAAAAATAAAACTGAGCTCATTTTTCTACATTCCAGAGTGGCAATCTAAGCCACAGCCCTAAATAATGACTGCTTTTGCTTTTAGCCCAATGTTTATCTTCACCTTATCCTCTCATGGAATTTCATCTATTGTAGTAATTATGTAAATCAGAGATTTTTAAAGTATGATCCGACCCTAAAATGTGGAAAATATTTTTTTTAAAAATAGCAAGACCTAGAAGAAACCTTAGGGACCATTCCACTTTTCACAGATAACTAAGATCCCAAAGGGTCTTGCTCAAGATCATATAACTAATTAATGACAGACCTAGAAACAAAATCTAGATTTCTTCAATCCTGAGCTAATTATCCACTTTTCACACTACCTGTCCTCTCTATATTTCTGTCCATTCCTATACAATCCTCAGACACGGACTGTTTTAACTCATGCTAACCAGCGGCGTATGCCAAAGTAAAATTCAGAGCACTTGTTGGTTCCATTAGTTATCACTGTCTCCTTTCATTGGTTGGAAGGTAAGTCACAGGAGATGGGAAGTCCTGCCTATCCTCCTTACCCCATGGCTTAAATGCTAGCACTGTGCCCTGACTGGAAATCTTGCCTATGAAGTTTGATTGTTCATACTTAGAAAGCATCTGGAATGTTAGGAGGTCCCAGTATGACCTTCCCTTTATAAGGCTTGGATTTTCTCTTTTCCTTCTTATTAGCCTAGGGACATAGAACAATTTAAATGTGGGGGGAAACCTGAATTTCATCCACCACCATAACAATTCTGCTGTTTTCTAGTTTCTCCTTTGAGACATGCCAAGGGGCTTAGAGGAAATTCTAGCCTCTTGAACCAACTGGCCTTGTATTTATTTATAAGCTATGTTTCTTCCAAGAAGTTTCATGCATACTCTCTCATTTAATCCTTCTCTTCCCATGAGGGGAAGCATTTCATTTTTATCTTCCCGTTACAGTCAGAGTTTCCCTGCTGTTTATAGGGTTTCTCTCCAGAGTCTAATACTTAAAGGTTAGAATCTCTAGAAACCACAAACATTCTCCACTAAAGTCTTATAGACAATAGTGCCAATAAAGCAAATTAATTCATTCAACAACTATTTACTGAGTATCTTCTATGTGCCTGACACTATTCTACACATGGTGGATATCAGAGTGAACAAAACAAACATTGTCTCTGCCATCACGGAGCTTACATACAAAAAGGACTATTCCATCACCCAATGAATTCAGAACCATAAATGCACATTAAAAGGAAAAATAATCACTATAGTCTCTATTCAAACAAATTTTTTAATTATTAAATGTATATAATAATACAGAGTTCATTTGCAAGAGGCCTATTGGATAGCACTAGAAGACAGAGATTTGGATTCTAATTCTGATTCTACCAATAGATTACATGACCTTGAACAAATATTATAACCGCTATGTCCCTTATTTTTGTTGTCTGAAGATGTTAGACAAAATTTCTCATATCTTCCCTTAGTCTGCAATGCTGTGATTGCTTAACTTCACCTAAGATGGCCAGTGTAGTGTAAGGACTTACTGCCAAGGTTAGAAAAAGAGGAATCCTTCTGTATCAATTGCTTTTATTTGTGGGATGGGGTTGAGGGAAACAGCATAAAGCAATATACACCTTTGTGGAGTCATGTGTCCTAAATGTTGGATTGGGTAAATAAACCATCCCAGATATAGTTGTTGTTTTTAAGTATCAGGTTATAAATGTAGAAGATACTGACTCCAGACTCTGTTTAATCATTGGCTATAAAGTGAGCTTTAAACTTTCAAGTAGCTAACACAACAAGAAATACAACCAATATTAAGGTTCAGAGTATCTGTGAGGAAAAACTAAACTAGCAGTTCATTTTCTTACTTCCCTGGGTACCTACAATAATTGGGCTTCACTTCAGAGAAGCCCAATTATTCATGATACTAAGAACTGAGATCTATTTCTCTACTAAGTCCTCATAGAGATAATACAAACATTGACATTATCCTTCCTTAAAATAGACGCAGCAATTTGTTTTATTCAATTTCTTATTACATCAAATATTCTAAAGACTTTAGACCAAAACACGAATTCACAGACACCCTCTGAAATGATGTTTTTTGGAAATAACTCAGTATCTTTTCTGAGTGCAAGTGCTATAGTTCTATAAAGGTAAACATCTGGATTTTTTTAAACTGAAAATATTAAAGTAGTTCCAACTTAGTTAAGAATGCAGATGTTCTGGATCGACATACTGCCTGTAACTAACAACTTGCTGGTCCTAGAGTGAATACAGTCAGTTGAACTAAATTTTATTAAATTCCAGTGAAATTTAGACAGGAGTATTTTTCTCTTTCGTGTAGGTACCCAGGGAAGTAAGAAAACATTTATCTCTGGGATGGTGTTTGGAATATGCAGGAATGTCAGAGTAAGTACGAATGAGCATTTATTGCATATGAATATAAGAGGATTTCTGCTTCTTAAAAAAATACACCAAAAACTACCAAACTTTGAAATTTTTATTTGCTTTATACATTATTTCGTGTGCATAAATTAAGTGTTAGTAACAGCCCACTCACTACTGAACTAAGAAAAAGGAAGTTTAAAACAAAACTTTAGGAGACATATTCCCCTAATAATTGGTCAAAAAGAAAAAAACTTAAAATTATTATGCAAAAGAAAAATAAAGATTATTAGGCAAAAAAAATGATATGCATTCAAATGTATACAATTAGGCATTTCTATCAAAGCCACCTCTAATCTTTCATTCACTAGATTGTGTTTGGTTTGCTTTCTTCTACAGGATAAAGAAGAAAACCACTAGAGTTTCTCTTACCATCAGTTCCCAGATTAATGAAACCTCCAACATCAGATCAAGTTATTCTACCTTAGTTCAACCATTGTGTATTGACCCTCAGAGGGTAGGTATGGTTTTAAAAGCCTTCTAAGGAGTTCTAGTAATGGAGACCAAGGCCCAGAGGAGAAGTTGCATGGATCAATGCAACTTTCTTGAAAAGTAGTAGACATGAGGAGAACATCCAGCTGCATGATCTCAGAAACAACAATAAAGAAATCCATGGGTCTCAGAAATAACTCCATGGTGGTTCTGTGGTTTGGCCATTTGTCTGCGTGCCAGACCAAAAGGGACAGTTGGTTTTTAGGAGCTCAGTACCATAAAGAGTATTCTAACTATCTGAGGAATGAATTCCCTATTTAAAAAAATAGGGGTGGGAGGAGATGCTTTTTTAAAAACTTCAAAAATAAAAGAACAACTGTATGGAGGAAGGGAAAAAATCTAATCAGTAAAATTTAGAAACTTTTAATATACAGCCTCTAAATAATTACCAATATTCATTTATCATATATAATTGCCCAGTGTTCTATTTCACCATCTCATCTAATGGAATGCTGGAGGAGAGAGATAAAAAGGTGGCATTGGATCAGACATCCAAAGTGACTAAATTAGAAGCATGAGCCACCCTTTCTGATGTGGCTTAGTAGTTGAATGCCGACCAATGAACCAGAGGTCAAGGTTCAATTCCCGGTCAGGGCATATGCCTAGGTTGTGGACTGATCCTAGTAGGAGGTGTGCAGGAAGTAGCAAATCAATGGTTTTCTGTAATCATTAATGTTTTCTATCTCTCCCTCTCTCTTCCTCTCTGAAATCAACAAAAATATATTTTTTAAAAAGAAGCATCCTTTTCAAAAGTAATCTTAGGGTGTGGTTAGTAGCAGCTAAAACTGATGCAATTAGTTCACAGCCACCAAGCACCTCAGTTTCAGGGCCTTGATGATATGGATGATAGTGTCTCTTCTATTTCTTAAACCAGATGCAGAGTCCCTGCAGCAGCCTTTCAGAACCCACGTGTGTTGTGGCCCCAGTGTTTACCAAGGTAACTTATCCATACTGCAGGATAGAGTTTGGATTTTATAGATAAATTGTAGGTATTATCAAAGAGGTAAAAAGAAGGAAATTTGAACTAGAAAGGACCTCAGAGATTATTATTATTTTGTATATGAAAAATCTGAGTTCCAGAATGGGTGAACTTTTACAGAGCAACTCAAGGTTTATCCTGTGCTCTTAGGCTTTTGCTCTGTCAATCCTCCAGCTCTGGAAGGCAATCCTTTCTCCAAGCAATCCTCTCTCCTCCAGGTTTATCAGGTTCTCCTAACTAGCTATAAGACACCCTTATGAAGAAGTCAATATGCAAAGCAGTATCTATTTCCTGCTTTGGTCACAGTCTGAAATCAGGATTGAGAAGATTCCTCTATCACCTACTGAAAACAGCAAAATTTAATCAGCTAGGTCAAACCAAACTAAGTTTGAAATCCTCTTCCAATTTCCAAACCTGACAGAACTGGAACATTTTTCTGCCCATTGCTGGCCCAAAGTATGAGAAGCATGGTTAGGGACTTAACCTGTACCACATACAGGATGAGAGACATAGAAAGTAATGCCATTAATAAGTACTGCCCTAGCCCAGTGGTCGGCAAACCGTGGCTTGCAAGCCACATGTGGCTCTTTGGCCCCTTGAGTGTGTCTCTTTCACAAAATACCACATGCAATTGAAACTTTGTGGCCCATGCCCAGAAGTGGGTTTTTGGTCTGGGCGAGTCTATTTTGAAGAAGTGGTTCTAACGCCAAGCCACACTCAAGGGGCCAAACAAACAAAAAAGGTGAGTGCCACAGAGATTAAGAGTCTTCCAAGTTTCTAGAAGCAGCTTCAACCAGACGGAGGCAGAGTTGAGATTTTGGCTCAAGTCTTCTAAGTTCAGAATCCTTAACAAATTATAAAACTGCCCAAGCTACTTGACCAGTAAATAAGATTAAATTACTTGACCAGTAAATAAAGATTAAATCTATGAAAATATATATATTAGAGGCCCAGTGCTGGTCTGAGACCTAGCCCAAGCTGTCCCCTCGGCCAGGGGATAGCGCAGTGCTGATAGCGCAGTGCTGGTGCGCGGCTGCTGCAGCTGGCCTAAAGATTGTGCCACGTGGATGCATGGCCCTGCTGGCCTGAGATCCCAGCTGAGGCTGCCACCCTGGCCAGGGTATCCATCAGCTTGGATGCTAGGCCCTGCCTGCCTGAGACCTCAGCCCAGGCTGCCGCCGCTGATTGGGTGATCGCACAGAGGGGGTGCCCAGCCATATAGGCCTGAGATCCCAGCCCATGTTGCTGCCACAATGGAGTAAAGACTTTTCTTTTTTGACATTTTTTTAAAATTTATTTTTAGAGAGAGACATTGATTTGTTGTTCCACTTATTTTTATGCATTCATTGGCTGATTCTTGTATATGCCCTAACCGGGGATCGAACCCACAACTTTGGTTTATCAAACAACATTCTAACCAACTTGGGCAGGGCAATAAAGACTTTTCAACTACTCTTTTTTCTATTTTAAAAAATGGCTCTTGGGACATGAATAACAATTTTCTTATTAAAACAACTCTATAAAACTAAGATAAAAATAATTTATACCTGACTATAAAGCATACTATAAAGTACAAAAGAATGCCCAGAAGCTCCTTGTTTTGATTAAAGTAGTCAGTTGTCAATAATTACAATGAAAAAGTATGCACACTTACTGTAACTTATATCCCAAATCATTGAATATAGTACAAGTTCTTTCCATTCTGTGATTCTGTGTTCTTCAGCATCTTCAAGACATCTCTACAACCAGAGGTCAATTTGTTGTGTTTGAATGCCAAATCCAGGCCACAGCCACAGTACAAGTTCACTGGTACAGAGAGAAAGAGAAGATAGCAAACTCAGATGACTTTCGGATTCTAAGGAAAAGTATCGTAATAAGATTTTCAATTTTCTTTTTATTCCAATTAACCCTGAAGTCTAATTCATGTTTAAAAGTTTAACAGCTGATTTATTATAGACTCAGAGATTTCTATTGTTAATTGTTATTTTATATACAAATGTTTCCTCAACAGAAACATCCAAAAAAGACAAGAAGGCGTGCTCTCACTCCCAGGAGCATGCCTACACCTTTCCCTTCCTCTCTTTCTCCCCCCATGGGCATGCATCTCCTAAACTGTAAGGGACTCTATGAGACTTGCAACCAGAAAACAAGGAGCATCCCTGAACCTATCCTCAATGCCCCCTTTTCTCTGACTTCTTAGTGAGCTAGAGAAGCCAAATCTAAACTCATTTCCCTGTCTAATCTCTCTCCTGTTGCTTCTTCTATCCTAGGCCCTTCCTTGTTTCACTGTCCCCAGCTTTAATATAAAGAAGGAGGAAAGAAGATAGCAAATTGATGAAACTATAATTTTAATAGCTATGAAAGAACTGATTTTCATAAATTAATCTTAACTATCTTGCCAATGAGTTCTTGGCATAAAAACAATTTTAAAAATGTGAGAATAAAAATATTCTTTAAAAGAATAAGACAAATGAAAACTGATATATAAACTTCTAAATACTTTATTATGAAGTGTTCTATAGAATAATTAACTTAGGGAAGGGTGAAGACATGACAATATCACTCATGCTAAACACTAAGTTTGTACTTTATAAACAATTTCTCATTTAATCTTCACATCAACATTTTGAGGTATGTGCTATTACTGCCACTTTATAAGTTAAAAAAACAACAACTAACATCAGAAATGTTAAACACCTTGTCCAAGGTCGCAAAGCTAGTAAATGGTACAGCCAGGGTTTAGTCAAAATAGTTCTTGAACCAAGTGAAGGAAATATATGCATTTAAAAGGTTAAGTCAAAATAACTGAACATTTGCATATCATATTTAAGAAACATCTGTATGACACAATATGACATTTTGCTTTCTACAAGCCCTCTACTGAGGACCGAGCCAGCAACCCGGATATGTGCCCCTGAAAGGAAACTGAACCTGCAACCTCTTAATACACAGGACAATGCTCAACCAGCTGAGTCACACCAGCCAGGGCACAAATTTATTACAATAAATGTAAAAAACCTATAATAACATAAAAAAGACACTACTCATTTTCTCACCATCCAGAGAAAACTAACTTTTATGTATTGTATTTTTCTACAATGCTACTACAGTATTTTTATAATGTGTTTAACTTTAAAGATATTAAAAGAAAAGGGTTTTCTTGGGAGAAAAGGAGAGCACCTCAGAATTAATGTTTTAACAATGGTTCACATTCAGCGAAAAGATATTACCTGGTCTTACCTTCACGGTAGAAATAAAGAACAAAGGTCCAAAGAAGTAACGTAATTTTCACAGAGTGACAGAGCAATTTCGTGGCAGAACAGGATAAAATAAAATTCTTCCAGCACCCTGCAAAGTGTCTGTTCCTTTATGCACTTTTTATGAGTCTCTCCAGAGTTTATAGTCTCTGATTCCAGATTACTGCTTCAAGTTTTTTCTCATATACATATGGCCCCTTTTCCCAAATAAATTAATTGTCACCATTTAAATTTTCTCTCTATTCTCTTGTTTTATCTTTCAGAAGCTTGTTTATCACCCATTCCTGGTAAGTACAAATTTCCAACATCTTGATAAGTGACTAAGCCAAAATTAGTATCTAAGAACACATTGTGTCCTAAATTACTTTTGCCTTCATGAGCAGTTTTGAAGCTACCCTGTGCCAACTCTTGAACTGACACACAGAAGAAGCAAGATAACTAGACTATTTAAGTGCATTTATTCATCTACTCATTCACTCAACATATAATTCCTGACTAGAGACTATGGGCAGGTTCCTTTCTTGGCCATTGTGTCTGAACGTCATAGAGCATGAATTCTTCTAATTCTGGTTGGCATAGTATTTGTGACTCGTGAACTATGCAACAGAGGCAGTAAGGAGGTATCCTGACATCAAATATCCAAATTGTCGACTGTCCAAGAAGGAAATGTGCCTATCACACAGTGGCCATCACTGTATTAACATTAAATCTAACTACCATGGCAATGATAATTTTTATGTCAGTTCATAAAATCTTTCTATATAGAACTTTTATGCTAAGCACTAAAGCTACAGAAATCTAGAAGTCAAGAAATAAAGTGTAATCTCTGCTTTCAAGGAACACATAATCTAGTACAGAAAACAGATATGTCTAAGAGGCAGGTGATTGGGGTTGAGCTAGTACTAATTTGGGTTATATTTTTAAGATTTCTCTTCATGAGTTCAAAGACAAAAATTTAATCAGATGGATTTTCTCAGGAATATTCTATTCCTAGTACTTACTCTCCCTGACATTTTCCCACATTATTCAGTTAGTGGTTGAGTTTCCATTAGAATGAATCACTTTTGTTTGTTAATTTGAGACACCCAAATATTCTGGTCATGTTGAATCTCTTCCCTTTTCAGAGGAAGTCTGCACCTTGATTATTACAGAAGTATTTCCTGAAGACTCTGGGGAATTCAAGTGCATTGCAGAAAACGAGGTTGGGTCTGCAGTCTCCACAGCAAGACTCATGGTTTCCCCAGGTAATTATTCTCAGGATCTCCTTGATCCTTTTCAACCCTGAGCCAAGAGGAAGGTCCTCTGCTCTATCTGAACTGGTGACTAATTATGCTTTTCAGAAGGAAAAGAAGTGGAAAAATCAGAGAATTCTCCAAAGTTATTGATCAGGAAATGTTCTCCAAAACTGGCCTCCTTTCCTTGGAGCAGTAACAGCTACAAAAAGAACAAAAATCCAGACAATGCCTTAATAAGCCATATGCCAACTACTCCTGAAACAGCCAGTCCCGCTGAATATGAGATTCAGATTCCAAAGGAGAATTTCTGCACCATCGATGAAAATTCCTCTGAGCTACCACCACTATGGTAAGGCCAGAGAGACCTAACATTCACTCATTCAACAGATGTTCTCGGTTCTGTAGCTAGAACAGTAAACATTATAAAGCTCCTGCCCTCAGGTAGCTTGCATGCCAGATGAATCACTTTTTATTTTATTTTATTTTATTTTATTTTATTTTATTTTATTTTATACTGTACTAGGATAGCATGGACCACCTCAGTAGCTTCTGAGGCTAATTCATTTCTATCACAATTACTTTAGCAAACCTGGTTCCCCTTACTTCTGCAACATCATGCAGTCAGTGACCAAGTTCCCACTAGGATGAATCATTTTAACTGTCATTTCTCTCTTGCCCTCCATCACCATGGATGCAATAGTAAGTCATGTGTTTTGATTCATATTTAAGCGTTTGTTACAGAAACTTAATGGGGGGGAAATCAACAATGCTCAAATGGCACAAGATTTTGAAGAAGTGGAATCTTTTTCCAAAACAGAATTCAGTGTCATATCTCAATATAAATAGGTGCACAGGTTTCTTCACGGTCAGTCTCAGAATAAAGACAGAATTGTCCTATATTGTATTGAGAGAACAAATGTATAAATGTAAAGAAAATTAAGTAAGTGAATTTGCCAGTCAGGTTATGTTTAAAACAACACCATCTACTACCATCCCTACCCCTCAAACAAATTATTGATTAAAAAACAACCTAAGGTCTAGCCAGCATGGTTCAGTGGTTGAGCATCAACCTATGAACCAAAAGATCATGTCTCAATCCCCAGTAGGGGGCATGTAGGAAGCAGTTGATCAATGATTCTCATCATTGATGTTTCTATCTCTTTCCCTCTCACTTCCTCTCTGAAACCAATAAAAATATATTTAAAAACAAAAACAAAAAAAGACCTAAGCCCTGGCCAGTGTTTCTGTGTTCTCAGTGGTTAGAGCATTGGCCCATATACCAAGGGGTCGCAGGTTTATTCCTGATCAACTTACCTGGGTTGCAGGTTCAACCCTTGGCCCCGGTTGGAGCATATACAGGAGGCAGCCAACTGATGTGTCTCTCTCACTTTGATATCCCTATCTCTCTCTCTCTCTCTCTCTCTCTCTCTCTCTCTCTCTCTCTCTCTCTCTCTCCCCCCCCCCCCAAAAAAAAAACAATGGAGGATTAACGGGGGGGTAGGGGGACCCTAAAAATTGATACTTAAAAGTCGTTTAATTTTTTTTTTTTTAAGAATGCCTAACATAGTCCACTAAGTATTTTATCAGCATGGTTAATTTTAGGTAAATTTAGATTAAATACCTTTAATAAAACTTAAACAGCATCCTTAACTAGATACCTAGTACTACTAAATATAGTCTGTTAATTACAAAATAAAAGGATATTGGAATCTCTTTTAAGATGAGATTTCTTGCATAATATTTGGGTCTATGAAGTGAGAGAAATATATCATGTTAGAGATGGAAGGAATCATAGGTCATCTACTGTGTTTCCCCGAAAATAAGACATCCTCCAAAAATAAGACCTAGCGCATGGAAAGATAAGACATCCCCTAAAAATAAGACCTAGCACAACTTTGGGAGAAAAAATTAATATAAGACACTGTCTTATTTTCGGGGAAACAGGGTACATAAAGTTCCTCATTCTGCAAATGACTAAATTATAGATGGTCGGCTCACATTGTTAAGGGATGGTTCTTCATGCTTCCAAGACCTTGGATACTTCCAAGAGTTTCTTGCAATGATGAGAGTGAGGAAAAGAGTTTAGACTTAACAGACCTGGAACAATATATGTGAATTACATAGTAGGAATTCAATAAATAGTAGCTAGCACTTCCCTGCATTGCTTTTTTGTCAGGCTCAGTATATCTCCAATATGTTTATGACTGTGATTTCTGTTGGTTTCCTGGAATCCCTTTAAGCTTCTAGGATCACTAGTTGCCTGATCAGTAGTTACCTCTATAAATAAATATTTCTCATGGGATCAAGTAAGAATGGGTGTGTAGGGCAATAAATAACACTGCAACTTATTCAACAAACATTTGTTAAACACTTTCTATGTGTTCATCAGTTTCTGTGCTGGACTTGTCTTGGGAAGATGGCCAATACTGATATCTAAATTTTTTCTACATGAGTACTTTTTTAGCTATGAGCCTTTAGGTCTTAAAAAGACCTTGAATTTGTAATATATTACTTTTCATAGGAGTTTACCAACTTTATCATTAACAACATCTTTTGTGGGGAAAATTACTGGGTAAAAGTTCCATAAAAGTTAAGTTTTTATAGGGTCTATTCTGAGCTACACTGTCCTAGGCAAGATAAATAATAAACAGTCCCTCCTACATTAGGTTAACAGGAAAAAGGTTAACCTAATGTAGGAGATATATCACAATATAGTCCACTGTATGATTTCCCATTTCATTTGAGTCTCTCAGCAACCTCTGATTTAGATTAGTATAGCAGATACTATCTTTGTTTGCCATTTAATTATTAAAGCTCAGAGAGTTTAAGCAGCTTGTCTAAGGTTACTCAGTAAGTAGGTGGTAGAGTGGGCATTAAAAATAAGGCTCATTCATCACTGGCCTTGTTTCTAGAGAAGCCTTACAAGATAGAACGTCAGCCTTAAAATCTATGAAGAGGGGATTTAGTCCTTCTTTCTTCAACAGGGAAGATTCACAAAGCCCCCACCATGAAAAAAAATTGAGTTTTCTTTATACTTTTCTATTTCCAAATTCATTGCTCTTCCCTGTATAGGAGTTTGCTAAAGATCATAGTCAACATTCACATCTAAAATAAAGAGGCCCGAGAGAAAAGCTCATGTAATCCCACTCCTTAAATATCACTAAGACATCTGAGATATTGTTTAGATTGTGGACTCTTACTTTGACATGCCAGCATAGGTAGATGGACAGACAAGCACATCAGATGTCACTGTTTGGCAGCTGATAAAAGTCAGTGGTGCTATAATACTAAGCACAGAGCCACTAGATTAGTCTGTGAGGGAAGGGGATGCCTCTTCCTTCCCTGCAATAGGGGGTTAAACCCAGCTGGCAACCTCCAGAATTACGGGTAAGTCCCTTCTTTATTCCTGCTGCCGTTTTGGGTATTGTTTTTGTTTTTTGTCCAAATCAGAGGAGCATGTACAGAAGTGATCTTCAGATAAAAGTTTGAAAGCCACAATGGTATTACAAAGATTTGAAGAGAAAGTGCTCTATTCATTCCACTGAAACTGGCAGAGATTAGAGAAAGGGTAGAAGAAAAAGTAGTTATGTGTTATTATTTTTAAGACATGATTTTTCCTTGAAAGGAGACACTTGAACTGACTAACTGTGGTGATATGCTTCAAAATATCCTCAATCAGTTTTTTCTGCAAGTTTGTGCTGTACTAGAGATAAGGAAAAATGTTAAGATTTTTTAAAATAGGAGACTAATATTTTATTTATGAAATATTTTATATTTATTTAACATAATTTAGAATAAAATGATAACTTTCATGTAATAGAATAGATTCTAGAATTGAATTGTTGAACAGTAATTACAAACATGAAGAAAAAGCCTTTTAGAATTACCTGTGGAAACATCTGTATAAAATGTAGTGAGATATAAACAAAATAAAACTTTTGAAAGGAAAAAATTGAGCTTAAAAAAATAAGTAATTTTTAACTGTATAGACTGATACAAAAATAAACAAGATAGTTGACATTAAGAAATATATATGAAGAAAAATAGGGGACTTTTTGGAAAAAACCTGCTGGCTATTAAACAGTTTATTCTTTGCTATTTGAAATGAATCTGAATCACGTGCCTGCCCAAAAAGGAGTTTAGAAATCAAACTGGATTCAATTCTGCAAGGTAATAAATAAATCGATAACTACAAAACTACTTACCTTGAAATAGCCTCGTATTTTCTTTTTTTGAAAATCTAATTAAAGCCTCCTTTGGGTGTTTTTCTTCAACAATTTAAAGGCCTAATATAGTTAATTACTAAAATGGAATTTAGTTTAATATACTTGTGTTCAGAAACTTGAAGTTAAGGAATATATGAAATTTTAAGTCTTTTCAATAGGATCTTTCTCTTAGCTGTGTAGTTGCATTTTTGTTCTTTCCCAAAACTGCTAGTTTTAATTTAAATTATATACACAATTAGGATGACGTTGTCTGGAATTTTTTCATTAAAAATACTTTTTTCAAGATAGGAAATTAAATAAGATTTTGTTTCAATAATGACAATTTGGCTAATTTTTAATCAGCTAAAGTTTGATTTAGCATTATCTCAGTATTGGTTTAAACTATGTGAAACAAACTAAATGTGTTTTGAACTAAATTACCTGATATTTTTAGTGAAAACAGAATTAATGCTACAATTTACAGGACTAGTCTTTGTAATGTCTATATATAGTCTTGCTTAGATATACCATACTAATGGAAGAAATCAGAGGCAAATATAATTCCTTAAGGTGATTTTAGTGACAAATAATTTCTCTAAGCCTTAGAGTCTAAGGAAAAATGGGGATCTACTATAGAAAGTCAGGTGAACCATCGTAGAGCTAAGAGAAATAGCACCTATCTTTTTTTGGTAAGGTAGAGGCTAGCTTCACAGTTGTCTAACTTCCTTCTGTACATCCTGTTTATCATTTCTAAAAAAAATAAAAGGAGCTAAAAATAATGTTTAAATTAATCTAAAATACATATTAAACAGGTAAAAAAATAAAAAGTAAAAATAAACAATTAAAAGAACATCAAGCCGAGACCGGTTTGGCTCAATGGATAGAGTCTCGGCTTGGGGACTGAAGGGTCCCAGGTTCGATTCCGGTCAAGGGCATGTACCTTGGTTGCGGGCATATCCCCAGTAGGGGGTGTGCAAGAGGCAGCTGATCGATGACTCTCTCTCATCGATGTTTCTAACTCTTTATCTCTCTCCCTTCCTCTCTGAACAAAATCAATAAAAAATAAAAAAATATATTTAAAAAAAAGAACATCAAGATCAATAACTAGATAGAATAATCTGAAAATAACAGAAAAAATCACAAATGGCTTTGAAATGCAGTTAGTGACATATATTATATACATACAAAGAGACACAAACACGTAGTAACTCCCTAATTATTGTCTACTTTGTACAATGGTCAATTTGAAATCAAGGGAAGAAAAAGAGGCAGTGAATTGTAAGGTTAAAAAAATCACTCAAAGTTGTTAATAGTGAATTATAGATGTTCACTCTACATTGTGAAATTGTGAAAGGGCAAAGGAATAAATATGGACATTAGACTAACATTCTTACAAAATAAGCATACAGTTCCCTTCGATTTACCAAGACATCATTCATCCCAGATCACCAGGATATGAATTAACTGGTGTATCATTGGTTTTGATGAGCAATGGGAAGGATTCAAACTGAATGAAAGCTGCCATGCTATATATTTAACTGCTAATAATTTTTAAATAATTAATTTCTGTGGTTAATGAAACAGTAACCTCTGGACAATAAATAATCATGAGACATGGGAAAAGTCATTTGTGCAATGACAGAGAAAAAGGAAGTGTAGAAACCAGGAAAGTTCTACTCAGAGATAACCTTGAAAAGCACATAAGCTTCTAAAGATGTTAAATAAACAGTACTGTTCTTTATGCAAATATTGTAACTGAATTATTTTCTCCTTTTGAAGGAAAGACATTCTTCAAGAGAAGGCCCCTCCATCAAAGCCAGGAACACAATATTCCCAGGATCTCATCAAGAAGGTGCAGACCAAGGTTGCTTCTGATTCCTTGCAACCTTCTATAATTCCAGGCTTACAGTCCCAAATTCAGGACCCCAACTCTTCAGGAGCAAATCATCATAGTAATAAATTGCCTTCGTCTCCCGTAAACCAACTAAGCATGTTTAACTACGAACGGCCAAAACACTTCATCCAATCCCAAAATCCATGTGGCTCCAGACTGCAGCCTCCTGGACCGGAAACCTCCAGCTACTCTAGCCAGACCAAACAGTCTTCCATTATCATCCAGCCCCGCCAGTGCACAGAGCAAAGATTTTCTGCTTCATCATCAGTGAGCTCTCACATCACCATGTCCTCTGCTTTCCCTGCTTCTCCCCAGCAGCCTGCTGGCTTCAACCCGGGCCAAAGGGTTACAGCCACATATAACCAGTCCCCAGCCAGCTTCCTCAGCTCCATATTACCATCACAGCCTGATTACAGTAGCAGTAAAATCCCTTCCACTGTGGACTCCAAGTAAGTGAGTTTTTTAAATATATGCATATGGATATATACTGCATATACAGTGTCCAAAGATGGTGGGGGCAGAGGAAAGTAATGTAGTCATTCTTCACTATCTAAAAAGGCAATGTGACCTCAATGTCTCATCCCAAAATTCTCCTAGAACACCTTGAACCAGGGTACTGGCAATAAGAGGTCACCTGACCCATTATGCAGTGTCCAGGCTGAGCTGAATCAAATCATCTATGAACCCATACAATTACCCATTATTTTCCACCTTCAAAAAATATTTCTAATATATCAACCACAGTGACTATTGCCCCATCCTAAGCTAAGTTCCTTATGCTGCAAATTTAATTGCTCTGGTTCTGGGCTCAGCTGAGATGAACACCTGCCTGCTCATCTTCAGATAGGATTTCCTCTCATATAAGCAAAGGCTATTAAATTTCTTCTCAGTATCTATCTTTCTTCCTATCCATTTTCCCCTCTGTTGAATATTCAATTGGCTAAAAAGAAAATCTGGGATTCAGACACTAAAATGTATGACTTTTCCTTATTATGATCAGAAAAAAAGGCTTGAATAGATACAAGTTTACAACCTTAAGGTTTCCTTAGATGATTAAAACCACACTTTGTTCAAATTGGTTAGGCTGATCTAAACACAGGGAAGAATACCTGCAGCCTTATGCAAGCATGTACTATTTTCACAGTCCTAAAACTGTAGTAGAACCTGATACGAAGGACATAGTGGTTGTGCTTTTTTTAAAACATGAACTGAATACTTTGTGCTTATGTAAAGTTAGGGCTATCAGTTTTCCTATTCCTTGGCTGGCTAGAACATTAGAGAATTAAATCAGAGGCATCTGAAAAAATTGTCTGATGGAATGTGTTTGTTGCAGGCTTACTGGCAAATTTGCAGACACTCTTGCTAATTTCTCTCAGTAGAGGCTAATTTTTTTCCTAGATATTCCTATTGTTGATGACTATTCTGGAAACCTAGTTGAACTGACTATAGCATTCAATCTGCAAATAAAACTTTTTAATATTTTTAAGAATAAAAACCAAAAATATTTGTTAAAATCCTGTCTACTAGGCTGAACTATTTGAAATGGCTAATAGTCTGTTTTAACCTACAAAAATGGTGTGTCATATGTTTGATCTAATATATTTATTTATTTTAGTGTGGGGGGGGAGAAATATCAATTTATTGTTCCACTCATGTATGCATTCATTGGTTGCTTCCTGTATGTGCCCTAACTGGGAATTGAACCCACAAATTGGTGTTATTAGGATGATGCTCTAACCAACTGATAATCTATCCAGCCAGGGCTCAACCTAATAATTTTAAAAGGTGTATTCAAGAATTAAAAGCCCTTTCTTTCTTTTCCCTATCAAATTTCCAATATGTCAATTATAACATATGGTAGATTTTCCTTGGTAATATTTTATCCAGATTATCTTTTTCCATCTAACTTTCAGTGATTTCCACATTTCTTATATGAGCATTTTAAAATCTGAAATAATCTTTTCCAACTATATTTTTCTTAATAAAGTCCTATTCCAAATTCCTGCCCAGAAAAGAAAGCCATCAAATAAATATTACTGAGCCTCAACCATGTGTTCAAAACAAGAGACAAAGAAAGGCAAAAATGGAGAGGATAAGAAATAAAATATAGGAGGTCCCCAAACCAGAGATCAAAGATCCAGCTTTAGCTGTTCCATTTTCAGCAACCACAGATAACCCTTTTAATCTGCCCACAGCCACTTGATACTCATTCTATGCCCAGCTGCACGGGGTGGAAAGCTCTGGGCCTTTGAACATTTGTGCGCAACTCCCTCATTGTTATGCTGTGCTTAAGTTTGCCATGTCTTCTAAAATAATCTCTTGGATTCTGACCTAGAGAAGTTTGAAAGTTTTACTTAGCTTTTCATCAGTAGGAAACCCTTAAGTTGATCAAACCACCAACTAGAAACTGAGAGGAACTCTTGAATTCTAATTATTCCTTCCAAAAACTATGCTGTGTGATATTCAGCAACTTTACCTTACCCACTCAGTGATTCAATTTTCTGATTCATAACAAAATTAAGGATTTGGGTGATAACAATAGGAAAAAAGACCTATACAGCAGTGTGCAAGTATAAATTTATAAATATAAGTAAATATAAAATCCTAACACTTAAGCCATCTGAACTGGTAATAATGGATGTATTCAGTGAATAAAGTGACTGATTCTCGGGCTTGGTTTTGATAATCCCTCAAGATTTCTCAGAGATATTATATGATGAGAGTCTGAAAAAAGAATTATTTAATATTAATTCACTCTAACAAATGTGTGACTTGTATAAAAATGATAGGTTAGCATTTTTAAAAAATAGGCTATTTTAACTTCATACATGGGAGGAACAGATCTATAAAACCAAAGGAATTTTACTACTGCAACCTGAGAATTCAATCACAAAACAAACAAATGAACAAAGAACAAAAACAAAAACACTATTTATTTAAACACTTGGTTTGGCTATTTACTTTTCTTTAATTAAGGATTAATATAGACAACCTTAAAGATCTGAAATGTAAGAAGGGGAAATATGTACCACCAACTTTCATTAGAGCATCTTGAATACAATGAAAAATATTCATTCATTCAACTGATAATATTACCTACTGTATACCCAAGCTCTGTTAGTGGATATAAATGATACGATAATGAGCAATAAGACTTTTTTTTTCAGTTATGTTTACAATATAGAGATTACTAACCAAGTTCCCAAAGCCTACAAAAATTAAAATTATGGCTCCATTCAGAGAAGATACATTTCCACTTAGCTTACAAATTCTTTGTTTTTCTTTTTGTTAATCCTCCGACTAGGATATTTTTTCCATTGTTTTTCAGAGAGAGGTAAAAGGGAAGATGGAAGGGGAGAGAGAGAATGAGAGAAACATCAATGTGAGAAAGATACATCGACTGGTTGCCTCCTGAAGGCACCCCTACCAGGGGTGGGGAGTGAACAAGCAACCCTGATATGTGCCCTTGACCAGGAATCCAACTGGCCACCCTTCAGTGTAAGGGCTAATACTCCAACCACTGAACTATACCCGGCCAGGGCACAAATTCTTTTAATGATCATTGAGAATATTTGAATAAGAATATGCCACAAAATAGAGCAAGTTTGCCTCATCTGGGTACTTGGAGAATGTTTATTATACTAATGGTAAACATTCATTGAAGGCTGTTTTTCCCACATTAAATAGATATAAGATAGCACTTATATGGCCCTAAGTGAATAAACTATGTGAAATATGAACATAGCACTGTGAAAACTGTACCTAACAATCTAATAATATAGAAGTCTCTAAATACTACCTCTGCTCTCCATCAGAATCAACAAGGGAACTCTCGGAGAAGCAAGAACATCTTAGAAGGAAATTTAGGATCAGAACTTAAAATAAGAATTTAAACCAAACTCTTCAACTGCTATTCAAATTTGCTTGCTTCCTTTTTCTCCAAATCTCCCCCTTTTTTATCTTACATTTCTTTCTCCTTCCTCCCCTAGTCATTCCTTTCTTTCTCCAAATATCATTTCAGCAACATTAAAGAAACTGTCATTACTGTAGAAACTATTTGTTATATAGTGCCATATTTGCATTTTCTAGAATAAGAAATTAATAGGAGTCCTGGCCAGTGTGGATTTGTTGTTTGGGCATCATCCCATGCACTGAAAGGTCACCGGTTCAATTCCAGGTCAGGGCACATACATGCCTGGGTTGCTGGTTTGCTTCCCAATAGAGAGCATGCAAGAGACAACCAATCGAAGTTGCATTCTCACATGGATGTTTCTTCCTCTCTCTTCCTCTCTAAAAATCGATTTTAAAAAATATTTAAAAAAAGAAAGAAATAGGAATTGGAAATTAATAGGAAATAGGAAATCCAATGGCTATGTAAACTGTACCCTCCATTTAGCAACAGAATAGTCACTAAAGATCAGTGGTTATACTGGTAAATGTGTAACAGTGAGCTGGAGGAAAGAGCCATTATCTGTGGTACTTACCAATTTCCCTGGTGTAGATATTCCCACAACCACTAATTCAACCACATCATGAGATCACAGGGAGCTGGGAAGAGATGCTAAAAATCAGCCCTCTTGAGCCCATATGAGTCAAGCACATCAATGCTTAATATCCACCTATAAATCAAATTTAGGAAATTCAGTTTGAAGATTAGAAGTACTCTCAAGTTACAAGTAACTACTTACTCTCACTTCTTAGGGAAGATCTTCAAGGAAGGACATGCTCCTTGCATCTAATCTAAATTATCCTTTCTGCTACTTAATTTTCTTGCCAAAACTTAAAGAAACAAAAAAGCTGGTAACAACTCTTATAAAATCCTTCTTGTTACTAGGGGAATTGGTGTTTGTATTAACACTAGTAGTACTAAGTGGTAGATTCAATGTATTTAAAGGTAACTGACAAAATAAGGCCAAATCTTTTTTAGATACACCTCTTCCCCCCCCCCCCCATCTCTCTCTCTCTCTCTCAGTAATGTATTTTGAAGGGAATAAACAAAAACAAAAACAAGCCGCATAGACAACAGTACGACATTACTAGAGGGAAATGGGGTGGTGGGAAGCAGGAGAGAGTAAAGGAGGAATAAATGGTGATGGAGAGACATGAATTGGGATAGTACAATATACAGATGATGTATTATAGAATTATAAACCTTAAACGTATATAGTTTTATTAACCAATGTAATCCAAATAATTCAATTTTAAAAATACACATCTTAAATATTTTCTTTTTTAAAAAATATTTTTTTATTTTTAAAGCTATCAACAACCCTCAGTTGGCCAATCTGTGAATGCTAAGCCATACCAAAGTACAAATGCTAAGCCCACACCAAGGACTCCTGACCACGAAATACAAGGATCAAAAGAAGCTCTGATTCAAGATTTGGAAAGAAAGCTAAAATGCAAGGACAGCCTTCTTCATAATGGAAATCAAGTGAGCAAGAAGTCTATTTTATACAAAAAGCCAATTAAACTAAAAAATCTAATCTCAATAAGAAAGGTCTTTCTGTCTCACATATCTATGACTGTATAAGCAGCAAGAAATAGGATAATCTTTTTTTTAAGAAATATTTGGGTCTTATTTAATATTTCTGTGCATGAAATCACCTCTTTGGTGTGTAGTAGTAAAAAATGAAGCAAATGAAAAATCAATCTGAATGATTTAATAAATATTTTCTGTTTTAAGCATTACCTCTCATAAAATATGTCTAATGACCAAAAAGGAAATACTATCAACCTGACTTCTTCATATATTTAGTATATATTATTGATGGACAAATAGGTATAATTTTTTATTACGTAACTCTTACTGTGTACATTGTATTTAGTTGCCTATCTTTGAAACAGTACTATATGCCTTTAACCCAAACACATTTAACATACCAGTTGCACTGTTTTCAGCCAGAAGTTAGTAAGTCAAATATTCAGTGTTCACTTAATACAAGTTATTTCTGAAAGTGAGGACATGCAGTACTATATTCAAAGACAGAGATGATTGGAACATACACAAGAAGGAAGGGAAAGAATTTCCCTTGCCTTGGGAGAGCCATATTCAAGAGTGATTATGCCTGCTGTTCCAAGGAGCAAAAAGAAAAGCGAATATCACAGATAAGAGAAGTGGCACTAGAGTAAAAGGAAAGGCTTTGAATGAAAGAAAATACTTTTTAAATCATAGCATCTACTTATAATTCTAAACACAGAACTACAGTTTTTTGGTAAAATTAGTAGTGGATTTAAATTAAACAAACAACTTATATTAAATCTCATTGCCATTCTCCTTAATGACATTTCTTTAAAGAGGCTAACATATGAGGAGAAGATGGCTCGCAGATTGCTAGGACCACAGAATGCAGCTGCTGTGTTTCAAGCTCAAAATGACAGTGAGGCACAAGATTCACCACAGGTAAATTAAAATAATCTTTATCTAACTGGAGTCCTTTTTGTGTGTATGATTTTTCAATATCTGCTTTCTAAATGTTTATAAATAGCATTCAAAGTAAAAATGGGAGAGGCCGTGATAGGCTAAATATATGTATCAAGTTTTAATTTTCCCCATTTTCTGGTGATTCTAATATCTCCACAAGAAATGTCACATGCCCAGCCGGCATGGCTCAGTGATTGAGTGTCGACCTGTGAACCGGGAGGTCACGGTTCAATTCCCATTCAGAGCACATGCCTAGGTTGCGAGCTCAATCCCCATTAGGAGGAGTACAGGAGACAGCTGACCAATGATTCCTTCTCAGCATTGCTGTTTCTATCTCTCTCTCCCTCTCCCTTTCTCTCTCTGAAATCAATAAAAATATATTTGTTTTAAAAACACTTTAAAATGAAGGTGGTGGTACCAAAAAAAAGAGACAGCAGCAAAATATATCATTATGAAATCAGAAAATACAAATCCTACATTTTTGTACACTTCAAACAAAATATCATCAAACTATGTATAATTGAAGTATAGCATCTACAAATACAAATATATACATATTCAAACCATCTTAAAAGGACAAAGTAAAAAACTTACTAAAATGTTTTCAGCTTAAAAATGTAATACTTATAAACCCCTCAAGCTCCCACATACCTTTAAAAAAAACAAACAAAAAAAAACTATGTGAATATTCTAATGTCAGAGATGATGACCCAAATTTTTGGAAATTTTGAATTTAACTAAATTATTTCTTAAAATTTTTACAAAAAAAATAGTTGATTTGCTTGATCACTGAATTGTTTTGATATTTTGCTTAGAAAATCTTACACCCAGCCAAAAATTATGAGTTTTAAGAATTTTGTTTTAAAATGACAAAATACATTAAACATATTCATCCAAAAATAAATTATTTGTAATGATCTGCTGTGTGTGCAGATGTTTTTCATATTTTTGAGTAGAAACTATATTTTTCACTTCTTTGTATCTCCCACTATGAACAGTGAAATATACAAATAGGCATGAAATATTTAATCAATTTATTAATTCTATTTTAATTTTCATCAATTCCTAACTTTACTTTCAAATAGAAGTAATCTTCTGGTGCTCAGACAATAAATTCTAAAAGATGTTTGTTAAATATATCTTTATTAAGCAGGAAGGGAAGTAACTAATATTGTTTTTCAAAGACTTTTCATAGCTCTACACATGTCTTCCATGATGTCCATCAGGATTTTGTGTCATGAGCTAAAAAGAGAAGTATTTTCCAGTCTAATATGTGTTTACTGCTGTTGGTGCCACTTTCGAGCAGCAGGTATAATACCCTGCATCCACTGCCAACAAAACTGACTTCATGTCTATTCTTGTTTTACTAAAGGACAATCTGTACTATGTGCTCCCATTTCAAATATACCAGAGGGACACATCATCCTTTGTCAAAAAAATAGTCATCTAGCCTAGCTGGCATGGCTCAGTGGTTGAGTGTCGACCTATGAACCAGGAGGTAACAGATCAATTCCTGATCAGGGCATTGCCTGGGTTGCAGGCTCAATCCCCAGGCAGCCAATCAATGAGTCTCTCCCATCCTTGGTGTTTCTCTCTCTCTCTCCCTTCCTCTTTGAAATCCATAAAAAATATTTATTTAAATAGTCTTCTGAAAAATGAACCACTATCAACTCAGTCTCATAAATCATGCCTGTGGAACAGTCTTATTAATTCTTGGGATTTCTTGCTAGAATATTATAAGGTTAGTGCAGTATGTTTTAAACGTTTAAAAGCTAAATATATAGAACTGACCATAACTGTAAAAATACAGCCAACAGAGAAATGTTCCTCTCAACTACAACTATTTAGTTCTGCTTCATTTCAAGCTAACAATTGTATGTTAACATTATCACTCTTTTAATTTCAAGCAGCACAATTCAGAACATGCACGGTTGCAGGTTCCTACATCACATGTAAGGTAAAAAATAATTTAATTTTAAATATATTATTTGCTATCGAAAATTTTTTAGCTTAAAAATGTAATACTTGCCTAATCCGGTTTGGCTCAGTGGATAGAGCATCAGCCTGTGGGCTGAAGGGTCCCGGGTTCGATTCTGGTCAAGGGCATGTACATTGGTTGTGGGCACATCTCCAGTAGGGGGCGTGCAGGAGGCAGCTGATTGATGACTCTCATCAATGTTTCTAGCTCTCTATTCCTCTCCCTTCCTCTCTGAGAAGAATCAATAAAATATATTTTTAAAAAATGTAATACTTATCAAGGTCTCAAGCTTCTCACTTATCTTTTATAAAAACAATATGAATTTTCTAATGTCAGAGATGGTGACCAAAATTTTATCTGGTCTTGGCCGATGTGCTCAATGATTAGAGCATCAGTCCATACACCAAATGGTCATGGGCTCAATTCTCAGTCAAGGGCATACTCCTGGGTTGCAGGTTCGATCCCCAGCCCCTGTTGGGGTTCATGTGGGAGGCAATCAATGGACTTGTCTCTCTCACATCAATGTCCCTCCCCCTCTATCTCCCTCTCTCATTCTTTCTCCTTCTCTCTCCCTTTTCCTCCCTTCCACTCTCCAAAAACCAATGAAAAAATATCCTTGGGTGAGGATTAACAACAACAACAACAACATTTTTTTATCTGTTAAGGCCCTGGCTGGGTAGCTTAGGCAGCCATTGCCAACCGGTGCTCCGCAGACCACTGGTGGTCCATTAGGTCCGAAAGGTTGGTGACCGCTGGTTTAGAGCATCATCCTGATATGCCAAGTTTGCAGGTTCCATCACCATTCATGGTACTAATTACTAGAACTATCTTAGAGGACGTTTTAAAATGTTTTCGTCAAATAAGCCATGACCATGTTTCCATGTTAAACAACTTTTTCATGATAATGGAAACCCAATTCTAACAATCTTTGCATGTGATAAGAATTATCCATGGGGTACTCTGTTTTTTAGTAAACCAGTTTCTTCACCAATTCATGCCACTATAAAAAAGAAAGAGTGCAATTTGTACCAAATGTTTCTAAACTGCTACCATTTCTAACAGTTATCAAATATTCCTCAGCTAAATACAGCCCTAAGGCCTTTCTCCATTGTTATTATACTATCAAACAGTATAGACTCTGGGGTTTCAAATTTGTTGGCTAAACTATGTTTGTGTGAAAGTAAGAACAATGACAACTTCTTACATAGTAGTTATTAAAATACTTTTGTAGAAGTAGATCATCTTCAAGGGGAGGCGTGAATGATGAGGATGCAATCCAGGAGAAATTTTACCCGCCTCGTTTCATTCAAGTGCCAGAGAATATGTCAATTGAAGAAGGAAGATTCTGCAGAATGGACTTCAAAGTAAGTTTCAAACTATTGGAAGAAAATTAACAATGGGATACTAAGTTTTTAAAAATGTTCTCTTCCTCTTCATAGCTTACTACACAGCTTGAGAAATAGTATGTATAATGGATAAGAACACAGTGCTGGAGCCAAGCTTACCTGGGTTTGAATCCTGGCTCTGCCACTTTTCAGCTATGTAACCTTAGACAAGTCATTTAACCTCTCTGTGCTTTTGCCTCATCTGTAAAATGAGAATAACAAATGTACCTACTTCATAAAGTTGTTTGAGTATTAACTAAGTAACCAGGTATAAGGTATTCACAATAGTGCCAACCACCTAATGAATACTCTAAGTGAATCTATAATAATAGGATTTCAAGTGTAGAGTGCCTCTTTAGTTCTCCATTAAGAAATTCTAGCAAACCTGCTTTCTCTCTGCCAAGAAGAGTTCTTCAAGCTAGACCAGCTTTCCTACAATTTCATTATCCTCATTTTGGAGAATTTTTTCTTATGTTTTTCTGGATTGAAAAACATTTTATAAGAATGAAAGTCAGACGAAACCGGTTTGACTCAGTGGATAGAGCATCGGCCTGTGGACTGAAGGGTCCCGGGTTTGATTCCGGTCAAGGGCATGTACTACCTTGGTTGCGGGCACATCCCCAGTAGCGAGTGTGCAAGAGGCAACTGATCGATGATTCTGTCTCATGGATGTTTCTAACTCTCTATCCCTCTCTGTAAAAAATCAATAAAATATATTTAAAAAATTTAAAAAAAGAGTGAAAGTCAGTGTGTAGACTTAATTGTTAAGGCTTATATAAGAACACTTAACAAACTGCCACTCATATACCAGTAGTACAGCTCGAGAACACCTTTTTGGAAAGGTTATTCATTAGATCAGCAAGCCTCACATATATGTGCTTCTGGGACTGCTTTTGCAGTCACTATTAGCCAGAAAAGACATATGACTTCCATATTCTTTAATTAAAAGATCTTAAAGAGCCTGAGGTTGCACATGAAAGAACTAGATGTGGTTTAAGATATTCATAAAATACTATATTAATTTGAAGAGTTTTCATTTATACTGTTCTATTAAAAATATTGAAAGTAAATACCTTTTTAAGCTCTTGTTTAGCATCTTCAATCATAAACCCACTCGGGTTAAAATTCATAGACAAATGGGTTCCAATGATGCTATCATTTAAAATTGCTGTCTCCCTTACATTTTCATTTCTAGGTGAGCGGACTGCCAGCTCCTGATGTGTCATGGTATCTGAATGGAAGGCCAGTTCAATCAGATGAATTTCATAAAATGATAGTGTCTGAGAAGGGTTTTCATTCACTCATCTTTGAAGTGGTCAGAGTTTCAGATGCAGGGGCTTATGTGTGTGTGGCTAAGAACAGAGCAGGAGAAGCCACCTTTACTGTGCAGCTGGACGTCCTAGGTAAGCCCTCTGAGAGATCACAAAGTGTCTTTAAACCTGCAGTATTAAAAAAGAAAGTATTAAAAAGAAAATCCTAGAGGACTTCGTAGTTAAGGTTAATGTCCACACTATACAATCCAGTAGAACCCCAGTTTTTTACCCAAAAGCCACGAATGAGGTGGAAGTATGAGGAGGGGATAATATTCTTGAGGAAAACTCAGTGAAATTAGAATAATAGATCTACCACCAGAGCTTTTCTGGAAAAGAAATAAAGAAGTGGTATAATTTCAGACAGACCAAATAAGATAGTAGAAGCATTTCTCTAGATGTAACTAACAGGTTTTAAAGTGAAAAATGTTAGTCTAATCATTTGTCTGGTCTACAATCTAAAATAATCAATCTGACACATTTTCACAGAATTGTCATAATCATGCATAGCTTAAAACTGAAGAGTAAATATCAACTTTTACCTTAGACTGTGTTCCTTTTACTAGGACACTCAATTTGTAATTATGATAACAAAAACATGCCTACCAGTTTTAGAAAACATATATGGCAAAACTCCTATCTTAAATGTTCTTTGTAAGGCTGTTCTCATAAAGTTGATGTTCTATTTTAAATTATTATAATTTAAGTGCTTTAAATATATCACATTTGTAATGGTTTGAGCCATGGTTTATCACTTAGAAGAATTTGCTATTACTCATTTTTTTGTTATATAAAAGCTTGACAACTTGAAAATTTTTTTTTCAGTTTGTATTCTACCCAGATCAATGAAAACTCTATAAAATTATTCTATGATATAATAAGGGACCTCAGTCTAAGAGAAAAAATGGGTGATCTTGAAATCAAAAAGCAAAAAGTCAAGTGATTAAGTTTTGAGCAAATCTTCCTTGTGCTAATAGTTCCAGAAATACCATAATGTTAGAGCTGAAAGAGACCTTAGCAGGCATCTGTCCAATCTCCTCATTTCTCCTTCAGAAAAACTAGGGTTGTGGTATTATAGTATCATTTCCTCTTATCCCTCAGGTATTTGAAGAAAAGACTTATTAATTATTGACATTTGTATATTATTTTATTGTTTACAAAGTGCTTCTTCACTCATTATCTTAATTGATCCTCACAATAATTTTGTATGGTAGCACAGCAGTCACTATTACTTGGGTATTGTATTATTTTACAATAGATAACACTGAGCCTCAGAGAAACTAAACAAAATTTTTCAGAAGTTGGCACAGCTAGTGGAGCAAATAGAGAATTTGAACCCAAGTTGATGGTACTCTTTTGTACCACTCATGCTGCCTCTCTATAGGTGACATGATAAAAAACAATAAGAGTTAAATTCTTTGAATGAAACATGATTATAAATTCAATGCATCATTACCTTATTATTTTAGAACTCTGAATTGTATAATACAATGGTATTGTATATTATTTTAGCTAAAGCTAAAACATGAAGCTTCCAATCCTTTCTACTTTTAAAAACTTTCATTTCAACATACAAGTTTCATAATACTTTGGCTTGACTTAATATCTTTTTTATAATATTTGAAATATTTGTTTTTTTAATTAATATTTAGCAAAAGAACATAGAAGAGCACCAATGTTTATCTATAAACCACAGAGCAAAAAAGTTTTTGAGGGAGACTCAGTGAAGCTAGAATGCCAAGTCTCAGCTGTACCTCCACCAAAACTTTTCTGGAAAAGAAATAATGAAATGGTACAATTCAACACTGATCGAATAAGGTAGGATAAGTATTTCAAGATTTAACTGTAATTTACTTTAGTCAATCCAGTTATACTTTGAAAAGCATTATAAATGGCATGAATGTGATCTCAATTTGTCTCGTTTTTAAAACATCTATAGAAATATAAACTTTATTAAGCCATAATCCACTAATTAGAAATTTAAAGCATAAAGTAAGCTAGTATTTACCTTGTTACTAACAATAAACAAAGATGGCTCAAAGAAATAGATGATATAAATAAGATTTGCTGTGGGGATATTTAATTCAAGAAAACTTAGCTATTAATAGCTATTTGGCAAAGACTAAATATAGCCTCAGAATTCCCAAAAGCTTCTTTTTCTTATTAGTCTGACTTTATAGATCATGAACATCATAAATAAAACATTCACAGGAAAATTAACTCCTATATTTTCATTCTTTGTTTCTTTTCAGTTTATATCATGATAACTCTGGAAGAATTACTTTACTGATAAAAGATGTAAACAAGAAAGATGCTGGGTGGTATACTGTGTCTGCAGTTAATGAAGCCGGAGTGATCACATGTAACACAAGATTAGATGTTACAGGTATGCCACACTGATATAAAGCATTAAATCAAGTGTTATAAATGACTTTACCCGGAAGTCACAAATCCCAGCACAGCTCAAAATCTGAGGGATTTTTCCTATATGTAATCAGTTTTGGTTTCTTTTTCTTTTCCTAGTCTGATGTGAATGCCTGGTGCAACCCATTTGTTTAGATTTTCTAAATTAATTTTTATTTGCTCTATTTTAGCCCGTCCAAACCAAACTCTTCCAGCTCCTAAACAGTTACGTGTTCGGCCAACTTTCAGCAAGTATTTAGCACTTAATGGAAAAGGTTTGGATGTGAAACAAGCTTTTAACCCTGAAGGAGAGTTTCAGCGTCTGGCAGCTCAATCTGGACTCTATGAAAGTGAAGAACTTTAGTGACTTCACCAACATGGGAAAGCACAGCTACACTATTAGTAATATATTCAATTAAAGTTTTGAAATAAATCCATAGCTGTATTAACAGATTATGGCTTTCATTAGGCAATAAAACTAATATACATTTATAATATTATTTATCCTTTGACTCTTCCACATTCTATCTACTTCTCTGGCTTGTGAAGCCAACAGAAAATCCGGGTACATGGTTTCTAATTGTAGAAGACTATCTTAAAATGTGGGATTTTAAACATTTGAGTCATACATTTAACAATTATAGGTTATGAATTAATATCAACTTTTTAGACACAACTATTGCTAATAATAAGATTTACTGGTACTTCTTTCTAAATACTGTTTTACCCATTTTCTCTTCTATGAATACTAACATGGTATTAGATTATCTGAGTGTTCCAAAGTTTTATGTCAAAAAGAATAAAATTTCAATTACTTAAAACGGACTGTCTTCTCTTCACAAAAAGTCTAGAACTTTAACATAAAACTTCTGGTTTTTTATTTATCAAACAACTAGCAAACCTTAAGAATAACAAGTTCCAAAAGAACAACATTATATTCCAGAATGGTGTGTCTTCTTGGTAAAAACTCACGGCTCAATTTTTCCTGAAACGGGGCTAGATTTTCCAAGGCTTTACACTTCAAAAGCATGAGGAAATCTCTCCTGAAATTCTCACTGTTTTAACCAAATAAGTAGCTAATTCTTCAAGATCTTTGAGACTACTGAACTCAATAGAATAAGAACAGTTTGTAGTCAGCTGCTTAATTCTTATATTTAATGAAAATCTGTATAGCTGTATTTTGAGTGGTATTATTTTTTCCTCCTACATTTCAAGTTCAGATAACCTGTTACATTAAAAAGCATACTTCTGTAAGCATCTGAGTTTAGTCTAAGCACAGGAAAGGGCAAATCCTTTCATCAAACTATACCTAAGCTAGGACAGCAGCCTTTTCTTTCTCAGGCCCCTGTCCACGGCTGTCAGGCCTCCCCTGATCCTTTTATCATCCGTAGCCTCTGACCCTCCCCGCTGTGTGGCCTAGTTTTGCTTTTTATCTGCACATAAAACAGCGTTTATCAACATCAGACTACATCTCTTTCAGGAAAATAACAAACAAAAAAAATGGCTTTATTTCTTTACTTTCAAAACAGCTAGCTGGTTTTCTTTGCTGGCTGCCCTAGGGCCCTTCACCTGACTTCCGTCGTGTTTTCCTTTTACCCACGTGAGAGTCCTGTCCCTTCGGTCTCACAGCCCGCTGGCTTTGGACGCCTTCATTTACAGCCACATCTGTGTGGCCTTTTCTACAGCTGGTTTTCAAAGCGTCCACATCTTTGCAAAGCTTCAGGGACAGGTGTGAGTCTGGGCTCCCAAGGAGTACTGTTTTCTGGCCTTCTACATGATCACTGCAAAGCTGGGTTGTTATTATTAATTTGTTTATTTATTTTAACGTTCCGTTTAGCCATGCCGAGAGGGAAAGGAGGGTGGAAGCTATTTCTGGCAACATCTCTCGGCTAATTCTTTCCAAACATTGGGACTTTTTAAAAACGCTTCAGGACGCGGGACAAATTGTTAAAAATCGGGACGCCTGGTCACCTTAGCTAAGAAATGCCGTTTCTAACGGGAGCAGCGGCAGCAGGGGGTCGTGGTTCTGCATGGGGCCCAGGCGTAGGGACCTGGCCCTGCCTGCACTTTGGGGAACTGGCCTCTCAGCACCCGCGGTTTCCTCAGACCTAAAACGAGGACGAAACACCTACCTTTCAAGAAGGGGTGTGTGAAGGCCAAACGAGCCAATAAACACTAAAAAGTATTCAACAAGGAGTAGCCCGTTACAATTAGTTACTTCTACTTTTAGGACTAGCCGCGGGAGCCAGGTTGGCCCCGGCAGTCGCCCTCCCGCTGGAGGCGAACGGCGCGGCCTCCGACCCCCGCCTCGGCCGAAGCCCTTCCAGAAGGTCCTCGGCGCGCACGCGCGCTGCCCACCCGGAGCGCGGCCGGCGCCCCCCGCGGAGCTGCCGGCTCGCGCAGGCGCAGGAGCGAGGCGGCTCGCGCAGGCGCGGCGGGCCGGGGAGGTTGGGCCGGCGCCTCTCCCGGGTCCGCCATGCCTGTGGCATCGCGTTGGCACCGAGGCGGTGAGGGATGCTTCTGCGGGGGGGGGGGTTTGTAACTCCGTATCTGTTCCTGGGAGAGAGGTGACCCCCAGCACGTTTAGCGCTCACGCCCTCCACTGAAGCGGATGGGGACGGAGGGCCCATGTTACAGGCTGGGAAACGGAAACGCCGCAGGGGCCGGGCGCTCGCCCCTTGCGGGGTCCCGGCGCTGGATTCCGGCATTTGCTGTACCAGGACCGTCGCCACAACAGCTGGGAGTCGTGATCTTGGCTGAATCCCAGGCCGAGTCCTCTTCCCTCCCAGGCTTCCCAAGAAACTGGTGGAGGAAACAATTAAGGGCAGATATGGGGGTTTTATTTTCTATTTTGCTTTTTTTCATTTTACAACAGGACTGGTCTTTTCCTGTACATCCGTTTTATGTTATAAAATTCATGAGTATAGAGTCACAAAATGACTGCCCACTTTACCCCCAAGGGAAAATGTTAGAAATGATTGCTCCCTTATAAAAAGTGGGGAGAAACACATAATCAGAAGCCACAGACCCTGTCCTTCACACAGCATAGAATTAAAAGTGGCTGGTTTTATATCATTGATATCTATACACATTAGGAAGTACATAATAATGTAAGGAAATTTTTGTTTTATATTTCACAGGGACTCCAAAACATAACCTGCATTTCAGAAATGAAGTACAACAAAGTAGAGGCATACTTCTGGAGTTATTAATCTACCTTATTTTTTTAATAATCCTATGTATATGTAAGTACACAGATGTAGATAAAATGCTACTTGAACTAAAGTTATGTGGAGATGAGAAATAAAACGTGGACTTTATAAGCCAGAGGCTTTCAGAATACTAAAACACACTAGTGACGTTTCAGACTATCTCAAATTCATTTACATTGGCACTATTTCCAATTCTTAAGGGACAAAACTTTAGATCACAGAAGTAAAGCTTTCATAGTCAGCATTGACTGAGTTAGTTATTCCTTTCAGTTGGCATTTCTGTTTTGAATGTAAATTGAGTTGGCAATCCTAACTTCATTTCTTTTAGAGCCATGTAGATACACTAAAAGCCTGGTGCTTGAAAATCGTGTCCTGGAAGGTGGAGGGGAGGGTCCCCTCAGCCTGGCCCGTGCCCTCTTGCAGTCCAGGAGCCCTTAGGGGATGTCCAACTGACAGCTTAGGCCTGCTTTGAGTTGGCCTAAGCTGGCAATCGGACATCCTTAGCGCTGCCACAGAGGCAGAGAGGCTCCCGCCACCACTGCCCTCGCCAGCCATGAGCCAGGCTTCTGCTGAGCAGTGGGCTCCAATGACCACCAGGGAGCAGCTCCTGTATTGAGTGTCTGCCCCCTGGTGGTCGGTCAGTGCACATCATCATAGTGACTGGTGGTTCTGTCATTCAATCGATTTGTATGTTAGCCTTTTATTATATATTATAAGTCAAACTACAAATGAGGCCAAAGGAGTTAATTTTAGTCTCTGCTTTGTTCTTTTCCCTGTTCTGTTGCACAATTAATAGTAAAAAATGCTTGTGCTGAGTCACAAAACTTGGATCAATACAGATCTGTTAAGGACTGAGAAAACTTCTCAACCTACATTCCTCCTATGTAGGTCAATGTCATTGATTTCAGTTATAAAGAACATTTTTTTAAAATTTATTTATTTGTTTGTTTGTTTATTTGAGAGAGGGGAGAAACTTCTAATCTGCTGCCTCCTTCATTACCCCCATAACCCAGATGTGTACTGACTGGGAATTGAACCGGTGATCTCTTGGTTCATGGACTGACACTCAACCACTGAGCCACACCAGCATTTTGTCTTTAAAGTGCCTAACATAGAGTAGATGTAATCTCACCGGCCTGACTGACTTCATTTTGGTATGGACTAACACTGGTAATCATATATCAATTAATTAATAGGTTTGTAGGTGTGAGCTTGACTTGCTTGGATCTTGATTTAAAAGGCAACTACAGCCAACCTTATAAATTAAGATGTCTTAGGCTTTTTTTTTTTTTTAAACTTCCACATTTAGGGAACAGAAAAATATAAAAATATAATTCCATTATTCAGGGATCAAAAACCTTTATATAATTAGAATTGAAAACAATTTAAGTCTCCATCAATGGAAGATTTATTTAACATTACAGTGAAATAATGCAACATTAAAGAAAGGCATAGGCTCATGTGTGCTATGGAATGATGTTGAAGATACATGATCTGTAAAAACTAAAGGGCTTATAGCAAAAAAAAAAAAAAAAAAAAAAAAAAAAAAAAAAAAAAAAAAAAAATTCCACACTCCACTCTAAAACGCACCCACCCACCCCTAGAAAGAGAAAAAATTCTAGTTAATACTTGTTAAAATTCTTACGAAGTGCCATAACATAGTTTTAAATGTTCCACATGCATTTTCTCACTTCTCATAACAAAACTATGAGGTAAGAAATACTATTTCTATGATAGGACTCAAACCATTTGTCTATAGTCAAAGCCTATAGTCTTTTTTTTTAATAGTTTTTTTTTATTATTATTATTGATTTCAGAGAGGAAGGGAGAGAGAGAAACATCAATGAGAAAGAATCGTTAATTGGCCAGCTCCTGCACGCCCCTCCACAGCCCAAGCATGTGTACTCAACCGACATAAAACCCAGGACCCTTCAGTCCACAGGCCAACACTGTATCTACTGAGCTGAACCAGCCAGGGCCAAGTCCATAGTCTTGACTACTCGCCATAGTATACTGCCTGCTGTCAATATACGTAGAAAAAAAAAAAAAAGCCAAATTGCAGAATAGTATGTATAATGAGGTCTCATTTTTATAAAAATAATTTTCTTTATAAATGTGTGTGTATAGAAAAATCTGGAGAGTATATGCTGAATCTAACTCTAGCAGTGGGAGTACAGGAATCTTCTTCCTGCTTTATATGTTTTTATTTTAGCTTTATTATTATTATTACTTTTATAATTAGACAAAAATTAAAATTGAATTTAAAAAAAAATTGGGGACAAATTATAAATGCATATTTAATCCAGATAAACTCAGTTTTTAAAAATAAGTTTTAAAACAAAAAATTTCTTCTTCTTAGTGACTTTTGGGATGGTGAACCCACATATGTATTACTTAAACAAACTTATGTCATCTGTATTTTTGGACACTTCTGTGCCTGGTGAAGAAAGGACCAGCTTTAAGTCTATTTGCAGCATCCCTGATTTTTGGAAGGTAAGGTAGCATGTGATTGTGGATAAAGTAGCGTTAGGTAATGCATAAACCTTTGGCACATGTAGTAGGCACTTGATACAGTGCATATTTGATGAAGGAATGAGTAAAAGTTAATGTAATTTCTTTATATTACAGTCAACCAACCAGTGAGTGTTTATTGAGGAGTTATGTTCCCAGCGTGAGTGCTTATAATTAAAAAATAATAATAATAATTACTGTCCTAGCCAGTTTGGCTTAGTGGATAGAGTGTCGACCCCCAGACTGAAGGGTCCTGGGTTCAATTCCCAGTAAAAGGCACGTACTTGGATTGCAGGCTTGATCTCTGGCCCTGGTGGGGGCACCTGTAGGAGGCAACCAATCAATGTATCTCTCTCACACTGATGTTTCTCTCTCTGTCTCTCCCTCTCCCGTCCACTCTCTCTAAAGGTCAATGGAAAAATATCCTCAAATGAGGATTAAAAAAATTTTTTTTAATGTCTTATTTATTGCATTTAGAAAATAAAAAACTTGCTTCTTATGTGGTAGGATCCAAAGTCAGTCTATAATTGTGTATAGTGAAAATTGCTCTTTTTAAAAATCCTTAAATTGCCCATAAAATGAAACATATGCCATGTGGGTATACTATACAACCCTATACTGTGTGAGAGTTACAGTAGCATACAGTATATAATAAAGAGTATATATAGCCGAGACCAGTTTGGCTCAGTGGATAGAGCGTCGGTCTGTGGACTGAAGGGTCCCAGGTTCGATTCCGGTGAAGGGCATGGACATTGGTTGCAGGGACAAACCCAGTGGGGGGTGTGCAGGAGGCAGCTGATTGATGACTCTCTCTCATCGATGTTTCTAATTCTCTATCCCTCTCCTTTCCTCTATGTGAAAAATCAATAAAATATATATTAAAAAAAGTATATATATATATATATATATATATATATACACACAAAATATAATTTTATAGTGTTTTTAATTGCATAAGAGAATCATTGCTTCAACATTTGAAAGATTTATCTTTTTTCTTTTTATTTATTTATTTTTAAATAAATCTTTATTGCTCAGATTATTACAATTGTTTCTCCTTTTTCCCCTCATAGCTCCCTTCCACCCGGTTCCAGCCCCCCCGTCTGCCCTTACCTCCCCTTCACCCCCCACCCCCCGCCATTGTCCCCATCCATAGGTGTACGATTTTAATCCAGTCTCTTTCTGCACCCCCCACACCCCTAGATTTGTTTTGTTTTTTTCATTACACTTAGCAAAATGCTTACATTGTGAGGAAAGAACAACTAAGAAAACAGTAGTTTCAGGTTCCCATGTCATAACCATTGGAGCATGCTCGAAGAGGTAGGAGAGGTTTTCAAGAGGTGATGACTAATCATTTGAGCTTTAAAGGATTAGGAACGCAAGGGCATTCTAGGAAGAATTTTCTTTGAAAATTCTACATATGGGGCTATATTTGACATTAGAGGCAAACTAGAGGCCCAGTGCACAAAACTCGTGTACTTGGAGAAGTCCCTCAGAACTGCCTGTGCTCTGTCCCAGTCCGGGAGCCCTTGAGAGATAACTGACTGCTGGCTCACCAGCCATGAGCCCAGCTTCTGGCTGAGCAGCACTCCCCCTATGGGAGCACACTGACCACCAGGGGCAGCTCCTATGATGAGCATCTGTCCCTGGTGGTCAGTGCACATCATAACAACTGATCATTTGGCTATTTGTTCTATTTGCATATTAGCCTTTTATTTTATAGGATAGAAGATGAGGTAGAAAAGGCCAAACTATGAATTAGGTCAAATCATGAAAGCCATGCTAGGAATTTGGATCTTATCAAAGAGACAAGGTCATCATTATCATTAATATTAATGTTGGCTTAGTCAATAATTTTCATCCTCATCCTCAAAATCACTGGTTTTTATATTCTGATGGGTAACATTATGAATGTAGAGTCTGTTATACAGTTGACATGAAAATACTTTTCCCATAACATTTGTTTTTCCATGTGAAGTTTATGAAAGGACCCCTTTTGGAAGGTCTATACTGGGACTCATGGTACAGTAACAGCCAGTTGTATAATTCAAAGAACAGCAGCCGCATCTACTCTGAGAACATACTCTTAGGAGTCCCCAGAGTCCGTCAACTAAAAGTCCGAAACAACACATGCAAGGTCTATTCATCCCTTCAGTTTCTGATGAGGGAATGTTATGCCAAATACACTTCTAAAAATGAAGACATGTCTGATTTTGGGCTTCAGGTTGAGACTGAGTAAGTAGTATAAAATTACACATAACATTTTCTAGCAGCTAACCATTGTATCTTTAAACAGTTGTGAAAATATGTGTATTTTCCAAATAATACCAACAGGGGCCTTGTTCCAATAATAGTATCAAAGGACAACTCAGCATTGCAGTGTATAAAAAAAGAAAGAGCTGAACCTGTTATTTGTTTTGTCTGCCAAATGGCATATGAAGTGCTAACTCATTGGACACAAGGGAAAGTGTCCATTTTTGCTCTTACAAGACTCAATGAGCTCTTCTGGCAATGGCCAGGCTCACTTCAAACACATCCCAAATGCTTCTTGGGATCCTACGGAGTATCCTAGGTGTCCTGGGCAACCTTCCTTCTTTCCCACTGCAGCTTACTTCAGTGATGTCTCTATTGTTGCTAACATAAAAAAGGGACAGTTATGCTCTAGGGGTACTGCATCCGCTGATGCCTGCCAAAGATGTTATGACCATTGTTCTTTAAAACGGCTGAGGCTACTGCTGGTGTAGACTCCTGTTTATATATAAAAAATGTGTGCCCTAGCTGGTTTGGCTCAGTGAACAGAGCGTTGGTCTATGGACCAAAAGGTCCCGGGTTCAACTCCAGTCAAGGGCACACACCTTGGTTGAAGGCTCCTCCCCCCGCCCAGGCCCTGTTTTCTCTGTCCCTCTCTTCCACTCTCTCTAAAAATCAATGGACAAATATGCTCAGGAGAGAATTAAAAAAAAAACAACAAAAAAAAAACACACACACACACACAATCCAAACCCAGTGATACTACCTCCCGTTAGCACAAAAGCTGCTGGCATCATTGCTTTTAGGGTCCTATGAAAATGTTAGGGGGCAGATAATCTTTTCTGTGGAATTTTCATTAAATATGAGTATTTTTTTTCTTAGTGGTGTCATTTTTATCCCCCTATAAACAAACATAGTATCATAAATAGAAATACAATTTAAGTGGTACAATTTTGGATAATCGTTTCAATCTATTTTGGGTAGATAGAATGACTAAAATAAGGAATCAAGGCTTTATTATTATTATTTTTAAATATTTTACAATTAAGTTAAAAGAAAAAGTGGAAATAAAATTTAGTTACACACATTTTACTTTGATATATGTAATTTCATTAAAATAACATACCTATATAACAATATTTACATTATAACAAAGTCCTATGTACTGGGTGTTTTATAAATGGTGTACGACCTTTAGAAGACACACCATGAAGCACCTTTTTTTCCCATGCTGAGACAGGTATTTCTGAATCAAAACCTTTGGTATTCTTGTTCTAGTCAAAGACTTAAGAGCTAATACAACAAGAATAAAGTCAGTCATAGTTTTCCAGTGTTTAAGCTCCTTGAGGCAAAAATAGATTTAAAAATATTTTATGGTAGTCCAGTGTCTTGTCCACAATAAGCATTAAAAAATGAAAACATATTTAATATTAATTCTTTTAACTTCATCCTCAACTCATTGTTTTGCTTCAAAATTACTATAATACTTATGAACTTAGTGCTATTCTTTTAACAACTACTTCTGAACCAAAGTTTAGCTGAAATTCTTAGAATGCTTCCAATTCAGGTCCTTCTCATCTCTCCACTATTCTTTTTATATCTAACAGATGGAAGTATTCTACTCCTACTAGCAACGCCCCTTGGCACTGGGGATTTGTTGGTGTTTACAGAAATGGGGGATATATTTTCACTTTATCAAAATCAAAATCTGAAACCAAAGACAAGTTCAGTAACCTTCAAAAGAACGACTGGATCACTAGAGGGACTCGAGTTGTTTTTATTGATTTTACGTTATACAATGCTAACGTAAACCTGTTTTGCATCATCAGGTGAGTGATTCAAAACCTGTTAAGAAATTTAAAAAACATCCAGAGCCCTGGCCAGGTGGCTCAGTTGTTTAGAGCATGGTCCCATGTACAAAAGATTGCAGGTTTGATTCCAGTTGGCATGTACAGGAGACAATCAATCAATGTTTTTCTCTAAAAAAATAAAATAAACGAAAAACATTCAGAACTCTTATTAGGGTTTCCAGTTTTTGCATGACTGTACTGAGATTAAAATTATAAGCTTAAAAATATAACGTCATTTTGCTAATAATGAAAAAGAAGATTAAGCAACATCAGAGAATATATTCAAGAACTTGGAGAATTACATACAATATGTTGGTTTTATATTACTAAAGGATATATAATTTTATTGTCACCCTGCAAGTCAGAGGTCTAACATTTAGTCTTGATGATTTCTTCTTCTATTCCAGTCATTCAAATAGTTACAGTGAAACACAATCATGGCCTTTAAAACTTGTAAAAATGAATAAAGCAAGTGAATTACCTTAAGCAGCCAATGGATAGTATACCTATTATTTTACAGTTCTTCTCTTTAAGGAATCAGAGGTGTTGGGTTTTTTTTGTTGTTTTTTTTTTTTTTTTTTTTAATATGTGTATGTGGTTTTTTTTTAGAGAGTGAGGGAGGAAAAGGAAGAGAGGAGAAATAAAAACATCAATGAGAGAGTAACATCAATAGGCTGCCTCCAGCAGGACCACTGCTGGGCATCGAGCCGACAACCTGGGCATGTGCCCTGACCAGGAATATAACCAGATGACAATCAACCAAGCCACACGAGCTGATCAAGGAATCAAGAGCTTTTTTATCACCATTGTTCACCTTTCCTACTAGTCCTTATCAGGATAAAGTGAAGAGTACAAATCACTTCTATGTCCTAAACAAGAGTAGAAACATTGGAGTAATTGCCTTAAAGGCATATGAAGAACTCTGTAATACTAGATTAAATCCAGATTTCCTTTCTCTAGGTTTAATGCTTATTCCTTGTTATCTTTTAAAATGTTATTTTTTTAAAAACCAGCAATCAGTAGTTGTATGTTACTTTCACCAAGACCTCACCTACTTGTTTTCTTTTTTGTACACTGTGTCTGGAAAAGTAAATGCAGTCCTTTTTCTCTCTTTTTGCTTCTCTGTTTACACTTCAGATCAAAATACTGAGATTCTTTCACTGATTCACTTATCCAACACTGCACATCTACTATATGCAAAGTGGAACCAATAGTTCTCCTTTCCACTTGTTAACTGGCTATTTTGTTTTTGTTCTTGTTTTGGCAGCATCTTATTCCAGTACCAATAAGACATGCTAATATCTTTAGGTAGAAATAATGACTTTGTGACATGGTGATAGAGATGCTTGTTCCTTAAAGTACTGCCAATTCTTAATTATCTGAAGTTGTGGCGAACATTAGAAGTACCGTGAACAACCTCAAAATCATATTATATTTAGTGATGGAATTCATTTTAATACTTATATTTACATAATAGATCTTCATATCCAACATCAGTGCCGAAAGTAAACATACACTTGCTTTAGTAGAATATGTGATCTTGACATTTAGAAACAAGAACTATCTCTGATAAGGTAAAGAAAGAGAGTGTATTTCCCTTCTCTGAAGTATTCAAGAATTACGTATTTTGGGGTGAGTCCTGACTAATAATAGTACATAACTGACAGTATAGTATTTTCTTGAACATCATCTCATTCTCCTGTGGAGATAAATTAGTATTCCCAGTTGTGAACAAACAATCTATACGTAGCATAAAATGAATGTCTGGCTAAAATCACATCTCATTTTCTTATTTATCTATTGGAAATATGCAAAGTACATAAAGAGTACAGTCATTAAAAAAATAAGTAAATCCACTAGAAATTTCTCAAATTGAATCCATGACCTCAAGAAAACATATTTTGTATAAAATAATTGGTTATCACTAAATTACACATCAGCACCAATTAGAAATTTCACATTGAGTTACGTACTGAAATATAAATGCCTGAAATGCACAAATCTAATTTTACAGGTTGGTGGCAGAATTCCCTGCAACTGGAGGAATACTTACTTCATGGCAGATTTACTCAGTGAAATTCCTCAGATATGTTAGCAACTATGATTATTTTATTGCTGCCTGTCAAATCGCATTTTTAATTTTTTTTATTATCTTCATAATACAAGAAGGCATAAAAATGATAAAATTTAAGTTTGCCTATTTCAAAAGTATTGGGAACTGGCTAGAATTACTACTTTTGGTGGTAAGTATATATTCAAATGTATCGTTGAAGGAACTCACATATGAATCAATAAGAGGTGCAAAAAGCAGAAATTTTTATTCATTGGGACTTATTTTAAAAACTTAAAATATCAAATCATAAAATGAACAGTTACAGTACATTCTAATGGTGTGCTTCCAAAAGGGAATAGTCTTTTTTTTTTTTTTTCCTTGTTTGATTCTTGGACCAGGGTAAACCTAGAGGAATAGTAATTCCATAGGTATTAGGATTTAATATGCACAATAGGTCTCACCTACCCCCACTCAAAAATCTATTTTTTACAATCATGTTGAAAATCATGGATCTTTTCTCCGTTGCCTAAATCTGCTTTCCTCCTCGCATTGAATTTTGAAAGAATAGCTAAAAGACAAGCCTACACAAATACTGAAGGGGGAGGAGGTTTGAACAGCCAGAGGGTAGCCTGTGGGCACAGAGGACACCAGTATGCAGAAACAGTCTCTGAAAGAAACTCCAAAGACTGCCAGTCCTGGTCACTAGAACATCCTACCTAATAAAAGAGTAATATGCAAATTAAACATCAATCCACTACACCTATGAGCCATGCCCACCATCCACACCCACCAGCCAATCAGAGTATACAAATAGACCCAACAAGATGGCCACAGAGAACAGGAAGGAGGCTTGGGTTTCCCAGGCAATGGAAGAAGCCAAGCTTTCCGCCTGCCCTAGCCAGCCTAAGCCTCCACTCAAGGCTACAAAGTTTCAATTATAGAAGGTAAACAGATCCAAACAGAAACGGCAGCAGCCACGGAGCAAGCAGAAGGCTTGGCTCCACTCCAGGCTACAAAGTTTCAATTGTAGAAGGTAAATTCCAGATACCAGGGCCTCCGCTTGGGTCACCAGGAGGCGTGACTGGCCTACAAACCACCAAAGGCCTCTCGCTCAGGCCATCCCGCGCCCCAAGGGAACCTCCACCCTGATCCGGGACACCCTTCAGGGCAAACCAGCTGGCCCCCACCCATGCACCAGGCCTCTATCCTATCTAATAATCTAATAAAAGAGTAATATGCAGATTGACCATCACTCCAACACACAATAGCTGCTCCCATGTAGTCAAAGATTCTGCCCCCAGGTGGACACAAGATGCCCACCACAGGATGGCCAGCAAGGGAGAGCAGTTGGGAGGCACCAGGCCTTCAAAGGAGGGCAGTTGAGAGGGACCAGGCCTGCAAGGGCAGTTGGAGGCAATCAACCCTGCAGGGGAGGGCAGTTAGGGGTGATCAGGCAGGCAGAGGATGGAAGTTGGGGGCAAACAGGATGGCAGGGGAGCAGTTAGACATCAATAAGGCTGGAATGGGAATGGTTAGGGGTGATAGGCTGGCAGGCAGAAGCGGTTAGGGGCAATCAGGAAGGCAGGCAGGCGAGCAGTTGGGAGCCAGGCAGTCGGACATCCCTCAAGGGGTCCCAGATTGGAGAAGGTGCAGGCTGGGCTGAGAGACACCTCCCCTCCCCACCCTGTGCACGAATTTCGTGCACCAGGTCTCTAGTAATAAAATAAACAGGGATGTAGGTAGGGTGTGGCAAGTGGTAAGAGCATGGTTTAGGAACAATGAACAAACACTTCTGATGCATACAACCTGATTTTTCACCCCTATTGACCAAGTTAATAGATAAGCCTTATTTCCCAAAACCAGATTGAAAGTTTATGAGAGTCAGAAAGTGTGCCATCTACCTTTCTATATCCCTAATAATGTTTAACATATGGCAGGCATGGTGTTAAGTGTTTAATGATTTGACTATTTCAGGCAAGGGTAATCAAAAGGAAATTTTCATGATAGTTATAAAGCTCTGATATCTAGTCCTGAAATCTTCTAAAGAAGTGGCTAAAGGGTTCCAATGGGGCTTCTTTTTTTGAAACTGTAAAATTTTGTCCTTTTAGTGCTATATGGTGGAAATATAAAATTTTTAGGTATCATGCAGTTACATGAAGCAGAAATCCTTACAGCCTAGTCAGAATTATATAGGCATTGTATATATTTGTGTTTTAGGACTCAAAGAAACAAGCAGGCAGATAGATTAGGATGGTCAGGTTGATATTTTTTTAAAAATATATTTTATTGATTTTTTTACAGAGAGGAAAGGAGAGGGACAGAGAGCTAGAAACATCGATGAGAGAGAATCATTGATCAGCTGCCTCCTGCACACCTCCCACCGGGGATGCGCCGGCAACCCAAGTACATGCCCCCGACCGGAATCCAACCCGGACCCTTCAGTCTACAGGCTGACGCTCTATCCTCTGAGCCAAACCGGTTTCGGCAATATTTTTCTACATTATGATTAAACATCTATAAATTGAGGCTTACTTCCACTTACTGAAACCCTACGTTTTATCTCTCCCTCCCTTTTGTTGAACTTTTGATTAACTTTTCCATGTGCTTCTTCATAGAGTGCAGGAGATTTAGAGGTAGAAATAGCCTCTAATTTAACTCTTCTTTTTCCCCCCATATAGTTGTATTTCTTTACAATTTTCTTCAACTTATACAGTAAAATGAAAATTTCCCTCATACTTGAACAGCTGTTAAAACGTACTGACCAATATTCAGACTTCTATTTGCTCACATATTGGCTCATTTTTTACAACAATATACTTGCTATTACCGTCTTTTTTGCATGGATAAAGGTATTTATATTTTATTATATTAGATACAACAGAATAGATATATTTTTATATTAGATATCAAAATGGAAACTTAAACTACAAAGCATGAAAAAATAAAAGGATATTCTTAACTATAAAATAATTTTAAAAGTAGTTTGGCCATGTAATGATTGCTGACACATCCTTAAATATCCCTATCATTAAGCATCTCTTTGAAATTAAATCAGATTTCTTCTGAAGTTATTTTAAGTAATTATAATCTTTAATATTCTATTTCAATTAATTTTGTTCTTTTTCAGATATTAAAATTCATAAGCTTTAATAACACAATGTCTCAGCTGTCATCAACCTTATCCTGCTGTATCAAAGACATAGTAGGATTTACCATCATGTTTTTTATAATACTCCTTGCTTATGCAAAGTTAGGATTTCTTCTTTTTGGATCACAGGTTGACGACTTCTCTACTTTTCAAAATTCCATGTAAGCTCTTAGTATAAATGTAATTATATTTCCAGTTTATAACAAAAAAAAATCACAAAAAGATCTATGGTAAGTAGTAACATAAGCTCTAATAACTTTAAACTTGGTTTTATATTTTCACTATTAGCTAAGTATGTCACACTCAAAGCATGGTTAGGCATTGAAGGATCCAAATGGATGGTGATATCAGTTTTTTAAGAGTTACCAGGAAAAGTTGGAAAATAAATTTCATTTCTCACTAGAAGTGAAAATTTTATCTAAGATAAAAGAAATTGGCTTCATGTCTCTGAGCAAAAGAAATCGTGTTTTCTTTAGAGGTCTCCATCTTTAGAATCCTTTTGTTATTGACCTGATTGCCCTTTGCTACTCTGGTAAAGCTGTGTTTTAAAAAATAATAATAATTAATTAAAATAGCTTTATACATATAAAGCAATCAGCAGGTAACAAGCTTATAAAACTAATTAGAATCCCTAAAAAAGTATTCAGGCTTTTTTTTAAAAGTTAATAATTTTAATAAATTTACTCCCCTTTTCAAGTAGGTAAGCAAGCTCTGTCTGTATAAGTAAACTATGATATTGTAAAATAGCAATTTTCAAAACACACCCTGTGGACTCTAGACCAAGATTGTCTGGGGGGAAATGGCCTCAGATTTAAGTAAGATTGGGAAATTTTGCAGTGCATAGTAATATATGGCTATGAGAGAAAAAAAACATATTAACTTTCTTTAGTTAAGAACATATTTGTCCTTGACCCTTTTTGTTGATTTTGGGGACATCTGGTCTAAAAAATTGTCTTAGGTTGCCCTCTTTTCACCATCCACATCTAGAGAATTGAAATACCAATGTTATAAAATGTAATGACATTTTTCTGAAATAAACCTTTACTAAGTCAGTAGTGGGAAGAGTAGACTAGGAACCAAGAGGATTTGACTCTACTTTTCCAATTCTACCATTTGCTATTTGTCATTTCTAGACCCTAATTTCTTTATCTATAAATGAAGGGAATGAACTAAATCACTTCCAAAGGTCCTCAACTTCAAACAACCTATAATTTAAGAAGTCTAATTAGCCCGACCAGTGTGGCTCAATGGTTGGGTGTCAATCCATGAACCAGGAGATCTCTTTGCAATCAGCATTTCACTTTTTACCTTGTGTAGAAGAGGATTACAAACCAGTATTAAAAGTTGGATAAATACATGACTTAATAAGGTTTTGGGCACTAGGAATGAAATTCTAGTCCCAGTCCTAGGACTCTAAATAGCCGATTTCTTCAAAAGCATTTTCTTCCTTCTTGGTGGATAGCCCTATGCTCCTTTGTGTGATTGGCTAAAGCAACACGGAATAAGAAGCACTCTCCCTTTTGACTGACTGACCAATCATGCCAAATGTCTACATACTTTCAAAAATTCCTTAAAATTTCCCCCTTATAAAATAAAGAACTCACATAATTTATAACATACCCCTGATGTGTCTGGCAATGCCACTGCAAATTAATGATGAGAATAATAAGACCTCAGATTAAGAAATTCTAATTCTACAACTAGAGCTATTCGCATTCCAAACCTTAATTTCTTAATTTTCCATCTTTAATAAGTGCTCGCTTCGGCAGCACATATACTAAAATTGGAATGATACAGAGAAGATTATCACACTGTCAAACCTCAGAGGGAAGGTAGGGGAGGGTGAGGGTAAGAGGGTGAGATCAACCAAAGGACTTGTATGCATGCATGTAAGCCTAACCAATGGACACAGACACCAGGGGTGGGGGTAGAGGTTGGGGGGAATAATGAGGGAATGAGGACACATATGTAATGCCTTAATCAATAAAGAAATTAAAAATAAATAAATATAAAATTAAGAAATTGAAGACTTTAAAAATATTTCAAATGCTACCGTGTTTCCCCGAAAATAAAACATCCTCCGAAAATAAGACCTACTTACAGGTTTCCTTCTGAGTGAAATATAAGGAATCCCCCCAAAAATAAGGCCCCCCCTAGGCTAAACATGAGAAATTTGGTCCACTGATTCTGAAAGAAATGGAGGCACAAGAAATTCACCAGGAAATTCAGGAATTAGATTGTTATGATGATGTTCCAGAAGATGATGACATGATTGTCATTGAATAAATGAGTAAATTCTTGATACTGTAGGATTCACAGTTTGTCTGGTTTGTGTTGACAACTACTGTACTACCGTACCGTATGCAGGTAATAAATCTCCTTTATTTTCATTTAACAATAAATGTGTACCGTATTCTTCTTCATGGAAAAATAAGACATCCCCTGAAAATAAGACCTAGCGCATCTTTGGGAGCAAAAATTAATATAAGACACTGTCTTATTTTCGGGGAAACAGGATATTTCATATCAAAACCAAGTTTTTATTGTTATTGAAGAGAATAAACCTCAGGATCATGTTTGAGACTTAGCATTGACTAATTATTGGCTATTTTAAAAGAAGAGCAAAAATTAAACATATCATTGATATTAGAAGACATTGTATGGCTCTTGGGTCTAGGTACAGGTTGAAAATCACTTGAACAGCCCAAACTGGTTTGGCTCAGTGGTAGAGCGTCGGCCTGCAGACTGAAAGGTCCCGGGTTCGATTCCGGTCAAGGGCATGTACCTTGGTTGTGGGCGCATCCCCGGTGGGGGTGTGCAAGAGGCAACTGGTTGATGTTTCTCTCTCATCGACATTTCTAGTTCTCTATCCCTCTCTCTTCCTCTCTATAAAAAAAAAAGAAAGAAAGAAAGAAAGAAAGAAAGAAAGAAAGAAAGAAAGAAAGAAAGTCACTTGAACAAAGTGAAAGTATTTTAAGCTTTAGAAAGGCACAGGAATAGCTAAGGAGGCCACTGTGAAGATAGTTGGTAAAAAGGTAGCCTGGGAAAAGGTTCAGATCTTACAATTAAACATTGGGTTGACATTAGTTAAATAAATTGAAGCACATTACCTGTTCAGCTATTGAGGTACCTCAAGTCTTGCCTTCAGGGGAATTTTCTACATTCAGTTTTCTAGAACTCAACCTGTAACATAACTAAAGCCATACCGCATATGCCATAATATTGTCTAATCTTTTTCTTTCTTCTCATCAAAGATTTACACAGTTTCGAATTATTCTCGGGGATTTTAATTTTGCTGCTATTCAGCAAGCCAGTCCTATCTTGGGACCTATTTACTTCATCACCTTCATCTTATTCATATTCCTTGTCCTGCTGGTAAGAATAACCATATGTTTCCTTTTTTGTATACATATTTTTAAGTGAAAATTGAAATGAACAACTTAGAAGAAATTATAGTATCACTGTTTAGCTGTCAGAACACTTTGCATATATAAGTAACCACTCATATGCACTATTTAAAATTTTATTTTCCATAAACATGTCTGCCTAGTTCTACAAACTACACATTACCCAGTCTGCTGTATTTTAGTCTTCAGAGCAATTTCTCTATTACTATATGAGTTACTTTTAAAATTTAAATCTAATTTTACAAATCCCAGCACTTGCCAAAATCACTAACATTTATACTAAGTTTTTATTGAAATAATTTATTTTGAATATTTCTGTCCAGAACATGTTCTTGGCAATAATTATTTTTACCTATTCGGAAGTGCAAGATGATTATTCAATAGGCAGAAGATCATCGTTTAAACTTTGTAAACCGATTAAGGAGGTATGTCAAATTATTTTCCTAATTAGAATTCTAAGACAAATGTTGCTCAGTTTATACACTTGTAGTTTGAATAACACTTAAACCCAAAAGTGGGTTCTGGTTTGGGTGTGATTTTGAGGGGAGTGCGTGTGTTTTTTCATTTTGGCCCAGTGAAAATCATTTTTGTATTATTTCACTACCAGGGCAGTGAAATAAACTCTCTGGCTTTTTAAAAAAGCGTGACCAAAATTATTTCAGAGTTTAATGTATCAAGTAGTAATTGGGCTATTTACTAAATGCAAAGTACTGAATAAACTTTTCTCTTCAAAAGTTTTCCATTTAGATGCCAGCTAATTTCTAGAAACAATCTAAACTCAGAATCCCATGTCTTACCTTCCTCACTTTCCTATTCCCATTAATGACTACACTCTTCTCAGGTGCCCCGGGCTCAAATATCTTGGACTTATTTCCTCGTCCCTTATACAATCTGCTGCCAAGGTTTGTCTAAAGTTTTTGTTCATGCGTGTGGAACTCAAGGACACTCTTAATTCTGTCACCTTATCAGGGCCCTCAGTACTTTCCACCCAGCCTTTTGTATAGTAGCACCTTACCTGTTCTAGCCTCTTTCCTGTGCCAGGCCAGCTCTGAGCATATTATTTCTCTGCTCAAAATTCTTCAGTTCCCCTGGGCCTATCAAAATAAGTTCAAATTTTTACTATTCTTTTTATTAACCTTCACCCAAGAATATTTTCCCATTGATTTTTAGAGAGTGAAAGAAATGAAGACACAGAGAAACGTCAATGAGAGAGAGACATCAACTGGTTGCTTCCTACATGCGCCCTGACCTGGCAGGAATCGAGCCTGCAGCCCAGGTATCTGCCCCTGACCAGAACCAAATCTGCGACTGCTTCAGTCCATAGGCCGATGCTCTAGCCACTGAACCAAAGGGGCCAGGGCTAAGTTCAAATTCTTTACTCAAACATTCAGGGCCCTTCTAAAGTCTCACAGCCCCAAATTATCTTTCTTTACTATCATCTAACTATCGCATTTTTACCTCCTATGCCTCCATTTCCAGCATGGTAGGGCCCAATGTTGTAAGCACAGTGCTGTTTACCACGCTTCCTCTCACTCTCTCCTCTGCTCATGTCATTCTCTGACCCCAAGTATATGCCCTGTGCTCTCTCACCAGCATTCTATTTTTTCCAACAAAGGAATCTTCTTTGTCCTCTATTTCTTTTTAAAATATGTTTTTATTGGTTTTTAGAGAGGGAGAGGGAAACATCAATGAGAAGCATCATTGATCGGCTACCTCCTGCATGGCCCCCAACTAGGGATCAAGCCCACAACCTGGGCATGTACTATGACTGGGAATTGAACCATGACCTCTTGGTTCCTGGGTCAATGCTCAACCTCTAAGCCACACAAGCCGGGCCTTCTCTGTCCTTTTGACACCACCTCACTTTGGATGGTAGCAACGTCACGTGTGTACAGATCATCTTGCCTACCTCTGCTTAGCCATACCTTTAACTAAGACACTTAACATGGAAAAGGTCCTAATAGCTGTAGGGTTAGTGGGATTTAAGATCTGTATCCAAGAACTTATATGTAAAATAAAACTATTAATATATCCACCATTGAACTTCCTGTTGTTTCATCATTTATCTTATGATATTGGTTATATGCATTAAAGTGTTAACTTTTTTTTTATTATTATTGATTTGAGAGAAAAAGAGGGAGAGAAATATTGACTGGCTGCCTCCTGCATGCCCCCTCCTGGGGATCGAGCCTGAAACCCAGGCATGTGCCCTGACCAGGAACCAAACAGGCATTTTTATTGTTGACACCATTACAGATGTTTGCCTTTCCTCCCCTTTGCCCACCTATCTCCCAGTCCCACCGTTGTCTGTGACCATGGGCTATGCATATATGTTCTTTGTTAATAGTACTTTTTAAAGAAGTTTTTTTTTTCCAAGTGCAGGTCTGATGTCCACAGGAGAACCTTTTTCTTTGCACCAACAGGCAGAAACCATAGTGCTGACAAACTGAAACCGTATCATTTGCCTCTACCTTTCTTTAGTGTAGCAATTCCTAGAGACAAGCATTCCATATTTCTGTTACCTGGACCAAAAATTAACAAAACAGGTGCCAAAACCGGTTTGGCTCAGTGGATAGAGCGTCGGTCTGTGGACTGAATGGTCCCAGGTTCAATTCTGGTCAAGGGCATGTACCTTGGTTGTGGGCACATCCCCAGTAGGGGGTGTGCAGGAGGCAGCTGGTTGATGTTTCTCTCTCATCGATGTTTCTAGCTCTCTATCCCTCTCCATTCCTCTCTGTAAAAAGTCCATAAAATATATTTTAAAAATACAGGTGTTTTTAATTTTTAATTATATCCAGATTTGCAATAATATTCTTGAAAAACTCAAGCTAAAGAAACCTCAAGAAGGTGAAGACGATAAAAGGTAAGATGATTTAAAATTTTTAATTTACAATTTAAAATCTCTATATTGTACGAGAAACTTATGGGTAAGGTTTTGATAGCAAAACCACTACCATCCAAAGTGCTGACTCTAAATATGTTAATAAACCCAGTAGTGCTTAACTTCTAAGAGTGTCTTGAAACTCTAAGCTAATCTAAAAGTAATATAAGGTATGCCATACCACTAATAAAACAGAAGCTGGACAGGAGGGTGAAATTCCTCTATAAAGATAGGAAACAATTTTAGTCTACATTTAATGCATTTATTTAGCTATTGAAATAAAAAACATTTACACAAAACATTAATACACATACATTTATTGAGTAACTTTGTCATTAAAATGCTTTCCAAACCCATACCTCTTGACAATGGGACATAAACACTTTTTTATAGTTAGAAATGTAATTCTCTGGGTAACTTTTTTTTTAAAATATATTTTATTGTTTTTTTACAGAGAGGAAGAGACAGGGATAGAGAGTTAGAAACATCGATGAGAGAGAATCATTGATCAGTTGCCTCTTGCACACCCCCTACTGAGGATGTTCCCGCAACCAAGGTATATGCCCTTGACCGGAATCGAACCCGGTACCTTTCAGTCCCTAGGCTGACGCTCTATCCACTGAGCCAAACCGGTTTCGGCTCTGGGTAACTTCTTAATGACATTTTCCAAAAAGTCAAATATCAGAAAGAATAGAAATGCAATTCAGAACCTTTATATAAACCTGCTTATATTTTATGCTGGCATTTCCCTATTTACTGACATGTGCCTCTAATTTTTCTTTTATATTTCCAGTAAGAAAAACAAAGATTTGGCTGAAGAAGCCAGAAAAAAAGGCTTCGACGAAAATGTAAGATTTTAATTTTCTCATAAAGAAGTTATAGCTTTATTAGAAATACGATAACATAAATGTCCCAATTTAGAAATGAAATGATTTTTTTCAGAGCAGTAGTTGCTGCCTCCAAATATTTCTCCCAGAATCTATGCTCTTATTTAGGACAAATCATTTGGATTCCAAATGCACCCTCTTTCTTATTGGTGCTCTCAGCCAGATACCCTGGTCCCATAGCTGTGCTCTCACTATGGGATAATTACGAGAGGTTTAGTATACTCAATTGAGATGATTATGTAATCATCTAGTAATCAATATGAGAAATCACTTTAATGATTTTTTATATTTCAGAACTATAACATATTCAATAAATAGCTCAGTATATATACACGTATGCTTAAGAAATAATTATAGAGCATACAATATATGCAAGGAAAGAAAATGTAAGTCAAGGATTTTTATATCTACCAAAATGCTCTCAAAGAGTTTTGAACATGGAGGAATTCAGGTAATACTGTTGTATTCCTGAGGATTCTACAAGGATCAGCTTCTGCCAACCAAGAGATGATGGAGAAATTTTGGAAAAAGGAAGGAGGGACAGAGAAGGAATAAGCAGAAAAAGCTGACTGACTGGTTCACATACTAGTGTAATAGTTGAAATTATCTTTTAGAGTTAACCAAGAAGAAAACACTTTAGCATATTTAAGAGTACAATAGTGAATAAGAAAAATTGTTTTAATTATTTTAAAGCTCCTTTATCACATTTTAATATCTCTGAAATCAAGATGTGCCTTATGGTTGACATAGTGTCATTCTTTAATTGGCAGCATTTTTCATAAGTGGTACATTAAAAAAAAAGGATGTCTTACAGTAGACTCCACTTCTCAAATACAAGGAAATATAGAAACATAATTTAAAATGTAACTTGGCAGTAGAGAGGAAGAAGATGAGGAAGAAATTACAAGTTAATTTTCTTCTCAAACTTGTTTAATTCCTTATAGAGGAAACCAAAGCAAGAAAGTGAAGTCTCAGGGTGTATAAAAAGTTACATGACTAAAAACAAACCACTGAGCCCAGCCAGCATGGCTCAGTGGCTGAGTGTCAATCTTTGAACCAGGAAGTTACGGTTTGATTCCTGGTGAGGGCACATGCCTGGGCTGCAGGCTCAATCCCCAGTGTGAAGGCTCCCCAGTATGGGGCATGCAGGAGGCAGCTGATTAATGATCTCTCACCCTCTCCCTTCCTCTCTGAAATCAACAAAAATATAGTAAAAACATACACTGAAACAAAAATACCTAAATGGCAAAAGTACAAAACCAAAAAAGAGAACAGAAAATATAACACATGGCAAAAGATTTAAAATATAACCCTAAGACACATGTGTCAAACACAAGGCCCGCGGGCCAAATCCAGCCCGCCAGGCCTTGCAATGTGGCCAGCACCGCGGTGTCATCACTGCACTCCGCTGTCAGTTTATGACATTGTCAATTTATGACTGTTCAGTAAACCATTCGGCCCGCGATTTAGGCTGGATTTTAGATTTTGGCCCCTTCTCTGATTGAGTTCGACACCCCTACGCCTAAGACAATATAATTGTGACCAAATATAACACACCTATCAGTAATGGCAAAAAGTATAATCTAGTTAAAAAGAAAAAGAACATTTTTTCAGATTGAATCACAAAGCAATACCCAATTCTATGCTATATCCTAAAATATACACCTAAAATAAAGTAATTCAGAAAAGTTAAACATAAAAACATGAACTAAAGTATAATAGGCAAGGAAAAGATATAACGGAACACAATTTAACTAAAGATAGAATTTAAGACAAAAAGCTCTGAATGAGATGAAGGGCTTTATAAAGCTAAGATTAGCTCTAATAGTCATGATTATCGATGCACCAGATAGCATGTCATCAACTTCCATAAAACTACTGGACTTAGGTAATAGGAACACACAAAAAATAGACAACAGATCAAGAAAAATAAAAGGATTTTTAAAAGACAATATAGCCAAAACCAGTTTGGCTCAGTGGATAGAGTGTCGGCCTGCAGACTGGGGGGTCCCGGGTTCGATTCGGGTCAAGGGCATGTACCTTGGCTGCGGGCACATCCCCAGTGCAGGATGTGCAGGAGGCAGCTGATAGATGCTTCTCTCTCATCGATGTTTCTAACTCTCTGTCCCTCTCCCTTCCTCTCTATGAAAAATCAATAAAATATAAAAATAAATAAAATAAAAAGACAGCATAATAAACAGGCAATATTACAGTTATGTATTAAATTCTGTACTCTCAGAAGATATTTTTCAAAAACCCATTCATTAAAACTGATCATATATTGGGCCACAAAGAAAAGCTCAATAAATTTCAAAAAGTAGTTAATACAGAAAAATCTTCTTGCCCTGGCCTGTGTAGCTCGGTTTGTTGAAAGTTATAGTTTTCAAAACAGTATGGTACTGGTATAAAGACAACTAGACTAATGATCAGAATTGAGAACCCAAAAATCAACCAATTTTCATTCTCACATCGATGTTTCTCTCTTTCCCTATCCCTTCCTCTTTCTCTAAAATCAGTAAAAACATTTTATTGATAAAAAGAAAAAAAATCTGAAAACTACATAAAAATATATTAATGAAATTATAAAATAAAAATTATTTAACCTAGAAAAAATGTAATTATTAGTAAACAATTTTTAATCAAAGAGAAAATACAAAATGAAATTGTAGACTTCCCAGAAAACAAAATGATAAAAACACTATATAACAGAATCTATAAGATAAAGTCAAATTATTTACCCAGAGGGAAAATTAATAGCCTTAAGTTTATCAATAAAAATCAAAGACAGAAAACATATTAATTTTAGCATGTGACTCAAAAAGTTAGAAAATAGACAATAAGAAATAAAGATAAAAGCAGAATTGAGTTACAAACAAAAATTAGTATACTAATAAATAAAAGGCTGGTTCTTTGAAAAGATCGGTGAAAAGAAGTCACTAAACAACAAATGGAATAAGAGGGAGAAAGCATAAACATACAAAGTAAAAAACAACAATGTGGAAATAATCAAGAAACAAAAGAAATTTTTAAATTTCACCAAAAGAAATAGAAGATAACACAAACAAATGGGAAGACATTCTGTGCTCATGGAGTGGAAAATTAATATTGTTAAAATGTCCCCACCACATGAACCCATAAACAGATTCAATGCAATCCATATTAAAATTCCAATGGCACTTATTATAGAAATAAAAAAAATTCTTAAATTTGTATGAAATCACAACAGACCCTGAATAGCCAAAACAATTTTGAGGAAGAACGGAATCATGCTCCTTGATTTCAAACTATTACAAAGCTATAATTTTCAAAACAGAATATACTTGCAAGTCATATATCTGGTAAGGGGTTAATCTCCAAAATATATACAGAACTCATATAACTCAATAACAACAACAACAATAAATAAATGGGCAGAAGACCTGCATAAACATTTTTCATGTAAGACATACAGATGGTCATCAGCAGGTAATAATAAAGATGCTCACATAATCATCAGAAAGTTGCAAATCAAAACCACAGTGAGATTGCACCTCACACCTGTGAGAATGGCTATCATAAAACAACAAGAAATAACAAGTGTTGGCAAGGATTTGGAGAAAAGGGAACCCTTGTGCACTCCAAGGGGGGCAATGTAAACTGCTTCAGTCATGAAAAATATGAAACTTCCTCAAAAATTAAAAATAGAACTACCATATGATTTGGCAATTCGACTTCTGGGATTTTATCTGAAGGAAATGAAAGCACTAACTCAAAAAGATACCTGCACCCACAAATCCACTGCAGCATTTTCAATAGCCAATACATGGAAGTGTCCATCAACGGAAAAATGGGTAAAGAAATGTGGTTTATATACACAATGGAATATTACTCATCCATAAAAAAAAGAAAATCCTGCCATTTGTGACAACGTTGATAGCATTATGTTAAGTGAAATAAGTCAAAGAGAAGTACTACATGGTTTCACTTGTATGTGGAATATGTTTTTAAAAATTCACAGATACAGAGAACAGATTGGTGTTTGCCAGGGTGTGGGTGGGGGGTCAGCTAAATGGGTAAATGTGGTCAAAAGGTACAAACTTCCAGTTTTAAGACATGGGGATATAATATTCAGCAGGGTGGCTATAGTTAATAACTGTGCTGTATATTTGAAAGCTGCTAAGAGATCTTAAAAGTTCTTATCACAATAAAAAAAATCTGTAACGGTATGTTTGAGGGATGTTAACTAAACTTATTGTGATCATTTCACAATATGTGAAGAGTGAAGCAAAATAAGTTTACCATTGTGAGTGCACAAAACAGTTTATTCACTTTTTTTTTTTTTTTTTTTAATCCTCACCAAAGGACATGCTTTTATTGATTTGAGAGAGAGAGCAAAGGAGAGGGAAAGAGAAACATTGACCGGTTACTTCCTACATATGCCCTGACCAGTAATCGACCCCACTCCTGCCAGGGCTACAGAGTTTACTCTTATTATTTTTTTATACAAACAACTATAAACCTATTTTTGCCTCACCCTGATTTATCAAATTATTATGTTGTACACCTGAAATAAGTCACTAAGAGATTTTTATTAAAATTTCATGCAAATAACATGAAATTTTAATAACAAGTTAATTTCAAAACTATTTGTAAAAACTGAATGTAATGAATTTTTCTATAACTTGATCAAAACTGAGCATAGAAGAGACTTTTTTTAAATATGTATTTTATTGATTTTACACAGAGAGGAATTGAGAGAGATAGAGAGTTAGAAACATCGATGAGAGAGAAACATCGATCAGCTGCCTCTTGTACACCCCCCAGTGGGGATGTGCCCACAACCAAGGTATGTGCCCTTGACCGGAATCGAACCCGGGACCTTCCAGTCCGCAGGCCGACGCTCTATCCACTGAGCCAAACCGGTTTCGGCAGAAGAGACTTTTTAAAGCCTAAACAAATCTCTACTGTAGAAGAAATCAAGTCATCAAAGAGCTACCTTCAAAAGAAATCAGGCCCACTGGGTTTCACAAGGGAATTTTACCAGATTTTTAAAAATTGATTTTTAGGGAAAGAAGGGAGAGAAACATCGAAGTAAGAACAGAACATCATTGCCCGGCCAACATGGCTCCGTAACTGTGCATCAACCCATGAGCCAGGACACAGGTGGATTCTCGGTCAGGGTACATGCCTGGGCTGCAGGCTCAATCCCCAGTAGAAGGCGTACAATATGCAACCAATTGATGATTCTCTCTCATCATTGACAGTTCTCTCTCCCTCTCCTTTCCTCTCTGAAATCAATAAGAATGTATATTTTTAAAAAGAGCAGAACATCAATTGGCTGCCTCTGTCTGACCCCCACTGAGAATCAAGCCTGAAATATGGGTATGTGCCCTGACCAAGAATTGAACTGGAAACCTTTTGGTGCATGGGATAATGTTGAACCAACCAGGGTGTATTTTACGGAACAAGTTAATTTCAAAACTATTTAAGTTGTTCCAGAGCAAATGGAAAACATTCAAATTATTTTTACAAAGTGTTTATATAGTGATTCTAAAATCTGGCAAAGATCATACCAAAAATAAATAAATAGTAATAATAAAATTTATCACATAAATAATAAATTTATCACCTAAATAATATATTATCAAACAATCTAACAGAACAAAATTATGTATCACTAGAGGCCCAGAGCACGCATTCGTGCACCACTGGGGGTCCCTTGGCCTGGCCTGCACCCTCTCGCAATCCAGGACCCGTCAGGGGATGCCAGAGTGCCAGTTTCGGCCCGATCCCCAAAGGTCTCTACTATGCATATACAATCTTTGGTTAATCTCTTCCTGCCCTCACCCGCCCCCATTCCCTTTAAGATTCATCAGTCTATTCCATGTTTCCATGCCTGTGCATTGAGCATCTGCCCCCTGGTGGTCAGTGCATGTCATAGCTATCGGTCCAATAGTCGAACAGTTGCTTAGGCTTTTATATATACCGATGATTTTGACAGAATTTATTCTAAGATGGAATGATATTTCAAAATTGGGTAATAATTCATTCTATTAATAGACTCTAAAAGGAAAATTACATGATCATTTTCCATAGATGTTGGATATTTGATAAGTTTCAACATTCAATCTTGAGGGGGAAAATAAAGCAAAATAGGAAGCAATGGATACTTCCTTGATATAATAAAAACATATTGGGAGGAAGGGGGGGGGGAAACATATTTATTCACCCCTAATCTAGCACTTTGCTTAACTCGGAGAAACACTGGACCTATCAGAAACAAGACAAAGAGGTACTGGAGGGATCAGCCAAAACAATTAATAAATTAGAAGAATAAAAATTACCTCTTTGATTCCCTTAAGTTTTCTAGATATACAAATGAACTGAAAATTTATAACAAATTCCATAAAGTAGTAGGAAAAATGGTTCACATACATACAACCATGTTATATATGTAAATATCAATTGTTTGTTTAAAAAATGTAATAGAAGACTTCATTTATAAAAGCAACAATGTAGAAAATGCCAAGGAATTACTAAAAAGTGTTTAAAACCAAAATGAGGGAAAATTTTAAACATTCCTTAAAGACACAAAAATTCACTTAAAAAAATGAAAATATATACTTACTAATGTATCAGTCACGACCTAGTAAGGAAAATGGAAATCACATTATATATTTCAAATACAGAAAATTTACCACAGGGAATTTGGTTAAGGAAGTACTGGAAGACAAAAAAGGTAAAAACATGAGGCAATAAATAACCACTGTAGGATGATGCTACCTCTCCAGGGTGAAGGTACAAAGGTGGGGTTATCAGAACCTACTATCATAGGTGTTGCTCAGACCTCTAACCGCACCCAGCCCACTCTGAGGGGTGTGGAGTCTTATTCTGGATATGCCAAAAAGTGCTAGTAGCAAGTCTGGGAATGAGTTTCAAAGCCTAAGACAAAGCATCACAGAGAATAGTATGAGGATTAAGTTTTTAGTTGGGCAACTTTAGCTAAATAGTTGGCACAGTTCATCCTACAGGCTGTTTAGTTACACACATTTGAATTTCCATAAAACAACAGTAAATACTTCAAGCTTCCATCTGATAAGATGAAACTATCCTTTATACAAATAAAGGTACTTTTATCCTCACTCCCAAAAGGGAGAAGCAAAGTCCCAAACGTAATTGTATCCATCCTGTTAGTGACTTTAAGGCCTTTTTTTAATTCAAATCAAAATCCCTTAAAAATATGATTAAACTACAAAGCTTATTTTGGGACATGTTAGTATTGAAAGCACTTGTCCACTCAAGAATTCCTAGGCCCCAAGGATAGCCCTCTCGGCTCTCATTTTGTAGTTGCAACAAATTTCCTCTTGATAATTAGGATCAATCACCAAAGTCAGTTGAATCTTTGCCTAAAGGATTCCAAATGGCCAGGTGGAAGGCTCAAATTCTCGTCACTTGTTGTGTCCCTTGATGGAAGCATGCTGTTTAGACCTCCCCTGACACCAACTACTCAATGGTTAGGATCCAATCAGAAAAATAGAAACACACTAGGTAGTTCAAAAGGAGGTTTACTACAGAGAATTCATTTCTGAGCTTTTAGGATGACTATAAGAATTAATGTGGAACACCAAATTAATCCAGAAACAACTATAAAGGGCAGCTACCACGTACAGGGAAGAGGTGGGATGACCAAAACCTAGGAACTTGGAGGAAATGTCCCTACTGAGTTGCTGCTCTGCCTTTGATTTCCCTCTGACAAGGAAGGCTGCATGGGAAAAAGTGATGGCTGAGACGGGTTTTTTGAAAGGTGAGTCAAGTTTATCGGGCATAGTCTATTTAACCCATATTACTAATATCTCCACATTATTATAGGCCTGGTCACTTAGAAATAGTTATGGGACCTACCACTTTTTAAACAACACATCAAAAGCATTTAGTAAATATGTCAAAACGTGGGTGCTGTCCTGTGGCCAAAATAAAACTAGAAATATTAAAAGCAATCCTTTCCTACTTCAAATACTATCTGATAAGTTTCTCTAACCAGAACAGCACACATTTATTAGGTGAACAGTGCATAAACATACACAGGCATCATCATTCTAAGGAAGGTAATCAAGAACCCTTGTAACAGAGATCCACTTTGCTACTTACTGATATTGCTGGAGCGGGACAAAATCATACTCATTTACTGACAAGTATTTGAGTCACAGCTAAACGCATTTTCCTCTTTTTCTAGAGCTGTCCTTATTTTCCACAATGTACAAGGAAGTTTTCCCAAAGTTTGGGAAAAGGCATTTGCACACTAAAGGAAAGTGGGTGGTAGTGAGGACAAAGCACAGGAGGGACTCCTTAGAATCAGAGGATGTAGCAACAGGAACTTGCGGGTACGAGGAACTAGTAGACAGACTGGAGTACACAAATTGATGCAATAATTATGAAGAGGGGATTGGGATGGTTATGTAAGGCTGCAGGAATGTGGCTGAGAAGCAGCTGTGCAGGCAAAGAATACACACAGATATACTTTGAAGTATAGTTGCAAGAACAGAGGTACAAAAATATCTCAGCTTTGGCCAAGTGAAGAATGAAGAAAATCATGAGGGGGAAAAATGAGCTGGAGATGCAGTGTGGAAGAGGCAATGGAATAAGTTGAGAATTTTAATTTAAAAATTCCCCAACTCTACCAACAGTTCTAACACTAGGTCCTCTGAAGTACCCTAATGCAAAGAACTAAAACTGCCAAGGCAAAAAGGCAGTGGGGCTCACACCTCAACCCTGTGATGCTTGTAAGACAAAGACTTGAAATGGAGAAAAACTTAAGATTGCAGACTAGGCTTTTCCTCTAACTTGACAGGAGATTCAAAGTGCAGAGCAGATGAAGAAATGGAAAGAGAGGCTTGAGAAAAAGTATTATTCTACAGAAATTCAAGATGACTACCAGCCTGTCACTCAACAAGAATTTAAAGAGTAAGTATTTGTTCCCACCAGGGTACGACGGGATTATCATGACATGGGGGTTGGGGACATGGGTTACACACATTATTTTCCCGAACCCAAAACCTATTCTGCTAAGATGTCACTTTTTCCCAATTTCTTTTACCCAAATTTACCTTGCATTTCTTTTTTCTTTTTTTTTTAATATATTTTATTGATTTTTTTACAGAGAGGAAGGGAGAGAGATAGAGAGTTAGAAACATCGATGAGAGAGAAACATCGAATAGTTGCCTCTTGCACACCCCCTACTGGGGATGTGCCCGCCGGAATCGAACCTGGGACCTTTCAGTCCGCAGACAGATGCTCTACCACTGAGCCAAACCGGTTTCGGCTATCCTTGCATTTCTAAAAAGGAACTGCCATTTATACTTTATGTGTAGCAGATACTGTTCATTCTCCACACAGCTTTAGATTAGATGCATAACTGACCATACTAAACATGTTTTAGTTTAAATAATCCCTCACTCAAAGAACTTCACAATAAGCACTAATAATTGGCTCTCTTTATGCACAAAAGTGTTACTAATTCATTCTCTACTGCCTTCTAAATTATCTCATAGCCTCTTTTTATATACTGTGGAGCTGGAGAAAGAATTACACTACATCAGTTTAAAACTAAACCGAGTGATGAGAAAAATTTCAGCGCTATCCTACTGAGACAAGTGGAGGTGAGAATCTGTGATGCAATCATTGTACATTTCTAACGAAGATTCATTTCTGTATTGAATTATTTCCTAAACTTGTCCCCATTTCCAATATACTTTAAAAGCACTAAACCACCTATCATCCAACGATTGCCAGAGTCAATGATAATCATCAAATGATTTCTGGAACTTAAGTGCCCAATATGCCTCCAAAGTATATACACACTGGTTCACATAGAGAATTCTATATTATTATTATTAAATTCTATGAATGTGAAAGGAGAAGTACAACTAATGCTGCTTATAGTTCATGGTGCAGGTCTCTAATTAACAGTTCAGTAAGTAGGTAAAGGTGGTTTCTCAATGTTCCACAACTATAAGAACTGCTGGTGCTCTCATCATGTACCATGTTCCAACTTCCTCTAACCAGATAATAAACACATAGTACTCTGCAAAGCTATCACACAATGGCTCAAGTAAAATAATCTCTCATCTCCATTCTTCCCAATTTGAAATCTCCTATAAAAAGCTAAAGTGTTAAAGAATAAACTTTCTAACCACCTATAGAAATTTTACTAATACTTTTTCAGACTAGAAACTCATCTAAACAATTTCTATAGCGACAGCTTAGTTTCCCAAAAGTGCTTCCTCAACTACTTTAAAAAGCAAAATACACTTTAAAAAATAAAAAGTGAAGTAGGAGTATACGGTGATAAAGTCACGTTTGAAAAGCGTAAACGAGGGTACTCCCAAAGCCCTGTTTGGATGGTTGCAAAGTTTTGTGTGGCTGACAATTTGGAAACTAGAAGGAAACTCCTCTAATTTGTTTAGATTACATAAACCCTCACAGAAAAACCTTTTGTTCTCTTAGCCCAAGCAACAGCATTTTGACCATAGTACTCAACTTCCACATTGCTACTCGATAGTCCCTGGATTTTAAAATCTGAATAAAGGACATTTTAAATCTACCCACATTCTTCGGGCCAACCTCGCCACGTTTTCTTAATAGGATAATTCACTGCAACAAGAAATGCTGACTATTCTCTCTGCATCTTCTCCCTACAGTCCCACAAGGGAATCAACAACATGGCCTTTCCCTGTTTTACCACTTCTCAGAGCTGTAGCCAACCAGACAGTTCACTAACCCTGTTGTGTGTCCCCCGCCCCCATATGATCCCGGGTTAGGGTAATTCAAAGCCTCAGAACATTAAGACAAGGGAACACTTGAGATCTCTCTTTTTCACTTTTCAACATCTGGTAGGGGTGGAGGGGGGGGAAGCAAACAACATTTACAATGACTTAGAACATCAAAGTTCTTTTATTACAAAAGTCTATACAATGAAGTGCCAGACACAGCAATGCAATTATATGGGTAGTCATGTATATATCTATATATTGTTTATATATAGATATACAGTTTTAACTTGTGCCAAAGTAAAACTATGACAAACTGCCTTATTCTACCACCTACAGCTCAACTATGACACACAATATTGTCACACATCATAAGTGCTGCCATGCCACTTTTATCTATTCTATTCACAGCCAAACAGTAACAGCGAATAACCAATATCATGAAGCAGCTGTTAATTTTAAAATGAAACCAGTCAGGCCACTGACTTATAAAAATATGGTACTCATATAGATTTAGCATTACAAAGAAGGAATATATTATTTAAAACATTTAAATAGTGCATATGGACATTTTTGCATGTGGTATATAAAACATTCATATAAAATATACAGTGCACATTAAATTAGATGTTTGGATATACTCCTGTCTGGGGAGTGGTAGAAATTAACTAAATGCACACTGCATGATGGATTCAAATCAAAGGGATCTTTTGGCATTCTCAATTTCTCTTGTCTAGGTATACATTATGAATGAATAACCTAGCTGTATCAAAAGGAAAGGACATGCAAAGGGCAGGATTTAGTGTAGTCCTTAACTACCAATGAATATTCCCTCCCTGCAAAAAAGGCATTGCACACAAAGGTGAAATATGAAGCACTAGAAATGCTACTTATTATCAAGCTACTTCATGGGCTTACTATGCAATAGTGCCAGCAGACTGAGGTCCATGCTTCCCTCATCTTATTAAAGGATGTTGCAAAAGTCCATTTTTGTATGGAACAAATTTTTAATATTAACTAGTTAAGAAAACCTAGCACGAGTCATTACATGCAAAACATGGGCACAATCAAAGTGAGATATTCATCATTCCAAAAAAGCACCAGAAAAAAAAAAAAGAACACTTAGATTGAGCCTGACCAGAAGATGCTATTAATGACTGTTACAATATTAGCACAAATAAAGTCCATTCTGTGAAAATGATTAGCAGAATGATACCTCGTGGGTACCCAAAGAAAAAGCCATGCAAAGACAAAGAAAACAAGATATGCTTAGAGTATGTGACTTGGGGCATACCACTATACATCTTTTGACCAGCGCTTTAAACAACATGTGATTAAGCAAAAAGTAGTCCTTTTAAAAGATGTTTTCTTTATGGATTTTGATTAAGAGAAAAAAGGATGCAATCTCCTAAAGGTACATGTAAAAATGCAGTGGTATAGCCCTTGTTAAGAAAAGATTTACTTCAGGCATAATGATTCTTTTGCCAATTTAGGCTCATTTAATTGAACACACAAATCTGAGTACCATCAGAGTTCCTACATACTGACATGGCTCTTTACTCATATTATCTGGAGGTCGGTGGGGAGAAAAAATGGAGGATCTGATCCAGACAAATCACATCATCACCAGTTGATGAACAGTAGCTGAGAAAACAAACAGTAATTTAAGTCCCATAGGCAGCATGTGGTATGATTCAGTTGTGTGTGTTTTCACTATATGAATGAGCAAAGTCACTTTTTGGTCTAACCTCTCTTATCTTGATCCAGGAGCTGTGTGACCACTGAATTGCAAAATTTTGTTAACATACTACCTGTGAAAAAGGGAATTAAACAGAAATATGTTCCACAGAAGGACTTGAAATTTCAGTTTTCGGAGAAAACAGAACATAAGAGTATATGTGCACAGTTATATGCTTTTCTTTCAAATTTTCTGTCATTCTGTAAGAAAAAGACAACCAAAATAATTCAATGTGAAGATTTTCCTCTTAATTTTCTTCAGTAATGAAAAAAACAATAAAGTTGGTAGTAACAAAAAGCTTGTACTTCCAAAGTCCTTGAGGTTGAAAGGATAAAATACCAGTCTTTTACTAATAGGATGTATCTGAAGTATAAAACAATGAAGAAACGGGGTGTTTGGTAAAGGTGGCGCGGACAGTCTGGTTAATATGGAACATTGTGCTCCCTATAGAGGGTCTACTTACCCTACCCCATCATTTCTCTAGTGGCACCACAACCAAATTACAAAATGAGACTGAGTGCCTGACAAAAAGAACTCAAGAACCAGCCAAGTACACATGATAATAGTTTTAGGGAATACAACTGATTTTATGATGTCTCAAGCATTTTTATATGGATTTTGAAGAATCTTGCTTGCTGATAAGAACTTCAAGAAGCCTAAGCTTGGCTTTAATTTTCTTGTACTCCCTGTACTCCTCAAGTACTGGAACACGATCCTCTTTCTGGGCATTCCTAGGGGAGAAAAAAAACATGTAATATTCTAGAGATCATCTGGAAATAAAGTTCCAGAGTTATCCTAATGTGAAACAGTGTTACCAAATATAAATTCAAACAAAAAATTGCTCCGTAAGGAAAATGTATTATTGGATTAATTCCTCCATCCCCAAGGAACATTCCTGAAATACTTCTATTTTTTTATGGATTTTTCTATTGATAGATTAAATGATACTGTACTTACCAATGATCACTGTAAATAACTAGAGATAATCTTTGTTTTACTTTTTTATAGGTAATATTTTAATAAGACATACACTGCTAATCTCTTTCAGGTCTGGAGTGTACATATTAAGTGCCAAAGGGCTACAATGAGTCATTTCAGACATAACTCTGGCTTCAGTGAATTGAGATGTAAAAGCAAAACATCTTACTTACAGTAGCAAATAAGTAAATTACTAACTTTATATCCTATATAATAAAAACCCAATATGCTAAGTGTCTAGTCATCCATTCAACCAATTAAAGCATAATATGCTAATGATATGCTAAGGCCACTCAACTGCTTGCTATGACATGCACTGACCACCAAGCGGCAGATGCTCCAATCAATAGGTTACCTTGTTGCTGGGGTCTGGCCAAGTGAGACAGGCTGGACACACCCTGGAGCCCTCCTGTGGCCCCTCCCCAGCTCCAATTGTGCACCAGTGGGGTCCCTCGGCCTGACCTGCGCCCTCTCACAATCCGGGACCCCTTAGGAGATATCAGAGAGCCAATTTTGGCTCGATCTTGCATGAATTCATGCACCTGGCTCTAATTATTAATGACCCAATACAATCCAGGCAAAGCACTCGATATAATAATTATAAGCAAAATTTACTTCCAATAAGACAAAGAATGAAAGGATACTTGGAAAATTCATTCTTGTACTTGAGATTTTTTTTTTAAACTATTTTTGCTAACCTGTATAGAGAACTCTCAAATTATTTAAAGTAAACACATTTTAGCCCTAGCCAGTTTTGCTCAATGGATAGTGCACCGGCCTGCAGAATGAAGGGTCCCAGGTTTGATTCTGGTCAAGAGCATGTACCCTGATTGCAGGCACATCCCCAGTAGGGGGTGTGCAGGAGGCAGCTGATTGACCCTTGCCCTTCCTCTCTGTAAAAAATCAATAAAATATATTTATAAAGTAAACACATTTTACAATTTGTAATATATGCATTGGCTGGTAAGACCACCGTTACATGGTAAGACTTTCTGAAACTTGAGATAGCCCTCATTTCTGGGTACCATTTGAATTAGGATGTATTTTTCTTACTCGAAAAAGAGTCTGAGTCAACTGCACATTATGCAGTTAAATAAAGCCAACTGTCATATTGAATTACAGGAGCCACATGACTGCCACCCTGTGACAACCTTGGAATGGGCAGCCTGGAAGGAACATGCAACCTAAGCAACAATGGCTTCAATGTAAGAAGCCAAACCAACTGCAGATGCCACTCATGTTCTAATACATCTTGTTTCACCAACACTTCCAAAGGGTGAGAGTGTAGTATAAAAGAACAAAAAATTGACACTCAACCAAGCCTCTCTAGGACAACATTAGATGTTTATTCCAGCTTTTTTTTTATTTTAATTTTTTTTATAATATGTATTTTCACTGGTCTCAGAGAGGAAGGGAGAGGGAGAATCACTGATCGGCTGCCTCCTGCATAATCCCCACTGGGGATCAAGCCCACAACCCTGTGCCCTTGACTGGAATTGAACCCAGGACCCCCCACAGGCTGACGCTCTATTCACTGAGCCAAACCAGCTAGAGCCCTCTGACATTTACTTGCCATTATGTATAAAAAAATGTTCTCAGGGCTTCAATGTATTAAAAAAAAGTTTACTTTTATTGTCAGTGCTAATATCCTTATATGCACAATTTATTTCTGATCCTCTATATTTAACGTGAGCACTTGCGAGTTTAAAAAGGCTCAATTTTGTGATGCTCAACAAACCTTCCGTTTTGTTGATAAAATGCTTCTTCAAATTCCCGTAATGTTTTACGTAGTTTCTTTTTTTCAGCTCTGGCTTTCCAAAGTTGTTCCAGTAATTCAGGCCTAAATTGAAATAGGAAGAAAACATTACTAAAAGGACACTGTTGATTCTTATGTTTTCAACAGTGGTTTGAACCCTGGCTTCATCCCAGACCAACTAAATCAGAATAGTTGCCGGTAGGGCTCTGCAGCAATAGTTAAAACATTATATATTTATATAATCTCCTGCCCTTTCTTTCCTCTTAGCCCTAGCTAGCAATAGCCCGAGGCCCAGCTCCCGGGTCAGCCAACACCATGGGCTTTGGAGACCTGAAAAGCCCTTCCAGCCTCCAGGTGCTCAACAACCACCTGGAGGACAAGAGCTAAATCGAGGGGTATGTACCATCACAAGCAGATGTGGCTGTATCTGAAGCAGTCTCCAGCCAACCACCTGCCAACTTGTACCATGCCCTTCGTTGGTACAATCACATCAAGTCTTACAAAAAGGAGCAGGCCAGCCTGCCCGTAGTGAAGAAAAGCTTTGGACAAGGATGGCCCTACTAATGTGGAAGACACCACAGGAGTGGAGCTACTGATAGTAAAGACAATGACTATGACATTGATCTCTTTGGGTCTGATGAGGAGGAGGAAAGCAAAGAGGCTAAGAGAATGCCTTGCACAGTATTAAAGAAAGGCAAAAAACCTACACTTGTTGACAAGTCTTCCATCTTCTTAAATATGAAACCTTGGGATGATGAGACAAGTATGGCAAAACTAGAGGAATGTGTCAGGAGCATTCAAGCAGATGGCTTGATCTGGGGCTCTTCTAAACTGGTTCCAGTGGGGTATGGAATTAAAAAACTTAAATAGTGTGTAGTGGGAGATGATAAAATTGGAACAGACATGCTGGAGGAGCAGTTCACTGCTTTTGAGGACTATGTGTAGTCCATGGACATGCTGCTTTCAACAAGATCTAAAATCCATCCTGAATCAGTGCCCTTTAAATAAAAGCTTGAAAGATTAAAAAAAAAAATCCTCCCAGGTGACCCTAAGAACCAAAGTCAGACACCATATCAGGTAAGAAGCTGACAGAGAACTTAACAAATAACTATCAGCTGTTTCTGGCACTTTGTTAGGAAGCAAATATAGAATTTTAGTTTTTAAATTTTTCAACACACTAATATTTCATTTAAAAATTGTGAACTGGACAACATGTATTTGTAAATCACGTTTTTTTTTAAAGGATGTATCTCCTAAGTACTGTATTAATTCCTGCCAAGTGCTCAATTATTTAACATTACATTTCTTGTCATATAATTTTTATTATACCAATAGGCTAAAATCACAAACTAGCCGACATACATAGATGCTGCTCGAGTACTTGACAATCGGAGATCCAGAGCCAGTTTTTCTTGATTTTCCTCCACATCAGATTCTGAGTTTTCTAATGAAGACTGTGCCTGTACAGCAGTTTGCAATATATCAGTTAACTCAGAGGACAGACTAACACCATCTTCTTCTTCTTCCTAAAAAGATATTCAAAAACAAGGAATCAAACAGGTATGACTTTCAACTTTTCTTTTAGAAAAGAGATCAGAGAATAATTTCTTTTAAAGATTACCTTGATTTCTTCAAAAAAATGTGCAGTTTCGCCTTCTATGATTGGCTGTAACATCTGACCCCTTCGCTTGGTGGATGGAGATCCCTGCAACAATCAACATACAAATGATTAAATTTTAAATATTTATTCATTGAGGCTTCACTTAATAATGGTGAACTTTATTTTCAAAATCCTAATCATTTATGCTATTAATTATTTAGGAATTTCTTAGTAAAGGAAATGTTCTTGCTTATATTTATTTTCTAGTTGTGTGTACACAACAGTGACAAATTATATTTTATGTACAAATAATTATAGCCTTAACCAGTCAGCTCCAGTCAAGGACACACACCTGGGTTGCAGTTTCCTCCCCAGCTTGGGCCCTGGTCAGGGTGTCTGTGGGAGGCAACCAATCGATGTATTTCTTTCTTTTCTTTTTTTAAAAATATATTTTGATTTTTTAGAGAGAGAGATAGAAACATCGATGAGAGAGAATCATTGATGAGAGAGAATCATCGATCAGCTGCCTCTTGCACACCCCCTACTGGGGATGTGCCCGCAACCAAGGTACATGCCCTTGACCGGAATCAAACCCAGGACCCTTCAGTCCACAGGCCAACGCTCTATCCACTGAGCCAAACCGGTTTCCGCTCAATGTATTTCTTTCACATCAGTATTTCTATTTTTCCCTCTCTCTTCCACTCTCTCTAAAAATTAATGGGCCCGAAACCAGTTTGGCTCAGTGGATAGAGCGTCGGCCTGCAGACTGAAAGGTCCCGGGTTCGATTCTGGTCAAGGGCATGTACCTTGGTTGCGGGCACATCCCTGGTGGGGGGTGTGCAAGAGGCAGCTGATAGATGATTCTCTCTCATCGATGTTTCTAACTCTCTTCCTCTCTGTAAAAAATCAATGGAAAAAATATCCTTGGGTGAGGATTAAAACAAAATAAATAATTCTAAAAAGGGCTCATTCACACGGACACCGGTTTGGCTCAGTGGATAGAGCGTCAGTTTGCGGACTGAAGGGTCCAAGGTTCGATTCCGGTCAAGTGCATGTACATTGATAGCGGGCACATCCCCAGTGTGGGTTGTGCAGGAGGCAGGTGATCGATGTTTCTCTCTCATCGATGTTTCTGGCTATCTGTCCCTCTCTCTTCCTCTCTGTGAAAAATCAATAAAATATATATTTTTTTAAGAAGGGCTCATTCAGTAAATACTTTAAAAATTCTAAGTAAAAGAAATGACAATTTATTAGAAAAATGATCCTTTATAAGAATAGCTGTTAACCATTTTGGTCTGAGGAACACTTCATACTTCTTTTAAAAAGCAACAGCTTTAGCCGTAGTCTGTATGTCTCATTGCCTAGAGCAGTGGTCGGCAAACTCATTAGTCAACAGAGCCAAATATCAACAGTACAGCAATTAAAATTTCTTTTGAGAGCCAAAAAAATTTTTTAATACATTTTATTATTTTTTTAAAAGAGAGGAAGGGAGAGGGATAGAAAGTCAGAAACATCAAAGAGAGAGAAACATCGATCAGCTGCCTCCTGCACACACCCCACTGGGGATATGCCCGCAACTGAGGTACATGCCCTTGACCGGAATCGAACCCAGCACCCTTCAGTCCGCAGGCCAACACTCTATCCACTGAGCCAAACCAGTTTTGACAAGAGCCAAATTTTTTAAACTTAAACTTGTTTTTTTTTTTGTTTTTTTTTTTAAATATATTTTATTAATATTTTACAGAGAGGAAGGGAGAGAGATAGAGAGCTAGAAATGTCGATGAGAGAGAAACATCGACCAGCTGCCTCTTACACACCCCCTACCGGGGATGTGCCCGCAACCAAGGTACATGCCCTTGACCGGAATCGAACCCGGGACCTTATAGTCCGCAGACCGACGCTCTACCAGAGCCAAACCGGTTTTGGCCTAAACTTAAACTTGTAACACCATTTCTTCAAAATAGACTCGCCCAGGCCGTGGTATTTTGTAGAAGAGCTACACTCAAGGGGCCAAAGAGCCGTATGTGACTCGAGCTTCAGTTTGCAGACCTCGGGCCTAGAGCTCAGGTTTGATTCAGGTCAAGGGCATGTACCTCGGTTACAGGCTCGAATCCCAGAGCATACAGAAGGCAACCAATGGGTGTATGTCGCTTATATCGATGTTTCTCTCTATCTCCAACCCCTCACCCCCCACCTCTCTCTAAGGCAATGGAAAAAATATATTCTCAAGTAAGGATTAACAACAACAAAAACATTAAAAAGTAACAGTGTCAGCGTAAACTAGGAGATCATGGTTCCAGGTTGCAGGCTCAATCCCCAGAAGGTGATGTTTCAATCTCTCCTTCTCCCTATTTCTCTCAAATCAATAAAAATATATTTTTGAGAGGAGAAACCAGCATGGCAGCATAAGATATACACCTGTACATGCTGCCTCTCACAACCAGATCAAAACTACAACTAAAAGACAAAATCACTATCATCCAGAACCATGGGAAGTTCTACAACTAAAAGGGCAAGAAAAAAGCGCATTGAGACTGGTTAAGAGGTGCAGAGGAAAAGCAAAGGTACAGAGACACACGAACTGGGCTGGCAACTGGGTGAGCTGTTTTTTTCAATTGGAAGGGAGTTCACGTCCCAACTGCTCTAAACTCCAGTTTCCGGTGAGACTCTGGGGACCCAGACTCCTAACATCGGATCAGAAAGTGAGGGTGGCTTTCACACAGAGGTGCTCACAGGGATTTGTTATTGTGTGGGGATGCAAGACATGATGACACAGAGATGCGGGGACACTGAGACACAGAGATGGCTGACTGGCAGCCATCACTGATTGCTCTGCCCTGGTGACTCCCTAAGCCCTGCCCCACCCAATTTTCAACCCTACCCAAGCTGTGTGCAGCGGCTTTTGCATATAAATAGCCTGTCCTTTCGCTGCCTAATCTAACAAACTGCAGCTGGGTCAGAGAGCCCCAAAAATTCCAAACCCCAAACAAAGAGGAGAAATCTACAGATTTTGCCATAGCTCCTGCTGGATGGCCTCAGGTAGTGGTTGACTTTGCACTCCTTGGAGATCCAGGAGCCAGTGTACCAGTGGTCAGTGTGAGATGATACCAGATTGCAACTCCTCATATCCATAAGATACACACTCAAGAGGTAGACCCAGTAAGCACCAAAGCCCCACTGAAGCAAGTCCAGCCCCATAAGGGTGTCTCCTGCACAACAGTTCTTCCATTTTAGACACAGTGGGTCCTCACAGCCAATTAGCCTGCAGGTCAATTCCTCCCAGTGTACCAACAGCAATCAAGGTTTCACTACAAGAAGACTGTATCCAGCCCACAAAGGGGTGTATCAAGAGTGTCCACCTCAGGTGATTGGGGAGGCTGAACCACTATGTCCTATAGGACACCTACCACACAAGGTCTTCTATTAATACAGAGAAGCAGCCAAAATGCGGAGACAAATATGTCACGAATGAAAGAAATGAAGAAAACTACTATAGAGTTCAAAACCACATTTATAAGGTTACTCAAGAATATTCTAGAAACCTCAGAGGACCTTAGTGAGAATTTCAAGGATCTTAATGAGAATGCCAAATATATGGAAAAGAACGAGTCAGAAATTAAGCATACACTGTCTGAAATAAAGAATAATATATCGAAATTCAACAGTAGACCAGAGGATCCCAAGAATCATGTCAAAGATTTGAAATACGAGGAAGCAAAAAACACCCAACCAGAAAAGCAAAAAGCAAAAAGAATCCAAAAATATGAACATAGTGTAAGGAGCCTCTGGGACAACTTCAAGCGTACCAACATCAGAATTATGGGAGTGCCAGAAGAAGAGAGAGAGCAAGATACTGAAAACCTATTTGAAGAAATAATGACAGAAAACTTCCCCTACCTGGTGAAAGAAATAGACTTACAAGTCCAGGAAATGCAGAGACTCCCAAACAAGAGGAATCCAAAAAGAACCACACCAAAACACAACATAATGAAAATACCAAGGGCAAAAGACAAAGAGAGAATCATAAAAGCACCAAGAGAAAAATAGTCAGTTACATACAAGAGAGTTCCCATATGACTGTCAGCTGATTTCTCAACAGAAACTATGCCGGCCAAATGGGAGTGGCAAGAAATATTCAAAGTGATGAATAGCAAGAACCTACAACCAAGATTACTTGACCCAGCAAAGCCATCATTCAGAATTGAAGATCAGATAAAGAGCTTCACAGATAAGAAAAAGCTAAAGGAGTTCAGCACCACCAAACCTCAATTATATGAAATGCTGAAGGGTATTCTTTAAGAAGCAGAAGAAGAAAAAGGTAAAGATAAAAATTATGAATAACCAAGTGACAACAAATACAGATCTATCAACAAGTGAATCCAAAAATCAAGTGAATAAAAAAATCTGATGAACAGAATAAACTGGTGAATATACTAGAATCAGGAACATAGAAAGGGAGTGGACCGACAATTCTCAAGGGGAAGGGGGAGTGAGGGATACAGGAAGAGATTGGACAAAAATCTTACTCCTATGGATGAGGACAGTGACAGGGGTAAGGGCATGGGGTGGAGGGGGAAACCGGGTAGAAGGGAGCTATGGGGGTGAAAAAAGAGGAACATCTGTAATAATCTGAATAAAGATTTATTTAAAAAAAAAAAAAATATATATATATATATATTTATTTATTTATAAAAAAGTAACAGCTTCATTATGTCACATACCATAAAATTCACCCTTTTTTAAGTGAGTTTTAGTATACTGAATTAACAAGTTGTACAATCATCACCACTAGAACATTTCATCACTACCCTTAACCCCCAAAATCGTATGTTCATCAGCTGTTATTCAGATGCCCTCTACCCGAAACCCTTGGCAAACACTAATCTACATTCTGTACCTATGAGCTGGCCTATTCTAGATATTTCATATAAATAGAATCATATAATTTGTGGCCTTTTGAATTTGGCTTCTTTTATTTTGCATAAATATTTTCAAGGTTCATCCATGTTGTTTTATGTACAAGTACTCCATTCCTTTTAATGGCTAAGTAATATTCCATCAACTGGATACACTTATTTTTAAAATCCTCACCCAAAGGATAGGTTATTGACTTTAGAGACGAAGGGGAAGAGAGAAACAGACAGAGAAACTCAATTGGTTGCCTCCCATCCACACCCCAACTAGGGATAGAACACACAATTTAGGTATGTCCCATGACCGAAAATCAAACTGGCAACCTTTTGATGTCACAGGACTACACTCCAGCCAACTAAGCAGTCAGTCAGGGCGATACAATACTTCTGTTTATTCATCAGTCACTGGACAATTTGAGTTGTATTAAATATACTTATATGGCCCTAGTTGATGTGGCTCAGTTGGTTGGAATATCATCCCATAGACAAAAGGTGGCAAGTTCGGTTCTCAGTGAAGGCACATACCCAGGTTTCAGGTTCAGTCCTCAGTTGGGACTCGTACAAGAGGCCACCTATCGATGTTTCTTAATCTCTATCTCTTTAAAAAAAAAATCAGTAATAATTAAATTAACTTTTATATACAAAGAATATAAACTGTATAAGTTTTTCCCACCTTGTTGAAAGAAAGCTGACTATCTACACCACATGTGTCAAACACAAGGCCCGCGGGCCAAATCCAGCCTGCCAGGCCTTGCAATGTGGCCCGCACCGCGCTGTCATCACTGCACTCCGCTGTCAGTTTATGACATTGTCAGTTTATGACTGTTCAGTAAACCATTCGGCCCGCGATTTAGGCTGGATTTTAGATTTTGGCCCCTTCTCTGATTGAGTTCGACACCCCTAATCTACACCGATAAAAGAGATACAAATTGACCATACGTTCGCAACACCCACCAACCAATCAGGAGTGTGTGTGCAAATTAACCCAACAAAGATTGCAGGTTAATTTGCGTACACATGGGCGGAGCTGCTGGGGGTGGGGCGGGATGCAGGCATTTTGCCCCAACCCAGCAGCCCTGGGCGTCTGGGCAGCATGGGAAGGCAGAAAGGTGGCTTCGGGACAGAGTGAAGAGGGTGCTGGCAGCCAGGGTAAAGAAGGCCCCATTCTTGCACGAATCTTCATGCATTGGGCCTCTAGTATCTAAATAAAAGTGTTGAGATGACCAACTTGAAAACAACAACAGCAGCCAATTCAAAAAGAATCAGGGCCACCTAGCCAGTGGTTAGTGTCATCCTGATATGCCAAGTTAAGGGTTTAATCTCTAGTCAGGGCACAAACAAGAAGTAATCAATGAATGTGTAAGTAAACAGAACAAAAAATTGATGTTTATGTCTCTCTTTCCCTTCCCTCTAAGTATAAAAAAAAAAAAAAATTTAAATTACAAAAGAATCAGTTTCTATGAAGGCTAAATAAAAAGTGGTCAGAAGACGAATGTGAACCTTCTAATGAGTAGTCAGGGGGCGAGAGCCTGAAGGAAACCACCATGAAAGCGGCTACCACCATAAAAATGGCCTGCAAGCCTAAGCAAATCATAAGCTCTGGTAAATTAATTCCTATGAGATGATACATAATGGGCTAGGTGCTGTTTTCCACTTGAGCCTGAGAGAAATCTAAAGCCATACTATCTAATGGTTAATTTGGGAATAACACTTAATTTACACATTAGTATTAGAGTTACAATCCTCTAAAATTGGACATGAATATAAATAAGCATTATTTTAGCAAACTTTTTCATTTAAAAAGATAAACTTAAAAAAATCAGTTGATATTATTGTGCAAATAAAAAAAAACATAATCATGATGGACATCCCAAAACTAATGTAATTTCAAAGACATTAAATTAAATGGGGGAAAAAACTAGGTAAGAGTTTGAAATATAGATTAATTTCACAAAGTAGGTGGCCCTGGGCATATCGCTCCTGAGCCTCAGTTTCATCATCTGTGAAATGAGGATATAAGGCTATCTTCTGTTACCTGTTGAAATTTCTCAGGATGTAATGATATAATCATGCATAAAAATGCTTTACAAAAATGACTAGTAGTAGGAGATAATAGTAAGTACTTCTTATTAATTTCCTAATTTTTTTAAAGCAGTAACCACCTTACAATATATAATTCATGCTACCAAGCCTGTGTCTTTCTCCCACATATTACCATAACTTTTTAAGAGTAGGTCTTGGCAAAATTAATTAGATAAATTTTTGCATATTTTACTTACAAGGATAGGAGTGATGCTAGCTCTTGTCAACATCTGTTTTACAAGTCTGTATCTATCATAGAGAGGTTTAACAATGTGCCTTTCTTCCCTGGTCACCTGAAGCAAAAACAATGGAAATTATCTGGTCATAAGAAATCTAAAATGTCCACAATATTAAGCATACTGTCTTTCCCCCCAATTCTTAAAAGTTATTTTAAATAAGTAGTTAATTTCCCAAGTGAAGGGAACAATGCTCTATAATATAGCTCTGAAGATGTGGGCCACAAATGTGGTTCATCCTCTTTTTTAAGATAGATATCAACTTTATTTTTTTAAGCAAGAGAAGCATTACCGGCCTTCCATGTTGACTTTCATAGTAAAGAAGACTTTTCTGGAGAGAAGTTTTCTCTTCTGCCAAATGATCTTTTGTCATTTTCTAGGAAAAAACAAAAACAAAACAAAACACTCCCTTTTGTACCATCATTACTGTCCTCACTCCCAATGTAAATAATTAGAGTGAAAGGGCAGCTCATCACCTCTCTAACCGAGGCTAATAAGAATACATCTTTGCATGTGAATTTATAGCAACATTTCTCAATCACCTGCAGAATCTGGTCTCCTGATATTTAGGTATCAGTCTTCTTTGGTGGTTTAATTTATATTTTATCTTAATAAGTTATGAACACCAGCTTAGTGGTCTTATTTTATTTAATCTCTTTTTGTTCAATATCTTAATCTATAAAAGGGGAAACTTCACCTGTCTCATAGGGCTCTAATAAGTTAGTATGCTGTAAAGGTATACAATAAGCACACATAAATGCCTATTAATTTATTTAAATTTACATAGTTTTATTGACATTTAACTATATATAGGCCTTATAATCTAATATTTCTCCTAAAAAAAAAAAAAAAAATCTAGAAGCAGATCAGTGGAAAGAATGTGAATAAAAACAATGTCAATTTGTGACTTGAGACTTTACAACCTCCGTATCTCTTCATCTGGAACTTACTTTTCACTATAATCCTCTTGTCATAACTTTTAGTACTCTAAATTATACTAGAGTAGGCAAGACACCCCAAATTTATTTGCCTATAGAACCTTCCAGCTTTGTTCCATAGGATCTTTTAACGTATCAGCAAACTAACGTATCAGTTCCACAGACTACCCTTTAACACCACACCAAATAAACTCTCTACTTAATCCCAGAAAGTTGATACTATATATCCTGATTCTCACCAGAGTAAAATTAGAGGTAAAAAAAAAAAACTCCACTGGATATCTTCCTCTAACAAATTATCACTTTAGATTATATGCTTTTTGTAGAGGACAGCTGGGTATAGACTCTATAATAATATGAACAATGTAATTTCAACCTCAAGCCTAATTTTTAAACCTGAATGTGAAAAGCTAATCCAATCAAAATAACTTAAAGGGCGTTGGTTGGTCTAACACAAGACCAAAAAAACTAAAGTTGGAGAAAAGGAGCAATTAGAATTCTAAACCAGCTCTGTTCAAAGGAAAGCAACTCCAATACTTATATAATGAAAGAGAAATAATTCTTTTGTCAAGGTAGTGTGGACAAAAGTTCACTTGGGACCATCTATTATCTCTGTACTCTCCCAGCAATTCTCATGATAAATAATTTGGGTTGCCAAGTGGTTTGACCAGGACAGCCTGAGGCATGAGCTTAGTAAGTAATGGTTTGCTTCAAAAAATCCTTTCATTTAGCCCTAACAGGTTTGGCTCAGTGGATAGAGCGTCTGCCTGCGGACTGAAGGGTCCCAGGTTTGATTCCGATCAAGGGCATATACCTTGGTTGCAGGCACATCCCCAGTGGGGAGTGTGCAGGAGGCAGCTGATTGATGTTTCTCTCTCATTGATGTTTCTAACGCTCTATACTTCTCCCTTCCTTTCTGTAAAAAAAAAATTCATTCATTTAATCCTTATAATAACCCTTAGTATTTTAATGGGCATCATCATATCCATGTAAGTTATAGGGCTAAGACAACCTATACACATACTATAATCAGTCAGGGCCATGCATAAAAATTCAATACATATAAGTGTTAAGATACAAAGCCAAAATTCAAACTGAGATTGTTTCATGCTCTTTACTCATCTTACCAACTGCCTCCAATATAAATGAACAGATCCCTAAATGATCGGGCACTTTTGGTGTGCTGATAAAAACATATATCTATATCTGAAAACTTGGGGAGCAGACTCTGGCCAGTCAGACTACCTAGATATATCTATGTCACTGTGGTAATTACTTTGTTTTAAAGACTCTAAAGTCTAGTCTAGGCAAACACCATAGATCAAGATTACTTTGATATCTTCTGGAAGACACCTCTCAACACGTTTTTCCTTCAGTCTTTTCATAATAAGTTCCAGTGTTGCTTCCTTAGATGGCTTCTTCTCCTTATGAATGACCCTGGATTCATCTTCATTCTCTTCATCCTCATGGTCTAGAGAAGAGCCAAAGCTTTTTGGAAGAGTATTACTACGTGGACGTGTCTGAGGTACCAATTCTCCATCAGAGCTTCTGTGTTTTGCATCTACATTTCAGAACCAAGAAGACAGATCAGAGATTTTAACTAAAATGCAACTAAGTCAAAAGAGTAAGCAATAAACAAGATATAAAAAGAGGAAAATATACATTAACAGCACCCAGGCTCAGATATTTCAAGGTTACATGACATATTTAAATTATATATAGCAACCAATATTCACAGACATTGTAAGATGCTCTTACTATAATTTAAGATACTCTGATAAGAATTAGAAAAACACATATGTCCCTATTTTCATGTAGCATATAATTCGGGAAGGAAAAACAAAAACTTAGTAATCAAATTCATAAACCAAATAATTTCAGAGTGCTAAGTGCTATAAAGAAGACAAGATAGCCGAAACCGGTTTGGCTCAGTGGACAGAGCGTCAGCCTGCGGACTGAAAAGTCTCAGGTTCGATTCCGTTCAAGGGAATGTACCTCGGTTGCAGGCACATCCCCATTGGGGGGTGTGCAAGAGGCAGCTGATCGATGACTCTCTTTCATCAATGTTTCTAACTCTCTATCCCTCTCTATAAAAAAATCAATAAAATATATTTTTTTTAAAGAAAAAAGACAAGATAGGATGGTTTCACAGTGCTGAAAGGAACAGAGCAGTGATTGTGGAAGAACAGCTACATTGGATGGGATTGACAATGAAGACCTTTCTGAGATAGTGACATCCTCGTTGAACATGGAAAAAGATAACCTAGTATAAAAGATTTAGGGGAGAACATTCCTTCCCAATTGAGGCAATAGCCAACAGTGCATAGGCCCTAAAGTGTGCCATGTGCAAGGAACAGAAAATGAGAAAAGAAAGTGACAAAATGAGCAGAGTATGCAAGGCTATGAAACCCATGGCAAGAAATCTGGACTTTATCTAAGTGGGAAAGAAAGCCTAATGGAGGGCTTTGAACAAGATTAGTAACAGTTTTTGAAAAGATAATTCTGGCTGCTATGAAGAGAATGGACTATAGGACAAGAGTGGGGGGGAAATTAAAAATTACTTGGAAAACGCCGAAACGGGTTTGGCTCAGTAATAGAGCATTGGCTTGCGGAGTGAAAGGTCCCGGGTTCGATTCCGGTCAAGGGCATGTACCTTGGTTGAGGGCACATCCCCAGTGCAGGAGGCAGCTAATCGATGTTTCTCTTTCATCGATGTTTCTAACTCTCTATCCCTCTCTCTTCCTCTCTGTGAAAAATGAATAAAATATATATTTTTAAAATTACTTGGAAATCAATTTTCCTTATTTAAAGTCAATATGGTTAGAAATTGGCATTAAACAAGGAAATGCTTAACAGAGTTGTAGGAAACAATTCTAATGAAGAGATATGAGAACTTATTGACAAAAATGTAAACTCAATGACAATAGGGACACTATCTTGTTCCATGCTATAACCTCACGTCTACAAGTACTTTCTACCTAAAGATACTAAAAATTTGGTTGAATTCAAATGAATAAACCAAAACATGATAGTCCAGGTTATAAGCCTTTACTTGGTACAGATAAAATTCTTAAGTATTAACAATTATTTTAAAACATGCCAACTACCCTGACCAAACTTGACTTTAACAATTGGTTAAAGTCAAGTTTGTGGGTCCGATCTCAGATCAGGCACGTACAAGAAACAACCAATGAATGCATAAGCAAGTGGAACAACAAATCAATGTCTCTGTCTCTCTCTCTCTCTCTGTCCCCTTCTTCTCCCTTCTTAAAATCAATAAATGAAAAAAAAAAAAATTTAAACATGCTCATAAACATACAAAGTAATTATATCTTAGCAACTGCTATTCTGGGTTAACAGTAACACAACACCTAGTTTTGGACTCAAGACTTAGTTTTTGTAGTAAAAACAGTTTACTGATTAAATATTCTTAGTCTAAGATGAAATACCAGACACCAAAACTGCTTAGTGTTTGAAATACACTTCAGATAAACTTTATAATATCACCTATGAATTTACAATCAAGGGCACCTTTCCAAAGAACACTACTCATTAAAACAGGAAAGACATTTGGAAGAACTGTATAGTGCCATAACTGACCATAATAAGAAAACTTTTACTTTGGTGATTAGTGTCCAAGATTTAAAATTATCAAAATTATAACTATAATTCTCATAAACATTATAAAGAATATTTTAAAAATGAAAATATATTACAGAAGTGACACATTTAATACCTTTAATTTGCTTCCGCAGTTTAGTAAGCTCTGTCATCCATTTTAATACCTTTGGGTTAGCTGCAATATCACTGTAAGAAGGCTGGAAAATTAAGAAACAGAATCACTGACACTTTTGTGGTAAACAATAGTTACATTAATTTATGCCAAAGTAATATTTTATAGTTTCCACAGCAGAGATTTCACTCGATTTTTCAGTTTATTTTAAGAGGATATGAAAGCTCTCACAACAGTATTTTGCAACTGGCAGGAGCCAGATTTAAATATGGATCTTCTTTCCACTTCACATTCTGATTATTAAATTAAATTTTATTATATTTAAAATTATTAAACTCTCTCTCCACTTCCTACCCTTGGTACTTGTGGTTTTGGAGGGGGAACAGAAATAATATTAACGTGATTTGTCAATGTAAAGTATTTACTTTAAAAATTCTATAGCCCAGCTGGCATGGCGCAGTGGTTGAACGTCGACCTATGTACCAGGAGGTCACAGTTTGATTCTCAAACAGGGCATATGCCTGGGTTGCGGGATTCAACCCCAGTGTGGGACATGCAGGAGGCAGCTGATCAATGATTCTTTCTCACCAGTGATATTTCTCTCTCTCTCTGTCCCTTTTCTGAAATCAATAAAAATATGTATTTTTTTAAAAACTCCATAAGCTATTTTGCCAATGGAAATATCTGGCATGAAAACCAGGACACTAAGGATCTACATAATTTCAGATCTGTATGATGTCTGGGCATCTCAGATTCTCTTTCCCAGGAAGAGATGGACTAATGCTCTCCAAATACATTCTCCCAGTTCCAATAGATGTACCTCACATGGAAATATTACAAACTTACCTTGCTATTTCTTTCCCTTTCAAACTGTTCTTCAAATTGTCTGATTTTTTTCTGAAGTTTCCTGACTAACTGATATGGTGTTCTGTCTTCTCTTTTTTCATCTTTTGAACTAAAGGATGATCTTCGAATCCTGAATTAAAACAAGAGGCAAACACAGTGTTTTAAAATTTTAAGTTAACACCTAATCTCTTATTGCCCTTATAAAAATGATACTATAACCAAGAAGTATATCCCTAATACTAAAAAACAGAAAAAGAAACTTACGCTGTAGTGTTCTAGGCCATAAAATTAGCTAATGCAAGCATTGATTAAAACAATTTTAAATCATTCAAAAGTTGTTTGGGCAAAGGCAAAACAAAGATACTTGGCAGCTCAAAGCTCTCTTTGTGTTCTGCAAAGGAAAGACTTTGACATTAACAATCACTTAAAAAAAAAAAAAAGAATTTAATGCAAAATTTTGACAAGCTCTGTTTGCTGCTTCCCTTCCAGGTATCTGTATTTCAACTATAAATGATTAAATGAATAAATACACCGTGAGAAAATTTCTATTAGAGAACAAATCCCAAATGGTATTCCCCAATGAATCCAGAATTTAGGAATCCAAAAAATTAAGTTACAAAAATGTGCTTCATGATATATGAGAGAAAGCTTTGAACTTCACTGCCTGAGTTTCAAAGGACCAGGGTAAATAATAGGAATCACCTCTCATAAGTACATAAAAATCATATACCTAGCAAAAGACATTGCTTTAGATGAGGAAGTCAATGTTTCTGGATCATGTAAGAAACGCTGGCTTTGCCCAAAATCTAAACTACGGTGTGATAATACTGGAGGACAGTCCTCTTCCAGGGGGTGATGATTCATTCTTCCAGCTTGTGGAGAAAGTTGAGCTTCCCCAGACTCAGAGTCTTCCTGCCAAGACTTAAAAGCAGGAAATGGCTCTGTAAAACAAACACAAAGAACAGTGCCATGGGTCTCTTGGTTCCACATGGAAAAGAAGTCACACAACATCAGCTATATGTCTTTTAGATCAGATCATTATGTGGTGATTCATATAATATTTATGATAGTTTAAAAAAAACAAGGAATACTAGTATCTTCATAAAGCCTACTGTGGTTTAAAATTGCCTGAGTTTCATTTTTAAGCCTAGAGTTCTATTTTCATATAAGGAATCATACTTTAAATTTTTGAACCCAGTCACAAAGTAAGAAAGGACACTGTAAAGCTCATTAAAATTACAGAAATGTTATTTTTCAAGTATGGCAAAGTCTTCATTTAGAAACACTCAGAAGTCCTCAGGCAGGAATTTATCTTAGCCAAATGCTGCCAGGTGAATACACTGTCCCTCACTGTGCCAAGCGGCTAGGTGAAGAAGTGGAAGCTATTCCCCAAGCTATACAGAACACTCCCCAAATGGAGTTCTCGGACTCCAAATGAATTCTAACATTTCCAAACAAGCAGCTAACTCACCTAATAGCACCTAGCCTAATATTAAACTGTGGTGGCTATTTTCTGTTACAGGATTCCGATGCATAATATATATTTTAATAATTAAACACCCAACAGTATTATCAAGACATAATTTAATAGCACTAGTCTTTCTTAATCGCATGTATTTTATTGGTTACCCAGTGTTTTCAAATAAAACTACAATGACATTTAATATCTTTGCATATATAAGGCTTAATAACATATAAATACAGAGATAAATATACGGTCCATAAATATATTACAAATATAAAATCAACTTTCAAGTATTACTGAAATCTGTGGGGAAGGGGAGATACTTTTCTATCTACACATTAACTTCATTTAAAACTACAATCTAAAACTTTTATGCCATGGTTATTAACAACAACGAGTTTTAAAGTATTTTGGGATGCAAAGATGGCTTGACAGTGTCAAAAATCAAGAATGACGTTTTCTTTTTCTTCACTCAATAGCTAAGGATTGCTATTTTAGTAATTTAGTTTCTAATTTTATGTATTAGCAATTTAAAGCATTACAGTTTTTTCAGGGCAATAAAAACATAATTTTGTTAGTTTTTAAAGCTAAGATCAACCTGATCACTAAAAAGATACAAAGTGTGCCTTTCCACAAGAAACCCAGCAATTAAGTGATTTTCAAAACAACCCTTGTACCTGCTTCCCAGCATATAAGAAACTGGCAAACATTTTACAGGAAATCTCCTATTTTAAGAAAAGATAGAAATAATAGAAACCATTTTTTCTGGGTACCATTTTTAACCCAGAACCGTTTTTCCAACCATATGGGGGCAGCAGGAGAAGGGCTAATAAAAAAGGCAAACAAAGTGAACCATAAAAAGGCATAAAAACTAAACTATGGTGAACCATACTTACCCTCCCCATCTCTCTGCAGATGCATTGTTTTGAAATCAATGAGGGGGAAAGTGATAGGGCATGACGCTAATAAAATGGAAAAAAAATGGCAAAAAATACTAAAGTGAACACAGCACAGTCAGAACAAACCATACACATAACTAACACAAGCCAAAGATACTAAAAATATTTCCCTAAAACCAGTTAGGCATTCCATTCAAAAACTTTATCCAAAGAAATTACTAACCAAACTTTAAAAACAAACACAAACATACATTTGCATTTCAGCAAGCAAGGCAAAAAAAATCAAAGAGTACTGTTTAATTAAAACTCAAACATAAAACTCTTAACCAGGTACTATTTGAAGCTTTTTTTAGTATAATTGATTTAATACAAAAAATATCTTTGATTGCTGTTTTCCACTCAAGAGTTAGCTGAAGAGAATCTAAAGGAAAAATGTTATCCACTTCCATTAAAAGCCAAGACCTTTTGAACAGCTGCTACAAATTCATACCAGTGGGTAGATATGTGCTACCTCTTACCAGCTGCATTCTGTTGACTATACATACTTGGAGCAATACAAAAAAGAAACACACACACAGGAAGAGGTGGACTTCTATCTGAAGTCACCCCACTTCTCTATTAAGAGTTACACTAGCCGGGACCGGTTTGGCTCAGTGGATAGAGCGTCGGCCTGCGGACTGAAAGGTCCCGGGTTCGATTCCGGGCAAGGGCATGTACCTTGGTTGCAGGCACATCCCCAGTGGGGGGTGTGCAAGAGGCAGCTGATCGATGATTCTCTCTCATCGATGTTTCTAACTCTCTATCTCTCTCTTCCTCTCTGTGAAAAATCAATAAAAAATATATTAAAAAAAAAAAAAAAGTTACACTAGACAAGGTTTGTCTCTGATTCTAAGGTTTCTAGGGTCTAAAATAATTCCGCCTCTTCACAAAGACATTTAGAACTAGAGGCCTGGTGCACAAATTTTTACACCAGTGGGGTCCCTCAGCCTGGCCTGTGAGATCAGGCCGAAACCAGCTCTCTGACATCCTCCTAGGATTCCTGGATTGCAAGAGGGTGCAGGCCAGGCTGAGGGACCTCACTGGTGTGTGATTGGGGCTAGGGAGGGACTCGGGATGTTGGCCAGCAGGTGAGGGACTATGGGGGGGCTCCGGGGCATGTCTGGCCTTTCTCACTCGGCCGGACCCCAGCAGCAAGCTAACCTACTGGTCGGAGCATCTGCCCCCTGGTATCAATGCACATCATAGCGAGCAGTTGAGTGGCCTTAGCATATAATTAGCATATTACACTTTGATTGGTTGAACGTCCTACCGGCCAACCAAACATTTAGCATAGCCAACTGGACATTTAGCATATTAGGCTTTTATTATAGTCCTTGGGTTATGTCAGACTCTACATATGTCATTTCGTGGTTATGTCACCATCTCCCATTTATTTGTAAAAAAAAAAAAAAAAAAAAAAAAAAAAAAGTTCCATCATTTTGATATATGTACATATGTGCTTTACGTTTTTATTATTTATTTACCACAAGTAAAGGTCAGGAATTGTTATCTTTCTTTTAAATTTTTTTTTTATTGTTTCACTTCATTACTGCTGTGTATGTGCTCCATATGAGTGACGTAGGTGCTTATGTAGGTGGGTTCCGACGGCGAAAATCACATTACATAGTGCCGTAGGAACTCCGACGTAACCCAAGGACCTACTGTATAGGATATCCTAACTTTACACAGAAAATCAATCTTTGTGTTGGTGGCAAAGTTGGAAAAAACAACATGGTGTGCTAATGGCCACTCTTCCAAGTACATACAGGGTTCATAAATGAGACGTTCACTCAGATATCTGAAAAATCACTGACTCCTATTCCTGGAAGTGCCAGGAGGAGAACTACATAGATTTCTCAAGGCTATAACTCAGGTAGATAATAGGGCACCTTGGGCACTGAAAATCGGGGATCGGTAGTCCATATGTTACCCCCCTTCCATAACACCAGCTGTTAAGCGGCAGATTCTGACACAGAAACAAAAAGAGGCCAGCATTAGGTTTTCTTTGGGAAATCCCCAGGTAGTAGCTGAAGCTAGACAATGTCCTATTTCTTCAGATGATGAAAAATAATTGCTCTTTTATGCTTAATACTTAAGAGGAGGACCTTCAGCATTGGATTGTAAAGGGCTGCATTCTCCATGAGGAAGAAGCCTAAGTCGCGTGTCAGAATCCCAGGCTCATCTTTCAGAGACTCCTTTCCTACTGTGGCTTGTGGGATGCTCTACTGACCATCAATCCATTTCAGTGACTATGCCAGGATAAGTAACTAAGAAAGACATTTGATTTTCACTGCCACCAGGATGCTAACATATCCCCTAACTCTGAGGAACATCTTCATAAATTCTAAACATCCTGAATAACCCAGAATATAGCAAATGAAAGACAACTTCCCTATTTGTGTATTAGTCTAAGTTAAGAAACATAATGTACCACTGGGGGGCATACAAAACATCTAAACAAAAAAATAAGAAGGGGAGTGGGAGACAGCAGTAAAAGTTGGCACAGACAATGACGTGGCTGGGGCTTTAAAAATTGGCTATATCTTAAAAATAAATACATAAAAACACTCCAAATGTGATCAGGTGAATTGACTTGAGGAGGCAAAAGGATTGGTAAAGGCATTGCAATTCCTCTTGTCATTGCCACTGTATGTTATTAGCTAACTTGCCAAAGGTGAGATAACCAAGTGATCTTCATCCAAGTGAACAAATATGTAACTTTATTTAAGATTTTTGAGTTGTCTCACTGTCTCTTTATCAAGGAAGGTGTATGATCCAAAAGGACTCCTGGATCCAAAATTGTTGCTTGCTAGCACTCCCCACCCCAATATTTTATTTTAAAGTTTACAAATATACAGTCAAGTTTGAAGAATTTTACAATGAACACCCATATCAATTACCTAGATTCCACCATTAGCATTTGACTATATATGCTTTATATCATTTATCTACCCCATTAACCATCTTATTTTTTCATGAATGTCAAAGTAAAATGCAAATATTAGTGTATATCCCCTTAAACATGCAAATCAATCATTTGAATTCCATATTAACTTTTGCTTTTTTTTTTTTAATAAAAAAACAAACTCATATATAATGAAATAGAAGTACCCAGATGTTTTGTTTTTTTAATTTAAATTCAAACTTTTCCCCTTTATAAAAATTGCTGGGGCCCTAACTGGTTTGTATCCGTAGATAGAGCATTGGCCTGTGGACTGAAAGGTCAAGGGCATGTACCTTGGTTATAGGTACATCCCCAGTTAGGGGGTGTTCAGGAGGCAGATGATCAATATTTCTCTCTCATTGATGTTTCTAACTTTCTATTCCTTTCCCTTCCTCTCTGTAGAAAAATCAATAAAATATATATATTTTAAAATTGCTAGGACCTAGCTCCCGAACTTTATAACCAAACTTAACAGGGATATGGTACAGTATTTGCACAGAAATGCCCTTGAAGATTTTTTTTTTAATGATCATAAAGAACAGGAAGCCATATATATATATATATATATATATATATATATATATATATATATATAATACCCCCCTCTTTAATATGGCGAAATTCCCCAAGACCTCAAGATACTGGGCTTTAAGACTGGTCAATATTATCTAATTTAACAATTAACAAAAGCCTATTCTGAGTGATTTTATATTTTTCACTCTGTTTTAACATTTATCTTCAAAGCTAATGGATCAGATAAGATTGTCTAGCTCAGTGGTGGTCAGCAAACTCATTAGTCAACAGAGCCAAATATCAACAGTAAAACGATTGAAATTTCTTTTGAGAGCCAAATTTTTTATTTTTAAAAAATATATATTTTATTGATTTTTTTACAGAGAGAAAGGGAGAGGGATAAAGAGTCAGAAACATCGATGAGAGAGAAACACTGATCAGCCGCTGCCTGCACGCCCCCACTGGGTATGTGCCCGCAACCAAGGTACATGCCCCTGACCAGAATCGAATCTGGGACCCTGGTCTGCAGGCCGATGCTCTATCCACTGTGCCAAACCAGTTAGGGTGAGAGCCAAATTTTTTAAACTTAAACTTCTTCTAATGCCACTTCTTCAAAATAGACTTGCCAGGCCGTGGTATTTTGTGGAGGAGCCACACTCAAGGGGCCAAAGAGCCGCATTTGGCTCGTGAGCTGCAGTTTGCCGACCACTGGTCTAGCTCATAAGAGATAGTTGCCCCATAATCTCATTAATGCATCTGAGTAAAACCATTCACTCTTCTTATATGAAAAAGAAAACAGAAAATAAAAATCAATAAGATTGTCCAGAAAAATGCTAGTAATCTCATAACTGCTTGGAAAACTTCATTTACAAAGAACATTATCAGAAAAATAATTAGTGTGGGTAAAATTACCTTCCCATTTATCACCATCAGAAATATTCTTCAGATCTAAATGTGGAATTTGGACACATGCTGCTTCTCCTTGAACACCACTTTGATTTCCTGGCACTTCTGATTCAGTGTTGGCATTCAAATCACATATCTTGCTACAAGAGTCCTATATTTTAAAATAAAGAACACATTTCTCATCTAGGAAGCTTTTTATACCCAGCTTACAGACAACCAGCATATATCCTGTGTAATATTCATTAGTTTACTGTGCTTATACAATAAGCTGCCCCATTCCCACCATCCACAATATTTTCAAATATAAATTGGCAGTTTTATATGTCTTACTGGGAAACAATGTTTGGACCCCAAATTCAGGAAAGTATTTTCATAACTAAGTTTCTTATAACCAAAAGTGGCATATTAAGTGCTACTTTAACTGTAAAACATTTGGTCAGAGTATATTTTAAATCTCCTTGAAATCTATACAACTCAAAAGTTAAAAGCCAGATATAATAACTGGTAGCTTAAGCCTAGTCAAATTTCTAAGAAACATAAAAGAAAAAGAATTCTTACCAGAATTAAGTGCGACAATTTATCACTGTCAAATGACAAATGTTCTTTCCTAAAAATACAAATAAAGTTATTAGTCTTTTAAGAATAAATAGGTTACTATCACTGCATATTTCTTACCTAGATTCATCTCTTCCCCATAGAGTTAGCATTTACAATGTGACAGAAGAATGACAACTAGACACATTCCCATTCTTTGGAGCCCTATATCTGAAAATCACACACTACTGAAAAGATCCACAGAATCACTTCAGGTTAGAATAATTAAGTAACACTCACCACCTTCCCATACAACCACACATACCCCCCAAAATTTCTTTTAAACTTAAAAGAAAAATAAGCCTGGTCAGAGTGGCTTAGTTGATTGAGCGTATTTTGTGCACCAAAGGGCTGCCGTTCAGGGCACATGCCTGGACTGTGGGTTTGATCCCCAGCGGGAGCACATGTGGAAAGCAACTAACCAATCAATGTTTCTCTCTCTGTCTTCCTCTCTCTCAGCATGTCCTCTGGTGAGGATTAAAAAAAAGAAAGAAAGAAAATCCAAAATATTAGGACTAAATGTATAATACAAAAGATTTTGTAAAATAAATATTAGTTTTAACCAAACAGCTCTATATTCCCTCACTCTGAGATATATTTTTCTTTTAAAGATGATTTTTGAAAGGTATAGCTATGTCCTATTTTAAGTCTGATTATGTTCTATCACAATGAAAACTTCTAAACCTCTCCTTCCTAAAAATATCATAACATTTAATAGGAAATTTTATTTCAATTCACTTCTTATTTCCCCACAAAAACCACCCCTATTTAGAACAAGTGTAACAGCAAACTATCACAAATGACCTCTACCTAAATAACCTGTCAACAGAGCAACTAGTATCGTACTAGGTTAAAAATATAGTTACTGAGGGAAAGTTCTTCTCCCCAAAGACACTGTGGCAATTTACAATGATATGCAAAGGTGCTACTTCTACCCTGCCATACCAGGGTAAGCACTCAGAAAACAGGTCTTGATCTAAATATGGCAAGTCATCTCCTCATATACCTAATTAATTTCCTTATTCTTGCTGAACATGTAAACAACTAAATTCCCTGGCAAGCTCAAAGGCCTTCCTTTGCTTAGAGTGGGAACAAGTGGTAGGATAAGCTAAATTCTACCCTAACAGACTAAATTCGAGAAACATGTGTTAAACATACAGAATGTAAAATCCACCTAACCAAGAAACTCTTTGATCTAAAAACAAGTTTGCTAACCTATACACAAGTTGAAGAGGAAAGAGCTTTTTCCAAAAAGATTGAGTCCTCACTAAATGGATCCTTATTGTTCTACCAAATCCAGATGTCATCATTCTGGGGATGCCTGTCAATGCTGTTAATCTTATATCTTCAGCCCATAGCTCCAATACTCCCTGGGCTGGAAGAGGATCATTCCTGCCTCCTGAAAGGAAGCACAAGGAACTGCTGTAAGCAGGAAATCTGTGGACCTTCAGAGTATGGGGACACTCCAGAGACATGGCTCCAAAGAATTTACTTACCCTCAGAGAACAGGTTTCCTACTCACAATTAAAAGAGACAATGGCATTAAGTTTTTCCTTGCCAACAGGCTATCACCAAATTAATAATGCTATTTGGAATTTCTCAGTATTTACAATCTAGTCTGCATCTTTATTACTGATTTGTTTTCAGAATATCAATTATCTTTCCTAAGAAAGTTATAATACACTTCTTAGCAACATCTTAAAGAATCACAAAAAGGGTAACAAAATCCAAAACCTATGTGGTGACTTAAAACATTCTAGAAATCTTCTTTCTGTTCAAAGAGCCTCTTATGGATTATTCTGGAGACTACATTTGGCTGAAATATTCACTGCCTCAAGGAATCCCCTTCCCATTACTGCTAGTAAACAAGGAGGGAAACAAGCACCAACTGCATGAAATGGTTAAGCTAAGTGAAGTAAGTCAGATGAAAAAGATCCCCCCCAAAAATATAATTCAAACAACTAACAAAACAACCTAAGACAGACTCATAGATAGAAAGAACAGAATGGTGGCTACCAGAGGGGAAGGAGGGTGGGGGACAGCAAATTAGGTAAAGGGGTCAAATATCGGTATACAGATACTGAATTATATAATATTATACACCTGAATCTTATATATTAATGATGTTATCTCGGTATGTTATTTATTTATTTATTTTTTAAAGAGACAGTCCTGGGCCCTGGCTGCTTTGGCTCAGTGAATAGAGTGTCAGCCTGTGGACTGAAAGGTCCTGGGTTCGGTTCCGGTCAAGGGCACATGCCCAGGCTGCGGGCTCAATCCCCAGTGGGGGATGTGCAAGAGGCAGCCAATCAATGATTCCCTGTCATCATTAATGTTTCTATCTCTCTCTCCCTCTCCCTTCCTCCCTGAAATCAACAAAAATATGTAAAAAAATAAAAGAGATAGTCCTGGGACACACCAAGGAGAAGAGGAACAAAAACATCCTAAACGTATTTGTTGAAGCAAATATACTACAATCTTTCAGTTAGAGATGCATAGTTACAAGACTATGATACACTGAAAGGTATATTCAGAGTATCAATAAATTCCTAATTGTTCTACAAATCAACTGAGTTTTAAGTTTCTCTAAGGTGGCTTTATTCATTCCTCTGAATGTTTCCCAAGTTATAACTGTCTGAACCTATACCCCTTACCATTAAAATAAGAAGCTTGGTTCTTTAGATTATCTAAAATATATGATACAAAAGAGTCATCTAAAAATTCCACCCACAAATTTAAGAACTCCAAATCTCAAAATGATTAATTAATTAGCAACAATAAGAAAAAATGCTTACCTCTCAAGACAGCCATCTTCACTATCACCATGGTCACCACATGGCTCTAACAGTATACCTACAGACTGATAAAAAAGAAGACCACCACTGTATTAATGGAGCTCGCAATTGGAGTTTCCAATCTTAAGAGTAATAGACACAAGTTAGTCAAATGCCCCTCTTTAGCTCAGTACCTTATTATGGAATTAATAGGTACTACTACCACCATCACAATCCTTTTCCTTCCTTATAATTCTCTCCTCCAAAAAAGATGATTTTGTGGTCCCACTTGCCAACTCTGCTTCTCCTGAGTCTCAAATATAGAAGTTGGTATTTGAAATACAACTGTGAATCTCAAAAACGTAAGAACAATCCTCCATTTCCTAATGGGTTTAGTGACACCATCCCATTCCTATTACTTCCCATAATAAATATCTACCAAGTCTAACCCAAATGTCCTGTGCATTCCTACAAATTATGTAAACTTCCTAGTGTTTTTTATCACCACCTCTGAAATCAACAAAAGGTTCAATTCAAGTTTCTTAAGAAACTGACCCAATTTTGTTTAATATGAAAGACAGTCCATAATTATCTGAAAGAGCTATTAAAATAGTTATCCTTTTCCAACTACTTATCTCTGTAAGGCTAAATTGTCTTCATACACCTCATATAAAAGAATTTATAGCAACAACCATGACACTCCTCAAAATAAAAAAATTTAAATAGCTGCTTATCATTAAGGAAAAAAAAGTAATTTTCTTACTTATGTTACCTTGAATGAGTGTATTATTGTTTTGTTCGAGTTAAGAAACATTTTTATATTTCTGTTTTAATTTCTAATATACTAAATACTGATAAATATACCTATGTAAGTAATAGCTTTATGGGATCCTCAATAACTTTTTGTTATTGTTGTTAATCCTTACCAGAGGATTTATTCCCATTGATAATTAGAGAATGAAAGAGGGGAGGACATCAATGTGAGAGAGACACATCAATTGATTGCCTCCCACACGTACCCCAACCTGGGGTGGGGATCGAACCTACAACCTAGGTACATGCCCTTAACTGGGAATCAAGCCCTCAACCCTTCGGTCCTCAGGTCAACACTCTAACCACTGAACAAAATATTCCACTGAACCAAGGATCCTCAATAACATCTATAATAATAAAAGCCTAAGCAACCATCACAACCAAATGGATCGTATGGGGCAACTAGGCCAATCGTGGGGTTAGTGAGGGAACAACCAAATGACTGAGCGGCAGGCTGGGTGGGGCGACCAGGCCGGCAGGGGGGTTAGTAAGAGGCGACCGAACGACTGAGCGGCAGGCTGGATGGGGCGACCAGGCCAGCAGGCAGGTTAGTGAGGGGGTGACCAAACAACCAAACAGCAGGCTGGTGAGGGTGGGGGGAGAGAGTTGGGGGAGATCAAGAAGGCAGGCAGGTGAGCAGTTAGGAGCCAGTGGTCCCGGATTGTGAGAGGCATGTCCAACTGCCGGTTTAGGCCCAATTCCCTCCCCACATGCACAAATTTTGTGCACCGGGCCTCTAGTCTATATAAAACCCTAATCCTATCTAATAAAAGAGTAATACGCAAATTAACCATCATTCCAACACATAAGATGGCCATAAGGTCTAAGATGGCCACCCCCATGTGGACACAAGATGGACGCCACAAGATGGCCGGCAGGGGTTGGCAGTTGTGGGTGATCAGGCCATCAGGGGAGGGCAGCTGGGAGGGATGAAGCCTGCAGAGAAGGACAGTTAGGGGGTACAAGGCCATCAGGGGAGGGCAGTTAGGGGTCACTAGGCTGGCAAGGGAGTGCAGTTAGGGGCAATCAGGCTGGCAGGGAAGCTGTTAGGTATCAATCAGGCTAATAGGAGAGTGGTTAGGGGGTGATCGGGCTGGCAGGCAGCAGTTAGGGACAATCAGGCAGGTGAGCAGCTGGAAGCCAGCAGTCCTGGATTGTGAGAGGGATGTCAGGCAGCCAGACATCCCATGAGGGATCCCAGATTAGAGAGGGTGCAGACTGGGCTGAGGGACCACCCCCCACATGCACAAATTTCAATATGCAAATAAACCGAATGGTGGAACAACTGAACAGGTTAGTATGACATGCACTGACCACCAGGGGGCGTGTGCAGAACAAGGTGGGCATCGGCAGCATAAAACATGGTGGGCATCAGCCATGGCGGGATGGTGGAGCAGGTGAGCAGGGGTGCCAGACCAAGGCAGGGCACCGCACCAGTCGCTGTCATTGGGGCAAGCCTCTGGTAGGGCAAGCCTAATGAAAATTCTTTGCTCCCATACACTACAGTCCTGCCCGGTGCTCTCACCTGCTGCTGGTGCTGGTTCTGATTACCCCTCAGGGCTTCTCCACCTCCCCCCTGCTCCTGAGGGGCAATTGGGGCCGGCAACCACCTCTCACACCTGCTGCCAGCGCCAGAGCCACTGCTCACACCCACTGCCGGCGCCGGCCCCACTCACACCTACAGCCATTGCCAGAGCTGCTGCTCGCACCCACTGCCAGCGCCCGGTGCTGGTCCTGATCACTCAGCACTGTCAGCAGATGCAAGCAACAGCTGCTGGCCCCGATTGCCCTGAAGGCTTCTCTTAACTCCCCTTGCTCCTGAGGGGCAATCGGAGGCCACCATGAGGGGCCGGGCAGAGACACAGAATATGGGCCGAGACCTGCCTCTGTGCCCACTGCAGCCTTGTGGCCCAGTTTCTTTCAAGATGCACAAATTCATGCACTGGACCCCTAGTCAGTATAAATAAAAGTCTAAGCAACCAGCCAGCTGGTAGCTATGACACGCACTGACCACCAGGGGGCATACAATGCATGAGTAGAAACCACAAGCATGGAAACATGGAACAGACTGATGAATCTCAGAGGGAAGGAAGGATGGGGGAGAGTTGGAAGAGATTAACCAAACATCTTAAATGCATACTAGAGGCCAGTGGCCTGAGCCCTCTAGCAATCTGGGAGCCCTCGGGGAATGTCGGAGAACCTGTTTTGGCCCCACCAGTACACTAATCCATGCACCAGACCTCTAGTGTAAGAATATAAAGAGGTCCTGAGATCCAAAGTGTGAGAAGCACTGATCTATAAACAGACTTCAGCAACCTTTGTTTTCTAAAACATGATGAAATCATTTAATTGGATCCTGACAAGACATTAAGGGTGAGTTAATTAAATTTTTGACCAAATATAGCAGGTTAATTTTTAAGTTGAAAATTTTGTATGGCCCTCAAATGATGTTATAAATATCCAAATGGCCCTTGGCAGAAAAAAAGATTCCCTACCCCTGCTCTAGATGGCTTCTGCTATCAAAGGAATAATGAAACAATCAGAATTGTATGTTTACCACACCTAACAATTTATTTTTTAAGTCTTTGCATTTCTTACCTGGTTATTTTCTTCATCATCAAATACAAAATCTTGCTGCATAACTTCATTGTCTAAATTAGTGCTGGCCACAGGTTCTGAGCAGTCTCTGCTTCTTTCACTGGCATTAATAACATCATCAGCAATATTAACCCTAGAAATGAAGATTAAAAAATCAGATCAGGTCAAATGTTGAATATGTAATGCCTTTAAAATAAACAATGATCTGAAACTTTTACTTATTAAAGAAAATACACCCTTTCCATAAAAATCCACTCTCTTTATCCTGCCCAAATTTCATTAAATGCTGAGCTTTTGTCTCTCCATGAGATGTTGTAAGGAATCTACCTTGTTTGTTATCCCTTTTGAAAATGAATGGTGCCCTTGCCAGTGTGGCTCATTTGGTAGGAGCATTGTTTCATGCACCTAAAGGTCACAGATTCAATTCCTGGTCAATGATCACATGCACAAGGACTGATATCAACCTCCTATCTCTGTAACCTATCTGTCTAGATCTCTGCTTGTTTCTCCTGGTGTGATCCTGCTGCAAAGAGGTCTAACTTTTTAAAAGTATTTTTCATGTAACATAGTCTGTAAAGGTAAGCTAACTACTTTATCTGATGTTCTGGGAGGAAAACCTGGCTGTGTTGGACTTAATAAACAATTTCAGAGATTTTCTATGTACATACATATATATAATACTAGAGACCCTGTGCCAAAATTCGTGCACAGTCCCTAGGCCTGGCTGGCAATCAAAGCACGAGCATCTGGCATGGAAGGGCAGGTCCATCTGACCTCTGGGCCCTGGGCAGCACCTGGGCCCCCACACACCTCCCTCCTCCTGAGTCCCCACACAGAGAAGCGGTGAGCATGACCGGCCACAGGACAGGGTTCAGTGTGGGCCTCTTGGCCACCCAGCAGCACCGCACAGAAGCCGCGAGGGCAGTGCACTCTCTCCCATCTGGCCTCGCAGACCAGCTACTGTGTGAACCCACGGGAGGCAGCGGCGGTCCAGCTCACCCAGAAGAGGCCACGCGGGTGCAGGGCGGGCTCCTCATGGGCGCCCAGCACCTGAGCACGGAGGTTCCCCAGTGCGCAAGGCCTGGCATCCAGAGGAGAGTAGCAGGTGCAGTGAGAGCGAGCTAGGCAGACAGCCTGTATTCTCACCACACCTCCGTCCCGTCACCCCACCCCCAGGTAGCTGGTGAGAGGTTGCAGCCCCCAGCCCAGACACTGCAGGAGGTTGGTCACTGCCACCCACCCCAGTTCCCTGTCCTAGCCTGGGGCCCAGCCCCGATCAGGCAATCAGGGCCTGTCGGCCTGGGGAAGGACTGGAAAGTTGCCCAGCAGGCCCCATCCGGCAATCAGGGCCTGCGGGCCAGAAGCTCCTGCTTTAAGCGTCTGCTCCCTAGTGGTTAGTGTGTGTCATAGCAACCAGTCATACTGTCTAACAGTCGCTTAGGGTTTTATATGTACTAGTATAGACTAGTATAGATAATTTACATACAGTCACTTTTCACACAAACTTCCAGAAATCTCTATGATAAGACCCCATTATTTAAATACAGTTTTTTAAAGATAACAAAACAACTTTATAACTCATAATAGCAGTAAAATGTTTTTTAAAATTTCTTACTGGTTATTAGATCCTTCCCCATCACAATTAATACTTCCTGCTTCATTATTACACACCATACTTTGCTGTTGTAAATTAAGATCATGATCTATGCTGCTCTGCAGATCAAAAAGGTGCTTTTCCACAGCTGTTCTAATTGTTCTGTCTAAAATGCTACAAAACAGAGCACATTTTAGTGAGATGCAGTCATCCTAACTACATATTTCATCACATAAACATAAATGTTAATGTGACCATTAAAACAAATTATTATGAATTTTAATGAGTAAGCAAGAGTGTAAAAAGAAATACATAGAAGGAATAAACAACATAGGATCAAATTTTAAAATGAACTTTGCCCAAATAGATATTATACAGGTCAATCTTAATGTCACTATTACCACTGAGGTGGGAAGGACCAGTGTCAATAATTTATCCTCACTACTATATAGTCACTTAAATAGACTTTTCAAAACTATGTTTATAAAGCAAAATAATTTACCTTGCTCAGTTAAATAAAAGAAAATGTAAGGGAATTGTTCCTATTTTTTATGTGAAGTCTATTTCTTTTTTTTTTCTTTTTTCTTTTTTCTTTTTTTTTTTTAAACACTGATTTGTTGTTCCACTTATTTATGCACTCATTGGCTGATTCTTATATGTTCCCTGAATGGGGATTGAACCTGCAACCTTGGTGTTCCAGATGATGCTCTAACCAACTGAGCTTACCTGGCTAGGGCCAAAGTCTACTTCCTCAAGAAAATAATAAAAAAGCTCTAACAGTTTTCTATCTTAGTGCCTTCTTCATTTGTTTCTACTACAGTACATAAACTACTAACTAGTTTCATTGTGTTATGTACAATCCTTCCTCTAAAGGAAGCACAATAAATACATGATTTTCATTTCTACAATTCAGCAATTTCTTTTTTAACTTTTGAATTGTCTTCTTTAAGTATAACTACTTACTCTGCAGAGGCTGGTAAGACGCTGGTGGGAGATATACGGGCACTGTAATCAAAGAAAGAAATTAGCTATAAAATTTTAAAATACTAAATGACTTCAAAATATGCTGAAAACTGCCACATTTGTACTACATTGACACAACCAGAAGAGCATGCAGTTAGTTTTATGTTCATCTCTAGCAGAGTATGATACTAAAAGATCCTTAAAAACATTCTCCTTCCTGTGTGTGTGTGGGGGGGGGGGGGGGGGAGGGAGGGGGGGGGGAGATGCCAGCTACTTCATCTGATACTCACTTGGAGAAACACTGACTTATTCCAAATCTTGAGGAAAAATTGACTACTGGCCCAATAAAAGTACCCATGTAGGATAGTGTGATGGTCTCAATACTGGCCCTATACACCTTGCCAGAAGTAATAGTATTTGCTATTTCTCAGAGGATGTTCTCAAGCAACAATCAGGAAAGGCAAAACCTAGCCGTTTTTACCTAAGTGGTTATCGAGTGTCGGCTCTCGGACTGAAGGGTTCTAAGTGTGATTCCGGTCAAGGGCATGTACCTTGGTTGCAGACTCGATCCCTGGCCCCAGTTGGGGCATTTGCAGGAAGCAACCAATGGATGTCTTTCTCATATCGATGTTTCTCTGTGTGTGTGTCTCTCCCTCTCCCTTGCAATTGTTAAAAAAAAAAAAAAAAAAAAAAAAAAATCCTCTAGTGAGGAATAATAAAAATAAATAAATTTGTGTTTTTAAAAAGAAATATATGTAAGAGGTTGCATTTTTTTTAAAAAAAGGTATCTATGCTGTAACTGAAATTTTCTTAGCAAGATTATTTTAAGTTTTCTTGTTTGATTTCATGGTTGAGTGAATCTACATCTAGAATAAAATGCTCAAAAGCTAAAGTTCTTTCAAATGAAATACTACCTTGTTGATGATGTAACACTATTTGTTTCCAGGATGTTTTCAGTCATCCTTAATTGTACCACCTCTGGCATGTCATTCGATTTTTCTGCTCCCTCTTCTGGAAGTTCTTCTATATGTTCCAGCTTTTCATCTTCCTCTTCCTCCTCAGAAAGTTCATTAACCTATAAAAGGAAACAGAGAATTAAAATTTCATGAAACTAGAAAAGAATAAAAAAGAAAATAAAAATTCATGAAACTGTTAATTAACATTATCTAAGATGTACTATTCTAAGAAAATTTTAAACAAAACTCACTTTTTACTTCATTTCCTAGGGCCAAAGATCAATGGAAAAATCCTTTGGTAGGGATTCACAAAAAAAAGCTTTCTCTCACCCCACACTTAACCTCAAAAGTTCTTCTGATTCTTGCCTTGTCAATTTGACCTTCCACTTATCAAGAGTCTATTCTGTTCATAAGTTATTCTGAACCTGCCCAATATATATGCAGCTACTTCGACTCCACTTAAGGAAAACCCTCGTCCATACTTCCGTCTCTTCTTTCTTTGACTGCTATCATTCCCCTCTCTCGGGTCTTATGAAATGCCTGCTCTCCATACTCCGGCTTATGGAGAATGCTGCTCCCTGCCTTCCCAAATGTATACAGAAACATAATTATCACCTACATCTTCAAAGCATTCTACTGGATTCGCATTCATTTAAGGACCCCACGTCTACTGACTCTGGGCCATTTTTCAAATACACCCTATTCATCATATCCAGTCCTCTCTTCTCTCTCTCTCTCTCTCTCGTCTCATACTATTACTAAAAGTATCTACTACGTTAAAAAGACTCTAACAGCCAACTAGTTTCATTAATAGGCTGAAACTCCAAAAGAAGAGAGCACTAGACAAACTTTCTTCCTTCCCTCTTTTCCTCCTTCCCCTCTTTCTCTCTCTCTCCCACACCCACATCTCTCTTAAAAAAAAAAAAAAAAAACTGCCCCAGCTGGTTTGGCTCAGTGGATAGAGTTGGCCTGGGGACTGAGAAGGCCTGGGTTCAATTTCAACCAAGGGCACATGCCCAAGTTGCAGGCTCAATGCCCAGTAGGGGCATGCAGGAGGCAGCCAATCAATTATTCTCTCTCACCACTGATGTTCCTATTGCTTCCCTCTCTCCTTTCCTCTCTGAAATCAATAAAAATATATTTTAAAACTTTTTTAATCAATAAATATATTTTTAAAAATACAAAAATACTAATGCCATACATGTGAGATAGATATATTTCAGTATACATTAGGAAACTGCAGAAAAGAAATATCAGAGAACTACCCTATATAATAAAAGCCTAATATGCTAAGTGTCCAGTCGTCCAATCAGCCATTCAACCAATCAAAGTGTAATATGCAAATGATATGCTAATGTCGCTCAACAGCTCCTAATGACGTGCACTGACCACCAGGGGGCAGACAACCAGTCAATCAGTTGTTATGACGGGCATTGACCACCAGGGGGGCAGACACTGATGATTGGGACTGAGCGAGACAGGCCAGACACACCCTGGAGCCCTCCCACAGTCCCTCTCCAGCTGGCCAACCTCCCAACTGACCACCATGGGGCAGATGCTCAACGCAGGAGCTGCACTCTACTTTGGTGGTTAGTGCACTCCCACAGCCAACCTTCTGTGATCTCGTGCCCCCACCCTCCCACTCCCAGGCAGTCCCCTGATAGGCCTCAATTGCTGATCAGGCCAAGGGACCCCACATGTACAAATTCATGCACCAGGCCTCTAGTACCACAATATAGAGCATAATTAAGGATACCCTGAAGACTTCATAGTCAAGATAAACATTAGGTCAAATTGGCATCATCTTTTATTGATTGGAGAGAGAGAGAGAGAGAGGAGGGATAGAGAGAGAGAGAAACATCAATTTATTCCACATATTTATGCATTCATTCATTCATTCTCATATATCCCTAACTGGGGGGTCAAACCCGCAACCTTAGCATATTCTAATTAACTGAACTATCCAGCCATCATATCACATCAATGTTTCTCTCTCTCCCTTCCTCTCTAACATTCAACAAAAATATTCACCCTGGCTGGTGTTCTCAACAGTTAAGAGCATAGGGCATAGGCCATGCACTGAAGGGTCACAGGTTCCACTATCTGAGTTGCAGATTTGATCCCTGTCTTGGTCAGGGCATGTGAGAGGGGGAACCAATTGATATGTCTGTCTCTCTCTCCCCCCATCCTTACCTCCCTTTTACTCTCTCTGAAAATCAATGGAAAAAACACTCGGGTGAGTTTTAACAAAAAATAATTATTTTTTTAAAACTTTTTAAAGAGTCTTGGTTCTTTAAAAAAAAAAATGCTTACATGAAAAAAACATGAAAAACTAAGGAAAATATAAACCCCAAATATTAATTAAACTTATCCATAAAAGCTCACAAAAGTATAGGAACTCTTTTAAATAAAAGCTGGGCTAAAATAAAATTCCTAATTCATAAGAAAATGAGAGACATCTGTAATACTGTTAACAATAAAATAAAATTTAAAAGTTAAATAAAAACAGAACAAAACAAGCATCTTAATTCATATAATCAGAGCCAAGACCTATAAAAATTAATGAAAATCTGTATGATTTTCAAGAGATGCTGCTTGCCCTAGCTAGTTTGGCTGAGTGGATAGAGTGTCAGCCTGCATATTGAAGGGTCCCAGGTTCGATTTCAATCAAGGGCAATGCCCCAGTTGTGGGCTTGATTCCCAGTAAGGGATATACAGGAGGCAGCTGATCAATGATTCTCTCTTATCATTGATGTTTCTATTTCTCTCTCCCTCTCCAAAATCAATAAAATGTTTTGTTTTTAAATAAATGCTTCTTTATAATCTAAGAGCAAATAGAACAACCCAAATGTTCACCATGGGTGGGAAGTTATCAACCACAGACCTTGTATGCATAGATACATAAGCCATGGACCCAGACAACAGGGTGGTGAAGAACTGGGGCGGGGGCAGCCAGGGGCTGGCTGGAGGGGGTCAATGGGGGAAACAGGGAACTTATTGTACTTTCAACAGTAAGGAATTACTTTTTTAAAAATAATGATCCTATATAATAAAAAGCTAACATGCAAATTGAACAAAGGGCAGAATGACCAGTCGCTATGACATGCACTGTCCACCAGGGTGCAGGAGTTCAATGCAAACGCTGCCCCCGGTGGTCAGTGCGCTGCCCGGGGGGTGGGGGGGAGTTGGCACTGCTCAGCCAGAAGCTGGGCTCATGCTGGTGAGTGCAGCGGTGGTGGCAGGAGCATCTCCCATCTCTGCAGCAGCGCTAAGGATGTCCAAGGGCTCCTGGACTGCAACAGAGCACAGGCTGGGCTGAGGGGGACAACCGCCCCCCCCTGCTAGTGCACAATTTTCGTGCACCAGGCCTCTAGTAATAAATGAAAATAATGTGACCATATAATTTATTATCTAATCCTGGATATATTAATAAAACTAAAAATAATAAAATGAAATAAACTTGAATATATTTTAAAGTAAAAAGAGAAGCTACTAAATAATATTACATCAGAAAGCAGATATAAACCAGGACTATTCTGAAAAAACTGGGATGTACAGTCACCTTTGAAGTGGGCACTGGCACTATAAGTCAAATATGATATCTTATATACTCACACAATAGGAAAGTACACAGATATAAAAAATATATATATGTTCTCTATATTCCAATAGAAAAGATCTCCAAGGTATACTGTTATCTAGTTCAAAAAACCAAAAAACCAACAAGGTACAGAATAGTGTGTATGGTATGCTACTTTCCTGTTTAAAAAAACTGCAAAATAAAAATATTTACTTATATTTGCATGAAGAAATTCTGGAAAAATACTTTTTTTTTTTAAATGAGGGAAAGGGGCTGAAACCGGTTTGGCTCAATGGATAGAGCGTCGGCTTGGGGACTGAAAGGTCCCGAGTTCGATTCCGGTCAAGGGCATGTACCTTGGTTGCGGGCATATCCCCAGTAGGGGGTGTGCAAGAGGCAGCTGATCGATGACTCTCTCTCATCGATGTTTCTAACTCTCTATTCCTCTCTCTTCCTCTCTGTACAAAATCAATAAAAATATATTTTTTAAAAAAATAAATAAATGAGGGAAAGGGGTGAGTATGGGTTAGAGAAATATATTTTACTTTTTTTTTTTAACCAATTGGACAATTATTCATTGAAAAAAAATATATATATAACAGCCCCAACCCATACCCAAATAACTTAATAAAGGCTTGCTTAATAAATAATTTCACTGAAATGCAAAAGAAAAATTTCCACATAGAATTAAATAATAAATTCTAAATCTAAGTCTGAATTAATGTGACTTTAAAATAAATTACAATTACTCAGCATCGATATTCTCATTTCATAAAGGAGAAAGATATTTGTACAATCTCAACCAAGGCATAGCAGTAACAACAAAATAAAAGGTAGCCTGAGAAACAGATTTTAATGTTCAAGTTACAAACAAAGTAAAAAATTTATCTGCAACCTAAACTTACTCTAACGCTTCTCAATGACAATGATTGTACTGCTATACTGAGTTGCTACTTTAACCAAGAAAAACTTTATTTACTTAAGAGTTTGAATGAACTTTGTATTGAATCTTTGTCTACCTTCTACTTCTTACCCTCTGCCTACATTCCTCTATGCTAGCAGTTTCTTTGCAAAGACAAACACACACACACACACACACACACACACACACACACAAAACCATTATTCTTACAAAATACACAAAGCTTAAGTTAACAGAAGAAAAAACACAAAGAAAAAATAAACATACAAAATCTCTATATATTCTGGTTTCAATGCCTTTCCCATATTACCCAAATTAAGAACAAGTTGTTCAGAAAAAATATCACATTCAGCTATTACTTAGATGTAGATGATTCCATATAATAACCAAGTGCAGATCTTCCAATTTAGTCCTTAAAATTCCACCAGCCCTAACCAGTTTGGCTCAGTGGATAGAGCGTAGGCCTGCAGACTCAAGGGTCCCAGGTTCAATTCTGGTCAAGGGCATGTACCTTGAATGCGGGCACATACCCAGTAGGGAGTGTGTAGGAGGCAGCTGATCAATGTTTCTCTTTCATTGATGTTTCTAACTCTCTATCCCTTTCCCTTCCTCTCTGTAAGAAATAAAATTTTAAAAAATTCCACCAAAGTTTGTACCAAGCCTTTGAGAGCAATTATTTTTTTTAAAATTCTTCCTCCAAGTAGAATATTTAAAATATTCTTACCTGTTCAGTAATTGAACTCAAATCATTAGATGAAAAGTCTTCCTCTTCATTTTCAAAAAACTCATAGTAATTTTCCAGAAGTCCAGCCATTATCCTGCTCATTATTTCTTGTTCTTTCAGATCTTCCACATCTGTGTAAATGCTAAGAATAAAAGTCCAAACTGAATTGAGAGTTCTTAAATCAATCACAGGTAAAAAGTCAGAAGACAACCAATGAGTCATTTTATAATCTTGAGCAATGTCATCATTCTGTGCCTCAGTTTTCCCATCTGTAAAGCCTACCTAATTTGTACCCTGTTCAAAAAATGCTAGGAAGATTAACCAGATCTAGTATAAAAATAATGGTGCATCAAGCAACCCATGATTCTTGGGAGACAGCATAATGATTCTATTCCACAAACTTTTTAATTAAACAAAAATGATGAAAGAACTTACTGGAAGACATCTGGACCAAAGACAGCAGCCAAAGAGTTTGCAGACCAAATTTCTTCATGATGTGATGCTACATTGGCTAAAAATCTACACAGAAACTTTAACAAACTGTAATTAACAGATGGAAGCTGTTGCAAGAGGAACCTCAACTTTCTTCCAAATTCATCTTCGTTATTATAATCTATAAAACATAATGACAGGTGTTTTCAATGAAGCAAAAGCAACGCTCAAACACTGTGCCAGGTTCACATTACTCCACCCACATCACCTTTTTTCTGTTAACAATTCAAAACCTCTTCACTTCCTCTACTAGAGGCCAAATGCCCTCAGGGTTTGCATTTCACTTATTAAGTGGAAAAGAGGAGTGGAGAAGGAACTCAAGCCTTTAATTGTTGAAGGATGTTTTCCTCATCTATTACTCACTGGCCCCAATTCTCTAATTTTTTTTTAATTCTCATCATATTGTCTCTTGCATGGCTGTACCAATATTTCCAAACTAGTGTCAATTATAAATCAAAATACACTGACCAATACCAGTCAAGTACTAGTGAGTACTAGTCAAGTACTAGTGAGCAAAGAGAAGCAATTTAACCCTAGCTGGTTTGGCTCAGTGGATAGAGTGTTAGTCTGTGGAATGAAGGGTTCCAGGCTCAATTTCGGTCAAGGGCACACGTCCAGATTGCAAGTGCGATGCACACAGGAGACAGTCAATCAATGATTATCTCTCTCTCTCTCTCCCTCTGCTTTTCTTTCTGAAATCAATAAAATATATTTTTATTTTATAAAAAGAGAGAAGCAATCTAACCCGATGATAATGTCATACTTTTGACTTGAACAAACGGGGAAACAAAGGAGTGACTTTCTTCTCCCTTGACATCCCAAAATGAACAATCAACATCTTTGGGAACACTAACAGAACTAAATAAAAAGGAATTCCATTTCTCATGTGTTTTTCTCCTCTGAGCTGGTGTTGGTTTCTGTTATGCAAGTGAATTTTCAACTAACAGAAGTAGGCCGTTTTTATCATGTCAAACATGCCAGGGTTGCGGGCTTGTTGCCTGATGTGGGTGGGGCATGCAAAATGCAGCTGATCAATGGTTCTCTCTCATCATTAATGATTCTGTCTCTCTCTCCCTCTCCCTTACTCTATGAAATCCATAAAAGTTCATATTTTTAAAGTAAATAAAAATAAACCCAATTTAAAAAAATATTTTTCTTCAGGTTAAAATTAATTTTAAAATTCTTGGTTGAAAAACTCTTAATAGGTTATGATCACGATAGCAATTCTGTGGGGTGATTGATCACAGGGGCCCCAGATCGATAGCCTGCAGAGGGAGGCCCTACCCACCTGCCACAGTGCTGCCAGCCAGGTGGCCTGGGCCTCCCCCTGCGGGATGATCGTGGGGCGATGGTTGGGCCCCCCAACCAATCACATCACACCTGCCGTGGCTGGCCTGGTGCCAATGTATGTCATAGTGTGGTCATCTGGAAGATCGTCCAGATGGTCGTTCTGCTGTTTGGTCGTTCAGTTGATTGCATATTATACTTTTATTATTATAAATGTTACTGTCATACTTTTAAATGAATATCAATTAAAATGACAATCCTAGTGACAAACAGCCTCTGATAGTCTCAATGAGTCAATGACTGTATTACCATTTATGATGGGGTCTCTCTTTTCCCAATCCAACAAGGAAAGAGAGATGATCCGGTTCTTCGAGTAGAGGGGCTGGGGATTGAGGAAATATGAAAGAAAGAAACAAGATACAAAATGGAAGGGAAAAGCTGAGAACCGGGTAGATGGCAGTCTTCTGAGGGAAAGACAGAGACCCAGAGCCCATACAGCTCTGGGTCATTTATATCCCAAACACCAAAAGATAAAGGGAGCTTGGGTGGACCCAGGTCCTATTGACTCCCTCATTCCTGATGCTAGCCTAAATTTACATATCAAAGTCCACTCATAAAGGTAAGAGTCAGTGCTGATAACACATCTGCCTTTTTGCTAAGATGTGTATCCAAGATGTGGCTTTGCCTGTCGCCAGGGTTTCAGCTGACAATAATTAAAGAATGCCCATGTGCCTTTCCAGGGGGCCCTCTGCACCATTAAATTTCATTCCAATTATTCTTTTATAAATTTTCATTCAAGACTTAATATTATCTGATTCTTGAAACTTTGAAGACTTGTTTACAATTCAACTAAAACAGGGAACATAAAACCCTATCACTATAAAGCAAAAATGACTCTGAAGTCATAAAAAGAGCTTAGAAAATTCTTAACACATCAGTCACGAAGGATAATATTTTCTTCCTTTTTACAGCAGAATAATATTCCATTGTGTAAATGTACCACAGCTTTTTTTATCCACTCATCTAGTATTTATAACTTCTTTTGTTTTGTTTTTTTGTTTTGTTAATCCTCACCCAAAGATGTTTTTTCATTGATTTTTAGGGCGAGTGGAAGAGAGGGGAAAAACAGAAACATCGATGTGAGAGAAACACATTGCTTAGTTGCCTCCTGTGCACACCCCGACCAAGGCCCAGGCCAGGGAGGAGCCTGCAACCAAGGTATATGCCCTTGACTAGAATCAAACCCGGGACCCTTTGGTCCAACAGGCTCTATCCACTGAGCCAAATCAGCTATGGCTATAATTTCTTAACATCACAGAATTTCTGTAGAAGCTCCAATTCTAAGAAATAAAGAGATTCCATTACACAGAGAGAAAAGCCAGAAAAAATTTTTTTTAATATTCAAGAAATATATAATACTAAATGCCATCTTTATAAAGTTTCCTATATAACCAAACATATCACTCATTATGTACACATGAATACCGCTTGGCTATAGGAACACAAGCATTTCCTCACTTCTTGGTTCTTTTACCTTTCTGCCTATCACCACCTTTACTTTTCTTGTCCCTATTCCTTTCCAGCTGGGCCCTACTTTTAGTCACCACCAAAAAACGCACCCAACAAGCACAAATTTTTTTTTCTTTATTTAGCTTGGAGCCTAATGTACAATTTGGTATTTTCTTTCTTTCAGGCATATTTTAAACCTAGAATCAAAGTTGTCTTCTGATTTTTGCTAGAAAGTTCTTTTTTTTTTTTTTTTTAATATATTTTATTGATTTTTTACAGAAAGGGAGAGAGAGAGAGCTAGAAAGGTCAATGAGAGAGAAACATCGACCAGCTGCCTCTTGCACACCCCCTACCGGGATGTGCCCGCAGTCAATGTACATGCCCTTGACCGGAATCGAACCTGAGACCTTTCAGTCCGCAGACCGACGCTCTACCACTGAGCCAAACCGGTTTCGGCAAGATTTTTGCTAGAAAGTTCTATCAAGCCAGGAATAAATATCCTGTAATAACATCACCATTAAGCAATACCACTGGCTATTATTGGACACTCTGCTACACTTATCACCTTAAATGTTATTTTTTCTTTCTTCTTTCCCTATCCTCTTACTCCTTGTTCTTATCTCCTGCCTTTCCTCCTCTTAAACCAGGGGTCCTCAAACTTTTTAAAGTGGGGGCCAGATCACGGTCCCTCAGAGAGCTGGAGGGCCAGACTATATGAACTACTAATTCCTACGGTAACACCTCGGCTGCGCTCACTGCCCAAAAAACCTGGCGGGCCGGATCAGACTCCTCTGCGGGCCGCATGTGGCCAGCGGGCCGTAGTTTGAAGACCCCTGTCTTAAACCATTATCTTAGACCAATTATAAAAAGTAAATGTTCCACGGGAATCTGATAAGTTGCCATTCTTGACTAGACCAAAAAGCCCACATCCCCAAATGGGCACATAAGAAATGAATCTTAGAACTACTATAATTACTGCTTATACATCAAGATTTCTAAAGATAAGGACTTTGAAATTAATGTTAAATGGCTGGTTGATAAGAATCAAATTTTGTTACCTTGAGAAAGCTGCATCAAGTGAATATGCAAACTGCCAGGGATAACAGGTTCAGGAAGTTCTTGAAGGAAAAACCTAAGAAGACTAATAGCTGAGGGAACATCTGCTTCCTTAACCAAATCCACTTCTTCTCCACTGTCGTATCTCTGCCGAAGCCACTCCACTGTCTCAGCATTTCCATTGACTTGAAAAAGTCCTCGTTGCTCCAGACCTCCTACATTAGTTCAAGACAAAATTAAATAAGCTTCAACTTCAATTACTTGATCATATATTCTCCAATCAACTGAAAATATTCAGACTTTTGGAAAGCCATTCTCTTAGCTCCCCTGACTGGGCTAAACCCCTTCAAATTATACACCTAGAAACATACTAACTTTGTCTGTCCTGAGGGATATTCTACTTCATCCCACCCCCTATTTTCTTAATATAATTTTATTGACTTCAGAGAGGAAGGGAGAGGGAGAGATAGAAACATCAATGATGAAAGAGAATCATTGATCGACTTCGTCCTTCACGCTCCCTAGTGGGGATCAAACTCCCAACCCAGGCATGTGCCCTAATCTCCTGATTCATAGGTCAAAGCTCAAAAATTGAGCCACACCAGCTGGGCTATCCCACCCGATATCCATTAAAAATATTCCTAATATTTCCCACACACTAAAATGCTCTATATTGGGCATTTCTGAGTATAAAACACACTAAAATATTTTTTTTAAAAAAAAACAAAACAAAAAACAAAAAAAAAACTTCTATTGTTTTTCCTCATTATATTTTGGACTTTCTATGCTAAAAAAAAAAAAAAAAAATTTCAAGATCAAAAAGGGATAAGTTGTGTTTATTAAAACAAGGCTAGCCCTCAAAGTAAGGAAATGTATACCATGTTCCTCAATATAGTCCACAACGTGGCGGACTATGAATGGAACCTCATTGTCTGGATGTCCTCCCTGCTGCAGCTCATCAAGTGGAATTCCAAATATTTTGTTAGCAAGAACGGAGTTGCAGTTACTCAAGGAAGGGGAGGAGCTCTTCCTCATATCTTTTTTGCAGCCAGAAATCAAGCTGTCTTTTCTGCCAAATGAAAAACAACAAAAAAGACTATAATGATTAAAAGGTGGCAATATGACTAAATACATTGAAGAAAAAGGCTTTACATCTCAGTGTGTTCTCATCTATTAAATATGTTTCAATTATCAGGCTCACACTAGTATGTTCTACAAATAAAGTTCAATATAATCACCTAAGCATTTTCTCTACTATGCAGGGTTAGGTCTAAATACTAGCACTTGCATATTTATCAAACAATGGCAAAGTTGGTCATTAAACTTAGCAAAGGACATTAATGTCCTAAAGAAGAATTAAAGGGCAAATTTGGGTCAAAGATGACCTTTACTAACCAAGTTTATTAATGTCACAGATAAGAAGCCAAATCCAATCATGTCTGGACTCTCTTATATGAAATTCATATAATCGATTCATTCATAAGCACCCAAATATAAGAGAATCACTTTTACAAGTGATTCTTTTACAAAAATCACTTTTGTAAGTAATGGGCTAATACAATAAAAACAAGATTAACCAGTTCTTATTTCTACATGACAGATAATGTCTTTATAAACACAGGAAATTTTTCAGTTCTAGACATTAACCTTCAATGAGAATATTATCAATCCTGTTTCATAATTACTCAAAAAATCTGCACAGCACAGAAAAACTAAGTTATTAGTCTTAACTTTGTAATTGTGATCAGTAAAGAGGCAGTAGGGAAAAAAAATGTTTCTAATATCTAAAACATCAAAAACCAATCCCAAGAAAAGTTCATTTTCTAAAAGAAACATATTACTATATGTGGGAAAGGAGTATTTTTAAAAGAAATAAGGGGGATAAGTGGTGATGGAGACTTGACTTGGGGTAGTGAACACACAGTACAGTGTACAGATGATGTGTTGTGAACTGTGCATCTAAAACCTGTACAATTTGGTTAACCAGTATCACCCACTAAGTTCAACAAAAAATGAAGGAAAAAAAGCTTTTTCAAAAGTTAATAATGAACAAAATGATACAAACTGGGCTTTTTCATCACCCCAGAGAAACAACTCCTTCTGTACTACAAGAGAATGATAACAAAGCAAAAAAATTTAGTCTGTTCAATACTCTGAATTTTTTAAACATTATATATATTTTTTTTTTTTAATTTATTTCAGAAAGGAAAGAAGAGAGAGATAGAAACATCAATGATGACAGAGAATCATTGATCGACTGCTCCTGCACACCCCCTACTGGGGATTGAGCCTGAAATCTGGGCAGGATCCTTGACCTCCTGGTTCATAGGTCGATGCTCAATCACTGAGCCACACCTGCCAAGGGATATTCTGAAGTTTTTACCAAAATCAAGTCCTTATATACAGTGAGTCCCTCCAAAATGTATACCCACTTTAACAGCTGATAGCTTAATTTTGAAAATAAAATGTCATTTAATAGACACTGCCTTTATAATTATTTAAAGTGTATACATACATTTTTGGGGGGACACCCTATTGATGTACCCACTGGATCAAGAAAGTGTCACAACATGACTAGGAAATGAATCCACCCAACATATAAGAACAGTAGACATTAACTTAGGAACAGCAAAATGCCGTAAATTTAAATAGTTTTAGACACATAAGATCCATTCTTCAACATATCTGGTACCAGCTAATGACTACAAAAACCTCAAATTAATAATCAAATAGCAGTAATAATAAGTAAACTCCAAAATCTCTGGGGATGATTACCATTTTGAAAAACTTACCTTTGAGTACTTAAACACCTAAGTTTAAAAAACGAATTCTGCACCAGCTACCCTCACTGAGCAAGCATTCTTTTGTCATTTATGGCTGTTTGAGATTATGGCAGAAGATCAGCCTGTAGTTCCTCATTGAAGAAACGCAGAACTCGATCAGTACTTCAGCAATTAATCTAGAAGAAAAAAAACAATTCTTTTAATTTCCTATAACATCTTTAACTGTGAGAAGAGACTAGAATAAGCTGTGAGGTTCGTTTAGGAAGGTTCCTATACTGAAAGGCATTCTTCTGCCTAAGAAATGTATCTGTGACCTATTTAGAGGCAAAATCTTGCACAAAGTTTAAAAGTATGATAGCTAACCAGGGTAAGAATGTTTCTGCTAAAAATAAAGGAACTGCACAGGAGAATCTTTGGCAGCACACATTTTCAGAGATTATACTGTTCAAATAATTCATTTTCCTCACTGGACCCACATTTGCATAGACACCCCACCCAGTTCCATTCCATCCATATATACTCAGAACAAAACATGGAAACATTTTCAGATCAAAAAATGAAAGATAATTTTAAGCTTGAAACTTCACTTTCTTACTTTATTCTTTTCTTTGTATACAACATTTTGTTAGCAAGAACTAGTTATTTGAGCTTTCTGATTTGGAGAGGTAATAGCACATGTTAGACAAGAGCAATTAATAGAACCAGAAGGGCATGCAGTCAAATATCAACTCCACCATTCTGTAGATGTGACCCTGAACAACTTCCATGTCCCTAAGCCTGGGTTTCCTTATATAACACTACACACTTGTTAAGTTTAACTGAGATAATGCATGCATGTAATACATAGAGAATCAGTTTCCATTCTCTTCTTTAAATAATATTAAAAGACTATAAAATAGGCTGGAGAGAGAGAGGAAGAAGGGAAAAACCTGTTTAGCAATGTTTAATCACCTGTGAATCCTCGTAATCTATTTTAAAATCTTTTAATAAGCTCAGTAAACTACACTGAAGCATTCTGCTTAAGAAACGTTCAGGGTTCAGGTAAAGCAGAAAAGCAGAAGAGTATTATCATTTAGTGCAGTTTTGAGGGGAAGGAAAACCACATTCCCACAACAAATCTTTTTTTTATATGTATTTTTATTTCAAGAGGAAAGAAGAAGGAATGATAGAAACATTGATGGGGGAGAATCATAAACTGGCTGCCTCCTCCTACACATCCCACACTGAGGATCAAGCCTGAAATCTGGGCATATGCTCCGACTGTGGATCAAACCATGACTTCATGGTTCATAGGTCAGCGCTCAACCACTGAGCAACACCAGCCAGGCTCACAACTAATCTTTAGTAGATGATTACTTCCAAAACTCCCTGAAATGCCTGCTAAAATGTGTAGTCTTATTCATCTGAGTAAACAACTTCAAAGTTTCAAAGTTACAATCATCCCTCCCTCAATATCGACAGGGAATTTGTTATTCCTCCTCAGATAGGAAATCTGAAGATGCTCAAGTCCCGTATATAAAACAAGAGGCCTGGTACACGAAATTCGTGCACAGATGCAGACCCTAGGCCTGGCTAGTGATCAAAGCACAAGTGTCTGATGTGGAAGGGCAGGTCCCAGTTGACTTCTGGGCCCTGGGGAGCACCTGGACCACTGAACCCCACACGCCCCCCTCTGCCTGAGTCAAAGCGCCCACACAGAGAAGCAGTAAGTACTACCGGATGCCGCGGGCCAGGGCACAACGTGGGCCTCTGGGCCTCGCAGTGGTGTTGCACGTAAACCGGCAGGCAGCACACACTCTCCCAGCAGGCCTCGGGCTCTGGTTCCTGCGCAAACCCATGGGGAGCCCGACCGGCCCCTGCGGTCCCAGTGACTGCAGCCGGGCCACCCAGAAGAGGCCACACAAGCTGTGATCGGAGCCTGCAGGCCAGAGGGGAGGGACCAAGAGATGGTCAATGTACCTCATGGAGATTGGTCACATGGTCGTTCTGGTCGATATGCTTATGGTTTGCTGGCCTTTTATTACATAGGATTGTTTAGGGAATAATGACAAGGAAAAAAGCCTGTACATATTCAGTACCAAGCATCATAAGCCTAACTATATGTTAAGTACATGGCAGCAACAAAAAAGTTTTCTCCTAAATACTTTCCATTCACATCTGGATTGAATGCATGAATGAGGAACCCACAGATAGAGAGGGTCAATTATATTGAAGATCCTTTAAAGAAGTTAACTTCAGAGACAAGCTGTTTAATGAACTTACAATTCAGCTTGATGCCATCATAACACAAAGAAAAGGGGGATTTGCTTGATGTACAATAAATGAAGACTCATTAGAAGAGTGTGTCAGAAGCAAATTACATATAATCACTAAAATGGCTACTCATTTAGTGTCCTTAGTGAAATCAGAAACCAGTTATCTCATCCTGTGTTCTCTACTACTCCCAGCCTCTAACTAGACAATGTGAAAAGCATCTTTCCTAAGGTGACACTGGATAGGAATCTATGAATTCGTCATTAAAAAGATCCTTACTACAAGAAAAACAAAAGCAGAAATTTTTCAGCTATTGAGTTTTTCTCCTGAAGAGCATTGACAATGAAGATGAAAACATAAGTAGCTAATATTAAATGAGCAGTTCCTGTGTGCCACACAGTTCATGCCCTTTACATGTATCACACAGCTCATGCACTTTACATGTATTAATCGGGTATTATTCTTTTAACCCTTATTTTAATGAGACATTGCTTAGAGATTTATCAATTTACCCACAGTAATCCCAACTGTTAAGGGTCAGAGGCAGAATCTGAACCCAGACAGTTTGAACTGGGTTCAAATTCTGGCTCTTAAAGTCCTTGTTCTTAATCACTATACAAGTTAAAGTACCATAGAATCTCACATTTTATCACTCAAACTGGCCACAAAACATTACATACATTTTAGGAGGTCACTTACCCTATCTTGCTGAAAGGTAATTTAATGAGTGCCATTAGTGGCAAGCCCTACTAGTCAATGATTATTCACTTGAGACCTTTATATAGAGCACACTATTGAGGGCATTCAGACTGCAGTGGCCCAAAATATTTCTTCAACTACAAAATAGTTTTTTACATTACTTAGTCCTGTTCCAGTCCCCTTTACAGAACTTAAATCATGTAAATATTCCTTCCACATCTGTAGTGAGTTGATTTTTAGTGGCCCCAAAAATCTCATGTCTACCTAGAACCTCAAATGTGACTATTTGGAAACAGGATATCTCTCTCTCTCTCTCTCTCTCTCTCTCTCTCTCTCTCTCTCTCTCTCTCTCTCTCTCTCTTTAATATATTTTATTGATTTTTTACAGAGAGGAAGGGAGAAGGATAGAAAGTCAGAAACATCAATCAGCCACCCCTACTGGGGATGTGCCTGCAACCAAGGTACGTGCCCTTGACCGAAATCGAACCCGGGACCCTTGAGTCTGCAGGCCAACGCTCTATCTACTGAGCCAAACCGGTTTCGGCTGGAAATAGGATCTTTTTATACGTAATTAATTATCTCAAAAATGAAATCATCCTAGTTTTAGGGTGAATCCTATATCCAATGACTGGTGTCCTTATAAGATGACAAGACACAAACAAAAAAGGAGGAAGAAAATTAAGTTCTTGAGAAACCAAGATGCCGGCATAAGTAAACACCTGAACTTGTTGCCTCACACAACCACTTCAAAACTACAACTAAAAGACAAAACGGACTTCATCCAGAATCACAGGAAGGCTGGCTGAGTGGAAATTCTACAATTAGAAGGAAAGAGAAAAGCACATTGAGATTGGGAGAAGGTATGGAAGTAAACTGCAGAGGTACAGAGGCCCGCACACACAGGAGAGGGCTAGCAACTGAGTACAGTTGTCTTTCTCAATCGAAGGGAGACACAAGCTCCCGACTGCTCTGAACTCCAGTACCAGGTGAGACTCTGGAGACTCAGACTCCAACGGGGAGAAACTGGACTGTCTGGCAGCAGGCGAAACTCTAGGGCAGCTTTCTCTCAGAGGTGTCTGCTGCGATTATCAAGGGACACTGAGACCCAGGGACTCCTAGGGCAGGGCTGAGGATCAGCTATTGATGTTTGCTCCACCTGTGGATTTCCTGAGATCCCTTCCTACCCAAGCTGTGTGCAGAGGCTTTTGCATATGAATGTCTTGGCCCTTTACAACCTAAAATTACCTAACAAACTGCAGGTGGGTCAGAGAGACCCAGAACATCCAAAAGAAGGCCCAAGGCCCCACAGCAGCTTGCACTGCTTCACAGCTGGGCCTCATCAGGGCACCTCCAAATCCCAAACAAAAAGGAATCTGCAGATCTCTCTGTACCTCCTGTTGGGTGGCCTCAGGCAGAGGCTAAATTAGCACCTCCTAAGAGATCCAAGAGCCAGTTACCCAATAGTCAGAGTGGGACCATCCAGCTTACAACTCCTCAGATCCATAAGAGACACACTCAGGGGGCAGACTCAGTGAGCACCAAAGCTCCACTGAAGCTAGTCTTGCCCCATGAGGGTGTCTCCAGCACAGAAGTTCTCCCATCATAAACACATCTGATTCTCACAGCCAACTGGCCTGGAGGTCAATTCCTCCCTGTGATACCAACAACAATCAAGGCTTAACTACAACAAGACTGTGCACACAAAGGGGTGCACCAAGAGTGTCCACCTCAGGTAACTGGAAAGGCTGAGCCACTGGCCCATATAGGACACCTAGCACACAAAGCCACTCTATCAACACAGGGAAGCAGCCAAAATGTAGAGACAAAGAAACAGGTCACGGAAGAAATGGAGGAAAGCAAACTACTGGATATAGAGTTCAAAACCATGGTTATAAGGTTTTTCAAGAATTTTCTAGAAATCACCAATAAATTTAGAGAGACCTTCGAGGATATGAAAAAGGACCAACTAGAAATTAAACATACACTGACTGAAATAAAGAATAATATACAGAGATCCAACAGCAGATTAGAGGATCGTAAGACTCAAGTCAAAGATTTAAAATATGAAGAAGCAAAAAACACCCAACCAGAAAAAAGAATCCAAAAAGTTGAAGATAGTGTAAGGAGTCTTTGGGACAACTTCAAATGAACCAACATCAGAATTATGGGGGTACCAGAAGGAGAGAGAGAACAAGATACTGAAAACCTATTTGAAGAAATAATGACAGAAAACTTCCCCCATCTGGTGAAAGAAATAGACTTACAAGTCCAGGAAGCACAGAGGACCATACCAAGACACATCATACCGGTAATTAAAATGCCAAGGGCAAAAGACAAAAAGAGAATCTTAAAAGCAGCAAGAAAAAAAAAGTCGATTATCATTTTATACATAAAGCAACCTATAATAAGACCAGTCAGTATCTGCCGCCCTAACCTATTTGGCTCAGGGGATAGAGTATCAGCCTACAGACTGAAGGGTCCCAGGTTCGATTCCAATTAGGGCATGTGCCTTGGTTGTTGTGGTCACATCCCCAGTAGGAGGTGTGCAGGACGCAGCTGATCAATGTTTCTCTCTCATTTATGTTTCTAATTCTCTAACCCTCTCCCTTCCTCTCTGTAAAAAAAAAAATCAATAAAATATATTGACTTTTTAAAAGATGGAATAGTTTGTCTCCCTCAATGTAGCCATTTATTCACATAAATGTCCATTAATTTAAAAAAAAGAACAGTATATGCCAAGATAAATGACATTTTCATGTGAAAAAGTTCTACCTTCAAACTCAATAGAAATAAAGTTGCTTTGTCCAAAATGCTTTTGACAAAATAGGATACAATTTACATAGAGAAGTTTAAAAGAGCTACCTCAAAATTGCTAAAGATGACCCCCCAAAAAAACTCTTATCACTAACATACAAAGAGAGAAGAGCCAAGAGGGAGCTAGGTCTCGAAGATGGTGAGCTGTGGGAACAGAGATTCAAGTTTGTAGACAAGTGCTGTGTCTAACTATAAATCAGTGAACCAAAGCTTAAGGAAAATAAATTTACCCCTGCTCCATACATTCAGCTTTTCATTGGTACCCTCTGAACAATGCGCCAAAGCAAATGAAAAGGCACCTCTTTCATTCTAACTGAATAAGGATGGTACTTCAAAAGTTGCCAATATGCTAAGTCGGTGGTTCCTTCCTGGCCTGAGAACTGTCAAGGCATTAATTTGTCTGAGATCCTTAACAGTACACCAAGCAAACAGAAAGGTTGAACACGTCTCAACAGCACATAAACTGATCTGTCAAGTGTTCATAGATGCTATTGGGTTAGGAAAACACAAGTCATTTAAATTATTATTAGACTCATATTTACTTTACTCTTAAGTAATTTATCAAAGTATAAGTAAGAATTCATTAGTAGAATGTTTTTAAATTAAAGAGAGCTCTAACACTCAAAAGTTTAGGAATGCCTTTGCCTAAAAAGAAAAAAGAAAGGAAGTATAAAGATTTCTTGCAAATCCTATGCCTGAGCATTTGTTCACTTAAACATACTATCTTTTTAATACATTTTTATTGATTTCAGAGGAAGGAAGAGGGAGAGATAGAAACATCAATGATGAGAGTCACTGATCGACTGCCTCCTGCAGTACTTTTACATTAAAAATAAACAGAAACATAAATTTCAATTTTCTCTCTCTCTCATCGACGTTTCTAGCTCTCTCCCTTCCTCTCTGTAAAAAATCAATAAAATATATTTAAAAAAAACAATTGTGAATACAGTAAACAGTTTATTCTTGGATTATTATTTATTAACTGTTGTATTATTCTTTATGTGAGAATAATACAATAATATAAACCTACTTTTGTCCCACCCTTTATAGAATGCAAAACCACAAGCATTCAGGTGACTGTAATACATACAAAATTTTAAGAACCTCTGGCATACAGGACAAACTCTAAACTCCATTGCATGGTCTATAAGTATGTCATCTACCAGTAAAATTTCCTTTCCTGCTATTCCTCCACCTGACTGGACTCTTCAGCAATAAATACTTAACTAGTTGAAGCTCAGACAGGTTTTGCACATACTGTTTTCTGTACTTGGAACCCTAACTCAACACCATGACCAACCCCATCTTGTTCAACAAACTTACACTGATCTTCAAAAGTCTCAACTCCAGGCCTCACGGATTTGGCTCAGTGACTAGAGCCTCAGCCTGAGGACTGAAGGGTCCCAGGTTCGATTCTGGTCATGGGCACATGTCTGGGTTGTGGGTAATACCCCCAGTGTGGGGCGTGCAGGAGGCAGCCAATCGATGATTCTCTCACAACACTGATGTTCCTACCTCTCCTCCCTCTCCCTTCCTCTCTGAAATTAATAAAAATATTTTTTAACTAAATTAATTTTTTTTAAAGTCTCAACTCCAACTTCCTGTCAAACCTTCCCTTACTTCCCGGGACAGACAGTTCTTTCACCTTTTCAGCGGTCACCTCACACAACAGAAGACAGGAGCCATGTCATTTCACATTGTATCACCAAAGCCCTCACACAATGCCTGACACATGATTTAAATTTTTTAACATGTGCTGAATGAAGACGTAAGTGAGAGGCAAATAATGTTGGCTATTCAATGTACAGTATGTAATACTTTCAACAATGAAGATTAAAAGGACAAGTAAACAGGTTAAAAAAAGAATGCTAGAAGCAGGCACTAGTCCCCTTTTACATGTATTGTAAGTCTCAAATCACTTGGCTAAACTTCAAAATTTGAAATGGTTATGCTAGAATGTGCCACTGGATCTAACTGCAAATCTTTCTAATGAAAGTCTTTAAAAACCAGAAGATTAATATAAGCATCATTACAGGGCAAAATATTTACTCACATTTGCTTAGAAACCAGCCATAATTCTGATTCAAAAAGCCAAGGACAACATGTGGTACCTGGGGTTAGCCTCCAAAATTAGATAAAAGAAATTTCCTCAAAGGATGACCTCCTGAGATATCCGTCAGATCTAGAGTTCTACATGGTTCACATATCAGTACATTAAAAAACAAAATAAAAAACAGGAAAAAGTTTACTCTTGTCTCCTGATTAAGGGGCAAACCTATAATGTTCTATGGCTAGATGACCCCCAAAGATTCCCTTTCACCACTTAATATCACTGGTCTGCTAATTTAGCATTATTTTCTATTAAGTCAAAGTGAATATCTGCTAAATTAGCTCTTCCCACTAGGTATTAGCACAACGAGGATCCTTTTTTTAAAGTACACGATTTTATATGCATAATAGAGAACACATTATTATGTTAAGTGTGTGCATAATCGTACTTTTTACAAATGTACTCTTCAAGACTCCTCTATTCTAGTAACCTTTCACCTCTTCTCCATTGAAAGCATGCACATCAAGGGCCCGCTTAGCCCCGTGGTCAGCAAACTGCGGCCACATGCAGCTCTTTGGCCCCTTGAGTGTGGCTCTTCCACAAAATACCATGGCCTGGGCGAGTTTATTATGAAGAAGTAGCGTTAGAAGAAGTTTAAGTTTAAAATTTTTGGCTCTTAAAAGAAATTTCAATCGTTGTACTATTGATATTTGGCTCTATTGACTAATGAGTTTGCCGATCACTGGCTTAGCCCAATGAGTAATGTCTTAAGGGACCAGTTTATCATTTCTTATAGCTCACTAATACAAAACTACGATGAACTTCATTTTATAAGGGATATTAAGGGTAATTGAACAATTTGTTCTAGCCAAATGAATCCCTTTAAATCAGAACATTTCTCTTTTTGCACAGATGTATAAAACCTGCTCTGGGGAAAGGGAAGGAAGCTGGAACATGAACAAAAAAATATTACACTTATTTGTATATCTGTCTTCTCCACTAGATTGTGAACTTTGAGTTCAAAAAAGTATAGCTATAGCAGTTTATACTATTTCTCCAATACTGAAGTTAGTGGACAATAAAGAGGGAAGCCATACAGACTAAGATTATTCATAAATGATCAAAGTAGTCATTTTATTGGAGAAAAACATTTCCACCATTTTCTCTGTCCTAAAACAATGGCATTCTAATAAAAATAAAAATAAAAAATTTATGCTGAAACCGGTTTGGCTCAGTGGATAGAGCCTGCAGACTCAAGGGTCCCAGGTTCGATTCCGGTCAAGAGCATGTACCTTGGTTGCAGGCACATCCCCAGTAGAGGGTGTGCAAGAGGCAGCTGATCGATGATTCTCTCTCATCGATGTTTCTAACTCTCTACCCCTCTCTCTTCCTCTCTGTAAAAAATCAATAAAAAAATACTAAAAATAAATAAAAGTAAAAAAATAAAAAATTTACTTCACCCAATGAAGAATTTTATGACACTGTGATATACCTTCCTACATCTTCCCAAGGACTGAAACTGTCACAGATCCCTAATTAGTGACACAACCCTTTGCACTCCGCTGTCCCCTCTCAGGGGACATCAGAATTCTAGCATATCACTCGGATGTCCCCTCTCAGGGGACATAGCAGTTTATTAGTGATTACGGGGAATTGAGTTAATTCAACGCACGTTTCGCAAAGTAGCATCGAGTAGCTGGTAGCCAATGTCCAGAATGGTTCGGAGTGCAAAGGGTTAAACTGGAGAAAATACCCAGTTTATAGGGGTAGGAGTATTTATTTTATTTGTTGATGTGAGAAAGAGAGAGAGAGACAGACAGACAGACATCGATTTGTTGTTCCACTTATTTACACATTCACTAATCAATTCTTGTATGTGCCCAGACCAGGCTTCAACCTGCAAGGGGATCCAACTGCAACCTTGGGAGTATCAGGACCTGGCTCTAACCAACTCAACTACCCAGCCAGGGCTCTGTCCCAGTTTTAAAAGCAGCTCAGATTAAGGAAGAAGGGGCTCCAGTGAATATAACAAATGATGACCAGTTCATTCAATTCCATTCAACAAGTACTAAATGCATAGGCCTGTGAGAACCCGGGCCAACAAGTACAAAAAGATAACAAAAAGGAAAGTTGACGACAAAAGTAGCCTCACATTAACCCAGAAAGTCACTTAATTCAGAACTATCCTTTCATGTCTGCCTTTTTAAAACTAAGTGCATCCCAGTTATTTAATGTTCACAGTCAGCAATACTGTGGTTCCGGTTGCCATTTCTACATTAGAACTTAAAAGTAAAATAAGGGCCCAATACTTTAATGGAGACTTTTTTTTCTTCTTCAAATATTAGACGGCCTAATGGGGAACCGAATGCAATTCTGCAACTTTCTAAAAGTTAACTTTGTTTTTAACTGATTAAAAACAAACAAACAAACAAACAAAAAGTTCACAAATTCCCACTGGGCAAGTGTGCCAACCGATTCAATTTTCTATAACCTTGTCTGGAAACCAGGCCCCCTCTGGCCTGACCTGTGCACGGGGCCTTCTACACAAGTCCGCGGGGCGCCGACAGCCTCACTCCGGCTATAGCCTCCGAGCGATTTAAGGAAGTCAGCAATCGCTCATCTCACGTGATCTTTATAAGGGGCGCAGTTGAGCCAGGAATGAGCCACACACTCTTTTCTGCATCAACTTCGCTGCCCGGCGCAGAGGAAGTGGGCCGGGGGGAGGCCCAGGGCCGGCGGGCAGGGGAAGCCAGCACACCGATGTGGGCCGCGGGGCCCTCTCCCATCTCGGAGGAGCTGGAAGGCGAGGCGGGCACACCGCTCGAGCGCACTGCAGCGGCCGAAGACCGAACGAGGGCTGCCCCGTACACACCCACTGCCGGGGGCACGGCTTCCCCGGCTTTCCCTCGAGGAGAAAGGGGGGGGGGGGCTCTCCAGGAAATGCCCCACCTGCAGGAACTGCCCAGGAGGTCCAGCACCCCGACCTGCACCGCCCCGGAGCCCGCGCGGGTGGGACTAGCGCGGGTGGGCGGCCGGGAAGGGGGGGTTGGGGGGAGTGAGCCGCGGTGACCGGAGGCCCGGCGCATGCGCAGACAGGGCACCCGCCCGTTCGCTTACCGTTGGAACCGCGACGCCCCGTTCCCCGGCCGCGGCCGCTTGTCCAGGACCCGCGGGGACGGGAGGAGGACGAGAACGGAGGCCTCGAGCGAGTCCGCGGCCGGCGAGCCTCTCTCGAAGACGGCCGCTGTGGAGGGCCTAAAGCGGCGGCTGAGGCACCGGGCCAGCCCGATAAGCGACCCCCGGATGTCCCCGGCGGTGGCGGTGGCGGAGACGCGGGAGAAGGGGCGGGAGCGGCGGCGGAGGCGGCAGCGGAGGCGCAGAGCCGCCCTAACGGCAAGCGGAGGAGAGCGGAGGGCGGAGGGCGGGCAGCTGCCGGGCCGGATGTGACGTACGCGCGGGGCGGGGCGGGGCGGGGCGGGGCGGCCCGCGGGAGGGGCGGAAGTGGGGGGCGCTGGCGAGCGCGCCTCGAGGGCGGGGATACCCCGGCCTCCAGCCGCAGGCTTGCAGTCTGCGGGCTTTGAGAACGCGTTGCTTCTCCCGAATTCAGGCCCCGGATTCGGGTGCGAGCAGCGGGGCGCGGGCCTGCGGGCGGTGTCTGGGGCTCCTCGGTCTGGGGAGGGGCTGTAGGAAGGATAAAGGACCGGCCGTCCGGAAGACCGAGGTCGCGCCCGGTTTCTGCGGAGGGGGTCGTGCCCCCCTGCACAGGCCTGAATGACCTGGGTGCCCTTGTCCACGTGAGGAGCGCCGAGCCCGTCACCGAAAACCGCGGGGCGGACGGAGGTGGTGACTCGGGTCCCGGTTCCCAGAACCCGGGGGGTTAGGTCGGCGACCGTGCCCGCCCCCCACCGCGCCTCTTCACCTAAGGCCATGGCCCAGACTCTAGCACAGATGCCTCTGATGCCCACAGTCTGAGAATATGACAGTCGATAGGCAACGTGTTCGCAGGGAGCTTTCTATACCAAACCAGAATTTGAGAGGCAGACCTGAAATAAGCACGGGGCGCTCTCTGAGCCTGCGGAGTCTGTACTTCGTTGCAGTTCCCACAGGCTCACAAAGGTTTGCATATTCGGCCAACCTGCTTTGCTTTTTAGTCTGTTTAGGCCTTTAGATGTTCCATAGAGGAGAACGCCGTGTTCTGCCTTTGGACTCCCTGCCAGTGGGTAGATCCACACCTACACAAAGAATTCTGGGTGTCTGTAGAAATATAAAGCACCACGATTCGCTTGTCCCCTACCTGCCTCAGCTGGAAGTCAGTAACCTGGAGGATGTAAAACAAAGTACCCTCATAGAACTTGAGACAAGATTAAAAAAAAAAAAAAAAAAAAAGTCACCCTATGAGATGATCTGTAAATGTGTTACAGAGGCCAGGGTGGTTGCCAACTTTCATCAGTCCCTACGTGTCATATGCCCAGGTGATGCTGTCATAAAAGAAGGGTGGGGTCCGTAAAGAGTCTAGAACCGAAGAATCTGAATAAGAATGCATTGTGAGCTCCCACTCTGTCCAGGAGAAAGGTTCCTGATTCTAATAACCAGGACCAATACTCATGATCAGGATGGTTAAAAAACTTAATTCGGATCCAGTCACACAATCAACAAATATTTACTGAGTGTTTACTGTGTTTTAGTCTCTTGGGATAATTTAGCAAATAAAATTCCTGCCTATTTGGGGTTTATCTCTAGCAAACTTAAATTCTGAATACTCTTTAAGAGCATATGATGGCCCCTACTGTGATTCCACACTCATCAAGTAGTCTTCCCATCGCTCAAGGGGTCTCAGAGTAAATTAGCACACCCAGAGAGAAACAACTGTCCAAGGCACGTGGCTGGTTCCAGTTGTACTAGCTACACAGTCTTTCTCAATAAATTCACATAATCAGGCTCTGTTCACTGGGTTGAATTATAGAGTTGTTTTATCCCAATTAATTTCCCAGAGCCTGATTAAGTTTGAGTGAAGTGAAATCTAAGTTACTGAATCTGCCAAACTGAGGACCAGACAGATCCTGGTTTCATAGAAGCCCAATCAGGATGCAGCCTATGCAGTCAGCTTTGCGTCTCTCTTTAAACATCTTAAATGGAAGCTTTACCTGTGATTTCATGCTTGAAGAACAGGAGCAAAATAATTGCTCCTATAGCTTAATCATAATCTAGTAAAAATCCCAAGAGAGTAAATTGTTAGCGTAAAAATCCTCCTGAAACTGCCCCGCCTATGGAACTTAGGCTCCTGCTGACATAACTGACTGTAATATGTACTTTATTCCGAGTGTGAAACCCAAGACTTTAATTTCCCGGAGAACAAGGCTCCCTCGCAATTATGTGTCCTACTCTCAACATATGGGATCTCAAAAAAAAAAAAAAAACAAATGAATTGCTTTAATGATCATTTTCCTTTATAAAACTCAACATGTTTTTGGAAGACATTTTTTTCCAGATCTTACTTTATAATAGGTAACCAGTATGTTTAACATACTGTTTTTAACTTTCAAAAACAAGACAGAATATGTTTTTATCTGTTGCCATCCCTTTAAAACCTGTGCAGGGGAAGTAGATCTGTCATACACCCAATTCAGTAATAGAAAGTCCTTGGGTCATTGAGTAGCACAGAGTAAAACTTTTCCCTCTTATCCAGCTAGGCACAGCTGGCTCACTCCTTGCTGTGGAGAGCCAGCATGCCTGGTCTGTCTTGCTCTCTTCTAGCTTACCAGACCCACAGGAAGGGAGAGAGAGGAAAAGAAAGGGAAACAGGAAAAATCTGAACTTATTTAGGAAGTGGCAGTAAAACATTTTGTCCAAACTAAATTAGTGTGACTATTTCCCAATAGATGGAAATGAAGTTTCTGGACCAGCACGTATTTCTGATGGGGCTGTTTGGGGCAGCACTGGATGGCTGATCCACAGCTGGCCCACGTGAAGCTCTCATGTGCTTCCTATCCAAACTGACTTGGGAGTATAGGCTAGTCCCAGTTCAGCTTCAGTATTCCTCTGCTACTAAAATACCTGCCAGTCCTCCTCTTGTCCTCTATATTTTCCTGGCAGGAGTAGACTCAGATCCACTCTGCCCCTCGAACTGCAAGAGACACAATTCCATTTTAGGCTCTTCTCAGCTTGAGGTAAGAGGCAGGCTGGCATCTGAGGTAAGAGTCAATCATAGCATACTGGCAACAGTCTCAAAAGGAAAACTCAGTATTTTCACTTGGCTTTTTATAACTTACTATAAGAAATTAGACTACTTACCTGATTTTGTCTAAAACCTCTCATTTCTAGGGCAAGTCCATTTCATAACTAACTTTAGTGAAATTTTGGGGGAGGTAGGGAAAAATTGTTGGGTATTTTGGTCCTGTTCTCAACTAGGATAATTTTTTTTTTTTGGTCATGTCTGGAGACTTTTTGGTTATCAAAATTCAGAAGAGGCTATTAGCATCTTATGAGTAGAGGTCAAATAAGCTGCTAAACATTCTACAATTCACAGGACAGCCTTCCCTATAAAAAATTATCTTGTTGAAAATGTAACTTCAATTTCTACACTATGGAATTTCTACACTTGACAGTCACTATGAGCATACTTCAAAAGTACATCACTTTTTCTTCTTTTCTCCTATAAATTCTTTATCTGTAGATATAGAAGTTACATTTTAACATATAATTAGTGTAAAAAACAGCATTTCAGATCTATGTTTGGCCAGGATGAGAAGTGACTGGTATGATTATAAGTCTTCCTCTGGAGGGGAGACCTGCCAGGATAATTATTATTTTGTTTTTTTACAATGAGACCACTCGTTTATTATAAATACTGGTGATATCAGAATGAAGAAAATTAAATTTCTCACTGCCAAGAAAATTATTACTTGAGGTGATATTTTTATAGCCCAGGGAAACAAACATTTAACCCAACTCATCTGAGCAGAGGTTAATGCCTCTCAGAAGTCAAGTCAGGAGTCAAATCACCAGGGAAAGAATATATATTTGGTGCAACCCCAGACCATGTCCTAGATACCAGAAAGGACTTCGGTATGCCTGCCTCCCCAGAGTCACCAGTGTCTGGAATCAGACGTGAAGTCAGGGAGTAGCTCTGTCTTTGCAGTCACTTTACAACTAATACCCTTATTATTCAAAGAGAATGCAAATGGCCTGGCCAGCATGGCTCAGTGGTTGAGCATCAACCTATGAACCAGGAGGCCATGGTTCAATTCCCAGTCTGGACATATGCCCAGATTGCGGGCTCAATCCCCAGTGTGGGGCATGTAGGAGGCAGCCGATCAGCGATTCTCATAATTGATATTTCTCTCTCTCTCTTCCTCTCCCTTCCTCTCTAAATCAATAACTATACATATTAAACACACACACACACACACACACACACACACACACAGAATGCAAATGGACTTCTTCCCCGCAGCTCCTCATCCTTGATTAGTGTGATTGAATTCAGCTCTTTAGATGTAGTAGGATGTTGAACCAATCTCTTGTACCATCAATAAGGAAACTTTCATTATTCATGTGTCTTCCTCTCACTTACTGGTCTCATCTCTGCCCAAGGCTATTTGTTCAGGAGTTCAGGAGGCTGCTATTATCTTTTTTTTTTTTTTTTTTAATTCTCACCCAAGAATATTTTTTTCCATTGGTTTTTAGTGAGAGTGAAAGGGGGAAAGGGAGGGAGGGGGGAGAGAGAGACAGAGAAACATTAATGTGAGAGAGACACATCAATTGGTTGCTTCCTAAACTTGCACCCCAATGGGGGCTGGGGATGGACCCTAAACCCAGGTATGTGCCCTTGGCTAGAAATTGAACCCAGGATCCTTTGGTCCGCAGGCCAACACTCTATCCACTGAGACAAACCAGCTAAGGCTCCATTTATTTTTAAATGAAAACCAAGACACCCCCCCCTGCAACTCTTGGTGCTGTTTTTAAAAATCTTCTTAACTTCATGAATTACAACATATACAGGCACACCTCCTCTTTAATCATAAGCATATTTACACTGTAATATCATAATATGACAAATATCATAAGTGTAGATAGGGATGGGAAAATACATGCAATTTTTGTGGGGATGGGTGTGGGAACTCCTCCACAGGGAGAAGAGGTTGTAAGGACTCTGACTCCCACTGAGCAGTAAAATGCTACCAAATTCAATCAAACTCAGTAATTACTTCTCACTTTCTGGAAGTACTAATTTCTTCTGAGAAAAAAGAAAGGACTAAAATCCTAACAAAATTTAAGCCTTCTCAGAGAGAAAGCAACTCACCATTAGAGAACAGTATTGCTGGCTCTTCTGAGGAATGCAATGGAAATCTGTCTGTGTCACTTCCCCCCATCACTGTGCCAGTATGCGAGAATGCATGTGCCAGGGTGTACAAATTCCATGCCAGCATCAAAATAATGGCAAATGCTGTTCTGATCTTAGCAACCCGAAGTAACCTTTATACAATTTACTTATTCAACACAGATTTCTTGAGCAACTATTAAGGGCCAGGCACTGTGTTAGGAGACATAATCATATTTGCCCTGAAAAAGCTTCATCATACCTATCTCTGGAAGAGAAATGTTTCTGGAATAGAATCATAGTTAACATAATGTTGATTTCAGCTTCTGTACTCACACAGCCACTGGTGCCATCCAGTTTGGGGAACTGGAACAATTGACAGTAATTGTCATCTTTGCCAAGTCTACATTTTTGGCCTGACAACTCAAAATTCAGTGTATGACAATAATATAAACCAATGAGATTGTCAGCTATAAGATTAAGTTGTTTGGACTTCTTTATTAAATTCTATAGTCAACTAGATAATTTTTCTACAATCAGAATTTTTATTGTTTAAAGAAAAAAGAACAGATGTCCATTTCTTCTCTTCCCTCAACCTATATCCATGTTAAGGAAAGAAAAAATGCCCAGAGACTCAATGAGACATTCACAAAACCATGGATCTTCCACTGCCCCTTTAGCCAGAAATCCAGGCAGGAGGGTCTTGCTCTTGCCATTCTGCATACCCTACCTCTTCTTTAGAGGCTTTGGGCTTTAAAAAAAAAATTATATATATATATATGTGTGTGTGTGTGTGTGTGTGTGTGTGTGTGTGTGTGTGTTTATTTTTTAGAGAGCAAGGAAGGGAAAGGAAGAGAGAGAAAAATCAATATGAAAAAACATCCATCTGCTGCCTCCTGCTGGCCCTCATCTCCCCGCCCCCTTAATGGGGTTTGAGCCCACAATCCAGGCATGAGCCCCGACTGGGAATCCAATCAACAACCTTTTGGTGCACGGGAACAAGGCTCAACCAACAGAGCCACACTGGCCAGACTGGTCTTCCTACCTTTGGACCAGCCAAGCTCCTTTTCAAACTCCTGTCATTGGGCCCACGCCTTCTGTGGCAAACCAACAGCCTGTATATTTGCAGATTGCAATCTAACTATGTACAACCATATTTTTGCTAAACATTTACACTTGACTGCTCTTTTTCACTAACGACAAGGGGGTGATGATTTGCAGAAGCATTTAGTGTTTCCCCAGTCCCAAGCTCTGAAGCAGAGAAGCTCTGAAGCATAAAGACTCACACCCTTATTTTAGGTTTTCATACTGAAAGAGAAACCAAACTGTGAGGAGTGGTATAGTTATTATGCATGTGTCTGATTATCCCTCTTAGCTTGTGGCACTGTCTGTATCCCAAACAAGTGTCTTGCCAAAAAGTACTGTAAAAGCACTTGTTGAAAAAGAAGTGGTCCTTGGCTTAACCAAATTTGTTCTTATTTAATAAGATTTTGCTATTTGTTTCTTCTTATTGGCTTTATCGTTTTGGCTCCACCTGGAAAACTTTGATACTTCTTAGTTATTCAGACACTTAAGATTTTATTGAGCACCTGGTATGTGCCACGTACTGTGTTAAGTGCTGGAAACACAGCAGTGAACACACTAGACATGATTCCTGCCTTTGCTTCTGATAAACACAAGTTATCATTCCTGCTGTGTGGTTAACTCCTGCTTATTGTTCAACAAGCCTAAATTCAGCTTAAGTGTCACTTTATCTGGGCAGCCTCCACGACCTTCTCTAGGTTAAATAAGGCATCCCTATTCTCCAGGCCTCTGGCATCTTGCCCATATATCACATTGGCAACTTCCCCCAAAACTAAGATCTCCAAAGGGAGATCTCAGTGGGAGGACAAGAAAAAAAACCGACCTACTGAAGGAAAAGGTAAGGATATCTGACTACCTTCACTTTAACTGTGGATGGAACAGAAGAAAACAAGTCTCCTCTGAAAATTCCTAAACAAGTTCCCAGCATACTATGGGAGCCAGAATTCCACACTGCCTAGTGACCCAGAAAACCCTGAGCTGATAACCATAAAGGTGCTCACTTTAGTGCCCCCAGGCACCCTATACAAGCAAAAGGAAATCCTCTCTGGAAATCCTACAGGTAAGGTTCCAAGAAATATGACCTTATAATAAATTATCATCAAAAACACAAGGATATAATGAACTTCAGAATACCTGCAATGTCTGCAAGTATTCTATTATAGTTCAGATTCAGAACATAAAGTATGTGTGTTATTGTGATATAATAAGAAATATGGCCCTCGCTGGTTTGGCTCAGTGGATAGAGCATTGATCTGTGGACTGAAGGGTCCAGGGTTCAATTCCATTCAAGAGCAAGTGCCGGGGTTGCAGGCTCGATCCCCAAGAAACAACCGATCAATGATTCTGTCTCTCTTTTTTTTTTTTTAATATCTATTTTATTGATTTTGTACAGAGAGAAAGGGAGAGAGATAGTTAGAAACATCAATGAGAGAGAGTCATCGATCAGCTGCCTCTTGCACACCCCCTACTGGGGATATGCCCGCAACCAAGGTACATGCCCTTGACCGGAATCGAACCCGGGACCCTTCAGTCCCCAAGCCGACGCTCTATCCATTGAGCCAAACCGGATTCGGCTGATTCTGTCTCTTTATTGATGTTTCCATGTCTCTTTCCCTCTCCCCCTATAAAATCAATTTTTTTAAAATGTTAATATATATTTTTTAAAGATATATATATATATATATATATATATATATATATATATATATATTGTCTTTGTCCCATTTCCCTAGCACAGAATATTGTTATTCATAACAAGTCCCTTTCCATCACACCTGAGTTTATGCTCAAGAGGTTACTTAAGGTGTGGCCCCTAGAGAGCCTCAGGAGTGGGCTGGTGCCAGAAAGACCAAAGGGTTAGAGGGCTGTAACGTTCAGCCGCACCCTTGACTCCAGTGAAAGGAGGAGAGTTCTGTAAAAACAGCCTTCAGAAGCTAAGAGGGCAAGGAAATGGAGTCTGCCCTGGAAGCCCCTAGATTTTCCCCTAGAGTCCAGATTTTAGCCCAGTGAGACCCAAATTAGACTGTGAGATCATAAATTTGTGTTGTTGTTATTGTTTTGGAGTAATTATAGATTTATATAAAAGTTGCAAAGAGCCGAAACCGGTTTGGCTCAGTGAATAGTGTGTCGGCCTGCGGACTGGGGGGGTCCCAGGTTCAATTCCGGTCAAGGGCATGTACCTTGGTTGCCGGCACAGCACCAGTAGGGGGTGTGCAAGAGGCAGCTGATCCGATGTCTCTCTCTCATTGATGTTTCTAACTCTCTATCCTTCTCCCTTCCTCTCTGTAAAAAATCAATAAAATATATATTTTTTCAAAAAAGAGGCAACCAATGAATGGTTGAACTCTCTCTCTCCCTTCTACTCTCTCTCAAATCCTATGTAATAAAGAGGTAATATGCAAATTGACCATCACTCAAACAATATGGCCACCCCATGTGGACACAAAATGGCCAGCAGGGAAGAGCAGTTGTGGGCAATCAGGCCAGCAGGGGATGGCAGTTGGGAGGGACCAGGCCTGCAAGGGAGGGCAGTTGTGGGGGATCAGGCCTGCAAGGGAGGGAAATTGGGGGGGGGGGGGCGCCAGGCCTGCAGGGGAGGGCAGTTGGGGGCGACCAGACCAGCAAGGGAGGGCAGTTAAGGCCAACTGGGCCAACAGAGGAGGGCAGTTAGGGCGAATTGGACCAGCAGGGGAGCAGATCAGGCTGGCAGGGGAGTGGTTAGGGGGTTATCTGGCAGGCAGAAGTGGTTAGGGGCAATCAGGCAGGCAGGCAAGCATGCAATTGGGAGCCAGCAGTCCTGGATTGTGAGAGGGATCCCAGATTGAAGAGGGTACAGAGAGACACACACCAGCCCTCCTCCATGCACAAATTTCATGCACTGGGCCTCTAGTCAATAATAAAAGAAGAAAAATATATTTAGAATAGTTTTAGGTTCACAGCAAAAATGAGCAGAAGCTACAGAGACTTACCATATAGCCTCCCCTCTCCCCCAATATGAATGTGTGTGGTTTTAAACCATTACGTTTGTAGCAGTTTGTTAGAACAATTAAAAAAAAAACACACACACACACAAACACTATTACAATGAGAAATGGCATTTCTAGGAGGAAAAAAAAAAGAGAGAAGTAGTTTACTTAAAATGCTAAAGAAAAATGAGAGAATAATTAATCCAAAATTGAGTATAATTGTTAGTTCTAGTGGAGGTGTGGGACACCACAAGACAGGGCTGCACCAGCTTCTAAGTTGCTTCTATGGGAGCTAGAAAAAGGATCATTCTCTGGGCAGATGATTTAGAAAACGACAGCCCACAGCCTAACAGCAGACAGAGTCTTTGTACCCAAGGAGACCGCCCTCCCCTTAGCAAGGACCGCTGTGCAGCGCACAACTTGCACCACCACAGTCCCGGCAGCCGGACCAAAAACCTTCAGAGGGTTTGTAATATTCTGCTTCTCAAACTGGGTGGAGGATACGTGGATTACTTTTTCAGAATTATCCTTCAAGCTATGCATATACATTACATACTCTTATATAAACATTGTTCCAATTTTAAATGTTAGGATATCAGCGATGTGAGGAAATGTAGTGCCCACCGCACCCCATGCAGACTTTGCCAGTGTGCTGGTGCCGTTCCCCTCTGCATACAATCAAAAACCAGCAAGTTCTGAGTGATGTTTTTCTCAACTCCATGTCATCTCTCCTCAGAGTTGGAGCAAGTTACCCCTGAGCAGGAAAACAGGGTTTCCCTTCTTTCAGCCCATCCCTATCTTAAAAAGAAGTTGTGTCTGTTTTCTCACCGAGATATTATTCACAGAGGTAGGAGATGAATGTGCAAACTCCAAAGAAGGTGGTGGGCACTTGTATTCCAAGAAAGTTCCCTGAGACCTGAATTGGAATTTCATTAGCAGGAATCTGGCCTGTCTGATAAATTCAGACATGCTGCCTCAGAGGAAGCAAAGAGATATCAGGAGTCTAAGATTCTGAGATACAGCAACTCCGCGTTCACCTTGACCCTTCCAAAGAAGTTCAGGACCTTTCTTTCATTTTGTTTTTTTGTTTTGTTTGTTTTTTAACAGAGCACTTTGGGTAGGCAGAAGGCTACTGAAATACCTCTCTCTTGCTCTCAGGCAGTCCTGCCATCTTCAGAAGGATCACTCCAGTTCACTGGTCCAACAATCCAAGCCACAAACCATGAAGAGGAAGTTTTGCTTCTTACATAAGAGCTCTTCCTGCCCTTTCAGACCTAAGATGTGCTTGGCTCTACCCAGCTATTATGTTGGACATCCCGTAAATAAATACTCAGAGAGGGGTTGAGAGATGTCTAATTTATACCACCACCCTTTATAATTTTCTTCAAATATATTAAGTCCTCACTTAACATCATCAATAGGTTCTTTAAGAAAAATGATGTATAATGAAGCCAATTTTACCATAGACTAGTTGACATTAATAAGAGTTAAGTTCCTGTGGCTATTTTTGGTCACAAAAACATCACCAAACTTCTAAATAAAGATCCAAAACCCTTCTAATATTAAGTACTGAAATGTGAGCTATACATACACTTAAGAAAGATTAATAAAAACAAGTAGGATCATTATTTTCCAACCTGCTATTGCAGTTTAAGCTCACGGATGGTCAGAGCCTGACCCGGCAGACCAGGGTGGAAGGTGGGGACCCACCTGGACAGGATGCCTTTCACTGCAGGGCCACTCACACACAGACCCCCCCAGTCAGATGGGGACAGTGTGGACATGCCAGTTTACTTCATGTGCACATCTTCGGGATGTGGAAGGAAATTGGAGTAGCGAGAGAAAAACCATGCAGACATGGAGAGACCCGATTGTGGCCCTGGTGGGAATCCATTTTTTTCTCATCAACGTTATAAAATGACATTGAACAAAATGATATTGAGGACCTGCTGTACAAAATAATAATAGACATCAGGAAAATTCAAAAAATGTAGATGACTAAAGAATAAAAAGCAAAACTCTCTTTTATCCTGTAATCTTACTCCCTTTACTAAAGCTAAACTTTATGAGCTTTTAGAGTCCTGGTGCACGGAATTTGTGCACTGGGGGGGTGGGGGGGGGGGTCCCTTAGCCTGGCCTGTGCCCTCTCACAGTCCAGGAGCCCTCAGGTGATGTCTGACTGATGGCTTAGGCCTGCTCCCTGTCGTTGGCACTGATGCAGAGGCGGGAGAGGCTCCCACCACCACGGCTGCACTCGCCAGCCATGAGCCCGGCTTCTGGCGCACTGACCACCAGGGGTCAGCTCCTGTATTGATAGTCAGTGGGTGTCATAGCAACTGTCATTCCACCATTTGGTTGATTTGCATATCAGCCTTTTATTATATAGGATATCCTCCCACACCTCTTTTCACACAATTATAAAATGCACACACTCACAATTATTTTTCTTAATATAAAAAAAATTCTATATTATCAAAATCTAATATACAAACCGACAGAATGGCAAAATGACCAATCGCTATGATGTGCACTTACCACCAGGGGGCAGATGCTCAACACAGGGGGAGCACCACTCAGCCAGAAGCCGGGTTCACAACTGGCGAGCTCTGAGGCAGTGGCAGCTTCTTCCACCTCCCCAGCAGCACTAAGGATCCCTCTCAGGATGTGCGACTGCTGGCCCTGAGGGGGTCCCAGACTGCAATAGGGTGCAGGCTGGGCTGAGGCCCCCCTGCCACTCTTCCCAGTGCACAAATGTTGTGCACCGGGCCTCATGCTCATATAATGTTCTATAATGTGCTTTTTACAAATAATAATCCATAAAAATATGTCTATGTTAGTAAATTTAGGTTGTTGCCAGTTTTCTATATTAAAAACAGTAGTGCAATAAATGCTTGTACACTGGTGTATATTTGTGTTTAACAGATTCCAGGAAACAAAATTGCTAAGCTAAAGAGTAATACATTTAAAATTTAATAGATACTACCAAACTTACCTCAGAACAGGCTTTGTGAACAGTATAGGAGAATGACTATTTGCTTAAACTTTCACCACCTGTGGATATTATGTATGTTTTCACTTTCTGCCACTTTGATGAGCAAAAACAATAGTACACATTACTTAACTTATAGTTTCCTAATTACAAATGAGACTGTGTATATGCTTCCTGGCTAGTTGTATTTCTTATTTAGTGAGTTACCGACCCATCGCCATTTCCTATTTTTCTGCTTGTAACTTCCTCATTTTGATGGTGAGAGTGGCTACTATATATTGAGCACTTGGTTGTGTGCCAGCTTCTGCACTAGATGCTTTAAAATGTTCTTTTCTTTGAACGTTCTGTACATGAGAAATATGAGAAACATATGGAGATGAAATTCAAACCACGGTCTTTTTCAATGTTCTCTTTTCCTCCAATGGCCGCACTTTCTCCATCGTATCACTAAACCAAAAAGCTTCTTTTACTGAAACACAGAAACTCCAAATGGAGTGACTTACCAAACATAGCCCGTAGCTACATGCCCATCTCAGTCCAGACCACTGGGAAGCTTTTCACCACTCTGGCCTTACTTGAAAACTGCAAAAAGACTCTTCAGGCAAATTTATTAGACTTCACTGCCTATAATATCTGTGTCCTTAGAGATAAAAAAAACCAACCCGCAGGACAAGGGTCGAAGATAAAATAGAAACACCAAAAACATGGAGACCTTGGCCCCTTTCCATCCACATCACAGTCAAAGCAGAGGGCTGATGGCAGGACAAGCCAGCCCTAGAGGCTAGTGTGGTTTTCAGTCACCTCCCAGCACCCACCAGCCATGATAATTTTTAAAAATATATATTTTTATTGATTTCAGAGAGAGGAAGGGGGAGGGAGAAAGAGAAACATCAATGATGAGTGGGAAACATTGATCTGCTGCCTCCTGCATGCCCCCCACTGGGGATCAAGCCCTCAACCTGGGCGTGTGCCCTTGACTAGAATTGAACCCAGGACCCTTCCGACATTCTGTACACTGAACCAAGCCAGCCAGAGCCATATATATATATATATATTTAACACTGAGGATAAATGAACTGTCAATCATAGGCATGAGTAGCAAACAATTTGAAGTTCTGTTCTTTAAAAAATCAAGATGTTTATCTTACAGCCCTTTTATTAATCCAGAATGAAAAGTGTCCTTAAGAATTTCACCTTTTTTTCTCAAATGTGATTAACGTAATGAGACTAATGAGAGGTGTAGAAAATGTAATTTTCCGATTTTATTGTTCATATCAATCATAATCTTCTAAAGAAAAGGAGGATGGAGTAAATCATGTCTGAGAAGCTGCCAAACTTCCTTCCTTCCAAAAGCCTTAATTAAATGCCTGTGTAATTCTATATAATAAAAGCCTAATGTGCGAATTGACCGAACATCATGACTGGTGGAATGACCAGTCGCTATGACATGCACTGACCACCAGGGGGCACACGCTCAATGCAGGAGCTGCCCCAGCCCACAGGCCCCAGGCCAGCCAAGGCAGGTGTCAGTGGGGCCCTACCCCCACTCCCACCATTGCCCTGCCGGTCTCCCCACAGATCGACCCTGATTGCCAGCCAGGCCTAGGGACCATACTCATGCACCAATTTTGTGCATCAGGCCTCTAGTAAATTGATAACAGCTTGAAGTGGGGTATGTGAAGGTGCATTAAACAAGTCTTTCTTCCTTTGTATAATTAAACCTTTCCAACAATAAGAAGGTGTTTTTAAAAAAAAAAAAAAAAACTTATGTGCCAGATACTGGAGGTTCAGCAAATTGAATAGTTTTTTCCAATTCTTCTGAGGATCAAAAATCCCTTTCATTATTATGTCAACATGTTACAAAGCACTTTCACATGTGATATGAGTCATCCTATAAACATATTATGTTAGCAAATTCAGTGGAAGCTTCCCACCTTTCATTCTTTTCTTCCTGATCTTTCTTTGTTTTCTGAAATAAATCTAACCTAGGGAGGGCCCAAACTCTTAACAGGTAGGATTGTGGTTGGGGGTTGGGAGAGGTGAGTGGGACCTTTATCCTATGGGTGGAGTTAGTTTGAGAATGTTTCAGACATTTAAGATTCTAATAATATTATCGGAATCTTAAATACCATCTCCACCCTTTTAAATACTTAGGGTGAGCCTTCCACTCACAAAATCTTCCTTTAAATTCAGGTGATTCTCTTATTTCAAGACAGTTAAACTGGGTCAGAAAAAGAGTCGCTTTACCAGGATTAGATAGCAAAATGGAGTAAAATTTCATTCCCTTCACCTCCCAGAATCTCACTCTAGTGAAGTGCAACCAGGAAGGCTAGAAGCCTGAGGCTTACAACTAAATTATGTTTCAAATCAGATCTCTGACTGTTCCATGGAGCTGACCAAGAAACTCGTTACCTTTAAATTCTGTCAGCTCTCAGAGCCCACAGGATATGTTCTGCTTCAATTCTCTTCTGGAAGTTTCTACCTACTAATGTGGTTGTAGGGTCCTATTCATGTGTACAAAGTTCCATTTCTTAAGTTAGCCAGGAAAAATTCCAGAGAGGTCAGCCATACTGGGTATAGCCTCTTGCTTCTTTGTTGTCTAAATCTTTTTTGCAAAAATTGTTTAAAATATGTTTTTATTGATTTGAGAGAGAAAGAGGAAAGGAGATGGAGAGAGAAAAACATAGATTTGTGAGAGAAATATCAATTGATTGCCTCCTGTACGTGCCTGACTGGGGATTGAACCCATAACCTAGGTATGTTCCTTGACTGGAATCGAACCATCGACCTTTTCACGCATGGGATGATGTTCCAACAGAGTGTGAGTAAAGAAGTTTATGCCCAAAGATAAGCCTGGTTGTCAGAGGTTAGCACTCTCCTATTAGCCCCACCTCACCCATAATTATTACTTCACCGTCCACCCTGTCTGCACACAACCTAGAATCGGATGCTTCCTTCCTCCTTCCCAGGAAATTTAGGTAGATTTCGACGTAAAAGCACCTCCAAGGATTCTCCAGATTCTTTCAGAAACACAGCTGAGCAATCGTTTCTTCCTCAAAAGATCTACACCAGTCACTACAGTACAGACACACAATTTTCCAGAGCTGAGATAGACAAAGTAAAAGGCAATGGACATGCCGAAACCAGTTTGACTCAATGGATAGAGCGTCGGCCTGCAGACTGAAAGATCCCGGGTTTGATTCCGGTCGAGGGCATGTGCCTTGGTTGCGGGCACGTCTCCAGTGGGGGATGTGCAAGAGGCAGCTGATTGATGTTTCTAACTCTTTATCCCTCTCTCTTCCTCTCTGTAAAAAAAAATCAATAAAATAAAATAAAATAAAATAAAATAAAATAAAATAAAATAAAGTAAAATAAAATAAAATAAAATAAAATAAAATAAAATAAAATAAAATAAAGCAATGGACAGAAGTGAGAGAGCTGGAAGGAAGCCCTGGTTTCCCTCAGCACCACTCCTCCAGCTTTGTGGGGGAGCTGTAAAGGCCTTCCTGACTCAGCCAGGGCCATGCTCCCAGGATAAGAAGTGAAACACAGACATTGTATACATAATGGCAAGGAAATGTCAGAGGGCTCTCGCTGGTTTGGCTCAGGGAATAGAGCGTCAGCCTGTGGAGGGTCCTGGGTTCAATTCCAGTCAAGAGCACAAGCCTGGGTTGCTGGCTTGATCCCCAGGAGGCAACCAATCAATGATTCTCTCTCATCATTGATCTATCTATCCCTTCCTCTCTGAAAAAAATAAAAAAATAAAAAAATATATTAAAAAGTAAAATAAAGTACAATTACGTAGTTTCAAACTGAAATTGTACAGCAGAGCAATTTTACCACATTAAAACAGGACTGAAGACCAAAATCCTCTGGAGAGAATGATTCTAGCTTGGGAAAATCCTTGAGATAAATTGAATATGGAGGCTATGAGGAAAGGACTCTAAAAAGATGAATATTCTCTTTTGTGATCATGTCACAAGTACTTCGTAAAAACGTTTATATGCGACACCTTTGTTCATTCAGCTGACCTTTACTCAGCACTTCTCTGGGCCTGGTGCTATTTGTATAAAGATTTGTCGGCCCTGGGGATTCCTCTTCATTCAAGCTTGACTCCCACCACTTCCAGAAATGTGCTGTAAGAAATAGCTCAGCTGGGCCGGCGTGGCTCCGTGGTTGAACATAGACCTATGAACTAGGAGGTCATGGTTCAATTCCCAGTCAGGGCACATGCCCAGGTTTCAGGCTCCATTCCCAGTGTGGAGTGTGCAGGAGGCAACCAATCAATGATTCTCTCTCATCATTGATGTTTCTACTACCCTGTTTCCCCGAAAATAAAACAGTGTCTTATATTAATTTTTTCTCCCAAAGTTGTGCTAGGTCTTATTTTCAGGGGATGTCTTATCTTTCCATGTGCTGGGTCTTATATTCAGAGGATGTCTTATTTTCGGGGAAACACGGTAGATGCAGCCCCTGCTGTGTTCCAGTGATTTTCATTAGCCACCAGCACAGAAAGTCTTGCAGCCATGTTCCAAGTTGGTGGAAAGTTTGGTTCTAGTTGGTTGTCTCAGAATTGAAACCTGAATCAAAACAAATTGATCAAGCCGAAATCGGTTTGGCTCAGTGGATAGAGCATCGGCCAGCGGACTGAAAGGTCCCAGGTTTGATTCCAGTCAAGGGCATGTACCTTGGTTGCGGACACATCCCCGGTAGGGGGTGTGCAAGAGGCAGCTGATCGATGATTCTCTCTCATCGTTGTTTCTAACTCTATCCCTCTCCCTTCCTCTCTGTAAAAAAATCAATAAAATATATATTTTTAAAAACAACACAAATTGATCAAGAATAACAAGGAACAATCTGATATGCCAGAAGTTCCCCAGTAGTTTTTAAAGTCACAGGATGCCAAGCTAGCTTTTGCCAGATTGGGGAAGACTTCCTTGCTGCTTCATGCTGATGTCCACAGCTGGGAACAGAGGGTAACATGTCTCTGTAATGTAAATCCCTGACCTTTCAGAGTTTTATTTCTCTCTCTATTCTTTCCCTGATATCAGTAGCTTTTATTTTACCTTGACTTGACTTGTATGTGTCTGTGGTTATTCTGGGGAGGGAAAGAGCAGACATCTGACTGAGTAGAAAAACAGGAGCCAAGGACACAGAATGAACACGGTTATCTATATTCTCTCAGGACAAGCCATTTTGTTCCCGTGAGAAAATGTTGCAATCAGTGGACATTGTGGCTTGTGGCTTCAGATACCATGGCACCCACTCAAATGAAAGCTGAACGTTTCTGCACATGAGGTTCTGATAAATATTGGGACAGAAACAACTGGAAGGAAGGAAGGAAGGAAGGAAGGAAGGAAGGAAGGAAGGAGGGAGGGAGGGAGGGAGGGAGGGAGGGAGGGAGGGAGGGAGGGAGGGAGGAAGGAAGGAAGGAAGGAAGGAAGGAAGGAAGGAAGGAAGGAAGGAAGGAAGGAAGAAAGAAAGAAAGAAAGAAAGAAAGAAAGAAAGAAAGAAAGAAAGAAAGAAAGAAAGAAAGAAAGAAAGAAAGAAAGAAAGACAGACAAGACAGGGACGCTGTCTAATAGTTTTCATTTCTGACAAAGACTTTGTATTTAATTCTATTGCCAGCAAAACTCCTGTCACATTGGGAAGATTTTTTTCTTTCTGGGCCTCAATTTTTCCTTTGTACAAATTAAAGGGTTAAAATAAATAAATCCCATGGGTTTTAAAAACATCATGAATAACCACCTATCTCTTTGAATAGCTATTCCCAAGAAATAGACTTCCATTTCATAAATATTTAGTAAATGCCTGCCATGAGCTATGCTATGCACAGTGCTAGCCACTGGGAACATATAAGTGAACAAAACAAATTAAAATCCTGGGCTGAAGGACCTGACATTGAACTAGTACACTTGCACAGTGCTTACCTGAGCCAAGCAGGGGTCCTGAGCACCTCACACATACCAACTCACTTGGTCTTCATAACATCTCTATGAGATAGGTACCATTAACATTATCCCCATTTTACAAATGAAGACAGAGGTACAGAAACATGAAGTTATCCTAATTAGTTACAGAGCCGAGATGTGAACCCAGGCAGGCCGTCTGACTCCAGGGTCTAGGCTCTTATGTTACGCCATGGCTAACTCTGGAAAAGCCCAAAGGAATTATTTTCAAAATTTAATTGGTTTTTAATTTCTTGCCAAAAGATGATGACCTTATAAAGTTGGTGTAATAGGCCAATTTCAAAACAGTATGTACTTAGAAAATTTACAAGAGAGAGAAACATTTTCTATTTGACATTAATACAAAGTGAGAGACAGAAAGTATCTATCCTAATAATAGCCTGGGGTTGTCACGACCAGGACGGACAACCGAACAGTGGGCCCCTGGCCCCCGGCACGCAGGCGGGAGGGTCTGTGGGCTCTGGGCCCCTGAGGCATGGCGGGGGGAGAGATGTGTGGGCCCCTGGCCCCCCGGCACGCAGGCGGGAGGGTCTGTGGGCTCTGGGCCCCTGAGGCATGGCGGGGGGAGAGATGTGTGGGCCCCTGGCCCCCGGCACACAGGGGGGAAGCGTCTGTGGGCTCTGGGCCTCTGGGGCATGGCGGGGGGAGAGATGTGTGGGCCCCAGCCACCAAGCACACAGGCGGGAGGGTCTGTGAGCCCCTGGACATCCGAAGTACCGTGGTGCCAAGAAGGGTCTTCAACCCCAAGGCACGGAAGTGAGAAGGATCTGTGGCCCCCAGGCCACCAGGGTGCTGCAGAACTCTGGCTCTCGTGCTTTTAGGGGTGTGCCAGCCTTCAAACTGGAACGTGACAAGAGGGAGGAGGGAGCCCCATTGCTCATAGAATCCACTGTTGGGAGGAAGAAGCCTGCCTGCCTGCCTGATTGCCCTAACCACTCTGCCTTCCTTCCTGCCTGCCCAAGGGTCCCAGATTGCAAGTGTTTAGGCCAGGCTGAGGGAACCCCCTGTGCACAATTTTGTGCACCGGGCCTCTAGTCTATATATATAAAACCCTAACATGAAGATAGACCAAACAGCTAAACAACCCAACAACTGGTTGTTAGAACGTGTGCTGGCCACCAAGGGGCGTGCACAGAACATGGCAGGCATTGGCAGCAGGTGGAAGAGTGTGAAACATGGTGGATATTGGCCACAGCGAAATGTTTGACCAGTGAGTAGTGGCACCAGATCAAGGCAGGGTGCCAGTCATTGTCATCGGGGCGAGCCTCTGGTGGTTACTGAAAATTCTTTGCTTCAACATGCTGCAGTCCCTCCCACCACTTACACCTGCTGCTGGTGCTGGAGCCGCTGCTCACACCCACTGCCAGCGCCCAGCACCAATCCTGATTGCTCAGAGACATCAGTGGGTGGGAGTGGCAGCTGATGGCCCCAATCACCCCTGAGGACTTCTCCAACTCCCTCTGCTCCTGAGGGGCGATTGGGGCTGGCAGCCACCTCTCGCACCTGCTGCCAGCAACAGCCCCAATCGCTCAGCGCCATCAGCGGGTGCCAGGGCTGTCGGCGCATGGGAGCAGCAGCAGCAGCAGCAGTAGCAGCAGCAGCGGGAGAGGGGCTTCCAGCAGACAGGGGCCTGGGGGCTGTGGTGGGAGGGGCCAGGTTGGGGCATGGAGGATGGGCCAAGATCCACCCTTGTGCCCACTGCAGCCTCCCGGCCCACAGTTCCTTTTGAGGTGATTAATTCGTGCACTGGGGCCCTAGTTCTCTTATAAATTTTAAAATCTTTTTTTTTTTTAATCTTCACCCATGGACATGTTTTTATTGATTTTAGAGAGAGAGGAAGGGAGAGAGAAACATTGATGTGAGAGAAACATCAACCAGTTGCCTTCCTTACGTGCCCCAACTGGGGATCAAACTCACCACCTAGGTATGTGCCCTGACTGGGAATTGAACCCACAGCCTTTTGGTGTATGGGGCAACACTCCAACCAATTTAGCCACCCAGCCAGAGCTGTATACGCTATAATTTAAATAAATGTAGTACCAGGCCCTGGATGGGTAGCTCAGTTGGTTAGAGCATCGTCCAAATATGCCAAAGTTGTGGGTTTGATCCCCAGTCAGGGCATATGTAAGAATCAACTAATGAATGCATAAATAAGTGGAACAACAAAGTGATGTTTCTTTCTCTCTGCCTCTGTCTATCTGTCTCTCCCTTCCTCTCTAAAATCAATCAATCAATAATTTTAAAAGTAAATGAATATAGTGCCAGCTGAGAGCTTTGAGACATTTATTTTTAATTGTTTCTTATTTTTGGTTTACACATTCCTTGAAACAATATGACAATTAGGAATGATAATCCTCACATTATTTTGTAGATGACAACCAATAATTATAATACACTCTTTGCTGATATTAACTAATGTCACCCACAGAAAAATCTGTAAGAAAGGATGACCTAAGAACTTTTGGTCCCTGAACCTCTGGCTGCACCCTCTGGTGGTTCTGCCCAAGCTCAAGCCAAGCTGCAAGAGGCAGCCTGGGCACATTTGTTCTATCAGGGCTGGAAGGGCTCCTCAATACCATCTTGTCTAGGTACCTTACTTTATAATTGAGGGGGAAACTCAGGCTCAGAAGGGAAGGGATATAATGACAGGTGCAGAGCTAGAGCCCAGGCCTCCTGTTGGGATACAGTCTTATTGATTTCAGACAGAGAGAGGAAGGGGGGGGGAGGGGGAGAGAGAGAGAGAGAGAGAGAGAGAGAGAGAGAGAGAAACTTCCAACAGTTGCCTCTGTACCAGCACCCTGACTGGGAATCAAACCCACCACCTTTCCTTGCATGGGACGATGCTCCCACCAACTGAGCCACACTGGCCAGAGCACACACAGAATTTTAAAAACTATAGTCTCCGTCCTATTGCCCATTTCTCTTCATTATCTCTCCCATATTTTCTCTGGGAAAGCTGAGTTTGTGGGACAAGCAGAGTTATAGTCATTTAGGAATTAAGAGGGAGTGATTTCATCTCAAGAAAACCAAGAATTCCAACTTGTGCATATATATATATATATATAGTTGATTTTTTACAGAAAGAAAGGGAGAGGAATAGAAAGCTAGAAACATCGATGAGAGAGAAACACCGACCAGCTGCCTCCTGCACACCCACTACTGGGGATGTGCCCGCAACCAAGGTACATGCCCTTGACTGGAATCGAACCTGGGACCTTTCAGTCCAAAGGCCGATGCTCTATCCACTGAGCCAAACCGGTTTCGGCAAACTTGTGCTTCTGAATGGTCAAAATGATATCCAGAGAGTGAACCGTATCCCCCAGATCACATGGAAGGTAAGAGCTGGACTCTAAGCAGGCAGATAACTCCTGGAAAGGTGTCATTTTAGAGGCAGGGATGGTTCTGACTATCTACTCTACACTAAATGCTACTTCCTACTGATTCAAGCCAATAATTTCATCATCAGAGTTTCTTATGAAATGCAAATTTCCCTTGCAAAGGCTAATAAATCAATGGAGAGTCTCTCCAAATGAATGACTTCCATAGAAGCTCCGCCCACTTCCCTAACTTTCCAATACACTCTTCCTAACCTGTGTGTACACAGCTCAGGCTCACATGTCGATGCAATGTTGCAGGGCAGCGCTTCAACAGTCTGCACTTCATCTGCACACATCCCCTTCCGTGTCCTCCACAGGCTGGAGACCGCTCTCCATGCAGTTCTGTTAGAGGGCCACATGAGAGCAGTATCGCATAGGACTATGGTCGACAAAATGAGGCCCGAGAGCCACATGTGGATTTTTGGCCCCTTGAGTGTGGCTCTTCCACAAAATACCACGGCCTGGGCGAGTCTATTTTGAAGAAGTGGCGTTAGAAGAAGTTTATGTTGGAAAAAAAAATTGGCTCTCAAAAGAAATTGCAATCATTATACTGTTGGTATTTGGCTCAGTTGACTGAGTTTGCCAACCACTGGCCTAAACCAACAGGAACGAGCGCTCTGCCCATCTGGGTGCCAAAATCTGAAATCAGGGCGTCTACGGCCCTGCTCCCCCGGAGGGCTGGGCTCCGGGGCAGGGTCCTTCCTGCCTCGTCAGCCTCTAGGGGCTCCTGGGGCTCCTTTGCTCCTGGCCCCATCCCTCCACGGTCCCCTCCTCTTAGCCTGGCCTCTCCCGCCATCCTCACCTGACTCCGCCTCCGCCCTTACAGAAGCCCACATCCAGTTCACAAGTTCACATGTGCGTGCCTCCAGCCTATCGCGGGCCGGCCCGCTGATGACGTGCGCACCTCCGTCCAACCACATGCCCCCACCCCTGATCAGGAGCGCTCCACGTGGCCCTGCCCCTGATCACGTGCTCACCCTGGCTGTCCACGTGCCCCCGCCCCAGATGACGTGCGCACCCCCGGCCAATCACGTGGCCCTGCCCCCATCAAATGCGCACCTCCGCTCTCCGGGTGGCCCCGCCCCCGCTGTGCACCTGCCCACGGGTGAAGCTACCGGCAGCACAGAGAGGGCGAGGGGCTTCTTCCTCTGAGGGTACACAGCAGGAGAAGGACAGAGAGCAAAATGGAAGCCCTGGCTGCCCAGAGCCTCTGTCCCCTTGACCTGTGACCTCTGCCACCCACACCCGTGGCAGCATCTCGCGTCCTCCGGGCCCCCAGCCAGCACACGGCACCTTCAGCGCTCCCCTGTAGCTCCAGGGACCTGCTGGGCCCAGGCCCCAGCCGGTCACCTGTCCCCCAGGTCCTGCCTTCAGCCCCAGGGTCCTCAGACCGAGTCTGGGGATGGGGCTGGCAGTGCGGGTGGGATAGGGGGTGGAGTTTGTCCCAGCTCCTGGAGAGCTCAGCCTGAGCCCTCTGCGGCCCCCGGAGGGGATGGGTCTGCGGGGTGGCTAGGCAGAACAGGCCTTCCAGGGCAACTACTGGGTGCCCAGCCGGCTCCAGAGCCATCCTACAGCCTCCCCGTCAAGGGGAAGCAGCTGTGCTTTCCGCCCAGCCCAGCCCAGCCCAGCCCAGCCCAGCCCAGCCCAGCCCAGCCCAGCCCAGCCTAGCCCAGCCTAGCCCAGCCTAGCCCAGCCTAGCCCAGCCTAGCCCAGGGGCCTGCCTTGGGAGGAGGCAGGGGCTGTCGCCCTCTGCTGGCCAGGTCCTGTTACTGCGGAAAGTAGGAGGCACCCCGCCACCCAGCCGCTGCCCACTGGGAGCCAGCCACACATCACCCCCATGTCCCAGGTCAGAACCAGGCCTCTGCGGGGCTCCCCTCAGCCGGGATGGAGAAGAGCTGTACTGGGAATCGGGACGGTCTCTGCCACGGATGAGTGTGGTCCCCAAGTTCACAGGAGGCTCCGGGGCCTTCTGGGCATCTGTGACTGCCGCTCTATCACCACAGATCCCTTCGGGGCACAGGTTGGGGCCTAGTGGCCGGGACCTGTGAGCAGCCTCTAGGGCCGGAGTTCTCTGCTCTGTCCTCCACACGCCGCTCAGATAGAAGAGGGTGGGTACCTTGCCCACAAATGGGCAGCCGACTCAGGCCCATGGGTATGGACACAGCCTCTGGGCCTGCGGGTGATGGCAACAGGCAGCTGGAGCTGGAGCCCAGGCTCACGTGGGTGCAAGCGGCAGGAAGGGAGTGGGCTTGGCTGTGCCATCTCCCCGGGACCCGACCTGCAGCTACAGGGGAAAGGGCACCCCGGTGCCCTCTCCCAGGCGCCCTCCACACGCACAGCAGGTGCCCCACTTTGCCCCAAGCAGCTTTATTTCAAGGCCATCGGACAAGGAAGGCATTATTTGCGGAAAGGACTGGACGTGGAAGCCCTTTGAAGTCCCCCCTCCCGCTCAAGGCCAGCCCTCAGCCCCTCGCCAGCTTGCATGGCCCTGGATTGCAGAGGAGGGAAGCCTTTCTCCCAGGAAGGAGGGGACGATTTCCTGAGTCTGCTGCTCCGATGGCCACAGACTGGCGGAAACCCGTGGTGGGCAAACTGCGGCCTGAGAGCCACGTTCGGCTTTTTGGCCCCTTGAGTGTGGCTCTTCCACAAAACACCATGGCCTGGGCGAGTCTATTTTGAAGAGGTGGTGTTAGAAGAAGTTTATGTTGAAAAAAAAAATTGGCTCTCAAAAAAGAAATTGCAATTGTTGTACTTTTGATATTTGGCTCAGTTGCCTAATGAGTTTGCTGACCGACCACTGGCACAGGATAACGTGTAAATCCTTCTGCTTACTGTGCAGATCTGTCTGATTTGGTAAAGAATATTCTCTAGAGGACAGGGTCTGGTCTGCTGGTTCACAGATATAGTCCCAGCACTTAGCCTGGTACCTGGTACACATGGGAGCTAAAAATATATGTTGATCAACTGATTCAAGTCTTCCTACACACATTTATCACCTAAGACTTCCTGACTAGAATACTCACAAACTTTAACAACTCCCTGACTTTTGTATATATATGCAGTTGTCTGTTGCACCTTTGTTCCTGTGCTTTTTCCTCTGAAAACATCCTTTATCTCCACCCCCTCCTCTGCCCATCCATCAAGTCATTTCTGCCATGAGCCTTCCTGATTATACCAGGCAACGTGACTTCTTTTGCCATAAGCTACTATATCCATCACTCAGCTGGCACTCCTCCTCCCCTCAGTTTACATTGTCCTGAGGTTCTGCATTGCCCTGGTGCTGCAGTCTTACTCTTCATTACCCCCCTGCCTCTTTTGCTGCTGTCGCTTCACTGAGAACATGTCTTTTGCCCTCTGCTCTTTTCTCTCAATTCCCTCTCTCCAGTGCCTCATACAATCTCACAGCTTCTACTATTGTATTTCCTCTCCACAGTAGATTCCAAAATCTATATCTTCAGAGTTAGTCCTCTCTTCTCAGCTTCTGAGCCAAATTTCCAACTACCAATGGACATTCCAGTTGGCTCTGTTGACATCACCTTTATCATCAGAGGAAGCTCTGACTTCCCAGATGATACTACCATCTTTCTCCCTAATCATACACAGTAGAAAATGCTGAGATTGAGGTGCAGATTGGGAATAAGAGAGAAAGGTAAATTAAGTACCCAGGTTGTCAGTTCTGAGATCAATCTCTCCCCCCACTCCACATTCTCTTCTCTCTCTCTCTCTCTCTGTCTCTGTCTCTGTCTTTCCCTCCCTCCCTCCCTCCCTTCCACTCTCCCTGAAAAGCAATGGAAAATATCCTCAGGTGAGGACTAACAACAACAACAACAACACCAAAATGAGTCAGATTCCCCTGGCTCTCCACACTAACACTTAAAGCCCTGCAACCACCCAGAATATAGGGCCCATATTGTGGCAGAAGACCAAGAAGACCAAGGACGCTTCTGAGGAAGTAGGAGGGACACTGTTTAATAACGCCGGCGGACTCAGGGAACAGCCTTCCAAATCGGAGTGCCGGAACACGTATGGGGCCCTTCCTTATACTCCCCTCCCGGTGGTCTTTGTCCCACAGCAGGGATTATGCTTCCGGTCCTTTTCGCAGGCCCTGCAAGAAGGCCCTCGGGTGTTGGGGTCTCCAGGCCGTATTTGATGGTCTGGCCTGGCGTCAGAGTTAGTAGCCCTCCCTCTGGACAGTGCACTGTCCACACACAGTCCAATGGCCTCTGTAACAGGTTCTGCAAGACCAGTATCTGGGAAGGAGAGAGGGCCTTAATTATAGGTTATCAGGAATGTACACTGAGCTTGCTGACTTGGATTCAGGTCGCTAGCATCCAAATATGAGGGTTACATTGGAATTACCCCTTTTAGCCTCCTCAGTATGATCTGGCTGCAGTTGCTCCCCTCAGCTTTCTCACCTCTCTGCCTCCTGGACCCTGGACTTCAGCAAGGTTTCAGAGCATTTGCCCTTGGGGTTCCTTTGCTCGGGAGCCTTCTCCCCCTGCTCTCTGCATGGCTGACTTTTGTCTTTAAAAACCTGCTTCAGTTTGAACCTAACTCCTAAGTATTTTGAGAAATATCAAAAGGGCTACTTTTTATCTCCCATATACAAAGTTATACTTCAGTTTATACCTAAAGTGACCTGTGTCCTCCTCGCTACTCTGTTCCTCTTTGTCCTTCAAACCTAGCCAAATATCTCCTCCTCCCTGAGGCGAGGCCACTAAAATCACTCCCTGCCATGAATCCCACAGAACTTAGGGTCAGATTCATATTCAATATTTATTAGACCCTCTACCTATTTCAGTATTGCCAATTTTTAAAATGCTCCATGTATTGTTATATTTTCCAGATATAAAATTTATTCTAAGAGCAAGAACCATTCTTTTTTTATTTTATTTTATTTTTTTATTGATTTCAGAAAGGAAGGGAGAGGGGGAGAGAGATAGAAACCTCAATGATGGGAGAGAATCATTGATCAGTTGCCTTCTGCATGCCCTATAATGGAGATCTAGCCATCAACCCTGGCATGTGCCCATGACCGGAATGGAACCCTGACTTCCTGGTTCCTAGCTGAATGCTCAGCCATTGAGCCACACCGGCCATGCAACACAAAAGGGTCTTTTATAAGATTAAAGATATGCTTCACAAACCTGTTGGGAGGAAAGTATATTCTGCATGTTGGAGGGATGTGAATCATTAGGGAGCCAGAGAGCAGACTGTAGTAGGCAGCCTCTAAGATGGTCACCAATGATCTCTGCCTCCCGCTATTTATTCATACTCTTGTGTAATCCTTCCTGTTGAGTGTGAGTTGAACTTATCACACACTTATAATAACAAAATACAGGGGGGGAAAGATGGATGTCACCTCTGGGATTAGGTTACAAAAAGACAGTGGCTTCTGTCTTAAGTGCACTCACTCCCCTGACACCCAGGGGGATCCAGCTGCCATACTATGATGAGACCTTGCACCAGAAGCATCCGGCTAAGCTGCATCCAGATTCTTACCCACAGATACTACGCGACGATAAATATTATTGTCTTAAGTCACTCGTTTTAATGGTAATTTGTTACACTGGATAGCTAAAACAGACTGCCAGGACCTAAAATCTTCAACAGATTAGAGGTGGCGGAGTACAGAGAACAACTACAACAAAGAGGAGCAATGAGTAGTAAAGTTGAACACACGATGCAAAGTTTGCATTAGTGGAGGAGAGAGGAAGAAAAGTCTGGAAGTGTCACGGAGAAGCAGGGAGGTTGTGAGGGCAGGAAGTATGAGAAGTGTAGAACAGTCACTCCTTGAGAAGGTTGCAAGGAACAATGCCCCCATACTGAGCTAAGATCCAGTTAAAGCAAGCAAGAGAAGAGAACAATAGGAGAAGAAAGCTGTGCAAAATGTAGAGCAGTAACTGGGCCAGATTGAAGCAGGTCTGAGAGAAACATCCTGAGAGGTATTTTAGATTAAGTAGCAGAGTTTGGGGTGGAAAGGAGAGAAACTGATTTGCTGTTCCCCAAATCCATCCATTCATTGGCTGATTCTTTTATGTACCCTGACAAGGGGATCGGACCCACAATCTTGGTGTATTGGAACGGCTCTCTAACCTACTGAGCTGCCCAGCCAGGGCCTGAAACTTATCAACCTTATAGAATTACTACTCTTATGAGAATGCCTAATTTTGGTTTAATATAAAAATTAAGAGAAAACAAGATATATTGATATATAGTGTCACTGAAATAAGTTCATGATATAAAATGAGAAATAACAGCATAATTTTATTTTTTAAATTACATATGCAGTCCTAGCATGTTTGACTCAGTGGATTGAGCATTGGCTTGCAGACCAAAGGGTCTCAGTTCAATTCCAGTCAAGGGCATGTACCTTGGTTTCAGGTTCATCCTTGGCCCAGGTCCCTGTTTGGGGCACATACAAGAGGCAACCAATCGATGTATTTCTCTCACATTGATATTTCTCTGTGTCTTTCCCTCTCTCATCTACCATTTTCTAAAAATCAATGGAAAAATATCCTCGGATGAGGATAAACAACAACAATAATAATATTAATAAATACAATAAAATTACATATGCCAAGAAAAAAAACTGTTCATAATGGTTACTTACAAGGGAAAGACTCTCACTTTTTACATTACGTGTTTCCATGTATTTAATCTTTTTTGGTAACAAGCATGAATCACATACTTTTTTAAAAGCCTATTTATTCATGTGTGCACATCAAGTATTTGTTGCTTGGTTGATAAGTTTCTCAATTATATCTTATATCCACAAGTTTTTCAAGTACAATATCATCTTAGAAGCATTACCGTATATCCACCACAATGCCAACTCTGAGCTGGCTACCCATTAGGCAGGGGTTCAACAAAGGCTGGAACTACAGTACTGAATCCCACGTCCCATCAACAAAGAGCCTCTTGTACCACTCGCTGCCACCAGATGGCAGGTCTCTATTAGAAGTCTTCTTCCAAGGAATTGTCTCATTACTTTCAAACCCGTTCCCCCCTCGCATCCCCAACCTTTCCAGAGTACTGTCTCTCACTGGAGTATTATTATAAATTATTTATAATTTTCTGTCTCATACCAGACTGAGAACTCCTTCAGGATAAAAACATAAATTAAGGATAATTCATCTTAGACCCATTAGTGATGGGTACTGGCCTGAACTCAATAGGTAAACATTTTTAGAATGAATAAATAGATGCATAGGTAATTGAAAACTAATAAAATCCTACAATAATTACTATACTTTCTTTCCCAATGATCAATCAAGGATCAGTAATTGGGAATTTCTGTGCACTCTCCAGTGTCCAGAGATGGGAGTTGAGAATGGAGAAAGAATAAAAGATATAATTAAGGGGTTTTCGCCAACTTCTATCTCTTTTGGAGGAGCCCCTCCAACTCCAAACCTCCCTAGGCTAATGGTGAAGTTGTAGCTTCTGCCATCTGGCACCTCTGTCTGGTGGGAGGAATGCTACTATCCTTGGGTAGAGTCTCCAGTAATTGGGATTGAAAAGGCCCAGCCCCGGGGAGCTTCCAGACTGATAAAGGAAACACACCTTTGAACATGAAACGAATTTAGTCATGGCTTGCAGACACCCCCTCTAATGTACCCCAGCCCTCCAGGCCCATGTGTTCAACAGACACCAACTGTTCCCATTTTCCGCACAGGAGTGCCTTCTCCCCACAACGGGAACCCTGGGTCTGAAAGGGACACAATGTTTCTCCTCTTCCTTCTCTGGGCATGCCACTGAGGAACTCTGCAAGTCATTAAGGCTCAACTGAGGGCCAAAGAGAGGGCCAGGAGCCCAGGCTGCTAGGCATTTGGACTGGGAATCAAGTATCCCCAGGGGGTAGGAAGAGACAAGGTTCCCAGGAGGAGGGGTGGAGACCAGGACTGAAAATTCCTGAGCTCTGTTCAGTGTCACAGCTCTGCAGAATATGCAAGGAGGCTCATTCTCCCGCTTCCCACCCTTCTTATCTAATTAGCAGAGTCGTGTAAAAAGTCAGAAATCCTATCTTTTCTGGCATTCTCCAGCCACTCTCCACCCTCTCACTCCATACTCTCCCCCCCTCACAGACTCCAGAATTGTTCTGCCGACTCAAAGCCCTAGAAGGATGTTGAAAAAGAAAAGTGGGGGAACGGGGCTTTGGGGAGTTCAATGAAAGTGCACATTTGGAACGAAGTATTGGCCTGGGATGCACACCATCATCATCACAGGTGACCAGCCATCTTAGTTTGCCCAACACTGTCCTTGTTTGAGTACCTTAGGGCCCTCACCACAGCAGACTCTTCAATCCTGGGAAAAGCAGAATGGTAGGATCCAGGCTCTCTTGGGCCAACTCACTGTGTAACCCTGAGTAACTCCTGCACTTCAGTCACCTCATTGTAAAATGGAACCCTTCACTGAGACACTCTGTTTCTATGAATGGTCTCCAATGGTGTTCTGGGAGGTGGCTCCTGGCTTAGGGAACTGATTGCTAAATTTTCAGGAATTTTGCAAACTGGTTTTTAAACACAGCCATTATTTTTAAAAATATATATTTTATTGATTTTTTTTACAGAGAGGAAGGGAGAGAGATAGAGAGCTAGAAACATTGGCCAGCTGCCTCTTGCACACCCCCTACTGGGGATGTACCCGCCAACCAATGTACATGCCCTCGACCGGAATTGAACCTGGGACCTTTCAGTCTGCAGACCAACGCTCTATCCACTGAGCCAAACCGGTTTCGGCAACACAGCCATTATTAGAAACTAAATTGGCCCTTGCCAGTTTGGCTCAGTGGTTAGAGTGTTGACCTGCGGATTGAAGGGTCTCAGTTCAATTTCGGTTGGAGGCAGCCAACTGATGCATCTCTCTCATATCAATGTTTTTCTCCCTATGTCTCCCTTCCACTCTCTCTAAAAATCAATGGAAAAATATCCTTGGTTGAGGATTAACCCTTGGAGGGGTGTGGGCTGAGTCGGGGAGGGGGGGGCAAAGGGTGGGAAATGGGGGACATCTGTAACACTGTCAACAATTTTTAAAAAAAGAGAAAAAATTTGCCCTACCCAGTTTGGCTCAGTAGATGGATCATCAGCCAGCGGATTCATGGAGCATCATTCATGTTTCTCTCTCCCAGGTTAGATTCCGTCAAAGGCATGTGCCTTGGTTGGGTTGCAGGCACATCACCAGTAGAGGGTGTGCAGGAGGCAGTTGACTGATGTTTCTCATCGATGTTTCTAACTCTCCCTCTCCCTTCCTCTCTGTAAAAAAATCAATAAAATATATATTTTTTAAATGAAGAGAAAAAAATTATTTAGATAAACTTACAATTAACTAAGTTATATTAAAAACAAAGATAATAAGTAATGAAAATTCACCACTTTCAGGGGGGAGCGTGAGAGATCAATAAAAGGACTTGTATGCATGCATATAAGCATAACCCATGGACACAGTCAGTGAGGGGTAAAGGGCATGTCCTGGGGGGTGGGAACAATGTGGGGAAGTTTATATGTACTAGAACCGTAATACTTTAAACAATAAAGAATTTTAAAAAGAAAATTAATCACTTTCTAATTATTTTACATTTTACTTTATCTATACTCAAAGTTACTTACATCTATTATTTCTATGATATGATAAAAATGTTATATAAAGATGTGCTACTGTTCATCTCTTCCTAAATCCACATTGGTAGTTTGAATCAGCCATCATGAGAATACACCATGAAAATCAGTAAATACTACCAATTATGGTTTCTGTCACATTAAGCTAATTGTTAAACATTTATCAGAACACCACTAGTTCAGAGACACTATTCTGTCTGTCTTGTCACAGGCACACTCTATCTCTACTGTCATCTTCTGCTCTAATCTTTATTCCAGATTTCCATTCCAGAAAGAGATAAACCAAGAGTTGGGTCATCATTTAAAAACCAATGAGCCCTAGCCGGTTTGGCTCAGTGGATAGAGTGTCCATCTTCAAACTGAAGGGTCCTGGATTCAATTCTAGTCAAGGGCACATGCCCAGTTGTGGACTCAATCCCGAGTAGGGGATGTGCAGGAGTCAGCCAATCAATGATTCTCTCTCATCATTAATGTTTCTATCTCTCTCTCCCCTCTCCCTTCCTCTCTGAAATTAATAAAAATATATTTTTAAAAAGCAAACTAATGAGAGCCTTGGTGGTGTGGCTCAGTGGTTGAGTATCCACCCATGAACAAAGAGTTCAATTCCTGGTAGGGCACATGCCTGTGTTTCGGGCTCAATCTCCAGTAGGAGTTGTGCAAGAGCAGCCAATTGATGATTCTCTCTTATCATTGATGTTTCTCTCTCCCTTTCTCTTCTTCTCTCTCTATAAATTAATAAAAAAATTTTTAATAAACTAAAATCCTATATAATAAAAGGGTAATATTCAAATTGTCCCCTCGACCAAGAGTTTGGCCCGAGTTGAACCAGGAGCAGCCCCGCCGGCCAATCTCCTGCATCTGCTCCCCTGAGCTGGGCTGGCCCTATCAGCCCTGATTGGAGCAGGCCAGCCGGACCCTCTCACCACTCCCATGCATGAATTTGTGCACCCAGCTTCTAGTAAATTAACAAAACAACTAATGAGATAGTAGAGCTGGGGTTAAGGAAATAAATGCACAGTTTGGTTGCAAATGATCTGTAGACTCTATAGTAGAGCCTGTCTCTGGCTCTTCGCTCCTTCCAGGAAACCCCTCTGTCCACAATGCAGGATTTGGACAGTTCAGCAGAGGTCTTATGTAGACAGAACCCTATAGGACTATGAAGAAGGCATTGGTTGTCCTCCAGGTATCTATCTTACAGGTCTATCTTGATGACCAACTGAAGGATTCAAAGTTAACTAAGATGATTCTCATTCTGACACTTAGGGAAGAGAATATTTCCCCATGTCTGGCCTATACTCACCTCTGGAATTAATAAATTCTGCAAATTCTAAAATTAGAATTAAAGCATGCAAGAGTTGGGAAAATCTTTAGAGTTCATTCAACATTCAACATTTTCCCTATTCCCGAATTTTACAGATGAAGAAACTGAATCCACACAATAGTTAATAGCTTGCCCAAGGTCACACAACAGAATAGTGGCCAAAGTTTAGGGCTCCCAATACCTGGAGCAGAGGCATTCCCTTAATATCTTAAATTCCTTTTAAAAACATTATGTGATCTCTAGAGAATCTGCACAGGAGCAAGCACAAAGTTTGCACACAAAAAGCATACTAATTTCCCCTCTGCTTTCTAGAAAATAAAGGAATATTTTTATAGAGTACCAACTAGATGCCAGGTGCTATGGGGAACAAAGAAGCATAAGACCCAGTGGATCAAACACAAAAAGTGAATTTGAAGTTACTTCTAAAACTCTTTCAAGGGATGTGAGGGGACTTCCCTAGGGCTAATTCTAACCCTAATCTGACCCCACAGTGAGTAGCATGGAGATAAACCCTGCACATACCCAGGTTTCCAGTTCATTCCCTGGTTGTGATGTGTACAAGAGACAACTGATAGATGTTTCTCTCTCACATCTCTCTCTCTCTCTCTCTCTCTCTCTCTCTCTCTCTCTCTCTCTCTCATCATTTTAAAAAACATGTCCTCAGGTGAGGATTAAACAATATGTAATATGTATTGTTTAATCCTCACCTGAGGACTTGTTTTTGAACCCTGCTGACATGGCTTACTGGTTGAGCATAGACCTATGAACCAGGAGGGCATGGTTCGATTCCCGGTCAAGGGCACATGCCTGGGTTGTAGGCTTGATCCCCTGTGGGAGACATGTAGGAAGCAGCTGATCAATTATTCTATCATCAATGATGTTTCTACCTCCCTCTTTCTCTCAATCACTCTCTGAAATCAATATAAATATATTAAAAATAAATAAATTTTGGTAGAGCTATACAATAAAATATTTAAATATATTTATCCAGTGAGTGAAAGAGAGAGGAAGAAAGAAAGCATGGGTAAATTAGTGGAGATGTTTCTCTCTCTAAAATTGATCAATAAATAACAATTTTAAACAAAATTAAATTAAAAGCCAACTAATGCAATGTTTTGGAATATAAAAATAAAATGTCTCACCCTGAAATCCCTTTGGTGAGGGGATTTCTGAGCTGTTTTTCTCATCCAATCAGGCCTGGGATGCTAGGAAGCAACCCATGGGCACAGGGTAATGAGTCAGGACTGTGACTTCCTGTTTGTATTTTCCTCTGAATCTCTCTAGTCTGCCTTCCCCAGCCTTAGGAAAGTGCTTTACCAACCAAGGAAGAAAATATCTACCCCTTCACTGTAATCTTCAGTCCTACCTAACATAATGGTGCCTCAGGTCCTCCCTCCCTCCCTCCCTCCCTCCCTCCCTCCCTCCCTCCCTCCCTCCCTCCCTCCCTTCCTTCCTTCCTTCCTTCCTTCCTTCCTTCCTTCCTTCCTCCAGTTCTGTCATTTTTCATTCATCCAGGCATCATCTTAAGCACTAAGAATACTAAGCAAATCTAAAAGACAGATTCCTGCTAAGGGGCTGATGTCCTTGAAACAAAGTGGTATCAGAAAGAAAGTCTTTTCAAATACAGCGCTGGGTGGTCCAAAGGTTGATTCCCATGGATACAAACAGCTAACAAACTGGAGATCTAACTCTCAAATACAAAATGATAGACCTATTAGAAATTCACTAGAGCTTACTTTGGTAGAATGTGCTAGAAGGAAATGCTGCAGAGGTGATCTCTGCAGTGTTTCTGCTTCCTGGTCCCACAATCTCATGACTTCACAGTCAATAAGGGAGGAGGGGGGGAATAGTGTACCCTTAGTTGGGTACATTATTATTAACACCTTAGGGAGCAAGGCAGGGTAAGGGGTGGAGTCTCATTGACAGATAAGGGCACTGAAGCTCCAAGGGACAGGTGACCTACCTTCAGGGTTAGGAACCCTGCCTTCTCCATGCTACACGATTCTGAGAAATGAGCCCTCAAGCAGGAAGAGACATAAGTTTGATTTATAAAGGAAAGATATTTCCAGAGTATGGAAAGACTTCAGACCCTCTGTCTGCCTGGGAGGGAAGAAAGGCTGGAGGGGCGGAGTGGTGTGAGGTAGGGCGGGGCTGTTTTTGAGGCTTTGGCCTGAGTCCCTCCTCCCTGGTCCCCCATTGGGCCAGTGGCTCCTGCAGCCCTGCCAGTGAGGGACAAATGAGAAGGGCTGTTGATTTTCCCCTCTTGGCCATTCAGAATTTCCCCACATATATACTGAGGAAGAGCCTGCCCTCGCCTCACTTTTTCTCTGGACTTGTCCGTGGGCTGAATCTAGTCCCCTAGGGCTGGGCAGGGCCATGGGGGTCCTGTTTATGCTCAGGGTGGCTGTGGGCATATGCTCTGCCACTTTCAGTGCCTCTGCCTGGTAAGTCCTTTCCCCCACCCCTCCCTCCCTGCCAGGGAAGCCCCATTATCTCAGCCCTGTTCACCAATGCCTCACTTTTTCTCTTTGGCAGGTCAGTGAACAATTTCCTGATAACAGGTCCCAAGGTAGGATGCTCTCTGGCTTCTATACCCATTCAGCTTCCTAAGGGATCTCTTTTGGGGAAGGAAAAGAGGGGAGGGGAGATAATGCCAGAATCCCTCACCCAGAAGAACCCATGATTGTTCCTTCATGGAGAGCTAACCCATTTGAGTTCTGCCTGCTGCTCCCCAGATGACTTTATCTGAGCCAGGGCCGAAGCTCATAGCCCTTTTCCCTTTGCAAGGCCTATCTGACCTACACTACCAGTGTGGCCCTGGGTGCCCAGAGTGGCATTGAAGAGTGTAAGTTCCAATTTGCTTGGGAACGCTGGAACTGCCCTGAAAATGCTCTCCAGCTCTCGACTCACAACAGGCTGAGAGGTGGTAAGTTTGTGCACCTGGACAAGGGGGTATATGTGCATGGAGGTGGGCTTGCAGTATGTGTGCATGTGTAGCATATATGTGCACAGTGAAATGAAAAAGTTATCAATGATCTGTTGACCTGCCACTTCCTGGCTATGTGACCTAAGTTACTTCCCCTCTCTCAGCCCCAGTTCTGTTATTTTGTCATAAGAACAGCTTACCAGGAACACTGTAAGGATTGAATGATATATTTAATACAAATATAGTAATTACGCTATTTTTTTAAATGCATGCTTATATTTCTATGTTTGCACTGATTTGAATGAAATAAAAATGGGGGAAAGACTCTGTGTTTGTGAGGGAATATCCCATTTGCCCACCTACTATAAAATCCCAACAGCATAGAAGCAGAGTGATTACATTGAGATGTGCCTCAGGTGGGGTATGTGTTTGCACCTGTATGTGTTTGCACCTGTATGTGTATCTGTGCAGCATAAAAGTCATTTATATAGGAATAATAAAGAGTTGTCTGGGAAGAGTTGGGGAAAGGAGTAAAGAAGATGAAGACAAAAAGAAATACCCCACTCCCTGTGGGGTATACAGAAAGAATGGGGCGTGCATGGAAATGAAATAAGACAATGTTTATAAAGAGTTAAGATAGAAGCTCATGCCCTAGCCAGTTTGGCTCAGTGGATAGAGCATCGGCCTGTGGACCAAAGGGTCCCAGTTCGATTCCAGTCAAGGGCACATACCTCAGCTGCAGGCTCCTTCTTGGCTGGGCCCTGTTCGGGGCACGTGCAGGAGGCAACCAATCAATGTGTTTCTCTCATATCAATACTTCTCTCTGTTGCTCCCTCTCTCTTCCACTCTCTTTAAAAATCAGTGGGAAAATATCCACTGGTGAGAATTAAAAAAAAAAAAAAAAAAAAAAAAAAAAAAAAGAAGAAGAAAAGAAAAAAAAAAGATACAAGCTCAGTAAGTGGTAGCTATGATCATTATGATCATTATGATTATTACAGGGCTCTAGTTGTATGTCAGAAGGAAGAAAAGGTTTACTAAGACAGCCTCAGGGCATGAGTCCTCAATGCCAGAGGTCCAAAAGCAGTGGGTCATGACCAGAGGCCTAGGCTAGACTTCTGGAAAGAAGAGTCTTGCTCTCAACACCACAGCTGGTGAGGAAAGTGGCCTTGGTCCCATCACTCTTTTATCTCTGGGTTTTACTTCCCTTCTCTAAAGTGTGGTGATACTCATCCCTGCCTGAATGAAGTAACAGATATGTACTGTTCTCTCAAGTCCAAGAACATCCTCTTAAACTCAAAAGGGGCAGGAGACAAGGGAGAGAAACAGCATTGCTTTTCCAAAGCCTCTGTTTTGGGTCATCAGAGTCCAAGTTTCCAGTACCCTTTCTCTCTCCAAAGCCACCAGGGAGACTTCATTCATTCATGCTATCAGCTCTGCGGGAGTCATGCACACCATCACCAAGAACTGTAGCATGGGCGACTTTGAAAGCTGTGGCTGTGATGAGTCAAAAAATGGAAAAACAGGTAAGTTGGGCTCTCTAATGAGAGGAAGGGGAGAGGAGTGCAGAGCTGTGTGCCTGCCAAGATGACCATGACTCTTCTCCTGGGACTTTGTAGGGAACTGTACACAGAACTGTTCTTTTCATATGTATAGGAGGCCATGGCTGGATCTGGGGAGGCTGCAGCGACAATGTGGAATTTGGGGAAAGGATCTCCAAACTCTTTGTGGACAGCCTGGAGAAGGGAAAGGATGCCAGAGCCCTGATGAATCTTCACAACAACAGGGCAGGCAGGCTGGTGGGTATGGGAGTTGGCCAGTCAGCCATCAGACTCAGTATTGGCAACAGCTTCATATCTGTACAGCTTTTCACAACTTACCAAGAGCTATCTCATATCCATGTTTCAGCCTCACATTACCCAGCCAGGACTGAGATGGTTACCCCCATTCTCTGGATGACAAACCTAGTTAAGGCCAAGCCAAGTGGCTTAATTAAGTCAATATAACTAAGAAGCATCATAGCCAGACAATGAACTCAGATCTTTTGGGATCTAGTCCTCTTATCACTAAACCTGGTGCTCTGGCTCCTCCACAGGCAGGTTTCTGAGAGCCCAGAATCAAAGTCTTGCTTCAGTGACTTAAAATTTTTAGTCCTTTGCCCAGCTGGTATGGCTCAATGGTTGAGCACTGACCTATGAACCAGGAGATCACAGTTTAATTCCCAGTCCGGGCACATGCCCAGGTTGCAGGCTCTATCCCCAGTGTGAGGCATGCAGGAGGCAGCCAATCAATGATTCTCCCATAATTGATGTTTCTATCTCTCCCTCTCCCTCATCCTCTCTGAAATCAATAAAATGTTATTATTATTTTTTAAATATATTTTATTGGTTTTTTACAGAGAGGAAGGGAGAGGAGAGCGATAGAGAACCAGAAACATTGATGAGAGAGAGACATTGACCAGCTGCCTCCTGCACACCCCACACCAGGGATGTGCCCACAGCCAATGCACACGCCCCCGACCGGAATCGAACCTGGGACCCTTCAGTCCACAGACCGACGCTCTATCCACTGAACCAAACTGGTTTCAGCTAAAATATTTTTTTAAAATTATTTTTTTAAAAATTAGCCTGCGATATTTGGTCAAACATTTCATTAACTCCACTCTAATGCCTTGGCAGGGCCAGATCAAATGATTTCTCAGACCTTATGCAGCCTATGAGCCAGATGTTCCCACCCCTGCTAGGTATTCTGAACTAAGATCTGGAAGCAAATTGGATTTAGAGCTAAGAGCATAGAAGTTTCCCTTTGAACCTATATCTAGATGTGTTGGTTGCCCAGGGCAAGGGGAAGAGGTCTTAAACAATTACGGATGTGGGTAACTGCTTTGGGTAAGGTTCAAACTCCAGGAGCTTCCTTCCCTCTGGGAGAGGGCCCAGAACACAAATCCAGACCCCACAAATACTCTAGCCCCCAGATCCAAAACAATATCAGTGCCAATGATCATATTTTCCTTTATAATTTACAAAGTGCTTTCGGGATCATTCTTATTCCAGTTGGGCAGATAAAGCAACAAGCTCAATAAGTGATGAATTTGGGGCCTGGAGCCTTGGTTTCCTGACTCCAATAATCGATTCAACACTTGCCTACCTTTCTTTAAGAATCACCCAGGGGAGCTTTAAATTCACCAATACCAAGGCCCTTAAATATTTGAACATTCTAATTGATAAGATCTGAAGTAGGACCCAGGAAAAAAATATTTTTCATGGGCTCCCCCAAGTAATTCCAAGGATCCTCTAAAATTTGGTCTTTCCTATCCAGAGCAATTCTCTCACTTGTACTTTCTTTCTCTGTCTTTCTGTGAAGGCCGTAAGAGCCACAATGAAAAGGACCTGCAAATGCCACGGCATCTCGGGGAGCTGCAGCATCCAGACATGCTGGATGCAGCTGGCTGACTTCCGGGAGACAGGAGACTTCCTAAAGGCCAAGTATGACCAAGCGCTGAAAATTGAAATGGTTAAGCGCCAGCTAAGAGCTGGGAACAGTGCCGAGGGCCACTGGACACCCAGAGAAGCCTTCCTTCCTAGTGCAGAGGCTGAGCTGATCTTTTTGGAGGAATCACCAAATTACTGTATCCGCAATTCCAGTCTGGGCATCTACGGCACAGAGGGTCGGGAATGTTTGCAGAGCAGCCACAACACATCCAGGTGGGACCGACACAGCTGCAGGCGCCTGTGCACGGAGTGTGGCCTGCAGGTGGAAGGGAGGAGAACTGAGGCCATCAGCAGCTGTAACTGCAAATTCCAGTGGTGCTGTATAGTCAAGTGTGACCAGTGTAAGCATGTGGTGAACAAATACTATTGCACACGCTCCCTAGGCAGTGCTTGGTCCCGAGGCAAGGGCAGCACATGATAACACCCCACACAAACTTACTTGTTCAATTGAATGACAATGGAGGGGGACACAGCTTCTCTCTGGGACAGAGTAGATTGGAAAATCACAGGGTTGGTCTCGATATTTACAATACGTGGGAAAATGGAGGCTCAAGATTATATAGCATACTCTTAACAGAGTATGAAATTGGAACCTGGGCCTCCTAATTTTATCTTCCCACAAGATAAAATGGTTTTTGTGCCTGTACTTTTGGAGGTTATTTGGTTTGGTATCCATATCCAGAGAGGCCTTCAAAGTACTGTTTCCCTGTAAGTTTCAGAACATGTTCAACCTCTCTGTGCTGCTGAGAACCAGAGGGAATGGAAGCAAAAAGTAACAGCGTTCTTCCCCTACTCTAGCTAGCTCCCAAAAGACCAGCTCCAAGTTCATGCAGATGAATACAGCAGAAACCACATACCTGCCTAGTGGGAGGCTGGTAGTTGGGTTTTCACCTGTGTATGCACTTTTGGAAATTTCTTCCCACCCAGTCCTGGGGGAGCCAGGATCCAACATGACTGAGGACGTTCCCAGCTCAGAAACCACCTTTGGACCATGCAGAAGTAATAATGGTCCCAGGAAGTGGACAGGTGACTACAACTTATCTAGACAACCCCCACAAGAGAGACAATTCCCCCGCAAAGAGCTGCAAAACGACTCTGTTTTGTTTTACTCCCAGATTGAGAACTCAACTTTATTTTCCAATAAATGCTTCCAGAATGTATATCCAGCTGAGACCTTTTATTTCTCTCTTTGGAAAACTTAAGATCAGAAAGGGAATGATGTATACCAATTATGCACAAAGCTAAGGGAGAAACCAGAACTATCCAATCACTTGACATCAGTGTTTGACAAATAATAAAATTGAGACTGAGAAACTGGCCAATCCAGATTCCCAGATTAAAAGGTGTTATTTTAATGCAACCTAACCAACTTGAGGAACAAGGATGCCCTTTGAACTTGAACCATATTCAAAGTGTGTTTACTCTCTTAACTTTGGCTTCCTGGGGTGTCTGTACACCAAGGAACTGGGCCTCAGGGCAAGAGACTAGGAAAGTTGTGGATTCTACCTTCCTCATTTGCATTTCTACATCTTCCACTTGCAATCTTTGGGGGAGGAGTAGACTCCCCAAGAGTCTTAGGAGCTTAACTGATCTCCTAAATCTGAGCATCTCCACCTTGGGGGTCTCCCCTCTCAGCAAAGGCCACACCTAAGTTATTTTTAAATACCAACCGGAAATAATTTTTTTTTTTTAATGAAAAGGAAGGTGACATGTCCATTAAGAAAGTTGGCATCTCAATAGACACCATGAGTTGGTGCCTTGAGAGGCCACTCCAGTGCTTTTAAAACTATCACAGAGACCAGAGACAATTTAGCCTATGTCAAAAAAGCAGAAACATTTCCTTTACCTCGCTCCTTCTAAGGAAGGTAAAAAACACTACAATTAGTGACAGAAAGGAAGTGTGTGTGTGTGTGTGTGTGTGTGTGTGTGTGTGTGTATGTGTCTGTAGAGATAGTAGAAGGGGGAATGGAAGAGACACTAAGCACAAAATTGTGGTGAATAAATAGGCAACCAAAAGGTTATTTCCCCGTGACTTGGAGAAAAAGAAAACCAAAAACATAAAATTACCTGGTCTTGAGGTTAAACCTCAATAAACATAGATGCCAAAGAACCCATCATGAAACCTGAGTTGTGATGCTGTTAGGGAAATGAACAACATGGACTTTCTCCCTTTATTCCTAACTCAATCTCCATCCAAAGAACCCAAGTACCAGAGGCTTTGACATTTTCCCTGGGGCCTGGCTGACATTCCCAAATAACCCGAGAGGGGATTTTTAAAAAGAAAACCATCCCTGCTACCCTGTCCAAATTGTCACTCAAGAAGAACATGGTTGTATTTTCTGTGGGTTTATATCTGATGTTTTCACTAATGAAACCCAGAGTAATTGGGAATTCTATGAAAAGTTCGTCAACTTCTCCAAAAAGCTCATAGTCCTTCTTCTTCAAGACTCTTCCATCCTCATTCATCTTACCCTCCTGACAATCAATCACATCAACCAATCTTCTCACATGGGCCCTGGGCCAGAAACTAAAGAAATTTGAATTTCTCTACATCCATCACCTTCTTGGCAGGGATTCATTCCAAGGCATTACAGTGTCATTCAGATTCATTCATTTCCATCCTACACCTCTTCCCTTTTGGCTCGTCCTTAACAAACTGGCTATCATTAAGGTGCCAGAACATTAAAACCCCATGCTCAATAGGTTCAGGACCCAGGACAGGAAGATTGTCCACAATCTGGTGGTGGATTTGAAAACCTGCTGAAAAAGGAATCGACTCATTGGGGAAACCCGTTCCTGAGCCTATTTCCATATTTCAGTAAATCCAAGTGCTGTGTTTCACGTCAACTGGAGAATAGAAGCCTGTATTTTCTCAATCTAGATTAAAAAAGGAAATATGCTTATGCTCATCAGGCCCCTACAAAGGTCCCCCCCCCCTCCTCCTTCTCCTCCTCATTCTCCTTCTCTTTCTCCCCCTCCTCCTCCTCTTTCTCCTCTTCCTTCATTTGACTTTTGCTGTGTGTAGAATTAAAGACTCCTAAGAAAATCCTGAGGCCTTTCCCTAGAGTTTCCTCTGGTCTCTTGCCAATCTTCTTAGAGCTCGCTGGTGAGTTATCATACAGGTAAGGGGGGAAAGGAAGTAACTGAACACCTACTAAGTGTCACATGCTTAAAATATATTATCTCCTTTAGTCCTCAATACTATTCTATTAAAAGGTTACAATTATTCCCCGCTTACTACTGAGGAAACAGGCTCAGAGAAGTTAAGCACCCAACCTAAAATTAAACACAAGGAAATGGATTTGAATTCAGGCCTGCTGTCAACGCTGGCTTACACACCACTTACACTCTGGGAGCCCAGATATTCTTAACTGTCTTGACAGCTTTGTAGAGTGACTACCATTCATATGCAGTGAAAGGTGTCCTCTTTCTCCTTCTTCTGCAAATAGGAGAGCCACATTTCTCAGCCCTTCTCCAGAATGAAGAAACCTAACTTTTGACATGCAAATGCCTTCCTTAGAATGATAAAGCCAATAGCCTAACTCCTGCTGACTTGGGGAGGGCAGGGTCCTGGTTCTCAGGGAGTACTCAATGAAAAAGGCTAACTATTATGGTCCATATTAGAGGTCAAAGTTTCAAAAGGAATATCAAAGGAGGGGTGTTTGTTTTAGAGGATAAAGGAAGAAAAAACAGGATCCAGAGAAAGACAAATTTCTAGCCCCAGATCACAAACTACTTATAATTCTTGATCACAAAAGATAGTGACTTAGAACCAAAATAAATATGTTTGTGTTGGGAGAAAATAAAATGAAAGCAAGGACTAAAGCAAATAATTGCAGAGGAAGTTAAAGATATTTGGATAGGACTCTACACCGCCTAATTCTGAGACATTCTCTACCATAGGAGGAAAGCTGGGTTTAGCCCTGAACACTTTCCATGGCTGGTGCTCTGCCCACCCTGTCAGGCTGCTGTTTTCAGCAGGAAAGGGTTGTATTATGACCAATGGGAAGCATTAAATAAATTAGGCCAGTGCTGTAGAAAGCTTCAGACTTTACTTTGGGTAATGAATGTAAGGATGTGGGTAAGAGATGGGTGGGATGAAGGTAAGGGAAAGTCATGGTGGTGCATCATGTACAGGTAGGTCTGCACCATCTCATTTCTTCACCAAGAACTTCTTGCAGTCTATACCAGATCACCTGATTCAACCACCTGCTTCTTAAGAAAAGAGTACTGTACTTAATTCAAAGCTGAAGGAAGAGAAGCACATTGTACACTGCTCTGAAAGACAGTTAGGGAGAGGGAAGCCATTTCTTCCCAACTTGGAAGTGCTTATTAGGACATTTGCTGAATGTCTAGCCTGCTATATTATAAGCCTATCAAATCTCTCATAGAGTAAGGTCTTCAAACACTTCTTTTCTCCAAGCCAAATAACCATAATTACTCCAGTTTTCCACTAGTTCTCTCTCACACTCTTTTTCTTAGACTATCTTCAAATGCACCTTCTTTGGGTTTCTATGAGGAGTCAAGTGAGGTGTGTAACCTTCTCAAACCTCAATTGCCATCATGTCTTTGCCTTCAAGTATCTGGAAAAAAAAAAAAAAAATCTACCTAATTGGCTGTCACGGAGCTTTGATTGCCCTATCAGGCCCCACTTGCATTTCTACCTTGTCCAAGTTCATTTCTAATCTGTAAGAATTTTTATGATTTAATTTGAGCCAATTTGATGAAAACTGTCTGGAAGCAAAATCTCAATGGATTGAGAAAATGCTCAAGAGAATGGCAATTTTGTGCCTTGTTTTATACATTATCAAGGAATATACCAACCTAGAGTATGAATACCAGTGATGATTTGCTTTTAGTTAGGAAGTTTTAATTTCAGACCATTCTATTTGGATACTTTTGGTCTGAGCTTGTAAGGTGGTCATGCAGGCCTCCCACTGAAGCAAGTCCTACTTCATAAGGGTGTCTCCTACACAGCAACTCTTCCACTGTAGTCCTAGCTGGTACTTACAGCAAATTGGCCTAGAGGTCAACTCCTCCCAGTGACGCCAACAGCAATCAAGACTCAACTTCAACAAGACTGTACACATATAGCCATAGCAGGTTCGGCTCAGTGGATAGAGCATCAGCCTGTAGACTAAAGGGTCCTGAGTTCAATTCCATTCAAGGGCACATGCCCAGGTCACAGGCTCAATCTCAGGGCTTGCAGAAGGCAGCCAATCAATGATTCTTTCTCATCACTGATGTTTCTATCTCTTTCTCCCACTACTTTCCTCTCTGAAATCAATAAAAATATATATTTTTAAAAAAGACTGTACACACAGCCCACACAGGGGTGCACCTGGAGTGCCCAGCTCAGGTGACAACTGGGGAAACTGAGCTACTGGGCCCTACAGGAAACCTACTACACAAGGCCACTCTACCAATTCCAGGAGACATAGCAGCTCTACCTAAAACATAGAAACAATCACATGGAAGCAGCCAAAATGTGGAGACAAAGAAACATGTCACAAATGAAAGAACAGAAGAAATCTCCAGAAAAAGAAATAAATGAAATGGAAGCAAACAAACTACTGGGTACAGAGTTCAAAACAATGGTTATAAGGTTGTTCAAGAATCTTAATGAGAGCTTCAAGGGATGCAGTGAGAGCTTCAAGGGACTTAGTGAGGCTTTCAAGGATCTTAGTGAGAATTTCAAAGACATGAAAAAGGACCAGTCAGAAATTAAGCATACACTAACTGAAATAAAGAATAATTTACAGCCCTCATTGGTTTGACTCAGTGGATAGAGTGTTGGCCTGTGGACTGAATGGTCCCAGGTTCAATTCCAGTCAAGGGCACATGCCTGGGTTTTAGACTCGACCCCCAGTGGGGAACATGCAGGAGGCAGCCAATCGATGATTCTCTCTCATCATTGATGTTTCTGTCTCTCTCTCCCTCTCCTTTTCTCTCTGAAATCAATAAAATAATAATAACAATAATTTACAGTGATTCAACAGGAGAAGATTTGAGAATCAAACCAATGAGTTGGAAGTGCCATAGTAATAGTGATAATGATAGGAAATAAGTAGAGTGTTACAATGTTATAACAATCCTATCTAATAAAGATGAAATATGCTAATTGACTATCACACCCTCAGATGGTGGTGCCTTATCCCCTCAGCCTGCCTCATCCAGTCAGAGTCCCTCAGTCCCCTCAGCCCTGCCTCAACCAGCTGAAGTCCCCCAATCTCTTTAGCCTCACAGGGGAAGGCAGTTGGGATGATTGGGCCAATAGGGGAGCAGTTAGGCATAAATCAGGCCAGCAGGAGAGCAGTTAGGGGGCTACAGGCTGCCAGACAGAGTGGTTAGGGGCAATCAGGCAGGATGGATGGCAGGTGAGTGGTTAGGAGTCAGCCATCCCAGATAGTGAGAAGGATGTCTGATTGCTGGGATCAGGCCTAAACTGGCAATAGGAAATCCCCTGAAGGGTCCCAGATTGGAGAGGGTGCAGGCTTGGCTGAGGGACACCCCGCCCCCATGCACAAATTTCATGCACTGGGCCAATAGTAGAAAATAATTAGAGTGTTATAGGAAATGTAGAAAAATTATTTTTTGTGAAATATTAAAGAGCACAGGGAATGACCACTCTGGCCAAGCCCTAACTGCATATAAATAAGACCATAGGTGAATGCTACTCTTAGGAATGATGTATTTAAAACCTTCTGAGTGACATTGTGATTGATAATCAGCTTGTACTCTGATTAACACTGTGTAGTCACCTGGACTGCTGTGGATCAGAATAGGCTTAAAAATGGGTCTCCGACTTCAGACATTGATCATCCTCTTGGTCCAAGCTCCATGATGCCTTGCTCCACACCGGATGGCAGAAGAACAGTCGAACTCTGACCACAAGACTTCGGTCACCCTCCTCCTGCTGACTCGACCTGACCAGACAGATAACCACCCAAAGATGGATCCACTGCTGCCCGCAGAGGACATCACTGTTTCCAAGGGACTCCGTAAGTCTGAGCCCACAGCACCAGAAACCTTGTGAGTAATAAAGTGTGCTGTGTGATTTGCAACTACATATTCTTATGTGGCATAATTTCTCCAGAAGTCTTAACTATATTAATATAAGGTAGATGATAATGCCTACCCTCGATCCTGCTTGCTTAGAGTAGTATCTTCGCTAGCAATGCCTTAATGTCTGAACACTTGCTCGGTTAAATTTATCTCCAGGGATGCCTTGGATAACATCCCATATACTCTACTTGGACAGAAAGCTAAAGATACCCAATCAGAAGAGCAAATAGAAAAGAAAAAAAAAAGGGAAGATAGTGTAAGGAGCCTTGGGGACAGCTTCAGGTGTACCAACATTTGCATTATCAGGATGCCAGGAAAAGAAGAGAGAGTGAGCAAGATATTGAAAGCCTATTTGAAGAAATAACAACAGAAAACTTCCCCTACCTGGTGAAAGAAATAGATGTACAAGTCCAGGAAGCACAGAGAGCCCCCAAACAAGAGGAATTCAAAGAGGACCACACCAAGACACACCATAATTAAAATGTGAAAGTTTAAAGACAAGAGAGAATCCTAAAATCAGCAAAAGAAAAGCAGTTCGTCACCTACAAGGGAGTTCCCATAAGGCTCTGAGCTGATTTCTCAACAGAAACTTTGCAGGCTAGAAAGGAGTGGCAAGAAATATTCAAAGTGATGAATAGCAAGGATCTACAACCAAGATTACTCTATCCAGCAATGCTATAATTTAAAATTGAAGGTCATATAAAGAGCATCACAGACAAAAAAAAGCTAAAGGAGTTCACCACCACCAAACCAGTATTACATGAAATGTTGAAGGGTATTCTTTTTTTTTTTTTAATATTATTTTATTGATTTTGTTTTGTTCTGTTTTGTTTTTTTACAGAGGGAAAGGGAGAGGGATAAAGAGTTAGAAACATGGATGAAAGAGAAACATTGACCAGCTGCCTCCTGCACACCCCACACTGGGGATGTGCCTGCAACCAAAGTACATGCCCTTGACCGAAATTGAACCTGGGACCTTTCAGTCTGCAAGCTGATGCTCTATCCACTAAAGCAAAACTGGTTTTGGCTTGAAGGGTATTCGTTAAGAAGAGGAAGAAGAGCCTGGCCAGTGTGACTCAGTGGTTTAGCGTCAACGTATGAACCAAGAGGTTGCAGTTTGATTCGAGGTCAGGGCATATGCCAAGTTGCAGACTCAATCCCCAGTAGGGGGCGTACAGAAGGTAACCAATCAATAATTCTCTCTTATCGCCAAAACCGGTTTGGCTCAGTGGTAGAGCGTCAGGGGGTGTGCAAGAGGCAGCTGGTCGATGTTTCTCTCTCATCGACGTTTCTAGCTCTCTATCTCTCTCCCTTCCTCTCTGTAAAAATTCAATAAAATATATTTTTAAAAAAAACAAAAACACAAAAAAACACCACACCTCTCTCATTAATACCCACAAGTGCCCAAAGATGAAACTGAGCAACTGAACCTCATTTTGATTTTGGGAACAGATAGGTACAGACTTCTGGCAGGTAAGAAAATAGATAAGCTAACCTTTGTGGGGACCTTCATCACTCTATTCATTCAATGAATGCCTTCTATGGGTCAGGGACTATGTTAGGTGCCTGCTGGGGACATAAAGATGAAGGACATAGTCCCTCTCAATCAAGGAGGAAAAAACACCTTTGCTCAAGTGGTATGATGAACATTCTAATGGAAGTATACAGGGGCGAGGGTAACACAGGGATCAAAGTAACCATTGTGTCTGGTCCAGAAATGAAGCAAAGCTCATCCAGGTAGTGAGAGGAGCTGAATATTACAAGTGTGCTCTGAAGCCAGAGCGGCTCCTTTCCATACACACTCCTGTTTATTTGTTTGTTTTGTTTAAAAACAAGTCTTGTGCTTCCTAGAATAAATGTAAAATCATGACAGGTTGGTGGGGTTAAAAAATGAAGGCTTTGGTTCACAGACCATTGACAATAGAGAACTGCCCTTTCTAATGAGCCTGAATCAGAGGTGGGGTGAGAATGGGGGTTAGAGGAAAACATGGGAGAGTGGTTTATTGCTGTTCACACACAAAAAAGCAATAAAATACTTTGCTCTGAGCTGCATAAGGGTCATAATGGTATGATAAGCTATCATTTAACATGAGGAGGAAATTGAAGTTTCATTTCCTTGCTTTTGTGGCACCCCTTGAATTGGGTTGATGACACTATTCAGTCAGTCAGCATGAGGCCTGCCTTACCAATTTTGTTTTGCAAAACAAAGCCAGTCACGGTCAAACTCAGTTGGTCAATTCCATAGATTAACAGGAGAGCAAGACAGCTGGGATAGCTCTGGCTGGGAACGATGGGGTTAATCCTAGGCCAGCTTGGCAGGGAGTTTCATAAGATTTTTTGGGCCCCTGGCAGCCTGATTTCTTTAGACCCAGAGTATGGTGGGATAGAAAAATCTGGCCAGAATCTATAGAAACACAAACTTGAAAGAACAGATTTTCTTTAGAAAATAACAATAATACAAAATTTCCCTTAAATCCTGGTCTCCAATATACCTGCACAATTCACAAACTAAAGAAAACAGTGAGGATGAAAATAATGTTAAAGTTCTACTGAATAACCCAGCCAGTATGGCTCAGTGGTTGAGCACTGACCCATGCCCATGCACCAAGAAGTCACCGGTTGGATTCCTGGTCAAAGCACATGACTGGGTTGTGGGCTTGATCCCCAATGGGGTATGCAGGAGGCAACTGATCAATGTTGATATTTCTCTCTCAATGTTTCTATCTCCCTCTCCCTTTCTAACATCAATAAAAACATTTAAAAAAAAAAAAACACACACACACACACACAACACAAAATTCTACTGAATACCCATGCATTTTTTGTTGCCTCTGTGGCTAGATATTAGAAAATAATTATTGATTCTCTTAGAACAGTGTTTCCCAAAATGTGGTACGTGTGTACCTCCAGGGGTAAGGGAAGAGTTTGGTGGGGATATGCACTGCACCGTGCTTTGCTGCGCCTAAGTCTACGTTCTCATGAGTACAAGGGGTACTCAGTGTTACGAAAATTTTAGAAGGGGTACACATATGTCAAAAGTTTGGGAAACACTGTCTTAGAGGATGATACAAGCCATTCTGTTTCCTCTCCATGTCCAGAAGTTTCTGGAAAACTGAGGCCACTTTAGAATAGATCACAGTCTGGAGCTTTTCACAGTTTCCATTAGCTAAGAAAATTTCATTTTTCTTTTTTTTTTTTTCTTTTTTTTTTTTTTTTTATATTTTATTGATTTTATACAGAGAGGAAGGGGGAGAGAGAGAGAGTTAGAAACATCGATGAGAGAGAGTCATCGATCAGCTGCCTCTTGCACACCCCCTACTGGGGATATGCCCGCAACCAAGGTACATGCCCTTGACCGGAATCGAACCCGGGACCTTTCAGTCCCCAAGCCGACGCTCTATCCACTGAGCCAGACCGGTCCCGGCGAAAATTTCATTTTTCTCTCTTTCTGAATTCTTATGCTTCTTTAAAAAAAATACTTTTATTGATTTCAGAGAGGAAGGGAGAGGGAGAGAGATAGAAACATTAATGATGAGGGAGAATCATTGATTGGCGCTTCTGTATGCACCCTACTGGGGATCAATCCCACAACTGGGACATGTGCCCTGCCTGAGAATCTAATTGTAACCTCCTGGTTCAGAGGTCACCACTCAATCACTGTGCCACACAGGCTGGACTGAATTCTTATGTTTCTAATGAAAAACCAATTCTGCAATTAATACATAAGGACTATCAGAGAGCCAAGAAAATCTGCACATGCAATGAAGTTGCCTGAACAATAATGAGGTTCAGGTTCCAAAAGGAGATTAAGTTAAGGTTTACTTTTAGTTCCCTAAAGGTTGTCTTATATTTTCCCTAAAGATTCCTGCATCTCCTGTGACTATTGATCCAATTTAAGTTTCAGGTAATCAAAGCAATTCAGTTTTGTGGGGAAAGTGATGGTGATTTTATCACAGTTTTTGTTATAATGCCATCCAATTTACTTTCTGAGCTTCAATCTCTCTATTATTTAAAAAATTGATTGGATTAGATTGTTTTGATTATAATAACTTGGTTAGTATTTAACAATAAAGGAGTAAAGGGAAGACTAGATAATATAGGCATGCCATTTATACAACTTTGCAAATTTAACACTCTCTAAGTTTGTTCCCCACTGATCAATGGGGAAAGGGACTGGACAAAGGCAGTTTGGACATATACACAGTAAGGTCTGAGTAACATGGGAAGGTGGTTTACTTGTCAATCACACTTGGGAACAGGTAATTGGCTAGAAAAGGCATGGCCACTGCAAGGGCAAGAAACCTGAATATTTAAACTTTTGAACAAAAGGAGTTCACCCCTTTCCTGTCTTCCTGCTTGCCTGCACTCCTGTGATTCCTGTTGCAGGGGCACACACCCCTGTACCCACGTGGGACCCTCACAAAGGAGTGATGGTATTTAATTAACATGATGCTGAACTGGATCCAACTGCAACATGGAACGGAAGCTCTGGACACTGGCCCTCCTTTTGGCTCTATTGGAAACCCAGTTGCACCTTTTTCAAGACTGGGTTAAGGAACATGGGACTTTACAACCCAAGGAATATAACTCCACATCAATAAAAACCATTCTGGGGAAACTAAGATGGTAGCATAGATAAACACTTGAACTTGCTGCCTCATACAACCACTTCCAAACTACAACTAAAAGACAAAATGGACATTATCCAGAACCACAGGAAGGCTGGCTGAGTGGAAATTCTACAACTAGAAGGAAAGAGAAAAGCACACTGAGACTCACAGGAGCTGTGAAAGTATAGTGAGAAGTACTGAGGCGCATGCATGGAGAGGGTTGACAACTGAATATGTGGCCAGCTTTTTCAAGTGGGAGGGAGACACAAGCTCCCGATTGCTCTGAACTCCAGTTCTGGGTGAGACTCTGGAGACCCAGACTCATACAGGGAGAAACTGGACTGTCAGGCAGCAGGCAGAACCCAAGGGCAGCTTTCTCTCAGAGGTGCTTGCAGCAATTACTGAGGGACATTGAGACCTGGGGGCCTCTTAGGGCAGGGCTAATGGGGAAGCCATTGCTGTTTGCTCCACCCCAAAACCCCGCCCCACTCAAGCAGTACACAGAGGCTTTTGCATATGAATGGCCTGGACCTTTGAATTCTAAACTTACCTAACAAACTGCAGCTGAGTTACAGAGACCCAGAACATCCAAAAGAAGAGTCAAGGTCCCACAGCAGCCTGCATTGCTTCACAGCTGGGGAACCTCCAAAACCCAAACAAAGAAGAGGAATCTGCAGATCTCTCCATAACTTCTGCTGGGTGGCCTCAGGCAGCGGTTAAATTAGCACCTCCTTAGAGATCCAAGAGCCAGTGTTCCCAGTGGTCAGAGTGTGACCTTCAGATTACAACTACTCAGATTCATAAGGGACACACTTAGGGGGCAGAATCAGTGAGCAGCAAAGCCCCACTGAAGCAAGTCTTGTCTCATTAGGGTGTCTCCAGCACAGAAGTTCTCCCATCATAGACACAGCTGATCCACACAGCCTGGAGTTCAATTCCTCCCAGTGATACCAACAACAATCAAGGCTTAACTACAACAAGACTGTGCACACAGCCCTCAAAGGGGTGCACCACGAGTGTTCACCTCAGGTAATTAGGGAGGCTGAGCCACTGGGCCCTAGAGGACACCTAGCACACAAAGCCACTCTATCAACACTAGGAAGCAGCCAAAATGTAGAGGCAAAGAAACAGGTCACAAATGGAAAAAATGGAGGAAAGCAAACAACTGGATAAGAGTTCAAAACCATGGTTATAAGGTTTTACAAGAATTTTCTAGAAAAGGCTGATAAATTTAGCGAGACCCTCGAGGATACGAGAAAGGACCAATTAGAAATTAAGCATACACTGACTGAAATAAAAAATAATATACAGAGATCCAACAGCAGACTAGAGGATCGCAAGAATCAATACAAAGAAGCAAAAAACACCCAACTGGAAAAGCAAAAAAAAAAAAAAAAAAGAATCCAAAAATATGAAGATAGTGTAAGAAGCCTCTGGGACAATTTCAAGTGTGCCAGAGTGTGTCTGAATTATGGGGGTGCCAGAAGAAGAAAGAGAGCAAGATACTGAAAACCTATTTGAAGAAATAATGACAGAAAACTTCCCCCACCTGGTGAAAGAAACAGATTTACCAGGAAGCTCAGAAAACCCAAACAAAAGGAATCCAATGAGAACCACACCAAAATACATCATAATTAAAATGCCAAGAGCAAAAGACAGAGAATATTAAAAGCATCAAAAGAAAAACAATTACCTACAAGGGAGCACTCATACAATTGTCAGCTGATTTCTCAACAGATACTATGCAGGCCAGATGGGAGTGGTAAGAAATATTCAAAGTGATGAATAGCAAGAACCTATAACCAATATTACTCTACCCAGCAAAGCTGTCATTCAGAATTGAAGGTCTATAAAGAGCTTCACAGATAAGAAAAGCTAAACGAGTTCATCACCCTCAAACCAGTTATTATATGAAATGCTGAAAGGTATTCTTTAAGAAGAGGAAAAAGAAGAAAACGGTAAGGATAAAATTATGAACAACAAATACAGATCTATCAACAAGTGAATTTAAAAATCAAGTGAATAAAAAAATCTGATGAACAGAATAAACTGGTGAATATAATAGAATCAGGGGCATAGAAAGGGAATGGACTGACAATTCTCAGGGGGAAAGGAGTGTGGGGGTGTGGGAAGAGACTGGACAAAAATTGTACACTGATGGATGAGGACAGTGGGGGTAAGGGCAGAGAGTGGGGTGGGAACTGGGTGGAGGGGAGCTATGAGGGATAAAAAGAGGAACAACTATAATAATCTGAACAATAAGATTAAAAAACAAAAACAAAAAAACAAAAAACATTCATTTTCCTGTGGGAATCTTAGAAACTTCATTTTTCTAAAGATATTTTAAGAACCCCATGCCCATGAACAATGGAGCAGTTTGATGCTCTGATAGCAGTATTATATATTTACAACTTCTTTAAAATTCTATTCTGAGCCTCTATGTTTCTCTATCCTGACAGTTCTGGTCTTCAAAGATGCCCATGATAATTGCCATAAAGAATAAATTAGAAGTATTTTTGGTGTCTAGAAATGTATATCCTGTAAAATAGCAATAGTCCGATGTTCCTCATGTACATATAGTCTTACTATTAGGTTTCACTAATCTGAACTTTATGCTGAAAGAAGCTTATTTGTATATTATATTTTTAAAGGGTTTACTATTGTATTAACAAACTAGAGGCCTGGTGCATGAAAATTCATGCACTGGGGGGGAGTCCCTCAGCCTAGCCTGTTCCCTCTCACAGTCTGAGAGCCCTCAGGGGTGGGAGGCAAACTGGCAATCAGGGGAAGGCAATGCCCCATCACACCTCTGCTGCTCCCACTGCCGGCAGCACAAGCCTCGGCCGGCCCTGGTTACCTGAGCCTCAAGCTACCCTGGTCGGCTAGGGGGCTGAGGGGATTGGGGGACTCCGGAGGCAGATGCACAGAGTGGCCACATACCTGCCACCCCGGCAGGCTAAGGGGACAGGGTACCGCCATCTTGTGGCTGTGGGCGCCACCATCTTTGCGATGGCATGAGGGTCAATTAGCATATTCCCTCTTTATTAGATAGGATAAGACTGCAGTTTGAGGTTTTAACTACTTCTCAAGGGGCTAGTGGCATAGTGAGTAGCATTCTGGATGTGACCCAGCCATTAGATTGATGTGTAACCTTGGGCAGGTCTCAGCTAGCCTGAGCCTCATTTTGTCCAAGTATAAATAAAGGGGTTGAATTAAGTGGTTTAAAGCCTTTTTTTTTTTTTTTTTTTTTTTTTTTTTTTAAGCAGTTGGGCAAATACAAGTAGTGGTTAAGAATAATTAAAGGCATTAATACCTTTAATAATATGGAGAATGAAAGGGATTTGGAGGAAAGGAACCTGTGATTATTAGCAACAGAAAACAATAGCGTAAACTGAGTAAAGCTCCAAGTTTCATTCCCTTAATTTATACACAATAAATTCATGAAGTATATAAACTTGATTTGTACACAACATTTAGTTGGCCCTATGAGGAAAATGATAAGTTTCTCAAGTCTGGGGAAAAGCACCATAAAACAATGGAAAGGCTTTAGAGCCAAATATAATTAGTTCAAAACTTTGATGCTAGCCCTGGCTGTTGTGTTCAGTGGTTAGAGTGTTGCAGGTTTGATCCCTGGCCCTAGTTCAGGGTGCATGCAGGAGACCAATCAATGTGTCTTTCTAACATCAATGTTTCTCTCTCTCCCTCCTTTTTACTCTCCGTAAAAAAAAAGGCAAGGCAAAAAATATCAATTTTTTTAAACAAAACAAAACAAACAAAAAAAAACCTGCTCTAATAATTCCTAGATATAACCTTAAGATTGTTTTGACAATTAAGTAAGGTAACAGGTGAAAATGCTGTTTCCAAAGACCATTTCACCATATTGTCTACTACATTCTGTTAAAGAAGTATGTTATTAAGTGCCAAAGAAGTCAGATATTAAGCAAGAAGTCATAGCCGATTTGGCTCAGTGGATGGAGCATCGGTCTATGGACTGAAGGGCCCAAGGTTTGATTCTGGTCAAGGGCACATGACCGGGTTGTGGACTCATCCCCAGTAGGGGGCATGCAGGAGGCAGCTGATCCATGATTCTCTCTCATCATGGATATTTCTGTCCCTTTCTCCCTCTCCCTTCTTCTCTGAAATCAATAAAAATATTTTTAAATATTTTTAAAAGAAATTAACAAATATGTGATGCCTTAATCAATAAAGTAATTAAAAAAAATTAAGCATGAGGAGTTCATAGGCACAAGAAATAGACATGTAGTAGAGCAAGAATACAAAAAATTTTCTAGGTTAGGGATAGTACAAGCATGAAAGAGTAGGAAAGCCTTCCAGTGTTTGTGCTGTGGGGAGAAGGGGTAAGGGAAGAGGGTGTACAGAGGTAGAAATGAGTAAGGTGAACATGGATCACTCTAGCTACAGCAGTATCCAGAAAAGCAGGTTCTGGGGAGGTAATTTTGGAAAGATAAGCACTGGCCAGTCAGTCTACGGGAGCCCTGAAAGACAGGCTAACAAATATAAAATATTTTTTCACCATATTAGGTATACACTAGATACTCAGTAAGTATTTGTTGATTGTCACAAAGTAGAGAGAATTAACTTCAAACCTAGCTACCAAATGGAAGTAGGAAACCTGTTTTTGATATGGGCATTGTACTTTCAATTCAAGTTCTCTGGCTAATCAGAACAGGAAGAAAGCATGATAGCATACTATTTTTAACTCCTTTACTCTGCAATGTGTTCTATAATTTCAAAATGTTTATAGCAGATTATGTGGAGGTCAGGAATACCAAATTCACCTGAAACTAATATAATATTGTGTGTCAACTATACTTAATTAAAAATTGAATTAGTACAGTTTATCCTATGTAATAAAAGGCTAATATGCAAATCTATTAAACAGCAGAATGACAAGTCGCTATGATGTGCACTGACCATCAGGGGGCAGATGCTCAATGCAGGAGCTGTCCCCTGGTGGTCAATGCGCTCCCACAGGAGGAGCGCTGCTCAGCCAGAAGCTGGGCTCACTGCCAGTGAGCACAGCAGCAGCGGTGGCAGGAGCCTCTCCCGCCTCTGCATCAGCTGGACATCCTCCAAGGGCTCCTGGATTGCAAGAGGGCGCAGGCTGGGCTGATGAACAGCCCTCCACCCCCACCCGCAGCCCGCCACCCCCACCGAGTTCACGAATTTCATGCACTGGGCCCCTATTGATTAATAAATGCAAACGAAAATATAATGGTCTTAGAAAAAAGATAAAGGGAAATGATCAAGAAGAGGACAGTAAAAAAGATGAAGAGACTTTCAAAATAATAGAGCTGTAAAGAGGAAGAAAAGCATTATGAAAAGATGCAATGGCATGGAATCCAGTTAAAAGGCCAGCTCAGATGGCTTAGGAGAGCCCAGGATCAAGCCTCAGAAACAGGTAACTATCTCTGGAGCCAAGAGAGGGCAGGTGGGGGCACCCTGACCCTTAGGAAGATTTAAAAAAAAAAAAAAAGAAAAAAAAGGGGGGGGGGTTTGGAATCCTACATACAATGATGTGGCCAGATTGGGGCTTATTATAATAGCAACAGAAAGAGGGAAATAACAATGTGATTTCACCAATAGGATGATGCCCTAACAATATTACATTTTTACTTAATGTAGTATATTGTTTCTCACTACAGAGATCAGAGTGATTTCAAATCTTACTTTTTCTCAAACATCCCTGAGAGGCAGGAAGGAACTCATAATGGTTGGCCATTTTTTAAAAATATATTTTTATTGATTTCAGAAAGAAAAGGAAAGGGAGAGATAGAAACATCAATAATGAGAGAGAATCATTGATTGGCTGCCTCATGTCAGCCCCACACTGGGGATTGAGCCCGCAATCCAGACATGTGCCCTTGACTGAAATCAAACCTGCGACCCTTCAGTCCACAGTCCAACACTCTATCCACTGAGCCAAACCACCTAGGTCTGGTTGGCCATTTATGTGTTGAACCTGTATCTCTGAAAGGTTCAAACAAGTTAAATTAAACTAGAACTTGAGAGTCCAATTAAATATATTTTACTTTAATGGAACTTTGAAAGAATATAGCTTTAAAGTAAAAATTTTCATGTGGGATGCTTAGTCAATAGCCAGCCATCAGATGGCTAGAAGTTCGGCATGACCAATTCTTCACAGTCCATTTGCTAAGAGACACATTCTAAAAACAAGCACCGCTAAGAAGGATGTCCTTGTTTCCAAAGCTTCAACCTCATTGTAGGCTGATTGTTTTATATAGGTCCTTGTCTAACCATTTTATGGGGCAAGAGGCTCTAAACCACATATATATGTTAAAGACTCCTTGAAATGTTCTCACATTGGCCAGGACCAGAAACACTAAGTAAAGTCTAGAGAAGTTGTCATTCTAGCCCCAACATAAAGGCCACCCAGAAGGATCAGGATCTTACAAATTAAGATTTATCAGCCCTTGAGATGCTTATTCTTATACAATAGCTTAACTCTCTCCAACCCACAATTTAAATAAAAATTGTGCCAGATCCTAGTCGAAGAGTTGAGAGTGCTAATTAAGTAAGCTCAGTAGATCTGCTCCAAAATAAAAGAGTTGAACATTGAAAGAGATCCATATTAACGATAAACAGTTTAAAGAAGGATTTAGAAATTGTAGTTTAGGTGGACACATTATTAGTAATTTGTGTCTTTCAAGTGCTTTGTCTAATCAAATTTGTCAAAGATATCCACATAAAGTTGTTCATAATATTCCCTTATTGTGCTTTTAATATCTGTAAGGTTTGTAATGATTTGACAACATTGGGTTGAATGAGCAGAATTGATTTGAGGGGATAAGAAGGGAGTGGGGAATTGGAGGCTTTGATAGACTCATAGGCAACCGTATTTTCCAAGGAGCACTCCCCCCATCCAGCCAAGAAATGCAGATGAGGCAAGTAAAAACAAAGGTGTGGGGGGAGTTTATGATTCTAGTGATGAGGCTGTTGGTCTGATTAGCTGCCCATTTGTCTGCAAGCTGCTTTCTCCTCCCATTCCGTGCTCCCTGTCATCACAATGCAGCCTGCTGTCCAGGAAGCCTGAGGAAGGGGCTCCCTCTGGAGCTGATGGCAGTGGCACTTCGGGAAGTGCTGGCAGGGGGTGGGCTATAAAAAAACAATTTGGCCTAGGAACAAAAGACATCAATCACAGCAGTGTCACCAACTCTATTTGGATGAGGGAGAGTACTTTCTGGCCAGAGAAGTAGGAAAGGAACAGACAACATAATTTTACTTAGTCATTTCCTCTTTCTAAAGGACTAAAAAGTCTACTTAATTTAATAGGAAAGCTATACACGACTACTCCACAAAGGTCTTTTTCTTTAATCATGTTCTTTGGTGAGGTGGGAGAAAGCTATCTCATTTGCAGCCTCTTATGTGAAATTGCCAGAAACCACTAGACCCTAACTTTAGTAAACTTCTCTGTAAACTTGGGAGTTTTTGAGATTTAATTAACTTTTGGAAAGTAATTATGGATCTCAAATGAAAGGTGCAAAATTAGTATAAGGAATGTTATCAGTGAAAGGACTAACAAAAATAACCAAAGAGAAGTACCTGAGGTCACAGAAATAGCAAAGAAGAACAGAGCCATCCCTGAATCAAAAATCAAAGCTTAATCGAAATAATTCTTATAGTTAACTGCATAAGAGAAATTACAATAGTTCTGAGCTGGGAAAGTACTTCTCAAAAGTATCTGTGACTTTCAAATCAAGCTAATGCTTAAACCAGGGCAGATAGGCTATTGCCCTGGGTTCTTTTTTTCAAGCATGATTCTACTCTTCAAACCCCCCAAACAGAAGCTGAGGCAGGTATGCCCAGTTTAGACATATTCCTTATTTCTTGGCTAAGTATAAGGCTGGCAAGAAGCCTGGGAAGAGGGGGGCTTCACCTCAGATCTAAACTTCTAAAGAAGTAAAGAAAAATCTAAACTTCTGCTGTAGAGAGCTTCATATATATCTAATATACCTCAAATTAGTCTTCTCTATTTTTCCTCCCTAAAAAAAAAATAAACAGTCACAAATGGCAGAGATAACTTTCAGTATGAAATTTTTCTGCTATATACAATGCTACTTTTTTTTTCCCACGAGAGGAGGCTATTGTGGCGAAAATGATCTCTTGAAGCTGTCGCATAGAAATCCCATTTAAAAAACTATTTGCTTTATCCTATATGTTCTTGGCCATTGATTTTTTTAGAGAGAAAGGAAGGGGGGTGGGGGGAGAAACATTGATGAGAGAGGAAACATTGATCAGCTGCCTCTTGCACACCCCATACTTGGGATCAAGCCGAAAACACACACATATGCCTTGACAGGGACTCAAAATGGGAGTCAAACCCATGACCCCTGATGCCTGAGACGAAGCTTATCCACTGAGACACACCAGCCAGCCAGTTGGGTGATTTAAACTATTTACCTTCTGATTAGGGAGGAGTGTAAACCTCTTACTCTTTAAAAAATAAAATCTTTATTGTTGAAAGTATTGCATATGTAGCTCTTTCCCCCCAATTGACCCTTTCTATTCTACCCCTGTCCGCACTCCAGGCCTTCACCACCCTATTGTATGTGTCCATGGGTTATGCATATATGCATATAAGCTCTTTGGTTTATCTCTTCCCACCCACCCACCCCAACCTTCCCTCTAAGATTTCACATTTACTCTTAAGTATCTTTGGTTAAGCAAGATAGGATCTTGCAATTTAGTAGATAGCTATAAAACATGGTGTTTAACTATCTTAGTTTCCCTATTTCACTGCCTTTGGCTTACGAACCTGTCTCATTACCAGTCTCAGTGTGGTGTCTTCTTTAATTCCCTAGTTGTAGAACTTCCATTCAGCCAGATTTCTGAATGATGGTTGTTCTGAATGATGGTTGTTTTATATTTTAGTTCTAATTATGATGTGGTTGTGGAAGGAGGCGATGATCATGCTACCATCTTGATCAAAAGCCTCTTTTGTTTTTTGAAGCCTCTTTAGTTCTTTTAAAGCTAGAACAGTTCCTCCCCATTTCAACTTTTTGAAAAGATGAGGCCAGTTTAAGTATTTAGTCTTAATAAAAGTATTTCACAACCTGGATTTATTTAAAAAGTAAATTATAATTTATTTAATAAATAGTTTCACCACATTAAAATAAAAACTAGTACCTTATCATACTGGCCAATGTAGCCCAGTTGCTTGAGCATTGTCCCATGCACCATGAGATTCCTGGTCAGGGTACATGCCTACGTTGTAAGTTCAATCCCCATTTTGGAGCGTGCAAGAATCAGCTGATTGATATTTCTCTCTCTCATTAACGCTTCTCTCTCTCTCTCTCTCTCTCTCTCTCTCCAATAAAAACATAATAAACAACCAAACAAAATAGTGCCTCATCACAAAAACATAATTGGGAAACACTAATCTAAGGACTATTTGATAGGTTGACCAATCATTCCATGTTGCCCTGAACTGAGAGGGCTCTCCTGATGTAGGACTTTCAGTGATACAACCAGGATCAAGAATCAATGACTAGCTGAAACCAGATAGCTCTATCAGTGGATAGAGTGTCGGTCTTCAACTCAAGGGTCCCGGGTTCAATTCCAGTCAGGGGCATGTACCTTGGTTGCAGGCACATCCCCAGTAGGGGGTGTGCAGGAGGCAGCTGATCTATGTTTCTCTCTCAATGATGTTTCTAACTCTCTATCCCGCTCCCTTCCTCTCTGTAAAAAAAAAATAATATATATATATATATATATATATATATATATATAGATAGATAGATAGATAAATATATTATTATTATTATTATTTTTTAAGAATCAATGACTGGTCATCCTTGGAGAGCTCTGATTAATGTCCAGGAAATAGTTATATAAATGACTAGAGGCCCAGTGCATGAAATTCATGCATGGAGCGGGGTTTCCCTCAACTCATCTTGCACCCTTTCCAATTGGGGACTCCTTGCAGGATGTCTGACTGCCATTTTAAGCCTGGTCCCAGGGATTGGGCCTAAACTGGCAAGACATCCCTCTCACAATCTGGAATCACTGGCTTCTAACTGCACACCTGCCTGCCTGCCTGCCTGATTGCCCCTAACTGCTTCTGCCAGATACTCAGTTGCCAGCCCTCTCCGTGCACGCCTCGGTAACCTCTGCCTTCTGCAGCTCCTGTGAGTCTCAGTGTGCTTTTCTCTTTCTTTCTAGTTGTAGAATTTCCACTCAGCCAGCCTTCCTGTAGTTCTGGATGATGTCCGTTTTTTCTTTTAGTTGTAGTTTTGAAATTGTTGTGTGAGGCAGCAGTTTAGGTGTTTACCTATGCCGCCATCTTGGTTTCCCTGGTTTTAATTCTTGGTCTGGCACATGCCTGGGTTGCAGACTCAATCCCCAGTAGGGAGCATACAGGAGGCAGCCAATCAATTATTTTCTCTCATTATTGATGTTTCTATCTTTCCCTCTCCCTTCCTCTATGAAATCAATACAAATATATTTTAAAAAATCATATCCTTTTTACCTTAGATAATATCTGCTGCACAAAACACAACTATTGTTTTTAAAAATATTTTTTTTAAATAGTTTTAAAAACACACAAATAATTTATTCACATGTACTACTTAAACCTTTAAGAACTATGGTTGGATTTTAAAAAATTAATTATTGTCTAAAGTTTTACATATGTCTCCTTTTTTCACAACTGACCCCACAACCCCCCAGCCATTCCCACCCCAGTGTTTGTGTCCTTTGGTTGCTCTCTAACACCTCCCTCCTTGCCATTTCTCTCTGGATCTATTCTCACTCATCAAATTATGTTTATCATTATATCCCACATATGAGTGAGATCATGTTTGTTTTTTAAGTAGAAGCTTAGAATCATGCCTTTAAAATGAGATCATTCATGATTTGTTCTTTGAAGGATTTATTTTAATAAGGTTCTTCTACAACTGGATGGTGACAAAGTTTAGGTTTGTTGGGATTATTTTCCAACAGCCAATCAGCTAGCCAAATCTATGAGGAAAAAAAAAAAGATACCTTAACTTAGTAAACATTGAAATATTTTCTTCAATATATAGCATATCGATTTAAACCTTAAACAGTTTTCAAAATCACTCTAAAAATAATGAGAAAATGACCATTAAAAACTGAAACATTAAATTTAGATTGTCAGTACAGATCCAAATTGGAAAGAAAGAAGTAAAACTATCTCCATTCACAAATGATATGATCCTATATATAGAAAATCCCAAAGAATCCACAAGAAAGCTACCAGAGCTAATATATGAATTTGGCAAATTTATAGGTTATAAGATCAACACATAAAAGTCAGATGTTTCTATACATTGCTAACGAACAATCCAAAAAGAAAATTAAGCTGAAGCCACTTTGGCTCAGTGGATAGAGCGTCAGTCTGACCGGTCCCAGGTCGATTCCGGTCAAGGGCATGTACATTGGTTGTGGGCACATCCCTGGTGGGGGGTGTGCATAAGGCAGCTGGTCCATGTTTCTCTCTCATCGATGTTTCTAGCTTTCTATCCCTCTCCCTTCCTCTCTGTAAAAAATCAATAAAATATGTTTTTAAAAAAACAACAACAACAAAAAAGGAAATTAAGAAATCACTTTCATTTATAATAGCACTGAAAAACACTTATGTAGGAATAAATTTAACCAACTTGTATAACTGAGAACTATTAAACATAGCTGGTATCCTATTTTAGAAGTTGGCTTTTTGCAGATCTTGGTGTTAAAAGATAAAACAAAAACAAAAAAACCACCACATAGTTGAAAGAAATTTAAAGACTTAAATAAATAAATACATGCTGTGTTAATGGAGAGACTTAATACTGTTAAGAAGTTAAATATCAATACTACACAAACTGATATGCATATTCAACACAATACATATCAAATTTCCAACAATAATTTTTGCAGAAATGGAAAAGTCAATTCTCAGATTTATATAGAATTTCAAGAGGGCTCTGAATAGCCAAAGCAATCATAAAAAAGAACAAAATTGGAGGATTTTCTGACTTCATTCTTTCTCATTTCAAAATTTTCTTCAAAGCAATAGCAATCCAAGCAGTGTGGTTCTGGCAAATAAATAGACATATATAGACCAATGAAATAGCACTTTAGAGTCCAGAAATAAATCCTAACACATATATAAAAATTAATTCAAAATGGATCAACAACTGAAATATAAGAGCTAAAACCATTAAAATGTTTTTTAAATACAGTATATTTTTAAATCGATTCCAGAGACTAAGGGAGAGGGAGAGAGAAACAGAAACATCAAAGATGAGAGAGAATCACTAAAAGGTTACATTCTGCAGGCCTCACACTGGGGATCGAGCTCGAAACTGGGCATGTGCCCAGACAGGGAATCAAACCATGAGTTCCAGATTCATAGGTCAATGTTCAGCCAATCAGCCATGCCAGTCAGGCAATCATTAAGATCATAAAAGAAAACATAGAAATAAATCTTCATCACCTTGGCTTTAACAATGGGATTCTTAGATATGATACCAAAAGCATGAGCAACAAAATAAAAAAGATAAACTGCCGAAACCGGTTTGGCTCAGTGGTAGAGCGTCGGTCTGCGGACTGAAAGGTCCCAGGTTCGATTCCGGTCAAGGGCATGTACATTGGTTGCGGGCACATCCCCAGTAGGGGGTGTGCAAGAGGCAGCTGGTCGATGTTTCTCTCTCATCGACGTTTCTAGCTCTCTATCTCTCTCCTTTCCTCTCTGTAAAAAATCAATAAAATATATTTAAAAAAAAAAAAAAAAGATAAACTGATTTTCATCTAAATTTTAAAACTTTTTGGCATCAAAAAACATTATTAATAAAGTGAAAAGACAACCAACCTACAGAAAGGGAGAAAATTTTAACAAATAATATATCTGACAAAGATTTGATACCTATAACATAAAAAACTACAACACAACAACAAAAAATAAAGACTGGGCAAAAAACTTTAATTGGAACAGACATTTCTACAAAGAAAAGATACAAATGGCCAATAAGCACATGAAAAGATGCTCAACATAATTTACATTAGAGAAATACAAATCACTGATAAACTATTTTACATCTACTAGGATGATAATAATGAAACAAAAACAGAAAGGCCTGCAGCCAATTGAGTGTGTGCGGGAGGCAACCAATCAATGTGTCTCACATCAATGTTTTTCTCTCTATGGGTCTCTCCCCCTCCTTTCCACACTCTCTAAAAACCAATGGAAAAAAGGTGAGGATTAACAACAACAACAACAACAACAACAACAAAAACAATGATTCTCAGTACTTACACTGTTTCAAAGAATAAAATATTTGAGATATGAAAACTATATTCAATATTCTTTAATGTGAATAAAAAGATTTCTTACACAAGGATCTGCTGGCTTGTGCTTACAAAGCTCTGTGAGTCCTTTCAGCAGAGTTGGAATGACATACAAATTCAAATAGTCCTTCGCAGCTTGTCCCACTGGAATAGGCTCAACAATCACTGCAAATACAAATGTATCCCCATTAAAGCTAACATAAACGATGAAATATTACACAGTCATTAAAAAGGATACCTTCAAAGAAAGTTTAATGTAATGAGAAATACTTATAAAGGTTTTTAAGGGAATACAACTGATACATAGCATAACAGTTGACTCAAAAACACACAAGCACACACATAAAAAAAATAAGACTACTTAAGACTGGCAAGAAACATATCAAAATGCTAATAGTAATCATGTGTATGATTCTGATTATTTTTCAACTATATCTTTTTCTGAATTTTTATTTCCATGTTTTTTACAGTAAATGTTATAACACAATGTTATGAAAAATAAAAAAATGAACAACATGTAAAATCAGGGAGATTCGTTCAAAAAATTCCTGCAAACAAAATGAAGGCGCTTCACTAAGTGGTATATTTTTACATATACAACAGTGAATAGTATGTAGTTCTTGCTCTCTTTTAGACTACTGAGTATATATGAAGAACTTATATCTGTCTATATAATATTATATGTATTAATATTCCTGCTCTTATTTTTCAGGTTTATTATTTTAAAACTTTGGGAAACTGTTGTCTTTTCAGCCTTATTTGAACACAAAGGAGATGAACCAGATTTGCAATACAAGAAAGAATCCTATATGATAAAAGGCTAATATGCAAATTGTCCCCTTAACCAGAGTTCAACCAGGAGTTTGATCAGGGTACAGGGCCGCAGGCCAACAGCTCATGGCCCCTCCCCCTGGCCAGCCTCACCCCTGATCAGCCCCCTCCACCCCAATCGGGGTAGACTGGCTGGATCCCACCTGTGCACAAATTCATACACTGAGCCTCTAGTATATTTATATAAGAAAGAATGAATTTTATAAGGTTTAGTAGATCTTTTGAGATTGACCTCCATCAATATGCTACTTTTTTAAAAATTTATTGATTTTAGAGAAGGGGGAGAGAGAGAGAAACATCAATTTGTTAATCCACTCATCAATGCACTCATTGGTTCTTTTTTTTAATGGAGGGTTTTTTTTTGTGTTACTTAAAAATATATTTTATTGATTTTTTACAGAGGGGAAGGGAGAGGGATAGAGACCTAGAAACATGGATGAGAGAGAAACTGTGATCAGGTACCTTCTGTACACCTCCTACTAGGGATGTACCCGCAACCAAGATGCATGTCCTTGACCAGAATCGAAGGCCGACACTCTATCCACTGAGCCAAACTGGTTAGGGCTCCATGGTTGATTCTTATGTGCCCCTGACCAGGAAGCAAATCCACAACTTTGGCATATTGGGAAGATGCTCTAACCAACTGAGATACCCAACCAGTGCTCTCGGTCCTATTTTAAAAATGAAAATCAGATTAAAATTCTTCATTGGCTCTTGCTTGCATATATAGTCAAGGCACGACTCCATATTTATGGCCCATAAGACTCTGTAGCATGCCACCTATACTACCTCTCCAAACTCATTTTATTTCTCTTACCAATATCTTTTTTTTAAAAAAATATATTTTATTGATTTTTTACAGAGAGGAAGGGAGAGAGATAGAGAGCTAGAAACATCGATGAGAGAGAAACATCGATCAGCTGCCTCCTGCACACCCCCCACCGGGGACGTGCCCACAACCAACATACATGCCCTTGACCAGAATCAAACCTGGGACCCCTCAGTCCGCAGACCGACACTCTACCGCTGAGCCAAACCGGTTTCGGCACCAATATCTTTTTTGTTTATAGGATGTGCCATGTTATTTCCTGCTCATGATTTGAGCACATGCTATTCCTTCTGCTAGAACATTCTTCCCTTTACTCTGGTTAAGCACTGCTTACTCTTTGGATCTCAGCTAAAAAGTCACTTTCTCAGTCAGACCTTGCTTACAGTCCACAATTGCTTTGTATAGCACTTATCACACAATAACTATGCAATTACTTGGGTAATTCTTGTTTAATGGCTATCTTTCAAACACTAAACTCCATGGGAGAACAGATCTCATCCATTTTTTAATGATTTTTAAAGTTTTATTGAGATAATTTACATATCATAAAATTCATCCATTATGTATACAAGTGATATTTAATAAATACCATGTTTCCCCGAAAATAAGTCATCCTCCGAAAATAAGACCTAGCGCATGGAAAGATAAGACATCTCCTGCAAATAAGACCTAGCACAACTTTGGGAGAAAAAATTAATATAAGACACTGTCTTATTTTCGGGGAAACAGGGTATTTAGTTGTGTTATCATCACCATGATCCAGTTTTAGAACACTTTGATCACTCCAAAAATATTTCCTTGTGTCCATTTACAATTTCCGGCTTCCATTCCTATCCCCAGCAACCACTGTGCTTCTTTCTGTTTCTAAAAATTTGCCTTTTCTGGATATTTCATAAGTGGATTATGTAATATGTGGTCTTTTGTGCCTGGATTCTTTCACCTAGCATGTTTTAAGTTTCATCCATGTTGTGGCATGTATCATGTTCCTTTTAGTTCAGTTGAATTCTGTTTTATGGCTAACAGTTGGGTTGTTTCCAATTTGGGGTACATTAAATAACGCTGCTATAAAGATTCACATGTGTCATTATGTAGATGGATGTTTTAAAAAGTATTGGGTGGTAGATTCTGCCCGGAGTTGAATGGCTAACAGACTTACCTAGTTTCTTAATATTTTAAGAAAAGGCCAAAATGTTTTTCAAAAGTACTATAAGCCCTGGCCGGGTAGTCAGTTGGTTAGAGCATCATTCTGATATACCAAGGTTTCAGGTTCAATCCCAGTCAGAACACATATAAGAATCAACCAATGAATGCATAAATAAGAGGAACAATAAATCAATGTTGTTGTTTTCTCCCTCTCCTCTCTCCTCTCTCCTCTCTCCTCTCTCCTCTCTCCTCTCTCCTCTCTCTCTCCTCTCTCTCCTCTCTCTCTCCTCTCTCTCTCTCTCTCTCTCTCTCTCTCTCTCTCTCTCTCTCTCTCTCTCTCTCTCTCTCTCTCTCTCTCTCCCCCTAAATAAGTAAAAATACAAAAGTGGCTGTAACATTTGCAATAATGTATGAGGATCCCAGGATTGCTATATCCTTACCATTGATTACAGCCGTTCTAATGGAAATGCCATGGTATCTCATTGTGGTTTTATTTTGCATTTCTCCAATTATTAAGTTGAGCACTTTTTCATGTGCATATTAGCCACTCATATACTGTCTTTTGTGAAATACTTATTCAAATTTTGCCCGTGTTTTAATTGGGTTGTTTATTATTGAGTTGTAAGAATTCTTTATACAGGGTGAAACAAAAGTAGGTTTATGGCACTAGCTGGTTTGACTCAGTGGATAGAGAGCACTGGCCTTCAAACTGAAGGGTCCTGGGTTCGATTATGGACAAGGGCACATGCCAGGGTTGCAGGCTTGATCCCCAATGGGGGGTGTGCAGGAGGCTGCCTATAAGTTATTCTCTTTCATTATAGATCTTTCTCTCTCTCTCTCTCTCTCTCTTCCTCTCTAAAATAAATAAAAATATATTAATAAAAAGAAAACAAAAAACACATAAACTGATGTTTGAGATATGCTTCAAAATATTGTAATATGGAAGCAGGAGATATAGGAGCTGGGGTTACAGATGAAATATGATTGACCATAACTATTAAATTTGGGTGATGAGCTCATTAGGGGTTTATTATATTACTTGAGGCCCAGTGCACAAAACTCATGCATGGGGGGAGGGGGGGTGTCCCTCAACCAACCTGCATCCTCTCCAATCTGGGACCTCTTGAGGGATGTCCAACTGCCCATTTAGGCCCAATCCCAGTGAGGCAGTCAAACATCCTTCTCACAATCCAATACTGCTGGCTACCAACTGCTCTGCCTGCCTGCCTGCCTGGCTGATTGCCCCTAACTGCTTCTGCCTGCCAGCCTGATCACCCTCTAATCACTCCCATGCCAGCCTGATTAATGCCTAACTGCTCCCTGCCAGCCTGTTTGCCCCTAACTGCCCTCCCCTGCAGGCTTGATTGCCCCCAACTGCCCTTCCTTGCAGGCCTGGTCCCTCCCAACTGCCCTCCCCACTGGCCATCTTGTATCAGCCATCTTGTGTCCACATGGGAGCAGCCATCTTGTGTGTTGGAGTGATGGTTAATTTGAATATTACTCTTTTATTAGATAGAACTCTGCCTACTTTTGTGTATGTTGCAAATTTTATACAATAAATAGTTCTGAAGAAAATGACACCTTAATACAATGGATATGTGACAGAAATTAGATCAGTAAGATTAAATATAAGTAGACAAATACTTTTGGATACAAATATCTATAACACAGTTTTTAAAAAATATATATATTTTTTATTGATTTTTTACAGTGAGGAAGAGAGAGGGATAGAGAGTTAGAAACATCAATGAGAGAGAATCATCGACCAGCTGTCTCTTGCATACCTCCTACTGGGCATGTGCCCGCAACCAAGTTACATGCCTTTGACTGGAATCAAACTTGGAACCCTTTAGTCCGCAGACTGATGCTCTCTCCACTGAGCAAAACCGGTTTCAGCAAAACAGGTGTTTTTTTTTTAATAATATATTTTATTAATTTTTTACAGAGATGAAGGGAGAGGGACAGAGAGTTAGAATCACTGATAAGGAAGAAACATCGATTAGCCTCCTCCTGTACACCTTCACTGGGGATGTGCCGGCAACCAAGGTACATGCCCTTGACCAGAATCGAACCTGAGACGTTTCAGTCCAAAAGCCAATGCTCTATCCACTGAGCCAAACCAGTTAGGGCTCTAAAACAGTTTTTGTTTAAAAATCAGGACTTTTTTTTTTTAAATATATATTTTATTGATTTTGTACAGAGAGGAAGGGAGAGAGATAGAGAGCTAGAAACATCGATGAGAGAGAGTCATCGATCAGCTGCCTCTTGCACACCCCCAACTGGGGATATGCCCGCAACCAAGGTACATGCCCTTGACCGGAATCGAACCCGGGACCCTTCAGTCCCCAAGCTGACGCTCTATCCATTGAGCCAAACCGGTTTCGGCAAAAAATCAGGACTTTTAAATATCCAAGATAGTTTTCTGTTTTCTTCGAATAAATATTCAATATAAAATAGAGAGGAACAAGTCTAAATGAGTTAGAAAAGAAATAACATGCAAAAAAATTTTTAAAAAACTACCTGATACTTTGCATTTTGTCTTCATAATGAAAATCGGCAAATGTTCTTTGTCTTAAAATTACTGAAACCTCAATGTTGTCCTCATTGTGCCTACTTCTAAAAGATTTATAGCCCTAGCTGGTTTGGCTCAGTGGATAGAGCATCGGCCTGTGGACTGAAGGGTCCTTAGTTCAATTCTGGTCAAAGGCACATGCCCGGGTTGTGGGCCCCATCCCCAGTGTGGAGTGTGCAGGAGGCAGCCAATCAATGATTCTCTCGCATCATTGATGTTTCTATCTCTCCCTTCCTTTCTGATATCAATAAAATTATTAAATAAATAAATGATTTATAGCCTTCACAACAGGATGGAAACAAACAAAAAAGGCCAAGAATTATTAATTTCACAATTGCATGTGTGCTGGACAAATAGTACACTGTTAGAGAAAATGGAAAACCAATAATAATTTCCAAGGGAGATTCTTTTTGTCATGTGTAACAAATTTCACAGATGCATTATAGATAACTCAAAAGTATTACAACACAGAAGGAGAAGAAAAATCCTAAATATTTCTAGTCCAAGAGAAAAGAAAGAAAAAAATTAAACTGTTCTCAAAAGATTTCCTAGTAGGCACAATTTAGTTCTGAAGATAATGTTGAGTTTTCTATTCTTGGCTTTAAGTTAACTACAACTTGAAAATATGACAAAATATATTGGAGAAAAACCATTACTTTTTTCCTAGTTACATCCCAAAATAAAGGAAAAATCAAACAATAAGGAGATGCAATTGACTAATTACTCATCTATAACTCACCTTCAGGAAACATGAATCGAATTTCTCTTTCAGCTGCAGCAAAATCAGAACTTCCATGAAGTGCATTCCTTAGGTCATCTGTGCCATAAATTGCCCTTAGACTAAAAACAAGTTAGAGATGATGACCATCCAATCTGACATCCTTTTTCTTACTTTTTACATATGCATCCTATTTAAGTATTTTACAAAAGCTTTGCCACTTCTCACATATGGTTTTAAGCCTGAATTCAAGCTTTAATCTATCTAGATGAGAGTCAAATATCTTTAAAATCTTCAGGAGGGATACAATGGGGAAACAGTTCTCTGGATGAAAAATAGATGTTTTATGAGAAGTGAAAAAGCAGTATCAATTCAAAAGTGCAAGAACTCACCTGACTGGCGTGGCTCAGTGGTTGAGTGTGGACCTAAGAACTAGGAGTTCATGGTTCAATTCCTGGAAAGGGTACATGCCCGGATTGCGGTCTCAACCCCCTGTATGGGGTGTGCAGGAGGCAGCCAATCAATGATTCTCATCATTGATGTTTGCATCTCTCTCTCCCTTCCTCTCTGAAATCAATAAAAATGTATTTTTTTTAAATGCAAGAACTCAGTGTCCACTGTTTTCTAGACATTAATGATAATGCTGGAAATCTTGAGTTCTGGTCCTGTATTATCAATATTCTTTTAAAATACTACATCAATTTTCTTTTTTTCTTTTTTTTTAATATATATTTTATTGATTTTGTACAGAGAGGAAGGGAGAGAGATAGAGAGTTAGAAACATCGATGAGAGAGAAACATTGATCAGCTGCCTCTTGCACACCCCCTACTGGGGATGTGCCCGCAACATGCCCTTGACCGAAATCGAACCCGGGACCCTTCAGTCCCCAAGCCGACGCTCTTGAGCCAAACCGGTTTCGGCAAAATACTACATCAATTTTCTCATGATAAACCCTACTTCAGTGGTAGTTTAATTCCAGGATAAGCAAATAAGGTTAATCAACCACAGACAGACATTCCCTGAGACCTTTTGTGGTATTTGGTATTAAGATACAGATTTAAATAGTTAAAACATAAAATGAACCTCCCTGCCACCCCAAAAAACCAAACAACAACAGTTAAACTTAGGAAAACTTTAAATAAAAGAAAATCCCTATTACAATGAAATCAGATTTTTTTTTTTTTTTCATTTTCATAGTAGGATGGTATTTTTCCCTAGGAAAGTTACCTGTCTGGATGTGTCTCCTTAGCTACTAAGCTATTGCTTGGTCCCAAAAGTTCTTTCCAGTAAGAGATGGCTTTATGTCTAGCTAATATCATAGCAACAAGTGGTCCAGAACTCATATAAGCTGTTAAGTTGGGGAAAAACATTTTCCCATACTGTTCCACATAAAAGTTACTACAATGCTCAGGGCTAAGTTGTAGTTTTCTTCTCTATAAGAAAAACAAAATCAACAAAAATATTTAATATGACAGTTCAATAATACTGGTTAAGTCATTAATAACTTAAAATTAGTACCAACCTGATTATAAATTTGACATTTATTTTTGTATTTTGAAGAAAGGATTAGGTAAGAAATTTAAATGTAGGATGTAAATAAAATTATAAGAATTATTTAACCAACTTAAGAAAAACTATTCCATCAATATATACTTTTTAAAAATATATCTTTATTGATTTCAGAGGAAGGGAGAGGAAGAGAAAGAAACATCAATGATGAGAGAGAATCACTGATTGCTGCCTTCTGCACGCCACAGTCTGGGGATCGAGCCTACAACCTGGGAATGGGCCCTGATCAGGAATTGAACTATAATCTTGATTCATAGGTTGAATCTCAACCACTGAGCTACTCCAGCTGGGCAACATATGCTTTGTTATCAACAAACTCATCATATCTCCTTCTTAAAATAAAAACATTCTAACCACCAGTATTTTGTTTTTTGTTGTTGTTGTTGTTAATCCTCACCCAAGGGTATTTTTTCCATTGATTTTTAGAGTGAATGGAAGGAAGGCGCGGGGGGGGGAGAGGGAAAAAAACAACATCATTAATGTGAGAGAAAGACACACATCAATTGGTTGCCTGCAGAACATGCCCCGACCGGGGGAAGGAATCAAACCTGCAACCCAGGTAACTGCCCTTGACTGGGAATGGAACCTCTGACCCTTCAGTATGCAGGACAACACTCTAACCACTGAACCACACCAGCCAGGGCAGTATTTTGTTGATGTATACTCTGTGTACATTAAAGTAACAAAAATGAATTTTAGAATATTCCCATTCATTCTTCTTATCTACTTGTGGTATTTTCCTATTTTATTGTGAAATTTTCCTACAGTATTTTAAGGGAGCTGGTCTAACTGTGGCACTTAGAAATATGCAACTAATGCAGTAGTTTCAAGATGGCAGCAGAGTAGGTGGATCTTTCTTGCACTTCCTCCCAGAACCATACTGGAAATAAAACTAAACTGTATGTGGTATTGTGTGGAAGAGCCACACTCAAGGGGCCAAAGAGCCGCATGTGGCTCGTGAGCCGCAGTTTGCTGACCACTGCATTAGCTCATTTAACTTTAGCACCTGTCTGATCCCCAGTAGCTTTTTCAGAATTGCTATCTTCACCATGAAGCTCCATGAGTTTTCCCAATTCAAATTTGAATTTCTTCAGCATTTTGACTTTTCTTACGAAGACATTGTGGAGAGAATAGATAGGTAAGCTTTTTCTGCCTTTTCTAATGCTATCTGGAATCAGTTAATTGACCACTTCTTTCAAGTCATTTGTTTGCACCTCTTGGGTCATGATTCCCACCATCTTCTGGATTTGGTGGACCTGTTGATGCTGAGCTTAAGACTCTTCCAAATCTGCCGAAGCCGGTTTGGCTCAGTGGTAGAGTGTTGGTCTGCGGACTGAAAGGTCCTGGGTTCAATTCCGGTCAAGGGCATGTACATTGGTTGCGGGCACATCCCCGTTGCAGGGTGTGCAGGAGGCAGCTGGTCGATGTTTCTCTCTCATTGACGTTTCTAGCTCTCTATTTCTCTCCCTTCCTCTTTGTAAAAAATCAATAAAATATATTAAAAAAAAAAAAAAGTCTTCCAAATCTGATTGTTTCACTTTAAAAAAATAAAATAAAATAAAAACAACACAGATAAATTAAACAAATAACTATTGCTAACCTTGACATCAACATGAGCTTCTATCATGATCTGGCCCTTTTTTTTTTTTTTTTTTTTTTTTTTTTTTTTTACCATTTTGTCACAAGAAAGATCCATGCCATGGAAATTAGTCACACAGATTTTGCCTGAACAGCCTCAGTAATTTGCTTGAATTTTCTAAATGCAACTCATCTGTCTGCAGATTAGCTAGGCTCATTTCAAAAACATGACACTTGAGACCATCAGATGGTCTCATGACGAGTGTTTTTCCAACGTTTCTTTTTAAAAATTAATTAATTTATTTTTATTTTTTTATTTTTTTAAACATATATTTTATTGATTTTTTACAGAGAGGAAGGGAGAGGGATAGAGAGTTAGAAACATCGATGAGAGAGAAACATGGACCAGCTGCCTCCTGCACCCCCCTACCGGGGATGTGCCTGTAACCAAGGTACATGCCCTTGACCGGAATCGAACCTGGGACCCTTAAGTCCGCAGGCCAACGCTCTATCCACTGAGCCAAACCAGTTTCGGCAAAAAAAATTATTAATTTCTTTATTTATTTTTAACCCTCACCTGATGACATTTTTCCCATTGATTTTCAGACAGAGTGGAAGGGAGAGAGGATGGGGGAGAGAGAAACATCAAAGTGAGAAAGACACATCAATTGGTTGCCTCCCACATGCCCCCAAATAGAGCCAGGGATAGAACTTGCAACCGAGATACATGCCTTTGACCAGGAATTGAACCCTCAGCCCTTTGTTTCAAGGGCTGATGCCCTAACCACTGAGAAAAACTGACGAGGGTTCTATTATTTCTTATATTGAATATAGCTGCTGCTTTCACATCATATCAAGTTTTCTTAGAAAAATGGGTCAACCCCCTTTATTCTTGGGTCCCTTTTTGCCTCCTTTCGTAAGAGACTGGTTCTTGCCCACTGCCATGGTGTTGCTCAGAGAGCCTAAAGGCCAGTCCAAGTTTTTAAAAAATGGTTTACCTGGTTTTCCTAACAACATTAAAAATTTCATTTTACCTGAGTCCTTTCATTACTATATGAAATATTTCCTTATACTTTCCTGTATTATTTCCTTACGCTTTCTTTTATTTCCCTATCTTCAGCCTCCACCTATCCTAAGTTCAACTAATATCCCATTTCTTTCCTGAAGATTCTTTTTCATTTTTTTTTCCTTTTTAAAAAAATTATTTTATTTTTAAAGTATTACACATAGGAGTACATATATCTCATTCCCCCCCACTGACCTTCCCCAGCCTCTCCTACTCCCCCCACTCCCCGTCGCATGCCCTAATCCTACCCCCCAGTGTTTTGTGTCCATTGGTTGTGCTTATATGCATGCATACAAGTCCTTCGGTTGATCTCCTTTCCCCTCTCCAACACTCCCCAACCTTCATGCTGTAATTTGACAGTCTGATGCTTTACTGCCTCTGTATCTATTTTTTTTTGTTCATCAGGTTATAATGTTCTTTATTTTCCATAAATGAGTGAGATCATGTGGTATTTTTCTTTCATTGCCTGGCTTATTTCACTTAGCATAATGCTCTCCAGTTCCATCCATGCTGCTGCAACTGGTAAGAATTCCTTCTTTTTTATAGCAGCGTAGTATTCCATTGTGTAGATGTACCATGGTTTTCTAATCCACTCACCTGCTAATGGGCATGTAAGCTATTTCCAAATCTTTTTTTTAATACATTTTATTGATTTTTAACAGAGAGGAAGAGAGAGGGATAGAGAGTTAGAAACATTGATGAGAGAAAATCATCAATCAGCTGCCTCTTGCACCCCCCCCACTGGGGATGTGCCTGCAACCAAGGTACACGCCCTTGACTGGAATCAAACCTGGGACCCTTCAGTCCATAGGCCGATGCTCTATCCACTGAGCCAAATCGGTTTCAGCTGTTTCCAAATCTTAGCTACGGTGAATTGTTCCTCTATGAACATAGGGGTGCATATATACATTCTGATAGGTATTTCTAGTTGTTTTTTTATATATATATATATATCTATAATAGAAGTGGGATTACTGTGTCAAATGGGAGTTCCATTTTTAGTTTTTTGAGGAAACTCCATACTGTTCTCCACAGTGAGATTCTTTTTCATTTTTTAAAACATTGACTAAATAGGCAATATGACACAGTATAAGAGAATAAAAACAGGAATTTCAAATAAAAATGATACAAAAAAGGAAGATTAAACTTATTCAGTTCTATTTAATATTTTTTTTTACATTCATTTTCAAACCTTTACCAACTGCAGAACAAAAAAGGCTTAAAACATTAAATGTTTGTAATAATTGGGGGAAAAAAATACCAACAGTCTCCAAGTCCATCAATAGAGGACCAAGTAGCCCAGCCAGTGTGGCTGTCCTTGAGCATGGATCCATGCACCAAGAGGTCATTGATTGGATTTCCAATCCGAGAGCCTGGGTTGTAGGCCCAATCCCCAGCAAGGGGTGTGCAGGAGACAATCAATATTGATGTTTCTCTCTCATCGATGTTATCTCTCCCTCTCCCTCCCCCTCTCTCTAAAATCAACCTTTTTTTTTTTTTTTTAAGAGGATCAAGTAAATAAATTGTGGTTCATCCACACAGGGGGATATTACACAAAAGTTAGGAGGAGTAAGTTAGATTCAGATGTAATGATCTGAAATGATATTTGAGGGATTTGTAAATGTAGGTCAAGAGAAGGGGATTGTCCTATTTTACGGGAGAGGGATACTTGTGAATGCACAGAAAATCCTGGAAGAACAGAAAGTGTTGCGGAACCGGTCTGGCTCAGTGAATAGAGTGTCAGACTGCGGACTCAAGGGTCCCAGGTTCGATTCAGGTCAAGGGTATGTACCTTGGTTGCAGGCACATCCCCAGTGGGTGGTGTGCAAGAGGCAGCTGATCGAAGATTCTCATCAATGTTTCTAACTCTTTATCCCTCCCTCTTCCTCTCTATAAAAAAATCAATAAAATATATATATTTTAAAATAAAGTGTTAAGTGGTTGCTTCTTCTGAAGACTGGGATTTGGAGTGGGAGAGGAGGTAAAAGAATTTTATTTTTCATTTTACATATTTTGAAGTGTGAAAAAAAAAACCTTAAAACTATCTCATATAACTTTTATAGTTAGATGAATAAACCTAAATTTAATGCTAAATACTATGGCTCTAAATAAGTTAACACATTTACATAGACATAAAAAAGGATCAATGAGAGAAAATAACATAATCATCGTGCCCCAAAGTTACCTGAATAATGGTGAATCCAGATCTGATAATAATATCTTGTATCTCCTCCTCTTTGTCAACAATATCCGGTTTGATAATGGCCAAAGTTTTTTCTACATATATCTGAAGTGGGGGCATTGATAGTTCCATTCTGGTCTTTTGAGGTTCAAGTTAAAGAGATTCTTGACAGGTATCAACTGCAATGACATGCATTCCCCTAACCCCAATAAAATGTAATTGTGATTAAGAATGGCATTATTAGGTGCTTGATTTTATTAATTTATAAAGTTAGAAACTGCAACATGTTTTTCTATAAGCAGTGTCTGATACAGACATACATGGGAGATATTGCAGACTCTATCTCGAGTATCGAAATAAAGGGTGCAATAAACTTTTTTGCTGTGGGAGGGTCTTGCCTTCAGTTTATAAAACACGCAATACCTATGAAGCGAAGAAAGCAAGTGCAATAAAACAAGGTATGACTGTAATACAATTTCTACTCTGCGGTTGTGCCCTGGGATTTCCTGAACACTTTCTTTTCTTCTCTCCCCCCACTCCCCAACCTTCACCATTTATCCCCTCTATGCTCACTTCCACTTCCACCCCATCCCATCCCTCCACAATCATTGCACTACTGTTTATGTCCATGAGGATTGAGCAAAAAAGAAAAGGAGAGGAGAGAGGGAGGGAGGAAAGAGGAGGGGGAGAGAGAGAGAGAATGAATGAGAAAGGGAGGGAGAGAGGGAGGGAGGGAGGGAAAGAGGAAGGGGAGGGAGAGAGAGGAAGAGGGAGGGAGCCAGAGAGGAAAGGCGAGGGAGAGGGAGAGAAGGAGAAAGGGAGAGAATGAGGGAGAGAGGGAGGGAGGAAAAGAGAGAAAGAGAGAGATTCCTAAATACTTTCAATGAGGTGGAGAGGCCATGGGCAACTTGTCCCCTGGACCTCTCCCAGCCGCAGCCACAGATTCTGAGTCTGACGTAGGTTCTGGCACTCACCTCCGTGCTAACTGGTTTTATGCATCCACTGCTCGTTGCTAGGAGACGTGAAGTCCAGTTTAAGGACGGTGGCTGCAGAGAGTCAATCCCAGCAGTCCGTTTAACAACCTCTGGAGGGCTCCTCTTAACCAAGGAAGCCAGTCACAGGCATTTTTATTCCCCTTAAGAATCTTAGCGTACTAGATGTTTTCTTACATTTTAGTCATAATTTAGCTTCTTTCATCCTCCTACTCATTTGAAGTATGCTTCAATTACCCCCATTTTATAAATGAGACAAAGCCATAAACACTTTACCCACCCCACCCCCCTTCCATGTCATTTTCATTTCACCAAATGATGCTGTCCCCTCTATTCCCAGCTTCTGTAATCATTAAAAAGCAATCTAATACTTGTGAAGTAACATTTATTTATAGAGCAATCGTAAGAGGTCTAATCCAGTTACCTCTAAATTAAGCCTATGGAACAAAGATATGGGTAATGTTTATTACCTCAAATAAGTTTCCCCCTTTTTCTTAAAATTATATCCACAGGCATCTTTGACTCCTAGGTTGTGAGTTGAGGTATTATTATTATTATTATTATTATTATTATTATTATTATGAAAGACAAGAGAGAAGGTGAACAAGTACAGGGATCTTCTCTGGATCAGTCTCAATGAGGTCCAAATTCCAGAAAAGGTCAGGGTTGCAGCTCCAGGTTAACAACACGGTTTTCCATCATGCACTGGATTGGCTGGTTCTCATTCCAGACTATTTAAGTTTCTTCTTTTGTCTAGCCAAATACTCAGCACCTACAGGGTCAAGGCAGAGAGTGAACTATCAATCTTAAAAGCCAAAGAGGTTTGAGTTACTTTTTCCACAATGAAATTTGATTCTTTTTTTTTTCTTTAAAATATGATGTTACCTAGAAAATAAACCCTCAAATGTCATCTTCTGGCTACTATATTTTATCCCCTATGGATGGGATAGTGTGAACATACATTAATATTAACATTTAAAATGAACAGTGGCTCCAGCCTCTGGTTTGTATGTTTAGCCCTCTGGTTTGAGACTCTTGCAGTGGAAGCTTTCATTACCATTACAGCTCTCTTGAGAACCCTTCAGTACTTCACGTTAAAACTGGTCCTACTAAGGCTCAGAATTTTCTGAACCAGCAGGTAAAATGTTAATCATTGAATCACCTCTAAACATAAACTCTGGAACACTTCAACATCATCCACCCTTATTCTCACTTTCTAAAATCTGGTTCTGAAGATTACACTAGTTTTTCTTGCAGCTGTCTACATAAAGTACCTGAATCTGCTCCAGGACTTCTCGCTGCATCTCCACAGCCATATGATACACATGATGATCAGAGTCATTGTACATCACAGCATTTTGGAACATCAGCATCAAGTCTCGCTGGAATTGTGCCATGGTGCGAATCCGTCCCTTAGACAGATTCCTTTTCAGGGTAGTTAAATCCATGGGTCTATATGTGGCCAAGAAAAAAGCAGAGGAAATCTAACCTTCATGTGGAACATGTGGTGACATGATCTCTTGAAGAACTAACCAGTTTTGTTTTTTTTAAAGCATTTTTAAAAATTGATTTTTAGAGAAAGAAAAAAGGAGAAACATCTATGCAAGAGTGAAACATTGGTCAGCTGCCTCCTACTGGGTATCAAACCAGTAACCCTTAAGGGCTCAGGATGATGACGAACCCACTAAAGCAATGGCAATAACCAGCTTTCTTTCTTTTTCTTTTTTAAAAATATATTTTATTGATTTTTTTACAGAGAGGAAGGGAGAGGGATATTGAATTAGAATCATCGATGAGAGAGAAACATAGACCAGCTGCCTCCTGCACAACCCCTACTGAAGATGTGCCCACAACCAAGGTACATGTCCTTGACCAGAATTGAACCCTTCAGTCCACAGGCTGATGCTCTATCCACTGAGCCAAATCGGTTAGGGCCCAGCTTTCTTTTTTTTGTTTGTTAATCCTCACCCGAGGATATTTTTCCATTGATGTTTAGAGAGAGTGGAAGAAAGAGAACTATCAATGTGAGAGAGATGTATTGATTGGCTGCCTTGGGCATGAGCCCTAACCAGGGCCTGGGCCAGGGAGGAGCCTGTAACCAAGGATGTCCCTTTGACTGGAATTGAACCCAAGATCCTTTGGTCTGCAAGCCGATACTCTATCCATTGAACCAAACTGTCTAGGGCTCCATTGATTTTTAGACAGAGTGAACGGGAGGGGGAAAGACAGAGTGAAACATCAATATGAGAGACACATTGATTGGTTGCCTCCCACATGTTCCTGGGGATCAAGCCTACAACTAAGGTACATGCCCTTGACTGGAATCAAACTGGGGACCTTTCTTTTTTCTTTTCTTTTTTTTTTAAATTTTATTTTATTGATTTTGTACAGAGAGGAAGGGAGAGAGATAGAGAGCTAGAAACATCGATGAGAGAGAGTCATTGATCAGCTGCCTCTTGCACACCCCCCACTGGGGATATGCCCGCAACCAAGGTACATGCCCTTGACCGGAATCGAACCCGGGACCCTTCAGTCCCCAAGCTGACGCTCTATCCATTGAGCCAAACCAGCTTCGGCAAACCTGGGACCTTTCAGTCTTGGCCGATGCTCTATCTACCTGAGCCAAACTAGCTAAGGCAGTAACTAGCTGGTAATGAAAATGGTAGTAAAAATAATAACCCTCATCAGATAATAAAATAGCAACAGCAGTTAACATTTGACTACTATTACCTAAAATAGGCCAAGTACTAAGTTAGGTACTTTCCATATTAACTCAGTTAAACCTCCCAATAAACCTATAAGGGAGGTACCATTGTTACAACCAACTGGCAATGAGCAAGCTGAGATCTGAAAAGGTTAAGTACTAGCTCGAAGTCACACAACCTGGAATCTAATTGGGAGGCAGTCTGACTTTAGAACCTAAAGGCCCAATCACTATAGTCTACTATTGTAGGAGGAGGGTTGGCCTCAGGTATCAACGCTGTAAAGAACTCCAATGATCAATTTGTCATATGGTAGTTATTGACTGATTGTTTAAAGTGTAGAGTCATATATTAGGTATTAAATCTATGTCTATTATTGCATAATCAAAAGCTAAGAATGTTTTTCTCCTTCCATGGTGAAGAAAAGAGAATCAAGTCAATATTAAGACAAATTATATGTGTGTGTGTGTGTGTGTGTGTGTGTGTGTGTATAATTGATTTTGGAGAGAAAAGAAGGGATAGAAATAGAAACATCAATGATGAGAAAATCATTGACTGTCTCCTGCATGCCCCCTAGTGGAAATTGAGCCCACAACCCAGGTATGTGCCCTTGACTAGAATCGACTCTGGGACCTTTCAGTCCATAGGCAGATGCTCTATCCACTGAGCCAAATCAGCTAGGGCTTAAGACAAATTACTAGTGAGATACAGAGAGTGGGTATATAAGAGAAAAGCAGTGTAGAAAGAGGACTGAAGTGAGAGGTAAGAATCTGTGATTTAGCCCAATCAACATTTCTCAAAGGTTGAGCACCCACCTATGAATCAGGAGGTCATGGTTCGATTCCCGGTCAGGGCACATACTTTGGTTTGGCTCAATTCCTAGTCAGGGGCAGGAAGCAGCCAATCAATGGTTCTTTCTTATCATTGATGTTTCTCTCTCCTGCTCTCTCTCCCTCTCCCTCTCTCTCTCTCTGTCTCTCTGTCTCTCTCTCTCTTTCTTCCTCTCTGAAATAAATAAATATATATATATATATATATATATATATATATATATATATATATTTTAAAAAGAATCTGGGATTTAGTTCTAGCTCTGCTATTCGCTGTTGATCACAGGGAAGACCACCTCTGAGACTTAGTTTCCTTATCTATAGAATAAAGGAATCTGTCTCCAATGGTCCTTTCCTGTTCTTTTATATTCTATTAACATTCTGGTTTATGACAGCTTTATTTGTTTGTTTGTTTGTTTGTTTGTTTTAAATCATTGTTGTTGAAAGTATAACATATACTTTTCCCCTCATTGATTCCCCAGATTCCCAAGGCCTTCACCACCCTACTGTCTGTGTCCATGGGTTATGCATACATCCATACAAGTTCTTTGGTCGATCTCTCCCCAACCTGCACCCCACCTTCCCTCTGAGATTCGACAGTCTGTTCCATATTTCTATGTCTCTGAATATATTTTATTCATCAGTTTTTTATGACAGCATTTTAAATGAAACATGCTATAAAAATCCAAAATACTATAACCAGACAATGTTTGTAACATCATTTGGATTATCATCTTTGCCTTAGTCATACCTATAACTGTCAGAATTAATACAGTGTTCCTTTTAAAGTTCTGCTCCAAAAGAACAATGTCAAAAACTTTGGAAAGTGGAGAAACCAAGATGGCGGCATAGGGTAGACACCCGAATGCAGCCTACCACAACAAATTTGAATTTACAACTGAAAAACAGGGGACACATCACCCTGAAGCGCCGGACAGCTGGCTGAGAGGAGGCTCTACCATCTGGGAAGGAGAAAGAAGGCGGGCTGAACCTCAGGAACTGTGAAGGTGCGGAGAACTGTGCACGTGAAATGGTGGCCGCAGAGTTCACTGGCGGCTTGCTTGCGGAGCGCAGAGAGGGCAGGCCGAGTTCGCTACCAGCTTACTCCCTGCGCGTGCAGAGAGGGCGGACAGCTAATGCGCGGCTGGCTTTCTTGTTCGGGAGGAAAACAGAACCACCCTATTGCGCTGATAGACGGCCCCAGACAGGGAGAGGCCAGACTGTCAGGCAGTGGGCAGAGATCTCTCGGAGGTGTGTGAAGCCAGCGGCCATTACTGTGGGACTCAGAAACCAGACCCTCATAGGGAGGGGCTGAATAAAGCTTGTCTGCACCACCCGAGACTCCGCCCCATCCAAGCGGAGCACAGAAGCCCTTCCAGTGGCTAGCTTCCTCGTTCGCTGCCAATACGACTCTCCTAGGGAGGGGCAGACAGGAATCTAAAGCTTGTCTGCAACCAATTGTGCAGGATTCAACAAAACTTGTCTGTGCCACCCCGAGACTCTGCCCCATTCAAGCAGAATACAGAAACCCTCCTAGCTGAGACACTTCTGATCCTTATAACCAATTGGCTTGGAGATCAATGCTTCCCAGTGATACCAACAACAAGCAGGGCTTAACAACAAGACTGCACACAAAGCCCACAAAGGGCTACACCAAGACTGTCCACCTCAGGTAACTGTGAGGCTGACTCACTGAACCATATAGGACACCTTAGCACACAAAGCCACCCTATCAACTTAGGGAAGCTGTGAAAATGCCGAGACAAAGAAATAGATCACAAACAAAAGAAATGGAGGAAAAGAAGAGACTAGATATAGAGTTCAAAACCACGCTTATAAGGTTTTTCAAGAATTTCCTAGAAAAGGTCGATAAGACCTATGAGGAGATGAAAAGGGATCAACAAGAACTAATAAGGGATCAACAAGAAATAAAGAATACATTGTCTGAAATAAAAAATATCATACAGAGTCCTAAAAACAGAATGGAAGATCGCAAGAATCAAGTCAAAGATTTGGAACATAAAGAGCCAGAAGATACTCCACTGCAGAAGCAAGAAGACAAGAGAATCCAGAAAGTTGAAGATAATGTAAGAAACCTCTGGGACAACTTCAAGCAAACCAATATCAGAATTATGGGGGTCCCAGAAGATGAGAGAGAGCAAGATATCGAAAACATACTGAAAGAAATAGTGACAGAAAACTTCCCCCACCTGGTGAAAGAATTAGACTTACAAGTCCAGGAAGTGCACAGAACTCCAAACAAAAGGAATCCAAAGAAGACCACACCAAGACACATCATAATTAAAATTCCAAGAGCAAAAGACAAAGAGAGAAAATTAACAGCAGCAAGAGAAAAGCAGGTAGTTACCTATAAAAGAGCACCCATACGATTGTCAGCTGATTTCTTAACAGAAACCATGCAGGCCAGACGGGAATGGCAAGAAATATTCAAGGTGATGAATATCAAGAACCTACAGCCAAAAATAATCTACCCAGCAAAGCTATCACTCAGAATCTAAGGCCAGATAAAGAGCTTCACTAATAAAAAAAAGCTAAAGGAGCCGAAACCGGTTTGGCTCAGTGGTAGAGTGTCGGTCTGCAGACTGAAAGGTCCCAGGTTTGATTCCGGTCAAGGGCACGTACGTTGGTTGCGGGCACATCCCCAGTGGGGGATGGGGGGTGCAAGAGTCAACTGGTCGATGTTTCTCTCTCATTGACGTTTCTAGCTCCCTATCTCTCTCCCTTCCTCCTCTCTGTAAAATATCAATAAAATATATTAAAAAAAAAAAAAAAAAAAAAAAAAAAAAGCTAAAGGAGTTCATCACCACCAAACCAGAATTATATGAATTGCTGAAGGGGGTTCTTTCGGAAGAGAAAGTAAATAAAGATAAAAACTATGAACAACAAATACGTAACTATCAACAAGTGAATCTAAAAACCAAAGGAATTTTAAAAAATCTGATGAACAATATTAACTGGTGAATATAATAGAATCAGAGGTATGGAAGGGAAGTGAACTGACAATTCTCGGGGGAAAGGGGAGAAGGGGGTGTGGGAAGAGACTGAACATAAACTGTGCACCTATAATGAGGACAATGGGGGGTGCGGAAAGGGCAGAGGGTGGGGTGGGAACATGGTTGAGGGGAGCAATAGAGGGGGGGCGGAAATGAGGAATATTTGTAATAATATTAACAATAAAGATTTATTTTTTTTTAAAAAACTTTGGAAAGTGCCCTATCTGGTTTGGCTCAGTGGATAGAGCATCAGCCTTCAGATTGAAGGGTCCTGGGTTCCATTCTGGTCAAGGACACATGCTCGGGTTGCAGGCTTGATCCCAAGTAAGAGGCACACAGATGCTTCTCTCTCTCTCCCTCTCTAAAATCAATAAAAAATATATATATTAAAAAAATACGACTGAAGGCAAATGTAAGATCATAATAAATATTACCTAAAATTTAACAATTAAAAAAGCCCATTTTATCTTTTTGTTCCCCTTCATTCCTTCTCAAATAAAGACTGAGCTCACCATAACTTTACAAACTTATTCAGCTATAAAGTTTATTTTATTTTAAATTTGTAAGTAATATAAATGAAATAAATAATCTAATAGATGGAGAATAACATAAGAAAAGACAGACATAAAAGCAACCAACCTTTCTTGCCCCCTTTTCCACTGACCTTTTCACCACATCCTTGTATCCTGGGGCCTGCCTTTCTGACACTGGCTTCAGAAATGGACTGCTGAACCTGTTAGGGGACAAATCCAGAAAGGGTGAAGAAACTGTGGAAAGTCACTCTAAATGAGAAGAATGGCTATGAACATCAAGAGTGGTTTGGAGCCGAAACCGGTTTGGCTCAGTGGTAGAGCGTCGGTCTGCGGACTGAAGGGTCCCGGGTTCGATTCCGGTCAAGGGCCTGTACCTGGGTTTCGGGCACATCCCCGGTAGGGGGTGTGCAAGAGGCAGCTGGTCGATGTTTCTCTCTCATCGATGTTTCTAGCTCTCTATCTCTCTCCCTTCCTCTCTGTAAAAAAATCAATAAAATATATTTAAAAAAAAAAAAAAAAAGTGGTTTGGAGATCTACCTGTGACTAGCAATCATCTTCCATACTGGCAGGAGAGTCTTCTTAAATAGTAAGTGATCCTGAACAGGATCACTCTGGCTTAGATTAGACCTGTGAGATAAAAAAGGACAGAAAAGGAACAATAATTTCACAAATGGCATTCTGTCACCCCTAGTGGGTAATGAGGTTTTCTCAAGACAGTGTTCCTACTTAATAATACCATAAGAATAAAAACAGAATTAATGCTTCCATAAGAAACCCTAAGTTCTATAAATATTCTCTTACTAATCACTATTACTCAATAAAGTAGTTACCATTTTATCAAGTATATTACAAATCTACAATTGTCCTTGCTTTTTGGTCTCTTTGCTGATTTGTTCTTTAACACCTATGACTCTAAAATACTAGTCTATGAAAGTAGTCTTTTTTCACTGACATTTCCCAAGTGCCTGGCACATAGTAGGTGCTCAATTAAGTATCTGATAAATTAATCTGGTCCTATTTTTATGTAAAAATATGACACACTAATAACTATGTCTCCCATGTCTTAACAAAGAAAATACTTGGTTCCACATCCCAAAGAATTCTCACATTTTACCTGATTGTACACAATTTAAGTATTTTTCCTTTTCACTCTCCTCTATATATAATAGTAACTCTTAAAATACCTAAGAAAATTTCATTTATTTTCATGGCCATTCCTTCTCTGAAACTATCTATTTAGTTTTTCTTCAGAGATGAAATTGTCCAATGTTTTCTTTCTTTTTTAAAAAAAATATATTTTATTGATTTTTTTACAAAGAGGAAGGGAGAGGGATAGAGAACTAGAAACATCGATCAGCTGCCTCCTGCACACTCCTCACTGGATATGTGCCCACAAACAAGGTACATGCCTTTGACCAGAATCAAACCTGGGACCCTTGAGTCTGCAGGCCAACACTCTGTCCACTGAGCAGGCTGGTTAGGGCCATGGTTGGCAAACTGCGGCTTGTGAGCCACATGCAGCTCTTTGGACCCTTGAGTGTGGCTCTTCCACAAAATACCACGGCCTGGGCAAGTCTATTTTGAAGAAGTAGCATTAGAAGAAGTTTAAAAAATTTGGCTCTCAAAAGAAATTTCAATCGTTGTACTGTTGATATTTAGCTCTGTTGACTAATGAGTTTGCCGACCACTGGGCTAGGGCTTTTTTTTTTTTTTTTGTAAGAGAGAGATGGAAAAACATTTACCCGTTTTTCCACTTCTTCGTGCATTCATTGGTTGGCCCTTGCATATGCCCTCACTGGGGATTGAACCCATAACCATGGCATATAGGGAAGACAATGCTCTAACCAATTGAGCTACCCGGTCAAGTCTATCTATTTTTTTTTTATAATTTCCCAAGTTGGCAAGTTTTCTATTTATTCCAAAATTAAACATCATGTTCCACTTTCCACTTTATCCACTCTATTTTCTCTAAATGAATTTTCTTCAGAGCTAAGTCTTCACACCCTCATTTTGCTTTATGTACCTTGTGAGTGTACATCCATTTGAGAACAACTCACATCTCCAATTTTATATTTTTCCAATTTGAGCAGCTTCACATAACTGTTTATTTTCATGATGCAATATCTTACCTGCTTCTAAATTATTTACCACAAAAATAAACTTATCCTTAAACACAGAAGCCTATCAGAACAAGTGACTTAAAGTCCTACAAACAAACTTCTTCCTTTGTTTCTGATTAGTCAACCATAATGAATAATAACTCCTTGGTGCTTGTGCAAATTTATTCACACATCAACACAACAAATATTTAATACATTTCCATTATGAAAGGTATTGCACTAGGTTCTGTAACCTCATAATCAATTACCTTTGGAATATCTTAAGAAACAACCTGTTGCTTATCTTTATCTCCACCTATTTAGAAATACATGGCAAGCAACTACAAGTAAAAGTGTGGGAGTGGAGCCCTAGCTGGTTTGGCTCAGTGGAGAGAGCATCGGCCTGTGGACTGAAGGGTCCTGAATTCGATTCCAGTCAAAGGCACATGCCTGGGTTGCAGGATCAATCCCCAATAGGGGGCATACAGAAGGCAGTCAATCAATGATTCTCATCATTGATGTTTCTATCTCTATCCCCCTCTCCCTTCCTCTCTGAAATCAATAAAAATTTAAAAAGGAATCTAGAGAAATTAAAATAAATAACTTTAATAACAATAAAAAGTGTGGGAGTGGAAAGGAGCTGCAGACTGGGAGTGATGCTCCAAAGGCTCTACTTCTCTCTACTCTTGAGAGTCAGTACAGACTAAGGGAGAAGACAGAAAAGAGGGGCCTGGAGAATGTCTATCCCTCAAAGTAGTTTTAGGCTTCCCAATGATAGCACAAGAACTCAGTTTTCTAGTTCCCCTTAAACTATCTACCAAGCAAAATCAATTACTAATATCTATTGCCATTCAAGACACTGAAATATCTTGGAATAATAAGTCCCAGATTAGAGATTTTCTGTTTTTTTAGATAGTTATCACATGCCCTTCTGCTCACACACAGGGAGTTACCAAAAAGCAAAGGAAGCAATTCTTCAATAACATAGGTTTCAAGCGATATTCTATTTGTATAACAAAAATTTGAAATCTGCTATTTAAAATATACTTATACATGGTTCAGTTGTATAACTTAAATTTAAAAAGGCTAAAATAATGATTGGTTTGCCTTTCCACAGATATGTGGGTGGATCAGGAATATAGTGAAAACAAAACAGTATTCATGTTATCTTCTCTCAATAGACAAAAGACCAGATCCAGAAAAGAAATTATTTATTATCATAACAAAAATAACTTTGTTTTCTGATTTAGAAAAAATTCACTTTACTAAAAAGGAAAAAATTCTAAAATGTAACCTTTGGCCCCATAATTACTTATAAAAAGATGAAACAAGCATATAAACAATTTCCTAAGATTTGTGAATAATATTGCCTGAATAATTTTTCATTTCAAGTTAATAGGAGTGTCTTAGTATATTTTAAATAATTTATTGATTGATTTTAGAGAGAGGAAGAGGAGGAGAGAGGAAGAGAGCAAGCAAGAGCAAGAAAGACATCAATTTGTTGTTTTACATACTTATGCATTCATTGTTTAACTCATATGTGCCCTGATCAAGGATTGAACCCACAACCTGGTGTATCAGGAAATGCTCTAACAAACTGAGCTAACTAGGCCTGTCTTAGTATTTTTAAAAGAAATATAGTTTGTATAATAGACACGAGAGACAATCTGAATTATCAATATTGCCTGAATAAAGATTAGAGAGACGGATTATGAAAGAGATTCTTAATGTTGATAAGACAGACTTGTTTTGTAAGAGGAAAGCATATAGACTTATATTTATACAGGAAAATTATATTTAATTCTATTTCTAGTGTTTTCCAACTCTAATTTCCTTTTTTTACTTTGCAAAAGTAATCTATATTCATGCTAACAATTCAAATAGGCATAAACATAAATCCTAACAACCTTGGATAAATATCTATACTTACAGATTTGAGGAAGTAGCATGGCTGAAAAGGACATCCACCAGAGGAGCCTCCTGAATGCTAGAGCCATCATCAAACTCACCTGAGGAGGGCCGGTCTTCCATCTCTGACACATACCCTTCACCCTGGTCCTCCTCTTTGGATTCTTGCTGAACCTCTCTCTAGGAATGCCAGGAAACAATGGAAACTTTAGGGAAAAAAAATTATTATCTGCAAGGTAATTTTAGTTAATTTATTTTTATTTTTATTACTGAGAGAGATATTTATTATTCCACTTATTTATGCATTCATTGGTTGTTTCTTGTATGTGCCCTGACCAGGGATTGAAACATACTACCTTGGAGTACTAGGTTAGTGCTCTAACCAACTGAGCTATAGGTTCAGGGCCTCTGCAAGATAATTTTACATGCATGGAGTAAATGAAAGCTGATTTTAAGGTGAGAAGAGGCCATTTATATAAAGCTATAAAAGAAATTAGAGAAATATGACTTAACTAGACCTAAGTCAATTCTTGTTAACATTCTTGCTGGAGAACTTTGTACTCCAAGAAAAAAATGAAAAAGCAATATATTCAATTCTAGATGGATGCTGTATCCTTTTATTTATTTACTAGAGGCCGTTGCACCTGTGGGGTCCTTCAGCCTGGCCTCCGGGGATCCAGCAGAAACCAGCAGTCCAACATCCCCCTAGGTGGTCAGTGTGCATCATAGCGAGTGGTTGAAAGGTTGCTTAGGCTTTTATATATAGATTTATTTAGTTAGTTAATCCTCACCTGAGGATATTTTTTCCATTGATTTTTAGAGAGAGTGGAAGGGAGGGGTACAGACACAGAGAAACATCAATGTGAGCGACATTGATTGGTTGCCTCCTGCATGTGCTCCAACCAGGGCCAGGTATTGAACCTGCAACCAATGTACATGCCCTTGACCAGATTCAAGCCTGCGACTGTGATACTCTAACCACTGAGCAAACTGGCTAGGGCAAATGCTATATCTTTTTAAAATTTTCATCATTTTTGTGGTTCTGGAGCTAACTAGTCTAACTGATCAGATAATATTTAATATTATATTATAAATTCTGAATTTTACTGATTACTTACTATGAACTAGGCCCTATGCTAAGTTTTCCCCACGAATTATCATTTAACCTCACAGCAAAATTATAAGGTAGAGAAAGAACTAATTCCAGATACAGCAAAGAAAACTGAGGTTCTAAAATGTTCACTAACATAAGGTCCCATAGCTAATTGATGCTAAACCAAGATTTGGACTCAGGTAGTTGAACTCTAGAGTTACCTATGTGCTTTACCACTCTGTTCTGCCTCCTGTGCAGAGGACTAGACAGCTGGTTTAAGTTATTCACTTACCTCTTTATTCTCTGTTGGTAGTCCCAAAACTGCACAAATATCTGAGGGAGCTGGAGCCACTTCTGGCCTTCCATGTTCTCCCAGTGACTCCTCAGCTACCAATGGTTCTACCTTAGCTGAAAGCTCTTCAGGCTCTCTGCAGGGCTCCTCGTCTCCTTCAGTAGCTTCAATTTCCCTTTCCTCTTGTCTGGTATCAGGTGAAGGGCAGCAACCGTCACTTGATTCTTTGCTGCTAATGCACAATGGCTCCATTAAATAAGCTACCTGCAATCATAGTCTATTGTTAGATTAGAAACACCAATGGAAACCATCTACCTATCAATATTGCCACATGATTACACTGCCACTGTGTCTAAGCCTGAGGTGGCAAATAGATTAACTTTTTTGACCATTTAAAATTCATTAAATGTCTTATACTAGAGGCCTGGTGCACAAATCCATGCACCCATGGGGCCCCTCGGCCTGGCCAGTGGGTTCAGGCCGAAACCAGCTCTCTGACATCCCTAGAGGGGTCCTGGATTGTGAGAGGGTGCAGGCCAGGCCGAGGGATCCCACCAGTGCACAATCAGGGCTGGGGAGGGACACGGGAAGTTGGCCAGCAGGGGAGGGACTGTGGGAGGGCTCCAGGGCATGTCCAGCCCATCCTGCTCAGTCTCCATCAGCCAGAACCCAGCAGCAAGCTAATCTACTGGTCGGAGCATCTTCCCCCTGGTGGTCAGTACACATCATAACAAGCGGTTGAGCAGCCTTAGCAAATCATTAGCATATTATGCTTTGATTGAACAACCAACCAGTCAACCAGACACAGCATATTAGGTTTTTTTTTGTTTTTTAAAAAAATATATTTTATTGATTTTGTACAGAGAGGAAGGGAGAGAGATAGAGAGTTAGAAACATCGATGAGAGAGAGTCATCAATCAGCTGCCTCTTGCACACCCCCTACTGGGGATATGCCCGCAACCAAGGTACATGCCCTTGACCGGAATCGAACCCGGGACCTTTCAGTCCCCAAGCCGACGCTCTATCCATTGAGCCAAACCGGTTTTGGCTTTTTTTTTTTCATATTAGGTTTTTATTATAATAGGATACACTGGCACTGTACTAGTTGGTAAGGACATAATAATAAACAAGATATTGGCCTTGCCTCAAAGAGCTTATATTATATTATACATTTTCATCTCAAGTGTCAATTCTGATATTAAGAGTGGTAAAAATATATATGGGTAAGCATTCTCTTAGAGTTAAGACTCTTCCAACTTTGAAAATAATGACTCCCCATTACCTCAGAGAGAAAGTGTAGGAGGTTCTGGTGGCTGATTTGCTCTGTCTCTTCCTGAGATTCCTCACTGCCTCCGTCCCCCATAAGCAGCTCACTAGATTCTGTCCCTGGGCTGCTTTCCACTAATTCCTCAGACCCTGGCTCCTCAGTTTCCCTCCATCTGCCCACATCAAGATCCAGACTGGAGTCCCACGAGCTGAAGAGGGACCTGCAGTTGTTGCTCAACTCAGAGTCATTGGGATAGTCTTGTTCAGAATCCAACCAAACCCATTCACGCCCCATCTGTAAATACACAGAAAAAAAATGCATTAAATTCACTCAAATCAATATTCCTAAGGCATTTGCATCTCATCCCCCAAGTTCAATAGAAAGATAAGGGGACATAAATGTATTTCTACTCATCAATAACAATAAAAGATAGCTGAAATGAGATACCAGGAGACAAAATGATCTGTCATTGGGAATTAAGAAAAAGTCCCATGTCAAACAGTAAAATAAAGATATTACCCGATAAGTATTTTTTTTCTTGGACTTCCTCCTAACTCCAAAAGAAAAAGAACTGGAGCATAAGTACTGCATAGGAAATATAGTCAACAATATTGCAATAAATATGTATGGTGCCAGGTGGGTGACAGAAATATCAGGGGGGAAAACTTTACCAAGTATCTAACTACTATGGTGTACACCTGAAACTAATACAAAATAATATTGATTGTACACTATAAATTGAAAAACATAAAAAATAAAGTAAGCCATAGTTAGCTGAATGAAATTCCTCTATTCGAAATCATTCTTAAAATCAACAGCAAGGCAATAAATAAGAGAGATTAGTGATATTTTCCTCAGTGTATAGGTATGAAACTATCAACCATTAAATCCTCAAAACACATTTTAAGATTACCCATTATATCCAATTCTCATTATTCAGAATGAAAATTGCAACATCAAGTTTTAAAAATATCTTCCTTTCATTACACTATCCCAGTGGTCGGCAAACTCATTAGTCAACAGAGTGGCAAACGAGCCACAATTTGCCAACCACTGCACTATATTGATTTTCCTACCCCTTTGTTCTCTCCTTTTACAACTACTACAGTACTTTCAACAAATCCTTATCAATGTTCTTGCGTGGTCCTCTACTTCCTCATTGATACATACTTTAAAAAAAAATATATATATATATATATATATATATATATATATATATATATATATGTATATATACATACATACATACATACACTTTGAGGTTTCAATTTGTATATCTTTTCAGGTGGCTCCCAAATCTCTGTCTTTTAACTTCTTATGTGCATTCTGATCTCATTTCTCTCTGTACCCAAAGGTCAATTCCTTTTTGGTGCTCTATCATTTGCTTCAACTCAACATTTCAAAAACTTGGATCACTTCTCTTTCTGATTATCTCCAAAAATCATTTACTCTCACCAATTTCCTTATCCCCATCAATACTATTTCTTGATCCTGTTTTAACTCATCTTCTGCATTTGGTAAGCAAGTCCACTTCCCAGTTTTCTTCCACCATTTTTCTCAATCCCCATTCTTTGCTCCTCAATGCTATAGCCCCTTGGTCAATTTCTCTATCTTTAATCCAATCTGCTCTCAACGTCTCCCTGTGCAAGGCTTTACAACAGCTATTCCCTCAATATAAATTTCTCAATCTGCCACTCGGAAGAACTCCATAAATCAAACCCTACTTCATTATTCCTTAGATGATCCCTGTTCTAGTTAAGTCTCCCTATTGCCCCCCCATAGATACCTACACCTTTAACCTGGATTGCTAAACTTATTCATCATCTTCTCTACCAATCCAAATCTGTTCTTTTAATGGTACTCCTTGTCCATACTTCTCCAACTTTAAAGGCTTCACTGCTTATTTACATGCACATTTGTGCATTGCTTTGGTGGTACACTGCAGTTATTTTCCTGGGCTCATTAAACTCCTTTCCATCACCTCATAAAGACTGTATTCTTTTAGTTTGTTAGCATCCTAACAAACTTTAAAAAAATAAAGATCTGGCCTGGCCAGCATGGCTCAGTGGTTGAGCAGCAACCTATGAACCAGAAAATAATAATTGGATTCACAATCAGGGCACATGCTTGGGTTGTAGGCTTGATCCCCAATGTGGGGCATCCACGAGGCAGCCGATCAATGATTTTCTCATTGATGTTTCTCTCCCTTCCTTTGAAATTAATAAAAAATAAAAAAATACACACACACACACACACACACACACACACACACACACACACACATATATATATATATATATATATATATATATATATATATGATGGCCCTGACCAGTTTGGCTCAGTGGGTAGCATCAGCCTGCAGACTGAAGAGTCCCAGGTTCTATTCCGGTCAAGGGTATGTACTTTGCGGGCACATCCCCGGTAGCGGGTATACAGGAGGCAGCCCATTGAAGTCTCTCTTTCATCCGATGATTCTGGCTCTCTATCCCTCCCCCTTCCTCTCTGTAAAAAAATCAATAACATGTGCACGTGTGTGTGCGTACACGCACACACAAATTCCGACTTCTAATCATTTTTGTTGTTAATCCTCAATTTACTTTTAGAAAGAGTGGGAGGGGGAGAAACAGAAACATGGATGTGAGAAACACATCAATTGGTTGCCTCCAGCACAAGCTTTGGGGCAAGGGATCAAGCCTGCTACAACCGAGGTACGTGCCCTTGACTGGAATGAACCTTCAGTCCTTGGGCTGACACTCTAGCCACCGTGCCAAACTGGCTAGGGCCTCATCATCTTTCCTATACCGATCTTTCTCAAGAAGGCTCAAAGTATGAAGCAATACCCTATTAATCTCCATGTCTTTATAATAAAAGGTTATAACTACTTTCCACTGAGTTAATTTTTATGTAGTAAGAGAAGTTAGAATAAGCTCAAGTGATGTGGTAACTCTTAAACTCAGTTTAGCCTTCAAATAACGTTATGAATCTAAAACACATAAGAACCCCATATATGGAAATAGATAAGGAAACAGTAATATACTATCCTAGAAATACCATCTGCATAGTATTATGTATAAATGAACAAAATAAAGGTCAGCACTACCGATACATCTATGCTCAAATCTAGGACAATGACACAAACAAAACTTTTAAAATCTTTCGGTTTTCCCCAGCATTCAAGAAAAGCTAAATGAGTCCTTATTGTACAACGCAACACTTTAAAACAGCTGTCGACAATCAGTGGTCCTCGAGGTCCAAAAGGTTGGCAACGGCTGGTTTAAGAAACCTTTGGAGCAGTGGTTGCCAACCAGTGATCTCTGGACCACTGGTGGTCCGTAAGGTCCGGAAAAATTGGTGATTGCTGCTCTAAAACATTAATTACAAATTAAATCTTGGTTATTTACCTTCACTAGTTGTAACAGAGTAATTCATTTTATAAAACCACATTCCCTAACAAATGACGAAATAGTTATCATGCAGAAGAAATCACAGGTTTCATACACACACAAGAACACACCAAAGACGAGTTTTCTTTCAGAGTTTATTTTGAACACAAACACTTCACAGATTTTTTTAAAAGTCTGTACACTTCACAAGACAGTACAAATTAGCTACTATCTGTTAGTTACACATTAGGACATTAACACAGCCCATGATTTTTGCCCTAAAACAGGCAATTATGCTACTCCAACTCTCTGAGATTTTCCCAGATCATGTCACACGGCCCAGGAGCCTCCTCTTCTGTATCTCCCACTTCTGGAACTGGGCCCACAAGCCCAAACTTTAACTTGTTTATTTCTTTTTCAGGTTCAGCACAATGAGGGTACTCTGAGACTTCACTTTTTCATCTTCATATCTGCTTCAATGGCACAGCGGCGCCCCCTGGTGCCACCATCCTAAATAACAGGCAGACAAAGAAAGGGAGCATGAGTGAGTTGGTTAAAAAATAAAGGCAAGAACAAGAATGCTGGGGATTTGATTTCTTAGGGGAGAGGGGAATTAGCAGAAAAATCCAGGAAACGAGGGACATAATATGTCTTCCCATAGTGTGTAGTAAAAATCACCTGGTAGTACTTTGTAAGAGAATATATAGTACAGAGTATCTTGCTCCTGCCCACCAGAGGTTGCTGGAGTTCATCTGGGGCCCACAAAATGACTATTTGTCATCCCTCCGCAGCCCCCAAATTATGTGCAAAGAAACAGGAAGAGTAAAAGAAAGGTGGGAAAGTCAGAAAGGGCAGTGGATAGTGAGATTCTTAGCTAACATACCTGTCCAGCTGTTTGTTGGTCCCTAAAGAAAGGCCTTTCCTGCAGACTGACCCTGGCACTAGTTCCCTAGCACCACCTGACAGTTGTTTTCCATGAGATCAGGACAATCAGAAGGCTTCTTTCCATCTGCTGCTCTCTCCCTGCAGCCCAGATCCTTCCTCTTGTGCAATACATTGCTGTCTTCAATAGATAAAAGATCCTATTAACCAGCCTTGTAACAGCCAGCCAATTGCTTGGGATCCAGAGTCACTGTTGCAGGCCAATAAAAAAGAACGGAGATTATAGTGTTCTGTCTGTGGTACAGGCTGAGGCCTGTAGGCAAGATGGATGAACACTTTTGCTTGGCCAGACCATTTTTACATTTCTAACATTTAAGAACTCAAATATTTAGAGCTCACCAACACAAGCTGCCTTTGAGGCAACAGTAAAAATAAAAATACCATCTTGTATTTGTATAACATTTTAATTTTTTTCAAGCCAGTTCCATACCCCTTATCTCATTTTATCCTCACAACATCCCTGTGAGGTAGGCTGGACAGGTACATCATTATATTAGCTCCAGCAGACAGATGAGGAAAACAAGGCTCCAAGACATAATCCAGTCAATTTAAGATCATGTGGTTTTTCTATCTTGCCTAATGCCCTTTCCATTATATCATGTCTCAGCACCCAAAAATGAATAACAGTCAGAGTCTCCAATTCATGGAGAAAGGAATAAGTCTTTAGGCTAGCTTTCCTAGGCTTATCACTATTTGTACCAGCCACTATTATCTGCAGCAGTCATTGTTACCGAGATCTTTATCTTATATTTTACTGAATGCTTATGTATGTAGGCATCAGTCTTGCAACTTATTATTAGGGGAAAATATAAAAACTGTGTGTTGAGTATCTAGTATGAGGAACGCTTTTCAAAAGCCAGCTAGTAGCTGCTTCTCTGAATAATTTTCTATTTGTAAGAAAAGAATTGGCTAAAGGAGTCAGGAAATGAGGAGCGGTACATCCTAGATCCTTACCAATACCTCATTCCAGCCCAGTGAACTCATAAAAAGTCCCTACCCAGCCCACACACACACATGCAGAAAGACAGGAATGCAGAAGAAGAGACAGGTTCTTATTCAATGACCTGAATAAACAGAAGTTCAACACATTGCTACAGTCTGCATGTTGGCTTTCCCTCTGCCACCCACCCCCAGCGGGAGCAGAGAATCTCTGTGGCAACACCACCCCTTGCAGCCATTCAATACTTACAAAGAGAGAGAGAAGGAAGGCAGGAGAGCCCATGGGGACACTGTCCTGTTAGAGGACAAACAAACACTGATCAGGTTCCACAGAAACTCTCAGCCATAAGCACCCCAAACCTCAGGACAGAGAAACAAGCACCACACACACACAAAGACAAAACTTAAAAACTCAAGAACAAGAAGAAAGAGATCCAAAAGCAATCTAGCCATTACGCCTCTGGAGCAGGAACTAATGGTCTGCAATTGTTAGAAGCCAAGACATTTCCCCCACCTGTGAGCACTCTCAGAAGAATTAGGAATTTGCTCACTCAGCTCCCAATTTCTCCCATGTGACTGGGCCTTTCAGTCACAGTAGGTTTCTTCTGTTTGGATGGAAGCAAATGACCAACATTCTAAGACTTGTACTAGGTGTACCAGTTAATAATGCGGATTTTGTAATCAAAGAAAACACAGTACTTTTAAGAGAAACGTCAAAAGTGCTTTATTCATCCCTGGATGGCTTGGCTCAATAGATAAGAGGGTCTGCGGACTGAAAGGTCCCAGGTTCGATTCTGGCCAAGGGCACATGCCCAGGTTGTGAGTTCAATCCTAGTGGGGGACATGCAGGAGCCAGCCTATCAATGATTCTCTCTCATCATTGATATTTCTATCCCTCTTCTCCCTTCCTTTCTGAAATCAACAAACATATATTTTTTTAAAAAGTACTTTATTCTACAACCAATGGACACAAAACTCTGGGGAGGGAGGGTATGTATGGGGGGGGGGGCCAATGTTAAAATATGTACACAGATAATAATTTAAAAAAAAAAAAAAAAAAAAAAAAGTACTTTATTCGCCGGGACCGGTTTGGCTCAATGGATAGAGCGTCGGCTTGGGGACTGAAGGGTCCCGGGTTCGATTCCGGTCAAGGGCATGTACCTTGGCCGCGGGCACATCCCCAGTAGGGGGTGTGCAAGAGGCAGCTGATCGATGACTCTCTCTCATCGATGTTTCTAACTCTCTCTCTCTCTCTCCCTTCCTCTCTGTATAAAATCAATAAAATATATTTAAAAAAAAAAAAAGTACTTTATTCAAAGTAATGTCCATCGCTAGCTACACATTTTCCCCCATCTTTCAGATCATTTGTGAATACCATCCCAATAGAACTTTTCTTGTTTTGAGGCAAACCATTCAGAGACCAATTTTCCACTTCTCTGTACATTTTGAAGTGCTGCTCAGAAAGTATGTGTGCCATTGATCGGAACAAGTGGTAATTGAAGGAGCGAGGTCTGGTGAATACAGCGGGTGGGTTAATACTTCCCAGGCAAGATCTTTTAACGTGTCTTTAACGGGTTTTGAAGTGTGTGATGGTGCATCATCATGAAGGAAAATTACTTTGCCGTATATTCTGGCACATTCTGGTCGTTTCACGATCAAAGCATGGTTCAAATTGATTATTTGTTGTTGGTAGCAATCAGTATTAACAGTATCATCTGGTTTTAGAAGCTCATAATACACCATACCTTCCTGATCCCACCAAACACAGAGCATTGTCTTCTTTCCAAATTGATTTGGCCTTGCAATTGATGTTGATGGTTGAACTGGATCAACCCATAATTTTGTGCATTTGGGATTCTCAAAATAAATCCACTTTTCATTGCCAGTCACAATTCAATGCAAAAAAGACTTTCTTTCATGCCGTTGAAGCAAATTTTACTGATGACTTTTCAGTTTTCCATTTGTCTTTCTTTTAGTTGATGTGGCACCCATTTTCCTTCCTTTAAAATCTTTCCCATTGAGAAATGGAACATGTTCACCATAAGCTTCCTGAAGTATAGGATAACTTTCAGCAGCACTTTTCTTCAAAATAAAGTAATGAATTAAAACTTCCCACAAATGCTCTTTTTTTGGCACGAAATTCGACATTTTTAAATGTAAAAATATGGATGTTAATACCTTCAGCAAATTTGACTTATGAAGTTTTGAAGCTTGCTGTCAATACAACAAAATAGCACAGATATCAACATATGTGGAAATCCATCTATTGAAAAAAATCCGCATTATTAACCGGTATACCTAGAATGTACACCATTGGAATACTGAAGCCCAACAATACCAAGCCGTAACATAAAGTTCTTTGGATGCTTCAGACTTCTAGCACTGGAACAATGGCAAACAGGTTCTTTCTTGGTCTCCTCACCTTCTCTGAAGCATCCTGTTTGCGGGTAGAATCTCTTCCTCGAAGACTTTTAGCACTGATCCCAGACTCAGATGTTTGCATAATCAACTGTGTGGCCAGGAATTGCTGTAGGGAGAAGAAACACAGTTGGCCCTAGAGACCAGATCCAGTAGGGAAGAATTAAAGATACCTTAGGCTTTGTAAATATAGTACCCTTTTGCAATCAGCATTCAAATACTTCTATAAATTTAAAGCACTCGCTTTTAATTTTCGTTGTACATTTAAGAATCTAAAAATGCCAAATGGCTCTAACATTTTTTTTTTTTTTTTTTTTTTGGCTATAACATAGGATTGAAATTTCTATTCTCTAAGAAAGAATAAAACTAGATGAACCAAAGACTACCAAGTAATTTAAGTAATTTGGCAGACTCTGCAGAGATAGACCACATCCCTTCAAGTTTAATATCCCAAAAGGTGCCTGGCAATGCATTTATAGGTTAGAAATAAGTTTCTATTTGTTGACTGTCTACTATAGTTATACTTAATGTAATACAAAATATACATTAATCATTTTATAAGAATTTTATATTAAAATTTCAGGAAATTTGCCCAAGAAAGATGACTATTCTCTCACAACTCATTTACCATGCCAACATGAAAAAACTAACATGAGCCCAGCAGACATGGCTCAGTGGTTGAACATCAACCTATGAACCAGAAGGTCACAGTTCGATTCCTGTTCAGGGCATATGCCCAGGTTGTGGGCTTGATCCCCAGTGTGGGGCGTGCAGAAGGCAGCTGATCCATGATTCTCTCTCATCACTGATGTTTCTATCTATCTCTCCTTCTCCTTTCCACTCTGAAAACAATAAAAATATATTTAACATAAATCCAGCAAAAATAAAATTTCATATTCCTGTGTTTCTGCCTGATGCTATTCCAAGTAAAAGCCACCCTTTTCCTGACATCAATGTGAATCATTCCCTTGAGTGTTTTCATTTCATCCATGCTCAAAAACTGAGGATCCTACAAAGTACCTGGATCTGCTCCAAAACATCTCGCTGCATCTCTACTGCCATGTGATAGACATCATGATCCGAGCTATTATACATTACAGCATTCTGGAACATCAACATAATGTCACGCTGGAATTCAGCTGTGCTGCGGATCAGTCCATTTTCAATGTTTTTCTTAATAGTTGACAAATCCATTGGCCTGAAAAAGAACAAGTAAATCCATGAGCGGGGAAGAGGACTCAACTGGATCCCTGAATATATTATTACCATTTAGATCTTCTCACACATCCTGCTAATCTCAGCTGCCAGGACTTGAACACTAAACCCTCACCCTGAAACATGTACTGAACCCAAAAACGAAAGTCAGCCTGTATAATAAATACTGAGAAAGGATATAAAAGGGGTTAATTCTTTTAGACTATCATTGGTGATCCAGCTGCTGAAATAATCAGTTTAGCAGTTGATCACCTTTACTCACATCAAAAACATTTGCTTTAAACTTACCGTCTAAAGCAAAAATCAACTAAGACTGGACAACTTACAATCCAGCGAAGTTGCCATGCTGAATTGATTATGGCTTACCTCTGCACGATGCTGTGGTAGCCAGGTGCTATGTCATCTGTAACAGGCTGCAGAAACACATTGGCGTATCTGTCCAAAGAGAATAAGGTGCAATTACTGGCTTATCCCCCAAAGCAGAGGAGACAGAACCTAAGTAGCTGAAGGTTGTTAAGAGCCAATGCCTGTAGCCTCAAATAAGCCTACTGAAATATTCTTCTAGTCACCAACGAGTAGGAGAAAATATTCTTACTAATTGGTAAAACCGATACTCACCTATGATTAGCTGCAGCTCTCCATACAAGCATGATGGCTTTCTTCCAGATTTTCTGTGCTTGAATAGCTTCCTGATCCTCACTACAGACAGAGCTAAAATAAAAAAATACGAAAGTTCCACTAGGCATAAGTTTAAAAAAAAGTCCTAATTATTTCTTGTCAACTACAGGCATACCTTATTTTACTGTGCTTTGCTTTACTGAGCTTCAAAGATGTTACTTTTTTTTTTTTTTACAAATTGAAGGCAAAACCCTCCACCAGCAAAAAGATTATGACTCGCTTTATTGTGATACTCAGTTTATTGTGGTGTTCGGGAAACAAAACCAAAGTATCCCCAAGGTATGCCTGTATTTACTCCAGGCCAAGAAAGGGAAGATGAAAAAGTAAGATTTTTGCACTCCGCTGTCCCCTCTCAGGGGACCTCGGAATTCTAGCATATCACTCGGATGTCCCCTCTCAGGGGACATTGCAGTTTATTAGTGATTACGGGGAACTGAGTTAATTCAACGCACGTTTCGCAAAGTAGCGTCGAGTAGCTGGTAGCCAATGTCCAGAATGGTTCGGAGTGCAAAGGGTTAAAGAAAAGATCCTCTCCTACTTCTCACCTTCACTGCCTTGACCTCAAAGGAAGAATCTTAGATACTCACAACTGTGAAGAAGCAGGACTGCTGGGGATGGAGTCCGCCAGTGTGTGGGACTGCAGAGTAGCATTGTGTATACTAAAGCCATCATCACTCTCACTCACAGGGGGTTCGTTATCCATTTCTGACAAGTAGCCTTCTCCTTGATCTTCTTCCTTAGGCTCCTCTAGACTGGCTGCTTCACTGACTCCATCTTCCTCCTCATCCTCACCTGGGGCATCCTTAGACACAGTGTGCTCCAGTTAGCAAATGTAAGCAAAGTCATTAAGCAAGGTGTTGTTAAACATAATCTGCCTTTTGGGTTAGATCAGTTCTAGAAAATGACCTCACACTGTTTCCTCACTGAGCCCTCTACCGTTTATCCTACCATCCACTTAAAGACACTGATCAAGTAATTTAGAGCCTGGATAAAGCCAGGATCTTTTTAAAAGGAAGAAACAAAAAAAGCTACTTACTTAAGACTAAGCTAAGAGGTGTTCCTTCTTTCCCCTTGCTCTTGAGAGGAACTCTGACCCTGGGTACAAAGTTATCAAAAATAGCTTTTATTTTGTGTCTTATCTGATGGAGCAAGAACTCATCGCTTTATTTGAGTCTTTTAATACTACTTCAGTAATTCTAAAAAGATGATTTCCTCTTAATAGTGTAACTAATAACCTAATTTCTTATATGTTATCCCTATCTCTAATATCCCTATTCATTTGATATATCACTCTGAATATATCAAAGCTTCTTTGTGCACTATATGCAAAGAAAGGTCTGTATGATATTCATAAATTTTCAGATCGGAAGCACATGTTGCCATGATATTCCCACTACACCTAACTGTCCACTGCAGCTCTTCCCCATGCAACTCCTAAACCAGTCTCATCTCAGAGAATAAGGATGGGAATTTATGGAAATTTGTTAAAAATGTAGTGCTATAGGGAAATCTAGTCACACACCAAGAGGAATAAAGAAAAGTCTGAAATACCTTTATCTGGCTTCCAAAAATAGTCCCTGATTCTTCTTTCAATGAGTCTGCAGAGGAGAGAAAGACTACCTGAAGAGTTTTCCACCTTAGCCTTCCCCTTCCTATGGACAATAATCCCCTGCTGCTCTCCTGTGCATGCTGACCTATTCTATCTCCTCTACCTGCCCACAACCCACAATCCCTCAGAAGCTAAAGCAAAAAGATTTCAAGTTAATTACAGATTACAGATTACAGATTTTCTGGCCTTATTATTTACCTGACATTTCAAATTTGTGCTGAGTTTCTGCCTCTAAAGGATCTTCCATAGGATTTGAGCCATGTGATGGAGATAGCATGCTCTCGGGGGATGCCTAAAGACCAAAAACAACAAAAACCCTAAGTGCTTACACAATTTTATTCAATGATAATTTGACTATATAAGCAATTCCAAGTCCTATCCATGTAATTAGATTCTAATATATTTAATAGATGTAAGTATATGTATGTATAGCACTGATCACACTTATACACTTTAGACACATCAAACATGTTAAAATTCAGGAATGCAAAAAAAAAAAAAAACAAACAAAACAGAAGCCTAAACTTTCACTTCTTACCTAAGGTATAACCCTCCACCCTCCCAGGCTCTTATCGTAAATACCTCTGTCTTTACAGTTGTAAGTGCAGTCTCGTCGCTTTTCCCACTGGCAACATCTACTTCAGCAATCTCTCCAGCTGCAGTACTTCTGGGTTCCTCATCTAAGTCCTGATTCCTGAGTTCTGGTGGCTCCATACATGTGGCTGGAGCAACCCCAGTGACTATTTCAGCCCCTGAAATGCCTTGCTCTGGTTCTGTAGGTTCCATTTTGATCTCAACACCAGGTTCTCTGATGTCTACCAGTTCATGGATTCCTTTGTTTTCTGATTCCTCAAAGTCCAGCCTCTCTTGCTTGACTGTCAATTCTGGTGCAGAAAGAGGTACTGGCTTGTCCCGTTCCTGCTGCATAGGGTGCTCCCAGGGGCCAGGCAGAGACCGAGGATCATCATTGTCTTCACAGAACGACAATGCTGCTTCCACTGCTGCCACATCCAGCACTTCAGGATGATCATCTACCTGTCCCATAAAACATACATGCTGAAGTCACAGAAGCCCAATTACCTCAATTCTGTTAGCACTGAAGGAGATGGCCTGAATCTGCAGCTTCTCTATTTTCAACATGTATTAGAAGCAATCATGGACAGGCATCTGTCATGTGCAAATCAATAATATAGGGAAGGCTCAGGAGATAACTAGTACATCAGCACCAAAGGGCTTTGGGACTACAGAGATGGAAGTGGGCAGAGGCATGAAAATTGTTTATGTAATTGTTACTATGAGAAGCAAGGAGAGGCTGAGGAGAGAAGCCTATGTATGACCCATGAGAGATTCTTTTGGGTGTTGCTGAATAGTTACCTTGTCCTCAATGATAGCAATGATGTCTCCAACAGTCTCAAAATCAAGCTCTTCACCTGTGTAAGACACAGCTATATCCATCTTCTCAGCCAGATCTAAATCTTCCTTCCCATCTATGCTGGGAGCCTTTGATCCTCCAGAAGCCTCTGCTACCCCTGATCGGAAACACTCCTCTTTGATAGAATTGATAATCATGGAGATTTCACTGCTATCCATGGAAACAGTCACAGTATGTGGATCCCCCACAGCCTCCATGGGAACACAAGTATCAGGCTGACTCACTGAATAATAGGAAGAGAAAAGTATCTCAGAAATTTATTTAGAACCAAACAACTACATGGAGATCACATCAAGGATGTAGACAGATGGCAAGTCCCCATACACTAAAGCTCAGAAAAAGTTCTTACATCTGCCTGTTTTCTTCTCCCAGTTTATCTAGAAAGTAAGGTGAGAACATATTCTCAACCCCACTCCTATGTGTACATTTGGCCTTTTCCCCAACACATAAATGCCCACCCACCTCTTCTCATATCCTTGTTTTTCTAAGGATAAAGATGACAAATGTCCACGGGGAACAGAACAGAGGCATGTGAATTAGAGCTAATGCTCTTGATCACCTCTAACTGACATTTTGGACCTAGCAGCTGCTCAGGGCGTGGGTCAGGGACGCACCTGGAGCTACACTCTCAGGAGTGGAGACAGCCGGAGCAGAGGATGGTGCTGGTAGCGCAGGCATCATGACAATGGTAGCCTGGGACACAGACTCTACAGGGGGTGGCACAAGTTTAACTGGAGGCTCACTGGCAACAGTAGTGAAGGAAGCAAGAGGTGTGGTGAACTGTGTAGGACCAGCTTCTAAAAGCCGGGAAAGAGTGGGAGCACCTAACAGACAAAGAGGTACACAAAATGAGGTAAGAAAGAAGCACATAAATAAGAAGCAATGGCCACTTTAAGACACAACCAAGAAAATTTTAATCTCAAAGGATGAAAGCAATTCCTGTTGAATAAACTCATTACCTATAACTTTACTTTCTCTAATTTTACTTAATATCTTATACCAGTGGTTGGCAAACTGTAGTTCGCAAGCCACATGCGGCTCTTTGGCCCCGTGAGTGTGGCTCTTCCACAAAATACCATGTGCAGGCTCACACATACTGTGCGATTGAAACTTCGTGGCCCATGCACAGAAGTCGGTTTTCGGCTCTCAAAAGAAATTTCAATCGTTGTACTGTTGATATTTGGCCCTGTTGACTGAATTTGCCAACCACTGTCTTATACTAAGATAGGAATGACCCAAAGCACTAGAAGTCACAATGTATATAAAAATTGGATAGTAATTTTTCCTCAGAAAAAAATTAAACTTAACAAAAACTGGTCTGAATAAATGTCACTCTGCTAAAGTGTGTCATAAACCACCCAAAATCAAATGCCAATGTTTGTTTGGTATTTTGTAAAGGGCTTTTTTTTTGCCTTACATTTAATTCTCACTACATTTTTGCAAAGTATAAACATTGCAATTAATAAAAGAGAAAACTGAGGCTCAAGAGTTAAGTTACTTAGCCAAAGTCACAAAACCAGAGTGTGGTAGGCCTGAGACTCAAGTCCAATTCCCTGAATCTAAATCTCAATCCTCTACTGTATAAACTCAGGTACCTTGATTTGCAAGCTCCAGAGAAGCAGCTTCATTATTAATTTCTCTAGTCCTCTAATATCTATGCTGTGATCACCCAGGGCTATCAATATTTTGAAGATGAAATGGATTTAAAATCTGGGACACTACAGGATTTAACAGTTAAATAGTTCCAAGATTGGACTTTAAATCTAGGATTAACAATTGCTTAGTAACAAAGGCTAGAAACCAAGGACTATCAATGCCAAGTTCAATATCTCTAAAGTAAAATGAGTAATGGAAAAGTGATGACTTACCTGAGGCAGCAGGGGAGGCTGCAACAGTGTTGGATGTTTGCTGCAAATCCCCACCATGTATCATGGGAAGGACCCCGCCTACCTCCAGGAGGACACCTGTACTGTTCAGGTGGCCAGAAGCCACAGCCATTTCACTCTCATTGACCTATCAGGGAAGAATAGAGGTGAAGGCTACACTCAAGCTTTCCTTTACTACCACTTCCCAAAAAAGCTCCAGCAGTTGACCAAACTTTACAAAAATAAAAGTTAATATCCAAAGAGAGTAATTTCAGGCCCAAGGGAAACTCTTAATTTTGTAACAAGAGTTCTCTGGAGAAGAGAACCAAAATAATCATGGTTTCAAATACCTCAGGATCCAAGAATACTATTAACTTACTGTGTTGGATTTTTTTTTTTTTTTTTTTTTAATTAATTAACATTTAACTAGGAGATTTCTTCCTCTTTTGAATCTTTTTTTCCATGTCATATTTTAGGTCCCAGGCACTCCCTTCCAAAATGTTAAATCACCACAGCTCTCAAACACCCACAGAAGTCTCCATACCAGTCTGGGGCTAGTAGGCAGGAGGCTGCCCTTCTTCAAGAGCTCTGACAGCAGAGGGGAGGGGGGTGGAGTTGCTTTCTGTCCAAGCATCTTTTTCTGGGGTGAATCATCTGTTACTGGGGTCATGGGGGCTTCTAAGGGTGCAGAGCCTGGAGGAAGGGTGTCAGGAATCCCAGGAAACGAGGTGACTGGGGTACTCGGCAAAGTCCCAGGGGTTACCTAAGAGACAACAGAGAACCTTTATCTGACTTCTCAAACTCTGAAAGGTTCCCTATTAATCTGGGTGGGTTAGTGTGTCTAACTATTATTGTTTTAGTCCTGAGTGGAACTGCCCAGAAACCCCCTATCCTCCTGCTCTCAGCCATAACTTTCTTCCCCACAATTGTTTCTTTTACACCTACCCACAACGATCCAATCACCCCACCCAACCTACCTTTTATACAAACTCCTTACCCACTATCAATATTATATATTACAAAACAACTGTTCCTTATTTCAGCCTGAATTTCATAGGAGTAACACACTTACAAACAATTCCTTGACATAGTCTTTTACCTATCTCTCAAAAGTTCAAAGCCTCAATGTTTTTAGGTCCATCCTTATCTTAAGAGCACAGAGCAAGGTAAAGTCTTTGACATTCAGACCAAGAGAGGAAGTTGCCTCCAGGCCAAAAGTGATTTCCTCATCACTCAGCTCTCTGCTGGCTTATTGCCCCTTTGCTGATTAATTCCTGCATATGGAAATATACTCACCCCAGAGGTGGCCTCTTCCATAGTGGTTGCAGTCAAGTCCCCAAGTGGATAATCACTTCCTGGGGAGGCAGAATCTATAGGAGATCGAACCATCACAGTGGGTAACCTCCGAGGGGGTGTTTTTACTGCTTGACGAGCTAGAACATATAAGAGAACAATTTCTAAGTCTTCAAGATTAATTAAATGAAACTAGACACTTCTTGGCTATTATATAATGAAGGACAAATAGGTATAGTGCATTACTTAAACAACACTGAGTTTGGATTAGAAAGCTTTCTTTTTTGTGTCTGTTATTTTCATTTTCACTGTTATGGCCTTTTCACATTTCTAAATCTCAGCTTGATCTATGGATACTTTAGAAAGACATAAAGCAGATAGGAAGGAAAGTATATATTTATTGCACATCAAATTGATGTACATAGTATCATATGTGGTCCTTTCATGAAATTTAAAACTCACAAATTTTTTTTTCTTTTGGCCTATTCTGAGTAACTGCAGCGTTAAAGTAAGTTTTTGAAACAACTTTCAGTAACACTTCTGGGAAACAAGAAAGTTTATCCAAAAGAAATTCTTAAACAAACACCTTTTAATTTTTTATCTAAAAGAAGGAATTGAAAACTAATGTTTTTATTAATTTTAGAAATAGAGGAAGGGGGAGGGACAGAGAGATAGAAATATCAGTGGAAGAGAAACACTGACCAATCAACCGGCTGCCTACTGCATGCCCCATACCGGGGAATAAGCCCACAACCCGGGTACATGCCCTAACCAAGAATTGAACTGACGGACCTTTGGTGCATGAGTCCAATGCTTAACTGAGCCTCACCACCTGAGCACATTAAGCAAACATTTAAACTATTCAATTATCCCAAAGATCCTTGGAGTAGGAAAATGGTTTAAACATCCTTCAATATTCTCAACAACTTTTTAAGATTCTGCTTTTGCCCAGCTGGTGCAGCTCAGTGATTGAGTGTTAACTCATGAACCAGGAGATCACAGTTTGATTCCCAGTTGGGGCACATACCCAGGGTTTGAGCTCAATCCCCAGTAGTGGGCATGCAGGAGGCAGCCAATCAATGCTTCTCTCTCATCACTGATGTTATCTCTCTCTCCTCTCTCTCCTCTCTCTCTCTCTCTCTCTCTCTCTCTCTCTCTCTCTCTCTCTCTCTCTCTCTCTCTCCCCCCCCCCCCTCTCTCTCTCTCTCGGAAATCAATAAAAACATTTTTTTATTATTTTTTTAAAGATTCTGCTTTTAGCCGAAACCGGTTTGGCTCAATGGATACAGCGTCGGCTTGGGGACTGAGGGGTCCCAGGTTCGATTCCGGTCAAGGGCATGTACCTTGGTTGCGGGCATATCCCCGGTGGGGGGTGTGCAAGAGGCAGCTGATCGGTGACTTTCTCTCATCGATGTTTCTAACTCTGTATCTCTCTTTGTACAAAATCAATAAAATATATTAAAAAAAAAAAAAATTCTGCTTTTAACAAGACAGACAGACCTCATGAACTCAGAGCATGTATTCCTAGAATTACAAATGCTTAAGTTCCTCTTCTTATCCAGTGCCTGGGAAATTCTCAATCTTTTTATAGGTCTTTGACTTCTTAAATCTTAATTATGTTCAATATCTTTATTTTCAAACCTTTGTATCCTAAAAGGACACAGATCTACTGAGACTTGAGCAAAGCTAATTTTCTAAGAGTTCTTTCCAGGAAACAAAGGGACGTTTTTATTCTAATAAGAGATGACAAAGGAAAGTGCAGGTAAATTGGAATCAGTGGATTCTTCATTATAAAATAGTTTTCAATTGCTTTTAGAATGCAATACCGTATAGTCAATCGCTAAATAGTCACTAGGCTCAGCTTACCTTGATATGCAGCATCCGTAGCCTTCCTCTTTACTTCAGCCTCCTCTTCCTCCAATTTCTTTTTCCTAAAGAGAAAATTAAAGGTTAGATCCTAGCCAGCTCTAGCACCTCCACGTTTCACAGTGCCTGACAAGGAAATTATTTGCCTGGCTAGCAGTTTCTGGATGAAAGGGCTAAAAAGGAATCATTATCAGCAGAACAGGAAATTTTGAGAATACTGCCTAATTACCAGTTCTTCATCCACACAAACTAAAGCCACTTTTAAGTTAGAACTAAGTTATTTTCTCACACTGTAATGTTCTATCTCATTACTTTCTAGAACTCATTCTGCCCCACCCCCTCCCCCCAATACCAGGCCACTATGCAGCTTTCCCTTTCCAGAATCTCTCCAAGTCTTAAAGGAATGGCAGAAGGAGAAAATAAGCCAGATTATTAGAGGAGAAAAGGGGGTAAAGAGAAAAGAGTATAAGAATAATAACATAATGTAACCCACGTTGCAATGTCATTGCAAAGCTCCTCCAGTCTGCTGTCCATGTGCCCGGCTTGAATTAGTTCTGCATCTCTTTTCAGTCGTCTGTAGGAAGAAAGGGTGGTAGATAGACTTGGGTTTTTTTAATCTGCTACTTAAAAAATTCTGACCAGCCCAGCCGGTGTGGTTCTGGGGTTGAGCGTCAATCCATGAACCAAGAGGCCACAGTTTGATTCTCAGTCAGAGCACATGTCCAGGATGTGGGCCCCCAGTGGGGGGAATTCAAGAGGTGTCCAATTAATGATTATCTCTTCAATGATGTTTCTCTCTCCCTCCCTCCATCCTTCCCTTTTCCCCTCCCTTCCTCTCTCTGAAATCAAGAAAAATAAAAATAAAATCCTGCCCTAGTTAGTTTGGCTCAGTAGATAGAAACTCAGCCTACTGACTGAAGTGTCACCGGTTCAATTTCCAGGGTCAAGGGCAACATGCTCAGTTGTGGTCTTGATCCCCAGTTGGGAGCATGCAGGAGGCAGCTGATCAATGATTCTCTCTCATCGTTGGTGTTTCTCTCTCTCTCCCTTTCCCTCTCCATTCCTCTTTGAAATCCATAAAAATATATTAAAATGTTAAAAATAAATAAAATCCTGACCAATATTAGAAGTCATTCTCTTTTGTCTCCCCCAATCATTTGGCATTTCTCTGAAAAGTACCTATATTTTTCCTGGGTTTCCTTTATCATTTTCTTTAATTCCTCAACTCGTTCAGCAGTCAGTTTCCGAACAATGACATCTTCAACAGTTTCCACCACTTCTCCCTTTTCACCCCGTTTCCGTCTGTGGAAAATGAAAACATATACACATTTGAATAAGAGAACATCTATTCCCATTCCCACTTGCTTTCTTTGAGCCTTTTCAACCACCACCTAACCACAGATAACTTCTCCAATACTTTTATCACCCAGTAATATAAATAGGTATAAACCAAGACTTCCTCAGTAAACACTCTCAATCCACTAAAGAGATTTAACTTGAGTGCCTGATTTTGTACTTACTTTGGGGTCTCGGTAGTTTCTAGAAGTTCAGAGTACTGAGAAGCACAATGCTATGGAAAAAAAAGTGAAAGATGAGCAAGCCAAGAAAATTTAAACATACTAAAGTTTAGAGAAGGGAGACATGAGTGTTTCTAGGAGAGCAAATTACTTAGTGTCAAATCAGCTCAAAATAAAAAGATAACCTAATAGCCAATATTTATAGCTATTATCTACTGAGTAGTTACCATACGCAAGGCACTGTGCTAAATGTTTTATAGGTATTATACCTCAGTTGAATTTTCAAAACAATCCTGAAGCAACTTTTATCTCTATTTTACAAATGAAAACTGAAGCTCATTGTCCAAAGTTTTCAAGCAGAGTCTTTTAAACCCAGATCTATTTAATCCCAAGCTTGGGCTCTTTTGTGTGTATGTTGTTGTTTTTTTAGTTTTTTTTTTTTTTTAGATATTTCTTTTGAAGAGGGGCTCTTAACAATTATGCTACACTGACAATAGTAATTTGTAAAATGAGCATACGTGGATAGATAAGCAAACAACAGATAATGAAAAGGTACTCTCCCTCCTCATGGTGTAAAAGTCTTGTGATTAAAAGGCAGGGAACCCACTTCACATCTCAGAGACTGCTCTAAAACTTGCTTGAGAACTTACTTTTTGCGAGAACCAGTCTGGAGGGCGGCCAGGTTCTGCAAAGGGCTTGATTGCTCTGCTAACCGATACCCTATAAAATAAGAAAAGCCTTAATACACACCAAACAGAAGAAAAAAAGAAGGGGGGCGCAAAAGATGGGGGAAGGCACAGAGAGGAAAAGTACACTGACAGTTCAATGTTTGAAGTACAAACCTTGGGGGGGAAAAACTGCCACTGGGAGGTATACTCTCAAATGTGACTATGGAAAATAACATTACTTTAAAGTCATTTAGAAGGATTCATTGCTAAAGTTTTCCTAGGTGATGTATTTCCTAGGTGAAGTGAAGGTATTAGAACCTAATAAAGCATCATTTCTGTTCATTTGGGAAAATATTTTTATGTTGATTTTGACTTCTTAGAAAAGATCTGCCTTTTGAAAAGCAATTTATAATATAATACAGACCTAATAATGTTCTTCTGATCCAAAAATACAGCTCTCCTAGTAATGTAATATAAGAAAATAATGCAACAGCCCTGGCTGGTGTGGCTCAGTGTTAGAGCATCAGTCCTTGCACAGAAGGGTCACAGGTTTGATACCTAGTCAAGGGCAAGTAATCTATGCTGTAGATTCATTACCTTGCCCCCGTTGAGTGCATGTAGGAGGCAACCAATGTGTCTTTCTCATGTCAATGTTTCTCTCTCTTTCTTCCTTCCTTCCACCCTCACTAAAAATCAATGGAGCCCTGGCTGGTTTGGCTCAGTGAGTAGAACGCTGGCCTGCAGACTGAAGGGTCCTAGGTTTGATTCCAATCAAAAGCATGTGCCTGGGTTGCAGACTTGATTCCTGGTTGGGGCATGCAGGAGGCAGCCAATCAATGATTCTCTCTCATCATTGATGTTTCTATCTCTCTCTACCTCTCCCTTCCTCTCTGAAATCAATAAAAAATATTTTTTAAAAATCAATGGAAAAAATATCCCCAGGTGAGGATTAAAAAAAAAAAAATTAACAAAATAAGCAAGCACCAAGAAGTATAGTGTAAACTTGATCAGAACGGTGAATAGTTAGGTTTTCCTAAATGCCTGCAAAAGGATCTTTACCATATGACTCTTTAACTCTATGAAATATTGAACAGTCCATAAATATAACCATGGAATATATGTGGTGATATGAATATAACAATATTTAAAAAGCTGACAATTTTCTGCTATGAAGTAATTATACAACCTTTTAAAAAGTTGCAAATATAAAGATAAACATGCAAAAATGAAAAGAGTTGTACCAGAATGAGATTTTTTTTTTAAGTATATTAAGATTTTTTTTTGTCCAGGTACTGAATACATGGACAATCTAGATTGATTATTCTCCATACTTCTAAGGTTGAAATATTTCATAACTTTAAAAAGTTTTTAAAATTTGATCCATAATTTATAACTTATTCTGAGAAAAGTCCTAAATACACCAAAGATTTAAATGTTCAAAAAAATTTAACCATGAAAGTACTAGAAGAAATCATAGACTATTTTATATTTCAGACTAAAGAAGATCTTTCTATTTATGACACAAAATCAAAGAGCTGTAAAAGAAAATTATTAAATCACATTTTTTAAATATTTTATTTATTTTTATTGATTGATTTTAGAGAGAGGGAGGGAGGGGGCAGAGAGAAACAGAAACACACTGAGAGAGATGGATTTGATTTTCCAATTATTTATGTATTTACTGGACTGACCAGGGATCCACAACCTTGGCATATTGGGACAATGTTCCAACCAATGGAGCTATCTGGTGAGGGCTTAAAAGTTTTAAGGTAAAAATACCACCATAAATAAGTCAGATGGCGCAAAAAGCTGCATCTCACACCTCAAATGATTAATCTCTCCAATACACAAGGAGCCCCCCAAATTAAGAGGATATAATCAAATAGAAAAATCAGTTTATAGATGGAAACAAAATTGGCTCCTTAACACATGAAAATATTCTACCTCACTCATCACAGAATAAAATGCAAATGAAAAAAGGAAAACTATTTTTCACCTTTTATAATACTGTCAAAGATCAAAAACACAATCTATGAACCAGGGTATAGAAAACAGACATTCTGGTATATTATCAAAGGGAGTATAAATTGAAACAATCTCTGAGTAGGGCAATATATTTGTCAAATTTTATAAACTCATATAAACTCTTTGATACAATTATTTTTTAAATATATTTTGTTGATTTTTTTACAGAGAGGAAGAGAGAGGTAGAGAGTTAGAAACACTGATCAGCTGCCTCCTGCACACCCTCCACTGGGGATGTGCCCGAAACCAAGGTACATGCCCTTGACCAGAATCGAACCTAAGACCCCTCAATCTGCAAGCCAACACTCTATCCACAGAGCCAAACTGGTTTCGGCTGATCCAATTATTTTACTTTCAGTTTATCTTAGATAGAACTTATACATAACTATGCAAGATTGTATTTGTGTAGGCAAATGTCCATTAAGATAGTACAAGTTTATGATATATCCAAAAACAATATCATGTAGCTGTTTTTTAAAAAAAAGGCAGCAGTAAGATAGATCCTGATATACAGATATATAAAGACCTAAAAGACATAATATGCCCAGCTGGTGTGACTCAATGGTTGAGCATCGTCCCATGAACCAGGAGCTCACAGTTCAATTCCAGGTCAGGGCACATGCCCACTTTGTGGCCTCCACCCCAGTAAAGGCATTCAACAGGCAATCAATCAGTGATTCTCTCTCATCATTAATGTTTCTAGCTCTCCTTCTCCCTTCCTCTTTGAAATCAATAAAAATATATTTAAAAAGGAAAAAGAAAATATATTTTTGTTCATATTTACAAAATTAATGCCTAGAGAAACACACAAGAAACTGCTAACATGAGGGAGAAAGACACTGTACCATTTTGAATTTTGAACCTTGTCCTAGTACTTCAACAAATAAATACCAATTTAAAATTTCAAAGTGTTTTCACGCTATTTTTCTAATAAAATTGTGAAAAAATATACAGATTAGATTGTATTCCAAACCAGTTTCCTTGACGGTTTGTTTAAAAAAATCAGTTCAGTCCGTGTCTGTGTGGTTCAGTGGTCGGAGTGTTGACCTAAGCACCATAGTGTCTTGGGTTCAATTCCCAGACAAGGGCATGTACTGGGTTGTAGGTTTGATTCCTGGTTCCAGTTGGGGCAAGTGTGAAAGGCAACTATTAATGTGTTTCTGCTGTGGATATTTCTCTGCCCACCCACCCCCTTCCCTTCAACATAGTTTGATTCCCAATAAGCACAAATGTCTGGGTTGTGGGCTCAATCCCCAGTAGGAGGTATGCAGGAGGCAGTTGATCAATGATTCTCTCTCATCATTGATGTTTCTATCTCTCCCTCTCCCTTCTCTGAAATCAATAAAAACATTTTTTTTTAAAAAGGTGTGAGATATTCTATGTAGCAGTTGTTCTTGAATCAAAGTAAATGGTAAACCCCAACACAAAATGAACCACACTAAGTTGATAAATCTCAGATTTAACTTAAATATAACTCAACTGAAATATAAATTGAACAAATTTTTTTTTTTTTTTTTTTTTTTTTTTGGTCTGTTAGCTTGTTAATCCTAACCTGAGGTCATTTTTCCATTGATTTTGAGAGTGGAAGGGAAGCGGAGAGACAGACATGGATATGAGAGAGACACGCCAATTGGTTGACTCCTGATGCATCCTGATCAGGTCTAGAGATCCAACCTGTAAACCAGGTACCCTCCCTTGACCGGAATCAAACCGTATGCTTCACTCCAAGGGCTGACGCTCTACCTACCGAGCCAAACCAGCTATGGCCCCACTTACATCTTTGAAAAGTTATTTTTAAAATAGATAAAAGTGTCCCTGGCTGGTTTGGCTCAGGGAATGGAGCGTTGGGGCACATCCTCAGGAGAGGGTGTGCAGGAGGCAGCTGATTGATGTTTCTCATCAATGTTTCAAACTATCCCTCTCCCTTCCTCTCTGTAAGAAAATCAATAAAATTTATTTTTTAAAAATAAAAATAATAATAAAAATAAAAAAATAATATAAAGTGGCAGAAATACTAAAGGTGACCAGTAACAGTGCTTTTGTAAACTCATCTGAATGGTTAAAGTAGAAGAGACATACCATGTAAACACAAATGTGTATAGTAAACTATAAGGCTTAAGACAATTAAAATGGCCTTGGATCCTGAGGGAAAGAAGGAGGTAAAAACGTTAAAAATGAAAAAGTGTATGTCTTAGTAGCAAAAAAGTTGGAAACCACAGTCCTATTATTTGATACTTAAAAAGAAATACTGGAGTGCCAAAACAATTCAATGAAAGCAGTGTCTTTAAACAAATACTGGGTACTGGGAGAGTGGATATCTACATGCAAAAGGGTCCCCTGTCTTAGAACATACATAAAATTACCTCAAAATGGACCCAGCATATAATTGTAGAGCTAAAACTATAAAGCTCTTAAAAGAAAACATAAAATTAAATGGTTTCTTAGCTATGACACCAAAAACACAAACAGAAGAGAAAAAAAAAATACATAAATTGGACACATCAAAATGAAAAACTTCTGTGTAATCAACAATACCAATAAAAAATGTAAGACAATACACACAAAAAAGAAGTATTTGAAAGTTGTCTGACAAGGATTTGTGTCCAGGGTAAAGAATTCTTTAAAGTTAGTAATCAATATAATTAATCTAAAGTACCTGAACAGAAATTTCTCCAAAGTAGACTTACACATGGCTAATAAGCATATAAAAAGGTATTCAAGATTAGGCATTAGGTATATGCAAATCAAAACCACAATGAGATATCATTACATATCCATAGTACAGCTATAATAAAAAAAGTCAAAAAATGTTGAACCCACATTTTTATATATATAGTTCATTATAACCCATATATATAGCCCAGCTGGTGTAGCTCAGTGGTTTAATTGTCGACCCATGAACCAAGAGGTCAGATTCCCAGTGGGGGGCATGCAGAAAGCAGTCAATCAGTGATTCTTTCTCATTGGTATTTCTCTCTCTCTCTCCCTTCCTCTCTGAAATCAATTAAAAAAATAATAATTTTTCAGTTCCTCAAAAAGTTAAACATTGACTTAAAACAACACAAATGCTCATCAATTGATGAATGGATAAACAAAATGTGGTATACTCATACAGACCATCATTTAGTCATACAAAGAAAAAGTACAAATGATACAATAAGAACCTTGAAAGTATTATGCTAAGTAAAAAAAATCCAGTCATAAAAGACCACAAATATTTCATTTACATGAAATGTCCAGAATAAACAGAAAGTAAATAATTAGATGAGGTGGAGATTTTACAGTGACTGACGTTGCACAACTCTGAATATACTAAATTCTGTGAATGCATTGGGTTAATATTATGGCATGTAAATTACCCTATCTAATAAAGAGGGAATATGCTAAATGACACTCACACCATTGCAAATATGGTGGCACCCACAGCCAATAAGGAGAAAAAATGCTAATTGACTGCCCCACCCTCAAAGATGGCAGCCCCAGTGGGGTGCCTGCCTCCAGAGTCCCCTAGTCTCCTCAGCCTCCTAGGGCCAGCAGCAGAGGTGTGATGGGGCATCATCTTCCCCTGATGGTAGGGTTGCCTCCCACCCCTGAGGGCTCCTAGATTGAGAGAGGGGGCAGGCTGGGTTCAGAAAACCCTTCAGTGCATGAATTTTCATGCATCAGGCCTCTAGTATCTTAATAAAGTTGTATAAAAGAAACTTAAGAGGCCCAGGGCAAGGCCCCTCAGCCTGGCCTGCGCCCTCCCACAATCTGGGACCCCTTGGGGGATGTTGGACTGCTGAGGGATGTAGTAGTGCCTGAATTGGCAGGCAGCGGGGGAGGAGCCCAAGCCAGGCGGGCACCACTCCAGCTCATCCAGCCCCTCTCGGCCTGTGGCTGCAGCTCAGAAGCGCTGCCTCCAAGGTGGGAGAGGCTCCCGCTGCCACAGTTGCACTCGCCAGCCATGGGCCCAGCTTACTTCGGTCAGCTGAGCAGTACTCCCACTGTGGGAGCACACTTGGGGGGGGGGAGGGGGGTAGCTCCTGCATTTAGTGTCTGCCCTCTGGTGGCCAGTGCATGTCATAGCTACCAGTTGCTTAGACTTTTATATATATAATATAGGTCTGTCCCCTCAATCCAGCCGCACCCTCTTGCAATCTGGGACCCCTTGGGGGATGTCCAACAGCTTAGGCCTGCTCCTCAGGAGATCAGGCCTAAACCACAGTCAACATCCTTAGAGCTACTGAGGAGGCAGGAGAGACTCCTACCATCACTGCTGTTAAGCTTGCAGAGGTGAGCCAGGCTTGTGGCTGAGTGGAGCTCCCTTTGTTAGAGGGCACTGACCACCAAGGGGCAGCTCCTGCATTGAGTGTCTGTCCCTTGGTGTTTGGCGTGTGTCAATGAAACCTGTTGTCCCCCAGTTAGGATCAATTTGCATATTACCCTTTATTATATAGGAAGATACTGCTTACAGGTCAGTATGACTAATTACAGGAATCCAGTAATGTAAAAAAAAAAAAAAAAAAAAAAAAATCTTTTTTTTTTTTAAATCAACTATTTTGAAGACCCAAGAAACCAGACATCTGAAATACCTTACCAATTTTGATCCCCACTCCGCATGACAGAAGATGCTAAACACAGCTTCTCTCGGATGGACCATGGTTCTGTGGGGCCACTACTCAACAGCTTGTGTTCTGAAAGGAGAGAAGGTTTAGAAGCAACCCCTGAGGCACCAGTTCTTGGCCCCAAAGGGAGGTCTAAAAGCCTAATATAAAACATCCCGACTTGTAAGGACAAAGTGAGCTCCCTCAGCAAATCTTGATTTTCACCTCGCTAGTAAAATATCACCACTGGATGGGTGGTACCTATTCATTGCGTGCGAATTGCAATGAGTATCTGGCAAAATATTTAATTTCCTCATGGCTACCCTGCTTTATAAAAATATATTTTTTAAAAAACAACGTCAGATTAAGATAAAGCAGTTTTCCCAAAAGGCCGTTTTAATAATACATACTTTATCCCAATGTGAACTCCAGGACTTTATTTCATTTCCCCTCACTGCACCGCCTCCTCCTAAGCATGAACGTGTTTACTGTTTTCAGACTCTCCCCGCCCCCTTGAGTTGTCAGGCCTAAAAGATCTTGTCAGTCCACAAAACAGAGGAAAATGGCTGAGGTGCAAGAGACGCGGTTTCCCTGGCGGCAGAAAAAATCCCATTTCTCTGTGGCAGACAGCAGGAGCCCACAAACGTTGGTCCGAGCGTGAACGGTTCTTTGAGGTGCCGGCCACCCGGTACGGCTCACAACACGTCTTGGTCTGCACGCCGAGTCTCTAGAGCAGCTTTACACCCTCACTCCCCACAGTTCCCAAACGTACAAGGATTTGCTGAGCTGCTGCTTTCAAACCTCCGCGGCCGCCCTAAGACACAAGAACCCTTCTCTTTTGAACCCCCAAATAATGGCCTTTCCACGACGCCGTCGAGCGAAAGTCTCTGAAGACTCTGGGCTCTCAGGAACATCATGGGCTTCCCCGAGCGCGTGACGGAAAGCCGGGGCCCGGCCTCGGCTCTACAAAAGCCTTCCCCGCAAAACAGCGCCGGTACTTACTGCCCGTTCCGGTCGCCATCTTGGCCCGAAGTCTTCGGCCCCCGAGGGAAGACGGCTTCGTAGAGGTCCGAGACGTGGGGGAGTCTGGGAAATAGTTTGGGCGTTTGTTCGTGTGTCTCCTGGGAAATGTAGTCTCCCACCCCGAGACGAACAAGCGTCTTAAACCAGCTCTCCTGGGCGCTCCTGAGAAGGAACGGGCTAAAGGACCAAGGATGAGGGCTGAAACCTCAGGACATCCTTTGGCGTTCGTGGGAAATAAATGCTTAGGGTCCAAGAAAAAAAAAGTATTAAGCGGGAAGAATTCCACGGCGCTCAACTGCAAACTCCGACAGTTGGTAACCCGGACGCACATCAGCAAGGAAAGGTCAACCCGGAACCAATCGGTTCCCAGTTGTACCCGCCCCCTTTCCTTGCGCTCATTGGTAGATGAAGGCCTCTCTGTCTGATTGGCGGACGAAGGCAGCGCGTAATTTAAAACATTGTATCAGTAACAAAGGCGCACCTCGTGGGCGGAGTTTTGTTCTATAAAGGCCAAAGCCCGGGTTCGGCGGCCGGGTGTGAGTGGGCCGGTACCAGACGGGGAACGGTGTCGCGTCTTCGGGTGAGTATGAGGTTGTGCTGGAGTCCAGCTGGGGGACCGGCTCTTTCCCTCGCAGGACAGGCTTGTCAGAAAGCGAAGCTGCCTGCCATCACTTTTTTCTTAATTCCTCTGTCCTCACGGTGGGCCTGGGGGCGAGGTTGGAGAAGGTGCTATTGATGCCACCCTCACATCACCCCTGGGCGAGGCACCTTACGTGGAACGTGACCTTCTTCTGCTTTTTGAACCAGGTATCTGTTCATTCCAGTAGGTGGTCTTAAACTGTATTAAATGATTAACTCCTGTCATCCCCTTCCTGAGAGTGGAAGGGAAAGGAGAGTAGGGATTCAGGAGGCGATGCCAAGGTGTCCTGGGGTAAGGGAATTGTTGTTGTTTTTTACCTAGAATTTGCAACCCTTTCTGTCCTTAAGATTCTTCTCCTTACCCACTTTTTTTTAGACCTAAGTTGCCCCAGCTATGTCCCGAGGGATCCTTTCTCCGCCAGCCGGCTTGCTCTCGGATGAAGATGTCGTACTGTCCCCCATGTTTGAGTCCACGCTTGCAGATTTGAGGTCTGTGGTTCGTAAGGACCTGCTGTCAGACTGCTCTGTCATCTCCACCTCCCTGGAGGACAAGCAGCAGGTAAAAGAGTTGGAGAGTGGTAGGAGCAGAAAGTGATATCCCCAGCCTACTCTACTGAGTAGTTATAGTTAGTATGAGGTCAAAGACCAGCATTCCTCAGGGTCTGAGAGTTCGATTCAAAATTAGGAGCATGACTAGAAAAAAAATGTAGAACTATTGTTTGCATTGCATTTAATGATATACCCTCAAGTGCATATCATCAGTTAATACCTTGAGGGAAAGATAACAGTTATCTCTCCACCAAGAGGCCCAGAGGCCTTGAAGAATTTGCACGAGGTCAAACTGCCATTAAATAGGTGGAATGTACATTCAGGTCTTAATGCCAACCATAGCTTCCATTTATGAAGCCTTTGTACTTGGCTGGAGTTTCTCGTCATTTTTTTTGTTTGGTTGGTTTTGGTAGCCATATATATAACGACCAATATTTATGTACAAAACATACACCCAAACTGGGGACAGGCTGGTTCTTAATACGTAGTCCCTGATTTGTCAGAATGTCATAAAGCCTTAAAATTTGATGCAGAACTTTGATGTCAGTTGCACTGGTATATTATTCAGCTAAAACAATTCAGAGTTTGCATCAAGATCTAGAAGGCGTTCATGAATCCAAAACAGGTGGGAAACCAATGGAGCAGTTAAGGCTTTTGATTTAGGTCTCCTGAGGGGAAGCAGAATATTGCCAGGACTTGTCACAGCCTTCACCCTTCTTGCAGAGGAGTTCAGGCTGGGCATCAGGCCTGCCCGTGACTCCCTTCTCTCTACTCCTGGGGCCCTACAAGGCCAAGTTTATCCCCAGAAATCTAGGTGGGTTCTCATTGACATTTGAGACCTGATAATTCTTTGTTGTATGGGTATGTCCTGTGCATTGCAAGATGCTTAGCAGCATTCCTGGCCTCTACCCACTTGTGACAACCTAGAAACCTGTCCTGACACTGCTAAATGTTCTTTGGGAGGGAAATGCCCCTGGTTGAGAACAACTCTGCTCATAAGTCTCTTTTTAGAGAAAGGTTTATCAAAGTAGGAGCCTCAATAATGCCTCTTAGCGTTCCTGGGCCATAATAGGCAGATCTCTTAAATATTGGTTGAAAGAATGAAGTGGGTACTATATTATTAACCCCATTCTATATGAGGAAAGTGAGGCAAAGAGAGTTTAAAGAAGTTTTTCAAGGTCTTATAGTTATTAAATGATGAAATTGGACCTCAAATTCAGGTGTGTCTGCCTCCAAGGTGCTTAACTACTGTGCTTTACTATAATATGTAGTCAACCAGTTCTAACTCTGGGTGTAGTAAGCCAGGATTATAGGATACTGAAGAGACAGTAGGAAAGGGATAAAGTACTAAAGAAATCTATGTAAGTTGGAATGATTATGGAACCAAAGAGTAGCTATAGCTACAGAGAGACACTTGAGGAAGAACGAGGGTAGTGTTAGCATTATTTTCAGGAACTGTGTTATGCTTGCCCATCTGCTCAGAGATAATGGCTGAGATTAACCTGTAGTTCTGGTCTGGAATTCTGCCACAGGTTCCATCTGAGGATAGTACAGAGAAGGTGAAAGTATATCTGAGGGTCAGGCCCTTGTTACCTTCAGAGCTGGAACGGCAGGAAGATCAGGTGAGTTTCTGAGGGAGGATTCAAGGTGGAATGAAACAGTACAGAAGAGTTCTCAGGAATGCTTTCTTCTGTGCCAACTGTGTCTTCCCCTTTCTTAGGATTGTGTCCGTATTGAGAATGGGGAGACCCTTGTGCTACAGGCACCCAAAGACTCCTTTGCCCAGAAGAGTAATGAGCGGGGAATTGGCCAAGCCACCCACAGGTTCACCTTTTCCCAGGTATGAAGGTACTGGTCTGTGAACACGGGACCAACATGTAAGGGCAAACTTAGTCCCTCTTTAGAAGGAAAGCTTTTTACTTGCTTGTGAATTTCTTATAGAGGGTACCTTTATAGTTATGTGTGAAATAGAGTTTATTCTTGAATTATTAATTATATTAATTATTGTATAATTTTCTATGTTAACTGTAGACCTACTTTTGCCCTTCCCTGTATATGCATGTCTACAATTTAGGTGCCCTTGTTATGAGCTAGCCAGTGTGTCAAGTACTTTATGTGCATTAATTCCTAACAACTTTATTATAATTATCATATTGTCCCTATTTTCCTGACAAGGATACTGTGGCTCAGTGAAGGTTATGTTGCTGAAGCTAGTCAGTGGTAGGGTTAGGACTTGAATCCACCACAGGTTCCATCTGAGGATAGCACAGATGCTTGTGACCATTATGTTGCCCCATTGTATATGCAGCATTGGACTTCGTGGATAGCATACCTTAGGTCAGTGGTTGGCAAACTCATTAATCAACAGAGCCAAATATCAACAGTACAACAATTGAAATTTCTTTTGAGAGCCAAATTTTTTAAACTTAAACTTCTTCTAACACCACTTCTTCAAAGTAGACTCACCCAGGCCGTGGTATTTGTGGAAGAGCCACACTGAAGGGGCCAAAGAGCTGTATGTGGCTCTCAACGACCACAGCCTTAGGTATTTGCTAATCTGGATGAAAGATGGACTGGCAGATAGTAGTTGAGTCCTCAGTGTGTGGGGAGCAGCTGGCAGCACTGCAGGGAGAAGTGGCTTGAGCATTGTGTAGGGTCAGCCACCCAGGAAGAGATGCATCTGCTAGCTCTGCACAGGAGGCAAATGGGAGATAAAAGGTCTCTGAGAAACTGAATCTGTCTCTAGATCTTTGGACCAGAAGTAGGGCAAGCATCCTTCTTCAACCTAACTGTGAAGGAGATGGTAAAAGACGTACTCAAAGGACAGAACTGGCTTATCTATGCATATGGAGTCACCAACTCAGGGAAAACCCACACGATTCAAGGTGAGTAGTAGGCCTCACAGGATTGCTGATTGCCCTATAATGGTATTGTCATTGCTTTTGGATGCTGTCCATTGGAAGAGAAAAGCACTTGCCTCAGCTACCCATCTTTTACATTCCTCTAGGTACCATCAAAGATGGAGGGATCCTGCCCCGGTCCCTGGCTCTGATCTTCAATAGCCTCCAAGGCCAACTTCATCCCACACCTGATCTGAAGCCGTTGCTCTGTAATGAGGTAATCTGGCTTGACAGCAAGCAGATCCGACAGGAGGAAATGAAGAAACTGGCCCTGCTAACTGGAGGCCTCCAAGAGGTGAAGTGTTATTGTCTACAGATGTGGGGATAAGGGGACAAATCTCTGGAAAGTTTCATACAATACTTATTTTCTCCCTGGGGCTCTCCAGGAGGAACTGTCTACCTCCTTGAAGAAGAGTGTCTACATTGAAAATCGAATAGGTACCAGCGCCAGCTTTGACAGTGGCGTTGCTGGGCTCTCCTCCACCAGTCAGTTTACTAGCAGTAGCCAGCTAGATGGTAAGTAACGTGACTGGGCTCAGTGCCAAGTCACAGTAAGAACCCACTCCCTGTTCTCAACAACTGCCAGGAGTAGAGACCAGAGATTGCAACCTGAGCTCTGCCTCCTGAGGACCCTGCAAGCCAAAGGGGAGATGGACTGCTTTAAGATTGATGGTACATTTGCTTCTTCCCCAGAAACAAGTAACCGATGGGCACAGCCAGACAGTGCCCCCATAAGTGTACCTGCAGACATTCGCTTCTCCATCTGGATCTCCTTCTTTGAGATCTACAATGAACTGCTTTATGATCTGTTAGAACCACCTAACCAACAGCGCAAGAGGCAGATTCTGCGGCTATATGAGGATCAGAATGGCAATCCCTACGTGAAAGGTATGGGAAAGCAGAGAGGCTGATATGAACCCTGGACAGGACTTGGACAGAGACTAAGAAAAGAGTTAAGTACCCCCATCTCATGTATGCCCTTCTCTTGCCCTCAGATCTCAATTGGATTCACGTTCAGGATGCTGAGGAGGCCTTGAGACTCCTGAAAGTGGGCCGTAAAAACCAGAGCTTTGCCAGCACGCACCTGAACCAGAACTCCAGCCGTAGGTTAGTGGGCTGTGAGAGAGAGCCAGCCTTTGTTCTAGGAACTATTAATCCTCCAGTTGGTCATGGAAGAGGTGTAATGACCTTTTTCTTTTTCTTAACTTCTAGTCACAGCATCTTCTCCATTCGGATCCTGCACCTTCAAGGGGAAGGGGACATTGTCCCCAAGATCAGCGAGTAAGATTTTCCATTTAGAAATTTGGACTTCTTGGCTATAAATGGTAGTGGGGGAGGGGGCTCAGAGGAATTACGCTGATAGATTCTTGTTCTCCTTCCTTAGGCAGTGAGATTCTTGGAGGTTCTTCCTCTCCTCACAAGTATAGGAAGGGCTGGAAGGTTCCTAACATATAAGTTCTTATGTCAGATCCTGTCCTCCTTTCAAGGTTGTCATTCTGTGATCTGGCTGGCACAGAACGCTGCAAAGATCAGAGGAGTGGTGAGCGGCTAAAGGAAGCGGGAAACATTAACACTTCTCTGCACACCCTGGGCCGCTGTATTGCTGTCCTGCGCCAAAACCAGCAGAACAGGTGAGATTTTGACTGCAAGCCATGGGCTTGATGGTCTGGAACTCTGCAGTTTACTAAGAAACTTTCTGGTCACCACTAGGGATGGTGCTAGAATACTTCAAGAGCTGGAGTTCTGCTCACAGCTTACTCTTCTGATTCCCTGCCAGGTCAAAGCAGAACCTGATTCCCTTCCGCGACAGCAAGTTGACTCGAGTGTTTCAAGGCTTCTTCACAGGCCGAGGCCGCTCCTGCATGATTGTCAATGTGAATCCCTGTGCATCTACTTATGATGAGACCCTTCACGTGGCCAAGTTCTCAGCCATTGCCAGCCAGGTGAGAAGTTGGTACCTTTGGAATGGTACCTTCTTTTAAGAAAGCTACCAAGGACTAGTCCTGGATTCAATTGAGATATCTTTCCCCTGCTAGCTTGTGCATGCTCCACCTGTTCAACTGGGACTCCCATCGCTACATTCATTCATCAAGCAACACAGTCTGCAGGCATCCTCCAGCTTAGAGATAGGAACTAAGACAGACCCAGGCCTTGATGATGACATTGAAAGTGAAGCTGATATCTCCATGTATAGCAAGGAGGTGAGAATACAAGAAAGTATTGTAGCAGCTTGATGGCTGCACATTTCCTATGCTGCCTTCCAGGTGAGCCTGAATCTTTTAGGAGCATGGCCGCCTGATTACCTCTGACCTGTGTCCCTTTTAGGACCTCCTACAGGTGGTGGAAGCCATGAAAGCACTGCTTTTGAAAGAACGGCAGGAAAAGTTGCAGCTGGAGCTGCAGCTCCGTGATGAAATATGCAATGAGATGGTGAAGCAGATGCAACAGCGTGAACAGTGGTGCAGGTACCGGCTGAGTGGCCCATCTTCGTCTGACACCTGGATCAGAGGGTGGGAAGTAGGGACTAGAATGGAGTTGTTCCTCAAGATCTGTCCTCATCCTTTAAAATTCTTCAAACTGGACGTTAAACTAACTTCATGGATATTAAATTCATTTTAGTTTTATAATTTTGGGGAATTTATTGAAGAACCAGTTCAGACTCCCATGTGGGGAAGGGGAAAGAATCTCACAGCACAGTCTCCCACATGGGGAGGGGAAAATCTGTCCTCCAGGCTCACTCCTCAGAATCTTCACTCACTTCTGTTTTCTCCTCTGACAGTGAACATTTGGACACCCAAAAGGAACTATTAGAGGAAACATATGAAGAGAAATTAAAGATCCTCAAGGAGTCACTGACAAGTTTTTACCAAGAGGAGCTTCAGGTGAGTTGCCCTGAACTAGCCCCAACTGGCTAATCAGATTCCCATCACTACTTGCTTAAGGTTAACAGATTTTGTAAACTCTGGTAGGGGCGGGAATACGTAACTCACTTTTCTGTAGTACTCTTAGTGCTTTGTATGTGCCAATCTGTTTGGCAAATTGATTAAAGGTCTGGTTGGCCAGAAAACGGTATATGTGCTAACCAAAAAGCTTATGTATCAGGGAAGATTTGGTTCATTATGCAGTCATCTGTTTCTGCAGTGTTTGACTGTGGATGGAATTGTGCCTTCTCCCTCCCTCTTAGGAGCGGGATGAGAAGATTGAAGAGCTAGAAGCTCAAGTGCAGGAAGCCAGACAACAGCCAAGAGCTCATCAACAATCAGGGTCTGAATTGTCCATAAGGCGGTCACAAAGGCTGGCTGCTGCTTCTCACTCCACCCAGCAGCTGCAAGAGGTTACAGCTAAACTGGACCAGTGCAAAGCAGAGCTCAACTCGACCACTGAGGGTGAGGAAGGAGAGGGCAGTGCCTCAAGGCAGAGCTATTCTCCAAACTTAGGCCTTCTGGCACTAGCTCCAACAATAATTTCCTTATCTTGGTGCTACATCCCCAGACCTTTCACTCTAGGATACACAAAGGCTCCCTTTCTATTATATTTGCTGCAACTGTTGTTAACTCAGAGATAAGTCCAAGGTTAGAAAGCCTGCATATTAATGTTTCTTGTTTCTTCCCTCAGAGCTACGGAAGTATCAGAAAATGTTAGAACCACCACCCTCAGCCAAGCTCTTCACCACTGATGTGGACAAGAAGTTAGAGGAGGGCCAGAAGGTGATCATCTTTCTCTGTTACCAAAACTTTTACCTAAGCCCAGCCAGCGTGGCTCAGTTGTTGGGCATCTACCTGTGAACCAGGAGATCGCAGTTCGATTACCAGTCAGGGCACATGTCCGGGGTGTGGGCTCGATCCCTAGTGTGGGACGTGCTAGAGGCAGCCATTCAATGATTCTCATCGTTAATGTTTCTTTCTCCCTCTCTCCCTTCCTCTCTGAAATCAATAAAAATGTTTTTTGGGTTTTCTTTTTAAATCAATCTCTCTAAGCCAGAGAGATTTAAAAAATCAAACTTTTACTTAAGGCGATGTCCAACACTATATCCCTGGTTCATGTAAGAATAAAAGGTTTTCTGTGCACTGTCCTGGAGGCTGGCTACTTTATTCAGCTGACCAGCCTTATATTTTACTTCTCTTCAAATGGCTATCTGACTCCTCCAGATCATTATCCTGGTTGAACTTGGCCACAATTTATTACTCCTCCTCCTTTTTCAGAATATAAGGTTGCTACGGACAGAGCTTCAGAAACTTGGTGAATCTCTCCAGTCAGCAGAAAGAGCCTGTTGCCATAGCACTGGGGCAGGAAAACTTCGCCAAGCCTTGACTACATGTGATGACATCTTAATCAAACAGGTTAGGACAGCCTAAATATCCCCTTCTCTCCCATCAGCCCACACCAGGGTTATGTGACAAGGGGAATGAGGAGTAGAAGAGAAAGGTCAAGATTTTAAATATAAGGCACTGTGCTAATTTATAGGCATTTTCTCTGTTGTAACAATACTAGGGAGGTAGTTAATATCACATTTCATCCAAGATGCTTAGATTGTAAGAAACCATTTTATGCACAGACCTGAAATCCTCTAAGACAAAACACTAACAATTAAGCTCTGAAATTAAAGAGTTGCAGTTGTAATAGCAGTGGATGGCATGTATTACCTTGCCCTTCTTATTCTCTCAGACACCAGATATGATTTCTATGACTTTACTGATCTTCCTTAGGATCACACCCTGGCTGAGCTGCAGAATAACATGATGTTGGTAAAAATGGACCTTCGGAAGAAGGCGGCATGCATTGCGGAGCAGTACCATACTGTGCTAAAACTCCAAGGCCAGGCTTCTACCAAAAAGCGCGTTGGTGTCAACCAGGAAAACCAGCAACCAAACCAAGAGCCCCCAGGGAAGAAACCATTTCTTCGAAATTTTCTTCATCGAACACCCACCTGCCAAAGCTCAACCGACTGCAGCCCTTATGCTCGGATCCTGCGCTCACGGCATACCCCTTTACTCAAGTCTGGGCCATTTGGCAAAAAATACTGAGGTTGTAGGGAAGAAGAGAGCAGTCCTTGTCCTGAGGTGCGTCAGCTGCTCAGCTTAAGAAATGTGTCTTTTAAACTTCACCATATATATAAACCTTGAACTTTATGCAAAATGTAATATTCATACACTAGTTGTTTGTTTTTTTGTAATATAGTCACCTATGTAATCTCATGCTTTTTTACTTATGTTTTTTTATGCAGCACAAAAAAGAAAGCTATATTAAAGATATTGTTCACATTTTTTTAATCTGAATCCCAAATTTAACAAAACCATTCAAATTATAAAAGGAAAGAAAAATTTAAAATTATCATTCAGGCCCATGGAAACCCTGTACAGGAATGTTGCTAGACATCTAAGAAAGCTTAATAAGAAATGAATTCAAGGGACATTATATAGTCTAAACCTTCTTTACTATAAAATGAAGTATCATACATTAGGAGGTGAATAGGTAACAAACTTGTTCTGGAAACATGGACATAGGAAGGCTGGGTCCAGAGCTCAGAATAATTCGTGTCTCTACAAATTCATTGCAGCATACATAACCATTGCATATTCCTCCTAAATATGCATGCACAGGCCTAACACCCTCTAAGAGCACACTAACAATGATTCCCTTTACCTTGTCTAGCCTGAATAAAAGACAATTACATCAAAAATATTAAAACAGAACAGCTTGAAATAAGTTTATTCTTGTCTGTAGTTACAAAAAGTTATCTCCAAATGGCCATGAGATTATCTGTGATCCTGTCTCCTTTGCTTTTGGGGGAGGATATAGATAACTCGACATCTTTTGCTCTTGGAAGGGGCCTTCATGCTCCGTGAGATCGTTTGTCCCTTCTATTCAACTCTATTAAGATACCTCGAATTTGAAATATTCTAGGAAACTCTTTAAAACAAACATACAGGCAGTCTTCGGGCTGCATCAGACACGACGTACACGTTCATGCTTTCGTCACCATCTCTCATTTATTAAAAAAAAAAAAAAATTCGTCATGTCTACATATGTGCTTTGTTTTTTATTATTTATTTACCACAAGTAAAGGTCAGGAATTGTTATCCTTCTCTGTCACTTCATTACTGCTATGTGCTCCATGTGAGTGACACAGGTGCTTATGTAGTAGGTGGATTCTGACTTACGATAAAAATCATGCTGTAGGACAGATCTCCGACGTAACCCGGCGACCTACTGTATAGTTTTACTCCATTTAAACCTAATCTCTTGACAGAACAGTCACGCTCAGCAAATCCAAGAATACGATCATGTCTACCCAGCGCCCTAACCTTGCTAGGGTATCCAGTGCCCCTACTGTCAGCAGAGGATAGAATCACAAACTTTTCTCCTTTCCTCACTCCTCAGGAAACCACTCCCAGCAGCATTAAAACGGTGCCTGTAGCCTGTAGCCTTGCCTGTGCTAAAGTGCTAGTACAAGGATGTTTGGAGGTATGGTGGGGGGAATCTGGGAAGAAGGCCAGACTCTGTAGCTACTCTGAACATAAGGAAGAAGTGCTTCTAACTGGCAAGACAGTGTCTGTTTCCTGCCAGGATTCTTCTGTCAGTCTACTCTGAAAGTGATCCTATAAACTCTCCCCAAGGAGCTGTTTCCATCTGTACACACAAAAAGAGGTGAGGTCCTTGGAAGAACAGACATGGCGACTTTTTACATGGGGGTAAGGCTTAACATCAGTCTGGCAATGTGCTAGTCAACTATGGTGTGACTGAAGACAGGTTGAGTGGAGAAACTCGGCGTGTAGGAGTATTGTTAGCAGACAGTGATGCCGGTAGGAAAAAGGGTGCAGGCATCTCAGTGGAAGGAGTCTCTCCTTGGTTCCGAAGCTGCAAGATTTGCCGGAGCAAGGCCTTACCTTCTTCCCGGGTCTGAAACAAAGTCAGGCAACTATTTCAAAATATGTTCAAGGACGTTCTCAAAAACAGGTTCTAAAATACTCATGTGTAAGTTTCACAAATCAAGATAGCCTTTCCACTTACCTTATTATCTACTTTCTACTCCCAAATCATGGTAAAGATTATATGTTTGATCCCAAATCCAAACTCAATAACATACTCACATCATTGAATGCACAACACTTTTGGGCACAAGTTGAAGCTTCATCCCACAGCTTGCACTTAAAATAGTATTGGGCCAGATAGCGGAAAGCTGTGCTCTCCTCCAAGTGTTCCACTATTTCCTAAATAAGGAAAGCAGAGATGACTAAGGTGATAATAAATAAAATCAGCAACCCAGTCCTCATGTCCAGGACACATACCCCACAAGTATAGATATCTTGGATATATTTGATGTAACATTGAGCAGCCTGTTCTGACTCAGTCAACTGTTCATGAAGCCTACAAAAGAAATTGGACTTTAAGTACAAATCAGATCTCAAAGCTAAATAATGATAAATAGTAAAAGCACATTATTAAAACCAAAAAAATGACAACACAAAGACAATTACAAATTTTTACATAAATATCGTAGCACACTGGATCCAGAATAGTATTAGTGCCAGAAGCGAGGTTATTTTTATCAAATTTAGTATCATTACTCTGCTACTGGTAATGGAGGGAAGGTTAGCAAATACATAAGCTGAGTAACATACTTTTGCAGAAACTTTGTTAATATCCTGAGTGAGATTTAAAAAAAGATAATTCAGATTTTTTTCTAATAAGCCAGAAAAGAACTGGCATGAATAAAATAAAATTGTATTTAAGAAACTCTTTGCCTACTACTTCTGAGTTATTATTTTCATAGTTCTTATTAGGAGAGCAGTACTTTGTTTTCCTAGACTGCTGACATAAAATTTTCATTTCATTTCTTTCAATTCATTCTTGGTCCCTTGCCTAATAGGAAAGCAATTCCCACTTTAAAGAGAAGTGTCATTCTCTCAAGTCAAATGGCTAAATTCTTAGATCACTATTCATACACCCTGCTACATCCCCACATTCATGTAGGATGATGGATAGAAGGCTCACCCACCATACCAGAGGAGCCAACAGAAATATCAATAGCATTTTATTCCTCTCACTCACTTTGCAAGTTTCACCAGAGCCATTTTCTCCACATCTCCCACGGCGTAAGCTCTCCAGTAACACTGTCAAAAAAATAAACTTGTCACTCTGACCATTGCCCAGGTGCCATGACTAATCACTCAAAGGCTCAAGTCCTGCAAGCCTCCCAGAACTTCAGATTTGCAAGATGCAGGCATTTTTACTAAATCATAGGTCCAAGCTACATACTGACATTTCCACAGATAATGTCACCCAAGCTTTGCTTTTTAGCCTATTATGTATTCTGGCTTCCACATGTAGAGATACCAGAATGAAGAAAAGTTAGAGAGCACAGATAGCCCCACCCTTCATCCAAGCAGCAGATTCCCACTCAATTCTCAAGGGCTCAATCTCATACCTTTTTGGCTTCCACAAGTTGATTGAGTTTCTCATAACATTCTCCTAAAGCAACCAGCATACGAGAATCATTGGGCCTGAGACAAAATAGTAATAGTGTGAAAAAGTCTTATAGATAACTAAATTCCACCACCACCACTGTAGTGATCCCCCTTATTCGAGGTTTCACTTTCTACAGTCAACTGCAGTCTGAAAATATTACATGGAAAATTCCAGAAATAAACAGTTCTTAAGTTTTAAATTGCACACCATTCTGAGTAGCATGATGAAATCTCACACCATCTTGCTCCTTCCCATCCAGGACATGAATGATCCCCTTGGCCAGTATATCCACACTCTATATACTACCCACTAGTTAGTCACTCAGTGGCCATCAAAAGAGAAAGAAGTGTCAGCACTCCCCAAAACAAACACATTGTCAAGTGGCCAGACTTACCGAAGCTGATGGGCCCGTCTATAATAATAAAGGCAATAAAATGGCATCTTAAGGATTTCATAGGTCTGCCCGAGGCCATACCAGGCTCTGTAGTCCCGCTTATTAACCTCAATGGCATGTCTAAGAAATGGAAGAGAGACTGGTAAGACAGCAGAATCAAAGTTAGCAACTTGCAGGCTCAAAAAAGGCTCCTAACATCACAGCAATCTGCTCTACAGAACCCCACAACTAGGAGCTCACCTGTAAGCCTGAATAGCAGCAGATGTGTTCTTCATTTCCATGTACTCATGTCCCATTAGTGTCCAGGCCCCAAGATACCGAGGATTCAATTTCAAAGCTCTTTGGAAATATAAGGCTGCTTTCTCATGCTGAGAACGCAAACTATAATAATTGCCTGATTGAAAAACAAAAAATATGAATAATTAGAAAGGTAAAAATAGAAGTTTACGGCCCTAGCCTGTTTTGTTCAGTGGATAGAGCATCAGAACTAAAGACTCATGGGTTCGATTCTGGATCCCTGGCCCAGTCAAGTCCACTGGGGGAAGCAACCAATCAATGTGCTTCTCTCACGTCGATCTTTGTCTTTCACATCTCTCTCTGTCTTCCCCCTCCCTTCCACTCTCTCTAAAAATCAAAAGAGCCGAAACCGGTTTGGCTCAATGGATAGAGCGTCGGCTTGGGAACTGAAAGGTCCCGGGTTCGATTCCGGTCAAGGGCATGTACCTTGGTTGCGGGCATATCCCCAGTAGGGGGTGTGCAAGAGGCAGCTGATCGATGACTCTCTCTCATTGATGTTTCTAACTCTCTATCTCTCTCCCTTCCTCTCTGTACAAAATCAATAAAATATATTTAAAAAATAAATAAATAAATAAATAAAAATCAAAAGAAAAACATCCTCAGGTGAGGATTAACAAAAAATTAAATAAAAAGTAAAAGTCCACTAAAATAAGCATCATTCCACATGAAACCATAACTCCTTCCCCCAAATCCCTTGCAGACAGCCGAACTGTACATAAGAGAAATATCATTGCTCCCTGGGGAAATATATATATATATATCAAATAAATAAATATATATCATTTATCACACATTCTGGTTTTAAAAGTGTTCCCTAACATTGCAAGTTTTTCTTCATTTTATTTTATCTTATATAGCAATTATACATATATTTTGTTAAAGGGTAAGACATTTTTATTAAATATATTTTTATTGATTTTTTACAGAGAGGAAAGGAGAGAGATAGAGAGCTAGAAACGTCGATGAGAGAGAAACATCAACCAGCTGCCTCTTGCACACCCCCTACCGGGGATGTGCCCGCAACCAACGTACATGCCCCTGACCGGAATCGAACCCGGGACCTTTCAGTCTGCAGACCGACGCTCTACCACTGAGTCAAACTGGTTTCGGCAGGGTAAGACATTTTTAAAGTAAGCTTTATATTTTGGTTTTCCAACTATATTGCTAGGGTACCTCAAGGGTGAAAAAGGTAGAGCTCTGAGCTCCGCTCTTCCTCAGGAATCAAAGCAGTTATATTATCACTAGAGGCCCGGTGCACGAAATTCGTGCACAGACAGGGGGAGGTCCCCCTCAGCCCAGCCTGCACCCTCTCCAATCCAGGACTCCTTGGGGGATGTCCAACTGCTGGTTTAGGCTCGATCCCAGAGACTGACCCTAAACCAGCAGTCGGTCATACCTCTCACAATCCTGGACTGCTGGCTCCTAATCACTTACCTGCCTGCCTTCCTGATTGCCCCCTACTGCCCCCCCCCCCGCCAACCTGGTTGCCCCTCACAGCCCCCCCATTGGCCTGGTCGCCCCACGCAGTCTGTTCAGTCATCCCTCACTAATCCCCTGCCAGCCTGGTTGTCCCACACAGCCTGCTTGTTCAGTCATTTTGTCATCCCTCACTAACCCCCCTACTGATGAAAGAGAATCACTGATCAGCTGCCTTCTGCATACTCCCTTACTGGGAATTGAACTTGCAACCCCCAGGGAATGTGCCCTGAATGGAAATTGAATCGTGACCTCCTGGCTCATAGGCTCAACCACTGCACCACACTGCCCCACACTGCCCCGGCCCTATGTACTCTCTTAGCATCCTATGTTTACCTCAATCATAACACTCAGCCCATTGTATTGTAACTGTTTTCTTATTGGACTTCCTAAATAGGCAATTAGGGTAGATAATGCAATACAAAGCACAGTGCCTGGCACTCTGAGTAGAAGATGCTTGAAGATGTTTTTTGAATAAACTGGAGTTCCATCCTCACTTAATGGACTTTATACTTTATTCATAATGTTCTATATTGAGAAGATCATTCGTTCCTATTCTTACCTATGTTTTCAAAGGACTTATTACATAACCATGCCAGACTACAATTTCCTCAAGGACTGGAAATATTCACTGAATAATTGATGAATTGAAATTCTATCAGTTTAGAGCGTCGGCCTGCGGACTGAAAGGTCCCAGGTTCGATTCCGGTCAAGGGCATGTACCTTGGTTGCGGGCACATCCCCAGCAGGGGGTGTGCAGGAGGCAGCTGATAGATGTTTCTCTCTTATCGATGTTTCTAACTATCCCTCTCTCTTCCTCTCTGTAAAAAATCAATAAAATATATATATTTTTAAAGAAATTCTATCAGCCGGCACCGGTTTGGCTCAGTGGATAGAGCGTCAGCCTGCGGACTGAAAGGTCCCGGGTTCGATTCTCGTCAAGGGGATGTACCTTGGTTGCGGGCACATCCTCAGTAGTGGGTGTGCAAGAGGCAGCTGATCGATGATTCTCTCTCATCGATGTTTCTAACTCTCTATCCCTCTTTCTTCCTCTCTGTGAAAAATCAATAAAATATCTTTAAAAAAATAAAAAATAAAAAAAAAAAGAAAGAAATTCTATCAGTTTATTAACAACATCCTGATCTAGAAAGGTACAAATGCATGATCTTGATGCAGTGTCACCAAAGGCCCAGAAATAGGTATGTCCCTTTCATCTCCAAGAAACATAGACTTCCAATCACAACCAATCAAGCTTACTTTTACCCAGGAGTGGCCATTCATCTGGTTATGTCAGCTGATTATCAGGCTATACTAGTGTGGCCAAGTACATAGGACCATGGTTCATAACCAGAGATAATTCTGACCCAAGAAGTTATTTGACAATACCTGCAAATATTTTTTTTTAATATATTTTTATTTATTTCAGAGAGGAATGGAGAGGGAGAGAGTGATAGAAACATCAATACAGAGAATCATTGATCGGGTTGCCTCCTGCACACTTCCTATTGGGGATCGAGCCCACAACCCCAGGCATGTGCCCTTGACCAGAATTGAACCAGGGACCTTCAGTCTGCAGACCTACACTATAACCACTGTGCCAAACTGTGTAGGGCACCTGCAAATATTTTTTATCAGCACAACTAGGGGGAAGGAGCAGTGGGTAGATGCTAAGGATACTACTAATACCCTACAATGCATAGGACAGCCCTCCACAAAAAAATAGTTACCCTAAAATGTCATGAATGCCAAGATTGAGACACCCCAATACATAGAAACAGGTACTCTCATCTCTTTTCATAGGATTGGAAATTCTTTCAAATTTTTCTTTTTAAGAGAAGGAGGGAGAGAGAGAGAGAGAGAGAGAGAGAGAGAGAGAGAGAACATCAACCAGTTGCCTCCTGCATACCCCCAATCAGGGTTAGAGCCCACAACCGGGGCGTGTGCCCTGACTGGGAATCCAACCAGCAACCTCTTGATGCCCGGGATGACACCCAACCAACTGAGCCACACCAGCTAAGGCCTTCCAAACTTTTTAGTAGTACTAAAGTTTAAACTATATATATAACTTTTGATCCAGTCTTTTACTGCTTATTATTCAAAAATAACTGCATTAACATGCAAAAATAAATGTACATATACAAAAATGTTTCCTGAAGCAATTTTTATATTAAAATGATGGCACGTCTATATAATATTATATCACAATAAAAATAATAAAAATCTAGACCCAAAAAAAGAAAAAGATATAAAGTTTAAAAAAGGAAGTTACAAAGCAGTGTGTAAAATGATATATTTTTTACAAACTGTACACACACTTGCACACACACATTTTTAGTATTCACACAGAAAAATATTCTGGAGTCATATTCTCTAAACAATCTTGGGGATGGGGTTACAGCGAGCTTTCACATTCTATTGTACCTAATTTTGTTACTTTTGACACTTTTATACTGTTGTTATTTTTATACTTGTATTATTTACCATAAAGGTAAATCTTAAAAGAAAAAGAATAATGACTCTTACCAATTACACAGCAAGTTTCTACACGATATTTATCAATCTCACAGAGGTTGTGAGCCAGATAACTCAACTCAGATTTCATGCTCTGGAAGAAAAGAAAAAGGCAGTCTGAGCATGAAAAATGAACATCTTATTTTTCTTGTAGTTAATGCAACTGGATGACAATCCAACCCAGATGAAAGCACAAATGAGCTTAATGAAGTCCAAGTAAAGGAAGCAGCTCACCCTGACATAAAGAAGGTTGGAGAATGTATCCATATTCTCAATCCTATAAGGGTCTTGTTTCCTTAGCTCATTAAAAATAGAGAGGGCTTTATCAATATCTGCAGAAGGAACATAGTTCAGAAAACAACACAATGATACTTTCAGGTTTTGAAGAATTTCATTGTCCTTATTCACTTACCTCTGATATTGTGATAGGCAACCGCAATTTGGGAAACAATGTAAGAGCTCTTAGAAAAGCCCACATCAATGAGATTCTGATACTTTTGCAGGGCCTCCTCTATCAACTGCAATTCTGTGTATATATGAGCCAGAAAAAACTCTTTCATCCAGGTGTCTGGCAAAGACAGGAACTTCAGCTGGCAGCAGGAAAGAGAGGAACACATTTAATATATTCTGACCTCTCTTCCAAAAGAACATCAAGGAACTATTTTTATTGTCTAAAGCAGCGATTTTCAGCCAGTGTGCCACAAGAGGCACAGTGCTGTGCCGAAAGAATTTTTAAAACATGCAATACCTGACTATTTAGTCAGGGGGCACTGACCCCTTTTCCCTTACACTGTCAAATAAAAAAAGTGACAAGAGTTAACACAACAGTACCCGCCTGGAATGAATGACCCAAAATTATACCTATTTTTTTTCCTGTCAGATTGACAAAAACTGTATTTTTTTAGTGTTCCACAAAATTTTAATAATTAGTTTACATGTGCCATTAGATGAAAAAGCTTGAAAATCACTTATCTAAAGATGTTTATCATGGGAAATTTTATTATAGCACCTAATAATGGACACAGGGCATTTCAAGTTTAATAGGATTTACAAGCATAGTTAGGGAGGAAAAGCCCAGTTGGGGAAGGCTTCAAAGAATAGATAGGATTTGAGATGTCTTGGAGGGTGGGTATATTTGAATAAAAAAGAGCAAAGGAAGAGAAAAAAATGAACATTCTAGGCAAGGACAACATAAATAAAAGAAAAACAGCTATGATGAATGTGGGTGAAGAGGGAAGCTTTGTGCTCGGATGCAGTGGAAAAATAAGACTGAAATGGTAGGGTGGTTCCCATAGTGCAATAGGAAATGGTATGCAACAGGAAACCACTGAATTTTTATGCAAGAGAATCATGATGACTTGGGTGTTTTAAGAATAAATTTGGAAACCGTATGCAGGAGGGCTTAGAAATGGGAGTATAAAGATGGGAAAGCTAGAAAGTATATATTATTGTACTTATAAGAAATCCAAGTTGGAGATAAACAAGATAGCAAAAGAAGCCAAAAGAAAGAGACAGATACAAGTAGAAACCATGGCCCTAACTGGTTTGGCTCAATGGATAGAGCATTGGCCAGCAGACTCAAGGGTCCCAGGTTCGATTCCAGTCAAGGGCATGTACCTTGGTTGCGGGCACATACCCAGGACGGAGTGTGCAGGAGGCAGCTGACAGATGTTTCTCTCTCCTTGATGTTTCTAACTCTCTATCCCTCTCCCTTCCTCTCTGTAAAAAAATCAATAAAATACATTTAAAAAAAAAAAAGAAGAAACCATGGCCATGTCTGTGAATAGATAAAGGTGATAAGAGAAAGGGAAGAGGCAAATATGATTCTGAGGTATTAAAACTGGGTGTCTCGCCGAAACCGGTTTGGCTCAGTGGATAGAGTGTCAGCCTGCGGACTGAAGGGTCCCAGGTTCGATTCCGGTCAAGGGCATGTACCTTGGTTGAGGGCATATCCCCAGTGGGGGGTGTGCAAGAGGCAGCTGATCGATGACTCTCTCTCATCGGTGTTTTTAACTCTCTATCTCTCTCTCTTCCTCTCTGTAAAAAAATCAATAAAATATATATTAAAAAGAAGAAAAAAAAGAATTCTTTAAAAAAATTAAATAAAAAATAAATAAATAAAACTGGGTGTCTTGCCCTGGCTGGTTTGGCTCAGTGGATAGAGCATCGGCCTGCGAAGTAAAGGGTCCCAGGTTCGATTCCAGTCAAGGACATGTACCTTGGTTGCGGGCATATCCCCAGTGGGGGTGTGCAGGAGGCAGCTGATACATGTTTCTCTCTGATATTTCTCTCTCATCAATGTTTCTAACTCTCTAGCCCTCTCCCTTCCTTTCTGTAAAAAATCAATAAAATATATATTTTAAAAAAAGAAATGGCCGAAACCGGTTTGGCTCAGTGGTAGAGCGTTGGTCTGCGGACTGAAAGGTCCCAGGTTCGATTCCGGTCAGGGGCATGTACCTTGGTTGTGGGTACATTCCCAGTAGGGGGTGTGCAAGAGGCAGCTGGTTGATGTTTCTCTCTCATCGACGTTTCTAGCTCTCTATCTCTCTCTCTTCCTCTCTGTAAAAAATCAATAAAATATATTTTAAAAAAAAGAAATGTTATCATTTCCATTAATTACTGAAGAACAGCAAATAAACTTTATAAACCATATTTTCTAATAATGCCTACTAAAATGATTGCAGTTTATAAACCAATTTCATATATATTATTTCCTTAATTAACAAATCTCTGTATCTTCTCAAAGTTCTATGAGCTCAGCAGAGACTTAAAATGTTTTAAATATGATCCCCTTTAAAAATATAAATTTTTAATTGCTTTCAGAGAGAAAGGTAAAGGGAAAGAGAGATAGAAACATCAATGATGAGAGAGAATCATCAATTGGCTGCCTACTGAATACTCCTCACTGGGGACAGAGCCACAACCCAAGCATGTGCCTTGATGGGGAATTGAACCATGACCTCCTGGTTCATTCATAGGTGTTAACCACTGAGCCACACCGGCTGGGATAAATATGATCCTTGATATCAGAGGAACCTTTCCTATAACAGCATCTTTGAAATTAAGAAACTGCAACAGTATTTAGTCTATAAAACAAGTTTCAGTAAAACTTGAATGTGAACACATGAATATGAAAGGTATCTTCTATAATAATAAAAGCGTTATATGCTAATTAGACTAGACAGCCGAAAGACCTTCTGAACGTCATTCCAGACAAAGCTGCTGTGGCAGGGACTGAGGCAGAGGTGGTTAGGGACGATCAGGCAGGCAGGCGAGCAGTTAGGAGCCAGCAGTCCTGGATTGCGAGAGGGTTGCCTGTCTGCCAGTTTAGGCTCAATCCCGCTGGGATCCCTATGGAATCAGGCCTAGGCCTAAACCAGTATCAGACATCCCCTGAGGGGTCCCAGATTGTGAGAGGGTGCAGGCCAGGCTGAGGGCCATCCCGCCCCCTCATGCCAGGCCCGAGCACGAATTTCGTGCAACAAGCCTCTAGTCTATAATAAGGGTAATATGTTAATTAGACCGGACGACCTTCGAAACAAGCTGAGGCTACGAGGGAAACCCGGGTCCCAAGTCCCAGGTGCCCGCTGGCGGCCAGCGGGAAGCCTAGGTCGAGGTGCCAGAGGGAAGCCAGCGCTGGCAGCTGGAGGAAGGCAGGCCTACTCTTGCACGAATGTTGTGCATCGGGCCTCTAGTCCTAATATAACTGGATGCAAACCAAACAGCAACTACCAAACAAGAGCTAGACATTTGTCTTTCAAATGAAGACCTGAAGACCGAAATCCCAACTGTGAAAGAGACCAGAGAAGGAGCAAAGAGCTATCTATATAATCAAACCTCTCTCCTCCCACCCCATTACTACAGAATTATATAAAACTTGAAGACACACTTTTTCAAACAGCTCATCTTTTAAAAAAAATTTTTAGTGATTTCTCAGAGGAAGGGAGAGATAGAGAAATAGAAATGATGAGAGAGAATGATTGACTGATTGCCTCCTGCATGCTCCCCACTGGGGATCAAGCCCACAACCTGGGCATGTGCCTTTGGTGAGAATCAAACCCTGGACCCTTCAATCACAGGCGACACACTAACCACTGAGAAAACCAGCTAGGGCACATAGCTCATCTTAACTTACCATCTCTTTGTCTGTAATCAAGTTACAGAGTTCTAGCCAGGCTCCCCAATGCAAAGGCAAAACGTGGGTAGCCTCCACAAACACATCAATGGCCTCTTTCACCAAGTCCAGTTTTCGAAGCACAACACCATACCTAGAAAAGAAGGAAACCAGCACAGAAGGTAATGCTCTATAATAGCTCTCTTAGACTCAGGAGAATATGTTGTACAAAGTTCCAACTTACTCTAACACTTACAGATAAAGGCCAAAACCATCAAGTTCCCGAGCTTGGTGCTTTTTGCTGAGCTCCACTCTCAGTTCTCTAAGAGCCTCATTTTTTACTTGTCCTTTTTCCAGAGGGCCTAGAAAAGAAATAAAGTCTCTAAGAGAAGACTGCTGGTCTTCATTTTATAGACCTGACATTTCTTTTGGCATCCAACAGCTACACCTCAAACTTCCAGCAAGCACTCACAAGTGGTCAATATCTTATACAATTTTTTCCCCCGCCAAAAAAATAACAACTGATAACTGGTCTGCAGTCATATTTTGCTGAGCCCACACAGGTTTTTAAAGTTTTGAATTAGTATCAACATTTAAAAATGAGAAGCCTCAACTAAAAATCTGAATTTCTAGCTTGAGGTTGCAGGCAATGGAGTAGAGTCAGAGAAGAAAGCCTTGACAACAGCAGGCCACAAGGCAACCCTCAGCTGGAGCTGGGAGACAATCAGCCAGTTGTGCTATCCAATTTCCAATAGCCCTCCTCTGGCCACTTCACACATTTGTACTCCCTGCCTGGCTTCTACAGGCATGTGTGTGTGCTTTCATCTAAAAGGTAAAAAAAGAAATTCATACCTAGGCTATCAACTGTTTCATCATCCTTCTTCTTTTCTCCAGACTGTAAGAGAAAATCCACACATGGGTCTTTTTACCAGTGAATTTTGAACCTGTTGTAACACTAACAGCCTGATTCTACCTAAAGGGCCCCAAACCATCCAAAATGGCAGCTACTATTGGTCACTAATTTTAAGTAACTATTCACGGGCTCCCATTGGTCAAAACTGGAATAATTTGAGCACCAAATAATTAGTACCGAAATGAAGTCCATACTAGGTAAATAGATAAATGGACAGGGAAGGAAAGACTCTTGCTTAGAACAGAATGACAAATGAGCAGCAGTAAATGTGGAGAGTGCTAGAGGGGAAAATCATCATTTTGCAACATCATAGTAAAATATACTTCAGGCAAGAATTAACAATGAATTTCTTGACTAATGGATATTTAAGTTGTTGACATTTGGGGGTAAAAAAATTTCCATGAACAGAGGAATTAACATTGGGCAAGTTACTTAAAGTAGAATTGCTTGGTCATAGTATTTCAAATTAATATAATCTACCCAAACGGACCTCAAATGGGGGGGGGAGGGGAATCTACTGCCTCGCACCTTTGTCAATATTATCAGTTTTTTAAAATATTTTATTTCATAGCATTTTTTTAACATTATGACTTCTTTATTATTGTCAGATATTTATAAAGTACATTCACCAAATAGGCTATTGCTATGCTATTTAAAAGATTTAACTTTTTCCACTTGGTTCAAAGGAGAAATAGCCCTCACCAGGTATCTAGAATACATGTACAGGAAATAGGCTTTCTTGCTATTGCAGCCATGCAGGAAATGTGCTGCCCGGTCATACTCTTTAACATCAAAGTAGGCTTTGGCCAGGGTGTAAGCATCCATATCCTGGGCATCTTCCTAGAAGAGACAAATTTTTGTAAATGATTGGGAATAAGACAAAAAAGTTCAAATCCAATTTCCAGATGTAAGAAAAAATAATTTTTCTCTCCTTTTCCTCCTCCCAAAACCATCCTATATAATAAAAGGCTAATATGCAAATCAACTGAACAGTGAAACAACCAGTCGCTATGACTCGCACTGACCACCAGGGGCAGACTCTCAACGCCGGAGCTGCTCCCTGGTGGTTATGTGCTCCCATGGTGGAGCACTGCTCATCCAGAAGCCCTGAGCCGGGCTCACGGCTGGAGAGTGCAGCAGCGGTGCAGGGAGCCTCTCCTGCCTCTGAAGCAGCAATAAGGATGTCCAACTGCCAGACAGCAAGAGGGTACAGGCCAGGCTGAGGGGACCCCCGAGTGCACAAGTTTCTGACACTGGACCTCTAGTATATATAATGAAGTAAAGTCAGATAACTTTCTTTTTCTTCAAAATAAAAAGTTATGGGAGCCCATCATAGGTTGATGCTTGGTGGTTAAGCACCAACCTATGAACCAGGAGATCCCAGTTCATTTCCCAGTCAGGGCACACGACCAGGTTGAGGGCTTAATTCTGTAATTCCGGAAGGGAATGGGGGGAGGAGCAGGAGGCAGCCTATCAATGTTTCTCTCATATCATTGATGTTTCTATCTCGCTCGCTCTCTCTCCTTTCCTCTCTGATATTAATAAAAGTACATATTTTTTAAAGTTAGAGGAAAAAATAAAAATTTATAAAATATTAAACCAACACACTCAGAAACATTTATTGTTTCTGTAAATGTAGAAGTTGTATAGGCTTTAGTATTAGAGACCTATATTCAAACTCTAACTCTGATTTTCTGGCTTCATGACATCAGTAGGAAAGTTACTTAGCTTCTCTGAGTATTCACTTCTTCATCAGTAAATGGAACCAATAATTTAGATTTGCCATGAAGGTGAGAGAGAAAGTTATAGAAAATGTTTGGCATTGCCGAAACCGGTTTGGCTCAGTGGATAGAGCATCGATCTGTGGACTCAAGGGTGCCAGGTTCAATTCCGGTCAAGGGCATGTACATTGGTTGCGGGCATATCCCCTAAAGGGGATGTGCAGGAGGCAGCTGTTCAATGTTTCTCTCTCATCGATGTTTCTAGCTCTCTATCCATCTCCCTTCCTCTCTGTAAAGAATTAATAAAATATATTAAAAAAAAAAAAAAAGGAAAAGAAAATGTTTGGCATTAATGTTTGGCATTCCCTTCCTTCCCCAGGCTTTTAAATTTCTACATAAATGCAATATGCTACAATTACTTATAGTTTTTGTACTTCAAGAACATTTTGACATGTTAGTATTGCAAAAAAAAACAAAACAAAAAAAACAAAAAAAAAACACTACAATACAGCTATAATTCTCTGGGGAAAAAATGAAATAATGCATATTTAAGTTAAACGAATAATCCACAACCCAAATTCTAGGGATAAGCTGATTAAAACTTCAATAATTTCATTCTCCTCTTGCTTCTTGCCCCAAATATTACCAGCACAAAACAGGAACCAAAACATATTCAGTGTTTTCTTCACTGGATGAACCTGTCTTAAATGTGGCTCTTCAGCTTAGGATTCTGCTGGCTCTTTTCATATCCACTTACAATTTATTTCTCCCCCTGCCCCTTCTCAACCTGCATTACACCTTTTTAAAAATATGTTTTTATTTATTTTAGAGAGAAAGGTAGAAAGAGAGATGGAAGGAGGGAGAAGAAGAGGGAGAGGGAAAAGGAGAGATCAGCTGACTAAGTTAGGTATGCAATTTTACCTATATGTTCTCAAAAATTCTAGTTTAGCACTTCTTAGTTGGGATTCAGGAATCTGTGTTTTAACAACTCCACCAGGTGATTCTCATCATGAGAGAAGGTTGGGAAACACTGCTATAGATGACATAAAACATATTCATATCTCATTTAATTCCCTCAACTATCCCATAAAGTAAATACTATTTTACCCTCACTCCACAGATGAGGACACTATAGTTCAGGAGGTTAAACTGCCGAAAGTCACCAATGTGGCTGAGATTGGAGCCCAGAGCTGTGTAAATCCAAAACCAGTTTCTCACTGTTGTAAAAACCTTCGATTCTGGCTCATTGTCTAAGCTGGGCTACAAAAGCGAAAAGGCTGAAATCTTAAGCATGGATTTTTTATTTTTTCCCCCCTTATTCTCTCCAGCTTAAGTAAACGCACCACCATTTAAAACGCCCAGCTCTTTGCCCTAGCCAGCTTGGCTCAGTGGATAGAGCATCAGCCTGTGGACTGAAGGGTCCCAGGTTCAATTCTGGCCAAGGGCACATGCCTGGGTTTTGGGCTCGATCCCCAGGGGGGGCGTGCAGGAGGCGGCCCATCAATGATTCTCTCTCATTATTGATGTTCCTATCTCTCTCTCCTTCTCCCTTCCTCTCTGAAATCAATCAATAAATATATTTTTGTTTAAAAAAAAAAAAAAAGGAATAAAACGCCCAGCTCTTTAAATGATTGAATTCCTTTTTGCAAACATTCCTGCGAAGTAAGCAGTCTGCTCCCTCCATTGACAAGTCCTTCCCTCTGGTTGCAGACGGGGAGCAGTCCTTACCTCTGTCATAGGCGGAGGCGGCTGCAGCTCGACTAGAGGCAAAGCCGGGAGGGAGAAGGCCAACTCCGCGGACCTGGAACACCCGCAAACTGAGTCAGCTCCGCAAGCCCCCCAAGGCCGAGGACCCCAAGCCCGGTCCCCGTCCCACCCCGACATCTCACCATTTACTACTGTGCAGTAGGCCCCGCTCTCGGGTAAGGCCAGCGATAAGTAGCAGCTGCTTTTTAATTTTCCGCAAATTTGAGAAATCGCCACTAGCTGACAAGATGGGTACCCCCGGAGTGGTCAGGGCCACAGGAACTACAGAGGGGCTCGCGGCCATCTTTCTGCCTCAGCCGCCCCAGCCAATCAGCAGCGATGATGCTAGCTGTGCGCCGGCACCAAACAAGGTTGCCTGTTATTGGTGCGCTCTTGCTCCGGGACAACCAATCATAGATCTCACTTCTTACAACGTCACCAAGAGGCCGGGAAAGAGGAGACCATTACATCCCCGATTGGCCAAGAGCTACCGGGGCGGGAAAATTAGAAGCTGGAAAGCAGGGTGGGGAAAGCCATGATCTCTGGGCGTGGCTGAGAGGAATAAGTGGCCGGGAAAAGTGGACTGGAAAACGGGAGGTGGGAATAGGAGCAAGAAAGTGGGCAGAAGAGGGAATGCCCTGCACCTTTGGGATGATGTCATTGGACTAAAGATAAAAAGAGTGTCTTTTGTGAGCGGATCCTGTTGCCACTGATTAACCAAAGTGATGCATGTGTCTAACGAGTCCTTTCAGAACAACTTACATCTTTGCAACCACCGCCATGGTGAATAAAATCCCTTGCCGAACTCCGGGGTGACATGCTGCTGGTTGTTTAGACTCTATGCCCCAAGTCCGACCTTTTTTGCATTAGTCGAGCTGCAGCTGCCTCCGTCTGTAACAGAGGCAAGGACTACTTACTCCCCATTAACCCAAAACGTAGTGACCTGTCACTAGAGAGGAGCAGACTGCTTACTTCGCGGGAATGTTTGTAAAAGGAATTCAAGCATTTAATGAGCTGGGCTGTTTTAAGCGATTTTAAGTGTGGTTGTGTTGTGATCCCTGCACTGGCCAACAGATGGAGCCATTCCCTCCCTCCCCACACTTCCAACCGCTTAAGCAGAAAAGCCGTTGGCTTAAAAGCCATGTGATCCACAGATGTGAGGACTGTGACCATCACAACACTGGAGGCCAAAGAAGGGCGAAGACTGACTGACAGGAAGAATTTATTACAAATAAACCCAGTGAGGACTTAAAGAAGAGCCCGTTTCCCAGTAGGGTTTTGGCATTCTTAACATTTTGAACTGGTTCTTTGTTGGGGAAGGGGGGGAGGGCTGTAAGATGTTTAGTATCCCTGGACTCTACCATTAGATATTAGTAGCATGCTCCTCCCCTAAACTGTGACAACCGAAAATGTCTCAGACATTGCCAAATGTCTGGGGAAGGAGGGGCAAAATCATCCCTATTTGAGAACCACTAGTTGGGGCCAGTAATGGCGTTGGGGCAGTGGTCTATATAGACTGGGGGATGAACTCTGAGGGCCACCTGCCCTGAAAGCTCAATTCCCAATGCTTGGTAGTTGTGGGAAGAGCCTTAAAACAAGGAAACTAGCCGGCCTCACCTGATGAGTAGGAAAAGCTAAGATGGTCACAAAGAAAAGGGGAGAGAGCAAAAGTGAATTTGAAACACACATTCTTTTTTTTAAAATATATTTTATTGATTTTTTTTTTACAGAGGTGAAGGGAGAGGGATAGAGAGCTAGAAGCATCGATGAGAGAGATACATCGACCAGCTGCCTCCTGCACACACCCCACTGGGGATGTGCCCACAACCAATGTACATGCCCTTGACCAGAATCAAACCTGGGACTTTTCAGTCCACAGACCGACGCTCTATCCATTGAGCCAAACCGGTTTCAGCTGAAACATACATTCTTAAGATTGTTCTATGAGGTGGGGGTTATATATATATATAAATATAGAGGCCTGGTGCATAAAATTCAAGCATGGGTAGGGTCCCTAGGCCTGGCCAATCTGTGGGGTGACCGGCAGGGCGATGGGGGTTGTCCCCCCATATCTCCCTGGCACCCACCTTGGCTGGCCTGGGGCCTGTGAGCTGGGAGAAGCTCCTGTGTTGAGGATCTGCTCCCTGGTGGTCAGTGCACATCATAGCAACTGGTCATTCCACCAGTCATTCCATCAATCAGTTGATTTGCATATTAGACTTTTATTATACAGGACTAGTAAAAGCCCAGCTACCCTTAAGGCAGAACGACCAGTCACTATGACACGCACTGACCACCAGGGGGCAGATGCTCAACATAGGAGCTGGTGGTCAGTGTGCTCCCACAGTGTGAGAGCACTGCTCAGCTCAGCTGGAAGCCCAGTTCACAGCTGGCAAGCACCGCAGTGGTGGCAGGTGGCAGTGGTGGGAGCCTCTCCCGCCTCCGCAGCAGTGTGAAGGAGCAGCCAGCCAAGCAAGGAGCAAGCAGCAGGCGGTAAGGATCGAGGGGTCCCAGATTGCGAGAGGGATGTCTGACTGCCAGTGTAGGCCCATGTGCTAGGATATGGGCGGAATTAAAAAGTTGAAAATACAGATGGACATTAACCTGCCTCCCCGCAGCTTAGGAAAGGTTGAGTCATAGTCTTTTGGGGATGAAGAATATGAAGATGACAGGCAGCCTGAGCACTGGGGGGGAAATGTATTTTTAATAGCTGCGATGACCATTTAAGCTATTATGGCCCCATCTTTACTGATCTAAGCTCATACTTAAGTGGAAATTTACTTGAAAAGCCCTTTCTTTGCATAATGGAAAGGCAGGCTTGTCCACTCCCATCTCCCCAAGGTAATAGCCCCAGGATGTAATGGGAGACCTCCCTACCAGTTCTGCTCATCAGGGGCTTGCAGCCTGGGTACTCCCCCTTCCCAGTGTCCTTCATCCCTATTACTCAGAAAGTCCCCCTAAGGATGCCTCACCTCCGAGGTCATCGTTGAGAACTGTTAGGAAGAAGGAGCATTGATCAGGCTGACATCATTGTGTGGCTCAGCCTCTTTATCTCAGGAAGATGTTCCAGAAGGACTTCCACTGCAGGGGCAACAGGCTGAGCCTCATTGCGTCAGGCTTCCCATTGGGTGGGCAAAAATGGTGACTTCCCCCAGGACGGCCACAGGACCCCACACCAGGCTACCCATGGTTCCAAGCAGGGTGTGGCTCCATCCTTACCCAACAACTGCTTTCCTGCACTGCTCCGGGCCCTACCAAAGGGGGGCAGGGGAGGAGGTAATATTTTTTAACTACTAAAGTGAACATTTACTTAGAATAATAAAAGAAGTCATGACAAATTACACAGTTAAGGAAACTGACAAATAGGACAAGCATTACAAAGTAGGGGAGGGGGACACCATGTATTTCTATTAATTAACTGCCTGACATATCTAAATAATACACTTTCCCCCTATGTTTTACGCTACAAGCTGGTTTTTGGTTTTTTTTACAGAGAGGAAGAGAGAGGGATAGAGAGTTAGAAACATCAATGAGAGAGAATCATCGATCAGCTGCCTCTTGCACACCCTCACTGGGGATGTGCCCGCAACCAAGGTACATGCCCTTGACCAGAATCGAACCTGGGACCCTTCAGTCCGCAGGCCGATGCTCTATCCACTGAGCCAAACCAGTTTCGGCTGCTTCTTTTTTAATTGAATATTTTCACTTTACTAACCTTGACGCACAAGAGCCTCCTTTTGTTTTGTATTGTTTGTTTTATAATTGATTTTAGAGAAAGGAAGGGAGACAGACAGACAGAGAGACAGAGACAGGAGAAACATCCATTGGCTGCCTCTTACTCAAGCCCCGATGCGGAATCAAACCCGCCACCCTTTGGCATGTGAGACAACGCTCCAACAAACAGCCACATCGGCCTTTTGCTTTTCTCGTACTTGAATTTTGTTTGAGGTACAAGATGCATACAATAAAATTGGAAAAGCACACTGATCTTAAGTGTACACTTCAATGATTTTGTTATATATGCACATACTCATATAACAACCACCCAGATCAAGACATACATATGTTTTATCTGCAGTTGGGAACACATGAATGTGAACAGGTGACCTAATTTTTTTATAGGTTATTTTTTAACATTTATTTATTTTTATTTTTTTTAAGAAAAAATTTTTTTAAATATATTTTATTGATTTTTTACAGAGAGGAAGGGAGAGAGATAGAGAGCTAGAAACATTGATGAGAGAGAAACATCGACCAGTTGCCTCTTGCACACCCCCTACCGGGGATGTGCCCACAACCAAGGTACATGCCCTTGTCCGGAATTGAACCCAGGACCTTTCAGTTCGCAGACTTACACTCTACCACTGAGCCAAACCGGTTTTGGCTAACATTTATTTTTGAAAGTATTACAGATGTCCTCCATTTCCCCCCCACTTTGCCCTACCCCAGGCCTTCCCCAAACCATTGTCTTTGTCCATTGGTTAATCACTTCCGATCCCACTCCCCCACTTTCCCCACTGAGATCTGTCATTCTGTTCCATGCATCCTACCCAAACATTTTTTTAAACAAACATAAGGTGACCTAATTTTTTATTTTATGGTGGATTGGTGCCCCTAAGTCCTGTGTTCTACAAGGGTGAACTATAGAACATTTCTGACAGGTGTTTACTCTTCACCCAGTTTTATCACTAATAATACCATTTTTTTAACATTAATTTGGGTCCAGGTATTAGGCTAAGTGTTTTATGTTCATGCTGTCATTTGATCCTTGCAACCAATTACTATTATCAACTCCATCTTACAAGGAAAGAAACTGAAGCTTTGAGAATTTCAATGCCTTGCTAATGGTCACCCAAAGAAGCAGGTACAGCATGGCCCTGGAACCAAGGTCTGCCAGACTTCAAGGCCCACGTGCCTACCCACTGCCACAGCAGGGGGCTCCTACTGGCACCACTTCAAAGTAACAGAGTGTTTCCCCATTTTTGTTTTATTTTGCTTATGTTCTCCCCCTTTAAAACTGGGATGAAATGATCTCAATCTTCCATATAGCCCCTCCTGCAGCCCAGGGCCTGATTCCTGCCCCCTGAGGAAGACATCAGAGGACCCCACACCAGCCCACGTTTCTGGAAGCCACTGTGGCCCTCTGGTGGGCTCGTGGTTGGAGAAAACAGCAGAGTTCACACTCCTGCCCAGGAGTCATAAGAGTGGAAAGTTTAGACCTGCTCAAGCCTGAGAGTGTTCTTTATTTGGATTCAGAGTATAAAAGTCTTCATTTTGGAGTCAGTCTTTGGTTCAAATCCTGCTTCAACCACTTCCTAGCCAAGTGACCATGAGCAACTTATCTCTTAGAATGAGAGTTCCCTCAACTGGAATAGGAGGATATTAAGAAAAGCTTGCTCACCGAAACCGGTTTGGCTCAGTGGATAGAGCTTGGGTCTGCGAACTCAACGGTCCCATGTTTGATTCCGGTCAAGGGCATGTACTTTGGTTGCAAGCACATCCCCAGTAGGGGGTGTGCAAGAGGCAGCTGATCAATGATTCTCTCTCATCAATGTTTCTCTCTATCCCTCTCTCTTCCTCTCTGTAAAAAATCAACAAAATATATATTTTAAAAAGAAAGAAAGAAAGGAAGGAAGGAAGGAAGGAAGAAACAAACAAACAGAAAAGCTTGCTCATAGGGTGTGTTTTTTAAAAAATGTTTTTATTTCTTTTTTTTAATATATTTTATTGATTTTTTCACAGAGAGGAAGGGAGAGGGATAGAAAGCTAGAAACATCAGTGAGAGTTACATCGACCAGCTGCCTCCTGCACATCCCTCACCAGGGATGTGCCCACAACCAAAGTACTTGCCCTTGACTGGAATCAAACATGGGACCCTTGAGTTCGCAGAGCCACGCTCTATCCACTGAGCCAAACTGGTTTCGGCTGTTTTTATTTCTTTTAGAGAGAGAGACATTGATCAGTTGCCAACCGAAAACCTGGGTATGTGCCCTGACGGGGAATCCAACCGGCAACCTTTCTGTGCATGGAAGGACACTCAACTAAGCCACACCAGGTAGTTGAGTTGTTTTTAGGATGAGATGAGATCATGCTATGTACATGGTAAGTACACAAAGATGTTTGCTCTTCCAACAGGCACAGGGGCCAGTGTCCTTGTACACTTGCCAGATGACCACTGGGTTCAGGTGAGGAAAGAATCAACCACAATCAATTTGGGGTTGGTGGCAAATAAAAATGAGGGAGAGGAAGGAAGTCAGGAAGATGAAAGATCGGGGCAGAGAGACTGAAGTGTAAGCCAGGAGTCCATAGCTGGCACCTCAGTCTCCAGATTGAGTCTCTGCTGGGGCATCATGTCTGGTGAGGATTTAAGCATCTCAGACAGCGCACAGCTTGCATCTGCCTACTTGGAGGCACCACTCGTTATTGGAGGCTACTAAAACCCTCTTTCTCCTTACCCCCCTACTCTGCCCTCCAAGCGGAGGCTGGTCCCAAGCTGACCCATCTGGTAAACATGTCTCCTCGTTACCGACCTCATACTGAGGTGGCATGGCTCAGTCCATGCCAGGGGACACACAGAGACATGTATCCCATCCACTGCCCCAACCCTACCCGCCCCCGCCCTCCCAACCACCACCCCCCAGGCTTCAGCAAGAGAAACTACATCTTCTCTCCTACCTCTCTAACTTGAGGCTAAATTCACTCCTTTCCAAACTGACCCAAGAAAAATCATTAGGCTCATTTATTGAGCCACTCTGGGAGAGAGGGTGGAGATGTGCAGTGAGTACATGTGAACTGCTATGCCTAGTTTTCTCAACAACCCTGAGAGAGAAGTGTTATTTCCTCCTTTTCATATGTGTGGAAACCGAGGCTCTGAGAAGTTGACAGCCATAACACAACACCAGTGTGTAGCCAAGGCAGAATCCAAACCCAGGTTTACATCTAAAAACCTTAGTTGTTTTAACTAGTACCTTTCCATTTAAATTAGCCTTTTTTTAAAAAATACATTTTTTATTGATTTTTTACAGAGAAACATCAATCAGCTGCCTCCTGCACACCCCCCACCGGGGATGTGCCGGCAACCAAGGTACATGCCCTTGACCAGAATCGAACCTGGGACCCTTCAGTCCGCAGGCCAACACCCTATCCACTGAGCCAAACCGGTTTTGGCTAAATTAGCCTTTTTTATAGTAAATGCTAATGTTCCAAACTCACAAAGAAACCAAGGCTCACAGAAATTTAGCGATTTACCTGCAATCATGCAATTATTCCTTTCCTCATTAAGTCTGCTATTTCCCACACCCCTGTGGACTGCTCTCCTAGGGACTGTCATTTGTTGCTTCAGGTTGGAGCTGATTGGCTAAGAGTCCAGCCTCCCTGTTTGCTCTCATGGTGCCTAGTGCGTGCCTGGCTCTTGGACTCCAAGCATAGTCAGTGCTTGCTAACTGAAACGAATTCCAAAAGGCTGCCAGAGTCTCTCTGAAGCCCCTGCCTCAGAGGGTCCCTCGGGCCCAGGGGAGTGTGATGACCTCAGATTGGGCCAAAGGCAATAACCGGGAGCTTCAGGCATCCAGCCCCAGGCAGCAGTCAGAGGACCCAGAGTAAGTCGGATTTAATCCCATAATGGAATGTGACCCAGATAAGGCTTTTATCAATCCTTCCTGGGCTGTGAGCCTGGGGGAGGGAGGAGGCTTCCCAGAGTCATAGAGGGATGCTTTGCACTGTCCTGGGGCTGCCCAAATGTCTCCAAAGGCTTGGCCCCTCTGGGCAGTGGTCGGCAAACTCATTAGTCAACAGAGCCAAATGCCAACAGTACAACTATTGAAATTTCTTTTGAGAGCCAAATTTTTTAAACTTAAACTTCTTCTAATGCCACTTCTTCAAAACAGACTCGCCCAGGCCGTGGTATTTTGTGGAAGAGCCACACTCAAGGGGCCAAAGAGCCGCATGTGGCTCCCCAGCCGCAGTTTGCCGACCACTGGCCTAGGGCAAGCATGTCAAACTAGAGGCGGAGGGGCAGTATGCAGCATGTGGCCTGCGGGCTGCAAATTTAGCGTGCTTGGCCTAGGGAAAAGTGGAGATATCAAGGGACACTCTGAGGTACTTGACTCAAATTTTCATGACCAAGCAAACAAGGGGGAAATCCATATGCTCAGGCACAGAGCATATTAAAATTCTTAATAACACTTAAAATTATATCAAGAATAATAACTAGTATTTACTAGGCACTGTACTAAGCATCTAAATGCATTCTCATTAAGCCCTCACAAAATGTGCAGCAGGTACCATTATGATCCTTATTACAGAACTGGAAATCAGACTCAGGCAAATAGGAAGTTGCCTGCCCAAGGTCTCACAGTTGCTAAAAGGGAAGAGCTGGAATTTACACCTCAATCATCCTGATTCAATGCTCTCTGGCCTCTCCAGGGCAATGATTGCCCATCCACACTCACTCCTCCTCACACACTTCTCACCACCACCCCCTCCTCACCCCCGGAATCTTTGTTTGCCAACACCCCATTTGCTTCCCTTCTTCCTGGAATAATTCCAGGAAGCTTTATGTAACCACAAACTGCAGCCTCCCCCATTACTCGGAAAGGAAAGAAATAAAGGATAAAGCAAGGTGAGCTGACCAATCAGGAGCAAAGGGGCTATACAACCCCACCTCCCAAGCCCTGGGGGCAAGCCACACCAAAGGCAAAGTGAAGTCTGGCCTACTGCCAACCACTTTCCCTCCCCCGCCCCCCTCCCCCAGCACCAACCTTCCCACCCTCACTTCTCATTTTTTCTAGATCAACTTTACTTTCCATGCCCCTACCCCATTAGTCTTGTTCATCCAAGAAACTCAGTACCCACAGTTAGCAATAGACTACGGATTTACCTCCCTCGCCAGAGAGGAACACATACAATGCAATATTAATAGTCATACCAGCTAACACTGAACATTACTATATGCCAGACACTTTTCTTTCATTCTGAACTGGAAACTGAAAGCAGAACAAGCAGTAGCTTTTATGTCACTTACAATGAGACTAAGTCAGACAAGGGGAGGGATTCAGAATAAGCAGCCCCAAGATTGCGTGCCTCCATGGTGTGCCGGTTATTTTGAGCTAAAGGTAATCAAGACTCCACTGGCTCAAGAGAAACTTTCCCTGCTTAACGGTCTGGAAGAATTTAAATTAGGAGCTTGGCCTGCGATAAGAGTTAAAATCAGAAATAATTCTTTACCTATCTAGATGACAGGGCAAACTACTAGTTACTGCACACATGTCCTCCCTGCACCCTGCACTTACCTTGTGAAGCCCCTCATCCCTGCCTCAGAGAGGAAGGGGGGAAGAGAGAGAAAGAAACATCAATGTGAGAGAAAAACATCACCGTCAACTGCCCCCTGTACATGCCCCAGGGATTAAACCCAAAACCCAGGTAGGTGCACTGACCAGGAATTGAACCCATGACCTTCTGTTGCAAAGAACGATGTTCCAACCAACCAAACCACACTGGCCATGGCAGAAGGTCTTATATACCCATGCTCCTTTCTGTCTCTGAACCTCTCCCCTATGTGGGGTCTCTGACTCTCTCAGGTATAAATGGTTCCCATATATATGTGTGTATTAAATTTGGCTATTTTCTCTTGTTAATCTGTCTCATTTTTTTATTATTAAAGCAGCAAGAAGAACCTTAAGGATAGAGGAAAGTTTCTCCTCTCCCCCCACCCCCGCCCTGTCCCCACATACACACACACAATACATAATATTCCACAAGCTTTTCTATGTACTAGACCCAGTACTCAGGAGACAGAAGAGCATGGGGCCAAAGAATGTAGACACTAGACTCAGGCCAACTCACATCTGGGGTCAGCTCCATTACTGACAAGCTAGTTCTGAGTCTCAGGTTCTTCAACTATAAAATGTATATAATTATATATATATATCTTGTGCCAGGACAGCACAGTCAAGGGTTCGGTGAATCTGAGGGGGTGGGGGTGGGGGGTGCGGAGAAGGATTAAAAAAAAGACAGACAAAGATAATAAGCTGGGGCTTGGTGGATCTCCTATGCCTGGCTGAGGCCACAGAGAGAGGTCCAGCCAGCAAGGTGAGGCTTTATTTTATAGTTAGAGAAAAGCAGGGTAGTAGTCAACATAGTTACAATGTTCTTATGAGTTTCACTTGTTTTGTCCGCACTTGCTGCACCTCCCATAGCACATTAGCTACCTACCCTGTTTCCCCAAAAATAAGGCAGTGTCTTATATTAATTTTTGCTCCCAAAGATGCGCTAGGTCTTATTTTCAGGGGATGTCTTATTTTTCCATGAAAAAGAATATGGTACACATTTATTGTTAAATGAAAATAAAGGAAATTTATTACCTGTATACGGTACGATAGTACGGTAGTTGTCAACACAAACCAGACACACTGCGAATCCTACGGTATCAAGAATTTACTCATTTATTCAATGACAATCATGTCATCACCTTCTGGAACATCATCATAACAATACGATTCCTGAATTTCCTGGTGAATTTCTTGTGCCTCCATTTCTTTCAGAATCAGTGGACCAAATCTCTCATGTTTAGCCTAGGGGGGGCCTTATTTTTGGGGGGATGCCTTATATTTCACTCAGAAGGAAACCTGTAAGTAGGTCTTATTTTCAGAGGATGTCTTATTTTCGGGGAAACACGGTAGGGAAGATCTAGGGAATGTCACAATGTCAAGCTTAATTATGCTAGAGGGCTGTGCCCTCTAAGCTGGGACTTGTTTGTGGCTTTGCCGCTCCCTACAAAATCTTTATTTATTTCAGAGAGGAAGGGAGAGGGAGAGATAGAAACATCAATGAATTTTTTTTTTTTTTGGCAATACTAGTTCTGGTGTTTGCATGATTCACCACAATTTCTTGGTCCTATTCCCAGTAGACTGAGTATAGGAATCTGATTTGTCCAACTTATATTGAATGTTCACTTCTGGTCCCCATGTGGCCAAGGGGACAGGATCACATGGTACACAGTTGGTTATCCAGGTCTAGCTTTTGCGTAGGGACTATGAGTAGGAACAATTCCTGAAGAACTGGGGTATGGGATGACAAAGCAAAGCATGTATATTCATTAGTTTTGCCCTGGCCAGGGTGATCAGTTGGTTAGAGTGCCGTCCTGATATATCGAGGTTCAATCCCCCGTCAGGGCATATACCAGAATCAACTAATGAATACATAAATAAGTGGAACAACAATTTGATGTTTCTCTCTCTCCTTTCCTCTCATTCTTTCTCTCTCTAAAATCAATCAAGCAGCCCTAGCCAGTTCACTCAGTGGATAGAGCGCCGGCCTGCAGACTGAAAGGTTTCAGGTTTGATTCCAGTCAAGGGCATATACCTTGGTTGTAGGCTCCGGCCCTGGTCAGGGCATGTGTCTCTCTCACATCAGTGTTTCTCTCAGTCTCTCCCCCTCCCTTCCACTGTCTCTTAAAAAATCAATGGGAGCCGAAACCAGTTTGGCTCAGTGGATAGAGCGTTGGCCTGCAGACTGAAAGGTCTCTGGTTCGATTCCAATCAAGGGCATGTACCTTGGTTGCGGGCACATCCCCTCTAGGGAGTGTGCAAAAGGCAGCTGATTGATGATTCTCTCTCATCGATGTTTCTAACTCTCTATCCCTCTCTCTTCCTCTCTGTAAAAAAACAATAAAATATATTTTTTTTAAATCAATGGGAAAAATATATATATTTGGGTGAGGATTAAAAAAATAATAATAAATTAAAATCAATCAAGCAATAAAAAGAATAAAAACAGTTCTGGAGACTATAATGACCTAATTGGCCAAACTGCCTATTTTGTTCTAAAACCTTAGCTGATAGATACATTTGTGAACAGGTTTAATAATGGCTGCCATTTCTTAAGCTCTCACCCTCGTATTTAATTTAATCTTCACAAAACCCTTCCTGATAGGCATTTCTGCCTCACAGATGAAGAACCTGGGGCTCAGGAAGGTTACATGAGAAGCAGGCAAATCACAATGAGCTAGGATTGAAGCGTGTGTCTAGTTCAGTGATCGCCAACCTTTCAGACCTCATGGACCACCAGTGGTCCACGCATCCCTGGTTGGCGACTGCTGGTCTAGTTGACTTCAAGTCCTGTGCTCTTAACTTCTAGGCGTAGGAGGCTTATGCTATTGTGGTGAAAAGCAGGTTTCAGCTGCTGCTCTCTAGCTTAAAATCATAATATCAAATATATTTATAAGGTCTACAAACTTCCTCAAATTGCCTTTACTTCAATGACTCATATGAGCCCCCAGCCACTTGTGCAGTAGTCAGGATAGGATCAAATGAAGTGTCTTGTCCAAAGGTGGGACTCCTAGGCCCAGGCTCTAAGCCAGCCATCGCCAATCTTTCAGACCTCATGGGCCACCAGTGGTCCGAGGACCACCAGTTGGCAACCGCTACCCTAAGCTGTAGAGCCTGAAGACCTGATCTGCAATCTGCAAATTATTCAGTCATCAGGGGGAGTTTCTGGTCTCCAGGTTCTCCGGAATCATAGGAGATTATATACATTAAAGTTCCTCTCCCCAAGCCCCACTCCCACCCTACAGCACCCCGCCCCCCACCGTAAACTTTGGCCTCTACATGATAATAAATGGTTCCAGCCCCAACCCCCTTTCCCATCAAGTTCAGAAAGAAAAACACAAAAGGATTTCTGGTTCAGGGAGAAAACTACCTCCTTTACACTTGGCTTCTTTTCCATTAAGATTGAAGGTTGCAAATCAGTCAGGAGAAAACTGCCCTTGGGACTGTTGAGCAGACATCTTCGCTCAAATCAGACCTCGTGTGCGTGTGTCAAAAGAACCTCACACTCTCATTCATTGCCAGCCAAGTCTCTGGGGCAGTGCAATTGATTTAGGAGCATTCGCTGCACACATCTTCTATATATTATAACTGCCAGGCAAGCCATCTGATTATTACTCCCTGGCTCACTGGTTCAATGGACAAGGTGAATCTACAAGGAGATAAGGAGAATGCTACGGAATGACAGACAGAGCTGCTGTCCCCCACATTCCAGGATTAAAGAGCTGAGAACGCTGAGGGTACTAAAAACTCTCCAGATTTTATTTTTTTAAATTATTTTTAAAAATATATTTTATTGATTTTTTACAGAGGGGAGGAGAGAGGGATAGAGAGCCAGAAACGTTGATGAGAGAGAAACATCGACCAGCTGCCTTCTGCACACCCCCCACTGGGGATGTGCCCGCAACCAATGTACATGCCCTTGACCAGAATCGAACCCGGGACCCTTCAGTCCGCAGACCGACGCTCCACCACTGAGCCAAACCGGTTTCGGCAAATTCTCCAGATTTTAAAGGAGTCAGGGTAGGAGCTATCATTGAACATCTACCACATGCCAGGTATTTGGCATACATTAGTTCATTTAATCTTTACAACTCTAGTAGGTTGATGCTATTAATACCTTTACTTACAGAGATAAACTATTTTTTAAAATATATATTTTATTGATTTTTTTTTTTTTTTTTTACAGAGAGGAAGGGAGAAGGATAGAGAGTTAGAAACATCAATAAGAGAGAAACATAGATCAGCTGCCTCCTGCACACCCCCTACTGGGTACATGCCCTTGACCAGAATCGAACCTGGGATCCTTCGGTCTGCAGGCCAACGCTCTACCCACTGAGCCAAACCGGTTAGGGCAGATATACTATTTTAACTATGGAAAGTAGGATTCCTTAAACACAATAATAAACTATGAGTCCGTTTTATAAGTGGAGCATTTTCTTTAAAATTAATTTCTCTTACCGAACAAGGGACCTGGCAAGAGTTCTCTGAGCAGAGTGGTTTAATGGTTATCACTATCTTACTGCTTTGCCCCGCTGTCATCTTCCATAAGAAACTTTAAGTGCACTTTTGTGGTCAGACAGAACTGTATTTCAATCATGGCTCTTCTGGTAATCAGGAAAATGAATTCGCGCTCAGTACTTCAAACAGAAAGAGTTTAATCCTGACATTTAACACTGCGACCACTCGGGTGATGGAAAAACAGAAGCCCAACGCGGGGAAAGTGAGGTAACCCAGAGATCGGCCAGAGCAGGAAACCACTTCCCTCCCCGGTCTGGAGCCGCAGCGCAGGAGCCGCTGCCGGTCCAGCACGAGGCACCGCAGGATGTGCCTCTGTGGTGTGTGGATTGTTTTGAGCTAAATGCAACGAGACCATGCAAGCTCCAGAGAAACTTACCCACCGCTTCACTGCCTAGAATTTAAATTAGGAGCCTGGCCCATGATCAGATTACCACCAAAAATAACTTTATTATGGCTTATCTATACAGAGGCAAACTGCTAACTGCTGAACATGTGCTCTCTCTGAAACTATCTTCTGAAGCCCCAAGGTGCCTTTCACCTCAGCCCTAGAGCAGAATGTCACATACTCCTCATTTTCTCTGTCCGTCTCTCAACCTCTCTCTCAGGCATGTGGGTCTCTGATTCTCTCATGGATAGGCGGCCCCCACACATGTACAATTAAATTTGGTCATTTTCTCTTGCTAATTTGCCTCGCGCCTACTAGATACTTAGGCAAGGGGAAAGAACCTTGAGAGTAGAGAAAGTGTCTTTCTCTCCCAAACTGCCAAGGCTGTGGGTATCCTGGCTCCTCCTGTCCTCCACCCTCCAATCTTGTGCCCAAGGCTCACCACGGGCCAAACCCAGCCAAAAGCCAATGGACAAGGAAGCTAGGGAAAGGCAGCCTGCCGGGAGATGGGATGGAGGTAAGGAGTAGGGGTGGCCCGCCTGTGACAGATTATCGGAAGGGGATCAATGGATCTGAGGGCCAACAGTCAGAGTGATGGTCCCCACTCTTGCTAATTTCATATTTCTTCCTTATAAAATATTTGTCTCACAGGGTTGTTGTGAAAATTAGAGAGGCAAATCTAAATAAACATTAGCATAGTCCCTGGTGTGTACTACATGGAGTCAGCTGTAATGTTTCCCTCGGAGGGAAAACCAAGATTCAGATCAGATGATTTGCTCATGTTGGGTAGGTCACTTGAGCAGGTCACTTCCTTTGCCTGAGCCCAGTTCACTGGGCTGCTGAGGGGCTTCCTTCTTCCTGCAAATACTTACTGAGTGCCTGTCACGCTTGGGGCTCTGGGGGTCCAAGGCAGGCCCCCTCAGTCCTTGCTCTCCTGGGGTTTACAATCTGGTCGGGAGAAAGAGCAGACCAGAAAGCTGTACAGATGATACCGTGACACAGGCCATGAAAGAAGGTACTGGGAGGCTGGGTTATCCAGTGGCCTGGCCTAGTCTGGGGAGGTCAGGGCGGCTTCCCTGTGCCAAAGCGCACAAGGGAAAAGCACAAGGAGCACTAGGGTACGTTTGAACGTTGCCCCAGCCTCTCCAGGGTCAGGCCACGGTGCTGGCCCGCGAGGACTCCCGCACCCCACGCCTCGCGAGGACTCCCGCACCTCACGCAGGGCCTCCGAGAGCGGCTCAGGCGGGGTTGCCCTTCTCGGGCACCGCCTCCCGCCGGAGTCTCCAGACCCAGGCGCAGCCCCGCTGCTCGCAGCCCCGCGCCCCCGGCGGGCGGCCGTTGATAGTTCGCTAATGCATATCGAATTTTCGTTGAATTGGGCCCACCGCCCCCGCACAGAGCGCAGCGGCGCTGCCAGATCCTCTTAATCCCCTTTGCATCGATCCCGCCGTTAATGACATAACCTTCTCCCCTAATTAACTGACAAATGCATTAGGCGGCGAGCCTCCTCCGCACGCCGCCCGCGGCTTCCCACCGCGATCCGGCCTGCGCGGGCGCTGGGTGCGGGGCGATGCGGGCACCTCCCTCCCTGAACCCAGGGCGCAGCTACTGGGGTGGCGGCGGGGGACAATGTTCCAGGGTTTCCGTGCCCCTGCCAATCTTACCAGTGTAAAAAAAAAAAAAAAAAAAGTTTGTGTTGTTGCTCACTGTGTACTTACTAATCCTGGGCATAACACTTAACATCCTGTAGCTCACGGATTCAGCACCACAGCCCAACACCAGGCAGAGAGAAAATGGGCGCTGGCAGGTCGAAGAGCAGTCACCGTATACCCCAGGGCATGCAGCAGGTACCCCACCTGTCCTACCCACATTTGTGTCCTTCACTCCTAGGCTACCTGCCCTCCGATATGGAACTTAGACCTCACTGCATATGGGATACACTAATTGTGAAGCACTTAGCAGCAGACAACCTGGCACATAATAAACACTCACATTTTGTGTGCCAGGATAACTTGTTGAAATACTAATGTAGGCTTATTCTCCTTTTACCCGCCCTCTCCTGCATGCCCATTTGAATCAAATGGTCAGGTTTTTGTGATGCAGCAGAGAAAACAGAGGCAGCTGCCTGAGACCCCTCACCAAACAAACACAGGAGTCCTAAACATCATATAATTTACAAATGCACATTGAATGCTGGAACCAGGGCAGGACTTACCGTCGGTTTCATTTATAAAATAGAAATATTACCTTCAGTTCTATTCAAGGTACAGTTTCTAGCCCCTACTCCCTCCAAGCATGATATATTGGGTCGGCAACTAAGTAATTGCGGGTTTCACACACATATGGCTTCAGTTGAATTTTTAGGTTTGCAGACGTAGTACAAATGTAAAACACATTTTGTATTTGATAGTTGGCTATTCAGCTGTTAATCAGTAAAAAAAGTTTTTTGATCTGTTTTGTAGTTTTTGTTTGGCATTCGTTGAAAAATGGAAAATCAAAAGGAACATTTTCGTCATATTTTGCTTTTTTATTTCCGCAAGGGAAAAACGCATCACAAGCTCATAAAAAGTTATGTGCTGTTTATGGTGACGAAGCCTTAAAAGAACGGCAGTGTCAAAATTGGTTTGCCAAATTTCGTTCTGGTGATTTTTCACTCAAAGATGAAAGACGCTCTGGTCGTCCAGTTGAAGTTGATGACGCCCTAATCAAAGCAATAATCAATTCGGACTGTCACAGTACAACACGTGAGATTGCAGAGAAGCTTCATGTATCACATACATGCATTGAAAATCACTTAAAACAACTTGGCTATGTTCAAAAACTCGATACATGGGTTCCTCACGAACTGAAAGAATCACAGTTAACGCAACGCATTAGCAGCTGCGATTTGCTAAAGAAACGTAATGAAAATGATCCATTTTTAAAACGACTGATAACTGGCGATGAAAAATGGGTTGTTTACAACAATATCAAGCAGAAAAGATCGTGGAGCAGGCCAGGTGAACCAACTCAAACAACATCAAAAGCTGAGATTCATCAAAAGAAGGTTTTGTTATCAGTTTGGTGGGATTACAAAGGAATTGTCTACTTTGAACTCTTACCACCCAACCGAACGATCAATTCTGATGTCTACATTGAACAACTAACAAAATTAAATAATGCAGTTGAAGAAAAGTGGCCCGAATTGACAAATAGAAAAGGTGTTGTGTTCCATCATGACAATGCAAGGCCACACACATCTTTGGTCACTCGGCAAAAATTAATGGAGCTTGGTTGGGATGTTTTGCCACATCCACCATATAGTCCTGACCTTGCACCATCTGATTACTTTTTGTTTCGATCTTTACAAAACTCCTTGAATGGTAAAAATTTCAATAATGATGATGATGTCAAATCGTACCTGATTCAGTTTTTTGCTAATAAAAAACAGAAGTTTTTTGAACGTGGGATTATGATGCTGCCTGAAAGATGGCAAAAGGTCATTGATCAAAATGGGCAATACATTAAAGAATAAAGTTATTTAGTTCCATGAAAAAATTGTCTTTGATTTTCTTTAAAAAATCCGCAATTACTTAGCTGCCGACCCAATAGTAGGGACTTTGCGGTAATGGATCTTTTCACATGCATTACAGATTACTGAAATGATTTGGCTGTCACTCTGGTTCTCTCTTCACCCTGGTTTCCATGCCTTTGTTTTTATCTTGTTGTATGGTGTACTTTTTATATAAGTCACCTCAAATCTCTTCTGGGATAAGGCAAAATATGAAAATTATATTTGCCGAAACTGGATTGGCTCAATGGATAGAGCGTCAGCCTGCGGACTGAAGGGTCCCACGTTCGATTCCAGTCAAGGGCATGTTCCTTGGTTGCAGGCACATCTCCAGTTGGGGGTGTGCAGGAGGCAACTGCTCTATGTTTTTCTCTCATCAATGTTTCTACCTCTCTATCCCTCTCCCTTCCTCTCTGTAAAAAAATCAATAAAATATATTTTTAAAAAATAGAGAGACTGAAGTGTGGTAAGATTAAGCAATTTGCTTGAATTCATCCAGCTAATAAGGTACAGTTGAGCAACACAGGTTTGAACTGCATGCATTGGGTGCACTTATGCATGTGTGTTTTTTTTAAACTTTGGGAATCAAAGATGTTAAGGGCCAACTGTATGCATTTGATCTATACCATTTGAGCATCTGCTGATTTTGGTATGGGGGTGTGTGTCCTGGAACCAACCCCTCTGTGGATATTGACAGACAATTTGAGTTTATGAGGAATCAAAAGTTATATCTGGATTTTCAACTGAAGGGTGAGAGGGTGTTAGCGTCCCAAACCCTCCCCCCCTCCAGCCTGCCATCATTCAAGGGTCAATTGTAGTTTTGCTGGATTCACACCAAGATCAAGCTGAATTCACTTTCTATTGTGTTCTTCTCGCCATAACGTGCTTTCATTGAACAGAGGGCTTCATTTCCTAAGACATGACATGCAATTCCTAAGGAATTAAGTGTATTTGATTTGGCCTAAGAAGGAGTTCATTTCTTGGATCCTTCACCACAGATTTCCCCCAGGGGAAGAAGGTTGGGTGAGGAGCCAGCCTGAATCAGATGGTCTTTTTCAGAAGACACAAGGAGGCTTTGTGATGGAGACTGTTTAAAGGGCAAGCAGACTCTCCCTGGGGCAGTTGGGAAATGAGGCAAATCTAAATGCCAAGCCAACCAACCACCATTGAAAGGGAGGAGGAATGAGATGGCCTCCCTTCTGACATTCCACTATAAGATATGCTCATCTCCCTGACTTCCTTCCCTTCCTAAGAAACATTTCCATTGCCCATCTCTATCTACTGAGCTTCTCTTTATCCTTTGATATCTTACTGAAACTTTGCCTCTTCTTGAAGCCCTCCATGATGAATTAACTGCCCGTCCCTCAGGAGCCTACTTCAAATCCACTTGCCAGGGAGTAGCTCTGTGAATTTAGGCAAGTTTTAACTTGTAGACATGTTTCTCCATCTGTAAAATTGGGGTAATAGTGCCTGCTCTCAGAGGGCCATGAAGAAGTTTAAAATGAATTATGCATGTGAGAAGAAAATACATTGCCTGTGTATATTCATGGCCTAAATCTGTCTTCTGAGGAGCATGGGGAGAGAGAAGAGAGTCTAGCTGAGTGGCTGCTTATGTATACTATTACAGACAGAGAATGGGGAAAGTGAATTTTAAGTTTTGCTGCGCATTTTTTTAAAGACCTCATCTACATTACTTTAAATAGTTGATTGATGCAGATAGGTATCAATCTTGAAGTCGTAATGTAGATGCGGTCTTTAAAAAAAATACACAGCAAAACTTAAAACTCACTTTCTCCATCTCTCTGCCTGTATAGTGTACGCTTCAAGTAATGTAGAGGCAAGACTGATACCTATGTGCAGATGAGACCACGAGGCAGCTCAGCTTTTAAAAGGATACACATGTAAAGTTCTTAGCACAGTGTTTGAGCCACATCAAATGCTCAAATAATGAAGCCTCCACTACAAAACTTGTCCTCATCTCTGTGCCAACCTACTGTCCTACCCAGCCCATGGTGAGTACTCAGCAGGAAGAAGCCTCCATGGGAACCAGAAAGCCAGCCAAAGTCTGGGACAAATGTCCTGAGAGGTCAGCATGGGGAGGGGCCATTTGCTGCTCTGCCTCTGTGGGGGGTGGACTCTCTCTTCCTATTTGTCACTGTTCCCAACCCAGACAAAGGCTCACTTCATCTTCTGACCCACTGACCTCTGTGCCTTGGGATGTCACTGAGGGGTGAGGAGCCACGCATGCCAGGCCAGAATTCTGCACACCAGCTCCCCAACATTCCTGCCTGCTCCACAAGGCCTGCCTTTCAGGCAGCAGCTCTGCAATTAGACGTGTCCTCAGAGGAGAGCTCCCCCAACGCTGGTGGGAGATGAGTGACAGGAAGACCCGGGAGCACCTTCCCTCACAATACTCCAGTCAGAGAAGACGGCTTGTTTTCCCTCCCCAACACTCCCTGCCCTTTTCATTCTTTACATTTGCCCTCTCTTCTCTCTAGGGTGCCCTTCACCCATTTATACCTAATAAACACTATTCATTCTTCCAGACTCAGCCCAAGTAACTTCTCTTCCAGGAAACCAGCCTAAAAGAGGCCCCTCTGACTCCATAACCTTCATCGTGGCCTCTGCTATAATTTAGGAAGTGACGTCTCACCCCAACACTGGATAAAGGTGATGTGGATCAAAGACTGTGCCTGAGAGTCAAGAAGATTGAAGTTTGATTTCTGGATCAGCCACCTGTCAGTCCTATAACCTTGGACAAGTTGCCTGGCCTAAGATCCCTTGTAAAAGAAGAAAAATAAGGTAAGATAGTTCCGAATAGTAAATGAGATAATGTTCATTAAGCTATTAGCATGGATGGTGCTTTGCACACATTAAGCTCTTAATAAGTGTTAGCTATTACCTTGTTTCCCCCAAAATAAGACATCCTCCCAAAATAAGACCTACTTACAGGTTTCCTGCTGAGTGAAATATATAGCATCCCCCCAAAAATAAGACCACTACCTAGGCTAAACATGAGAGATTTGGTCCACTGATTCTGAAAGAAATGGAGTCACAACAAATTCACCAGGAAATTCAGGAATTGGATTGTTATGATGATGTTCCAGAAGATGATGACATGATTGTCATTGAATAAATGAGTCAATTCTTGATACTGTAGGATTCACAGTTTGTCTGGTTTGTGTTGACAACTACCGTACTACCGTACCGTATACAGGTAATAAATTTCCTTTATTTTCATTTAACAATATATGTGTACCGTATTCTTCTTCATGGAAAAATAAGACATCCCCTGAAAATAAGACCTAGTGCATCTTTAGGAGCAAAAATTAATATAAGACACTGTCTTATTTTCGGGGAAACAGGGTATTATCGTCTCTGCCTCTCTTCCACCCTCACACCCACCCACCCGCAGTGTATCAGATAAGGCAATGACCAACTCAACATCTGAAGGTGGAATTTTATTGTAACCAGTATTCTAGCTTCCAGATGTGAATAGGTTTCCTTCTGAGAGAAGCAGAGATGCTAAAAAGAGGCTGGAATTTCCAAGCACCAGCGATCACAAGAGAGGAATGAAGGTAAGAGCCTAGGGCTGTTGGTCAGAGGGGACATAGAGGCAAAAATGAAGATTATCAGACAAGGATATTGGCAATGCTTTTGTTGTGGAGGAAAAACTTTTTCTTCTGCCCTCTTAAAACTAGACTTAAGCTAGCAAAAGACAGATTAATGGGAGAAAAGGCACAATTTTTTATTAATATTTACCTGTAGAAAAGAAGTAAAACTTAAACAAGACTTGGAGTTAGATCGGAACCTTATATATTCTTTTAACAAGGAGTCCAAGGGACAATAAATTGTGGGGGTGTCTAGGAAATCTATGGGGGAAACTAATGGGAGGGGCTATTTAAGTAATGTCTGCTTATGCAAATTCATCTTGGTGTTAACTTTGTCTTCAGTTATGCCCTGCTATCAGGCTGATAAGGGGTGTCAGAGAATTCTTCCTGCCTCTGTTGATTCTCAGTTGCCTTCAATTAAAAACAATCCTTATGCCAAAGTGGCATATTTTGGGATGGCATATTTTTTAACATATTTTTATTGACTTCAGACAGGAAGGGAGAGGGAAGAGAAAGATAGAAACATCGATGATGAGAATCATTGATCATCTGCCTCCTGCATGACTGAGCCTGCAACCTAGGCATATGCTCTTAACTGGAATCGAACCTGGGACCCTTCAGTCCCCAGCCTGATGCTCTACCCACTAAGCCAAAATCGGCTAGAGCAGGTGGCATATTCTGATTGTCTTCACTTAGCTTTCCTCTTCAACTGCAAGGATCAGAAATCTAGCAAGCCCCATGGTAGCAAAGCCTTCTTCTGAATCCATAAAGAACCCCTCAGATCTACCTCCTGGAGTTTCTCAGACCCAAAGGAGCTGCAGTACCTTCCCTGTGTTTCTACATTCCCCTCCCTTCAGGGCATCCAAGAAGGAAGCTCAGAAAAGTCACTTCTAGGTCAGTGAGAAAGACACAAAAGCAAATCTGGACCTGAGGTGATTAAGGTTCACCCCAATTCCCTGACAAGCGCCTATGCCTTTGGGGGTACTAGTGAGCCACACTGACTTCTCTCAGAACTGCCCTCCACTAACAGGCCTGGGAGCCTGTAATCACTTTTCTGGCACATGGAACTGGTTTCTTTACCCAGCTGATAGGCCTGAGATGGACCCTCGATCCAGAAAAGCCAATCTAGAACCTGTGCATGGGCAATCAGATTTTCCATGAATCTGAAATTGGGATAGGAGGTCGTTTAGCTGAAGTTGCTACACCTGGAATGTCATGCAGAAGAAGCAGGTCTGCAGAGAGAGTGAAGTAGATGGTCTATGATGTCTAGGCCTTCAATAAGTAGGGCTCAAAACTGGACCCTGGCTTGCCAGTTCCAGATCCCCAAAGGCCTGGCTGTACTCCTGGGATTGGGTCGCATGACACTTCCCTTTTACCAAGTACAATAATTCCAATGTTTCAGTTATTGCAGCTAAAAGACCCTTGATTAAAGCATTTTCTTTGAGTCCATGGCTCGTGCAAGGTCCCTCAGGGCCTGAGCTACAGACCCAGAGCTCTGGCTTCATCCTGCAGTTCAGACCTTGAATAGTGAATCTCCCAGAATTCAGCCCATTTGGAGGGAGGGCCAGCACCATCACTCACCACCATTCCAGTGCAGGGAGTGGAATACATGGTGCCCACAGATCCTTTCCCAGAAATAATAGTAACAGCTGTCACTGATTGAGTCTTCATGCCGTATCAGGCACTATGCTGTTATAATTATTTCCAGTCATCAACACAACTCTGGTTGGTTTTCAATATTTTTATGAAGATCAAAATGAGCATAAATTCCTCATGCTTATTAAGCTTTTATAGAAATAGGAAGCCAAAAGATTGCCAACCCAAACCATTAAAATTTATATAAACATTAGTTGATATTGCCAATTAGTTTTAAAAAAATATATATTTTTATTGATTTAAGAGAGGAAGGGAGAGGGAGAGAGAAAAACATCAATGATGAGAGAGAATCATTGATCAGCTGCCTCCCGCATGCCCCCTACTGGGGACTGAGCCTGCAACCTGGGCATGTGCCCTTGACCAGAATCGAACCTCGGAACTTTCAGTACCCAAGCTGATGCTCTATCCACTGAGCCAAACCAGCTAGAGCTACCAATTCGTTTAGCTAAAACTAAAAGCCGGTTTGGCTCGGTGGTGGAGCGTCGGTCTGCGGACTGAAGGGTCCCGGGTTCAATTCCGGTCAGGGGTATTTGCATTGGTTGCGGGCGCATCCCCGGTGGGGGGGGTGCAGGAGGCAGCTGGCCGATGTTTCTCTCTCATCGACATTTCTAACTCTCTATCCCTCTCTCTTCCTCTGTTAAAAATCAATAAAATATAATAAATAAATAAATAAATAAATAAAGCAAACCCTTTAAGTTGGCATCTCCACTGTAGATGAGGAAATAGTGGGTCAGAGGAGTAAAGAATATTTCCCGTGTTCAAACAACTGACTGTTATAATCAACCAGGATAAAGAGCCTCAGCTGCCTAAACTTGAAACCCAGCTGCCAGAGTCCTGGGCTGCCCCTTCACTGAAGTGGTAGCTTGTGAAGGGGTAAGAACAGATCTTGAAAAATACAGAACAAGTACTCGTTAAAGGTTCATTGACTGACTGATTGATGGAATGAGTGAATTTGAAGATAGTTGTTTAAAAGACAGTGTGCTTCACCCCAAACATGCAGAGGTCTACAATTCAGTACTCTCCGTTTATTAATGGTGCCAGCAGCTCTTCCCACCTCGCTACCCAGAAGCTAGTCTAATGGCATTAACCATCCCAGCCAGCCAGGATACCATTAAAAGCTTCAGTCCAGTTACTGTGCCCCCACCCCCGGTCTTGGCTCTGGGCCCTGGACTGGGAGAGAGGTCTGGTTGTTTACCAGGAATTTGGACCTTCTTCAGAGAAAAGCACAGATGACCTATTAGTCTAATTCAAGCACTTAGCAAGGAGTGACTGTACCATTCACACCCCGGCCCTAGGCTAATGGAGCCAACGCAAATGGAGAGGCCCTGACAGCTCAGAGATCTTCCTGGGAGGGGAAGCAGGGAAGGTTCTTCCAGCGTCCCACTGGAGTTTTCGGGGAGGAAGGTGGTTTGTATATTTCCTGGAGATGGGGATACAAGAATGTACAGGGAGAGGTTTTCCTATTCTACCCACCACCCTGCAGCCCCTCTACGCACCCTACGCCCAAATTACCTTAAAATCTGGGTGGAGAAAAATAGGAAAACAAGCAGCTATCCATTAATACAGAACTCATTAAATAAACTATGTATGTAGAACTAATAAATTCATGCAAGTGCATGTTACAAAGCTGATAAAAAGGGTGATGTAGACCAAGCTCTACTCATGGATGCTGAAAGGTGCTATGACTTACACTTCGATATGCAGTGTCTGCCTCCCCTTATGTAAAAATTATACATACCCTTAGATGCTCATGTGTCCAGATGTGTAGGGAGCAGATTTGGAAGTTTGACCGTGAGATTTTAAAGGTTTTTCATTTCTTCTTGATAATTATCTATATCACCCGAATTCTCTACAAAAAACCTTATACTATAATTGCTAACTCTTTTGAGTTCTTACTTTGTGTCAGTCACAATGCTTTTACATGGCTTATCTCATTTCTTATGTGGTAGATTCTAGGCTTCTTCCATGTTACACATGTGGATAATAAGGCCCAGAGAGGTTAAGCCCAAAGTCACATAGTTAAAACACTGACAAAATCAAGTGTTGTTGGAGGATTAAAATAATTAATACATGTACTTGCACACAGTAGGGGTTCAATAACTGAGGTTATCATTAGGATTATTGCACAGCACTTACCACTGCATTTTTTATTGACTGTCTTGTCTACTCTCCTGCCTTGTGAGAGGCTTGAAAACAGGATCTGAGTATTATTACCTTGGAATCTCCTGCATGTAGCACAATGCCTTGCAACCAGCCTTCATCAGGTGCTTATGGAAAGGGTGAGTGAATGAGTTAATGGACAAATGTCCACAACCCTGTAAATATATTCTTCCAACTACTTTGCATAGGTGGCTGTTTCCTTATCCCAACAGGGTTGTTAATCAGATCAAGTACCAGTCTCCCCTTTCCTCAAGCCCCCATTAGACTGTGGAGCAGAACAGTAACACAAGCAGGTACCCAATAAATACTGTGTTTGACTAAGGACCCTCCCCTCTACGCTGCTGTGACAGATCCCAGGCAGTATCCCAGAAATGGCTGGAGCTTGGCCAGATACAGATCCACAGCCTTGCATAAGCTATTTTTTCTTCTTTTTCCAACTCCATGTCAAGTACACAGAGAGGCTGAGAAATTTGCCTAAGGTCACACAGCAGTTGGTGGTAGAGTTGATATGTCCCCTGATCACTGGTCTGTGCTCCTCTGCCTGTAAAATCCCAAGTTCTGTATAAATTCACAATGTGTGAAAATGGAAAAAGAGCAAAGTTTTAAGTCAAAATGTTTAATCATAATCCAAGAGGCTGGGAGGACTTTGGGGCTGTAGCAGGAGGAAATCAAGGCCTAAATACTCCAGCTCCTGATGCTCAAATGCTCTGTAGGGTTCCAGGCAGGACAGGCAGCAGGTTCCCTCCTCCATTCAGATGAGGGAGCAGGATTCTTGCTTTGGCCTTCCTAACAGTGGAGGCTGTGTTTCCAAGCTGCCTCAGAACCCCAAGCCCTGACTACCTGGAGAATGCAATAGCCACTGATTTGTTAAACCCTGATGATCCTGGGAGGAAGGGAGCAGGAGGGAGCTTAGTAGAGCCAGTCACCACCAGAAGATATGGCTAAACCATGGTGACCAATTCCCAAGGAGGGGTGGCCTGAGTCAGCTGTGGAGGGAATGAGACCTTAGCCAGTCAGCTTCGATTGTGTGAATGTGCAGCGGTAGGGGTGTCAGGGTGGCCGTGTTGTGTACTGCGCCTCCTTCTGGATGTGGTCCTTTCCCCACTTCTTGCAGGCGGCAGGTCAGGCTGGGCGTAGTAGCGGGGACGAGGGGCCCTAGGGATGTCCAGCTATCAGAAACTTGGGAGCAGAATCAAGGTCAGTGTGCAGAAGAGAGAGGGCATCCAGGGCTGTGGGCTCAAAGCAAGGTTTTTGTTCTGTGGAAGAAATGCAATGGAGTTAGCTCTTTCTCCTTCACCACCTCGGCCTCCGTCCAGGCCTGCCCCCTTCACCTAAGGTGTCCCTCAGAGGCCAAGAGTATTTGTGATAACAGGGACGTTCCCAGCTTCATCCCCCAGCCTGGCTTGTCTGGGATTCTCCAGGCGATTCAGTAAAGGTATGAGGAGTGTAACAGAGGAGGCCCTACCTGGCGTTCCATCACGGGTAAGGTGGAGTCTGACAAGTCCTGGGAGAAGAGCTGGCTGTGGAAACGCATCTTATCTGCAATAGCCTCCACTGAGGAGAAAAGAGAAGATAGTTTAGCCGAAACCGGTTTGGCTCAGTGGATAGAGCATGGGCCTGCGGACTGAAAGGTCCCAAGTTCGATTCCGGACAAGGGCATGTACCTTGGTTGGGGGCACATCCCCAGTAGGGGGTGTACAAGAGGCAGCTGGTCGATGATTCTCCCTCTATCCCTCTCTCTTCCTCTCTGTAAAAAAAATCAATAAAATATATATATATATATATATATATATATATATATATATATATATATATATATATATATATATATTTAAAGAGAGAGGGATACAGGAGGGAGGGAGGGGGGCAAAAAAAATCAATAAAATATATTAAAAATAAATAAATAAATAAATAAATAAATAAATAAATAAATAAAAAGAGAGAGAGGGAGAAGATAGTTTAGAAGCGGACAGTTGTGGGCTCTTTAGGCTCCCAAGGAAGGAAATGGAATATCTCTGGGACCCTGGGATATAGGAGGGTAGACGCGAGGAAAGGACGGCATCAAGAAAGAGGTGTGGTGTCCCTGGGCCCAGACAGGCTGAACAGGAAGCCTGGAGGTCCCTCAGGGAGCAGGAGAAGGAAGAGAGGCCCGGGCTGGGGGATGTACACCTATCCTGAGGAGGGCGCTGCTCGGCCTGCAGGAGACAGACAGAGCTGACCCTTTTCCCCTCCCTGGGACCAGATGGCCTGGCCACTGAGGAGGGAGTGGAGGGAGCACACTTACTGAGGCAGGGGTTGTGGGAAAAGGACTCTTCCAACCGCTCACACTCCTCCTGCAGATTGCCGCTGCCTCGGCAGGTACAGCTTAAGGCAACACTGGCATTGACGTTGCTGATGAAGTTGGGGGTCATGTCAGTTCCTGGGGGGTAAAGAGGGGATTGTCAGAGCCTAGGCCAACTCCAACTTCAGCTCCCACCCTCTCTCATCAATCTCAGGAGCACTCCACCTGGGTTCAGTAGCCAGAGCATTCTCACCCCAGGGCCAGCCTATATCCCCTAGCCTCACCAATCAGCCCCATGTATGCTTGCAGACATCTGGACTGTTCTGTAGCGCAGGTCCCTAGGATGTCCATGGGATGGCAATGGGTCTGAAAATCAGCCAGGCGTGATCTGGAAGAAGGAAAATTCAAGGGTTTCCTTTGAGGACCTGGCCTGCAGCCAGATCTTATGCCGCCCCTTCAGCTGACAGGCCCATCTTCATGACAAATCCTCCTCTGCCTTCAGAGCCCGGCCCAGTGGAGTCTGCTCCTGTCACAGTTAAATGCACTATCACCGCGGTCCCCACAGCATATCACTCTGAATTTGGGCTCCACAATCCCTGGTTATGAGATCTCAGGCAGCTTCTTTAACCTCAGTTTCCTCGACTGTAAATAGAGATCATGGATTTTGTGAGGATGAAATAAGCATTTAGCATAGTGCCTGGTACTTATTGCTTAATACACCTTGGATGTTATTATTAACATTCATCCTACAATAGGTAAAACTTTATCTTCAGATGATGGAATTATGAGTATGTTTTTCTGTATAAATTTCTGCAGTTTTCCTTATATTTTGCTTTGTGTTAGGTGGTGGCTTACTTCTCTGTCATCCCCACTCAAATGCAAACTCCTTGAAGAAAGGAATGATATCTTTATCTAGGCCAGCACTTGTTATGCATCAGTACTAGCTACCAGCACAATAACAGGCAATGTGTCAGAGAAGTTAGGAGCACAGACTCTAGGCCAGACTTCATTCCAAACCTTATTAACAAACCTGACTTACTACCTGGGTGAACGTGACTATGTCCTTTACCCTTTCTCTGCTGTGGCTTCTTCATTTGTAAACTGAGGCTGATAAAAACAAACAAACCCAGCATCTATCTTACAGAGCTCTTTTATTAAAAAAAATATCGTCTTATACGCCGGAAAATATGGTATATATTTTATTGATTTTTTACAGAGAGGAAGAGAGAGGGATAGAAAGTTAGAAACATCGATGAGAGAGAAACATCGACCAGCTGCCTCCTGCACACCCCCCACCGGGGATGTGCCCACAACCAACATACATGCCCCTGACCGGAATCGAACCTGGGACCCTTCAGTCCGCAGACCGACGCTCTACCACTTAGCCAAACCGGTTTCGGCCTATCTTACAGAGCTTTTGTTAGGTTTAGATGAGTTAATTAATACATGGTGAGTATTAAAACAGTGCCTAGCCCATAGTCAGTATTCCGTAAGTGTTAGTATTAGAACCATTGAGAGGTCTGACTGTAATATTTTGCAGAAGAGGAAAGTGGGACTCAGAGGCTAAACAATTTGCCCAAGGTTACTGAGAAGAAAGTGGAAGAATCAGGTTGCAAAACAAGGTTGATGGTGACTCCATTGTCAACAAATGTCACTTGAATGGATGGTAACTACATTTTGGTGAGTGTTTTCCTGACAAGGCAGAGGAAAGCCAGATCAGAATTTGGCTAAATAATGCATATCGAATACCTTTCAAATCCCCACACCCTTTGATTCGGTAATGGTACTTGTAAGCAACACATCCTAATCAATAATTAGATTTGTGTACCAAGATTAATAAATTAGAGTGATGCTTATGTAGCTTTATTTAGAAAACATCCTAAATATCCCACAATAAAGAATGATTAAATAGAATACGAGGCATCCATAAAATGGAGTAGGCTCTTAAAAATCAAGTGGTGCCCTGGCTGGTTTGGCTCAGTGGATAGAGAGTCAGACTGTAGACTGAAGGGTCCTGGGTTCGATTCTGGTCAAGGACATATGCCTGGGTTGCAGGCTCAATCCATAGTGGGGAGCTTTGTAGGAGGCAGCCGATCAGTGTTTCTCTCTCATCTTTGATGTTTCTATTTCTTTCTCCCTCTTCCTTCCTCTCTGAAATCAATAAAAATATATTTTTTAAAAAAATAGTGGTTGCCCTAGCCAGTTTAGAGTGTTGGCTAGAGGTTCATTTCTGGTGAAGGCAATACGTGGGTTACAGGTTTGAACCCAGGCCCTGGTCTGGGAGAGTGCAGAAGGCAACCAATGTGTTTCTCACATAGTTGTTTTTCTCTCTCTCTCTTTTTCTCTCTCCCCCTGCTTTCCTTCCTCCCTTTTACACTCTCTAAAAATCAATGGGGGGAAAAATCATGGGGTGAGGATTAACAAAAAAAAAAAAAAAAAAAAAAACCACACCAAAAAACAAGTTGTTAAAGGATAGTAAATGACAAAATAAGCACCACCATTTATTAAGTACTTACTTTGCACCAGCAAGTTAAGCACTATACATAAATTATGTACTTTAATTCTCACCAAACTCCTATAAGTTATTATTTCAGTTTTTATAGAGGTAAACCTGCGTTAGGCAGAAACCTGGGTTAGGTGATGGAATTTTAGGTAAAATGATTGGCTCAAGGGGTCACACAGACCCACAACTTAAATTTAGATCTGACTTCAGAGCCTGTCTTCACCACTACCCCATACTGCCTCCACCAGAAAATGCTCCTAATATATGTACCATAAATGAGGAGATACAAGATATAAACATATTCCCAGAATATCAATTTTTCTTTATCTATATACAAAAAAGGATTAGAATGAAATGCTCCCCAAAGTATGGCCGATTAGCTTCAGGTGATGGATTCTGAGTGGTATTTTTCTAGGTTTTTATATTTTCTCAAGTTTTCACACCAGTAAAATACGATGTATTCTTTTTTTCCTCAAAAAAGCTTGATTTTTACATTTATTTAGCTTTCTGACTCTGTGCTTGTGCCTTCAACACTTTCACAACCACTTTCTGCTCCTCAATAAGGAAAGCACGCTTGATCCTGTCACTGGCACATTCAGCACACACGGATCCACCAGAGGCCCTGCTGACGTGTTTTTTCGTTTTAGACAACCTCATGAGAACTTTAGGCCTCACAGCACGAGCTCCTCGGAGTCGGCCTGGGCACGCACCACACGCAGATTTGGGTGCTTTCCCAACTTTCTCGGTGTAAAGGTAGACAATCCTATTACCAGGGGTTCGGGACGGTCTAGCTTTGTTAGAGGCTGTATTGTGGGATAGCCTCCGGCGGTATGTCAAACGCTGGACCATGGTGAATACCTGAAGTCACCGTCCCCGGAAGAGAATGCGATGTATTCTTTTTGAGAAACGAGTTTCACAAAGTTCTGAAGGATAGTTACATGGTTAAGTCAGTCCACAGCCCCCGGGCAGTCAGACCCAGCACGGCCTGGAGGGAACGGTGCACACTGTGTCCTTGCAGACCCTGCCCTCCCGGCGCCCGCGCACTCCCCCACCCCATCCTCCCCATTCCTCTCCCATCCCCTCCATCCCTCCCTCCCCTCCATTCCCCCCCCCCCCCCCCACACACACACACACACCTGCACAGCCGGTCCGCGTGGCAGAGGCGCCGCAGCTCCAGGCAGTTGGGGGTCCCGGGCGGCAGCGCGCAGCTGGGGGCGATGGTGTTGCGCCGGCGCTGCCCGCAGCCCAGGTCGGAGGGCGCGCAGGGGCACAGCAGCAGGCCCTGCGCGTGCGGCTCCGGCGCCTTCTCGAAGAAAGCACGGAGCTGCTGGAGGCAGGCGGGGCGCTGGCAGTGGGGCCCCGAGGAGCAGGCCTCCCCGTAGGCCATGCGCAGCCGGCCACACTTGTCGTTGAGAGTGCACAGCATGGCGAACTTCAGGCAGAGGTCCGAGTCTGTGGAGAGAGCCGCACCAGGTCGCCAGTCCTCCTGCAAACCCAGCTTCCCTAGGAATCCTTGCAGCCCTCTGATTTAACAAGCATGGTAGTGGGGGTAGGAAGAGAGGGAGGACTGCCCAGAGTAAGCTGCTCTCCTAACTCCTCAGCTTGACCAGGGGAATCAACCCCACATAATGTACATCTAAAGCTCATTTATCTAGAATTCAAGTAGCCAGAAAGCTCACATTACCAAAACCCTGTCCTCAATCTTATGTGTCGAATGAGATCTCATGGTGGAAATAAGCTAGGGACCCTACAACAATCTGAAGCACTTTCTGACCCGAGCTGGGTTGCTCAGTGGTTACAGCCTTGTTGGCTTGCAGGCAGGTAGCTAGATTGTAGGCTTGATACACGGGCCCCTGCAGTAGGCAACCAATCCATGTGTCTCTCCCACATCGATATTTCTGTCTCTTCTCCTCCCTTCCACTCTCTCTAAAATCAATGGAAAAAATACCCTCTGGTGAGGATTAATAAAGCACTTTCTGAACTGTCCAACAAATGCAACCTAATTCTACTCGGGATTTTTGTTTTGTTTTACATCTACCTAATTCTGCTCAGTCACCCGCTTTTCTTACATTGGTTGATGCATGCATAAAAGTTTCCCATTCTCCTGAGTCTTGGGAAATTACAGTGATATTCCAATTAATAGAATATCCTAGCAATCAGAACAATGGAGTAACTGGAACAGGTAAATTCCTGGATTCCATGTAACTAAAAGTTTATGTATAAATCTCTTTGCTTTTCTCTCAAAATTCGAATACATAGGACTATATAACAAAACTCGCATCTTTCTCAAAAAGAGCGTGGATGTGTGTGTGTGTTTCCTTCCAATTAACACGACAGCTTCACTTTCCTGAAAAACATGCATCATAGTCCTTGCCAGACAGATGGCTCCCCACCCTGAGAAACCCCTGAGGAGTCATACTCTCTAACCATTTTCCCTGCCCATCCCATTAAAATGGTTGAAAACAAGCAATTTCCTAGTCTTCAGAGACAAAAAACCTACTTAAAAGGAATTTGGGGTTGTTTTTTTTAAAGAGAAAGATGGACTTGTTGTTCCACTTACTTATGCACTCATTGATTGATTCTTATATGTGTCCTGGCCAGGGATCAAACTCACAACCATGGCATATCGGGACGATGCTCTAACCAACTGAGCTACCCAAAGCCAGGGCCAAAAAAACCACGTTTGTGGCTATCTCGAATGTGGTACATTTTTTTTCTGGGACTGCTGCCACTCCCACAAACCCTTTGCCAAAACCCACCTTTTGGAACCAAGGAGCCCTAATGGGCTCACTTCGAATGCCTCCCTGATAACTATTGCTTTTTGATGGCTCTTGTGAGGCCAGACCAGGCCCCAGAACTCAGGCTCCTGCCCTGCACAATGCTGCTGGAGTTACCTGGCAGGTGAGGACTCTTCCCTCACAAGCTCCCAGCTTGGGTTCCCCACCGGGACCCAGGCCCAGCCCCCACACCACACGTAGTCTTGCCTCCACACCTGGCTTGAGGATGCTCAGTTTGCTGATATCCAGTTTCCAGGGTTTTCTGGTCACTGTGTCTTCATAGGGGGAGACATCCAGATCATAGTCACCTAGAGACAAGGAGGGGAGCACCAGAGTCCTGAGGTCCGTGCGGGGGGTGGGAGTAGGAGAAACTGAGGCTGCTAAGTCAGACCTCAAAGCTCTGTGGAGAAAAGGAAAAAGCAGTCTCTTCCTAACTAGCTGTAAGCTGTGAGGGTTAATGATAAGAATAGTAAAGGTGCCATGTTGAGCACACTGTGTGCTGGGCACTAGAGTCTAAGTGACTATATATATATATATATATATATATGGTGGTGTCCCCCTAAATATATACACACTTTTAATGCATTATTAATTCCAATGGGTTAAATCTGAAAAGAAAGAAACATCAATTGAGCTGTCAGCTGTTAAAGTGTGTATACATTTTGGGGGGACATCCTGTACATATATCCTATATATATTTGATCTCCTACGAAGCCTTTGGGTAGGTAAGAAGAAACGGGATGAGAGAAGTTAAGTCGCTTGCTCAGACTCACATAAGCTAAAAAGTGGAGCCGGGATTTCAAACCTAGACTCGCTGATTACAGAATCTCTGCTCCTAAGCACTAGACATATTTCTGAGGGTCCATGAGCAGGCTACAGTACTCTGTCTTGTTTTCTCTTCCTATTGAAGAAGGGGCAGTGGTAGACTCTGCTCCAGGCCTGCCCACTTGGCTATGGAAGCACTGCATGCCGAGGAGATGGAAGTGAGGCCAGGTCCCAGAGTGAACCTGAGGGAGAAAAGCTTAGACGGAAGAAACAGTGATCTCGAAGGAAACACATTTCTCACAGTACCCCCATGGGGCTGCGGGATCCTTAAGGGGGGCAGAGTTCATATACATGGTAGGTACTCAGTAAATGTTGGTTAACAAATCTTGCTGGAAGAGAGGCGAGAGAGGTGAGCTTGCAGGTTTGTCACCCAATAAACCTCTATGAATGCATCTTCAGGAAATGAGGAATATGGATAATGTCAGCCAAACAGGAGAGGACAGTTTGGATACATGGAAAGACCTCATGCCTCTAAGGGGGAAAGGGAGGCAAAAGGATCCAAGGAGAAGTCTCAGGGGAAGTTCTGAAACAGAAGGATTACAATGAGGAGTAAAAAGCGGAATCGAAGAGTGTGATAAATTGTATTACTGTTTCCAATTATTTACTATCCACCCTGTGGGGAGATTATACATCCCCACCTTCGCCATGTGACTTTCAGAGCCCTATCCCACTGCCAGGCTTGGCCATGTGATTTGCTTTGGCCTGTGCATTGTGAGCTGAAGTTTCATAAATAACATCCATTTGAGCAAAAGTTTTAGGAACCATTACCTGGGTCTGCTGTTGCTCTCTTACCTCTATCAGCCTGTTTCCCTGAATAAAGAAGACAGGTAGAGCAACTCATGGAAGCCTGCAGCAGGTGTGTAACATGAGAAGAAATACATTTTTGTTGTTGAAAGCCAGAGATTTTGAGGTTGGTTGGTTGTTACTGCAGCATAACATAGCAAATTCTTACTAAAAATGCGATTGGTAAGCAGAAGTGGAGTGCTGCAGGAACAACAACAACAAAAGTCTAACATATGGCATTGGCTTTGGGACTGAACAGGTGGTGAACTTGGAAGAAAGATGACATACTGAATGAGCTCATACTTTAAGGGGAGATGCTGATAAACAGAAGGTTAGTAGTATGTCTTCATTGCTATTGGCTGGATTTGGCAAGGGACTCGAAGGAAGATATAAGCTCAGAAACAAACTGGCCAGTTTGCAAAATAGAAAAGAAACAGAAAAGGGAGAATCCAGCAACTCCAGGACTTACAGGATTAAGAGTTGCAACTGCTTCTCATATTCAAATGGTAAAAGATAAAACTGAAAAATGCTTTGAGTGCCCTAGCCCAGTGGTCGGCAAACTCATTAGTCAACAGAGCCAAATATCAGCAGTACAAGGATCGAAATTTCTTTTGAGAGACAAATTTTTAAAACTTAAACTTCTTCTAACACCACTTCTTCAAAATAGACTCGCCCAGGTCATGGTATTTTGTGGAAGAGCCACTCTCGTGTGGCTCGTGAGCCGCAGTTTGTCGACCACTGCCCTAGCTGGTTTGGCTTGGTGAATAGAGCATCGGGATGCAGACTGAAGGGTCCAGGTTCGATTCTGGTGAATGGCACATGCCCGCCTTTCGGGCTCAATCTCCAGTGGGGGCGTGCAAGAAGCGGCCAATCAATAATTCTCTCTCATCATTGATGTCTCTCTCTCTTTCTCCCTCTCCCTTCCTCTCTGAAATCAATTATATATATATATATATATATATATATATATATATATATATATATATATATATGTTTTGAGTAATAAAGTCTGTTACAACTCAGCCTTGGAGCAAAGACCAAATCAAGTTTGTGGTTATCATGCCCTTTGTGGAGATCTCTCATTGATTGAGATGGTATCCTAAATCCTGCCAGTTGGACAAACAAATTTGGAGAAAAAAGAATAAGGTAATTGCTCTCCCACAGAAGTCTGATAAGGGCAAGGTATCTCTAATTCTGTCTAGAAAGAGATGGAGGTCTTAAAAATAACTATAGGAAAGGCCAGTACTGGCACAGGAGGGGACAGAAATCAAAGTATAAAAAGAAACTATATTTTGAAAGAGTTCAACTACTAACAGACACCAATTTGGATGAAAAGAGATTGTGTCTATTGGAGGCTTAAAATGCCCCGACATTCCTCAGATAAGAAGCAGGCTGAGAATGCTGCTCAGTCAGGTTCTCTCTCCAGCCCTTTTCAGATGTGACCAAAGAAAACACAGCAGGTCTTTGAATTATGTCATTTAGTTCTACATTGTTTCATTATAACGTTGGTGAGGGGGGGAAATTGATCCTCCACAGAGCAACTGTCTGTGTGGAGTTGGCACATCTCCCCATGTCTGAACGGGTTTTCTCTAGGTACCCCAGGTTCCTCCCCGCTCCCAAATATGCGCATGTTAGGTGAACCAGCATGTGCACATTGTCTCACATGAGTGAGCGTGGCTGTAGGCATGAGTGGCCCTTTGACAGAAGGGCCTCCTGTCCAGGGTGGGTTCCCGCCTTGCACCCTGAGCTGCCAAGATAGGCTCTGGTCACCCGTGACCCTGAACTGGAATACATTATCTTACTTGTTTTTATTAGTCTTTCTTACATGTGTGTACAGCTCGCATTTATTTCAATGTTTAGTATCAGAAATGTGTGGGTCTTTATTTAGAAGTTTGGGGATGTTTTGAGGCCAGAAATATGCCATAGGAACTTAACTCTAAAATTGGTTTCATTCTATGTCGCTTCACTTGAAGTTTCCAAGAATCTATCAATGATATTAAGTGACAGAAAAGGAAGGCCCCCCCCAGAGAGCTAGAGGACAATGAATAGAGCAAGTCTCCCATGGAGCAAGAACAACCCCAATTCCCCAGGAAGGTGGCCCTGTGACATTTGTCTAGCAGGACTTCAGAGTCTCCCTGAATCAAAGCCTGCTGCCTGACTCCCATTCCTCTTCTTTCTTACTGACAACGCTTGTTCTGGTTTCCCTGCCCTGTTCCATTACTGTGCATTAAGTATACATAGGAGGCAGGTGACTTGTCTTTTTAGTCCATAATTTTCTAAATCAAGAGGAGCCACACTCAGACCTGATGCAGAAATAATCACAAGATCCTGGACTTGAAGCCTGATGTCATGCATGGATAAAACTCTTAGGGCATCTTCCTAAGATGCATATAAGTATATTTTGCTTTCGGAAGAGAGGAAACTAAATATTTTGACCAAGTGGTGGACCATGGAGACTGTATTATTATTTCCAGTTAATTTTGCCCTCACTGTGAGATTATATACCCTCACTTATTGGCGTGTGATTTTCACTGTCTCCCTGCGATGTCAGGCGTGTCTGCCATGTGATTTACTTTATCTGTGAAATGTGAGCATAAGTATTTTATATATAACATCTGAGCAGGAGCTCTTAAAGCCATCACCTGGTCCTGCCATTGTTCATGTCCCTTTGCTATGAGAAGGGAACATCCCAGACAGAGGCTGTAACTTCAGCCTGGATCCTGAAATGAAGGGAACACATGGAACATGGGTAAGAACTAAGCCTTTGTTACTACGGCATGGTCCAGTAAAAACTGACTAACACTGAGTCAGAGAAAGCTCTTCTCTTTGGCTCTTCAAATACATTCTCTCTTTCACCATCTCCTGCCTGGAATGAGTATCCTTTTTATTGAAGGCTGGGCCAGCGCACCGCCTCCCAGTCTCTGCATTTATGGGTTACATTGTATTTGGAGCTTGTTTATGGGGTAAGACCGTTTTCCTCCACCCCCGCTCCAAACTCTTCTGTTCCAGCAGCTCCTCAGGTTGGACCTCAGCCTGTTTCAGGCCTCTGCCAAGAGGCAGCTACATGCTGTCAGGTAAGAACGTGGGAAGTGAGGCGGTAATGTTGGGAGACTCAAAAGGATACTGCCAGTTCCTCCCTCCACTTCTTACTGATGTCACATCCCTCTCAGAGTCTACCCTGTGGCTCCTATACTGAAGGATTAAAAAACAACCCCCTAGCCAAAACCGGTTTGGCTCAGTGGTAGAGCGTTGGTCTGCGGACTGAAAGGTCCCAGGTTCGATTCCGGTCAAGGGCATGTACATTGGTTGCGGGCACATCCCCGGTAGGGGGTGTGCAAGAGGCAGCTGATCGATGATTCTCTCTCATCGATGTTTCTAACTATCTATCCCTCTCTCCTCCTCTCTGTAAAAAATCAATAAAATATATATATTTTTTTTTTTAAAAAAAAAAAACAACCCCCTAGAGCCGTCTCCTCTAGCTTAGTCCACTCTTGGCTGGGGACCTCACCAAGGCTGCGGGCGGCGTGAACAGTCCAGTAGATGTCCAGGCAGGCAGTTTGGTTCTTCATGCGCCGGTGACACGTGCAGCTCATCAGAGAGCTGTTCCTGAGGTGCTGTGCTGCCTCCACGCAGTCCGCGGGAACTGAAGGCTCCTCTGCTGGGGACGGGGTGCTGACACTAGAAGCGCAGGAACTCAGGTGGTGGTAAGCGGCATTGCAGGTGGGATTGGCCTGGCATTTCCTCCTGGCCTGGAGACAGCTGTTCGTGAGCCGGCCCTCTGTGGGGTGGGGGTCCCCTGTGGAGGGAGAGATGGCAGGTGAGGCTCACATAAGTCAGGGTAAGCTGCCTGGGAGTACCACGTCCTCGGGTAAGTTGGGGGATTCAGGTGAAGCTTTGGGCAGGAAAGTACTGGGGTGGCACAAAAGGCCTTTAGAAATACACGTGGGGAGAAGGCAGCCCAGCAGAGGCAGAGAATAGATCAGGCCCAGGAAGAGGAGGGAGTCTGAAGAGAGGCTGCTCAGCCTCCTGGGAGGGGAACGGGGACAGTTGTTTAAACACGATCCTGTCAGGCACAGGGAGGAGGGCTCTGGGCAGAGCTCTGTCATGGTAGGACTAGCATCATAACCAGAGTTGAGAATGGGTATGGGCCTGCTAAATGAGAGTTAGCAATAATTCTGAGTTACTTAAAGTACCTTATCATGGAAACGGGTTGAGATTAGGATGGGGAGCTTTTGCTAAGGCTGTCACTGACTCAGGAATACCAACATTGGTTACAGCTGAGCTCTGGAGGAAGACCCTGCATTCTGGAACTTAGGGTCCCTATCAAGGGATAACAGAACATCATCATACCCCTGTTTTCATGGCAAAATATCTAGGCGTCATTCTTAATTCTTCTTTCCTTCACAACCTATGTCCAACCCAACAAGTCCTGTCAACTCCACCACATATCTGGCATCTGTCCACTTCTCTCCACAGCAATTACTACCTCCTTTGCTCTAGTCAACATTAAATCTTGTCCTACTGCCAAGACTTCTTACTGGTCTCCTTGACTCAATCGTCCACATTCATTCTCCTAAACCACTCACCCACCCTTTCCAGCTTTAATGAGATTTAATTGATATATAACATGAGTGTGTTTTAGGAGTACAATGTGATTTGATACACATGTATACTGTGAAGTGGTTACCACAATAACATATCCTTCACCTCACACAATTACTCTTTTATTGTTGCAGCCATCTCTTTTTAATGAAAATTTTTAAGTTGGAAAGATTTTTACTGAAGTAAAATTAAAATTAACCATCTTACAGGGTACAATTAAGTGGCATTTAAATTCATGATTAGTCTAACCATCACCTCCATCTAATTTCGGTACATTTTTATCACCCCAAAAGGAAACCCACACCCACTAATTACACCATTCTACCTTGCTCCTAGTCTCTGGCAACCACTAAACTGCTTTCTGTCTCTACAGATTTTCCTGGATATTTTATGTAAATGGGATAATAAAATATTTACTCTTTTATATCTGGCTTTTTTCATCTAACACACTGTTTTTTGAGGTTCATCCACATTGTAACATGTATTACTGCTTCATTCCTTTTTATGGATGAATAATATTTCATTGTATGGATATATGACAGTTTGTTTATCCAAACATCAGTCGATGGACATTTGGGTTGTTTCCTTCTGGTTACTTTGAATAGCACGGCTGTAAACATTCCTGTACAAGTATTTACTTGAACTTGTATTCAGTTCTTTGGGGTGTATACCTAGGAGTGGATAGCTGGATCATATGGTAATTCTATATTTAACATTTTGGGAAACTGCCAAATTATTTTCCATAGTGGCTGCACCATTTTACATTCCCACTAATAATATACAAGGGTTCCAATTTCTCCATATACTTGCCAACTCTTGCTATTTTTTTTTTTTAAATAGCTATCCTAATGGGTATGAAGTGGTTTCTATTGTGGTTTTCATTTGCATTTCCCTAATAACTAATGATGTTGCTCGACCATATTTTCATTGTAGCCATTTGTATATCATGTTTGGTAATAAAAATTTTTATTTGAAGCCCAACATACAGAAAAGCGCATAAAAAAGTACAGTTTAATGAATTTCAAACTGAATACACCTGTGTGATCAGACCCCAGGTAAAGGACAAGAACATTACCAGTATCCCATAAATCCTCTGCCAGTCATCATTCCTTCAAAGAAACCAGCATCTTCATTTCTTTATTTTATTTTTTAATAAGAACATTTGTGGGGGTTTTAAATATATTTTTATTGATTTCAGAGAGGAAGGGAGAAGAAGATAGAAACATCAATGGTGAGAAAGAATCATTGATCGGCTGGCTGCCTCCTGCACACTCCACACAGGGAAATCATGCCTGCAACCCAGGTATGTGCCCTAACTGGAAATCAAACCAGCAACCTCTTGATTTTTTACAAAGAGGAAGGGACCTGTAAAAAGTATTTGTGCCACCCCAATAGCTAGTGTAATTGATTTTTTACAGAGAGGAAGGGAGAGGGATAGAGAGCTAGAAACATCAACGAGAGAGAAATATCGATCAGCTGCCTCCTGCAAGCCCCCCACCGGGGATGTGCCCGCAACCAATATACATGCCCTTGACCGGAATCGAACCTGGGACCTTCCAGTCCGCAGACTGACGCTCTATCCACTGAACCAAACTGGTTTCAGCACCTGCACCTTTTGATGTAGGAGACAACACTCTGACCAACTGAGCAACCTGGCCAGGGTGGGAATCCAAATTTTAGCAAGTTCACTGGAAAGTAATACACACCTTATAGCTTAAGCTTTGGTGCTTTATCCAGTACATAAAAATATTACTGATTTTTCCTTTGGCTTAAACCTCCAATATGCCTCAGCATGACACTGTTAATACTTTTATTTAAAATTCCAATATTTTGCCGAAACCAGCTTGGCTCAGTGGTAGAGCGTCTGTCTGTGGACTGAAAGGTCCTGGGTTCGATTCCAGTCAAGGGCATGTACATTGGTTGCGGGTACATCCCTGATAGGGGGTGTGCAAGAGACAGCTGGTCGATGTTTCTCTCTCATCAACGTTTCTAGCTCTCTATCTCTCTCCCTTCCTCCTCTCTGTAAAATATCAATAAAATATATTTTTTTAAAAACTATACATTAAAAATAAAAAAAATAAAAAATTCCAATATTTTGTTCATCATGGATTTTTTTTGGCGTTTTTATTTTTTTAAATATTGCATTGAAATATTCTTTATCTTTACTACTGAGTTTCTGGACACTCCCTTCACTCACCTCACTTTAGTCCCAGCCCTATATAGGACCATTTAATTCACTTTTTGGGTCTTAGTTTAACAAATGTAAGATGAAGGGATTGGATTAAACCAGAATTTCTCAATGGAGGAGTGGAAGAAGAGAGAAGTTAGGCCTCTTTTTAGTGGTATATCAGAATTTTCAAAGGAATGTGTAGTTCAAAAAAAAAAGCATATTTAATCATTTTATATGTGGAAGATGAAAAAACAGCTTTTCAAGTTTCAAAATATATTTAAGGAAGGCATGAGATTTTTATCTTTACCAAAAGTGGGACCTGAATTTAAATAGCCTGAGAAATGCTAAATGTCCTGGTAGGTACCCAGTGTTTGCTGAAAGAAATATAGCAGGTCCAAGTCTCATTGCTTTCACTGGACTAAATATCCAGTTGTAACAATTTTCAAAAGTAAACACCTCTTAGCTGATAGTTCACCAAGTCTGGGCCATGGTGCATTTAGGGGCATTGAAGCTCAAGATGTTTGGTGTTTATCCTTGACCCTCACATGCAGCCAGACTGTAAAGGTTAGTGAGCTTTCCTGGGCAGTCAAACCATATGAGTGATTTCTTACTGCCCTGATTTGCTAATGGTCAGTTTGGACAAACTAGTCCTTTCCCTCCTTCCTTCCATATCTGCCTGGCACCCAATATTGCAATTCTCTAGTACGCACCTTGTGGACAGAGTCACCAGTCCATGTGCGGTCCCTGCCTCAGCGTTCCCTCCACTCAGGCTCTGGGCAGGAACCCATCCCTCACAGAGGCCAGGCACAGGCCCATTCCCTGGGACCCCACGCTGCCCTTCCTTAGGCCAATGGCATGGTCTAAAACCAGGCCTTGATCTACACATCCCACAAAACACCTACTGCGCATCTATCAATAATAGGGAAAGGCACGGTGCTGACAGATTGCAGGGAAAGGCCATTTTGCCCAAGAGCCAGCTTTCTCCTCTAATTAAAGAAAGTACATCTTTAAGGGGCGTGGGTTGATGGTGAGCAATATTCTCAGCACTACAACTAAATAACGATGTTAGCATGTTTTGGCAGCATTTTATAACCCTAGTTTGTGACAAGTCACTTCTAACGGAAACTTCCCATCATCTGTGCCTAGTGTCCACTCCCCCGTCCTTACAGGGGATGGACGAGATGATGCCCACGTGGAGCAAACGGAGTTTCCCCAGCAGCCAGAGATGGTATTGTGAAAGTTGTGGTTGTTCCGTGAGGACACAGATGCACCACAAAAGAGGAAGAGGGGAACGGGCGCTAGGAGATGCGTAAGTGTTCTGGTCATTGCATGCAACTCAATCTACAACAGTTCAGACCCTTTATTAGGCATGGAACCCAGCCCTTCCCTGGCCCCTGGGGACCACCTCTAGTTCCCCAGGCTCGGAGGAACCGATCCCCGGGACCAGGTGGCGGTGCCGAGAGAGTCCTCTCTGGGCAGTGCTGACAGGGCTCCACCTACACTCCCCCTTCCCTCTCCTCCTCGCTGGCCGAGAGGGTCCTGGGGGGCACAGGGGACACTCACCGGCTCCGAGCAGCGGCGGCAGCAGCAGCAGGATAGACAGCGCCGACAGCAGGTCCGCGCGGCGCGCCATGGCCACGGAGAGGTGCGGTGCGCGGGCGGCGTTGGCCCCGGGGCTGCTCTGCCGGTGCCGGCGCCCCGCTCCCTCCACTCCCCGCCCTGGAGCTCAGGGAGCTGGGGGCCCGCCGGCGCCTCCCACCGCGGCCTCCCTCCTCCCCTCCCCTCCCCGCGCGCCGGGCGCCAACTCTCCCACCGGGGTCCTGGGCGCCGCCCGCCAACTCCGAAGCGGACAGACGCGCCTCTCCTTTCTCGGGACGATGAGGGAGAGGACGCGGGGGTGGGGGCAGAGGGCGAGTGCCCTGGGAGCGGGAGGGGCGTGGAAGATCCTGGGGATATTGGGGAAGCCACCGCAGAGAATCACTCACCATCTGGGGGGTTCACAATAGCTATTCCCCCCCAAAAAACAACCTTTCTCACCCCCCACCTTCTCTCCCAACAAGGAATAACCAGCACAAATGAAATCTTGTAACAAAACTTGAACACAACAGCACTAGGACACTTGCGTTTCTAGTACAGTTTTTTTTTTCTTAGAAGTTGCACACATCTATGATTTCATTTTTCCCTCATTAAGTATGTTCAAGGGTAAGAGTTTGTCATTGTTTTTTTTTTTTTAAATATATTTTATTGAATTTTTACAGAGAGGAAGGGAGGGGGATAGAGAGTTAGAAGCATCCATCAGCTGCCTCCTGCACACTCCCCACTGGGGATGTGCCCGCAACCAATGTATTGTACATGCCCTGACCGGAGTCGAGCCTGGGACTCTTCAGTCCACAGACCGATGCTCCATCCACTGAGCCAAACCGGTCTCGGCCGTTTTGTTTTTAACCCCAAGATTCTGCAAAGATGGGTCTCAGACAGGGAGCAGATCTGGTCCCAGATCCCAGGGTCTTTGCCAGACTAGGCTCTTGCAGCCCCCTCAGAGTCATGAGGGCGGATGGAAGGACCAAACCCGTCTCAGACTGAACAGCGGAGATGCCCCTGGAAGAAAAGACACGATCGCGGAGGAAGGTGGCTGGAGAGACCATTTAGGTGCCTCATCATTCTCAGGTGATGTTTCCCAGAGCCAGCAGCTCGGGAGACAGCTGTGCCAGAGCCCAGGGCTTCTCTGTAGAGATGCAAAGGCGCTCCTTGGCCTGGGGTGGATTCCCACCGGCTCCCAGCACAAAGAGGGGGGCAGAAGGGCCTGCTGACTGACAATTAAGTAAGCAGTGCTTCAAGAGAAAAAGAAGGCGATGAAAGGAAGGAGAGGGCTTCATCCTCTAACCCTCTCACTGCCACCGTCCACCTGGCGAAGGGCCAGAAAGGAGGGCACTGAGCAGCACAACATAAACCTCTGAGATTTATTGGCTGCTGCTTCTGGATATGGCCATCCTGCAGTGGCCTCTGGGGGGCATTTGCCAATGTAATCAGCGCAGAAAGAGAGCCATTCCAGCCAGGCGTGTAAATCACCCTTCACAAAGCTGGGAGAGAGACATGTGGCCCTAGATAAGGAGAGAGGCTGATGTGGCCTCTTGTGCCCTTTTCCTCCCTCCTCCTGCCCAGGGGGGAGCTGGTTCCTGAGCTGTAATGCACTTTAAATGGAGTTTGTGCCTCTTTTTAATCCGTATCTGCCTTGCCAGTCCTACAGAATGGTGGAAGTGAACATCTGGCTACTCCGCTTTTGTCCAGGCCTGTTTTCCCTCAGGGTGGCCTACCTTTCCCAAGTCCGCCCCCCCCCCCCATTAAGGTTAGAAAACTGTAGCCGGGGAGCCTATGATAGCCCCCGCTCTGGCCACAGTCTCAGAACAGAATTTACAAAACAGAAGGTAACAATTTTAGGCCGAGGCCTACAAATCAACAAAGACGTGGTGTGGTCAGGGGGCATCTGCTGTCCCTCTCCTTCCGCAATAAAGCCAAATCAAGTTGGGCGTGGGTGGGTAGGTTGGGAAAAGGCATTTGTCCGGGGTGCCTACTGAAAGTGTCCACTCAATGCTATCCCCACGGAATGGACCAGGAAGGCGGGAACAAGGTCACACATGTGGGCTAAGAGCAATGCCCAGTTCTGAGGCCAGGCTTTTTGTGAGAGTAAATGAGGTGCCTGGAGCATATTTCTGGGCACAGGTGGGGTTGGGGTAGTGGTGGAGAGAGAGGCTGACATCATTTGGCCTTTATGAGGACCGATAACCAAACCACGGGAGGGTTGAGGAGCCTCTACAAATAAATGTGACTCTAAGACACTCTTCTAGCATAGCCTTCTCCCCCCAACGCGTCCTCTATGACGGCCAACACCTGCTAGAGAGCATTATCCACCTTGTGGATAATGACAAATGAGACAGTCCTTTCTACAAAGATGATGTTACTCAGCCATCATTCAATCCAATGTCTTTTGTGACAGATTATGGGTCCAGCTTTGTGCCAGATGCAAAAATTGTTCAGACACAAACCCTGCTCTGGGAGGAACTGCAACCCACTGATTGGGGCTCCAGGGTCCAAAGACCCTGCACTTCAACTCCACTTTCACTTGTCATCTTGGTTCTCTGCTTTCTACCAAGTCCTCTCTCACTCACTGTTACGCTTTAATTCCTGCTGATATCCTAACCCAGGATGTTAGCAATATAGTGAACAGCTAAGAGCACAAGCTTTACACGTTGCCTTGGATCAAACGACATTTCTAACACAAGCTGGGTGACTTGAGCAGTCATTTGATCTTTCTGTGCTTCAGGTTTTTTTCATCTGTAAAATTAATAACAGTATCTACTTCATATGTGTAATAGTTCTGAGGATTAAATAGTATATATTGAATAAAAGGTTTAACACGGTGCCTGACACATTGTATCATCCTGCTCTAGCTGGTTTGCTCAGTGGATAAGAGTGTCAGCCTGTGGAGTTAAAAGATCCTGGGTTCGATTCCAGTTAAGGACACATGCCCAGGTAGCTGGCAGCATTCCCAGTAGGGGGTGTGCAGGAGGCAGCCAATCAATGATTCTCTCTTATCACTGATGTTTCTCTCTCCCTCTTCTCTAAAAATAAATAAAAATATTTAAAAATATTTTTAAAAGTGGCATCATCCCAAGTGGCATGCAGAAACTAAACACCTGTGAACTCGACCAGCCCCCATCACCCAACTCGCTGCTTTGGGTGACTGCACACAATCCTTCCTTTTGCTGAATATACTAGTGAGCCAGGGACAGAAACAAAAATAATTTCCTACCTTGTCAGTTTTCTGAGGGCCAGGCTTGTGTCATATCTGAACATCTCTGGTACTCAGAATTAACAACTCCAGATATATGCACGTTTAAAGGAACTGGTGTTGCCCTAGCTGGTTTGGCTCAGTGGATAGAGCATTGGCATGTGAACTGAAAGGTCCCGGGTTCGATTCTGGTTAAGGGCGCATGCCTGGGTTGTGGGCTTGACCCCCACTTGCAGGAAGCAGCTGATCCATGATTCTCTCTCATCATGGATGTTTTTCTCTCTCTCCCTCTTCCTTCCTCTCTGAAATAAAAATATATTGTATATTTTTTTAAAATAAAGGAAATGGTGTTTCCTTAACACTTGCCTGAAAGAGAATCCTATATGTCTCCCACTTTATACCCCTGAGAAGGAAAGAGAAAGGCTCCTTTTTTTTTTTTTTTTTTAGAGAAACATTGAAGGGCTGCCTCCTGCACGTCCCCTACTGGGGATTGAGCCTACAACCCGGATATGTGCCCTGATTGGGAATCGAAACCAGCGACCTCTCAGTGCAGAGGATGATGCTCACGCAACTGAACTGTTTGGACCAGGCTGCTCCTCCCTTTAGTTTTCCCACTGATTTTTAGAGAGAGTGGAAGGGAGGCGGGGGGGGGGGGGGGGGGGGAAGAGGAGAGAGAGAGAGAGAGAGAGAGAGAGAGAGAGAGAGAGAGAGAGAGGAGAGGGAGAAACAGACACATATGTGACAGACAAATGGATTGGTTACCTCCCCCACACACACACCCTGACTGGGAGCAGGGATTGGATGTGCAACCCAGGTACATGCCCTTGTCCGGGAATCAAACCCACAACCCATCGGTGCATAGGCCAACACTCTAACCATAAGCAACGCCAGCCAGGGCTGCTCCTTCCTGTTTAATGGCAGAGGTCAGCCAGGTCCTAGGTTGAGATTGACAACCAGAAGCAGCTTTTAGGCCCAAAAGCTTCCAGGCTTTTTTGCTTGACTTCATGATGAATACTGGCGGTGCAAGGAGAACAGTGCAGAGCTGACCCCCTAAATAGCCTTGTGCTGAGGTCTCAGGGCCAGGGTCATAGCGTCCACTCTTAGCCTTGCAAGCCTAAGCAATCCTTACGGCCCCGACTTCTCCAGAACCTACAACTGAGGCTTACATATTTAACATGCTACACAATGCCAGCTCTGGAAAGGCACTTTGTTCTTTGATGAGGACCTGGTAACGGAAAATCCATTAAGGTACAGACTCTGGAGCCATACTGACTGGATTCAAATCCCAACTCCATCATTCACTAGCTGTGTGATCTTAAAATAAGTTAATTTCTTTATCTATAAAACATAATAATCATAATAATCAGTACCTGCCTCAGAATTAGTGTGAAAATTAGTTTACATATACACAAGTTCATAAAAAAAAATCTTGCATACAATACTTGTACCTCCTGAAAATAGCATGAATCAAACCATAATACCTATACAGTAGGAGGATGTTATAACATTTATATGGATTCTGGCTGGTGTGGCTCAATTGGTTGGGTGTTGTCCCATGCACTGAAAAGTCACTGGTTTGATTCCTGGTCAGGGCACAGGGTGCAGGCCTGGGTTGTAGGTTCGATTCCCCATTGGGGCACGTGCAGGAGGCAGCAGGTAGATGTTTTGCTCTCATGTCGATGTTTCTCTCTCTCCCTTCTCTAAAAATAAAATAAACAAATAAAAATTACATGGTAAAATGCTGCCTTTTAGGCAAATATAATTTTTCACAAAGTAGATTGTTAAGCCCTTGTTTTTTGTTTTATAACTCAGAATTTCCAATTACTAAGATTACTGAAATGTGAACACATGGGTACCAGTCTCTTCACAGGTGGGGCTTAGTTCTACCTTCCTGGGAATAACTATCAGGAAATAACCCACTAGAGTAGATAATGAGTCAGGGGCCCCTTCTCACAATTGAAAGTGGAGGTGCTTCAAGCAATTTCCTCCTTGGGCTAAGAGAGTTCTTGCTTGGTGGGGGTAAGTGTGTGGGGTGAGGCAGCAGCTTTTCTCTCCTTTTTTTTCCTCACCTCTTCTAGCTCTGTGCTCAAGGGCTCAGGGAGGCCAGAGAGGTATTTTCCCTCTGCACAGACAGGCATTTGTTAGCAGTGAAGGATTCAAGCTCCAGTGGCTGGCTTAGAGAATACAACAGTGCCCTCTGCTGTGAGGCATGCACACTACACTCCAGAGAAGCATTAGTCCAGCCCTCCTTCCACCTGCTTACTTTTAACTAGGGCTGTATCCAATTAAGCAGACAAAAGCCTACTCACCTTAAAAAACTCTAAGGGAAAACCTGGGATATTGATGAAGAATGCCATTTAAAAGGTCTTCCTTGCTCTGTTTGGGTAGTTCAGTTGGTTAGAGCTTCATCATGATTTGCCAAAGTTGTAAGTTTGGTCCTTGGTCAGGGCACATACAAGAATCAACCAATGAATATATAAATAAGTGAAATAGCAAATTGATGTTTCTTTCTCTGAAAGTAATTTTATTTTAAATATATTTTATTGATTTTTTACAGAGAGGAAGAGAGAGGAACAGAGTCAGAAACATCGATGAGAGAGAAACATCAATCAGCTGCCTCCTGCACACCCCCTACTGGGGATGTGCCCGCAACCAAGGTACTTGCCCTTGACCGGAATCGAACCCGGGACCTTTCAGTTCACAAATCGACACTCTATCCACTGAGCCAAACCAGTTTCGACTGAAAATAATTTTTAAAATATATTTTATTGATTTTTTACAGAGAGGAAGGGAAAGAGTTAAAAACACGATGAGAAACATTGATCTGCTGCCTCCTGCCCACCTCCCACTGGGGATGTGCCCACAACTGGTACATGCCCTTGACCGGAATCAAACCCGGGCTGAAGCTCTATCCACTGAGCCAAACCAGTTTCAGCTAAAAGTAATTTTTAAAAATAAAAGGTCTTCCTTAAATCTAACTGATGATCTTGCATAGTACTTTATTTTATCTTATTCCATAAATATAGTGCAAATATCTACTTCCAACCACATTAAATCTAAATTTGTATTTTGTGAGCTGTGAAATGGAGGGGAGAAAAGAGTTTGGGAAATGGAAAAAGCCTAAACTCCATTGTGACTATAGACAAGGAACTTTTTAAGCCAAACTGAACTTATCACTAGCTGTAGAGAATGACACTCATCTGGTTTTCTAAGCCTAGATACCAGAGGGCCGAGTCTGGGAAACACTTGAGTGTAACTCATACCATAAGATGGTCTTCAGGAAAGGAAAGCCTGGAATTTTGCTAAAGAATGCACAGAAGGATTTTAATTCCACAGCAGTGGATCTCAAGCTTTGGTGACCATCAGAATCACCTACAAGGGAGATTTTTAAAACTCGGGTTTCTGGGCCCTGACTCAGAGGTTCTGATTTACTAAGTCTGGAATGAGACCTGAAATTTTGTATTTTAAATGATTTCAGATGATAGTGATGGTCCAAGGTCTAAACTTTTTTTGTTTTTTAATCTTTTTTTGTTTTGTTAATCCTTACCTGAGGATATTTTTCCATTTATTTTTTATTTGTTTATTTTATTTTAGAAAGGGAGAGAGATAGATAGAAGCATCAATAATGAGAAGCACTGATTGGCTGCCTCCTGCACACCGCGCACTGAGGATCGAACCCGCAACCCAGGCATGTGCTCTTGGCCGGTATCGAACCTGGGGCCCTTCAGTCCGTAGGCCAACACTCTATCAACTAGCTGATCTTGAGAAAAGCACTGTGGTCTTAACTCTGAATTTGAAATGGTTATACCTTTTTGTCAGAAAGAGTCTAATTTGGTGACCACTTCCTCATAGAAATCTTCTAGGAGCAGACTAGGCTCACAATCACATCTCTCATTCTACAATGTTTATTTTTCCACTTAATAAAAAGAGAGGGGGGGAAACAAAGAAGGAAAATACAGAGAAAGAATGTGGATAACTCTCTTGCATAGCCGGAAGCTCAGGGAGAAAAAGAGCTAGCTGGCCTGCTAATAGTGAGAAAGAGAATGTAAACACTCCCTGAAGCAACGCACACCTCAACACAACCCCAGGCTACAGCTTACAGAGTCCGCTCCACCAGCCAGCAACTCTGCCGAAACCTAACCAATCCCCAAGACTAGGACTGCATCTGTTTGGCAGCCTGTTGACCTCTTCCTGCCCAGGTTTTCTACATTATCTTTTGGTGACTCCCAAGGAGCCAGCAGCTGATCTATTATCGTAGGTTCCCATTCTTCACCAGTAAGGCAATCTGCTCCTGCAGCTGCCGCTTCCCTTCCCATGCTTTGCTCTGGCTCCGACACCTCAGCAATTCTGCCTGATGGTCCTGGTGATGCATAGGGCAGTAGCTCTGTGGTTCGCATAGCACCTGAAAGGAAAGTCAGGGACAGAGTAAGGGATCCTCTATTATTATGCCGACCCAGAATAATAGAGAGGCTGATGGCAGTAGCTAGGAAGGATCAGCAATTTCTTCTTGGAGGGCCTTGCATGCCTTCGGAGTTGCACCCTAAAGTTGGCGTCCCCAAGTCTAGGCTCCCTCATTGGCCCACACGTCCCATCCTTTACCGGATAGTCTGGAAAGAAGTCTCTGTAGCCCCCTTTGAGGATATACAGCTCTGGGTAGTACAATGCAGGATACTGGTTCAGGGCCCTGTCCTCCTCTCTCAGAGAGCGGCACCTTTAAAGAAAGCGCAGAGACGGGTGAGGTGAAAAGAAGGTCAGGATGCCATGGGCCGCTCACTGGGGAGGGGGAGAAAGAACAGACTATTGCTAACTCCATAAGGACTTCCCGATCTCATTTTCTTTGCAAAACAAGACCTAAGAAGCACCATTCTTTCTCTTTTCCTCCACTAGTGCCTAATTCCAGTCCTTGTTCTTTCACAGCTCCAAACTTTTGAATTGTTGAAACCCCCTCTTTCGCCTCCCTATCATTCTTCAAACCACAGGAGAGAGCATTCATTCATTCAGTCTGGGAAGGATCCCTTTTAAGTCCCAAGTCAAGTTCAAATTTCTATCACCCGGCCTACCCCATGTGGACACTCACATTCGGGGGCCCCTCTCTGAGGAGAATTCACAGTGGAACACGATAACGATTCTCTTCTGGGCGTCCAAAGGGACAACAGGCATCTTCAGAAAGAAGTTACACAGTTCCTCCTGACTGAACAAGTTTAAGGCTCCCTGTAGAAAAATTTTAATAAGTATTTCCTCAAGGGCCTGTGGACAGTAAAACCAACACTTAGAAATACTTGGGATACCATACTACCTTGGGAAATTTGGGCCAGGAAGTCTAGACTATAAGCACTTTCAAAGAGACCTAACTGTATCTCTCTATCTACCCCCAGGGCCTGGCTTAGAGATTGGTATGTAGTCGTTACTCAATAAATGTTCATAGAACTAAGTACGCCTGAAGTGTAGTGTCAATGTGAGAACTGTCTATGAGCAGTAAAATGTTTGCAAAGTGCCTCTCAGTCCTTGGGTGAATGTTTTTATTTCCATGCGAGAGCCCTTGGCTCCTACTGAAAAGAGGGAGATTGTTCTAGGAGGGAAGGGGAAGTAAATTGCTCAAAGTGTACGGAACTAGAAGAGCAGTGGAGACTCACAGCTTCGATGTGCTCCAAATGTAGGTCTGCCCTGGTTCTAGAGTTCACAGAGCTGTCTGCAACCCTTTCCCTGCCAATGTCCCCACTGTAACCTCACCTGGATGTGTCCTCCGAGGTACTCATATGGATAGCGGCAATCGATGATGTAAAACTTTTCAATCAGGCCCTGGAATTTCCCCAACAGTAAGGCAGCCACCTGCACAGAAATGATGATTGAACACCCTGCTCACTGTCACTCTGAAGGAAAAAAGAGACAGTTTCACAGTTTCTGATTTACACTCCCTTTAGTCACCCAGGATTCCACTGTATGACTAGCCTCCAAAAGTTCCCCTATTTTGAAATGTGGCAACGGTTCAGCCCCACCCCACATAAAATGGAATAGCAAGTGGCCTTTTTAGAGAACCGAAATAGCTGGTATTGCCAGGATACTGGGGAAAACCATATTGAAGCTACTATTCTTGAGGCAGGCATGGCTGGAATCAGTCTTTCAGAAGACAAAGACTTCTGCAGTGGTACAGGTAGCAGCTAGAGATCCAGATTTTGCAAGAGACGGGAAATGGTTCCCCACCCTCCAATATAAAGAAAGAAAGTAAGCCTTAAGTATAAATTAGTTCATCATTTCCATCACCTGGCCTACCCCATGTGGACACTCACACTGTCAATACATATAAAAATAAAAGGCCCTGACCAGTTTGACTCAGTGGATAGTGCGTCAGCCTGAGGACTGAAGGGTCCCAGGTTCGATGCAGGTTAAGGGCATGTGCCTTGGTTGCGGGCACATCCCCAGCGGAGGTGTGCAGGAGGCGGCTGATTGATGTTTCTCTCCGATCAATGTTTTTGGCTCTCTATCCCTCTCCCTTCCTCTCTGTCAAAAATCAATAAAATAGCCGAAACCAGTTTGACTCAGTGGATAGTGCGTTGGCCTGTGGACTGAAAGGTCCCAGGTTCGATTCCGGTCAAGGGCATGTACTTTGCTTGAGGGCACATCTCCAGGAAGAGGTGTGCAGGAGGAAGCTGGTTGATGTTTCTCTCTCATCAATGTTTCCAACTCTCTATGCCTCTCCCTTCCACTCTGTAAAAAAAAAAAAAAAAAATCAATAAATATATATATATTTAAAGAAATATATTTAGCTGAAACAGGTTTGGCTCAATGGATAGAGCGTCGGCTTGGGGACTGAAGGGACCTGGGTTCGATTCCGGTCAAGGGCATGTACCTTGGTTGCAGGCATATCCCCAGTAGGGGGTGTGCAAGAGGCAGCTGATCGATGACTCTCTCTCATCGATGTTTCTAACTCGCTATCTCTCTCCCTTCCTCTCTGTACAAAATCAGTAAAATATATTTTTTAAAAAAAGAAATATGTTAAATATATATATATATATATATTTTTTTTTTTAATTGATTTTAGAGAGGTAAAGGGAGAGGGATAGATAGAAACATCAATGATGAGAGAGAATCATTGATAGGCTGCCTCCTGCACACCCCCCACTAGGGATCAAGCCTACAACCTGGGCATATGCCCTGACCAGGAATTGAAACCTGACTTCCTGGTTCAGAGGTTGATGCTCAACCACTGAGCCACACTGGCCAGGCACTGGGACATTTTTTAGAGTGAAAGAACAGTGTTAATAATTACCCTGCACTAGTAGGCATAAATGAAATCGTAACATGTAAATCAGGATGTAAGATCACTTAAATGAAGTGATTTTTCCTTTTGGGGTTTTTGCCTTTTCTTTAACTTTCCTTTCCTTCCTTTCTTGCTTTCTTTCATTTTTTCCTTTCATAAAACTTACATATCACTCGTTTAATTAAAAATGAAGGTGACAGAAGAAAGAGATAAAAGTAAGTCCTTTAACACAGCTTCAGTTGAATAAGGAATCTGTCAGTGAACACAGTCAGTGAAAGAAATACAATCGGAAGTGGGGATTTTAGGGACAGAACAGACCAGATGGTAGCTTATGTAACCAGTTACCATCTCCAGAAATCTGCTTACTGTTTCCGGGCTGATGTACTTCAGATCTTGGTGTCGCCCTGACACGGTTGGCAGTGCACATACCTAGAAATACCAAAGAGATGAAATAACAGCAATTTTCTATAACCAAATTTGAGAAAAAACTCCCATATATTGTCCTTCTTTCTTTTTTAAAAAATATATTTTTTATTGATTTCAGAAAGGAAGAGAGAAACATCAATGATGAGAATCATTGATCAGTTGCCTCCTGCACACCCCACACCAGGGATTGAGCCTTCAGCCGGGGCATGTCCCTTGACCAAACTGAACCCAGGACCCTTCAGGCTGCAGGCCAATGCTTTACCCACTGAGCCAAACCAGCTAGGGCTATTGTCCATCTTTCCAAATGAACTTTACTCCACCAATGGTCTCTATAATGTGCACTCAATTTCTAAAAACTGCAGCAGCAGTTCAATTTATATAAAAGAAACTAATTAAGAATGTGTATAAAGTTTTAGATGTAGCTACAACTATGTCCATCCTTGTATACTTCACACACAAAAAAAATATAAAATATTTTAGAAGGGATTTATCAAGCCAAAAAAATAATAAAATACTGTATTGTTAAAAATGATGGAGTGGATGCCGAAACCAGTTTGGCTCAGTGGATAGAGCGTCGGCCTGCGGACTGACAGGTTTGCTTCCATTCAAGGGCATGTACTGGTTGCGGGCACATCCCCAGTAGGAGGTGTGCAAGAGGCAGCTGATCGATGTCTCTCTTTCATCGATGTTTCTAGCTTTCTATCCCTCTCTCTTCCTCTCTGTAAAAACTCAATAAAACATAATTTTTTTAAAATGATGAAGTGGAATTTTTTCTTAAATTGATTTTAGAGAGGAAGGGGCGGGGAATAAAAACAAAAAATCACAAAACTAGAATAAAACAAAAATGGGAACAACCTTTTACAAGCAACTAATTTGCTATGTAGAAACAAATATGCAGGGGGGAAAATGCTTCTAAGATTTTAAGAAATGCTTTGACATTTTTCTGTTTGGGAATTCTAAAGATCAATTAGCCTGGCCTGTGTGGTTCAGTGGTTGAGCATTGACCTGTGAACTAGGAGTTTATGGTTCCATTTCTGGTCAGAGCACATGCCTGGGTTTCGGGCTCCATCCCCCTTATGGGGCATGAAGGAGGCAGCTGATCAATGATTCTCATCATTGATGTTTCTCTCTCTCCCTTCCTCTCTTCAACCAACTTTTAAAAATGTTGTTTTTTTTTTTAAAAAGAGTAGCCTACAGGACAAAAGTGGAAATGTTTTATTAAGCTAAAAAAATGGTAACAGAAGGGATAGCTTTCAAATGTCCAGGATAGCATGCGCATTTTCTTCTCCTTTTAATTATACCTAGTGTTCTCTGCAAGCAGAGAAGGAAAGATTCAGACCCCAAATGACTCAAATATAGAAAGGGTGCACCCACACTCACCTTGGAGAAATCACCAGTCAGGTACCCCTGGTTAGAAGCTGACTCCAGCATCTGAGTGGCATTAATGTCACAGAGAGAGACTGTCTTCTTCAGACCTAAGCCCTGAAAACGACAAGATTCCCATACACTCAATTCTCATGTTAAAAGTTTAAAAATCAGGGAATGGAAGAAGTGGAGAATCATTAAAAAATTGCATACCCTCTGTTCTAATAAGTCCACCTGCTTTCCTAAGGAAATAAAGATATGCACAAAAAAACTTGACTATAAGGATGGATAGAAAAAATTACTAATATATTAAATGTTCAATAACAGGTCTTGGTTAAATAAATCATGTACCAGATATTATAAATTACTATTATGCAATAAAACATTGTAGATTAATTTCATTGCATAAAAATAAGTTCATGAGCCGAAACCGGTTTGGCTTAGCGGTAGAGCGTCGGTCTGCAGACTGAAAGGTCCCTGGTTCGATTCCGGTCAAGGGCATGTACGTTGGTTGCAGGCACATCCCCGGTAGGGGATGTGCAAGAGGCAGCTGGTCGATGTTTCTAGCTCTTTATCCCTCTCTCTTCCTCTCTGTAAAAAATCAATAAAAATATATATTAAAAAAAAAAAGTTCATGATATCATTAAATAGGTTCGAAAAATACTTTGTAATACTACTTCAATAAAAGAAAAATTATTTCATAGGAAAGTACCTGGAAGAACATCAAGTGTTAACAGCGATTATCTCTGGCCTGTGGGACTATGGACATTGGCAACAGCTTCTTTTTGTTTATTTGCACTTTCTTTACTATCATCCTACCTAATAAAGAGGGAATATCTAATTGACCATCACTCTGTCACAAAGATGGCTGCACCCACAAGCTGAGACCAAGTTTCCTTAAGGAGCCTTAACGAATGATCAGCAGGGACCTGAGGCTACACCCTCCCCTGCCCCAAGGGGGCTTGACAGGGGACCTCAGGCCACACTATGCTCCAGCACTGGGCCAGGGGACCTGAGGCTGCGCCCCACTGCCTGGCGGGCCTGACGGGGGACCTGAGTTTGTGCCCCCTCCTCCTGGTGCCGGGCTGGGGGACCTGAGGCTGTGCCCAACTCCCACCCACCGGGGCTTGACAGGGGATCTCAGGCAGTGTCCCCCACCTAGCGGGGCTTGATGAGGGACCTTACGGCACACCCCACTGCCCTATCTGGGGGGACCTGAGGCTATGACCCCTGCCCAGCAGGACTGGCCAGGTCTGGATCTAGCCCAGTTGGGAGGGGTGCACAGCTGGGCTGAGGTGCATGTGGATGGGCAGGGACTTGATTCTGGGACTTCCTTTTAATGTGCATGAATCTCGTGCACCAGGCCATTAGTATACTTATGTTATAAAATAGCCAAATATATTTAGTTGTCTTTTTTTTTTTAAAGGAAGGAATTTTGTAAACTGAGAAGGCATCACCATTTCCTCATGGCCTATGCACTCTTCAATACACGTAGGCCAGCTACTGTCTGCACCAACCTGGTGCTCTTGTCAACATCATCAACAATCTTCATGTTCCCACATCTAATAGGCACTTCTTTAGCCATATGTCTTTCTGAACCTCACAGAGGCTTCCACTGAGTTGCTAATCGCCTCTTCTTTGGCTTCAATGACAAAACCTCCTAGTTTTTAAATTTAGTTATAATTTGGGAATCCTTATACTAAAAGAACTGTGATGCACTACTTCTCTGTTACTCCTTCTCAGTCTTCTTTGTTGGGCCTCCTAGCCTATTAAATCTCTATACATGTTGGATTCATCAGGGCTAGATACTTGTCCTTTTTTTTTTTATCTCTTCACTCTTGCCATAGGTTTGTTTTTTTTAACCCATACTTTTAAATTTATCCTTTATGCTGATGACTTTCAAATTTCTATCACCAGTTAAGACCTCTGCTCTTACTTCCAGATCTCCATATCCACACACCTGCTTAACAATTTTAGAGGCCCTACTAGGTGACATAACGGTGAGTAAGGGAATAGAAGAGACAGACAAATAAATATACTCTATGTTTGTAAGTAGTGATAAATGCTTTAAGTAAAAAATAAAGAAGAATAAATATATAAAAAGAATGTTAGGGCTGGAAAGGTTGTCAGGAAAAGGCCTTTCTAACATGGTAACATATGTGGGAAAATGAGACTGAAATGAGGGAGAAAATTATGTGTTGCTTATGGGATCAATGTTCCAGGCTGAAGGAACTACAAAGGTAAAGGCCCAGTGAAAATGGCAAGACCTAGGATGGTCACATTTAGTACAGCATTATTAGAGCAAAAACTAATTGAAGCAATATTATAAATCAACTAGACCTAATAGACATTGATAAAACACTGGACCCAACAACAAAAGAATATACGTTCTTCTCAAATATGCATGGAACATTCTCCAGGAGAGACCATATGCCAGGTCATAAAATAAGCCTCAATAAGTTTCAAAAATTCAAATCATACAAAATATGTTCTCTGATTACAGTGGAATAATTAGCAACTAAAAAAAAATCTGGAAAGTTTCACAAATATGTAGAAATTAAACAACAAACTACTAAATAATCAGTGGATCAACAAAGAACACAATGGAAATTGAAAAATACTTTAAAATAAATGAAAACAAAGACACAACGTACCAAAACTTACAGTATGCAGCTAAAGCAGTGCTTATATGAAAATATATAGCTGTCAACACCTATATAAAGAAATTTCGCACTGGCTGGTTTGGCTCAGTGGAGAGAACACTGGCCTACAGACTAAAAGGTCCTGGGTTCAATTCCAGTCAAGGGCACATGCCCAGATTGTGGTCTCCATCCCCCGTAGGGGGCGTGCAGGAGGCAACCAATCAATGATTCTCTCTCATCATTAGTGTTTCTATCTCTTTCCCCTCTCCCTTCCTCTCTGAAATCAATAAAAATATATTTAAAAAAACAAGAATACCACAAGTCAATAAGCTAACTTTCCACCAAAGAAGAAACCAAATCTAAAGCAAGTAGAAGGAAGAAATAAAAAAGATTACAGCAAAATGTAATAAAGTAGAGAATAAAAAAACAACAGAACCGAAAGTCAGCTGGTCTAGAATGACAAAGAAAAAAAAAAGAGAAGACTCAAATTACTAAAATCAGAAATGAAAAGAGGGCATTATAGAAATAAGACCATAAAAGAATACTATGATATACCAATAAATGAGAAAACTTAGATTAAATGGTCAAATTCTTTTTTTTTTTAATTTTTTTATTTTATTTTATTTTAAAATATATTTTATTGATTTTTTACAGAGAGGAAGGGAGATAGAGAGCTAGAAACGTCGATGAGAGAGAAACATCGACCAGCTGCCTCTTGCACACCCCCTACCGGGGATGTGCCCGCAACCAATGTACATGCCCTTGACCGGAATCGAACCTGGGACCTTTCAGTCCGCAGACCGAAGCTCTAACGGTCAAATTCTTAAAAAGACAAAAACTATTGAAACTAACTCAAGAAAAAAAACAGAAAATCGGACTATACGTACAATAAGTAAAGACACTGAATTAGTAATTTTATTTTATTTTTTAAAATATATTTTATTGATTTTTTAACAGAGAGGAAGGGAGAGAGATAGAGAGCTAGAAACGTCGATGAGAGAGAAACATCGGCCAGCTGCCTATTGCACACACCCTACCAGGGATGTGCCCGCGACCAATGTACATGCCCTTGACCGGAATCGAACCTGGGACATTTCAGTCCGCAGACCAATGCTCTACCACTGAGCCAAACCGGCTTTGGCTGAATTAGTAATTTTAAAACTTCCCACAAAAGGAGGATCCAAGATGGCTGTATAGGTAAACACCTAATCGCAGCACCACACTACAATTTCAATAAAATACAACTAAAATATAAAATGGAGATTGCCCAGAGCTACAGGAAAGTCAACTGATTGGAAATTCTACAACAAGAAGGAAAGAGAAAACCAGAAGGAAAATCAGAGGAGCTGTAAAAGCCTAAGGTACGGAGCTGGAGAGGAGGGGGAGGCTGAGTGCCTGACTGGCGTTCCCTAGCGGGAAGGAGATAAAAACTCCGATTGTGCTGAACCCCAGACCCGACAGCACTGAACCCCAGTTCTAGGCCAGACCCTGGGGAACCAGGCTCAAACAGAGGAAGCCTGGGCTGTGAGGCGGAATCCCAGGGGAGCAGCGAAAGGCAGAGCCCCCGGAGGCGCGGGGACGGACTGTTGACTCTGCTGCCAGATTGCCCTAGCCGGAAGGAGACAAAAGCTCCGGACTGTGCTGAACCCCAGTTCCGACTACTCTGAACCCCAATTCTAGGCCAGACCCCAGGGACCAAGGCTCATACAGAGGGAGACTGGGCTGTAAGGCAGAAACCCGGGGGAGCGGCGAAAGGCAGAGCCCCCGGAGGAGCGCACATTGCTTGCAGAGAAGGGACGGTTGGCTGTGCCGCGGGATTGCCCTGGCGGAAAGGAGACAAAAGCTCCAGACTGCTCTGAACCCCACTTCCAACCCCACTTCCAACTGAACTGAACCCCAGTTCTGGGCTCATTGGGGGAGAGACCTGTTTGGTAGCAGGCGAAACTCGAGGGCACCTCACTCTCAGAGGTGCTTGCAGCGAGTACCGAAGGACCCTAAGGAATACTGAGACTCAGGAGCAGCACAGGGCATGGCTGACGTGGCTGATGGAAGCCAAAGCTGTAGGCTCCACCCTGAAACTCCACCCCATCCAAGCAGAACACAGAGACTTTTAAGGCTACCAACTCAGGGAAGCTGCAAAAATGCCAAGACAGGGAAATAGATCACAAATGAAAGAAATGGAGGACAAAAAGCGACTGGATATAAGTTCAAAACCATGCTTATAAGGTTTTACAAGAATTTCCTAGAAAAGATCGATAAGTCCTATGAGGATATGAAAGGGGATCAACTAGAAATAATAAGGAATCAACAAGAAATAATAAGGGATCAACAAGAAATAAAGAATACATTGTCTGATATAAAACATATTATACAGAATCCTAAAAACAGAATGGAAGATCGCAAGAATCAAGTCAAAGTTTGGAACATAAAGAGCCAGAAGATACTCCTCCGCAGAAGCAAGAAGACAAGAGAATCTAGAAAATTGAAGATAATGTAAGAAACCTCTGGGACAACTTCAAGCAAACCAACATCAGAATTATGGGGGTCCCAGAAGATGAGTGAGCAAGATATCAAAAACGTACTGAAAGAAATAGTGACAGAAAACTTCCCCCACCTGGTAAAAGAATTAGACTTACAAGTCCAAAAAGCGCACAGAACTCCAAACAAAAGGAGTCCAAAGAAGACCACACCAAGACAAATCATAATTAAAATTCCAAGAGCAAAAGACAAAGAGAGAATATTAAAAGCAGCAAGAGCAAAGCAGGAGCACCTATACAATTATCAGCTGATTTCTCAACAGAAACCATGCAGGCCAGACGGGAATGGCAAGAAATATTCAAGGTGATGAATAATAAGAACCTACAGCCAAAAATACTCTACCCAGCAAAGCTATCACTCAGAATCAAAGGCCAGATAAAGAGCTTCACCAATAAAAAAAAAGCTAAAGGAGTTCATCAACACCAAACCAGAATTATATGAATTGTTGAAGGGGGTTCTTTCAGAAGAGAAAGTAAATAAAGATAAAAACAACGAACAACAAATACGTAACTATCAACTAGTGAATCTAAACACCAAGGAAATTAAAAAAAAAATCTGATGAACAATATTAACTGTTGAATATAATAGAATCAGAGGTATGGAAGGGGAGTGAACTGACGATTCTCGGGGAAAAGGGGAGAGAGGCATGTGGGAAGAGACTGAACAAACTGTGCACCTATGGATGAGGACAATGGGGAGTGGGGAAAGGGCAGAGAGTGGGGTGGGAACCTGGTGGAGGAGAGCAATGGAGGGGGGGGCGGGGAAGAGGAACATTTGTAATAATATGAACAATAAAGATGTATTAAAAACAAAACAAAACAAAAAAAACTTCCCACAAAGAAGAGCCCGGGTCCAGATGGCTTCACTGGTGAATTGTGCCTTATATATATTTTTAAATAAAGAAAAACCAATTCTACACAAACTCTTCCAGAAAATTTAAAAAGAGAATTCTTTCCAAATGATGACATCATTACACTAATAATACCAATACCAAAGACATTCCAAGAAAAACAAAACACTAAAGAAAGATCAGACCTGGCCAGTATGGCTCAGTTGGTTGAGCATCAACCCCATGAATCATTCTTTTTCCAGGTTCCATGCCTCCTCAGGGCGCATGCCCAGGGTTGCAGGCTCCTTCCTAAGTGGGGGGCGGGTAGGAAGCAACTGATCAATGTTTCTCTCTCATCAATGATGTTTCTCTCTCTCTCTCTCCCTCACTCCCTCTAAATATCAATAAAAACATTAAAAAAAAAAAAAAAAAAAACTAAAAAAAAAAAGCACCCTAAAGATCAGTAATCTCTGCCCTGGCAGGGTAGCTCAGTTGATTAGAGCATCGTCCCTATATGCCAGGGTTCAATCCCTGATAAGGACCCATGTAGAAATCAACCTATGAATGAATGCATAAATGAGTGAAATGACAAATCAGTATATGTCTGTCTCTCTCTTCCCCTTCCTTTCTCTCTAAAAAATCAACAAATTTTATAAAACATAAACACAAAAATTCTCAACAAAATCTTAGCAAATCAAATGTAAAGAATTATATAAAAAGAGTATACCATGACAAAATAAGGTTATCATAGAAATACAAAGTTGTTTTACCGTTCAAAAATCAATATATTCACCATATTAACAAGTTAAAAAAGAAAAGCCATACGATTATCATTTATTTATTTACTTATTTCCTCACCCAAAGATATTTTTTCCATTGATTTTTAGAGAGGGGAAAGGAGTGGGAGAGTCAGAGAGAAACACCGATGTGAGAAAGACACACTGATTGGTTGCCTCCTGCACGCCGCATGCAAGTGCCAGGAGCCTGCAACCAAAGTATGTGCCCTTGACTGGAATGGAACCCGGAACCCTTCAGTTAGGTAGGCCAACGCTCTATCCACTAAGGCCCAGCTATAATAATAAAAGTGCAATATGCTACTTAGACTGCAGGACCTGGGGGAGGAAGCCGGGGCTGCGAGGGAAGCCCAGGTCCTGGGAGCCTGCTGTCCACCGGAGGGAAGCCGGGTCCCAGGTGCCAGGGGGAAGCCGGTGCCAGCAGCCAGGGAAGGAAGGCCTGCTCCTGCATGGCCCCACCGCTTCAGAGGTCATTCAAACGCCACTCTCTAATCTATGAACCTATCAATTCCCAATCTCTGCCACCCCAATCCAGATATCCCTATTCTCCCTACCCTGCTTTTTTTTTTACCATAGTATTTTTATGATCTGCCATATTATAATGTTATTTGTTTACTTGTCTGTGCCCTCTGCACTAGAATGTAGGCTCTTTGAGAGCAGGGACTTTTTTGGGTTATTGTTGTCAGTACTGTGTCCCCAACATTAAGTGAATGAATTAATAGGTATATTCCATCCATTACCATTATCACTTACACCAGACTACACTGATGGTAATCCAGTCAAAGTACTAACTAGAACTTCTCACTCAGCAATTGAGAAGAATCCCATAGTGACCTGATACCATATCAGTCAGATGCCATTAGAATAGAGAGACCATAGCCAAAACCGGTTTGGCTCAGTGGATAGAGCATCGGCCTGTGGATTGAAAGGTCCCAAGTTCGATTCCAGTCAAGGGCATGTACCTTGATTGCGGGCACAATCCCCAGGTAGGGGGTGTGCAAGAGGCAGCTGATCGATGTCTCTCTCATCGATGTTTCTAACTATCTCTCTCTCTCCCTCTCTGTAAAAAAATCAATAAAATATATTAAATAAAAAAAAAAAAGAAGAAGAAGAGAGAGACCATGTCTTCATCTCTGCAGACCTACCACTTAGTACAGTGACTACAACATATTAGGTAGGCAGTACTGTTCATTTAAGAATGAAGGAATGAAAATGTAAAGATACATATGAATCGTGACTATTAGAGTATTACAGAGAGCACGTTACCTTGGACTCTTCTTGATCTTCCAGGGAAAACTCCATCAATTCATCTGAAATCTCCTCTGCCTGGTCTTTTCCTAGTTTTAGATTTTTACCCAATTTTGGAACTATAGCGATGGGACTGCCCAGATACTTCATTTCACTTTCCACCAGGTTTCCATTGTCCTGCCAAGTACATTGACAATATTACAAATTACCCAGGACACTTACACCATATAAAAAATTATGTGGTTTGGCTCAGTGGATAGAGCGTCGGTCTGCGGACTGAAAGGTCCCGGGTTCGATTCCGGTCAAGGGCATGTACCTTGGTTGCAGGCACATCCCCAGTAGGGGGTGTGCAAGAGGCAGCTGATTGATGATTCTCTCTCATCGATGTTTCTAACTCTCTATCCCCCTCTCTTCCTCTCTGTAAAAAAAAATCAATAAAATATATATATTTTTAAAATTAACTCGGAGTGAATTAAAGATCTAAACTAAAAGAGCTAAAACTATCAAATTCTTAGAAGAAAACATAGGGGGAAAGCTTCATGACACTGGATTTGGCAATGATTTCTGGGATATGACCCTCCTTAAATTTAAACAAAAGATCAGAGGGCATACATCTCCTCCCATCCCCTGTTCAAACATTCCTTCTCCGACCCCTTTTCTCACTCACGCCAGCTTAGAGAAATTCAAAGGGTCCTAATCCAGCTCTGCCATCCCCTATCCCACAACATCTGAGCTGACCCTTGATGAGGTCCAGTGACTCACCAGTGAAGAAAGGGGAGACATGTAAGGGCCCCCTGATTTCTTTTGGAACTTCAGGTTCCTGGGTGCCCCGCATTCCAAGGGCTTCAAAGTGTTGTTTTCCTGCATAAGAAAAACTACTTTGGCTGGAGGAAGACATGTGTCAGTAAGCCTGCCAAAAACATTGCATTTGATGGAACACGTAAGTTTTCCCTTCATCCCAAACAAATTATGGTTTGGAGTTGATGTATGTTATGTGGATTTGCTTTGGGGGATACTAATTTTATGTTTATAAGCCAAAAGAAGGAAGGAGCCTGACTAGGGAGGAGGTGAGAATTTTAAAAAATGAGTAAAGGGAGGTTAAAAAGGACAGTATTAAATTTTTTTTAAAAAAGCTGATTAGGACAGACAAAAACATGGGCATAACTTAATTAATGTGAGAAAAGGAAAATAGCAGCTATCTTTTATGGATAACATTGATCAGTTGCTTCCTGACCTGGAGGAAAAGAGGAGAGACAGGGAAAAGAAAAATATGGCTAGAAAAAGAGATTAGCTGGAGATATTAGAGAATTAATGATTCTGGAGAGGTCAATATCAACTTGATACTCAAAGATGGCCTGAAGCTCAGACCAAAAAGGACCACAGTTTACTAGAAAAGGAACTAAAAAGCTAGATTACAGAAGAAGTGAGAAATCAAGAACTCTTGTACATGAAACCATGCAAATAAATAGTATGTGAACAAGTTATGTACATTATTCTCATCTGGGTTTTTTTTATATCCTAAATTCCTTATTAACAGATTTTTGTTAAGGAAACCAATCAACTAAACATGAGTATAATGATGTCCTACTGTGTAAGACTTAGAGCTAGGTTTCTGTTCTAGGGTCAAATCTTAAAAGAAAAAACAAAATAAAACAAAACAAAAACCATAATTTTTTCCCTATAGCAATGCTGTTTGTCTAGCATACTGAGGCATAACAAGCTCAAGGTCTCATGATAGAGACGACTTGCTCTACTTAAAGGAAGACAACTGCTAATGTATCTATGTTTCCATTGAAGACTCACATTTTCTTTATTTGTGGATGAGCTACATATCGCATCTGTCTTCTGGTTGCCATGGTCCAAAGCCTTTGGAGTGCTACAAAGCGGCTGTCCCTACGAAAGATAGTTTTCTGAGAACATCCAACACCTCCAGCCACAGCTAGAAACCCATCTTCCACCAGAGACATCTAACTCTCCCTCAGCATGCAGGAAGGGTCAGGTGGGGTCTGGGAAGGTGGGCTGTGCCCTGAGAAACAAACCCAAACCCAAGAAAGAGGAGCTACTCACTGGGCTGCATTTTATAAGGTGCTTGTGATGATTCCTACAGATCAGATTAAAAAAGCCAGTCAGTTTAGCCCCAAATACTATTTGGTTATTCATCAGTGGTTTGGGGCATCCCAACTTTTCCTTTCTTGCATTTTAGGATCCCTATACCTAGATGCTATGTCTCTTCCAATAACAATACATAGGGTGATTTCTGTGGTAAATATTAGGATGTTGAGTGACATCTTGGAGTTAAGGCCTTCATTTTACATACACACACACACACACACACACCCACACACACACACACCCCCACACACACATCATAATATACATAAAGAGCCAGGATCCGTAATGTCCAAAACAACCGAACAAACGACCAAATACCAAGCTAGGCATGTAGCAGGCTTGGATGGGTGGGGACTGGCGAGCAAGCTGAACTGCTGACCTCTCAGTCCCTTCTGGGTCGCAGGCACCAAGGTGACCTGTTGGCATCCCTCGTTAGGGAGCCATAAATGTTGGGGTTCTATTCCAAGCCTTATAAAGGCTTGGATGCATAGATGATTAAAAAGGAGTCCAAAGATGAAAAATATTTTTGAAAGGCATTGGGGGTCAGTAGAGCTTCAGCTAAAGGAACTGAAGAGTCTCCTCCTTCACTCAGGACCCTGCTTTTATTCATTTGATTTATCTTAAGGCAAGGTGGAAATATACACTTCAAAGGGTAAGATATCAAAGGGTAGAATACAGAAGCATTATCAGTTTGGGGAATAAGCTCTTAAGGTGTTTGGCCAACAGGAGGCAATAAAATGCCCTGAGCTGTCTGGCAGCTAACAATCCTATTCAGGTTTGGTGGAAGTGCCTTAGCTGTTTCCCACAGGTAAATTACATAGGGGCTCACCCTTACTGAGTCGCCCAAGTCTCATCAACCTTTTTACGGAACTCTTGTAATTATTACATGCTGGAACTGGTTCTCGGCAGTGACCCAGCACTGACTGCTGCTGCCAAAGCAGATGTGATGTGATTGATTGGTGAGGGGGGGGGGGGGGGGGCTGTCCCGCCATCGCCCTGCAGGAGGATGCCCAGCCACTGGCTGGGGGCTCCACAATCGCCCCATAGAGGGAGGCCCAGGCTACTCAGCCAGTGGCAGTGGACGGGGCCTCCCTCTGCAGGATGATCAATCCTGGGGCTTCCAGCCTGCAAGAGGGTGCAGGCCAGGCTGAAGGACACTTCCCCCCCTCCCGCCCCCCACCAAGTGTACAAATGTCGTGTACCGGGTCTCTAATATAAAAAAATAAATAAATATGCACCAACGATGATGAGTTTGTTCTACATCTTATGTAGACACAATTTATAATTTACTAATTTTCAAGCAGTGACTATTGAGAGCAAATGTTTATTTATTTATTTTTTTAAAGAAATTTCTATCACCTCTCACAGGAGTTCATCTGATCTACATGAGTTGGGGCATTTTAAGCAATTCAAAGACAATACAAGCAATACAAAGTGAAGTTCTTTTGTATGTATTGGTAAAAATACAGTCAAATAGAAAACTTACAATAAGCTTAAGAAATTGAATTAGAATTGTTTTTCATTCCTTAAGTATTCCCTGACTGGCCGAAACTGGTTTGGCTCAGTGGATAGAGCATCAGCCTGCGGACTGAAAGGTCCCAGGTTCGATTCCGGCCAAGGGCATGCACCTTGGTTGCAGGACATCCCCGGTGGGAGGTGTGCAAGAGGCAGCTGATGTTTTTCTCTCATTAATGTTTCTAACTCTCTATCCCTCTCCCTTCCTCTCTGTAAAAAATCAATCAAATATATATTTTTTAAAAAAGTATTCCCTGACTGAATACTTTAAGATCTCCAACAAAGAATCCTCATGAGTAATAATCCTACCTAATAAAAGACAATCATGCAAATTGACCGCACATTCGCTATTCCCACAAGCCACACCCACCGGCCAGTCAGGGTGAGTATGCAAATTAACCCAACCAAGATAGTGGTTAATTTGCATATCCAGGCCAGCGCAAACACCAAAGACAGCATAGAAAGAAGCCAAGCTGCAAAAGGAAGTGAAGCTGTATAGAAGCAAGCAAGCGGGGTGGGGGAGAAGGGAAGGAAGCAAGCAGGGGGGAATGGGGGAGAAGGGAGGGATGCAGGCGTGGTGGTGACCGCAGCAGGAAGCCCTATTGCAGAAATCTAGTAAATATTATAAAATGCTTTGGTAAGATTAAATGAAAATTTAATCCTTACAATAGCTGTTTATAAGAAGTGCTATTATCATCTCCATTATCATTGTTTCTTAAGACACTGAGGTGCAATGGAGTTAAAAAACTTGTCAGAGTCATAGTTGGTGAAGTAGTAGGCCCCTGGAGTCTAGACAGTCTGATTCTAGAGCCTACACAAGATACACTAAGTCAGTGAGTTTTAAGCACTAAGATATAGCACTACTCACATGCAGGTAACAGCCTATATCTAAGTGCAATATACAGTTTTCCTCCATTTTAAAAGATAATACTGATTGTGTGTGATGGTTAAAATTAACTAACACTCTGGGAAACTTAACAACCTTTCAAGGGAAGGATTTAGGCCTCCAAAGTGAATGTCCCATAGTCTGCAGAGTTTGCATAGGATAAAATCCCTGTGCCAGCGCTGAAAGTTTATTTAGCAAAAGAATTTACCTCCAAGCTAACTGCATTTCCTGAGGTCCTGAAGAATCCAAAGGACCTGCAATTAGATATGAAATTATTCTTACCCATGCATCCTCTTTCCTTCTGATTTTCTTTATTACTACTAAGCCATATAAATTTCAAAGCTAACCTCTAAAGGCTCTTGCTAAGGTACCAATTTCATGGTACAAGGTACAAGTTATTAGATTCTTAAGAATTTACGTGTATCATTGAAAGACAAACTGCTAGGAAATAATGCAGTAAGCTACAGAGATTTTTTTCATGAATAGAAAAGAATGCTTATCACTGAAATTACAACAAATACTAAAATGACTGACTAGTAAAGCACATTCCTTTAGGGCTCAGACCCTATAAAAATGCAAGAATTCGCTGACAAAGTATTCATTTATGTGGGTTTCTTTGCCTCTGCTGATATTAGAGTAGATTATAAAACTTCTCTTTTTTTTATTCTTCATTGTTAAAAGTATTATATTTGTCCCCTTTTCCCCTGTTGTCCTCTCCCACTTCTCATCTTAATTATTATTTCCATTCCCATCATTCAGTGAGTTTCAATTTATATTATTAATCAGTCAACAAAATACTCCTTCCTGTCTAAAATTTTCAAATGCAAAGTGACATATACTAATGTTATTTTTCTCTTCCCATTGGCTTGATCATCCTCCTAAAAAATCCTACAGGGCCCTAGCTGATTTGGCTCAGTGGATAGAAGCATCAGCCTGCAGACTCAAGGGTCCCAGGTTCAAGTCCGGTCAAGGGCACATGCCCAGGTTGTGGGCTTGATCCCCAGTAAGAGGTGTGCAGGAGGCAGCCAATCAATGATTCTCTTCCATCACTGATGTTTCTCTCTCTCCCTCTCTGAAATCAATATATATATTTAAATAAATAAATAAAACCTATAGGTACCCCTAGAATTCCAACTTCAAGGCTCTCTGCTTACTTTTACCACCTTCCATGTCTATCTTACCACCCTGACCTCTCCCTTAAGTTATTTTTCCTTTGAAGCCTTTACCTTCCTTCTCTCTACCAGTTCCATCAAGGTCTGCAGGAGCTGTAAGCTGAGTGGCAGACATCTCCCCACTGCTAAGATTCGAAAGATCAAGGCAACATTTTGGGGTTCCTCTGTTGAGACATAATAGTACATCATTAATCACATTAGGATGTAATATCCTTAAAAAGCAAAGATCATTTTATCAATTTGAAACACCATGGGTGGCTCAGTGGCTGAGCATTGACCCATGAACCAGGAGGTCACAGTTCGATTCCTGGTCAGGGCACATGTCTGGACTATGGGCTCAATCCCCCCAATTGTGCAGGCAGCCAGTCAATGATTCTCTGTCATTATTGATGTATCTCTCTCTTCTTCTCCCTTACTCTCTGAAATTAATAAAGATATATTTTTAAAAAAGGAAAGAAAACACCCATCCTGTTCTGCTCCCATTCACATGAAACTTTAAAAAAAACAAAAAAAAAAACAAAAAAAAAACACTTCTCAATGATTATGACATAATTTGAAAAGTTTCCAAACAAAGCAATTGGTTTTGGAGATACTTTAGACTAGGATGAGGAAAATCTCCCCCATTTTCTCTACTCCGATAATCTGTACCTAATTTTCTTCTCACCAACATACTAAGACAGTACTTTTTTTTTTTAATTGAGAACCAAAGTTTACTGACTGAAATGGGTCTTGACCCCACATCTTCTGCTCTGAGCACACAATTTTATTTCTCTTGAGTGTCTAGTACTTCTCAAGTCTATACCTCTCCAATTATGCTAAGACATTAGTGCATGGCATGGACAAAAATTTTATTTTTAAATATATTTTATTGATTTTACACAGAGAGGAATTGAGAGGGTCAGAGAGTCAGAAACATCAATGAGAGAGAATCATCGATCAGCTGCCTCTTGCACACCCCCCACTGGGGACGTGCCCGCAATCAAGGTACATGCCCCCGACCGGAATCGAACCCGGGACCTCTCAGTCCGCAGGCCGATGCTCTATCCACTGAGCCAAACCGATCCCGACGGCATGGACAAAATTTAAAGTACAATAACACTATTATTAATAAAGTGACCAACTCATATAATGCAATAGAGGTTTCAAAGACTTTTCCAAGACATCACATCAGTTGATTCTCAATAAGATCCTAGTAAGATAAGAACAGATTATTTCTATGTCATAGAAAAGAAGTCTGAGAGTCAGTAGAGTTACATGGTTAGTCAGGGACTAAGACTTAAACTCAGATCTTTGAGCCAGGATAATCTTTAATTTTTTTTATTTTTTATTTTTTAACTCAGAACTGTTTAGAAAAACAAAAGTAGATAAGGTGTGAAAGGTGGATTTACCCAGACAAAACGCTTTGGTTTCCAGAATCACCGAAGAGTTTGTCCACTGGAGTTCCAGGGAGATCTGGACAGATGGTGAAGGAAGTGTCTCTCTCCAGGAGCAAGTTTAATATCTTCCTCTGATGGGATCTAAAACTGGGTCCTCTGCCAGGACTTCCTTCCTCTCTTGTGGATGAAGTGAGCTCAGCAGACATAGTCTCCGAGCACTAAGAAAGAAAGAAAACCTCGCTGAGAGGAGAACGTCATCTCTACCGGCACATCCGAGATGGTCCAGCTTTCACAATCTCATCCACCCTTCCGAGCGGTGGCCCAGTGGAGCGGTACTGCAGGATGGGCATCTCCAAACGGACACTCACAACTTGGCTTGAAGGTCAAACCGCACTCGCCCGAAACGGCCTGACCCGAACTTACCGAGAGGAAACCCCAAGACTTTAAAGCGGAAATAAAAAGAAGGCTTTGACTTGTTTGGAACTGCAGCTTGTGACTTGTGACTCGGGACCCGAAGGAACTCAGTTCTCCTAACTCGCGACGATACCTTGGGTCCCCTGAATTCCCGTTTGTGGGGCTCTGGTTCCGGAAGAGAAAGCTCCGGTCTTACCTCAAACTTCAGTATGAGATTTACCTTCAGGAGAAAGAGATGTGGGTGGGGATCAGTCACAAGCAAAGACGTGAGCAGAATTAAAGAAAATAGGGGGGAAAAGAAGCAACTTAACCCACACTGCAATTTCACTTGCGGCTTTGCGGCTTCTCTCCTCCGAGGGTCTAAGTTGCAGCCGCGGAGCAGAACAACAGCCGCAGGTCTGGACCATTCAAACCTTCCGCCTTCCCAAGAACCTATCCCGCTCGCCTCTACGCTGCGTCAGCCAATCCCCGCGCCCGCCCAGAACCTTATCAGCCAATCATTTGGCTCGTACATCACCCGGGGGCGTGAGCTTGCGCTGGTAGGAACCCAATTTGCCCCGCCCCACAACCAGAGCAGGATGCCGATTGGCCCACCAGCATTCGGCAGCTGCTTAGTAAGCCCCGCCCCTCACGAGTCTGGCGTACCATTGGCTTTACCTGCAGCCAATCGCCTCGCCCTTCCTGAAATTTCCCTTCGCCCCGCCCCTCGGACCCCGGGAGATTTAAATTGCACCTCGCTAGCGCTTGTGATGTCCAGTCCTTAATACTTGGAGGAATTAGTTTGGCTAAGGAGGTGTTTTAGACGTTTCTTTTTCCTTGCTTCTTTCCCGTATATTATAAGGACTTTCCCCCTCTCAGCCTGCTACCCTTCCGCTGGAGATGGAGCATTTGCCGCGAGTGTGGCAGATGCCGGGGCGAAGCAGGTGTGTGTATTTGATGCTAAGAGCCATTGGCCCCTCCCAAGAGCTTTCCTAGTAAGATCTCCCGATTAGCCCGCAGCATCTCTAAGACGCTAAATTACGTGAGTAAAGGAAATTCCTTTTCAGGGAAAGCAGGGGAGTTGATTTAGTTCTTGGCATAATTCTTTTTAAGAAATTGTATTTTTATTGATTTTTTACAGAAAGGAAGGGAGAGGGATAGAGAGTTAGAAATCCATCAGCTGCCTCCTGCACACGCCCCACTGGGTAATGTGCCTGCAACCGAGGTACATGCTCTTGACCGGAATCGAACCTGGGACCCTTGAGTCTGCTGGCTGACGCTCCACTGAGCCAAACCGGTTAGGGCTTGGCATAATTCTTGTCACAATTCAAAAGATCTCAAAATTTGGTTGCTTATGGAACTTGGAACATTAATTAGGTGATATTAAAATAATCTAATTTTTAATAAATATTTTATTGATTTTAGAGAGGGAGGATAGAAACCTCAAAGATGAGAGAGATTTTAATATACATATATTTTTTATTTTTTTTAATTGATTTTAGAGAGAAGGGAGCGGGGAAAGAAACATCAATGACAAACAGCACGCCCCCTACTGGGAATTGAGCCTGCAACCAGCGCATGTGCCTGACCCAGAATCCAACAGAGGACCTTTTGCTTCACAGGTCCATGCTCAACCACTGAGCCTTACCCACCCAGCAAGAATTTATTCTTAATTTTGGGGACTTGTTTTTTTTGTGTTTTTTTTAAAAAACATATTTTATTGATTTTTTACAGAGAGGAAGAGAGAGGGGTAGAGAGTTAGAAACATTGATGAGAGAGAATCATCTATTAGCTGCCTCTTATACACCCCCTACTGGAGATGTGCCCGCAATCAAGGTACATGCCCTTGACAGGAATCGAACCCGGGACCTTTCAGTTCCCAGGCCGACGCTCTATCCACTGAGCCAAACCGGTTTCGGCTGGGGACTTGTTTTTAAATACTCCTGTGGGAGTGGTGGTGGATCTGGATGAAACAAAATTGGCCATGAGTGTTGGGTGATGGGTAACTGGGGATCCATTATATCAGTGCTCTCAAAGTTTAATCTGTATACAAATCACCTGGGGATCTTGTTAAACTGTAGATTCTGATTCAGTAGGTCTGGGTTGAGGCCCAAAATTCTCTACTTCTAGCTCCGTGGTCGGCAAACTGTGCTCGCAAGCCACATGTGGCTCTTTGGCCCCTTGAGTGTGGCTCTTCCACAAAATGCCACAGCTTGGGCGAGTCGATTTTGAAGAAGTGGCGTTAAGAGAAGCTTAAGTTTTAAAAATTTGGCTCTCAAAAGAAATTTCAATCATTGTACTATTGATATTGCGCTCTACTGACTAATGAGTTTGACGACCACTGTTCTAGCTGATGCTGATGCAGGTGGTACAGGGACCATACTTTGAGTAACAAAACATGATGGTATTCTCTTTACTTTTCTGCATAATAAAAAATAAAAATAAACTTGGAAGCAATTTAAAATACAGGCCCCTAAAATGATGATCCAACAGGTCTAGAATGGGGCCCAGGAATTATCAGGGTCCCTGGGTGTTATGTAGACAGATGGCTTGCAGTCTACACTTCGGGAAACAAATTAGAAATGCAACCTTTATCTTTGAAAAACAACCTTTATCTAGTGTTAGCATCTTGGTTATAGTAGTGGCTTAGAGGTGCAGTATAGTCAGTTGGGGATTGTCCTAAAATACCCTTTTCATTTGTAGAATTTGTTTCCCCAGAAAGGAGCAGTGTGAAGAGTCTTTACCCTGCAGAGTAGAAATGGTGAGTGTGGGAATCAGCACAGAGCTGTGCCAGGCCAGGTGAGTTTGAAAATCACACTGGGGATTAGGGGAGCGTGGGATGAGTTTTCTGCTTTGATAATTATGATGACACTTCATGTGGCCACCATATACTTCCCCACAGGTGGGAGGTAGAAACAGATGAAATTGTCCTACAACGGCGGCAAAAGCAGATAGATTATGGCAAGCGCACACCTGGTTACCAGTGTTTTCTGCAGCAGGTCCCCAAGTGAGTGTAGTTGTGGGTAGTCAAGTGGCTTTAGTTCAATGTCAGGTGTTGGAAATATACTAGAATCTGAGTGCTCTCACAAACTTAAGTATTACTAAAACAAATTCTCCTCCAACCTAGCCCCAAGGTTAAGTCATACTTAGTCCAGAAGACCTTCTTAAAGCCTATCTTTAAAAAAACAAAACCCTCTATTCATGTTTGCTTATGAAGTTTTTTCTTTCCATTTTTATCTCATGCCGCCAGCTGACTTGGCTAACTGAAATGTATTTACCTAATTACATAAAAGTTTACATGCACACATTCAACTAACTATATGAAAGATAGAGTGTGTTTGAAAGGGATGCCAAATACTGACTTTTATTCCCTATCTTGACTTCTGAGGGAATTGGAATATCTAATTTAACCTTCCCAGAAGAAAGAATATTGGGGAGTTAGGAAGTATGATGTTTAATCTGGCTTGAAGATTTTTTTCTGGACTGAGGGCATGGATCATACCTAATTCTCAGAGAATCCCTAATAAGTCTCCTGATTCACCGTGATAAGCAGTGAGCCGTGCCCCCTACACCTCGATCTCAGTCTGACGCATAACTGTTGTTGCCAGGGCACAACGACAGCCAGGACTTCATCCTCAAACTCCAAACAAAAACAGGAGGTATAGCCGCCGCTCCTGGGATGCCCAGATCCGGCAATGGAGAAAAGCACTGCATTCCTGGGACCCCCCCAGCCAGCCTCTGCAGGGCCGGGGGGCTGAGGGGTATGTGCACTATTCTTGATTTCTTCCTAGAGTGGTGGACTCTAGGAAGAAATTAAAAATCTCTCCCATTTTGCAGAGATTTAACTTTCACTGGCTAAAAAGGGAGAGTTGGAATGAGGTGCATGCTCCTCTGACTTTGCTGCCTTCATAGGCAGGGAATGGAAACTCCTCTCTTAGAACCAATGGATTCCACCCCTTTGGATGGCCTCCTGGATGACTGGCTCCAGACCCTGGAACCCTAAGAGAATCTGCAGGGAGCCCAGGTAGTATCTTCTGCTGAAACCCACTAGAGTAGGGTCAGAGAATGGGGTTTGGTCTATGAGGTCACAATTAAGATGAGGTTCAAGCTAAGAGTCGAAGAACAAAAAAGGAAAATGGGGTAGCAAGAAAAAATACAATGACATGAGTAAAAAACAAACAAACAAACATGAGAACTAAAAGTGGCATAAGGATATTTAATTATAGTTTGTAATGGGCTGCATTGGGGGGCTATTTTATACTTGATGAAAGAGGTGTAATCTTCTTTTAAAGTGAAGCTTGAAATCTAACTTGCAGGATTTGTTATTTTTTAACTCTCAGTGTTTTCAAACAAGCCAATGTTAACTAAACTTCTTATATTCAATTATTTAACTTTAGTAAGTATGGCTAATGATAAAAAGGGGGATCTATCTAGTGATGAAAATCAAGGGCTTTAGAGCCTCAGACTGCTTTTTAAAATACCACTTTTGTCTACCACATGGGAAGTCCCTTAACCTCTCCAGCCATTTCAGGTCAGATAAGATGTTTTTCCACTTGATGATTGTAAGCAAAAATGGGAATACATATTTAAAGTATGTAGCATGGTGCCTGGCACATAAGTGTGCCACAACACTAATTATTGGAAACCATATCTCCTGTAACTTCAGGCCTCTGCCAGTTCTTTTGCCAGGGGGAAATGGGCAGGGCAAAGGAAACGTGAGGTATATCTTCCCTTGACCCCATTTTCTTACTAAGTACCTAACTTTTCCTCTTCTTTTTCAGTTTGCAGACTAGGTGGCTCTGACTCCTCCCTTCCCAGGCGCTGTGAAGATCCCACCACTGGTTCTACTTTCTAACTGATCACAGCTAGTTATCTGTCCCAGATTTGAGTGAGGTACACATTATTTAGGGAAAAGATACCTTTCAGGGGACCTGTTGCTAAATGTAGTAGTGAGGATTTAATTGCACGACTGTTACTTTCCCATCGATTACAAAAGAAATCTAAAATTCTGCCCTACAAAGAGATCACAACACAAAGACATTGTTTAAAACCACTCCTTTTCCATGTTTTCCCCCTGTCTCTCTCTAAAACCTTCTTTGACTGATGAGACTCAAAATTTACATAAGAACCAGAAACCATCTTCCTATTCCCCAACCTCTTCATCTATTGCCGTCTACATTGTCTTCAAAAACGACTTAAACTTTGGCTGTGGTGGCAGTGGTGGTGGTTTAATAAAAGGTGGTTTAACTCTACCTGAAGAGGAACTATATAGCACCATCACCATCTTTTCCCCATCTGCCTTTTTCCTCCCTCCCAATCTTAAGGAAAGTGGTCCAGGTGGAACTACCGTACCCCTCCGCCCTTCTGCCCCCCCCTCCCTCCCACGCGGGTTACTGAGCCGCCTATGATGTCATAATCACAATCCCATTACCTCATCCTGTTGAGGGGGGGGCGGTGCGTTAGAGGGAGGAAAAGGAGTGATTGGCCCTGGGCCCTCCTCAGCTTTTATAAAGTTTTTGGGTGAGGGCTCATCACAGAACCAAACGGGAACAGCCCCCAACTGTAGTAAAGTCCTGAGTTTACACGGTTCGAGTCGATCTGGCCGCTGGAAGGGGGGGTTCCTGGGACTTAGAGCAGGCCCTAATCGGCGCTTGGACTACACTTCCCAGAAGCCTTCGCGCCGCGGACGGGTCCTCTGCTGGGGGGGATGGGATTCCTTCAGAGCGGCGGCGGTAGGAGGTGGGAGAGGAGAACAGGTGAGAGGGACCTTGACTAATTCTCATCAAGCGGCCCGAGCCGATGAGAAGGCTGTCCTTGGCCCGAGGTGGACACGGAGGGCGGGAGCGGTAGCTTTGTTTACCTTCGCCTGACGCGGCCTCCCCCGCGGCTTTCGAGAGGTGCCTCCAACTGGGCCGGTCCACCTGCTGCAGGATTTTGGAGGGGGGTGACTCCATCGGGAGGAAACCGCCCTCATCCTTAAATCAAAGAACCGGCCTCCCTCCTGACGGCACCGCCTAAGAAAGACTCAGAGAGAGAAGCGACGCGAGTCCCGAGCCCCCGCGGACCGCTCGGGGGCGCTCCGTGGGCGGGAGAGGCGCCCCCGCCCGCCCGGGAGGCCCGTTGGTTCGCGCTGGCGCCTTTTAAGGACACCGTGGGGTGAACGGAGCGCTCAGAGCTGCTCCGGCGCGGCCCTGGGAGCCGGAGGCGCCGCGGTAGGTGGCGGAGGAGGGCAGGTGGCGCTCGGGCCTCGGGGCGGGCTCCCCGGCCGGCCCTCCCTCTTCCCCTCTCTCCCTTCCCCCAGCCCGGCCGCCCGCGCGGCAGGGCCTCGCCGGCCGCCTCCGCGGGGAGAGCAGGGGACCCGGTGGGGGAGGGGTGGCGGGGCGCTGAGTCCCGGACCCTTTCCATCCCCTGCGTCCCGAGTTCGCCTCCGCGGCCCGACGATGGAAGCTAATTGGGAAGAGAGGAGCGACAAGCCCCCTCCTGAGCGAGCCCTGGCGCCCCCACAGGGGCCCGCGGACGACCTGTGCCCCACCCCGCGGGGACAGGCAGGGCAGCGAGGGGGAGGTTGAAAATTGGAGGGGGGCCTAGCCTCTTGCTTCTTCATCGGGGGGGGGGGGGGGGAGGGGGCGGAGGGGGAGGGGTTCGCCCCACTTGTCACCCTTCTCTCCACCAGAGCCACACGGGGGAAGAGCCCTCAGACCCCCACTTACCTGTTCCTGCACCTCCCTGCTTCCTCCTGTTTTCCTTCAGGCTCCCCAAGAGGTTTGGGGCTGGGACCTGAGGGAAGGTCCCCAGAGGATCGGTGACTTCTCCTCCCCATTAGCCTGACTGGATGCTAGGTTCTCCAGGCTTCAGCACAACCTCAGCATCCCTGGAACCCGAGTGTCAGGGGTCACTGCCATCCAATGGGGGGTGGGGGTGAGGGTCCAAGCTTCATTTTAGGGGGCCGATGGTGGAGGGAGAGCCTGGGTCGAGTTGGGCCTGGTGGGATTGTGGGGAGGGCCTAGCGGCCTGCTGCTCCTTGCAGGGCTGAGCCCCGTGCCAGCCAAGCTGAGAAGTTTTAACTTGTTTGGTGAACGTTCAGGGTAGCCTCTGCCCCTCAGATAATACAAAATGGAAGGGAAAGGAAGGCGGCAAGAGAGGGCTGCTTACACTTTTTTTTCTTCGTCTGCCCGAGACAGAGGAGGCCCCTCGCGGAGCTGGTTTGCCTTCTTTTGTGTCCTGGTTTGATTCCTTATGGCTTCCGTTCTGTTCCCCCTCTCAGCCTGGCCTGTTTTAGGAAACTCGGGCTGAGAGTATCAGTTGCGTGGTGGTAGTTGCATTGTTCCAATTACCGCCGTGTGTGGCCACATCCTAACAATTAAAACGCAGAAGGAAAAAAAAGAGAAAAAAACCACCACGAAATCACTCTCTTCACTTGATCCCAGAGAGGACTGGGAGTTTGCTGTTTGGCCAAATGCCTCATGAAAAGCTTGAAAGAGTTTTGCTTCAAACGCTGCTCCTCATGGCTGGTCAGCCTGTTGTCAGCCTGGAGCCCAGGGCCTCTGGGGTAAACGCCTGCAGTTAGGTTTCCTCTCTGGTTGATCTTTGAGGGTAGAGTTAAGAAACCAAGAGCAGAAGTGATAGAAGCTTTAGCTTCTCCCACAAGAACATAGGAGGGGAAGTAGCTGAAGAGAGCTCTCAAGAAGCTGGAACTGCATTCAGGGTTGTAATAATTATGCATGAAAATGATACTTAACTGCACTGATAATTGACTGTTCCCACACCTTTCTTCCAAAAAGCTCCCAAGTATGTCCACGTGTGTTTCTTTGCTTTTCCTTGTGGCATGCCTCCCTCTGAGGAAGGAATGGGGTAGAGGTGATCCCTTCTTTTTTTTGTAAAAGTAGAAAGTGATCTTGCCCCCAAGGTCACAGAAAAGAGCCCTTTTGGGTGTCATTGAGGTGATGGAAGTTGGCATCTAATCAAAGAGATAAATCTGGTTGCCTTCCTCTTAATGTTATCACCACTTGTGGCAGCCTGAGGCTTTGTCGAGCAACAAACCGGAGGGATGAGAAACAGCCTATGTGGACTCCTGGTTTGTACAGGCCAGATGGTATGCTTCTTGCATTTTGGTGTTGTCTGTTATGTTGTATGCGACAGGTTAGGATTATTCGGCCCATTTTACATGGGTAAATTGAGACTAAAGTTAAGTGATTTGCCAAAACTGCCACAGCAAATAGGGTCAGGATTGAGATTTCTAAATAGTTTATTCACTTTACTTAGCAAATGCTACAGATACCCTCTGGTGAGCAGTCAGCCTGCTAGTCACTTCTGGGAATAGGCAGAATAGTATGAAGACACTAGGTTAACTTCCCCTCCTCCCTGGAGTAAGACCCCCTCAGGTAATTATGTGGGCTTAAAGCCTGTTATCTGATAGAATTGGTTTGTTTTTACCAAATTGACCTGAGAAAGAGTCCTGATTAATTGTATTGATGGTTTTTGAGTCAGAACAGGCTAAAAACTTGGTTGAATAAAGTCACAGAGTAGTCTGGTACCATTTCCTTATATTTTCATTTTATAAGAGAATATATACAGTATCTGTTGGAAAATTACATCAGCCGGTCAGGCTAAGGGAGAACTACAAACCTCATTGACTCTTGTCTGAAGCAGAAAATCATTCCAACCACTGCTGTTCCTGCTCCCTATTATTATTTCTGTAGTCTAGGTAAAGGGTACCTCTCTGCTTCTGATAAATAAAATACTGGGCTAATCAGGATGGAAATAACCATTTGGTCATTCCTCTTTCTCACCTTAGCTGTTTCCTAAGTGGTGCTTGTATTCTGGGTAGACAGCAGAGCATGAACCAGGTTAGCAGTGGCAAATAGGTTTCAATTTGCTTGCCAACTCCAGTTCATTTTACTAGGTATCTGGACTGCCAAGCTTATAATGTGTCTGAGGCTATGTTTAGGCTTACCAGGAAAAAGCTGTGATCAATTAATGATGTCTGCCAGAGGCCTGGCATAGGGATGCTGTGGTATGTGTGCCATGCATTTTCCATCCCCAGACCAGGTATATCTCTAATATCACTTGGGGCCGGTCCCTCTGTAATTGGCAGACTCAGCAGGCATGACTGGAGAGGGAAGTCCCCATGGTGCTAGAATGGTGCTGCAGTGGCAGAAGACGGCTCACGAGTGAGGTCTGGAAGAACAACAGGAAAGATATCCATCATTTGCTCCAAAGTGTTCAAGTCAGATCCCGGGGAGAATCATGATAACCCTGATCACCGAGCAGCTACAGAAACAGACTCTGGATGAGCTAAAATGCACACGCTTCAGCATCAGTCTGGTAAAAGCCCAGTCTTCCTGCTTCTCCACGACCCCTGCCCCCCTTTTACAGAGGCTGTTTGTTGCTACTACTTCACCCTTGTCCTATGCCATATGAGTCATGGTGCTTCTCCTGGAAGAGTCCACTAAAAACTCAAGAAACCCATCCCAAAAGGAAGAAAGCAGGGATTTTTCCACTGATAGAGAAGGAACAGTAAAACTTGGGTGGAGAAGGGTTTGAAATATTGAAAGTTGTGCATTATTTTACTAACTTTGGGAAGAAAGAAGAGAACACTTAAAGAGTCCCCAGCCCTGGCTGGTTTAGCTCAGTGGATAGAGTGGGGATTGATAGGTCCTAGGTTCGATTCCAGTCAAAGGCATATGCCTGAGTTGCAGGTTTGATTCCCAGTGTGGGGCGTGCAAGAGGCAGACAGTCAATGATTGATTCTCATCGTTGATGTTTCTATCCCTCTCCCTTCTCAGAAATCAATAAAGACATATTTTTTTAAAAAAAAAAGAGTCCCTAACATCCCTCTAGCCCAGGAATTGCAGGGGTGAGCTGAACAGGGCTTGGAAATCTGTGTCCTGAACCTGAATCATGATGGATATTGTCTCTCTCTTAGCCTTTGCCTGATCATGCAGACATCTCCAACTGTGGGAACCCTTTCCAGCTTGTGCCTGGTAAGGTATTGTGTGTTTGCATAGATGTGTGTATGTCCATGCTTCCATCCACATATTTCTTTGGTTTCCAGTGACCAGGACTAGGTAGCCTACCTCCACAACATTCTTGTCAGGGTCACCTTCTGAGATGAGCACTTGTCTCTGTTTCATATATCATTACTAATGTTGAACATTTCCTTGTTTTACATTATTGCACTGTAGGGGTGTACCATAGTTTATTTAACCAGTCTCTTATTAATGTGGATTAGGTTATTTCCAGACAAAACCATAATGAATAGCCTGGTACATATGTCTGTCATTTTACACAGGTGAATGTGTATCTGAGGTATAAATTATAAATTATTCCATCAAAGGGTCTGTGATCATGGGGGCAGGTATCACTATTGTACAACCAGAACTTTAACCCATGATGCTAGGCTGCTGTGCAGCTTTTTTCTTTTTTTTTTTTTTCCTAGTATACCTGGCAAGGGAAGTCAGTTGGCAAAAGCACCTTCATTTAATTTCTTTCTCTGATTTATTAAATGCTTGCTGTGAGCCAGGTATTATGTTCCAAGTGCAGAATAGGAGACAGGGTCCCTGCCCTCAGGGAGGTTAGTAGGGGGCAGAACTGTTGACTGAAAATGTTAAGTGTGGGTTTTCTCAATGATCATTATGACTTCGTATACTTATCAGTTGTTCCAAATATCTAGCTTCTGCAGGATGCAGTCAGCTAGCCAGAGGAGCTTGGGAGTAGGCATATATATATATATATATATATATATATATATATATATCTTTTTTAGTGTTTGTCTTTTTATTTGTTTTTGTTTGTTGTCTTGTTGCACCTACCATCACATATCTTTGGAATGTCAAGGTAACCATTTCCCCCCAGACTCCTCCGGGCACAACCACTGCACCAGAGCAGAGTCCATAGAATCCTTCCCAGTTGTCTTGTTTCCCCACACACTATCTCTATATGCTGTAACATTCTTAACTGTCTGTTACCCACAACATAAAAGATGTCGACCCTTTGTCTCTTAATGAGCTGCCTCCAGAAGTCATAGAGTTTTGGTTAGAATTCAGTGAGGACCATTCATTTTAGTCCATTTTCTCTTCCACCCCTCGGTTCCCCAATCTGTTTGGATTTCAGAGCAGGTCTGTGGGAAAGGAGTCAGCGTATTTGGGTGACCAGACGCAGGCACACAAGCTGCATAAAGTCTTAGGGTTTCCCAAGCATGGTTCCACTACCAAAGGCCTTTTGCATCTTGTTTGCCCTCCCTAGCAATAAAAGTGATCTCTTACCTGTTTGCTTACCTCTTACTCCTTGGCAACCCTAACTCCTATTTTGGTGCTGCTGAGACTTGGAAAGGGGAAAGGCTAAGGAAGGAGAGGATAGGCCAGCTGGGCAGTAGGTTGAGTGGAGTGAGGGATGAGCAGGGCACACTGACACAACGTTTCCATTGTTTTACCTTTGAGAGGGAGTGGCAAGGCGCTGTATGAGAGTGTATTTCCAATTTCATGTGTTTTGTCATAATGGAGGCAGAATAGCATAACTGTTAAAAGACCTAATCTTAGACAGATCAGGGTTTGAATCCTGTTTTGATCATTTGATTGCTACATGACTTTGGGCAAGTTACTGGACTTCTCTTATCTGTGAAATGGGCATAATAATACGTTTTTTTGGAAACCACAGAAAATGTTGATTACATTATGGGGACATAGTAAGCTCTTAAAAATATATTGGCTATCATTAATATCATTTTTATGATGAATGCCTTCCAGAAGGTGCTTCCTGGAGGGGCTTGCCCCACTGTTCCTGTGCCGAGTTTCAAGACGGCCTCAACCTCAGCTACCACCCGTCAGGCTTGAGCCTGCACCTCAGACCACCCAGCCGGGGAAGCTCCCCACCGGAGCAGCCCCTCTCCCAAGTTCTAAGCCCTGAGCCCCCCGACCCAGAGAAGCTTCCTGTGCCCCCCACCCCTCCACCCAAGAGGCACTGCCGTTCACTCTCGGTGCCCGTGGACCTGTCTCGCTGGCAGCCAGTGTGGCGGCCTGCCCCCTCCAAGCTGTGGACTCCCATCAAGCACCGAGGCAGTGGTGGAGGGGGTGGGCCGCAGGTGCCTCACCAGAGCCCTCCAAAGCGGGTCTCCAGCCTCAGGTTCCTCCAAGCTCCCAGTGCCTCTTCTCAATGTGCCCCAGCCCACAGACCCAGCAGTCCACCTTTCTTCAGCCTGGCCCTGACCCAAGATTCCTCTCAGCCCTGTGCTGCCTCCCCCCAAAATGGCTCCTGGGAAAGTGATGCTGAATCCCTATCCCCTTGCCCACCCCAACGCCGCTTTTCCCTATCACCCAGCCTGGGCCCACAGGCAAGCCGCTTCTTGCCCTCTGCCCGGAGCTCCCCCGCATCCTCCCCAGAGCTGCCCTGGCGACCCCGAGGTCTCCGCAACCTTCCTCGAAGCCGCTCACAGCCTTGTGATCTGGATGCCCGAAAAGCTGGAGTGAAGCGGCGCCATGAGGAGGACCCCCGGCGGCTGAGGCCTTCCTTGGACTTCGACAAGATGAATCAGGTGGGACCCGCCGGATTAAAGAAGCTAGAATGGTTGGATGGGAGCAGAGGGACTGTGTTCTCTTTCACTGCCCTAGTTCCATGCCTTCCTGGCAGGGCCTCCCCTGGAGTTCCTTTATATCTGAGCTTTCACTGGAGTGACCTACCATCCCAGTTTGCCCAGCACTGTCCCGTTTTAGCACTGAATCCTGAGGTGCCATGTCCTGGGGGTTCCAGAGGAACGGGAATGGGAGAGCCTTATTAAACGTGCCAGTAGGGATTCCCAGATTGTTTTGCTGGAGGCACTTTCCCTCCATTCCTAGAATGCACAAGCCACAGAGTGCCGTCATCGGTGCCCCAGCCCTCCTTGTGCTCAAGGATGGTTTTGCCACTTGCCCTTCACTGCTTTGGGTCTGGGAGAGCTAAAAACAGGCTGCTGCAACGTTCATCTGTTCAGCATATGTTTTTGACCTCCCAGTATGAGTGCAGTTGTCTTAAACACTTGCCCACTTTTTCATACTCCTGCTATACCACTGGGTCACAAACCTCTTTGCAAACTTACATACTTATTGACAGTCATCCATCTAACCAGTTAGCAGGTATTTTTTTTTTTTTTTTTTTTTTGATACCTACTATGTACCTGACCTTGACAGTATAAGCCCTGGCATTACAGTAGTGAAATAGACATGATATTTCTGCCCATAAATGAGTCTTTAATCTTCTGATGGAAACTGAGATCTCTCCTCAAAGAAATGTTACATGGTCACTGAATTTTCCAAATTTTACCAGTGAGTTCATAAACCTCACCCTAAAGCCTAGGATTCCTGCCTTAGAGAGTAACTAAGGGACAGGACCTTTGAAATACAGCTTGGGCCAGGGTGCTCTGGGATGTTATTCTCTCCTTTGCCTTCTTAACTTTGTTGTTTATTTGACAGAAACCATACTCAGGAGGTGCCTGTCTCCAAGAAACAGCCCGGGAAGGCAGCAGCATCTCTCCACCGTGGTTCATGGCCTGTAGCCCCCCACCCCTCTCTGCTTCCTGCAGCCCCGTTGCGGGTGCCTCCCAGGTGCTGAGTGAAAGCGAAGAGGAGGAGGAGGGGTCTGTGCGGTGGGGGCGCCAGGCGCTGAGTAAGCGGACACTGTGCCAGCAGGACTTTGGGGACCTGGACTTAAATCTGATTGAGGAGAACTAAAACTGAGAGGCTACTACTTCCTGGGGCCACACAGACTGACTCTCTTATGGCTACTAACAAGTGTCGAGGCTCCAAGACTAGGGGCCCAGCCTGGGAATGGGGATGAGTGGAGGGCTCCCATTCAGGCCAGCCGGAAATCTCGCTCCAGGAAGCTCGACCATGCCGAGACACTGGCCGGGACAAGATAAACAGAGCTGGTGGCGGGAGGGACAGCCCAGAGCAGACCCTTCCCATGGCGGCCCTGAGTGTGAGTATCCCTGCCGATGAGAAAGCACCGGGCAGGGAAGGAAGGGGTCTGCTGACCCCAGCTCGGGGAATTTCACTAGCCTCTTTGCTTCAAAGGGCACTTGTGTCTTAGAATTTGGCCAGGGTGGGGGGGTCATTCAGCCTCCTCGGAGAAATTGTGTGCGAGTGTGTGTGTGTGCTTGGGAGTGTACGTGAGGAAAGGTGTAAAGGTGTGTTTGCGTAGCCTTAGGGAAGGAAAGCAGTTGCTCCTTAATAGTAGAGCATCATGATGTCCCCAGGATCTCGAGTTTTCAATGGGACAGTGGGCTTGTTCAAGAAGTCGGAAGGAGTTATTTCCAAGTTTTTCTTTTTCCTAAGTAGCTCTGGAACCAGGCTTATAATCCATAAGCACCACTGGCTCTGCAAAGGATTCTGTTTGGGGGTACTGCAGGCTCTTTTAAGTGCTGTGACCTCAGCCAATGATCTTTTCCTCAGGCCCACCCCCCGTCCCCTAGATAGAGTTAGTATGGGGGCTGGAGAGGGCTTTTCACATTGAGTCTGAGCTGGCCTTTTCTCCTTATCAGATTGCCTAGGCTGTACACCACCTGCCTCTCTCACTCTAAGTGGATGCAAGCACATGTGGGTAACTGAGGCAGGGTTGAAGGGCTTCATCTCTTTCTTTCCCTCTTTACTGATGGGACCTTTTTCCCCTCACCCTCTGACCTTTGATGCATTTGGACTGCTGACCATTTAAAAGCAGCCTGTGATTGCTGCTTTTGTAAAGCAAGCAAGCAACCTCCCTCTACTTTAGCTGTTTGACTATTTGGATTTTCACATATTGGGCTTACCCAGAGTGGAGCGCATCTCTACGGGGCTGTGGTTGGCGCTGGGTAGACATCTGCATCTGTGTTGTGTGTGTGGTGTGGCTGACCAGTAGGTGAGTATTCCTGCGTGTGTGAGTGAAGCCACTCCCAGGCTGGTGCTCTCCTCCTGTGCCCGGTGACTGCCCAGTGGCAGCTTTAGCTGCCCTTCACTCCCACCTGCTGCCAAAGTCCCTGTGCTAATGGGATTACAAATACAAAAAGTGGAAAAAAAATTTTTCGTAAATTTTGTTTTATATTAAAAAAAAATCCATAAGTCTGTGTGTGTGTTAAACATGAGGTCCTGCCTCTGTGGCCGTGTTTGAAAAAATAAAGTTTTATTAGAATAATCCATTTTCCCAAGCAACCTTGTGTATTACAGTGTCTTCTTCCCATCACCACAAAGAAAGGAAAAGAGGAAGCAAGGAGAAGGCCACCTAACTCTGTTCCAGCCCCTTCCTATGGCATGGCTGGGCCTTTGCCCTTCCAGGGCAGTATCTGGTCTGTAGGTCCCGTGTGGCCACAGCAATCATATCCGATGGCCTGGGTTTCTGTTAAGGCCTGGGTTGTTTCTGGCAGTCTTGATTTAGTCTCTGTCTCTTCTCAACTATCACTCTCACTTCTAAGAGATTGAAGTGAACTGTTAATACATTCTAGCTTGCTGAGAATGCTTGATGGAATAGGCAGGGACTTGTCTAGACTGGTTTGTAGGCTTTGGGAAGTGGGGAGAAGTCATGATGGGAGACTTGACCTGGAATCTTTTTTTAAAAAGATGGAGAAATTGCGATTTAGTCGTCAGAATTCAGATTTCCAAGACTTAGATAACTTCTGCATCTTAAAAATAACTGCTTTTGTAAAATTATCCTACCAGCAGAACTTCTCTTTTGCCCTAGAAGGTGTTATTTCCCCCAATGCCTCAATTGAACGTTCATTTTCGGAAAGAAGCTGTGTGCTTCACTCTTTCTTTAGATCTTTCTGTTCCACCCTTTCTTCTTTCCTACGTTAGCATTCTTCCAATGCCAGTGGGTGAAGTGTAGCTGCTTAGAGATCCAGGCGGGAGCCTCTGTCCCTAAGGCATGCCCTTTCTTTACCAGTTTGGTGCTGACTTGCCGGGCAACAAGAAGAGTCAAGTTGCTTAGCCTCCGTCCCAGTTTCCTGCTTCAAATTAGTGGCCCTCATTATTGAATACCAATGAAGTGTGCAGGAGGACAGTATTGGCTTGACTACCTGGAGCAGGAACCTTTGAGGGGATGAAAATACATTCTAAAAAGATAGTACTCTTACTGCCCTGGAGGTAAAGGGAGGGGCTGAGAAGGGATGGGGCAATGGAATGCAGTTAAAGAAGCTCAGCATTATAGGTTTTTTCCTTTACTCAAAATGGCTGTTGGAGCAGGGTTAAAGTTTGAACATCTAAAATGACTCTTCCCAACTATTTTCCTTTTTGTTCAGTTTTTCTGTTGGGTTTTTCTACTGTTTATTGACTGTGATGCCAAATGTGATTGCATTTACCAGTCCTAACAATGTAGGAAAGTGTAAACTCCCTGAGGGCAAGGGTTTTGTTTTATTTAGTGTTGTGTCCCCAACACTCTAAAAAGTTACTGGCACATGAAAAGTGTTTGCCACGTTTGTTGAATGGGTTACCCACCTTTGCCTTTCTATCCCCGAGCTTAGGCACATGTCTGTTTCTGTTCTGTGAACACTGGGGTAGTAAATAGAACTGCTCATGGGAGAAAATTCTAGGGGTGAATTTTCTAGAAAAGCTGCAAGCTAGATCCTGTATGGATTCACGCTTGTTCTTTCTTAACTAACAACTTGTGGACCCTGTGCTTTAAGAGGTGTCTCTTGGCCAAGGAAAGCATTCTTGGGTCCCAGCTTGGCAATAGGAAAAGGAAGTTACAAGGAATAAGGAGAGAAAAAAATCCAAAGAAATGTTTCCTTGGTGCTCCACAAGGTTAATTTTAGATTCACTTCCCTAGATGTTTTGTACTTTTACTAAAGTCAATCCTTGGTGCCCACTCCCCATCCCTGCCCCCAATTTTTGCTATAAGTAAAGTAGGTCAAGGGTAAAGACAAGGTTATGCGCGGATTACTGGGTAGGCACATTAGTTTTGGTGAAAGAACCTGCTACTGCCCTTTCCTGTCTGTAGGGCAGATTTGTGAAAGAAAAGCTACTTTTAGGGTAACAATCATGAATTAGTACTAGACCCTGTATCTTGTCTGTATACTCAGTTTCTGCATCCATAATAACATGGAACCTGTGCTAGTAGTCTCTGACATTACCAACATTAACGATTGAGGTTTCCCATTGCCTGGAGTGAAAACAACCTAAGCAAAATATTCAGTATCTCTCCACTATATCCCCTTTCTAACAGCAGCTATAGATCTCCCACACTTAATGTGAATTCAGATTGGGGGGGTGGGGTTTTCTTTGTCCCCAGCCTCACTACTTCCATGGTAAGGTGGTACTATTACTGAACCAGAAAAAAAGAATTCCCATCATTGGTCCCTATCCAATTCCCCTAAAACATCAGTCGGCAGATGGCGGTCCTCGAGCCACATGTGGCTCTTTGGCCCCTTGAGTGTGGCTCTTCCACAAAATACCACTTACCCTAATTAACTTAATAACAATGTACCTACCTATATAGTTTAAGTTAAAGAAATTGGGCTCTCAAAAGAAATTTCAATTGTACTGTTGATACTTGGCTCTGTTGACTAATGAGCTTGCCTACCACTGCCCTGAAAGATGAGTTGAGAAACACCTGGACTTAATAACATCGTCATTAGTGGAATAATAAAGTAGGAAAGACTACATTATTGACTTAGAAGGGGAAAAGCTCTATGGGTTAAGTGAGGATATCAAGATGGAAGCTTATTGGCCTTCAGCCAGTGGCAAGAGTGGCAGTATCATATCCAATGGATGTAACACATTGGTCAATTGGAAAGGAACCCATGAAGTCATGGGATGATAACCATGTTATGGGCCAATGAGAAGAAAGATACTGTCTGATGGACCAATGGCGAGAAAGTTTCCTAAAAGACAATGGCGGCTCGTGAGCCTTGGTTGGCGGCTCTGTTGACTGAGTTTGCCGACCACTGGGGTAGGGCATGTTCAGGATAGGAAATCAATAGATATTGGGGTGTTAACTTCTCAGCTCAAAACATTCATTCTCTAGGTCCCTTGCCCCTCAGCTCCCCACTCCAGTAAAAGTCTTTGCGAGGAGGGTAAGCTAAAGCCTTCTAAGATAGGGGACCTCCTGAAATAAGGTTGGGACCCTGATGGTGCCCTGGGGGACTGAAGGACCCGCCCAGTTCCCCACCCCCGCCGAAACTGCAATTCCCCTCCTCGACGCAGGGGGCACTGCAGGCCCTGGGGAGGTTGGGGCGGAGCGCTGCGAGGGGCCCGGAGCTGCCACCCCGCTCCGGAGCGCGGGGGGCGCTGTGCGGCGCCCAGGCTGCGGCTCCGCTCCCGGCCACCGGGGGCGCTGCGCGGCGCCGGTGGTTGGTGGTGGCTGTTGGGGGGGGTGGGGGGGAAGCCGCGGCCGCGGGTGGTGCGGAGGGAGGCCTTGCGGGCGGATCGGGCGCTCGGCGGCGAAGGTGGTGGGAGGCGGCGGGCGGGAGCGAGGGTCTGGCCGGCCCTGGCGATGGCGGACGCGGCGGCCTCCCCGGTGGGCAAGCGGCTGCTGCTTCTGTTCGCGGACACCACGGCCTCGGCTTCGGCTTCGGCCTCGGTGCCGGCGGCGGCGGCGGCGGCGGCGGCGGGCGGAGATCCCGGGCCTGCGCTGCGCACTCGGGCCTGGCGGGCCGGCACGGTGCGGGCCATGAGCGGGGCGGTGCCCCAGGACTTGGCGGTGAGTGACGGCCGCGGCGGGCACTCGAGGCCGGGGCTGCGGGGCCTGCGGGGCGGCCTCCCCGGGGGCCATTGTGAGGGGGCGGTGGGGTGGGGGGTGACCCAGTTCCGCGCCCCCCCCCCCAAATCTCCTTAGCGCCCCCCACCGGCTCCTCTCAGCACCCCGAGTTCTGACCAGCATGGCTTCCGCGTCGGGGTGCGCGCCCCGGTTTCCCGGGGGTGGGGGTGGGGGGCGGCCAGGGCACCGAAGCTGCTGCCTCCAGCCGCAGGCCCCGCCTCCTGAGCGACCCTTCTCCGGCCCCCTCCCCCCCCCCCCCCCGCCTCCGGGCAGAGGCTCCAGAACCCGGGCTCCCGGCCCCTCCGAGTCCGTGTGGCCGCCGCCGCCCCTGGCCGAGCGGAGCTGCGCTCCGCGGCGCTGCCCGACCTGCTCCCCGCTCCCCTCCGGGAGCCCGAGCGGGGCGGGAGCGCGGGCGGCGGGAGCGCCCGGCCGTCGGGGGAGCCGCTCCTCCGGGCGTTTCTATCTCTGGCAGCCACTTCCTCCTCGTCCGAGCCGGGCTCAGCCCGCGGGCTCCTGCCGCCCGCTCCCGGACCCCGGGCTCGGCTCTCCTCGCCCTCCTGGTGACAGGAGCTGCAGATTGTTGCTACGATGGAGACCTGCCTGCGCTGCTCTCCACTCGGCTGCTCCTCTCTCCTAACCTTGGGAGAGGTTTTGTTTTGAAACTTTGTGTTGGGGCTTGACCGCTTTTTTTTTTTTTTTGAGTCCTTTGCCTTGGCGTTATTTCGTGATGAAAAGTTGTTCAGTAATAGAACTTCACCAGCATTCGGGAACATGACGTGCTATTTTTTGCTAATGTGGCGGTAAAAAAAAAATAAATATTCAGTCTTTGAGCTTTGGCAAGCCTCTATGAGTTCCTCATTTTTTTTTTTTTTTAATAGCAGCCCTAGCTTCTCTTTTGAAATAAGGCTATGAGAAAATAGCAGGGTTCTTTTGGAATGGAATGGGTCAGTAGGCAGAAGGTACGTTTTCTGGGTGAACTTGTGTTCGCTATAAACGCGGACTCATTGGAGGAGATTTAATAGTAATGTTGTAGGTTTCTGTTACTAATTTTTCTATTGATCAGTGGTGTTACACCTCCCAACCCCGGTATACAGGCTTTACCGGTTGCTTGACTGGTAACCGGCTTAGGCTTTGCTTCTGCTTCTTGAGTTTATTTGCTTTTATCTTTCTCCACGCTACATAAGAAAAGGCTGCTTGAGGGTATTGGTGAGGCTTCCTTGGGGCAAATTTGTAAAAGGATGTCTGGAATATAAGGGTGTGAGGAGGATTAAGGAGATTTGCATTTAAATTCCTCTATGCTTTCTTTAAAAGATTGCTGCTTTCTAGGTTGAGATGGGGGGGGGGGGAGCGGGGGGAGTGTCCCTGTGAGATCCAGTAATTTGCCCCCTTGAATGTAAAACATACTTAAGATCTTCCATTATATGCACACTTTGACCACAGGCCTAGGTTTTCATTCTGAATTTTATATTCTAGTTGTTTCCTCCATTTCATGAATTGCTAATGAGCTCTGCACCTGAAATGGCTACCCATGCAGGTTATTGTTCACTGAGCTCCCTAAGGACAGACGTTTTAGGAGCGCACTGAGATGCTGGACACCTCTAAGCTAAATACTGAATAATTTTCCTACTGGGCCCATGGAATTTGTTTCTCACACCAAGTAAAAGTTGCAGTGATTCTCAGATATTGAGGCCTTGCATGGAGCTGTATGCATTAGAAGCAAAGGCAGGTTTGGGTTTTGAGAATACACTGTGCTTGTATGAATAGCAAGGGACATAGATGAGAAAACAACCAACAAAAATGGGCTTCAGGAATTTTCACCAGTTTGCAAAATTGCTCAAGAATTGCTGTTGCTATGATGAGGTTCTGCTATTGACAATGACTAATGTAGGGTCAGAATTGGCCGTTTGTTTTCCTTTTTCATTAAAGAGCTTTCCTTTGGGCCCTAGACATGTGGGCCTTTCCAATTTGCACCACACCGTAGTAAACACAACCTTCTTCCAATCAAAAGTGTTCTTCCTGTACTCAAGGGTGGAGTTTGCAAGCCGCTGGCCTGTGATTGGGCAGCTCTTCATTCAGTTGTTTAAGATGTTTTCAGGCATGCTTGGTTTTGAGTAATGCATAGCAGGGCGCCCCCTGTTAAGTTTGAGCGAGGGTTGGATAAATGAGCTTTTGAAGTGATTGGAAACACTTCTCAATTTTAGGCTCTATTAATATCCTCTTTATAAATACTTTTTGATTCAGAAATCTTTCAAAATATAGCCCTGATCCATTTAATGGACACTTTTTGGGAAAACAGTATCAAAGCCTTGTGCTACCTTAAGATGAATTATGAAGAGAAGGAGAGTCAGGATCCTGTTGATTGGGAGATTTGTTGATGCGTTACTAGGTGAGCATCTTCATCATCAAAGCCATGCTGACAACTACTAAGATTTTTAGAGTAAGTAGGAAAACAGGCCCCCCCCCCCCCATAGTTTCTTTTATTGTAGTTCAAAATAAGCCTGTTGGGTTTTTAAGTCTTTTTTTTTTTTTTTTTTTTTTTTTTGTCTTGTTGCAAAATTAGTTTAATGGCTTTCTATGTATTTATCTCTAACCTTTCTAACTCAGTGTCCTCTTTGTGTTGCTGAATCATTATTGGTCCATATAAATCGCATAGACCTTTAGACCTTCACAGATGTTGGGATGGTTGATTAAAAAACCCCACCACCAAAACACACCAAAGAAGGTGGATTTTCCTTTTATTGTTATAAAAGCAAAACTTACATTTTGCAAAATGTCAAACAACCAAAAGTACACAGGGAAAAGCCAACAATATTAATCCTTAACCAGCTCCCACTTATCAAAGAAGGCTTCACTTGTTTTTCTTAATACTGTTACAAAAAGTATAAAACCGTTCATTCCTATACATAGGGTTGCTTTTAAAGCAAATGGCATGCTACACAATATCTAAAGCCTGCTTATTTTCTTTTTTCCATTTAACATTATATCATGGGCATCGATACCTATAGATCTTACTCTTCCTTTTAGAAAACTAATTATATTCCATAATATGGCTGTACAATAATTTATTCCCCCTTACGAAGGACATTCAAGTTATTTATAATTTTTGGCACTACAATGCTGTGATTAATAAACTTGTATTTATCTCTTTGTGTAATTAATCATGGTTTTTGTTTATGTAGTTCAATGATCCAGGAGTGGAATTGTTGGGTTGAATCTATATATTTTTAATTTTATTAGTAGTGCCAAGTTATTTTCCAATAAGATTATATTATTTCATACTCCCACCAGTAGAGTATGCATGCAATGCTTGTGTCACCTAACCCTTGCCATCCTTACTATCATCTTTGTAATTTTTGGCTATCTGATGGATGAAAAATAGTACCTAGCATTTTCTATGTCTGTTGGCCTTTTACATTTCTTTTATGGGTTATCTTTATTAAATATATATATATATATATATATATATATATATAGAGAGAGAGAGAGAGAGAGAGAGAGAGAGATTTCAGGGAAAAAGGGAGAGAGAAACATCAGTGATGAGAGAATCATTGATCAGCTGCCTCCTGTGTGGTTGTTTATGCCTGTTTTTTGTCTCTGAAAAAAATGAAAGTTATCACTTTATACAACTTCTGTGCATATTAGTGATAGTAATGCCATTATTTGTCAACTGTTTTTGCAATTTTCTCATTTGTCTTTAAATATATATATATATATATATATATATATATATATATATATATTATTTCAGAGAGGAAGGAAGAATGAGAAAGAGAGAGAAACATACTTGATGAGAGAGAATCATGGACTGGCTGCCTCCTGCAAGTCCCCCCACTGAGGATTGAACCTGGGACCTTTTGCAAGCCGATGCTTTATCCACTGAGCCAAACAGGCTAGGGCTCTCATAAGTCTTTTGACTTTGTTTTTAAGTTGCTTTGTCACACAGAAAAATAAAATTTTTATATCACCTTTTTTTTTTGTTTTGTTAATCCTCATCCCAGGATTATTTTTTCCATTGATTTTTAGGGAGAGTGGAAGGAAGGAAAAGAAACATATTTTGTTGATTTCAGAGAGGAGGGGAGAGGGAGAGAGAGAAACATCAATGATGAGAGAGAATCTTGCTGCACATCCCACACTGGGATTGAGCCCACAACCCAGGCATGTGCCCTGACCAGAAATTGAATCCTGACCTTGAATCGATCCCTGACTACCTGGTTCATAGATCATTGAACCATGCCAGTAATGGTTTTTTGTTTTTTAAAAAATATATTTTGATTCTCCCCCCCCACCCCCCCACCCCGAGGAAGGGAGAGGGATGAAAAGTTAAAAACATCGATTAAAAAACAAACAAACATCGATTAGAGAGAAACTTTGATCAGCTGCCTCCCGCACACTCCCTACTGGGGATGTGCCCACAGCCGAGGTACATGCCCTTGACCGGAATCGAACCTGGGACCCTTCAGTGCACAGGCTGACACTCCACTGAGCCAAACCGGTCAGGGCTATCTCACCATTCTTAGTGACTTCTGGGTTTACTTGCTTGGGTAGAGCTACCCCATCTTGAGTCTATACAAATATTCTTCAAATTTTTCTAATATTTTCATGTATTTATTTTTACTTTGAGATCTTTGGTCCATGTGAAATATTTTTGTAAATGACAGGTTGGGAAGGGATGATACTTTTTTCCTAAGGTGTAACCAATTGTGGCAACACCATTTTATTAAATAAACTATCCTTTTGTTGCTGTTTGGTAGAATTAAATGATGCTTTGATAGCATTGATGTTTTGAATGCATTTCTTAGCTATCTCAGCTATCCAGAACTTGCAAGAAGACTGAAAGCATATCTACCTCCCTTACTTTTTTTAAAATAGCATTTTTAATTGATTTCAGAGAGGAAGGGAGAAGGAGAGAAAGAAACAAGTGATGAGACTCATTGATTAGCTGCCTCCTGCCTGCCTCCTATTGGAGATCGGACCACAACCCCAGTCTCTGCCCTGACTGGGAATTGAACCATGACCTCCTGGTTTATAGGTAGACCCTCAACCACTGAGCAACACCTGCCGGGCTCTGCCTTATTTTTTCTCTCTTAACTAGAGGCCTGGTGCATGGAATTCGTGGTGGGGAGAGAAGGAAGGGTGTCCCTCAGCCCGGCCTGTGCCCTCTCGCAGTCCAGGAGCCCTGGCTCCTTACCTCCCACCTACTTGCTGCTCCTTAGCCTGCCTCGGGGCTGAGAGGCTCCTGCCACCGCCACTGCGCTCCCCAGACATAAGCCAGCTTCTGGCTGAGTGGCACTCTCCCAGTGGGAGCGCACTGACCACCAGGGGGCAGCTCCTGCATTGAGTGTCTGCTCCCTGGTGGTCAGTGCATCATAGTGACCCCTCCTTCTGCCATTTGGTCGATTTGAATATTATCCTTTTATTATATAGAATATTTCCTCTTTACCTGGGCAAAAAGTGGATTCTAAAATACTTCTTTCCTTTGATTTGAGATAATGAAGTAATTATAGCAGTGTCTGGGCTAGTACCATGTTTCTTCTATCTGGAGTCTTCCCAGAGGAAAGAAAGCATATCTGCCTTATTATTTATTTATTTTTTCCTTACCTGCCAGCCTTTCCTCTTTGTCTCAGGTTAGCTGGCCTTTATAATAAATACCTCTCTCCTTTGTTTCTAGATATATAATAACTATAGTCAGGTGTCCCAGGTAATACCATGTTTTCAGTGTGTGTAATCCATTAGTATTTATTCTCAACCTAAACTTCAGCCTAATTGAAATGGGAGTTTATGGCTTTTGATAATTATCCTTAAATGTTCTTTCATTGCCTATAATTTCAAGTTAAATAAATACCTGAGTGATATCTGAAATTATGCTCTGTTTATTGAACTCAATAGAATGTGTTTTTATGAATCAATGTGCAATTTAGAGAACTTTAAATAAAATGAGACTTAAATATTACAAAGGAATATTTAACATTTAAGTCTGAACCCTTCTAAGCACACTTTTCATCTTAACTCTTATAGCAGGAGGATCTTTTTGGTTTGGTTTGGTTTGGTTTTTAGAAGGGTCTATTTTGGAAACATTAGGCCGTCATTGAGTTTTTCAGGCACTCAAGTGCTTCATGTACGTGGTTAATTTTTTTAAGGTTGTCTTATAGGCGTGTGTAATTTTAATAGCTCTATTTTATTTTATTTTAAAAAAAATATATTTTATTGATTTTATACAGAGAGGAAGGGAGAGAGATAGAGAGTTAGAAACATCGATGAGAGAGAGTCATCGATCAGCTGCCTCTTGCACACCCCCTACTGGAGATATGCCCGCAACCAAGGTACATGCCCTTGACCGGAATCGAACCCGGGACCCGTCAGTCCCCAAGCCGACGCTCTATCCATTGAGCCAAACCGGTCCTGGCTTAATAGCTCTATTTTAATTTGTCTTTTCATTCTATTTGTTTTAGCGCTATGCACATTATAAACTGGCCATTTAGTCCTCTCCCTTTACTAACACAATCAAATCTCCCCTCTTAATTACTAATTTGTTTCTAAGAGTTGCTTTACTAACTCCCCACCTGACAAGGGCTTATTTCTTTCTTTAGTATTTCCTTGGTTCTCATCCCCAACTTGTTCTGATTGACTTAGTTTATCCTCTAAATGGGGGGTAACATGCCGTTTTCTGTTAGTGATTCTCTTGACAACAGCTGGGGTGGGCTTCTGTAAGCTTTGCCTCCCCACGGCCTGGGGGACACAGCACCTGTTGCTGCTTCTCAGTTTTCCAGTGCCTTTGACAGGTTGTGGTTTTTAAGCTCTCCCCCCACCACCCCTCTCGCCAGAACATCTTTTACTGTCGTCTGTTAATGGGAAAGTCTACTTGTTTGTTTAGTGGTAACTCATATAGTGTGATCTTGGTTTTGCAAGAGCAGAAACTCAGTTTTTTGTGTGTCTTCGGGGATAATCAGGCCCTGGGAGACTTAGTCTTACTAACCAAACTCTCTGGAGACTGATTTGTAAATCCATATGTAAGGTTTTTAATTTACAGTAGGAAATATACCTATCCAGAGATATTCACAGAGCCCCCACTCATAGTCTACTCAAGAGACCAAATTACAGATAAGAAGGATCCCTACTGTGCAAAGATATCAGACAAGGAAAATTGGGTATTGCTAAAAGGACATTTAGAACAAGCAGCCCTGATCTGGTAATCCGCCACTTTCCTAGTTCTCTCTGGTTTCCATTGCTTCCTTCCCCCTTTTCACCCTAGGCCAGTGGTCGGCAAACTCATTAGTCGGCAGAGCCAAATATCAACAGTACATTGATTGAAATTTCTTTTGAGAGCCAAATGTTTTAAACTTAAACTTCTTCTAACGCCACTTCTTCAAAATAGATTCATGCAGGCCGTGGTACTTTGTGGAAGAGCCACATGTGGCTCTCGAGCCACAGTTTGCCGACCTCGGCCCTATGCTTTTAATGTCATCCATCGGAATCCTATAAAGAGAAAAGAAAGCTTCTCTATTCTAGGTTCCAACATTTCTATAAAGCTTTTCTGAATCCCCACTATGTCCTTTTTATTCTTTAGCGCTTTGTGGATATCTCACTTGGAATATTTATCTTTTTTTGTGTGTGTTATATAACAAAATATATAACTATCTCCCCTATTAGATTGTAAGTTCACCAAGAATAGGGAGCACAGACATTTTTCTTTCTTTTTTTCTTTTTGGAGAATTTTATTTTTTCCTTTTAAAAAGTTGTGTGTTTTTTGTTGTTGTTTTTTTTTTGTTTGTTTTTAATTTTCACCTGAGGAGCGAGGATATTTTTCCATTGATTTTTAGAGTGGAAAGGACAGCGGAGAGGGAAAGAGGGAGAGAGAGACATCCATGCATTAGACACACTGATTGATTGCTTTCCTCAGCTGGGGATTGAACCTACAACCGGGTTTTGTGCCTTGGTCCAGGAATTGAACTCAAGACCCTTCAGTCTGTAGGCCAATGCTCTAACCAGAGAAAACTGGTCAGGGCTCTTATTATTTTAAAAGGCCTTCTCTGACCACCCTATCTTAAAAAATAAAATATTTAGAAGCCAATATTAGGTTAACTTTCAATGCTGATTTATTATAGGATTTCTACTCTAAAATCCCCAGTTGTAAGATATTTATGATTGATCTTTAAGCTGCTTCTTATGTAATTTTTCTTAATATGGACTACCAACTTTCTTATCTTGACATTATTGGACTTATATTTGGGACCCCAGCCCATCCATTGATTTTTTGTGATTTCCATTTGGGTTGTTAAATTAGAAGCTATAGATACTTTGTTTTTCTGATTCTCAAGTAATGCATGACTATTATACAAAATGTAGAAATTATTTTAATAGTAACAAGAATATTTCCTGCAGTGTTGCAACTCATTAAGAACTGTTGTTTTTATTTTGATACATATTCTAACTAATCTTTTCTTTTTTAGAATTGTAAAAAGTTGAATACTGTAGTTTCAATTTTGAATTTTGCTTTTTCATTTAATATGGCAATTTTTTTCCTGTATTACTAAAAACTTTTATTATGGGTGATTATAATTTTCTTGGTGCTTCTGTATTTTTCACAGGTAATATGTATTGTTTTTGTAACTAAAAGGAAAACAAGTGCTCAATAGCAAAATCTTTTAAAAAAAATATATTTTACTGATTTTTTTACAGAGAAGAAGGGAGAGGGATAGAGTTAGAAACATCAATGAGAGAACCATTGGTGAGCTGCCTCCTGCATGCCCCCGACTGGGGAGGTGCCTACAACCAAGGTACATGCCCTTTTCTGGAATCAAACCCAGGGCCAACGCTTTATCCACTGAGCCAAACCGATTAGGGCAGCAAAATCTTACAATTTTTATTGGCTGAGTAATTTATTTAATTGTTCCCTTCTCGTTGGATATTGAAATTGTTGCAGATTCTAGGCTTAATCAATAATTCTGTGATGAACATTTTTGTGAATAAAGTTTTTCATATGTTTAGAGTTATTTCCTAGGATTGATGCCAAGAGTGGTATTATGGAAACATATATACATATTTAAGATTCTTGTTATAGCAATAGCAATTTTTTTTTAATTTTTAAAATTTTTTGTCATAACAGGTTATAATCTGACCAGTATTAATGAGTTTGCTTAAGGAATCTATGCTTATTAGGAACCCATGGTCTGCTAGGTGTTTTGTGCTTTAATTTAATCCCATGACAATCCTTTGAGGTACTTAAACTGTCCCTATTTTTAGGAAAGGAAGTGAGACTCAAAGAGGCTAAAGTGGCGCCTGGCTACATGCTAAGAGTGGGGAAGTTGGGATGCAAATCTAGAACTTTATGATTCCATACACAGCCCCTAAAAGTACTATATATGCTTGAAGTTTGATTCAGGTCATCCCTGTGCTATTCAAGTACTTAACATTTAATTTATTGAGAATGTTAGAAAGTAGAAAAAAATTGGGGATAATTGGTAGAAAGCTATCTCTCTTCTCTAAATGTACTGTAGTGAAAATGCACTCTCAGAAAGCTACCTCTTGATTAAGAACCCATGGAAACTTACTTTAAAAAAATTATATATATATATATATATATATATATATATATATATAAAATTGATTTTTTTTTTTTCCACAGAGAGGAAGAGAGAGGGATAGAGAGTTAGAAACATCAATGAGAGAGAATCATCGATCAGCTGCCTCGCAACCAAGGTACATGCCCTTGGTCAGAATAGAACCTGGGACCTTTCAGTCTTCAGGCCGATGCTCTATTCACTGAGCCAAACCGGTTTTGGCTTGTTTATTTTTAATTTGAGCCCAGTTAGCCTCTAGGAGCCCATCTTAGTAGTTGACTTTTATTTCTCCCCTCCATTCAAGCTCTGCTATGCCAATCCTCTTCCTGTGCCCCAACCACCCCTCTCCCTTCCTAATAATCTGTAACTTGTTCATTTTTCTTTTTTAAATTTAAATTTTTAAATATATTTTTAGGCATTTATTTATTTATTTATTTATTTATTTATTTAATATATTTTATTGATTTCAGAGAGGGAGAGGAAGAGAGAGAATCACTGCTTCTTGCATGCCCCCTTCTGGGGACTGAGCCCAAAACCCGGGCATGTGCCCTTGACTGGAATTGAACCCAGGACTCTATCCACTGAGGAAGAGAGTACTACTAAGTAAGCTGTAAATGGCTCTGATTGGCATGTTAAAAACAATTAAAAGGATGCAAGGAGGCAGGTGATCAGTGTTTCTCATCATTGATGTTTCTACCTCTCTCCCTCTCCCTTTCTCTCTGAAATTAATTATTAAAAAATACTTTCAAGAATTCATTTGAGTTTAATGTCACTGAAATGAATGTGAATCACATATAGGCCATGAAAGGAATTTTGAGATGAAAGCAAGTTTTTTTTGTTTTGTTTTTTAAATATATTTTATTGATTTTATACAGAGAGGAAGGGAGAGAGATAGAGAGTTAGAAACATCGATGAGAGTCATTGATCAGCTGCCTCTTGCACACCCCCTACTGGGGATATGCCCGCAACCAAGGTACATGCCCTTGACCGGAATCGAACCCGGGACCCTTCAGTCCCCAAGCCGACGCTCTATCCATTGAGCCAAACCGGTCCCGGCTGAAAGCAAGTTTTATCACTAGCTCTCCATAACTAATGAAATATTTTACATCTCATCCTTGGGTTCTAGCTATAGCATGAAGTGCTATATACTACTTATACTATTAATAGAAAAAAAATGTAAAACTTAAAAAACATTTTTTAAATTGATTTTTAGAGAGAGAGGAAGGGAGTGGGAGAGAGAGAGTTGTGAGAAACATTGATGAGCTGCCTCCTGCACTCCTTCTGGGGATCAAGCTGACAACCCAGGCATGTACCCTGACCAAGAATCTAACTAGCAACCTTTCAGTGCATGGGATGACCCCCAACCAACTGAGCCGGGGCTTAAGACTTTTTAAAAAATCAACTCAAACTGTGTTAGTCCTGTTCTGTACAGATTATCAACTTTCCTTGACCACCTCTGACTCAATCCAATCACTACCATTGATTTTTGTTAGTTTATATCCCTTCTTCCTGTTATGGGGCCTGGTCACAGCCATTTTACCAGTTTGCAGTCTATGTACTTTGATCTGATATGATTCCTTACCTTACATGTTTTAACTCTTTCCATTAATCTAGTTGGAGGTGAGGCACAGTTCTCGGGCCAGAAGTAAGCCTCACTGTTGGGAAAACATGTTTACATATGTCCACATTCCATATTACTCTCAAAACAAAGTCATTATTAGCCGGGAACTGTTGTTTGATCCCAGAGCAAACAGTACTGTGATTGTTGTCAAGTTAAACACTTTGTTCCATATCCTTTGCCCAGACAGGTTAAGAGATAATTGCCCTTAAATTGGGTGAAATCTCGCTTTCAGATATTTCTGCTTTTCCCTCATGTTTTCAGTTATGTGATGATAGGATTCCTGAATGTTATTTATTTAAATATTTTTAATTGACTCAGAGAGGAAGGGAGACAGAGAAATAGAAACATCAATGAGGAGAGAGAATCACTGATTGGTTGCCTTCTACACACTCCCCACTTTGGGAATTGAGCCTGCAACCCAGGTATGTGCCCTGACCGGGAATCGAACAGTGACCTCCTGGCCCATAAGTCGACCTTCAGCCACTGAGCCATGCCAGCTGGGCATGAATATTAATTTTTTTAAATGTTTAAGTTGTTATATACAAAGAATAAGAATTGTGACAGTTTTATTAGTACAATGACTTCTTTTAGTGTTGTTCTTATATCTGTGTGTTGGTATGACTTAGAATTTTGTGACTCATGTTGACTTTTTAAGTGGTTGGCAGGTTAGAACTGTAGCGTGACACCTAGCTGTTGGTCACCATGGAGCCTCAACCTCTGGTTTTCTTTTTTTCTTTTCTTTTTTTCTTTTAAAAAAAATATATTTTATTGATTTTTCACAGAGAGGAAGGGCGAGGGATAGAGAGCTAGAAACATTGATGAAAGAGAAACATCAACCAGCTGCCTCCTGCACACCCCCCACCGGGGACATGCCCGCAACCAATATACATGACCCTGACCTGAATCAAACCTGGGACCCTTAAGTCTGCAGACCTACGCTCTGTCCACTGAGCCAAATCGGTTTTGGCAACCTCTGGTTTTCTAAGTGATGGCCAGTAGAACACTGTCACTCAGGGTCAGATTTAGCATGGGCATTGAACACTCCCTGCTCCTTTTCATGGCTTGCCTATTGCCATTGCCTTCTGACAGTTATGTCCGATGCAAAAATCCAAGTCATTTAAAAAAATTTCCCTTTTCCTTATATCAAGCCAGTCTTAAGTCATCAATCTTTATGTTAAGAGTCATGGAGCCCTAACCAGTTTGGCTTAGTATTATAGATAGTCAGCCTGTGAACTGAAGGGTCCTGGGTTCCATTCCGGTTAAGGGCACATGCCTGGGTTGTGGGCTCAATCAATAATTCTTTCTCATCATTGATGTTTCTATCTCCCTCTCCCTTCTTCTCTGGAATCAATAAAAATATATATATTTTAAAAAAGAGTCACAGATTCTCACAGGCACAAATCATTTCCCTCCTAGCCTCACTGCTCCCACTCTAGGTCATGATAGTGAAGAACACTCCCTGAGAGGAGGCGTGGGCAGGTAGAAGAGGGTAAAAGGAGGGTAAATGGTGATGGAAGGAGACCAAACTATGGGTAGTGAACACACAATACAATACACAGGTGATGTATTATAGAATTGTACATTTGAAACCTATTTAATTAACTAATGTAACCCCAATACATTCAATAAAAATCTTTTTAAAAAATATATTGGCACTAACTGGTTTGGTTCAGTGTATAGAGCATCAGCCTGCGGACTAAAGGGTCCCAGGTTTGATTCCAGTCAATGGTGTGTACCTTGGTTGCAGTAGGGGGTGTGCAGGAGACAGCTGATCGATGTTTCTCTCTCATTGATGTTTTTTTTTTAAATTGATTTTTCACAGAGAAGAAGGGAGAGTTAGAAACATCGTTGAGAGAAACCGATCAGCTGCCTCCTGCACACCCCCTACTGGGATATGCCTGCAACCAAGGTACATGCCGTGGATCGGAATTGAACCTGGGACCCTTGAGTCCACAGGCTGACCATCTTATCCACTGACCCAAACCAGTCAGAGCAAAAATTTTTTATAAAAAGAAAAAACACTCCTTATTCTCCCTTCCCTCTAATCCATCTGCACATACTGCCAGCTAGCCGAGTTTTCCTGTAACCAAATGCTCTGTTCATATCTTTACCTCAATTTGACCTCTTTTAATGGCACTTGCCATAAACACACTTAAACACATTCACATCTCCTTTTGGCAGCTGAATGAAGCCCAATTTTTTTTTTTTTTTTTTTTAATCCCATTACTCAAGATCTTTCCCATTGGCTCTCAGTCTTTTTAGCCTCAGCTCCCTCTCCTTCCCCACAGTGTGCAGTAGCTCCTGGCCTCCTAGAACTTGCTGGGACTTTTTTGGCTTCTGCACTCCTGAAGTGATCTCTCCTGCCTCTGAACATCCCCACATTGTATTGTATTTTACTTTATTTCTGTTTACCTTATGGCATGTTGTCTGAAATTATGCTTTACCAAACTGCTTTTGAATCCACTTATTTAATTTTCACAACCAGTATATCAGGTAATACAGGTGTGCCTTATCACAAGGGAGGAAACCAAGACTTGGGGAGGGAAATGTGACCTGCCCAGGTTTTGCAATTAATATAGGGTGGAGGCAAGACTCAAATCCAAGCCTCCTGGAACATAAGCCCCAAGCTTAGTTCACTGTGCTAACTACCTTTCTTGGTGCCTGAGTCTGCCCTTAAATACAACTTTTCTAGTTGCCTGCAAGCTACTTAAATTGTTTTATTCCCTTAGAACATATATATGTATATGTTATATTAAATATATTCATATATTAAATATAGTGTAGTTCAGTGTTCTTTGTAAAAATCATGCTCCCCTTTCTGAGCCTTGTTTCCCCATCATGGTTTTTATTTTTGTTAATCCTCACATGCGGATATTTTTCCATTGCTTTTTAGAGAAAGGGAAAGGGCAGAAGTGGGAGGAAACAACAATGTGAGAGAGACACATCAACTGGTTGCCTCCCATAGAACCAGGGGCAGGAGTGAACCTGCAACCCAGATATGTGCCCTTGACCAGGAATCCAACCCCTGACTCTTCAGTGTGCCAGCAGATGCTCTCTAACCATTGAGCAATACCAGTTAGGGCTTATTATTTTTTTAAGTAGAAGTGATGCTTATGTGGTATATTACAAGTTATAAGACTAAAGCTTTACATAATTAATTTAATATCTGGGATAACTTTTCAGCAATGCACTTCATTTGCATGTGAGAAAAATTAAACCTTGCTTGACTACTGAGCAATGAATTGTTCCATACTTTTTAAATATAAGTATCCTGATTTGTATATAGTTGAACTAATTTTTATGTTGACTGGATGGCAACATACGTATATATATCAACAAAAGCTGCTTTGAACTCAGTAGCAATTGTAATGGCTTTGAATTTTATTCATTACATAATCATGTTTAAAAAATAATAATACATACATGTACAGACATCTAGAGTTCAGTCTGCAGGAAATGCTTTGTGTCCTTAATACTTATGATCTTCCTGGTAATTCCATGGTTCCCAGTTGGGAGTCACTGTTGTGGGGATTCTGACATTGTCCTCCACCCAGAACTAGGAGGGCAAACCCCTTCCCGTGTTTATCCTTTTGAATTTTGCATCATGTGCATATGTCACCTGTTCAAAAGTTAATTAAGTTCATGGTTGCTGAAACCAGTTTGGCTCAGTGGATAGAGCGTCGGCCTCTGGACTGAAAGGTCCCGGGTTCGATTCCGGTCAAGGGCATGTACATTGGTTTTGGGCACATCCCCAGCGGGCAGTGTGCAGGAGGCAGCTGATTGGTGTTTCTCTATTATTGATGTTTCTAACTCTCTATCCCTCTCCCTTTACTTTCTATGAAAAATCAATAAAATATATATTTTTTTAAAGTAAAAAAAAATAAAAACAAGTTAGTAGAATTTTTCTTAGTCAGTGTTCAAAATGGGGTTTATATTTGTTTATATGTAATAATGTGGGATTTTTCCAAACTGCTCTTTATCTCTTTTTGCAGATCTTTGTAGAATTTGATGGCTGTAACTGGAAGCAGCACTCCTGGGTTAAAGTTCATGCTGAAGAAGTCATTGTTCTTCTGCTGGAAGGCTCCCTGGTATGGGCACCCCGGAAGGACCCTGTCCTTGTCCAGGGCACTCGGGTCTCAATCACGCACTGGCCGGCCCTGGTGAGTTACTTTGTTGGCTAGAAATATATTTGGACTTTATTCTTACACTATGAACTATGGTTGAACTCTTTAGAATTCCCCACACTCCAAGCTTTGTTCTTAACACACTTTTATTCTGAAGTTAGCAAAGCAGAAATTGGGAGAGGCCTTTTCTCTTGTTCTCTGGAAGTTTGTATATTACATAATATTTTATGGTTTTTGTTTCTCAATTTTTTACCTCTTGTTTTTTCTCCTATGAAACAATGTTTGTAATCCTTAAAGTATACTCTTTCCATAGAAACTTCCCTCCCAGCTTTGTTGAGATGTAATTGACATTTAACATTGTAAGTGTTCTACATGATTTGATATATATTTTGAAAAGATTACCACAATGTTAGTTAATATGTTCTCATGTTGTTACTTTTGTGTGTGTGGTAAGAATTTTAAGATTTATTCTCTTTGAAACTCTAAAGTATACAATACAGTATTGTTATTTATAGTTACTATGCTTATATTAGATTCCCAGAACTGACTCATCCTATAACTGAAGTTTGTATCTTTTGATCTTCCACTCCACCCCACCCCAGTTCTGGCAACCACCAGTCTACTTTCTGTATCTGTGAGTTCAGTTTTTTTAAAAGATTTTGCATAAGTGAGATCATACAGTACAGGCAGTCACGGGTTATGTCGGAGATCCTTTCCTACGTAACTCGATTTTCGCTGTAAGTCGGAACCAACCTACATAAGCACCTACGTCAACTCAACATGGAACACATACACAGCAGTAATGAAGTGAAACAGTAAAATAATTTTAAAAGAAAGATAATAATTCCTGACCTTTACTTGTGGTAAATAAATAATAAAAAACATAAAGCACAGCCGAAACCAGTTTGGCTCAGTGGTAGAGCATCGGTTTGTGGACTGAAAGGTATCGGGTTCGATTCCAGTCAGGGGCATGTACGTTAGTTGCGGGCACATCCCCAGTAGGGGGTGTGCAAGAGGCAGCTGGTTGATGTTTCTCTCTCCCTTCCTCTCTGTAAAAAATTAATAAAATATATTAAAAACAAAAAAACAAAACATAAAGCACATATATACATATGTTGAAATGGTGGAGTTTTTTTCTTTTTTTTATAAATACTGTAAATGGGAGATGGCGACGTAACCATGAAACAACGTAAGTCAAGTCCAGCGTAACCTGAGGATTGCCTGTATTTGTCTTTCTCTCTCTGGTTTATTTAATTTAGCCTAATGCCCTCGGGTTTCATCCATGTTGTTGCAAATGGCAGGATTTTCTACTATTTTTTTTAAAATATATTTTATTGATTTTTTACAGAGAGTAAGGGAGAGAGATAGTTAGAAACATCAATGAGAGAGTGATCGATCAGCTGCCTCTTGCACGCCCCCTTCTGGGGATGTGCCCACAACCAAGGTACATGCCCTTGACCGGAATCGAACCCGGGAGGGACCCTTGAGTCCACAGGCTGACGCTCTATCCATTGAGCCAAACCGGTTTTGGCGATTTTCTACTATTTTATGTATAATATTACTTTGTATAAACACAAACACCACATTTTATTTATCCATTCATCCAACACTAGACACTTATGTTGTTTCCATGTCTTGGCTGTTGTAAATAATGCTGATATGAACATCGAGGTACAAAAATCTATTTGAGATAGTGATCTACTTTCCTTCCGATATTTACCCAGAAGAGGGATTGCTGATCATATGGTAGTTCTACTTAAAAAATTAAAAATATATATTGGTAGTTTCTTTTTTTAAATAAATAAATGTTTTTATTGATTTTTAGAGAGAGAGGAAGGGAGAGGGATAGAGAGATAGAAACATTAATGAGGAAGAACATAATCTATCTACTGCCTCCTACACATCCCTCCTGGGGATCTAGCTGGCAACCCCGGGCATGTGCCCTGACTGGGATTCATTTTGTCTTTGGCTGGAATTGAACCTGGGACCCTTCAGTCCACAAGCCATCTCTCTATCCACTGAGCCAAACCAGCTAGGGCCAATTGAACTTTTAGAAGAAGCTCAAACAGTTATGGGTTCCTTGGTGACTTTGTAGGCTATTTATTTATGAAACAGTAATATGAATTTGCTCATGTATATTTATACCAGTAATTATTTAAGAAATCTCACAAAGATTTCAGGAGTTCTAGAGATTATAACGGTGTAACTCTTTATTCTGGGAATTTAATGTTAAACTAGCCTTCTTGAAGCCAGGCTTTAAGATTAGTCAGATCCCTGGAGAAAATGAGGAATTTCTCATTCTTCTTTTCCTTTTTTGCTATAAAGAGTATCAAGCTGACTTTCTGCTCCAGTTTGCTTCCTAGACTGGGGTTCCATAGAACATGATAATTGGAGGGCCAGATACTGGGTTAGGAATGTTTCCAAGGACTTACGCTCTAGCTTATCTGTATTTACTGCTGTGAAAGATTTATTAATAATGGATATTTTCTCTAAAGTTAGAGATTTGGTTCAATTATTATTTTCTTTCCTAAGTTCTAATAAATTTCTTGTCATTGTACTTCACAGACTTTCACTCCCTTAGTAGATAAACTCGGTTTGGGCTCTGTGGTTCCAGTTGAATACCTTCTGGATGGAGAGCTTCGTTTCCTGTCAGATACTAATGGGTTGCATCTGTTCCAGGTACTTAACACTTGCTCTAGTCCTAAGCTTATTTATTTCTCTCCTTGTTAATTTCTTCATTGGTTATAAATATGGTATTTCCGTTTTTTCTTTTAGCATTGAAATAAAATACTTCCTCTCAATAATTCCCTGTGCCTTTTAGTGTTTTTCTGCTCCCTTAAAAAGTACATTTGGTAACTTGAAGCTTCTTTCTTCTACACAACTCCGCTCTACACTTAAATCACTTAACACTTAAGACCACAATTCTCCTGGCTTTCTCCGAAGAGGCAGCTTCCCAGAAGTGTCTACACTTGTCGTGTCAGTGGCGTGGAAGCTGGTTCTGAGCAGCAGTAAATGTTGAAGAGCTTAGGTCTATCTTTAGTTACAAAGAAAAGGGATAGTTAGTCGTTTAAACAAACTAGCATCTGAGCGAGAGTTTCAGAATTTATGGATGCTAATATTTATTTCTCATTAGTAAGGGGTACTGTCTGAAGATTATAAATTAGGAGGCCTTATAATGACTAGCATAAACTGATGAACTAAAATAGATCCAGGGACACAGAAGTATTATACAGACTGTCGAGCCTGAGAGGGTGGGGTAGGGGGTGGGGGAAAGAGATCAACCAAAGGACTTGTTTGCATGCATATAAGCATAACCAGAGGACACAGACAGAAGAGGGGTAGAGACATATGTAATACTTTCAACAGTTACGAATTTACATTAAAAAATAAAAATTAGGAGGCTTAGAAGAATTTTGCTGTCTTATTGAGGCAGCTAAGAGAAGTCTTTTCTAAACTATATTTTGTGATATATTAATAATGATTTCTTTGTTGATATGTTCTTTTTTCCCCTCATTAAGGCTTCACTCTCTTATCAGCCTTGCTTTTTCCATCTTTTAATATTTTTGCTTATATGGGTAGGTTCTTGGTAAATGTTGGACAAATATCAAAATAAGGAAAAAGATTTATATGCAATAAAATGTTTTGTGGTCATATGAGTATGAGAAATACTGACATACAGATTCTTTTCCTATATGCCTTCTTAGAGCTTTTAATATACTGTTATATGTAGAAAGATATATAATATTTCCGAACTTAATTGATCTTAGCATCCTTATTTTTTATAGAGATTTCATGAGACTAGGGTTCTGTAGAATATTCTTTGATAAGTCATACCCTCATGGGTATTATGATTTTTCTCATCTGGTTAGTTATTGCTATTTATTTTAATATTCAATTGTTTTCTTCTCTTATCTTTACCAGATGGGAACAGAGAGCCAAAACCAGATTCTTTTGGAGCATGCTGCACTGAGAGAAACAGTTAACGCTTTGATCAGTGACCAGAAGCTACAAGAGATATTTAGCCGAGGTAAGAACAGGTAGCCTTCTGTTCCTGAACTCTGAATCAAGTGTATGGTCACTGGCCAGGGCTGTAATGCATAGTCTTGTTGTTATGTGAGTTTTGTTGTTTCTTCATTTCCTTTGTATGTGTTTTTTAAATATGTTTTTATAAGTTTAAGAGAGAGAGAGTGTGAAACTTCATTGATGAGAGAGAATCAACCATGTTCTGCATGTCCCCTGCAGGGGATGAAGTCCACAATCCTGGCATGTGTCTAACCAGATCTAACTGTGACCTCCTGGTTCATAGGTCAACAATTGAGCCACACTGGCCAGGCTTTCTCCATTTCTTAAATATTATTATTAAGGATTAATCTTGTAGTAGACACAGTGTTAAGGTAGTGAGGATATAACCATGACCTAGAGAATATCTTTGCTCTTCTTGAGCTTACTGTCTGTAAGGATCTCAAGGATTAAAGACCGTTGATACCAACAAATAACAACTTAGAGTGCAAGATATATTCATAAAGGAAGATGTCCACACACTCATTTCCATTTGTTATAGATGGCAGGAATGGCATGATGTGTCAGATCAGCAAGGTCAGACCAAACCTGGGTTCAGCAATCTCGGTAGTTGGGTTCTAGCTAGGAAAGAATTCAGAATAAAGACCAAAACTGTAAGAGAACACTTATTTTGTAAATCACAGAAGTAAAAAGTAATTCCTAGAAGAGATGGTTTTAGAAAATAAGTTATAGAGATAAAGGAAAGGCCCTTGGAGCTTGGAGTGAAGTAGCTAATGGTAAGATGCCTTGAGCAGGGTTGGGGTGGGAGAAGGGAAAGGCAAGGGTGTTCCCCCCCAGAAGGGAGTCCAAAGGGCTTTTAGGGTAGAGATTTTAGGGGAGATCTCAGGAAAAGATCTTAATAGAATATTAAGCAGTTTTCCAGGCACTGCTTGGAAACCCTGTCCTTTAGGGTTCTGGTCTACACTGATTGGCCAACACCAGGGCAAGGAGTCCTTATTCAGTGCAGTGGGGCCTGGTGTTAGCAGTGGCTAGTTTTGTTGCTTATCTGGACCTGGAGCTAAAATATAACTGAGGCATAGATGTTATCTCTAGGGAGGAAAGAGAAGGAGTCACCACGTGACCAGCGGTGTGCATGGGGAGGAAAAGTCACCCTGGGGGTGAGGTCCTACCCTATAGTTGATTGTCTATTGCTAGACACTTGTGGCTTTTCTCCCTTATGACCTTCTATACCTGCCCATCATCCTTGCTCTGCTGTTGAAACTACCTGCAACGCATTAACAGCATGTTATTTTTAAAAATCAGGGGTTGTGGGCTCGAACCCAGTGTGGGGCACACAGGTTGCGGGTGGAGAGGATGTGGCCAATCAGTAATTCTCTCTCAACATTGATGTTTTTATCTCTCTCCTTTTCTCCCTTCCCCACTGAAATCCTATATAATAAAACCCTAATATGCAAATCGACTGAACAGTGGAACAACTGGTCACTATGACTCAGGAGCTGCCCCCTGGTGGTCAGTGAACTCCCACAGGGGGAGCACTGCTCAGCCAGAAGCTGGGCTCTAGGCTGACAGCACAGTGACAGTGGCGGGAGCCTCCCTCATCTCCACAGCAGTGCTAAGAATGTCCCAACTGCCGGCTTAGGCCTAGGCCTACATTCGGACATCCCCTAAGGGCTCCTGGACTGTGACGGTGCAGTCCGGGCTGAGGGCCCTCCCCCTCCCAGGACAACGAATCTGGTGCACCAGGCCTCTAGTTAATAATCCTATCTAATAAGAGTAATATGCAAATTGATTCACTCCAACACACAAGATGGCTGTCCCCATGTGGTCAAAGATGGCTGCCCCCGTGGCCACCATAAGATGGCCAGCAGAGGAGGGCAGTTGTGGGTGATCAGGCCAGAGGGGTGGGGCAGTTGGGAGGGACTAGACCTGCAAGGGAAGGTAGGTAGGGGGACCAGGTTGGCAGGGGAGGGCAGTTAGGGATAACCAGGCCAACAGAGGAGGGCAGTTTAGGGACACTTGGGCTGGTAGGGGAGTAGTTAGGCGTCGATCAGGCTGGCAGGCAGAAGCAGTTAGGTAAATCAGACAAGCAGGCAGGTGAGCCATTGGAGGCCAGCAGTCCTGGATTATGAGAGGGATGTCTGACCTGACCCTTTAGGCCTGATTCCACCAGGATTGGGCCTAACCGGGTAGTAGGACATCCCTTGAGGAGTCCTAGATTGGAGAGAGTGCAGGCTGGGCTGAGGGAAATACCCCTCCCTGTGCACAAATTTTGTGTACCGGGCCTCTGGTGTTTAATAATCAAGGAAAGGTATGTGGAAGAAAGAATGTATGGAAAAATTGATAGCAGAGAAGAAAATCAAATGAATAGAATAAGAGATGGAGGTGTATATGAGAATGTATAGAAAAATTAAGGAAGCTTAATTATAGCTCAAAGATCATTTAAAATAAGTAGTGATTTAACTATATAGTCTCAAATGTATAAGATATGCAAGAGAGAGAAACAGTTCTTTTTTGCAGGCCAGCAGGGTAATATTACCAGCTGATAAAGTAATATGTTTGAAACTGTGTTCCTAGAAGACAGGTGCTATATTTATTCAGACTATTATTAGGGTAGAGGTTGGTGACCTCATAAATTGAAAACTCTACCTACAGTTATTGAAAACCAGATAGCAGAGTATAAATGGTTATATATCATTCATGTGGTCACTTAACAAAAATAGTACATTCAACTTATTTGCCTCCAACTTTTTTTTATGTGTCAGATCTGAATATATTTTCTTTTTTAAAAATATATTTTATTGATTTTTTACAGAGAGGAAGGGGGAGGGATAGAGAGTTTAGAAACATCAATGAGAGAGAAACATTGATCCGTTTCTTCCTGCACTCCCCGCCTGGGGATGTGCCCACAACCAAGGTACATGCCCTTGACTGAAATCTAGCCTGGGACCCTTCAGTCTACAGGCCGTCGCTCTATCCACTGAGCAAAACCAATCTGAATACATTTTCATACTACCTATAGTTTTTTATTTATAAGTTTCCTTTCTCTTCCTTATATTTTAGAATGGGGAGATTGAGATAAGGTGAAATCAGAGACCTGGGGGATTCTAAGAAATTTTCTAAATAAACTAAATTTATAAAGGTCACTGGGAAAACTTTTATTTTTGTTTGTTTGTTTGTTTGTTTTTGAATATCCTCACCCGAGGATATATTTTTTTTAATAATAAAAAACTTTTATTTTTGTTTGTTTGTTTGTTTTTGTTAATCCTCACCCGAGGATATTTTCCCATTGATTTTTGGAAGAGAGAAGGAAAAGACAGAGAGAAACATTGATATGAGAGAAGCACATCAATTAGTTGCCTCCTACTGCACCAACCAGGGGAGGAACCTGTAACCCAAGTATGTGCCCTTAACCAGAACTGAGCCCGGGACCCTTTATTCTGCAGGCCGGTGCTCTATCCAGTGAGCCAAACGGGCTAGGGCTATGTTTTATTTTTAAATTGATGAGTATGGTAAGTCTGAGATTGCTCATTCAACTCCATACAAGAAGACTAACAGTGCCATATATCTGCACCAAATAGTTTTCCTTCTGCTTTTAAAAACAATTATGAAAGATAGCATAGCCAAAAATATTTTATACTGACTCATCTCTCCATTAGGTCTCTACAGTGTTCAAGGTCACAGGGTCAAAGTATATCAGCCCGAAAGGGAACAAAGTTGGCTTTATGGTATTGTACACCATCAAGATTCCATTACTCGTCTTATGGATGTGTCTATAACTGAGGTAAGGCTTTGTGTTATGTGTTATTTCATCTTACAGGTGAAGCAAAAGGGAGCATCCTGAGGAAGAAGACTTGGGTTCCATATGTGGCTCTATTGCTTAATGACTGACCTTGAGAAGAAAAGCTGTTCAACTTTCTTAAACGTTGTTCTCAACCCCTTCCTTCCACATTGATCTCATAGCACTGTTGGGAAGTGAGATAATGAATTTGAAAATGCTTTGAAATCTGTAAAACAATATACAAATGTGAAATGCTATTATAATTTTATCATAAAGGTTAGTAGTTAAAAATCTTATTAGCATTTGGTTTTATAATACTTACGCCACTCTCCCTTAGATATTGGAAAGTTGTTTCTAATGAAGGAAACAGAAAAGCATGGCATCTAGAGCAACCTGAAAAATTGTGTCAGAAAAACATTAGATGAGTGTTTTGAAGCAAACAGATTTGTATTTACATACCTTTGAATTGGTTTCAGACTTGGTCTTGGCAGTCACATGTAATATAAGCATAATTATTTTATTTATATTTTTGAGTTTTTAAAAAATTATTAAATTTTCATTTTAGAATTTTAAGCAATATTCATATATAAAATAGATATGAAAAGCCATTTCCTCCCCTAGGCAAATATCACTACCCACAATAGTAACCACCATTAACTGTTTGGTATATATAATATTATATATTCTTCTATAATTTACTTTTGTGTATTTAATTGTAAATTAACATCTTTCTGTGCAAATATATAGAAATCTGCCTTGTTCTTTTAGAATAGATACATATTATTCAACTGGATGGATGTTATTATGACTAACTTAATCTAAAAATAATGGACATTTAAATCATTGCCAGTATTTTCAATAATACATGTAATGCCACATGAATATCCTTGAATATATATCAATGTACACTGTTTCACATTATTTATTGGGATAAATTCCCAGCTGTGGAATTGCTAGGTCAAAGTATATGCACATTAAATCTGACAATGTCAAATTGGCCCTTTCCAAAAGCTTTTATTCTTTAATAGTAGAGTAGTACTTTGAATGATAATTGGTTCTGAAGGTTTTTGGTTTCTGTAATGTACAGCATATGAAGGTTTTAGAGATGCAGAATTTGAAATTAACATCCCTGAAAGAGACCCAAATTCTTAAAGCTTATCATAGTCCTGACTTTGTTTCAGTTGCTATCTAGTAGTAAGATAATAAAATCCCTGCTCTGGTAGAGTTTTTATTCTACCCTGTTTCCCCGAAAATAAGATAGTGTCTTATATTAATTTTTTCTCTCAAAGTTGCGCTAGGTCTTATTTTCAGGGGATTTCTTATCTTTCCATGCACTGGGTCTTATTTTTGGAGGATGTCTTATTTTCAGGGAAACATGGTACTATGGGAATAGAAATGCAAAGATAATTACATAGATTAGAAAAATAAATAATTGTGTCCTTGGTGGACAATGTATTAAATCTTTTTCCCGCTTTTTCATATTATCTGTTATCCTGCTCCTACTATAGACTGGTGAGATCAAGTCTGTAGATCCCAGACTGATTCATGTGATGCTGACAGATAATTCAACGTCTCAGAACGAGGTACAGTAATGGACTGAGTCTCTGAGTAGACTCATGACCTTGCATTATGTTATTATGTAGATTTCTTATATGTGTATTATCTATGAATACCCTTTGGACTTCAGCTCTGGCCATTGTACATTTCTTTTTCTTTTTCTTTTTCTTTTCTTTTTTTTTTTCATGGTCTTGTCTAGTTAAGAAAGAATAATCTCAAGAAAAGACCTAATCTGAGCAAACTCTTAATCATGGCTATGTTGCCCAGCCGTTTTGAACTCCGTAGCCTAACTATTTCTTCTTCTATTCTTCCAGGACAGGTATATTTGAAAGATACAGTGGACAGTTAGAACTATAATAAGCAGCAGTTCTATTCATGACCTACCCAATAATAAGAAATGGAAGAGAAGTTACATTCTCTTTCTTTCCATTAGGTGGTATTGAGCTCCAAAAGAGTCTGATTTTCCTTATCCCAAGAAGGTCAAATAAAACAGGTATCTAGTTCAGTGCTCAGCACACAGTGGATTACTCTATAATTACTATGAACTAGACCAACTCTTGGTTCATTCAAAATTATCATAGTCCAAAAAAATATACATTGTAAATCAGTGCCTGAACCAATCAAGGAATTCTGTATGATTTTCCTTCAGTAGAACATTGACTAGGATGGCCATCTGTCCCCATATTCCTCATCGTCTCTTAGCACTCCTGTAATATTGCTGTTTTGGCCACTCATGCTAAGTATAGTTCTTTCTCATCTTTATTCAGTCATTTTTTAAATATATTTTATTGATTTTTTACAGAGAGGAAGGAAGAGAGAGAGAGAGAGAGAGAGAGAGAGAGAGAGAGAGAGATAGAAACATCGATGAGAGAGAAACATCAATCAGCTGCCTTCTGCACACCCTCCACTGGGGATGTGCCCACAACCAAGGTACATGCCCTTGACGGGAGTTGAATCTGGGACCCTTCAGTCCGCAAACCAACGCTCTATCCACTGAGCCAAACCCATTTAGGCTATTCAGTCATTTTTTACTTCATAAAACAAGATGAGGGTAGAAAAAGAAAAATCAGGGTTAAATTTAATAACTCTTTACTACATATAATATTGCCACAAATAGGATAAGTCTCTTTGTTTACATGGTTGAAAACACATTACTTTTATGGTATTTTGGGCCCCTTTTTTATTCCCTTCCTTATTTCATTTATTCGATTATTATGTGCCAGGTACTGTTCAGTTGGCTAGAAATGTAGCTGGAGAGTACTGGTTTCATGTGAGTAGCAGCTCACTATAAGTAGGACATACATAAAATTGTTGCTCAGGGATACTGCTGTGAGCCTAGATGAATCAGAGGTAAGATTGATCTGTGGTTTTCGGCAATAGATGTTGATTCTGTTCAGCTTTGCCATGATGTGACTATCTTCTTAGCTAGCAAAGAATAATTATTATTGACAGTTCTGCCACATTTTACAGTAATCGTCCTTAGAGATCCATCTCATCTCTTGAGTGAGTGAGCAAGAAAGGAGAAAGGTCGCTGATCATACTTCTGTAGTCTACAACAATGAAAACTGGGTGGTGATAGAGGTTGAAGAAGGGCTAAACAAGTCTTAAAAGGATCAATGAAAACGATTTCTAGAAAACAGAAACAGTTCTTAAATGAAAGATTTAGAAACTTAGATGAATATTACCAGAAGTATAGGTGAAACAGAAAGAAATCTTGGGTTTTGGTTAAAAATTTGGTTAAGAAATTAAAGAAGAGAAGATGGAATTGAAGGCAGGAAAGGGAAGGAAGGAGGGAGGGAGGGAGGGAGAGAGGGAAGGAAGGAAGGAAGATGGAGGGAGGGAAGGAGAAAGAAAAATAAAGAACTAAAACTGACTAAAGAAATATAAAATTTGAAAAAGTTACAACACCTATAATAATGATTCAAAAAAAATACAAATCTGCACAAAGAATATATAAATATTCAATGGCAATAAGTAGATTTATTGTTAGGTAATACTAGTAGCTAAAGAACTATGTTACTGGCTTATTGCCACCCTACCAAATGTTATCACTGAATTAAACTATCTCAAAGTTATCTGAATAAAGCTAAAATGAATACCTGCTTCTTGGTGGGATACCAATCTAAGAATGTTTCATATACTAGTCTTTGCTGCACAAAGATTGCTTGAAAGAATGTTAGCTGTGTCCCAAGCCCCCTTCCCTTTGTCCTTCTCAGAGAAGAAGATAGGAATTGCCCCTTCTAACCTCTATCTTTTAAGGTTATCCGGCCTCTCAAGTAAAGCACAAGTAAGAGTTCATGAGCTAGGCTGAAATTATTGAAAGACCTAAGAGATTTGACTGTTTGGTCTATGGGAGCATGCCTTTTTTCCTTTCCTCTGTCTAATGCTTTTAAATAAGATCTGGAGATTGCATCTTTTTAAAGTCTGTAAGAGTAATCCAAACCTGCCTCCGTTGGTCTCACTTTTCCTTTAGTCACAGACTCACAAATGTCTGTTTTCCTATTGTCACCAGTTTTTAGTGGCTTCTGGAGGAGGAGATTTTATATTTCAATATTTGAAATGCCAGTTTCTGTCAAACAAGGAATTAAATATGGAATAAAGCCGATTTTTTTTTTCATCAAGGGGCAAATGAGCTCCCAGGCTAGCTTTGGCAGTCTATTTTGTAAAAGAAACTCCACGGATTTTTAAAACCTTCCTTCATTTGAGGAAATACTGCATTTTATTTAAGAGAAGGTTTGCCGAGTGAGTTAATCTCTAGTGACCATTATCTTGTACGTGTGTGTGTGAACTGAGTCACAGGAAGATTGGAGCTTTTTGACACGGGCAATGTTTTAGAGCTGGCATTGGAACTTAGAGATGGGAAAGAGCTAATGATTTATGATTTTCACAAGATGGAAAGTCCCTTGTAATAAATTTTCTTTGAATTTTGTTTTGTAGGGGGGTACGTTAAAAGCAGTAAAGTCTTCCAAAGGCAAGAAGAAGAGAGAGAGCATAGAGGGGAAAGATGGCCGGAGGAGAAAAAGTGCTTCGGACTCTGGGTGTGACTCTGCATCAAAGAAATTAAAAGGAGACAGGGGTGAAGTAGACAGTAATGGGAGTGATGGAGGTGAGGCGAGCCGAGGGCCCTGGAAAGGAGGGAATGCCAGTGGAGAGCCAGGGCTGGATCAAAGAACCAAGCCACCACCGACTACATTTGTCCCCCAGATTAACCGAAACATTCGCTTTGCCACTTACACCAAAGAAAATGGCAGGACTCTGGTGGTGCAGGACGAGCCTGTCGGCGGGGACACGACTGCATCTTTCACTCCGTATCCTCCGGCCACAGGGCAGACACCTTTGGCCCCAGAGGCGGGGGGAGCTGAGAGCAAAGAGGCAGGAAAAACACTGGAACAAGCTGGTCAGGGCCTGGTGGCTTCAGCAGCTGTGGTCACTACCGCCAGCTCTACCCCAACCACGGTGAGGATCTCAGACACTGGCCTTGCAGCAGGGACTGGGCCGGAGAAACAGAAAGGCAGCTGGTCGCAGATCCCAGGAGAGGTGAGTTGTTTCAGGGGCAGATTTGCAAGATTTGGTTTCATTCTTTCACTCTTTCTTTCTTGGTAACACATTAAAAGGCATCTCAAATGCTAGCTGGAAGAAGTATATCTAAGATGTGCTTAAATTAAACACTGTGGGTGGACCTTTATTGCTCAATAGACAAATGTGTATATTTTAATAATTTTATTAGCTCTTAAAAGTCACCTGAACAACTAGGCTAATCAAAATTGATTATGTAACCCAATTTAATGATATATTATGATAGATTTTTTAATGCAATTATCTTTTTAGTTCACATAGTGGTTGAGCTGCCACCAGGCCTGTGAGAGGCAAGGTTAACAAATTACGGTGTTGGTAATAGTGGCACTATAATTAAGGCTATGTGGAAGCCACTGTTACCAACCCATGTTTTCAGTTTATCATTTTTTATATTTTCCCTTGAAGATGAGCTTCTTTCCCATGATTAGATATGGCCATAAAATTTTCTTTTCCTAACTTAATCTTTTACTTGATTTTTTATTATTTATTGATTTGAGAGAGAGAGAGAGAACATTGATTTGTTGTTCTCTTTGTTCGTTGGTTGATTCTTGCATGTGTGCTGACTGGAGATCAAACCCATAAACTTGGCATATCAGGATGATGCTCCAACCAACAGGGCCTGGCTTAATCTTTTAAAGTCTAACCTGGAAAATTTGATGGAATTAATCATAATATCCAGTTTACTTTTTCTTTTAAATCCTCACCCAAGGATATGTTTTTTCTTTCTTTTCTTTTTTTTTTTAATATATATTTTTTATTGATTTCAGAGAGGAAAGGAGACAAGGAGAGAGATAGAAACATTGATGATGAGAGAGAATCATTGATCGGTTGCCTCCTGCATGCCCCCTATTGGGGATTGAGCCTGCAACCCAGGCATGTGCCCTTGACTGGAATCGAACCCAGGACCTTTCAGTCCTCAGGCCGACATTCTATCCACTGAGCAAAACCAGCCAGGGCAAGGATATGTTTTTTCATTGATTCTAAAGAGAAGAAGGAGAGGGAGAGAAGGAGAAACATCCATGTGAGAGAGAAACATTGATCGGTTGCCTCCCTTACATGCCATCCCCAAACAGGGACCAAGCCTGAAATCCGGGTATATGCCCTGACTGACCATCAAATCTGAGACTCTGCTGCACAGATGACATTCCAACCACCTGAGCCACACTGGCCAGGGCTACTATTGTCTTACAAAATGGGACTTTTTAAAAATATAAATTAACATTAAGTTGGCTCCCAAATCAAATTTGAAGCAGTATAAAAAACAGTTCTCACAATCTTCGGACTCTTATTTTGGTCACCAAAGTATGATTTATGATGCTAGTCATAGTTTTTTCAAGCTGGAGTATGAAATACTAAGATACTAAATGATCTTTTTAAAGTATGTATAGAAAACTACTGTGTGCTAAGTACCATATATTATAAACAAAGAATTGAAATCCCTATTTGAAGGAGCTCACATCTTAAAATGGAATCATTTTAGGTATAACAATGCCAGATAAAGCATGGCAAACACATTTCATCTGATTTCTTCCTCTCAAAATGCAATTTGTTAATCCCTAGTGTGCAGGGATGAGGAAGGAGGTGAAATGTCCAGGCAGACTGTAAATGCAAATTTTACACTGTTCATGGTTTGTCCTCTATTAAATTGACCAGCATTCCCAAGAGAACTAGGTGAGAGTCTCTATGTGGATTTCTAGGTAGTACATCATCATATTGCTCAAATTAATTAAAATGAATTCCATGTCAAAGGCAGTGTGGACAAAAATGGGGAATTAAAAAATAGATCAAATTTTACATGGTACAAGAAGAGCTCCACAGAATGCCGTTATTCTTAGAAGAGTAGCAAAGCTTACTAGATGAAGTGTGGATTCTAAACAGGTTGGAGAAATTTCTGTGACTGCAGCAGTAATTTTGCTAAGGTGTCAGCCTAGGTATTCTCCTTGGGCTAGGATTTTAAAATACAGAAAGGGATGTTTCCATTATGATACTGAATCTAAAATAGGGACACAACCCTATCCAAAAAAATGTCTTGCCCTTAAAATTGAGTTGAAATCATCTTATCATCACTTTAGTATAAGAAAAGGATTTGGAATTTAATCACTTGAAGGAAAATAAGACCATCCACATTGTTCTTCATTCATGTGTGTATTTATTTTTAAAGGGTAACTTTAGTAGTGAAACCTGAGCTACCCATGCTGGTTCCTTGCAGTCATGCAGGTGTCAAGGATCCTGGCCAAATCCTGCTGGTGAAGCAACTGCAAGCGTCAGTGCTATGTCTGTCTATTCTTCTCTTTTTAGTTGATGGGGTTTAAGTCAACAGTTGTTGGTTTGTGGAAAAGAAAAGAAAACAGAATTATGAATCCTAAAATGCCCTGAAACTGTCTCTATAGCAAATGTCAAAGGAAGGCAAACCTACCTGGTTCTCTTGCCTCTGTGCTACCCTCAAGGAAAGTCCTAATGTAGACTCCTCTTGAATATTTAAAGAATACTTTAAGTAAATTGAAACACCATCTTTTTTCTTTTATTTTCTTTTCTCTCTCTTTCTCTCTCTCATATATATATATATATATATATATATATATATATATATATATATATTTGTGATAAAGTAACATAAAACAAAATTTACCATTTTAATAATTTGAAGTAAACAGTACTGTGGCATTTAGTGCTTCCACCATGCTGTGCACCCACAGCCACTGACTAATTCCAGAAATTTTCATTACCCCAAAAGGAAGCATCATATTTATTAAGCAGTCATGGAATAATTTATTTCCAGTGTTTTAAAGTGAATGTTTAGGGTTATCATCATCTACTACCTGTGATTTGTTAGTCAAGTGCTAGGATCTGGGTTTTATTCAATTAAAAAGTATTATGTAAGTGCTCATACCTACATATGGATATTTCTGTTAAGGTAAATGGATGTGTAATACATATGAAAGTGATCCTACTTTATGTACATGCATTCTTTATTGTCCAATTTGTTATGCTGAATGCTTTTGTTTAGTGGGCATATCAATATCTTTTACTTTTTCTTGGTTGGAGACTTGTTAGCCTAATGATAACACAAGTGTTCAGTAATCAGTATGCTCTTTTTAATTTAGTATCTTTAGGTTTAACTTTAATTGAAACAATGTTAACTTTCAGGTTGACTTGAACCCATAGATAAATGGCCAATTTCTAAAACTTTTCTTTAATGTACAATCGGCTTGTTATGGAGCTGAAGTCACTTTTGTAAGATGAAAAATTTGTAATAGCTTAAATTAAAATTTTAACAATAGCCTCTAATTGAGGTAGATTAATATTACATGATCACTTGGTATGTTTTAAAGTAAAAGCTGATGAATGTTTAAGAAGCCTTTTCACCAGTTCCCTGGTAGAGTCATTATTTCAAAATAGATACCAAAAAGCCTACACAGACTCCTAGTGCTATGACAACCAAGGGAGTAGAAGGATGATTGACATCTTGCTATCTCTAGCTTACCTTGCTAAAGATTCTCTCTGTGTGGTCTGCGGCAGGTTTCTTCCCTAATGCTGATGAAATCTAGTTATAAGAGTAGCTTTCATGGAATTGTAGGAAAGAAAAGTTGATTGACTGAATCATAAGAAATGTTGGCCTAGGTCCAAGAAAGAGATCATAAGGTTTTCAAGAGAAGTCAACATCACTAACTCAGGCTTTCTTCTTTTCAGAATTCAAGAAATTCTGTTCTGGCCTCTTCTGGATTTGGAGCGTCTCTCCCAAGTTTATCACAACCTTTGACGTTTGGAAGTGGAAGGAGCCAGTCCAATGGGGTTCTAGCCATGGAGAACAAACCTTCGGGCTTCTCTTTTGGCAGTAGCTCTGCACCAGAGTCTCAAAAAGACTCTGATCTCTCCAAAAACTTGTTTTTTCAATGCATGCCCCAAACTTTACCAACCAGTAACTACTTCAGTACCGTTTCAGAGAGTTTGGCTGATGATTCCTCCAGTCGAGACTCATTCAAACAAAGCCTTGAGAGCCTGTGTAAAGGCAGATCCACTCTTGGAGCAGACACTAAATCAAGCTCTAAGGCTGGCAGCTCTGTGGACCAGAAAGTGCCTACAGAGTCCATGCCCACCCTCACACCAGCCTTCCCACGGAGCCTCCTCAATGCCCGCACCCCAGAGAGTCATGAAAATCTATTTTTACAGCCCCCTAAACTGTCCCGGGAAGAGCCCTCGAACCCTTTCTTGGCGTTTGTGGAGAAAGTCGAACAAAGCCCTTTCAGTGGCTTTGCATCTCAGGCATCAGGTAGCTCTTCCTCTGCTACCACTGTCACCTCCAAGGCAGCACCCAACTGGCCCGAGTCTCACTCCTCTCCAGAGTCAGCATCTTTAGCAAAGAAGAAAACCCTCTTCATCACAACTGACTCCTCCAAACTGGTGTCGGGTGTTCTCGGCTCAGCGCTTACCACTGGGGGTCCCAGCCTCTCCGCTATGGGAAATGGCCGCTCCAGTTCACCCACCAGCAGCCTCACCCAGCCCATTGAGATGCCTACTCTCTCCTCCAGCCCCACAGAGGAGAGGCCAACTGTGGGGCCTGGGCAGCAGGACAATCCCCTCCTCAAAACCTTTAGTAACGTCTTTGGCAGGCACTCAGGCAGCTTTCTGTCCGCCCCAGCAGATTTTTCGCAGGAGAACAAAGCTCCTTTTGAAGCTGTGAAAAGGTTCTCCCTGGATGAGCGAAGCTTGGCTTGCAGACAGGACTCGGACTCCAGCACCAACAGTGACCTGTCAGATTTGAGCGACTCTGAGGAGCAGCTGCAGGCCAAAACTGGCCTGAAGGGGATTCCAGAGCACCTGATGGGGAAGCTGGGCCCCAATGGGGAGCGCCATGCTGAACTGCTGCTGGGCAAAGGCAAAGGGAAGCAGGCCCCGAAGGGCCGGCCTCGGACTGCACCCCTGAAAGGTGATCCTGCTGGGGCTATAGAGCGGCGTGGCTTGACACTAGCCTGGAATGCCTGTTGTGCTCTTGGGTAGCAGAGGCCCTCGCTTTGATAGAAAGCTTATAATCTCATAAAATTACATAGCCAAGGGCCTAACAAAGGCCCCTCACTAGACCTGTTTCAGGGCAGGATTGCATGTAAATCAGCACTGTCAGAGGGTATCTGTTAGTATAACCGTAGTTCCACAGAGGAAGTCCTTGACCTTCCTTAGTAGTCTTTGTTCAGGAACTCTTTCTTTGTGTTCTTCTCATCCTTTTCTGCTCTCCTTTGGCCCGTTCTCTCTACTCACCCCTCACTTTGCTTCTCTCTGACACATATGTAAGGTTTTATGTCATTGCCAAAAGCCACTGTATTCTGTGGTATTAAGTTATTGTCCAGAAGTGTAAGAGCTGATGATAAAAAAAGAAAAAAAAAAGAAAGTCTGGTAGTAAAAGTAGCTGTTGTCATTAGGAATTGGTATCCCATTGGGAGCTCAATTAGAAGACTCCTCGATTAGAAATAGTCATATCCCTAGGGGCCAGAGACAGGTGGTGGCTACCTTCTACCTTCTGCCTTCTTGAGTTTTCCTCCTTCATGACCAGAGTTTTTTACTATAATGAGGTACTTCCTTCAAATTCTCCACGGTCCTTAGCCCCCAGTGAAGCCTTTTTGCTCCCTCTGCTCCCTTTCTGTCAAGGATGAACTTGATGGGCACACTTATACCTGTCACAACCAACCACTTCTTCTCTCTCCCTTGACACAGTTGGCCAGTCAGTCCTGAAAGATGTAAGCAAGGTGAAGAAGCTGAAGCAGTCCGGAGAGCCCTTCCTGCAGGACGGGTCGTGCATCAATGTAGCCCCTCACCTGCACAAGTGCCGTGAGTGCCGCCTGGAGCGGTATCGGAAGTTTAAGGAACAGGAGCAAGATGATTCCACCGTGGCTTGCCGCTTTTTTCACTTCCGGAGGTACCAGACTTCTCTCTTTGTCTCTTTCCAGTTTCCATTAGTGAGACATAGTTCCCACTTTTTCTGAATCTATAAGTGTGTGTCACCATCTTTCTCTTTGTTTTCCTTACCCCTTTACTCTCAAGTGTGTGCTGAGGCTCTGCCACAGTAGCTACGTTTAGTGTGGATGTGAAATGACATGTAGCCTTGTCCTTAGAGAACTGAAGCTGCCAGCCCCTGACCTGTTAGTGTTATTCCTAACTTGGGTTCCTCTTGAAACCAGTGGTATAAGCAGAACTCAGTTTTGGACTATGAATCTGCCTGGCCACTTACTCCCCCTCTTCAGTGCTAGAGTAACTTGAGTTCCCTAGAAAGGAAGAGAAATAAGAGTAGGAGATAATGAGCATTGTTTTTGAAATAGAGAAAACTGGTGAAAATCCTGGGGATATCCCCTGCTTTTCACCAAACAAAACCTAATAAACGTAGAAGGGGAATTTCTTCTAAATAATCTTTCAAGAAGCCTTAATTTTTAAAATAAAGAAATCCAAATAATTTATCCATTTGGATAAATCCAAATAATTTATCCAAATAATTTATCCACAAGTGGATTCACTTAGCAAATGTGTATAAAACACATAATGTGTACTAATCATTGTTCTAGGCACCAAGAATTAAGCAGTGCACAAAACCTTCAAATTCTAGCCTTTGAGAGGTTTGCTTTGTAGTTGGAGAGGCAGACAGTAAGAAAAATAAGCTTAAATACATTGTATGTCAGCTGATATTAACTATGAAAAAAATAAAGGGAAAGAGGATTGAAGTGTGGGAGTGAAGGGCACATTTTTCTGGGAGACTAGTATTCCAGGAAGAGGGCATACCAAGAGCAATTGTCCTGAGGCTGGAGTCTGCCTGGTGTGTTTATGGCGGTAGGGTGACTAAAATAGAGTAAGCCACGGAGGAAAAGAGTTGAGGTTAAAGAGTTAATGATAACCCTGGCAAGTGTGGCTCAGTTGGAGTTTTCTCCCATATACCAGAAGGTCGTGGGTTCAGTTCCCAGTCTAGGTTGCAGGGTCTATCCCTCTCATGGTACAAGGGGAGGCCACCGATCCATGGGTCTCTCGTATTGATGTTTCCATGTTTCTCTCTCTCGTTCCTTTCCTCCCTCTCTAAAAAACAAAACAAAAAAAAAAAAACACACACACACACAGTAAAACCTATAACTATAGGGGGTGGGGGGAGAGTTAATGATGGGGCCAGATTTTAAAGGCTACTCTAAGGGCCTTGGCATTCATGCTGGAATAAGTCATTAGAGGTTTTGAGCTTATGAGTGATGCTGATGAGTGTTTTATAGGAGCACTCAGACTCCCTGTTTGAGACTAGGTTACATTGAGGCAAAGGCAGAGAGAAGAGCCTGTTACAATTATCTAGATGAGAAATGGTGGTGGTTTGGTGTGGGGAGGTAGCAGTAGAGGAGATGAAAGTGATTGGATTAATGATATGTTTTGAAAATAGAGCCTACATGATTTTCTGACGGGTTAGGTGTGGAGTATGAAAGAAAGGAGTCAACGGTTAATTCTACAGCTTTTGGCCTGAAAACTGGTAGAATGGAATTTCCATTTACTGATAAGGAGATTTCTTCGGAAAAGCAGGTTTGGGAAGGAAAATAGGGAGCTTTAACTTGGATATGTTATATTTGAGAAGCCTGTAGATTTCCAAATTGGAATTGCTGAAAGGGTAGCTGGATAGACAATGCTGGAGCTGAGAGAAGAGGTCCAGGAGATAAAAATTTGGATGTCACAAAGTATTTAAAACTATGAGTCTAATTACGATCACTTAATGAACGTAATTAGAGGACTGAGTTCTAGAGCTTTCCAACATTTTGGAGATGGGAAAGATGAGGAGGAACTGGTAGAAGAGGCTGAGAAGGAGCAGCCAATGGGTTATCCTAGAAGAGAGCTGAAGAAAGTATTTCCTGGAAGGAATAATGAACTGTGGCAAATGCTGCTTGATTGGGCCAGGTAAGATAAGGACTGGACTATGACCATAGGATTTAACAAGGGGTAATGACCTTGTCAAAACAGTTTTGGTAGATTGGTGAGGGAATACTTGATGGGAGTGGATTAAGAGAAAATAAAAGGGAAAAGAACTAGAACTGGTGACAACCAGTATAGACAACTCTTTCAAGAAACTGTTCTAACAAGCAAATAAATAGAAGAGTGTGGGATCAAAAGGACATCTGAGATATAAACTGTTAGAATGTTTTTGAGATAGCAAGTTCAAATACTGACAATGATTCAGGAGAGAGGAAAACATAACTTAAGAGAGAGAATTTGTGTGTAGAGCAATAGGCGGAGAGATTGTTCTTCACTAGGACGTGGTTCATTCATAATAGCAGATCGGATGATGTACATGGAGTTCAGTTGCAGGAAGGTGTGGTGGTGAGAGTTTGTTGGAGTTCTCTTCTGGCTCCTTGTATTTTCTCAGTGGAATGCTTACCAAGGTCCTCATGGGGAAAATAATATTGGAGGATTGAAAGAAGATACGAAACAGGCATCTGGAATGTGACTGCCAGGCAATTTTAAGAACTCACCTAATTTAGGTAGACATTAATTTAAAGGATGATGGCATGGCTCTGTGTTTTCCTCTGCTTACATTTAATGGCAAGGGTATATATGGTAGAACAAGTAGGCATTTCTTGGGACAGCTTTTTAAAGAACCTAGGCCTGCCAAAACCAGTTTGGCTCAGTGGTAGAGTGTCGGTCTGCGGACTGAAAGGTCCCGGGTTCGATTCTGGTCAAGGGCATGTACCTTGGTTGCGGGCACATCCCCAGTAGGGGGTGTGCAAGAGGCAGCTGGTCGATGTTTCTCTCTCATCGACGTTTTCTAGCTCTCTATCTCTCTCCCTTCCTCTCTGTAAAAAATCAATAAAATATATTATAAAAAATTTTTAAAAAAATAAAAATAAAGAACCTATGCCTAGTAAATGTTAACAGAATTTATTATTAGTGCAGAGAATACATACTACATTGATCAAATGTGATGACAATTTTTAACTCAGTCTAATTCCTCTTAAGTTTCATTTTTTTTCTTTTAGGTTCTAGGATTTTAGGAATGTATTAGTTTGCATTGGCTGCTGGTATTTACTATGTATTTGACTGTCTACCTTTTTGTCTCAGGCTGATCTTCACTCGAAAGGGGGTACTCCGTGTGGAGGGGTTTCTGAGTCCCCAGCAAAGTGACCCTGATGCCATGAACCTGTGGATTCCCTCTTCCTCCCTAGCAGAAGGGATAGACCTAGAAACCTCAAAATACATCTTGGCCAATGTTGGGGACCAGTTCTGTCAGCTTGTGATGTCTGAGAAGGAGGCCATGATGATGGTAGAGCCACACCGTAAGGCACCATCTTCCTCACTGAAACTTTCATTATATTTTGCTTAAGGGAAGGAGTGGAAGGAGTGGCAGATGGCATATTCTATAGATGAATTAAGACTGATGAATTAACTTGAATTATATAACTTGAGGCCCTAACAATTATATAACTTGAGGCCCTAACAATATCCAGCAGACCTCATTCTTTTAGTCTTTGAAAGTTGACAGACCAAAAACTTGCCTTTTTCATTTTTGTCTCAGAGCTTCCATAATAAGTATTATGATCTCTACTTGGGTTTGGTTCACTGAATATTTTCAGCTTGCTGTGAACCCACTTGTATTAGTAAATGATATTCTATTGTATGTGAATAGATGAAGTGCTAAGGAATGCTATGTTACACTGGAACTCACATTATTCAACCATATATGATATTCCCATGCCTGTGAGATACTGGATCCTATTTCTAGGCCAAGGTAAATTGTACTATGAAATTATTCCCTACATTTCAAGAGAAGAATCCTCTTATTTCAAACTACCTCAAATTGACAATTTTACAGTATCATAAGTAATAACGTGTGACATTTATTCTCTGTTGACACTTGTCAGAAATATTAGAAATTCCATGTGTTTTGTTTCTCTTGCAATTATTGAAAGATGTATTTCATAAATCTTTGAGCTTTATTGCTGGACAAAATGACTTGAGTAGGAATCAGTGTATCTAGGGTCTTTTGCTATAGTTTAGTATATCTAATGCCAACAATATTTCTCTTCCTCCTCCCACCAGAGAAAGTGGCATGGAAGCGTGCAGTGCGTGGTGTACGGGAAATGTGTGATGTATGTGAAACAACTCTCTTCAACATTCACTGGGTTTGTCGCAAATGTGGATTTGGGGTCTGCCTTGACTGTTACAGGCTCAGGAAAAGCCGTCCACGCAGTGGTAAGCAAATACTGTCCTTTGTAGTTCGACAGGTAACCTGGCGCTTTGAAATTGAAGCAGGGATGGGTTTATGTGCCCTTTTTATTTATTTACTAGAGATCCAATGCACGAAATTCGTGCAAGGGCCTTGGCGCCCCTCCCCCACCACCACCGTAGCTGCCTCTGCCTCAGCCCCACCCGCTGCAGCTGTGGCTTTGTCCGGAAGGATGTCTGGTCTGATTAGCATATTACTATTTTATTATTATAGATTTTCTTATATGTATATTTTTATTGACTTCAGAGAGGAAGGAAGTGGGAGAGAGAGATAGAGAGACTCATTGATCAGCTGCCTCTTGTACACATGCGCGAGCGCATACAACATATGCATACATACACATGTTCCACCCCACCCCTAGGGATTGAGCCTACAATCTGGGCATGTGCCCTGATTAGGAATCGAATTGTTACCTTCTAATTCATACATAGGTCGATGCTCAATCATTGAGCCATGCCAGGCTAATATATATATATTTTTTAATTTATTTTTAATTTTTTAAAAGTATTTTATTGATTTTTTTACAGAGAGGAAGAGAGAGAGATAGAGAGCTAGAAACATCATGAGAGAGAAACATCGACCAGCCGCCTTCTGCACACCCCCACCGGGGACGTGCCCACAACCAATGTACATGCCCTTGACCTGAATTGAACCTGGGACCCTTCAGTTCACAGACCGACACTCTATCCACCGAGCCAAACCAATTTCGGTTATATATATATATTTTTTAAATAGACTATAAATACTATATTTTGGGTTATAAACTAAATCTTAATAAAATTAAGATGATTCATATAGAGTATATTTTTTTACCACAAAAGAATAAATTAGAAATAGAAACTTATCTGGAAAAATCTAATATTTGTAAAGTGAACAACATACTTTTGGGGGTTTTTGGTTTGTTTGTTTTTAAATATTTTTTTATTGATTTGAGAGAGAGAGAAACATCAGTGTGAGAGAAATATCTATACACACACCCCTACCGAAGACTGAACAGCAACATGGACATGTGCCCTGACCAGGAATTAAACCGATAACCTTTCAGTACATGGATGATCTCAACCAACTGAGCAACACTGGCCAGGGCAACAACACAGTTTTAAATATCCAGTGGATCAAAGGGAGGAAAATCACAAGAGAAATGAGAAGATATTTTGAAATAAATAAGGTTCAAACACAGTGGATTGACATTTGTGGAATACAATTAAAGCAGCACTTATAGGGAAATTTAAAGCACTAAACACTTATATTAGAAAAGAAGCAGTATTTCAAACAGCTAAACTTCTGCTTGAGAAAACTAGTTTTAAAAAAAAAAGGGTGAGAAGATGCACTTTACCAATAGTAGGAATGATAGGTCATTACTACAGATCATTATACTGAAACATTTGACAACTTAAATATAATGGACAAATTTTATGAAAGACACAAACTGTCAAATTCCTCAAGAAGAAATACAACCTATATAACCTAATATTAAGAAATTGAATTTGACCGAAACCAGTTTGGCTCAGTGGTGGAGCGTCAGTCTGCGGACTGAGGGGTCCCGGGTTCGATTCTGCTCAGGGGCATGTACGTTGGTTGCGGGCACGTCCCCAGTTTGCGGGCACGTCCCCAATGGGGGGTGTGCAGGAGGCAGATGGTCGATGTTTCTCTCTCATCGACATTTCTGGCTCTCTGTCTCTCTCCCTTCCTCTCTGTAGAAATCAATGGAATATATATTTTTTTAAATTATTATTTTTTTTTTAAAGAAAAAAGAAATTGAATTTGTAGTTTAGAAAATCTTCCAACAAAGAAAACTTTAGGCCCAAAGTTGTATCAAACATTTAAGGAGGAAATAATACCAGTTCTACACAAACTGAGGAAATAGGAGGAAATGCTTAGGAACCCATTTATGAAGGCAGCATCACACTCATATCAAAGCCAGATGAAGGCATAGCATCCCACTTCTAGGTATTTACAAAAGAAATTAAAACATGTCCTTGTACCTGAAAATTTATGATAGCTTTATTCATAATAGCCAAAATTTGGAAACCAGCCAATGAATGGGTAAACAAAATAGGGTACATTCATACCCTAGAATTCCACTCAGCCACAAAAAGGAATGAATTACTGATACATGCAACAATATGGATGAATTTCAAGATCATGATGCTAAATAAAAGAAACCCAATGCAAATGACTATATACTGTATACTTCCAGTTATATGAAATTCTAGAAAAAAGCAAAACTTTAGTGTTAGAAAGTTGATCATTGGTGGCCAAGGGTTGAGAAAGGGCTCCAAGGGAACTTTAGGAAGGGAGATGGAAATGTGCTATGTCCTGTGACCTCCTAAGTGAAGGCATTTTACTTATTTCAGAAACAGAAGAGATGGGTGATGAAGAGGTTTTCTCCTGGTTGAAATGTGCAAAGGGGCAGTCCCATGAGCCAGAGAATCTAATGCCCACACAGATTATCCCTGGCACAGGTAAGGAAATGCCTGTTTTAGACTTGGTGTGTGGAAGCAGGGAAGAGGAGGGATTTAAAGATAGAATTCATACATTATAAAGTTGGTGAAATAGTTGATGCCGGCCTTATATATTTTTTAAGCCTCACCAGATTTCTCCAAGGATTTGAATATTTAGAGAGGTGTTAGCTTGTGTGCAGCCACTGCACACATTTTGCTTCACCTTTCTGATGGGAGAGGTTGATTACCTTTCTACATATCATTTTACATTTTTATGGTTGGCAGGACCAAAATAGAAAAATCCAGTTCCATGCTGTCAGAAAGACCTTTGGTTTTAGGTTTTTAAAAATCCAGCTGAAGTTAATCAAAAATGAAGCTAATCAAACTGAGGAAGGCAATTTAACAGCAGGAGTAACTGGTCGTGTTTGTGTCAAAGTCCCAGTTTACTTCATTGATTCCTCTTGACAGTCTGTTTCCAGCTTGCGCACCTCCACTAACCCATATGCATTAGCGGTGGTGAGCCTGTAAAACTCCTGCTTATATTTTTCTTCACAAAAGAAAGCTTGGGGCTCGGGGAGCACACCTGCACCCTTATACCCCAGTGCTTCCAAGCAGAGGGCTCCCTGAGTGCAGTGGTAGGGTGCTGCTCCCTTCTGGTCTAAGCATTAGTTAAAGGTTTGTGTCAGTTTCACATTGGCCTTTTTTTTCTCCCCACTTTTTCTAGTGTTTTTGTTTGTGTTTTTTGGGGGGGACTTTAAGTAAGGTCTTTAGCACAACACCTGAACATACGGGAATTCTAATGTTATTGTTATTATTACTGTGTCTCTTTTCCAGCTCTTTATAATATTGGAGATATGGTACATGCTGCCCGGGGCAAATGGGGAATTAAAGCAAACTGCCCTTGTATTAGTCGGCAAAACAAATCTGTGTTGAGACCTGCTGTCACCAATGGGATATCACAGGTAAAGTGGGGTTTGTGAGTGAAACTTTAATATGAGTTATTCAAGAGATTTTAATTCCCTCTGACTGGTACAAGTTTCTCTTGATTCATCTTTAAAGCCAATTCACATTTTAGTTGATAAATAATACAGAGATTCTTTGTATCTTGTCAAGATTTATACCTCAGGGTCCAGTGTAGGTGAAGAGTATAGAAAAGGTTACTAGGAATACAGTCCTCTCTGTGCATGGATCCTGTCCTTGTCATGTTAGGTATAAAGGACAGAGATATAAAGATTGGCCTGCTGACCTGAAAGCAATCCCAGCCTCCAAAGAGGGTCTGGTTTTCTCATTGCTGTGTCAGAGGTAGAGGTCATTCCTATTTATGACTTTTGAACAAGAGGCTGGGGTGTGATATGTGTGTGTGTGTGTGTGTGTGTGTGTGTGTGTGTGTTTAAACTCACATATACACAACTAACTGATTACATTTGGAGGCCCTTCCAGGAATGCTACTATTAATATCTGGTCAATAAAAGGCTCAGAGATTAATGCTGAGGGACCTCAAGATATATTTTCAGTAGAGTTGCCATATTAAAGCAAATCATATGGAAGTTTCAAGAATAGAATAATAAACATTTATTGAGTTATGTATGCCAGAAAATAAGCTAAGCTCCTTGCATATACTATCTCATTTAACTTTAAAACAGCTCTATGGGGTCAGATTCTGATCACCAATTTGCCATTGCCCAGTTTGAGCCTTAGACATGCTAAACAAAACCATGTTTTATTTTCAAGCCTTTTTCACTGCTCTTTCCACAGAACCTAGCTAGTTTCTGTCACATCATATGACTCTATGAATATATATTGGCTGAATGAATGAACAGTTTACGGGATAGTTTCAGACTGTTTTCCCTGACTTAGAGTCCTCTAACTAGACCTATGTAGCCATTATTTTTGCTCCACAGGACAGCACTCTAACGATGTTGGCCTTCTGTGCTTTAGCTTCCTACCAATAACCCTAGTGCCTCTTCTGGAAGTGAAACCACCTTCTCAGGGGGAGGAGGAACTGCAGCGGTAACAACTCCAGAGACCGATCCCAAAGCTGACAGCATTGACATCAGAGCTGATGAGCCTCCAAAAGCGGACAGTTTGGCATCAAACAGCAGTAGTGAGCTAAAAGCCATCAGGCCCCTTTGTCCTGACACAGCCCCACCCTCCTCTGCCCTGCACTGGCTGGCGGATTTGGCAACTCAGAAAGCTAAAGAAGAAACAAAAGGTGAGATGGACAGAAGCCTCTGCCCTGCATGGGGGTGGATCACTTGAGTTATTCTTGGATTCTTCAAACTCACACATTGCCATCAACATTTATGAAACATGCCACTTGCTTTCTCTGGCTGATCACATAAAACAAGGGGATCTCATGTGACTTTTTCTAGAAGTGGAGCTTTTTAAAAAAGGCACATGCCTGGTCTCTACCCCAGACCTCTTTTAGACAAAATTGATGCAAGATTTTTTTAATAAGCTTCCCAAATGGCTCTGTTATGCAGCCAGGGGTAAACAGTTTTCACTGGGGAATCATTAAAAATGCAGATTCCATGTGCCCCACCAGAACTATTAAATGAGGACAAGACCAAGAATCTCCATTTTTAACAAGCACTTCAGGTGATCTGGAGACCCACTGGAAGAAACACTGTCTTAGAAAGTGAGGGAAATGAAAGGTGGATGGGAACAAAAGAAGTGTGAAATCCAGATCTGGAAAAGAAAGGAAGAAGTAGGAGAGCTTCACTTTGGCATGAAACCTACCATAGTTCTAGCTCATCAGGCGTGGCCCAGACAAACCATGCATAGTGTGGGGGGCAGGGGAGAGGAGAGGAAAGTCTTTCCTCCTCCCCCTTGCTGATTTTTAGGAGTCATTTGCCTGCTGGTGTTCCTTGTTGTGCTAATGCTGTTCCCGGTTATGTTCTTACAGAAGCAGGGTCCCTGAGGTCGGTGCTCAGTAAAGAGTCTCATTCACCCTTTGGGCTGGACTCGTTCAACTCCACTGCAAAGACTCCAAAGCTTTTTAACAGTCTGTTACTGGGTCCCACTGCCTCCAACAACAAAACCGAAGGCTCTAGCCTTCGAGACCTCCTTCACTCCGGTCCCGGAAAGCTTCCTCAGACCCCCTTGGACACAGGCATACCCTTCCCCCCGGTCTTCTCTACATCCTCAGCAGTAAGTGTCCTCTCCACAACTCGCGCCGTTGCTGCTTTTCCATGCGAGAACCATCAGAAATCTGATAGCTGGGTTCGAGGGTAGGCGGGTGACTTGTGTTGGCTACATTGTCCAGCCAACAATCCTTCTTCACATGAAGTTTGGGGTCCTTTTAAGTAATGAACCTTTTGTGCCATGTTAGGAAGTCAGTGGACATGAGACATTGAAATTATCTATCATCAGTAGAAACTACTTTGTTTTCTTGACAGGCATTCATTTTTATTTTTTTACGTAAGCAGTATATTGGTATTGTATTCTTTGGACATCTAACAGATGCCCCAAACCTAACACTTCTTAAGACTACACTCCTGATCTACCTGTAAGCCTGCTTGCTTCTCCTTCAGTTTTTCTCTCTTGGCCAGTTGGATCTCCATTCTCCAATCTTGCAATCATTTGGGACTCCCCTCATATTTCATATCTAATCTGTCAGCAAATTCTTTCAATTTGATCTTCAAAATGTATAGAGTCCACTCATTTCTCATCAAGTCAGTTTCTTTCCCTCTGGTCTGAGCCAACATCCCCTTGTGTGCATTTTTGCAATAAATTCCTTTCTCGGGCCCTCTTTATTGCTTCTCTTTTCACTCTGCAGTCTATTTTACACAGCAGCTAGGTAATCCTTTTAAAATACAGGTCAAGCCGAAACCGGTTTGGCTTAGCGGTAGAGCTTCAGTCTGCAGACTGAAAGGTCCCAAGTTCGATTCCGGTCAAGGGCATGTATGTTGGTTGCGGGCACATCCCTGGTAGGGGGTGTGCAAGAGGCAGCTGGTCGATGTTTCTCTCTCATCGACATTTCTAGCTCTCTTATCTCTCTCCCTTCCTCTCTGTAAAAAAATATATATATTTAAAAATAAATAAATAAATAAAATACAGGTCAAGCTGAAACCAGTTTTGCTCATTGGATAGGGCGTTAGCATGCGGACTGAAGGGTCCCAGGTTCGATTCCGGTCAAGGGCATGTACCTTGGTTGAGGGTACATCCCCAGTGGGGGGTGTGCAGGAGGCGGCTGATCGATGACTCTCCCTCATCGATGTTTCTAACTATCTCTCTCCCTTCTTCTCTGTGAAGAATCAATAAAATATATTTTAAAATAAATAAAATAAAATACAGGTCAAACCCTAGCCGGTTTCGCTCAGGGGATAGCGTGTCAGCCTGCAGATTGAATGGTCCCAGGTTCAATTCTGGTCAAGGGCACATGCTCAGATTGCAGGCTCGATCCCCAGTAAGGGCTGTGCCGAAGTCAGCCAATCAATGATTCTCTCTCATCAATGATGTTTCTCTCCCTCTCCCTTCCACTCTGAAAACAAAAATATTTTAATTAATTAATTAATTAATTAATTATAGGTCAAAACATGTCACCTCTGCCTAAAATCCTTTATAGACTTCCTGTTTCTCTCATAAGCAGAATCCTTTCAGTGGACTTTAAGGCTCCACCCCAGCTATATGTCTTCTCACTTCTCTGACTTCAACTACCACTCTCCCTCTTGTTCACCCTCTTCTGGCCTCGCACAACTTCTTGCTATTCCTTGAACGTGGTCCGGCATGCACCTCTTCAGAGCCCTTGCACTTGTCCTTTTCTCCACTAGAGCTTTCTTTCTCGGGTAACCACATGGCTTGCTTCATCAACTTCCTCTCCTCCCTCCCAAAATGTCACCTTCTCAGTAAGACTTCTTAGACCACCTTTTATTTATTTTATTTTTTTTTAATATGTTTTATTGATTTTTTACAGAGAAGAAGAGAGAGAGATAGAGAGTTAGAAACATCGATGAGAGAGAATCATCGATCAGCTGCCTCCTGCACACCCCCTACTGGGGATGTGCCCACAACCAAGGTACATGCCCTTGATTGGATTCGAACCTGGGACCTTTCAATCCGCAGGCTGACACTCTATCCACTGAGCCAAACCGGTTTCGGCCTTAGACCACCTTTTAAAAAGTCCATCTCACACCCATCCTCCACTCATATCTGTTTTTTCTACACTTACTATTTTTACCATTGCACTAAACTACCACCTGGCTTAATGTGTGTTTTATTTATTGTCTGATCGCCTCTTCTTAAAGGCATTTTTTATTGTTTTACTCATCACTATATCCCCAGTGCCACAGTGTTTGACACATACTGGTGCTTAGTAAGCATTTGCTGAAGTGAATTCACAAGGTACACAACTTTAAAGATACAGTGAAAAGTCTTCCTTGGTGTCTCCCAGCCACATGTTTCCTTTCTAGAGGTCACTATTGTTTCATGAGTGTCCTTTCAGGGCTACATAGTGTTTTTCTGTTTCCAGTTTATACATCTTGAAGATCATTTCAAAGTAGTACATAAACATGTTTCTCATTCTATTTTATGATTAATAGCTGAAATTTGATGAACTGTGGATGGTCGAACTTTGTACAGTGTGGGTTATTTGTCTCTTTTGGATAAATGACTTTAAAGAAATTACTTTGCCACTATTTTTTTTTTTTTATATACTTGTTCTTAGCTTCCCCTTCCAGTTTTTATTTTTATTTTTAAACTTTCTCAGGATGTTTTATGATTTCATGTACTCAATAGAGACAATGATTAGTAACACTTTAGCCATAGCAGGCATAGGATTATTTATTATATAAAATAAAGCCCAATTATTTTATATATCCCTTGGGCATTATAATCACAAAATTTATAACCCACAAAGTAAATTATATTTTTCACTCATTTACAGTATTTTGTGATTCCTCTGGTCTACATGCATATGCTTAATACAAATTAAGGGCTGAATGCAAAGATATTAATTGAGTATCAAATCTCTTGAGGCACAGGGGATCTTTCTGTACTTTCCATTCATTAACGTGAAGCAAATATGAAGGATAGGGAAATTTAAGATACTGACTTAATAGGTTCCTTCTTCCAATTATAAAAGACATTTAAACTTATGAAATCTAATCAAGTAAGCAGAACTTCTTATGAATACAACTATTAGACAAATTTGTGAATGCTCTTTTCATGCTGCATCCGTCAAACTTAACCTGTGGATTTGTGTCTGGCAGGGAGTAAAGAACAAGGCCAGTCTACCTAACTTCCTTGACCACATTATTGCCTCAGTGGTAGAAAATAAGAAAACCTCAGATGCTGCAAAGCGGGCCTGCAACGTGACTGACACCCAAAAGGAGGTGAAGGAGATGGTGATGGGGTTAAATGTGCTGGACCCCCACACCTCTCACTCCTGGCTCTGTGATGGGAGGCTTCTCTGTCTCCATGACCCCAGCAACAAAAACAATTGGAAGATCTTCCGAGAGTGTTGGAAGCAAGGCCAGGTAAGCGAGAATAAGCAGTTCCCTGTGCTGCCTATCTGCCGCAGCCACCGGAGAGCTGCAAGTCTCTCTGAGAGACACACAGAAGTTCATTATAGACAGTCTTGCTACTTCGAGTTTTCTTGGATTTTTAAAAATCAGAGATCCCTGAGAACACATTATGGAGTCTTTTATTTCTAAGCTGTGGACCTCTGTTCTTAATAGGGCTGTTGAAATTCCTGTTAGGTGGTTAGCTAGCATTAATGACACCTTTAGGGGAAAATCCTTAAGTGTGATGTGTGGTAAGACCAAGATGGGTGGAAGTGGGTGGTACTTTTTCTAGGTAAAAATTTTAAAGACATACAAGTTTTTGTGATAGTGTGATAACACTGCCTAATTTTTTTTCTTCTTTATTTATTTACTAGAGGCCCAGTGCACAAAATTTGTGCACTAGGCCTGGCCGGTAATCAGGGCTGATCAGGGCCTTCCTTCATTCTGCACCACCCCCTGGTAGTCAGCACACGTCATAGCGAGTGGTCAAATTCCCTGTGGGTCAAACTCCCAAGGGAACAATATGCATATTAGCCTTTTATTATATTAGCCTCTTTCTTTCTTTCTTTCTTTCTTTCTTTCTTTCTTTCTTCCTTTCTTCCTTTCTTCCTTTCTTCCTTTCTTCCTTTCTTTCTTTCTTCCTTTCTTTCTTTCTATAACGCTGCCTAATTTTTATACTTTACAAGGTGCTTGAGGAAGGGAAAGATTATGGAATTGTCTGGATTTTTTTTTTTTTTTTTTCATTCCCACAGAAGTATTCTAAAAGCTTCATTTGTCACATTTTTTCCTCTCACCTAAAAATAGTGATAGATATCAGGGCAACAGACGTGATTTCCATGGCACATTCCCAGGGTGAGAGTGAAGTCTAATGGAGTAGGAATGGTTTTTATTTGCTGTAGGTGACAGGTTGAAATCAGAGATTCTGAAACTGGGAAGGAACGGTAAATCATCATGGACAAGAAACGTTGGCCCCCAGGAAACCCTTCTATTATCTCCCTTCGCCCTGAGCTCAGAGTATTTCCTAAGTGGGATATTTTTCTTTCCACAGCCAGTGCTGGTTTCAGGGGTACATAAAAAGCTCAAGTCTGAACTCTGGAAGCCAGAAGCCTTTAGCCAAGAATTTGGAGACCAGGATGTGGACTTGGTGAACTGCAGGAACTGTGCTATAATTTCTGATGTGAAAGTTCGGGATTTCTGGGATGGCTTTGAGATCATATGCAGTAAGTAGCTCTTATATCTAGTTCAGTAATGACAAACTGGGAAGTAAGCATCTCTGTGTTCAGTTATGCCCACAGAACAGCAACATATAGCCTCTTGGTGGGAGGAACATTTTTGCCTGTTGCTAACCGGGTAGCTAGCTTGGCAATTGCATACCTTCCAGACCTCATCTGAGCTTAAGCATGTGATCCACAGAGTGTGTGAAGCACACTTTCACCCTAAGGAAGAAGGGGGATAGAATTCATCACAGAACAATGAACTTTGCCTCTTTGCCTTTCCTCTGAGGTAGAAAATTATAGGTGTACTAAAGCAGTGGGTGAGAAAAACAGCCCATCTAGTCCATTATGGGAGTTTACAAGTCTGAAAATAAGAGCTTAGTCTTCTCTTAGTCTCCTAAATTTTGTAGTCCCTGGAAAATCATACAACAGCCAACCCAGCAGATGTTTGCAAAAGTGTTTCTGTCTTCCAGAACGATTAAGGTCAGAAGATGGACAGCCAATGGTGCTCAAACTCAAGGACTGGCCTCCGGGGGAAGATTTTCGGGACATGATGCCAACAAGGTTAGTGAATTACAGTGGGTTGTCTTGAGAGACTTTTCCTTGCTGAAGCCGTCATAAAGTCATCACAGAAAAATGAACTTTGCCTCTTTGCCTTTTTCCACCAGTTAACAAATTAAGTCATCTTTCCTGCTTTTTTTGTAGGTTTGAAGATCTGATGGAGAACCTTCCTCTGCCAGAATATACCAAACGAGATGGCAGACTCAATCTGGCCTCTAGGCTACCCAGCTACTTCGTAAGGCCTGATCTCGGCCCCAAGATGTACAATGCCTATGGTATGAGAGTGAGGCCATATTGCTCTTTTTGGACATTATTGTTCCCATTCCACCTATAAAGGGCGTATAGAGATGATAGAGGGCAGTGTCAGGTGCTAGAAAAGTTAATAGTATCCAGGATGGTCTTGAATACGTTTGCTTTCATCGTACTAGTTTGCATAGTATCCATATGGGTCCAGTCAGTTTGTATATCTGTGGTAGTTAGAAAGTATCCTCTCAAAAATTCTATACAAGGAAGCATGAATCTTGGTTTTTAAGAGACTGATAAAGTAACAGTGAAGAAGCTGAGTACTATGCTACCCAACCAGCTCTTTGTGAAGTTTCAATAACATCCTAAATCACTGTGAAAACCAAGCTGTATTTATTTTATTAATTTTTTTTTAAATATTTTTATTGATTTTTTACAGAGAGGAAGGGAGAGAGATAGAGAGATAGAAACGCCGATGAGAAAGAAACATCGACCAGCTGCCTCTTGCACACCCCCTACTGGGGATGTGCCCGCAACCAATGTACATGCCCCTGACCGGAATCAAACCTGGGACCTTTCAGTCCGCAGACCAACGCTCTACCACTGAGCCAAACCAGTTTCGGCAATTTTTTTTTAATCTTCACCCGAGCATATTTTTCTATTGATTTTTAGAGAGAGGGAAAGACAGAGAGAAATATCGATGTGAGAGAAACACATCAATTGGTTGCCTCCTGCATGAGCCCCGACCAGGGCTCTGGGCCGGGGAGGAGCCTGCAACCAATGTACGTTTCTTGGATCAGAATTGAACCTGGGGCCCTTTGTTCCACAGGCTGACACTCTATCCACTGAGCCAAACTAGCTAGGGCCAAGCTATATTTGGTATGTGTCCTAATGCCCATATCTGTTTTGCTTTTGAAGAAGAAATCATTTTTGCCCTGACTGAAGTGGCTCAGTTGGTGTGGCATCATCCTGTCCACAGGAAGGTTGCCAGTTCAACTCCTGATGAGGGCACATGCCCAAGTTGTGGGCTGGATACCCCAGTGGGGGCATGCAGGAAGCCGCCAATCGATGCTAGTAAAACAGTAGTATCAACCAAGCTAGAAATCAGTCTTAAAGAGATGAAAGTCATAAACAAGATATTCTTCCAATGTTATTCAATTAAAAGTATCTTTGAGTATGTTTTCACTTGCAGGGTCTATATGGATTCTTCAAAATATTCTCTTTCATCTTTTGCCTTCAGGCTTGATAACAGCGGAAGATAGAAGAGTTGGCACAACAAACCTTCACTTGGATGTGTCTGATGCAGTTAACGTGATGGTGTATGTTGGGATCCCCGTCGGGGAAGGTGCTCATGATGAAGGTACGATTTCTAGAATCCACTGTTTGAGGCATGGCCTTGGGCATAGAATTGGGTGTCTTCCCCTCAATCAGGGCCAGTGGCTTTTTCTTTTATTTATTTATTTTAATATATTTTTATTGATTTCAGAGAGGAAGGGAGAGAGAAATAGAAACATCAGTGATGAGAGAGAATAATTGATCGGTTGCCTCCTGCACACCCCACACGGGATTGAGCCTGCAACCCAAGCATGTGCCCTGACTGAGAATCAAACCATCTCCTCCTGGTTCATAGGTCGACGCTCAACCACTGAGCCACGCCAATCAGGCAGTGGCTTTTTCTTAAATTTCTTCCAGGCCTAATATGGTGCCCTGCGTATGTTTTTAGACAAAGGGAGGTTTTAGCAGAGAAGAGGCTACTTGTGTATCTGACCAGTCATTCTGGGAGAATGTGTAGCACCACAAAGAGGAATGAAGAAGGAATGGCAAACCAGCCTACTTGGTCATCAGCCAGATCAGCTGTGGATGACAGATGATAAAGATAGGTCACTTGCACAGAAATGAAGCATGAAAGTGTATTTTGCTGCATCTATACTCCCTGCTTTCTCAGTATAAGATTAATATGTGTTAATTATGGAAGTTTTAGAAAACATAGGCAATTTTAAAGAAGAAAATAAGTAACTCAAAATCTCAAGGTTCATAGATAATCAGTATTATTACTTTGGTATATGTCCTGCCATACATTTGCTTTTGATACTGCACATCTACAGATCCTTCCACTGTGTTGTCCTTTGAGAGGTTGTAATATATAAGCATTAGAAGCCAGCCCCCGTAACTTGCCAGAGAAGCTTTATATGTCATGACTTTAAACCATATCATTATCCATAGCATTTAGAAGAGGTCTGAGAAAGTATAGAGTTCATCTACTTGCAGCAGGAGCTAACCTGCAGTTTGAACATAAGATATGATTGCACAGTTTGAACAAGAGGTATGTCTTAAAGGGCTCAGTGAATAGAGGGTAGGCCTGCAGCTAAAGGGTCCCAGGTTCGAGTACAGTCAAGGGCACGTGCCCAGGTTGTTAGCTTACTCCCCAGTAGGGAGCATGCAGGAGGCAGCCAATTGATGATTCTCCCCCATCATTGATGTTTCTGTCTCTCTCACCCCCTCCTTTCCTCTCTAAAAACAATAAAAATATAGTTTTTTAAAGAAATACGTTGTAAATGAAAGCAGCTATGCCTCCAAAAAAATGCCCAGTGTCTGTGAAATAAGAAAGATTAAGATTGCTCTTCCTGTGTTTAGGAAGCTTAGACCTATATGACTTTTGATTCTATCTTGTATTATTCCAGAGACATAAGAACAGTAGAGACTAAATTTTTTTGAATTAGACATTTTGCTTCACTCCGAAGTATTAAAATGACTGGTTATATTGAAAAGTGGCATTTTGCTCTTTTCAGAAGTACTCAAGACAATAGACGAGGGAGATGCCGATGATGTGACAAAGCAGAGGATTCACGATGGAAAGGAGAAGCCCGGTGCTTTGTGGCACATCTACGCAGCCAAGGACGCAGAAAAGATCCGGGAGCTGCTCCGCAAGGTGAGGTGGGCACCCAGGTCACAGACTGCAGGTCCGAGAATGCAGAGACAGCCTGCCTAAGGTGTTTCATGTGGGGTTTCTGGCATTACAGACCTGTGCCTCTCGTCAAAATGCCCCGAAGGCCTGAATCTACACCGAGAGGATGTTGTTTAGAAGAAAGCTTTGGCCCACGAGAGACACTGCTACAACAAGCGGAATATATGCTGTTCGTAATTTATTGATCTTTCCGTCTTTGTGTTTTGGTCATGGCTTCAGGTTGGAGAAGAGCAAGGCCAAGAGAATCCCCCTGATCATGACCCAATTCATGACCAAAGTTGGTACCTGGACCAGACCCTCCGTAAGCGACTCTACGAAGAATATGGTGTGCAAGGCTGGGCCATCGTTCAGTTCCTGGGAGATGCCGTCTTCATACCTGCGGGAGCCCCACACCAGGTGGGTCCATTTTGGAACTGGGCCTCATAGTCCCATGAGCTTCCTTATTTCTTTCTTGCTGATCTGGCAATAAATATAAATGGCTGGATTAGACAGATTGCTCTTAAACTACAATTTATGTTTGGTTTTTAATTTTCTTCTATGTGATTTTAAATGCTCATTTAGAATTTTTCAAACAATGGAAACTATTAAAGAAAAAGTGAAAGTCTCAGCTCAACTCCCATTACCCTCCTCCCCCTTTTTAAAAAAAATATATATATATATATTTTTTTTTATTTCAGAGAGGGAGAAAGAGATAGAAACAGTCAATGATGGAGAAAGAATCCATGGGCATGTTCCCTGACTGGGAATTGAACCGTGACCTCCTGGTTCATAGATAGACGCTCCCATACCCCTTTTTGATCCCCTCATCCTGCCTTCCTCCGAGGTAGCCTGTTAATAGTTTTGTATATATTTTTCTAGATACTTTTCTATGCATATACTAATGTTTTATATTTATAAATTTATACTTACAGTTTTTCCACAAGTGTTGTCTTTATAAAAATGAAATTATTATAAGTATTCCTGAAGTTGTTTTTTTAACTATATAATTTTGCATATGTTACTAAACTCTAATGCCTTATATTTTCCCTCCCAGGTGCACAATCTATACAGCTGCATAAAAGTAGCAGAAGATTTTGTATCTCCAGAACACGTAAAGCACTGTTTCCGCCTGACGCAGGAATTCAGGCATCTCTCTAACACTCATACAAATCATGAGGATAAACTGCAGGTAAATAGCTCCTCCTTCACTTCTCATCTCCTACTCGATTACACACACAGGAGGCCCATCCTGTTTCCTGAGGGTATGCTCTGGGAGGTAAAACTGTGGAGAGATGATAAAGGGAGCTATGTCTGGGGATATGGAGTCTTCCCCAAGGAAGTATTTGATCAGTCCTCTTCAGATTTGGTTTTAGAGAAGACTCATGTTTTAACCTAATAACTTACAGTGTAACAGTCTTCTCTTTCTCCGCCCTGGGATATAGACTGTTACAGTGTTCACTGCCACTAGACTGACTTCCCCAGTCAGGTGAGAAAAGCATTGTGACAGGTTTTTTTTTTTTTCTGAGAAGGGATATTTCTCTGGAGTGGCTTCTCAGAGCAAATTTCTGTGCAGACTCAGTTGCTTAGAGCTCTGCTAATGACTCAGTCCATGGCCTAAGAGGGTGGGGGTGGTTTTCCCCTGTAGATCTAAGCTGGACAATCAGATTCAGTTTTCCTCTGTATCTAAAGTGGATTAGAACTTTAAGGGCAGAATTTCATTGTTAATACATTCGGGTGCTTAGTAGCATAGAAGAAGAAAGAAGCAAGATTGCCTGAGCAGAACTTCAGCGTTCTGAGTACACACTCCAGCCTCTCACTTAGTGGCCTGTTCGCCTCCATCACCTGTGGCTCCGGTGTGTCTTCTTTGGTCAGAGGCCAGTGCGGTTGGAGGTTTTTCTTGGTTGGTATTTTCAGTCACCTTCAACCTGTTCCTTTTTCAAAATTATAAACCATTTCAACCATCAAATTCTTATACAGAGTATAATCATATTGATAAGTAGATAACATTGACATTATAGACATAATGCAAATATTCAGGCATACATATTTTCAGATGTCACCTCCGTTAGGTTTCAACTTCTACCAGGTTATGTCCCATCCTCTGCTTTATATTTTCTGTGGTATTTTTTTTACCACCTAACATTGTATCTTATCTGTTGGTTTCTATCCCTACTATAGTATAAGCTATTTAAACTATGAAGGCAAGGATTTTACCATTTTATTCTCTGCTTTTCCCTAGCACAATATTGGTTGTATAGTAGGTACTCAGTAAATATTTGTTGAATTAATACAAAAATTTAGTAGAGAGTAGCACAAGGGGGCTTGTGTGCCCATCACAAAGCTTAAGAGGTAAAACACGTATATGCATTCATATATACAGCATAAACATTGTTGAAGTCTCCATCCCATCTCCCTGCTTTCCTTCCTCAGAATACTCACCATCTTAGTTTAAAACTATATTTAAGATATTCACTTTATTTCAGTAACTTTTACTCTATCTTCTTACCTCATTCTAGACAAATTAGAAAATACATATCAGGAAAAATACCCAATAATCCTACCTGCCCGCTTTGTTTGAGTGTGTTCCTATTCACTACAGGGCCTTAGGCGAGGTTCTTAATCCTGGAACCTTGATTTCTTCAGTTTCTCGTCTATAAAATAAGACATAATAATAAAATGTACCTCATGGGATTATGGTAAGAATTAAATGGAAGTCCACATAAAGAACTTAGTAGTCATGCACAGCACATAGAAGCACATAGATGGTGGTGATTAGATAGCCTTTCAAATGATTTCATTATTCCTTTTTGAATAGACCTTATGTGCTATGTGACTTGTAGGTCTGCTTTAGGACGGGTATGGAAAGTACACAGTCCTGGTTGAGGGCCTTCCTCACTAACAGCGGGCGTATAGGCAGCCTAGAACACACGTTTTCATTTGCAGAGACAACGGGCTGCCATGCTCTGACTGCTGTTCGCTCTCCCCAGGTGAAGAACATCATCTATCACGCAGTGAAAGATGCCGTTGGCACCCTCAAGGCTCATGAGTCCAAACTGGCCCGGTCGTAGGCGTGGAGAGATGGCAGACTCCCCTGTGAAGCAGGTCTTTCACTCCCACAAACCGGGAACGGCAGGGCTCTCTGCTGGAGCAGAGGTGCTTCACCTGGAGCCAGTGTGGTCAGTATTACAAACTCCAGCCACTCTTCTACGCTGCCTCAACACTGAAGGCTGTGACACAGGAAAGCCGCACAGTTCACACACAGCTTCGGACTCCAAGCCGAGGGTGCCACATTCCCATCCTGTGGTCTTTGGGACTGAATGGCCTGAACATCGCTGGCTTTCCTGAAGTCTTATGATCTGGGATTTGTGGAAACCAGGAATGTGGGCACACCTTTCTTTTTTTTCCTTTTTTTTCTCTCGTGCCTAGTTAATTGGGAATGTTTGGAGGTATGGGGAATCACATAACTGGTACAAGTAGGGGCTCATTGCTTAAACATGCCTGGTGGAAGCCTCACAGTGTCTCTGCACGTGACCTCTGACAGCCCATCCCAGGAGACAGGGTGAAGCCATTCCCCACCATCTCCCCCGTGAACACTGGGGTCTTGCAGGACCCAGGGAGGACCCACTGCTTTTCCCAGGAGGCTCCAGGATTAGGAACGTGTGTATTTAGTGAAAAATAGGTTTGTAGTGAAATAGTTACTATTTCATGAAAGTAGATATTTTTAGAACTTTTGAAATACCACAGTTGTTTTCCTGGATTATGAGGAAAGGCACATTACATTTAGTCTTCCTTTCGATAAAACACTTTGAAGAAATATGATTTTTTAGAAATCAACTGCCCATTATAGCACAAAATCAGCCAAAGCAGAATTTAAAAGAATTGGCGTTTTGGGATTCTTTTTGTTTCTCCCCCTCCCATCTCAGTCCTATCTTGAGGGAACAGCCATCTGAGAGAGCGTTGTCCTGTCTGAGCTGTCGTGTGCTCCACACACAAACACATGGTGACTCCAGGAACATTTCCATCTGTTACCAGCGTTCCCTGGGGACGGACTCCTTGTAACAGTTCCAAATTTGAGGGAAAGTGATTTTCCTACATGAGGCTTTTTTGTTTTTTGGGGGGTTTTTGTCCAGAAATATTTTCAGTGAAACTTTCCAACTCAGTGGAGTTTTATTAAAAATTTATTTGAAAATAATGGAATTCATTGGCCCATGGGTACATTGGATAATGTATCTTCTTTCTGGCTGTACTGTAGTGCCCTGAAGGCTTGTTTATATGTTCACAGTTTTTTTTTGTTTTTGTTTTTGTTTTTTTAATAAAAGTCATTTACTGTAGAATACCTTTAATTTCACTTTCTGTATTTTAATTTTGTTGAAGGGCTGATTGGGATTTCCATGTTCTTATTAAAAATCTAACAAATCTGTTTTGAGTGGACTAAATTCTTCTTGTGCCAGCCATTCTACGAACAAGACCAGCCTGGCTATTGTAGCTCAGTGGTTGAGCATCAGCCTATGAACCAGGAGGTCACGGTTCAGTTCCCAGTCAGGGCACATGCTGTGTTTTCAGGCTCAATCCCCAGTAGGGGGCATGCAGGTGGCAGCTGATCAGTGATTATTTTATCATTGATGTTACTATCTCCCTCTCCCTTTCTCTGAAATCAATGAAAATATAAAAAGAAATAAAAAGCAAGGCCAGGTGGAGGGGGGTTGGAAGTGGAGGATTTGTTTTCAGATCTTCATTCCATTGCTGCATCTAATTATCCTTTGCTTCTCAATTTGTTCCAAATTGGGAGAGGGAAGTGCCAGATCATTGTGGTTTGAGGGCTTGAGGGTGAAGGGAAGGGAGCCGCATCAGAGGGACAGGGGGAGGGGTAATTTATACTCACAGTGAATGGAGTGGAGAAGGTGGGGCCCTACCTTCCTGGGGAAGTTCGCCTGGGAGGGGCTGGGGGGCGGTCTTCAAAGCAGATAGCCGGCTGCCCACTTAGGAAATGGCTCTAGATCCATCTCAGAGTTGGCGGGAGAAGACCCCAAAAGGGATTTGTTGTTATCAAACAGCAATGAAAGTGGCTTGAGGAGTTAGGACAGACTGGACTCTAATTAGAAAAGGCCTTTTCAAGAGGAAGTTGTAAAGAATAGCAAGAGGGGTCATTAGAGGCTACTTCTCAAGCCTGTTGGAAATGACTTCCAAAGTGTTTAAGCCTGGAAATACAATTATCAGGGTGGAAATAGATCGCCGTGTGGTTCAAAAGATAACGAGTTTGAAAAGGACCATAACAGGTTCAGGGCTCCGAGCACATCCTTTGAGCCTGCACAGGCACGGGGTGATGCTGTGACCGCCAGGATTACACCTCCACATCAAGGGCAGATGAACGTGGAGGGGACAGGAAAGGAAAGCTTTGGGGAGAAGGGGAGTTGTGGAGGTCGGCGCTTTGTTGCTTTGGTGAAAATCAGGAGGCGGGCTAGGGCTAGCCTACATTCTGGATATAAATGGCTTCAGAATTAGGGCATACACAGCTGCCAGTGCTTGCTGATGGAAGTGAAGCTGGGTGGAGCTCTCTGATCCGCCTCCTACCTAGACCCCAGGCCTTCCAAGAAGGTCTGACTCCCCTCCCCCAGAGCATTCACATTGAGAGCACAGGGCTCCCCTGCAAAGCTTAGGCAATGACAATGCTGAAAACGCAGGTCAGATTGGGGGTTTTTCTTCAAACTGGGGTGATTGGTGGGGTGGTCAGGTGCAGCTATACCTTGACCAAGAATTCTTGGGTAGATGCCTTTATGGGGCTTGGGCCTCTGATGGAGGAGGAGGAGGGGGAGGATTTGCGAGTCATCATTGGGAAAAGTAGCCTATTTAAAGTACACTGCCTGGCCGAGACCGGTTTGGCTCAATGGATAGAGCGTCAGCTTGGGGACTGAAGGGACCCGGGTTCGATTCCGGTCAAGGGCATGTACCTTGGTTGCGGGCATATCCCCAGAAGGGGGTGTGCAGGAGGCAGCTGGTCGATGATTCTCTCTCATCGATGTTTCTAGCTCTCTATCTCTCTCCCTTCCTCTCTGTACAAAATCAATAAAATATATATTTAAAAAAATAATAAAAAAAAAAAATAAAGTACACTGCCTGGGTTCGTATCTTAAACACATGACTTAGTGGTTTTGTGACACTTGGCAAATTATTGGACCTCCACAAGCTTCCCATTTCTTTATCTTCGAAGTGAGGATAATCATAACCTCTGCCTTAGGGGGTGGTCGTGAGGGTTCACCGCAGTAATGCATGGGAAGCTCTTGGCACGGGGCCTGGCCCACAATCAGCGCCCAGAAGCCATGGCTGTTCTTCCTCTTAAACATCCTGCGGGATGGTTAAGCCTTTCGGCACCGTGTGGGCAGGGCAGGGGGCGGGCTGGGATGTCAGGATGGAGCCGCGCAGGCCTCCCAGGACTTCCACCCGGGCTTGGAACCCAGGCCGGCGGAGGGGAGAGCCGGGCTCTGAGGTCAAGGGCGCATGCCCGGGACAGCAGGTGCGGGGGGCGCGCGGCCTCCCCTTTAAGAACCGCCACCGCCCACGGCCCGCCGCTGCGGCAGGGACCTCCCCTTTAACGCAGAGGCTGGTGCTCCGCGGCCGCCGCGGCTGCTGCTGCTCCTGCTGCTGCTGCAGCTGCGGCTCCTGCGGCTCCTGCTGTCACAGTTCGACCTCGGCAGCTGCATCCTCGGCCCTGGCGGGGTCCGCGCCCCGCGCCCGCCATGGTGTCCTGGATCATCTCTCGCCTGGTGGTGTGAGTGCCGCGCGGCGGGCGGAGGGGGCCGGGCCGGGCCGGGCCGGGCGGGGCTGGGGCTGAGGCTGGGGCTGGGGCTGGGCTGGGGCTGGGCTGGGCTGGGGCTGGGGCTGGGTGGGGGCTGCGGGGTATCGAAGCCGGGATGGACCGCTCGGGGCTTCACACAGCACAGTCATTCGTCCTTATTTGTGGTCCCAGAGACATGGAGGGTGGGACCCAGGACTGGGGGGAGGGAGATACTGAGGAGCCTGGCAGGCCTGGCTTCTACCCCTTTTATCTTGAATTTCCCTGCTCCCTCGCCCTCCCTCATCCTAAGGCTGAGCAGCATGGATTGATTTATGGGGGAGGCGGGCATGTCCCTTCCCCCACCTAACAGAGATGTCTGAGGAGCTGCTCGGATCTGGGCCCTCATCTCCCTGGGGGCAGCTAATGGAAGCGTGAGGAGCAAGGCCGGGCCTCGTTATGCCTTACTTTAGGGCCCTGGCAGCTACCTTGGCCTCCCCGAAGGGCTGGGTCCCCCCTCCGCTCCCACTGACTCAGGGGTGGGGTGAGGGCACATCCTCTGAAGGCCCTCGGGGGTCCCATGTGGGTGTGGGGAAGCAGAGACGTTTGGGGGGACGATATGTGGGGGTAACGCAGAGAGGACGCATGTGCTCAGCCTGGGATTGTGAAGGCCATGGAACGGGCGTTAGTGGCCTCCGTCCCGCATCCCGGCTCTGGAGGAACCTGCTCCCACAGCCCCCGGTTTTGTCCTGGAGGATCCCACCCACCCCCTCTCTGCAGGCCAGGTTGGACGTCCCCTGCCTCTCAAAGGGTCCGGGTGGGAGCAGGCAGGACCCCCGCGTTGTCAAAGGGCTGGGCGGGCAGGGCGCCTCAGGAGCCTCAGGACCCTGGCCCTCCGCTTCCACGGGACTGACAGCCCGAGTCCCTTCCCTGCTGCCTTCTTCCCACTCGGTGCTGCCGTGTGTTTGTGTCCTGGCTTCCTCCAGACTGGAATCCCCTTCCTTCCTCTCTTTCCCACTCCACCCAGAGGGAGGCCATGTGGCCTTCGGAGTGGCTGCTGCTCTCCTGTCGGGATGAGCTCCCTGCGGGCACAGCCCTCGGATCCCCTCCCCTGAGGCCCGTGTGTGGTCTCCACTGGGATCACCACCAGGTCCGCTCCACGGGGCCGGGTCCTCCCCTGAGACTGGCCCCAGGAATAAACCTCTTTGCCCCTCCCAGGGCTCCTGCCCATGCCCTCTGCTCCCCGGGGCCTCAGCGGTGCTACCGGCTGCCAGGTTGAGTGCCCTGTTAGAGTACCGGGAACCCTTGCCGACCTCGCCATACCCAGCGTGGCTCTGAGACAGGGCAGATGGGTATGAGCGAACATGGTGTTTGGAGAAGGAAGACCCCTGGTGGCAGTAGCTGGACACCCACTCCCATATAGGTGTGTGCCTAAGCGAAGGATCCTGGCTGAAGGATCACTGGGCCCTCTGGCTTCTGGGCCTTTCCATACCTCGGGGGCTGGAGAGAAACGGGACAATAGAGCGGGGCGGGGACAGCGCCGTGGCTGGCTAGGACTTCCAAGCTTGTGTGTGACCTGAGTCTTGAGCTCATCCATCCAGTTCCCATCACCCACCAGGGGCAGGTGCAGAGCTGGGAGGGAGCGGCCGCCGCTCTTGGCCGAGGGGCCCCGTAACCACGCCTGCCTCCCTAGGCTCGTCTTCGGCACTCTGTACCCAGCCTACTCTTCCTACAAAGCCGTGAAGACAAAGAACGTGAAGGAATATGTGAGTGTGTGGCCCTTCAACTCCCTCCCACCCACCCCGCATGGCAGAGATGGGGGAGGGCGGTGGGTCATGTTATAAATGGGGTGACCGTACCAATGCTGTCGGCACCAAAGAGGCCCTGGTTCAAAGGAGATTCCTGTGTGTTCCTTCTCCCCCGGCCCAGGTGTGACCCGCAGGCATAATTGAGGTCCTGAGTGCTCCCTTCCCCACAGAACGCCCAGGGTGGTTGGCAGGCAGAGGCCCCTCAGGCCCCAGCCAACGCTGCCCTCTGTACCCTCAGGTGAAGTGGATGATGTACTGGATCGTCTTTGCCTTCTTCACCACGGCCGAGACACTCACCGATATCGTGCTCTCCTGGTGAGGCCCAGCGACCCCTCCCTGCATCTTGGGGCCCAGGGCGTCTGGCTCTCTCTGCCCAGCCGGCCATGGGGCCACAGTTCTGTGGGGTTCTGGATGTCGCCCTCCCCCCGCCCCCGACCCCATCCAGGCCTGTCCTGATCAGCAGAATAAGGACAAACATACCCTTCACATTTCTTTTTGTTTTGTGGCAGCCAAAGCACCACAACAGAATTCAGGAAAGCTGTTGCTGCCAGGCTTCCTGTGACGTCCGGCAGGTCACAGCTCTCTAGCCTCTGCTTCTCCATTGGTGAATGTTTCAGTCCTCCACACATTGGGTGATTGTACTTCCAAGACATTTTTCAGGCATTACTGGACTATGTATCAACATGATGAGGACAGGGGGCCACGTCTCCATCACCTCTATATTCACAGCAGGAGCTCAGAAATGTTCATTAAATGGGCAGATGCGTTTGGAAGAGAAGACTAACAGCACACACACAGTACACGAGAAGTCAAGAGAAGGGAGTTGAGGGAGAGGACAAAAGATCGTTGTATTTATCAGTTACAGTTATCCCTCACTTAACATGATTGGTGCAACCTTTTTAAAAATATATTTTTATTTATTTCAGAGAGGAAGGGAGAGAGAGAGAGAGATAGAAACATCAATGATGAGAGAGAATCATTGATCTGCTGCCTCCTGCACACCCCCTACTGGGGATGGAGCCTACAACCCGGCCATGTGCCCTTAGCTGGAATCGAACCCAGGACCCTTCAGTCCATAGGCCGATGCTCTATCCACTGAGCCAAACAGGCTAGGGCAGGTTCTGCAACTTTAAGCGAAGCGACATATAATGAAACCAATTTTACCACAGGCTAATTGATATATTAATAAGAATTAATTTCCTGCAGCGGCTTATCAACATTATAACAAAATGACATTGAATGAAGAGTTATTTCAAGACCTGCTGTACCAGGGCCTATGGCCTTTGAGAAAAAATAATTTTAGCACAGGGAGGAAAGTGGGCTGAAAATTGAGGGCAGTGAATATAGATGCCTCTTAACTAGCAGGCAAAGGAGAGAGCTTTGATGGCTGCTCTGTGAGGAAGTAGGAGACATGCCTGAAGGAGTTTGTGATCTGAGAGAGGGAACCATGGGGAAGGAGAATAGTCCGTAAAAGCAAGGGGCATGTCTTGGCAGCAAGGGATAGTGCCCAGAACACAGCTGGAGAAGCCCCAGTCTATATTTATATTATATATTTATTATTATTGATTTCAGAGAGGAAGAAAGAGAGATAGAAACATCAGTGATTAGAGTCATTAATAGGCTGCCCCTTGCGTGTCCCCCACTGGGGATCAAGCCCATAACCTGGGCATGTGCCCTTGACCAGAATCGAACCCGGGACCAGTTCACAGGCCAACGCTCTATCCACTGAGCCAAGCTGGCTAGGGCGAAGCCCCTGTCTTCATGGGGGAAAGGGCAGAGAAGACGCGGGTGAGGGCACAGTAGACCTAGAAGGTTAGGGAGCACCCTGGTGTTGACCCCAGAACAGAGGAGTAGGGGGTCTTCTTTCAGGGTGAGAGGGCTGGGACTCCCGAGAGAGAAGAGGGAAGGGAGCCACTGCCGAGGGGCCTCCTACTGGGCTCACTCCTCACCTTCCCACTGGGGTCGTGGCTGAGCCTCCCAGTCGGTCACTCCCAGGGATTTGAAGTGGCCGGTCTCCTGAGCCACACGTGGTGGGAGGCTCGCCAGAGTCGCACAGGCCATCAGCGCGCCTCCTGACGCCCCGCCCCGGGTTCGCCTCTGTCCCCACAACAGGTTCCCCTTCTACTTTGAGCTCAAGATCGCCTTTGTGATATGGCTGCTGTCCCCTTACACCAAGGGCTCCAGCGTGCTCTACCGCAAGTTCGTGCACCCAACGCTGTCCAACAAGGAGAAGGTTTGCTCCCTCTGCCTCCCAGCCCGCCCGCCCCAGGCCGAGGCAGCCCAGCACCCGCAGCCACGTCCATGCCCGGCCCTCCCAGGGCCTGAGGTGGCCTGGCAGGGCCTGGCCACGGGGGCCAGCCCTCACCTCCTCCTTGCTCCCCCCTCTGACCCCTCAGGAGATCGACGAGTACATCACCCAGGCCCGAGACAAGAGCTATGAGACCATGATGAGGGTGGGCAAGAGGGGCCTGAACCTGGCCGCCAATGCTGCGGTCACAGCTGCTGCCAAGGTGAGACGGGGGCAGACCCAAGCTCCTGGGACCCCACCCGTTCACCTCGTCCCCCCCTCGATTCGATCCTGCTTCCACCCTGTCCTCAGGGCTGTGAGGGTTTGGGGCTAGTGCAGCCGGGGTTCCAGTCCTAGCTCCACCACAGGCCAGCTGAGGGACCTCCACTCCCCGAGCCACAGTTCCCTCATCCGTGCAAAGAAGGATGGCCCCAGCCTGCCGGTGCCTCCTGAGGGCTGGATGAGGGCCGGGCGGGGAAGGCACTGCGCCCAGGGGCCTCCCGGGGCCGCTCGGTGACCACGCTCTCCACCCCGCCCCTCCTCCGGTGCTCCCGGTGCGTGGTGGCGACCCTAGGGCCAGGGGGTGCTGTCGGAGAAGCTCCGAAGCTTCAGCATGCAGGACCTGACCCTGATCCGGGACGAGGACTCGCTGCCCCTGCACGGGCCCGACGGCCAGCTCCGCCCCGGCCCCGGCGGCCTCCTGGACACCATCGAGGACCCAGGTACAGGCTGGGCAGCCAGGCGCGGGGGCGAGGAGGCGGCCGGGCGGGAGAGACCCCCGGACCCCTGCCCTCCTTTCCTTCCCACAACCAGGAGATGAGCCCGCCCCGAGTGTAAGGCCTAGCACGAACCAGGCCGATTCCCGGACAGAAACCTCCGAGGAGGATGTGGGAGACAAGGCCCCTAAGAGGCTCAAACCCGTCAAGAAAGTGCCCAAAACCGAGGTGAGAGCCAAGAGGTTGGGGAGAGGGGGAGGGGTCGTGTCTGCAGGCTGAGCGTCCCCTGACTCCCCCCTTTCTCCTTCCCGCAGCCCCTGGCTTCCAAGACGGTGAAGGCCCGGCCCAAGAAGAAGACCTCTGGTGGGGGTGACTCGGCTTGAGGTCCCGGCCCCTCAGGCCGCGAGCCCGGCTCCACACTGTGCCCGTAGCCCCTGTGTCTCAGGCCCGGGGCCCCGCAGATGGCTGTTTCTGGTGCCGGCCCAGAGGCCCCTTTTCTGGAAGGGCTTGGAAAAGAGGAGGGAGGTCCTGTCGAGGGGGGTGGGGTTTGAAGGTCGAGGCTGGGCCTGGAGCTGAGGACTGAGCCACCCAAGGAGGCGGGGGCTCTCAGAACCTGAACTGCCGTTGTCCCCGCTCTCTGCGCCCACCCAGTGCCTTGCTAAAGCCATGGCCACCAGCTTCTCTGAGGTCCTGCCGTGCGCCTGCTGCTCTCCCTGGGCCGGGGCAGTCATACCCAGATGGATCAGAGCCGGGCCTGAAGGCACCTGGGGAGGGAGAGGGAGGGGGAGCTTCGGGGAACCTGGGCAGGGGCTCCCGGCCATAGCCCTGAAGGGAGGACAGGGCCTGAGCGTGTGCTGAAGTGACCAGGACGGCCAGGCGGGAGCTGGAGCTGGGGCATTGGATGAGCTGTGAGCTACACGTCCCCACTAGAAAGAGGTGGGGCTCCAGGGGTGTGCGGATGAGCGTGTGTGTGTGTGCGTGTGCGTGTGCGTGTGTGTGTGTGTGTGTGTGTGTGTGTGTGTTGGAGGTAAAGGACTGTCCCTCCAGCAGTGACCTACGTGACCTCCTCCCACCCTCAGCCTCCTTCCTAGTCTCTGAGCCTCAGAGGATGACAGCCCGTGAGGTAATGGGGCTTTGAGGAGTGGCTCGTCTCCTTCTCTGCCCTCAGTTCTTTTTTTGCCTCTTCCCTTTCCTGCCCCGGGGCCGGGCTCCTCTACGCGTCGGGGCCCAGAGTGGAGGCCCCTGGGGAGCCAGCTCCTTTTCTCCACGCCCAGAGGCCCGTCCTCCTTCCTCCCAGGCTCCTCTTCCTGTGCCCAGCAGACTAGGCCCCCTGTGAGCAGACCCTGTCCGAGCCCAGCCTCCGCCGCAGTTTCCGTCGGAGCCAGGAGGAGGGAACATCCAGGAGCCAAGGGGCTCCCCATTCAGAGGAGAGTGGATGCTCGCTGGACCTCTGGCCCTGGACGAGCCAATAAACCGAACCCTGGCACTCCGTTCCTGTCAGCCTCTGTGCTTGTTCTCGCCCCACCCAGTCCCGGGGTGCGGGGGGGACCTGAAGTGAGACTCAGGACCTGGCTGTGGGAGGGAGTGGGAGAGAGAGTTCTGGGGAAATAGTTTTGGGTTCAAGATAGAGTCAGGGGATCAGGAGGCATCAGGATTTAAGAAGAGATAGGGGCCTCAACCCTCCAGGGCCTTCTGCCCTGAGATCCTCCCCAAATGGACTCTCTGGCACCTCATGAAAAGTGCCAGGCGTGAACTCGGGGGATAAAGACCCCGAAAAAGCCTTCCCTGCAGGACTGGAGGGCTGGATGGCCACAGTGCCCACAAAGGCTGGAAAACGTTGGGAGGGGGCTGTGAGACGCTGAAGGGTGGAGACAGGTGGGTTGGAGAAAGAGGTGGAGATAGGAACCAGTCCCAAGGCCCATGTCTGACCTGGGAACAGACAAGGAGACAGGCACCCACGGTCGGGAGCCAAGGAAGCAGCCCGTGTGGCCCGGGAGGGAGGGGGGAGGGAGCCCTGAGCTGCTGGGCTGGGTTGGAGGACGGGGAGACTGCGGGGCATGGATCCGAGCCCAGGGGCCGAGGGACACAACTGGCTGAGATGAGACCCTGGAAGGCAGGACTCGGGAGAATGGAAAATATGGCAGAGGAGCAGAAGCAGCATCAGAAGATAAAGGAAAAGAATGGAGAGGGAGAGAGGGAGGGAGGAGCAGAGAACGGCTCAGCCTCATGGAAGGGAAATGGCGGAAGCAGAGCATGGTCTGGGGTGGGGAGTGTGGGGCCTATCCCCAGCCTCTGGCTGCTCCAAGATTGGCGAAGTGCCCCCACACCAGGCTTTCCTCTCCCTCCCTGGCATCACCGGGCACGGCCTCCAGCCGCACTTGAGCCAAGCTGGCCAAGGAGGGCCGGACTGAGGCTGCGGTGGAGGTGCGGTGTGAGAAGCCATCGCAAGGTCATTCCTTTCACCACTGGCCTCTGAGCAAACGGGCCCCTTTCCATATCAGGAGAGGAAGTGTTAGGGCAGAATTCAGGGGAGAGACTCCCATGTTCTAGAAAGATCTCCAGAGAGTAAGATGTTAAAGTCTCATGCTAGCAGCTACCACAAGACCAGGAAAACAGGGTAGGCCCTCTCTAACCTAAATCCTATTTGCTGCATTACACACACACACACACACACACACACACACACACAGACAGTTACACACACACAGGTACACACTTGCACCCACAGTGACCGGTAGCTGAGGAGGTCACTGCCAGACTCAGCATTGCCAGGCTCTCCGTGCACATCTGGGTTTCCCTGTGTCAACAGAAACCCGCTCAGATTGCTAAGCTCATTGGTCCGTTGCCATGGAAACAGTCATTCTCCTAGAACTTGGCACAAGGCCTGGCCACTGTAGTGCAGGGGAGGAGAAGAGAGATGGAGGGTGACAGAAAACGAGTGGGAAGTCTCCCGGCAGGAGGCTGGTGAGCCCTGGCACCTCATTCCCTGGGCCACCCGCCCTGTCCCCCAGTAGGTCCCTCTAGGCCAGGAGAGTGGGTCAGAGAAGTCACCCCGAGTGTATGACTAGAGCTATGTGGAAAGTGCCCAGTCACTGCCTGGGTCCCAGTGGGCATTGAGGGATCCTTTGTTTTTTTGTTTGTTTGTTTTTGTTTTAATATATTTTATTGATTTTTTACAGAGAGGAAGGGAGAGAGATAGAGAGCTAGAAACGTCAATGAGAGAGAAACATCGACCAGTTGCCTCCTGCACACCCCCTACCAGAGATGTGCCCGCAACCAAGGTACATGCCCCTGACCGGAATCAAACCCGGGACCCTTTAGTCTGCAGACCGACGCTCTACCACTGAGCCAAACCGGTTTCGGCAAGGGGATCCTTCGTTTTGATGTGGGTGCTGAGGTCTGGCCCTGTGTCCCACAGCCACGTCACCTTGGGGACCCGGGGCAGCCCTCCGGGCCTCGGTTCTGGCTAGAATGGCCGCGGGCCTGAAGCTTCCTCAGCCGGCTCCCCCTCCCTTTCTTCCGTTTGCCCCACCTGGAAAAGCTGCTTAAAATGGGATTCCAGGCTGTGACGTCAGAGGAAAGCCAGCAGCTCCCCCCGGTGCCAGCTTTTCTTGATCAGCAGAGCTGAGCCCAGGCTTGCCCAGCGCGGATGAAAGAGGGAAGGCAGAGGAAGCAGAGGAGGCAGGGGTTCTGGGCCATGGTGCCCATAACTGTGGCATCCAGGATACCATGGAGAGAATTTCCAGGCCAAAATTCACTGCTGGCTTCTCTGCTGCCTTAAGTTTCAACCAGTACATGACCATCTTCCTCCTGAATTCCCCAGTTCTTTCCTCTCTGCATCAGGCCTGCCTGGGGGAAGAGGGCAACCTTGAGTCAGAGCCGTTTGGGTTTTGCCTGAGAGTTTGTCCTTTATCTAGGCTGGAGGCAGTGATGCTTGGCAGGGATGCCTGCAAGAAGGAAAAGTACCACTAGGTGGCGCAGCTCCCACCCAATATGGGTTTCCCTGGCCTCTGCTGGGGACAATCTTCCCTGCAGCCCATCTGCTTAAAATAGGTGAGCAGGGAGCCTCATGCCTCACTCCCTGGAGCTGGAGGTTCATGAATAAAGCATCTTGCCGGTGGACAGGTCAGCCATGGATTCTCAAGCAATCGCTTCACAAGCTCAGCCTGTGTGCACACCTGGTCCTACTCCCCACAGGAGGGCAGGCTAGAGGGCAGGCGTTCCCTTTGGGTGAGAATCGGGCACCTCCGGAGAGCAGGGAGATTGCAAGACTGACCCTGGAAGGGCCCTGCAGCACAAGGGACCCAACCTGGGCTTCTGAAATGGCATCTCGAGAGGCTGCTGGAGCTGGTTTCAGGGTCAGGTGGGGAGAGTTAGGGAACCTGGGAGGGACAGATTGGGCCCAGAGGAAAGGAAGCTCATCTAGCTGCAGGATTCCACGGATATGATCTCCCTGATGGCCACAGTGGCAGTCCCAGGCCTGCCGCAGGTTTCCCCATCCTCTGTCCCTTTCTTTATTTTCTTTTTTTAAAATCAATTTTTAAGCCGAAACAAGTTTGGCTCAATGGATAGAGCGTCAGCCTGCGGACTGAAAGGTCCCAGGTTCGATTCTGGTCAAGGGCATGTATCTTGGTTGTGGGCACATCCCCAGTAGGGGGTGTGCAAGAGGCAGCTGATCGATGATTCTCTCTCATCGATGTTTCTAACTCTATCTCTCTCCCTTCGTCTCTGTAAAAAATCAATTAAAATATATTTTTTTAAAAATCAATTTTTAATTGATTTCAGAGAGGAAGAGAGAGACAGAACATCAATGATGAGAGAGATCAGCTGCCTCCTGCATGCCCCACTGGGGATCAAGCCCACAACCTGGACACATGCCCTGATCTCCTGGTTCATAGGCCGAGGCTCAACCACTAAGCACGCTGGCCAGGCCCCCTTCATTTATGTTCGCCGGGAGTGTCATGGATTAAAAAAGAAGACAAAGACCTTAATCTCCAGATCCTTGAATCCCAAGGTATTTTTGCAGGAGCCCGGGCTGAGGATCCTCAGTGATCTACCTTTCCTGACCTCTTTCCCAAACTGACCCCACCAGCCTTCATCCCTAATGAATTACCTCTCCTTTTGTCCCGGCCAGATGAGTGATCAATAAATAATGCTGCCTGAAATATTGATGGCCAGTTTTACACCAGGATCCCTCAGCTGTGCCTGTCACTGGGGAACTCGAGAGCTGACAGAGAGATGGATGGCCCCCAGAGAGCTCCTCCCTGCCTCTGCCAACAGAAGGTCTTTCTTTGCCAAGATTTCAACCTGTTCCCATCTCAGCCAGAATCATGATTCACTCTTACCAAGTAAGAAGAGGAAAGATCCCCAGACACTGACTCAGCTAGCCCCCAGGGGTAAGCTGAACCAAGCAGAGACCCTTCTTGAAACCCGTGCCTCCCGAGATGCGATTGAGATCCCATTTCCTCTGTTCTAGGTCCACGCTGGACCTGTGAGGTCCAGCTTTCTGAGTGAGTCAAAGGAGACCTGTGACTTCCCCACCCCCACCTACACTATTAGAGCCAGAGCAGAGGGACTGAGTGCTCCCAGTCCTCTCTGGCCTGGGTCACTCTCACCTGGCTTTGTTTTCCCTGGAGGAAGGGAAGGAGAGAGGAGGAGGAGGAGGAGGAGGAGGAGGAGGAGGAGGAGGAGGAGGATACTTCTGAGCCCTCCTGAGCCCAACTCACCCAGCACCAGTGCCAGCACCCTTTGCAAAGCCTGGCCCTCTCCAATCTTTGCCTGTGCAGTGCCTTCCGCCCAAGCACGCTTGTTCTCCCGTTTCGCCTTGACCAATGCCTGTGTGCACCTCAAGTCCCAGCTGAGATGGGGCTCCCCAACCCCACTCCTTCCGGGCCTGTGCAGCCTCTGCTCTTCCTCCCTGACAGCCCACATCACCCTGTTGGTTTCCCCATCACCCTGAAAGCCATGTAGCAGGCGATGGGTCTACGGCTTCCCACCATTTCCCCGGCATCCAGTACGGGGCCTAGCGTCCAGTACGCACTCGGCACGTTTCTGTGCAATGTCTGAAGGGCGCCCCGGCAGCGGTCCTGGGAAACACCAGCCTTCAAACCTCAGCATCCTGGTGCGGAGGTGTTGGCCTGCCCCTGGGGGTGCTGCCCAGATCGGCCCCTCCCTCTGGTCGCCCCGCTGTGCTCAGGCTCACTTGCTCTCCTCTTCTCTCTCTCACACACACACAGATGGGAGTCAGCTTTCCAGCCACATTCAGTTCTCACTTTAATTCGAAAGCTAAATTGGGAGGAAGAGCAGCTTCACACTCCCAATTTAGCCCGGGAGAGAAAAAGGGAGCCAGCCTGGATGTTGCCAGGGAAAGAAGGAAGTTGGTTTTGGGGCAGGGAGTGATGGCAAAACATCCAAGAGAAGACTAGAAACCCCACCTGCCCACCTCCTACAAATAAACCACACCGAGCCGTGACCCCAGGATGACCCCTAGAAAGCTTCTTTCCTCAGCCACTCCAGGCATTCTCCCAGTCTAGGGGTGGGGTGAGAGGAGGCAAAGGAAACTTGGGTTTTCAAAACCACCCAAAGACAGAGGTCCTGCTGCTTTGGTCACTGGTCGTAGGAAACCAGGAAGTCCTTCTTAGATCTAACTTGAATCCCTCTTGTGATAGCTGAGACGGAGGGTGAACGAAAACAGAGTCCACCAACAGACGCTTTCCCACTCACATCCACAGCGGCGTCATTCAGATGCCGATAGGTGGAAAAAACCCGCCTGTCCATCGGCAGATGCGTGGATAGACACAGCGCGCTATCTCCACACCATGGGATATCATTTAGCCTTAGGAAGAAGGGAAGTTCTACCACACGCTGTAACATGGCTGAACCATGAGCCTGTTGTGCTAATAAGCCCGTTGAAAACGCACCAGTATGACTCCAGGGGCTGTGGGGAGGGAGCAGGATGGGGAGTCCATGTTGTGTGGGTACAGAGCTTTTGTTTGGGGATGATGAAAAGAAATTCTGGAAAAGGACATTTGGGATGGTTGTGTAACACCGTGGATGTGCTTAATGCCACTGGATTGTACACGTAAAATGGTTAAAATAGGCTCCGTATGTTTTACCACAAGAATCTCTTTAAAGATACGCGGAGTCCAGAGTCCGCTTTAAGACACAGACACGCTGCCATCATGGCTCTCCCTGCGGCTGAGCCAGAGGGAACCTGCGTCCTGTGAGTCCCAAGGACGCCCTCCCTTCGCCTGCTGATAGGAAGAGAAGCGCGGCCTCAGCCCCGAGCAAAACCAAGCCCCTGTGGGGGATCTCCGGGAGAGGAGCGGACCCTCCTCCCTCGCAGCACCACTCGTCCGTGGACAGCTGGATGGAAGCTCTTCCTCCGGCTTCCGGGCCGCTTCCTCTCCAGTCCCTCACTCTGATGCTCCCTAACCCGGCTTCCACGTGCGGGTGATAGGAGGAGGAAAACAAGAAGACACGCTTCCATCCGGCCTCTCTGACTCTCCCACTGCCGCTGTACATGGAAACGGGTGCACTTGGGGCCCAGCTGCCTGCCAGCCAATTTGGGCACCAGCTTTTTCTTGCTGGGAGGCCCCTGGAGGGCGTCTGTGGTAGCTGGTGAGGATGCATCCAATCCTGCCGTCTCTCCTGGACCATCGCATGGGCATGGTTTCCTGGCTGGTCTCACCACCAGCCCTCCCCACCCAGGGTCCTGCCGTTATTTTAAGGCGGCACGTGGCTTTCTGACTGCCTGGGAACCACTTCGGTGGGTGGGAGCCGGGTTTGCAGCTCCCACTGAGCTTCCCCCGTGAGAGCACGGATCACACTCCTGTACTTGCTTATTTACTCGTCTGTCTCCCCGCTCGGCTGTAAACTGCCTAGAGCAGAGTGAATGTCTGATAAATAATTGTTGGGTGAGTGACTTGAAATGATCTGTTCACAAGTCTGTCTCACCTATTCCATTTGACTCAAGAACCCCTGTAGGGGGACAGCTTTGTCTGACTCATGCTGGGACCCCAGAGGGTTTGGTATGAGGGAGGTTCAGCTCCAGGGTCCCGGAGACAGACTGTCTGGACTAGAATCCCGGCTCCCCCTTTGCCTGGCTCTCTGACCTCGAGCAAGTCACCTGCCTTCTCAGAACGTGTTTCCACATCAGTGAAATGGGGGCGAGATTGCATGGCGAGGACAAATGCCTGCCGAGGGTTCAGCACAGAGACTCTCGCCCCGTGAGTGCCTGGGGGCGCGGGTGAGTTAGAGAGTGCACCTGGAGATCCAGGGAAACCGAGGAAACAGCACTACCCACCACTCGCTGCTGCGTTCCGGTGTTTGGAGGTGGGGGTGGGGGTGAGGGCAGTGCCAGAGTCGGGTAACCCCGGGCTGCCTGCCCCCTCACACCAGGTCTGCAGCATCCACGCTCCCATGCCACAAGCTGAGCAGCCCCGGCTCCGGGCAGTGGTGAGGGGCCAGAAATAACCGTTGTTGCTATTCCTGCCTTTCTGGGCTGGATGGAAACACTGCCTTTCTCATCTAAAGGCTGCTCTGCACTTCCTGCACATCAGTGGTTCTTATGTAACACTCCCTCCCGCTGCCTGCCCAACGAGCTTCCAGCGATGTCTGCAGTCAGCGCTGCCATGCACTCGGCTGGGGGCGGGGGGAGCAGAGAACTCACCGCAGCCTGGATTGTCCTCTAAGCCCACGGTCCTGCCAGCCCTGGCCTGGGAGACAGGCCCCCCGGCATAGAGCAGAGGGGCTAATGGCCAAGGACAGTCGTTGTTTTCTGCATCCGCAGGGGATTCTGGGACAGAGAGGACCCAGAGAGCATTACCTAAGCGTTCACCTACCTCCACCCACTCCCTATCCCCTCAACAGACCCTCTGTGCCGCCTCCCCAGTTATTATGTCCCATGTCTTCCGTCTCAGGCCCAACCTAACTCTGTCTGGCACATGACCACTCAACAGACTCTGAGGACAGCAGCCCCGACCCCAACTCTCTCAGGCAGACCCCACCCTGGGCCCAGTCCTCCCTGGTCTCCTCCCTCCAGCCTCTGGACCCCGTCTGGAGCGTGCAGAGCCCAGGAGACCCCCTCTGCGTTCCTCTGCTCGGGTCCCTCTCAGAACTTGCCTTCTGCAGCTATGCTCGGACTCAGGCTCCCCTCGGGCACCCCGTCCTCCGTCTGCAGAGTAGATGAGAGGGCTTCACACTCCGACACTCTGGGTGATTCTCTCTCTCATCTCCCCTGCCTTTCTCTGTGCCTCTGTTTCTCCCCGCCTTCTCAGCGCACCTCTGTGCCACCCTCTGCCTGGTCTCTCCAGGCTTCTTCTCACCCCTCTAGACCCTCCCTGGGGGTGGGGGGGAGCAGAGCTGCCCCAGCCCCTGAAGACCAGGCCCTCCGTGTTTCCGTCAGGGCCCGTCAGCCATCGGAAAGTGTGACGGGCACCCTAGACAGAACCAAAAAGAGAGTCACTTCCTGAGTCCCAGGGCCGGCCACCGCCGCGGCAAACCACAGGCTGAGCAGCACATGTGGGTGCTGACGTAGCCGGGGTTGGGGAGAAGGAAGCGGCAATGGAAAAAGGGGCTTGTTTTTCTCCGAAAGCGGCAGCCTGCTCCGCTCTGGGCTGGGTGTCTGAGACGGGACGGTTCCCTCTGGCTTTCTCCTGGAGCCCCTGCCGCCATGGATAAGCTCAGTTCTCCCCTCACCTCTGCCTCCTCCTCCCGCTCCCGTTTGCAAGGAAAGTCTGAGCACAGACAGCAGCTCAGACCTGCAGACCCTCTGAGGGCCTCCCCCCCTTCCCAGGGCTCCTGGCCCCAGTCACCTGGTGGCCACGGCCTGAGAGCCCCAGACTCATCCCTAAACACGACGTGAGGCCGCACGGGTGCACAGACCAGGGTGCCGGGGTGGCTCAGAACCTTCCTTGCCTCCAATCTGGTTGCCTTGAGGCCCCAGGCCAGTTGTTGGCCACAAGTTGGGTGCTCCTAAGCCCACGCTGAGATTTGGCTCCTTGGAAGGGGACAATTCTTTTTAGCACGTCTCCGCCCCTTTAAGTCACAGCAAACAGAAGTGTGCCACTGGCCAAAAGACAGCTGAGAGGGGTGTGGGGTTAACTCAGATGCCCCACGCCTGCCCCGCTGCTGAGAAGGCAGACCAGCAGCACCACCCCACCCAGGACACCGGCTCTCAGCCTTCCCTCTCGCTGGCTGTCCCCGCACAGAGCGGGCTTGGGGCTGGGCCGCCTGTGGGAGCTCTGAGCCAGCTCCTCTCCCTGTCCCTGGGAAGAGCTGCCTTGTAGGAGGACACACCACAGAGGCCGGGCAGGGGTGAGAAGGCCACCTTCTCCTGCGTTTGAGCTGGAGAGGACAGAACAAAGGAGATGAGAGTGGAGGGGAACAGCTGAACCCTAAACATCCTCACTGCCTGCACCTTAGCCTGAAGCTCCAGAGGGATCATGGCCAGACCTCCCCCCCCCCCCCCACGAGGCCTTCACACGCTATCTCCATTGCCAGGAATGCTCTCCCCATCACACTCCCCTGTGCAGAGTTGGTTTCTGCTCATCCTTTACGTCTATGTCAATGTCCCCTCCTCTGAGATGACGTCCGTCCCCTCTCTGGCATGTTGCACTTACCATAACCTGAAACTATCCTTCATATTTATGCAGCGGTTTAATTCCACCTATCCCACTGAATCGTGGTTTCCCGAAGGGCAAAACTACCTCTGACTTCTCCACTGCAGAATCTCCAAGACTTAGCACTGCATCTGATACAAGCAGTGGCCAATAGACTTTTAAAAAAAATAAATGTTTTATTCAGCTTACCTCCTACTACTTCCCAACAGGAACCTTCTCTATTTCAGCCCATTTTTCCTAGACAGGCAGCATACGGACTCTCCTGGCCACCCCACCCCCACCCCTGGCCTGAAACTGCCTCTCCCTTCCTAACCACAAAGTGTGGCCCTTCTCATGTTCTTTCTCCTCCAAAATCTCATCATCCCTGCCCTATTCTGTCCCCTGAAGCCTTTTCTTCCCTTTGTCCCCTATGTCCTTTGGTGTAACTGACTTTTGGCAGCCAATGAGGCTGCTTTCTACTTTTTTATTGACTGATTGATTGATTTGAGAGATCAATCGGTTGTTCCACTTATTTATGCATTCATTAATTGATTCTTGTATGTGCCCTGATCAGAGATCGAACCTGAAATCTTGGTCTATCAGGTCAACTCTCTAACCAACTGAGCTGCTCAGCCAGGGTTTGCTTCTTATTCTTAATTCTTTTTTTGTTTTGTTTGCTTATTTTGTTAGTCTTTAGCTAAGGATATTATTTTCCCATTTATTTTTAGAGAGAGTGGGAGGAAGAGAGAAAGAGGAACATCAATGTGAAAGAGACACACTGATTGGTTGTCTCCGGCACACCTCCCAACCAGGCCAGATATTGAACCTGCAAACCAGGTATGTGCATTTCCTTGACCAGGAATTGACCCTTTGGTGTGTGGGCTGTCGATCTATCCACTGAGCACACCAGCTAGGGCACCTATTCTTAATTCTTATGTAACATAGAACCCAGACTTCTACCCAACGGTAAGTTCCTTAGAGACAAGGGCCTATGCCGTAGGCCTTAGCCCAAGTCCTGCCCACAGTTAGTCCTCAGAAAAGATTTTTGTTGTGGATAATGAGTGTATTAATCAGAACCTCCTAGGTTGTCAAAAACAGAAATGTGCCTGTTTTATTTTATTAAATAAAAGAGGAATTTAGTCTGCATAACTAAAACTCGCAGACTTTATCCGGAGAATTGCTCTCTGTAGATTTTTTTCTCTCTGACTTCCTCTGCACTGGTTTCCTGGGCAGGCTCTCCAGCCTGAAGGCAAGATGGCCTCCAGGCTCACATTCCATTGGCAGAGCACCTTCAGGGGAAGGGAATTCCTGTTTTGAGAGTCCCAGAAGTGATGCTCATGGGCCTGGTTTGAGCCATGTGCCTGTCCAGATTCAATCTTCATAACCAGGAAGATGGAATGCGCCTAGACTAGAGCACCCCTAGGTGGATGGCCAGGTGTGGGCGACATACACACTTCTAGATGTAGGATGGGGTCATCTTCCCCCAACCACATGGATTGGGGTGGTTCCCCAAAGAAAGGCACTGGCTGGGGAGTAGTTATGAAAAGAAAGGGGCATTGATGATGGGCACCCAAAACAAAAGATGTATACTACAAGGATTTCCATGGCTCCGCTTCAGCAGGGACCTTAAGAGTCCTTAGGTCAGCTTGCACATTAGAATCACAGAGGAACTGGTTTGCCCTGCCTCAGGAGGAGGCTGTGCTTTTGGGGGACAGCGCGGGGATACTACGATGAGGTGCTTGCTCAGTTCTGGCACTCACAAGCTCAGGAAGATTATGATTCAGTTGGTCTAGGGCAGTGGTTGGCAAACTCATTAGTCAACAGAGCGGCAAACCTCGGCTCGTGAGCCGCAGTTTGCCGACCATCAGTCTAGGGTAAAACCTTTCTTTTTCAGGGCTCCAGGGGTGAGTCTTCTGCACAGTCACAGTTTCAAATTCTGCTCTAGGAAATGCTGTTCTACTGCAGCGAGAAGGATTCAGATCAGCTCTGCAGGACAATGTCCCCTGTGTTAGAATTGAAATGTTTCTCCCTCTCTGTGCCACTGGTCAGAAAAGGGTCACTGGGGCTTGCTCAGAGGCCAAGGGTGTGTGGGTGGACTGTGGGTGACCCTGTGGGTCAGAAGCCCCTGAGAACAACAATAGCCACTGTTTATTAAATGCCAACTGTAAGGCAGGCCCTGTGCTTTGGGACTTCACACAGATGGCAGTCCATTTAAGTTTCAGTCTTCACGATAACCCTTTATGTGGATATCATGAACATTAGCCCTATTTTACAGTTGAAGGAAGCAAGATACAAAGAGCCCGGGGAAGGTACCTCACCAGGGAGTGGCAAAACAGGCATTCAGACACAGAACCACGTGACCCTGCTTGGCTGGGCCTTCCTGGCCTGCAGGAGGCCCCAGACAGGCTCATCACTCCTGCCCCTAAACGGACAACTCCGTGGGTAGTTGGTGGGAGTGGGTCCCCTATCCAGCCCTGGGCACTGGGATGAGGAGCTCAGACATAGAGCAGAGAGACAAGGGAATCCTGGTTCACTGCAGGGTTCCTTAAGAAGACTTTTATAGCCCTCGCTGGTTTGGCTCAGTAGATGGAGCGTAGGCCTGCGGGCTGAAAGGTCTTGGGTTTGGTTCCAGTGAAGGCACACACACAGGTGGTGGGCTTGATCCCTAGTACTGCAGGAGGCAGCCGATCAATGATTCTCTCATCACTGATGTTTCTCCCTCCCACTTCCTCTCTGAAATCAATAGAAGTATATTTTTTAAAAGATTTTTATTTTGCCGGGACCGGTTTGGCTCAGTGGATAGAGTGTCGGCCTGCGGACTGAAAGGCCCCGATTCGATTCGGGTCAAGGGCATGTACCTTGGTTGCTGGCACATCCCCAGTAGGGGGTGTGTGTGCAAGAGGCAGCTGATCGATGATTCTCTCTCACCGATGTTTCTAGCTCTCTATCCCTCTCTCTTCCTCTCTGTGAAAAATCAATAAAATATATTTAAAAAAATTTTTTTATTTTAAAAAATGTGTGTGTGTGTGTGTGTGTGTGTGTGTGTGTGTGGTGGGGGTGGGGCGGTTACAGAGGGATGAAGCCCGAGAGTCACAACCCCCCGCCCCCCCCCCCCCCCAATTTAAATCCCTTGACACCGACTTTCTGAGGCTCTTTGGTTCCTAGAGACCTTGACCTGCCCACTTCCCTCCAGGTGTCATCAGCACCCTCCTTCCACAGACACATCTGCTTTATTTTCATTTTTTCAAATGCATTTTTATTGACTTCAGAGAGGAAGGGAGAGGGAGAGATAGAAACATCAATGATGAAACAGAATCATCGATCGGCTGTCCCCTGCGCTGGGGATCGGGTCTGCAACCCAGGCATGTGGCCTGGCCGGCATCGAACCTGGTTCATAGGTCCACGCTCAACCGCTGAGCCACGTCGGCCAGGTTGCTTTCTTTTCAAATTCAGAAAAAAACAACCCTTCTTCCCCTGGATTCAGTGCTAGAGCTGGTCTTCCGCCCCCGGGATCCCTGTTGTCTTTGGGGCGTGCGGACCGGACAGGGAAGGGCTTCCCTGCTCGTGTCCACTCCCCGGAGGCCTGCGGTAACGGTTCCGCCCCCGCCCCCGCCATCGCGGGGAGGGGAGCGTCGCCGGCGCGGAGCCCGGTCGCCTCGGCGGCGGCGGCTCCCCGGGGGCCGCGGGGGGAGCCCGGCTGCGGCGCCTGCTCAGTGCGCGCTCACTGCGGCTCCCGCGCCCCCGGCCTGGCGCGGCGCCGGCGCGGAGCCCGGAGGGGGGGCGGGAAGACGGCGGAAGAGCCCGCTCGGCCGGGGGCTCCGGAGCGGAGCCGGAGAGGGACCTCCAGGGGGCAGCACCAAACCGCTGAGCACGTCCTGTCCACGTCCCAGCCCGGGGTCCCCAGGCTGCCCGCAGGGAAGCCCCCTTTTCAGACTCCCGCCCTGTCCACCCCACCTCCACCCATTCTGGATAAAGATGGGAAAGCCTCCCACCACCACAAGGATCACCAGTGCCTGGGGGGGAGGGGGGAAAGGACTCAGGTCTCCCCTAGGGCAATCAGATATCCCCTCATCCGGTCACCCAAAGGTGGCCTCTCTCCCGGAGGACACCAGGGAATCGCCTTTCAGCTCTGGGTGGCCAAGAGGGATCCCCAAGCTCCCACATCCCACTGGAAACGGTCCGAGAAGCAGGATGCCCATTGCAACGCATAGGAACCCAGGAGCCATCTAAGCTGTTATTTCCCAGCCTCACTCCCCCGCGAGGACCTGGACAGGCCCCACGAGGCAGGTGGCGGCCGGGGGTCAAGGCCCCGCCCCTCCCGGGAGGGAGGCCTCCGACCCGGCGGCCCGCCGCTCCTCCCCTTCGCTCCCGCTCCGCTCCCACGGTCCCAGGGGCGGGCGGGCGCTGGGTGACGGGGGAGGACGCCGGCCCGGCTCGCCCTCGCCCCCGCCCCGGCCGGGCTTCCCCAGCCCGGTCCCGCCGGGGAGCCTCCGGAGCCGAGGCTCCGCGCCCGGGCGTCCCCCGCTCTCGCGCGCGCCCGGGCTCCCGGCGGGGAACCAGGGGGGCGGGGGGGAGCCCGGAGCAGCCGGCGGAGGCCGGAAACGCCATATAAGGCGCAGGAAGGATCCCCCGCCGGAACAGCCCTTATTTGGTCAGCGCCTTATTTGGAGCGGCCCGATATGGGCCGGCCGCTTCCGGCGCCGGGAGGAGGGGGGGAGGGCGGCGGGGGGCGGAGGGAAGGGGCGGGGGCAGCGCCGGGATCCCAGGGCCGCTGGGCTCCGCGAGCGCCCGGCTGCGGCTGGGGCCTCGGGCTGCCGCGAGGTGCGGGCTCCCGGGTGCCCAGAGCGGGCGGAGGGCCCGGGGCGCGGGGTGGCGATGCCCACCGGGGCCTGGGACCGGGGGCTTCACGTCACTCCGGGTCCTCCCGGCCGCCTTTCCATATTAGGGCTTCCTGCTTCCCATATATGGCCATGTACGTCACGACGGGGGCTGGCCCGCGCGGCGCCAGACCCTTCAAATAGAGGCGGATCCGGGGAGCCGCGAGAGATCCCAGCGCGCACAACTTGGGGAGCCGCCGCCGCCCGCGACCGCCGCCGCCCGCTTCCGCCGCCAGGACCGGCCCCGCAGCCACGCCGCGCGCACCCCGGCCGGCGGCGAGGGCAAGCCCGGGGACTCTGCCCGCGCTCCCCACACTGTGACCCGAGCCCCGCATGTGACCCGGCCAGGTTGCCGGGAGTGTGCCCCGCGCTGCCCCGTCCGCCCCAGCAGCCGCGCTCCAGCCCGCCCGCCCGCCCGGGATGGCCGCAGCCAAGGCCGAGATGCAGCTGATGTCCCCGCTGCAGATCTCGGACCCGTTCGGCTCCTTTCCCCACTCGCCCGCCATGGACAACTACCCAAAGCTGGAGGAGATGATGATGCTGAGCAACGGGGCTCCCCAGTTCCTCGGAGCCGCCGGGGCGCCCGAGGGCAGCGGTGGCAGCAGCGGCGGCAGCAGCAGCAGCAGCGGCGGAGGCGGCGGGGGCAGCAGCAGCAACAGCAGCAGCGCTTTCAACCCGCAAGGAGAGGCGGGCGACCAGCCCTACGAGCACTTGACCCCAGGTAAGCGGTGGCCTACTCCGAAGATTTAGCCTTTTCGCCCCCATCCTACCGCTCAGTCCTCCCCCACAGCCTTTGCAGGATCTCAAGGGTGCAAGTGGGGTTTCCCTCCTAGTCCTTGCACCTCGGGGTCCTGTGTTAGGGAGGGATGCCTGGGGACATCCACCCCCGCCCCCACCCTCCTCATCCCCGGCGGCGCGCAGGGAGCTAGCTCTTGTTTTGGAAGGAGAGCTCTGGGGCTGCGTGGGTGGGTGGCGGTGGGGGGGAGGGAGGGCTTGTTTTGATAAGCGGGACTGCGAGGCCCTCCCCCCTCCCGAAAAGCTTGCCTTGCCTGCCGCCCGTCCCCAGGGAAGGGCTGTGATCCGCGGCCGGGGATGCCCGGCTCCCCGGGGTAGGGGATGCGCATAGCGGGACTGAGCGGGGAGCTGGCGGGAATCCCTGCGCCGCGCAGCCGCCGCCGCTGCGGAGTGCCGGGCGCTGCAGCGGAGGGGGATTCTCCGTATTTGCGTCAGCTGTTGTTGAATTGGGTTCTGCCGCTGGAGCGGGTCCAGGAACATTGCAGTCTGCTGTTATCAATTATTAACCAGCTGGGCAGTCAATGATTTTGCCGGCCCGACCTCTTGCCTGACAGCCTCGCTCCTCCTCCTCTTCCTCCTCCTCCTCCTCCTCGTCCTCCAGTGATTGCTCTCCAGTAACCAAGCCTCCTCCTCCTTTTTCTCCTGCCAGAGTCTTTTCCTGACATGTCCCTGAATAACGAGAAGGTTCTGGTGGAGACAAGTTATTCCAGCCACACCACTCGGCTGCCCCCCATCACCTACACGGGCCGCTTCTCCCTGGAGCCTGCACCCAACAGTGGCAACACCTTGTGGCCCGAGCCCCTCTTCAGCCTGGTTAGCGGCCTCGTGAGCATGAGCAACCCACCGGCCACCTCCTCCTCGGCACCATCTCCGGCAGCCTCTTCCTCCTCCTCCTCCTCCTCCTCCTCCTCGGCCTCCCAGAGCCCACCCCTGAGCTGCGCGGTGCAGTCCAACGACAGCAGCCCCATTTACTCGGCCGCACCCACCTACCCCACAGGACCGAACACTGACATCTTCCCTGAGCCTCAAGGCCAGGCCTTTCCAGGCCCGGCAGGCACTGCGCTCCAGTACCCGCCGCCGCCTGCCTACCCTGCCGCCAAGGGCAGCTTCCAGGTCCCCATGATTCCAGACTATCTGTTTCCACAACAGCAGGGGGACCTGGGCCTGGGCACCCCAGACCAGAAACCCTTCCAGGGCCTGGAGGGCCGTCCTCAGCAGCCTTCCCTCACTCCCCTCTCCACCATCAAGGCCTTTGCCACCCAGTCGGGCTCTCAGGACCTCAAGGCCCTCAACACCTCTTACCAGTCCCAGCTCATCAAACCCAGCCGCATGCGCAAGTACCCCAACCGGCCCAGCAAGACGCCCCCCCACGAGCGCCCCTACGCCTGTCCGGTGGAGTCCTGCGACCGCCGCTTCTCCCGCTCCGATGAGCTCACCCGCCACATTCGCATCCACACCGGCCAGAAGCCCTTCCAGTGCCGCATCTGCATGCGCAACTTCAGCCGCAGCGACCACCTCACCACGCACATCCGCACCCACACAGGCGAGAAGCCCTTCGCCTGTGACATCTGTGGGAGAAAGTTCGCCAGGAGCGATGAGCGCAAAAGGCATACCAAGATCCACCTGCGGCAGAAGGACAAGAAAGCAGACAAAGGGGTGGCCTCCTCGGCCACTCCCTCCCTCTCTTCCTACTCATCACCGGCGGCTACCTCCTATACCTCCCCGGTCACTACCTCTTACCCGTCCCCGGCCACCACCTCCTACCCGTCCCCCGTGCCCACCTCCTACTCCTCCCCTGGCTCTTCCACCTACCCCTCCCCTGTGCACAGCGGCTTCCCCTCGCCCTCCGTGGCCACCACGTACTCCTCCGTCCCCCCTGCCTTCGCGGCCCAAGTCAGCAGCTTCCCGTCCTCGGCGGTCACCAACTCCTTCAGCGCCTCCACAGGGCTTTCGGACATGACAACCACCTTTTCTCCCAGGACAATTGAAATTTGCTAAAGGAAAAGAGGGGAAAAAAGGGAAAAGGGAGGAAAAGAAACACAAGAGACTTGAAGGACAGGAGTAGGACATACTCCTGTCAGATGGAGGTTCTCAGAGCCAATCCTTCTCTAACTTGACCCCCTGGGGTCAGCGTGGAAATTCTGTTGGCCAACAATCCTTTCTGCCCTCTCGCCCTTCCTCATCGACTCCCTTTGACTTCAGCTGCCTGAAAACAGCCATGTCCAAGTTCTTCTCTTCTATCCAAAGAACTTGATTTGCATGGATTTTGGATATATCATTTCAGTATCATCTCCGCCATATGCCTGACCCCCCCGTCCCTCCAATGCTAGAAAATCAAGTTGGCAAAATGGGGTTCGGGCCCCTCAGAGCCCAGCCCTGTACCCTTGTACAGTGTCTGTGCTATGGATTTTGTTTTTCTTGGGGTACTCTTGATGTGAAGATAATTTGCATATTCTATTGTATTATTTGGAGCTGGGCCTCACTTGGGGGGGGGGGGAGGGGAGAAAAACCAAGCAAACCAACAATGGTGATCCTTTATTTTGTGATGATGCTGTGATGATTAAGTTTGAAGCTTTTTTTGAAACAGCAGTCCTTGGTATTAATCAGAGCATGTGTCAGAGTGATGTTCCGTTAACCTTTTTGTAAATATTGCCCGACTGTACTCTCACATGTGGCAAAATATGGTTTGGTTTTTCTTCTTTTTTTTTTTGAAAGTGGTTTTCTTCGTCCCTTCGGTTTAAAAGTTTCACGTCTTGGTGCCTTTTGTGTGATACGCCTTGCTGACAGCTTGACCTGTGCCAGTTTAAGGGACGCGCTCACCTCTAGCCTTAAGGGGGGCAGGGAGTGATGATTGGGGGAAAGCTTTGGGAGCAAAATAAGGAAGGGGGCTGAGCTGAGCTTCGGTTCTCCAGAATGTAAGGGGGGAAAAAAATCTAAAAATCTGAACTCTCAAAAGTCTATTTTTTTAACTGAAAATGTAAATTTATAAATATATTCAGGAGTTGGAATGTTGTAGTTACCTACTGAGTAGGCGGCGATTTTTGTATGTTATGAACATGCAGTTCATTATTTTGTGGTTTTATTTTTACTATGTACTTGTGTTTGCTTAAACAAAGTGACTGTTTGGCTTATAAACACATTGAATGCGCTTTATTGCTCATGGGATATGTGGTGTATATCCTTCAGAAAAATTAAAAGGAAAATAAAGTAGCTGTGGTTGCGCGTATCTTTCCTGGGCTGGGGTGGGCTCTGCAGTCTCCCTCCCTGTTGGAGGTTTTGAGGTGTTTTTACAGAGACAAGGACATTCCCACCAGAGTCGTCATGCCCACAGTGTGTCATTGGGATGAGTTCTTTTTTAAAAATTGATTTTAGAAAGGGAAGAAGGAGAGAGACGTCAATATGAGAGAGTTACAGGTGACTGGTTGCCTCCCGTATGTGCTCTGACAGGACCGAACCCACAACCCAGGTATGTGCCTTAATCAGGAGTGGATCCTGTGACCTTCTAGTGCCCAGGACAATGCTCCAACCAATTGAGCCAAACCAGCCAGGGTTGGAATGAATTCCTTATAAGGGCTAGGTGTGTGGGTCTTTTTTTTCCTCTTCAGTATATATTGTATTTTAAAATTTATTTTAAAAATATATTTTATTGATTTTTTTACAGAGGGAAGGGAGAGGAAGAGAGAAGCATCCATGAGAGAAACATTGATCAGTTGCCTCCTGCACACTCCCTACTGGGAATGTGCCCACAACCAAGGTATATGCCCTTGACCAGAATCGAACCTGGGACCTTTCAGTTCGCAGGCCGACGTTCTATCCACTGAGCCAAACCGGTTAGGGCTTTAAATTTATTTTTAATGTATTTTTTAATTGTTTTCAGAGAGGAAGGGAGAGGGAGAGAGAAACATCAATGATGAGGGAGAATCATTGATTGGCTGCCTCCTATACACCGCCTACTGGGGATAAGCCCACAACTAGGACATGTGCCCTAACTATGAATCAAACCTTGACCTCTGGTTCATAAATAAGTACTCAACCACTGAACCACACAGCAGGGCAGGGTCTTATCTTCTTGATTCTGGGCCTGTTCCTTCTCAATCTGGTGGGCTGCAGCTTTTTTTTTCTTTTTTTCTTTTTTAATATATTTTATTGATTTTTCAGAGAGGAAGAGAGAGGGATAGAGAGCCAGAAACATCAATGAGAGAGAATCATCGATCAGCTGCCTCCTGCACACCCCCTACTGGGGATGCGCCCGCAACCAAGGTACATGCCCTTGACCGGAATCGAACCTGGGACCTTTCAGTCCCCAGGCTGACACTCTATCCACTGAGCCAAACCGGTCCTGGCTCAATCTGGTGGGCTGCAGCTTTATCCTGGTTAGTTAAAGCTAGAGAAGGCCAGAGGTAGGGGTGGAACACGTGGTCAGAGGCAGAACTATTCTCCTGGCTCCAAATGTTTAGCCAACCCCGCTCCCCATCTCTACCAAGGGTTGGGAAAATCTATGTCCTTGGGAACTCTTGCCCATATGCAGTTGGCAGGAGTTAAGGGTGGTCACAGGGCTCTGGGAAATAGTAAAAGCTGGAGCTGACTCAGACTCTCCTTCCCATCCTCCACGTCCCCAGAAACCTGAGGGTGTTGAAGAAACTTAGAGGAGGCGAGGGCCAGTTCTCAAGCCAAGAATCCTTCCAGGAAGAAATCTCATTACTTGCCAGCTGGAGCTGCCATCCTTGGCAGCTTCCGGGGGCATGAGACAGAGTGGGCAGGAGGCCGGCCTGGTGTGTAAGGTTCCCATGCAGACCGAGTCTGTACTGTTTTGTAGGAGGCCTGAGAAGCTAGGCTCCTCTGGTCCCAGCCCATGAGGTTCCACACTTGTAACTATAGCAATCGTTGTGGGCTCATGAGCATCATATTCTGAGAGGCCGTGAGCTGGCCACAACAACAATGCGGACTGTCAGTTGGGGAAACAGAAAGGTAAGCCAGAAATTACAACATGGTGTTATGTTATGTAACACGGGCAATTATGGGGCTCTCTGGGAGCACGGAGAAGGACACCCAACCCGCCCCGGGGCTTAGGAAAGGTGGGGAAATGGAGTTGGGAAGGATAAGTAGGAGTCAACCCGAATGACTTGCTTTGTGTGTGAGGTGGGAAGGGTATTGGTTGAGTTTCTGGCCGGGAAAGTGATGGAAGGATCACTGAATGGAAGCATTACTGCCAATCTTAAATCTTCTGTGAACTGATCAGACTCCACCATCTATTACTCAGATGGGTGCAATGCATTTGGTGCCCTGGAGTTCCGGAGCCTTGGGCCCCCTCCTCCCAACTTCTGATCCCCCAAATTAAGGACAATGAACAATTGCCCTCTCTACCTGGTACAGTTCTCAATCCTTGAATGGAGTCAAGGTCTCACCTGCCTCCCCTCTTCTCCCTGAGGGTCTCTCCCAGGTTACCCATGGACACCTTCTCCTGGGGCCAGGGGAATTCCAGCAATCACCTGGAACTGGCCCAATTCTTTTTCTTACATTCCAGCCTTCCTGAACAACACCATTGATCTCTGCCTTTTCCCATGATACCGGACTCCTCAGCCTGGAGCCGGGGAACCAAGCCATATTCTCTAGCAAAGGGCATATCCTTGTGTGCCTCCAGGCAAAATTGCCAGGTACCGATGGGACAATATTTGCATTGGCACACCTCTTCCCAGCCCCACCCACCTCTCCCCATCTCACTCTAAGCCCAGGAACACAAGTCTATGCCTGTTACAGATTCTTAAGAATTTCTCCCACATACTCCCAGGAAACAAAACATGGCAAGAATAAGATACGAGAGAAAGAGCAAAGAGAAGCTGTCCCTTTAAAGCAGAGGGTCTCGTATGCTATTCCTGTGCATCCGAATCAGATTCCCAGATTATCTGAATCTTGAGGTCTGGGATGGGGTCCTGGAGCTGGCCTCCGTAGCAAGCACCCCAGGCGATTCTGATGCAGATGGCTTGGTGAGCAATTCTGCCAAGGCTGCTGGCTACTTTTTATAAGTCCTGTCAGCAGGGTATCTTTAGGTTCCGACAGTCCAAACTCAAATTCCTTGGCATGCTTAAAATAGGCCAAGACTCAAAAATTGCCCCGTTTTATAGTCCTAGAGGATAAAATAAAAGGAAAGTGTCCATTTTAGCCCCTGCTCCTGTGAGGGACATCTGAAACCATAGGGCATAGGGCAGTGCTGATAGATGCTATCATCATAACGGGGAGGGACCCAGGTAATGTTGAGCAGCTGATGGATACCTGGGGACACTGTCTAGGGCTTCGGGAATGTGGAGAAGGATAGAGAGGAGAAAAGTGGTAGAGGTGAGAGGGTAGGGAACTCCTCCAGCAAAGGATTCTGAAGAAAAAGAAAGAACCAGGTCATACGGACTCTTCACCCTTCCTCCCAGGACCTGAGAGAGAGACTTTTCTCTTGAGTTTCCGGAATGTTCAGCCTCATCCATTTTCAAAGATTCTAAGCACTCAGGATGGCGAGCTTAGCTGGGCTGTCAGGCAGGGCTGTCTACCTCCCCTCACTCTGCGCTCCCCCACCTCCCGTCAGAAATGGAGACAGGAATGGGAACCATAGGCTCAGAGGTATCCCTGCAGCATCACCCTCTCCCCATCCCTGCTGTTTGTCCTGGTTCAGCCATGCATAGGACAGTCTGAGAGGGAAAGATTGGGCAGAGTGAGATCCCAGTGTCCTAAAGAAAATGAGGCCAAGTCTAAAAGAATCGGGTGTTGAACAAATAAAATGACAACATTTTACCCATAAACCTTTGGTGCTAATAAGATTTTTGCACCCAAGCCAAATAGCAAACCTAGCCCTCCACTTCAGTGATTTTTCTTTCCATCTCCCTTCTCCTATTGCTAGAATCTAGGAGAGCCTTTCGAGGCAAAGCTGACTTGAGAAGTTCTCTTCGGTCAAGTTGGCTCAGCTCCACAGGGCCAGGTGAAAACTATCTCGTCTCCCCTTTCAGAGCGCTCTCTCCAATGAGCCCAAACTCCTCAGTGCGTAGGTGGTTTATTATTGTTTTTAAAACTTTATTCGAGTACAATTGATATACTGTAAACTGTCCATATAAACTGTCCAACTTAGGAGTCTTTTTTAAAAAATATATATTTTATTGATTTTTTCAGATAGAGAGGTAGAAACGTCGATGAGAGAGAAACATCGACCAGCTGCCTCTTGCACACCCCCTACTGGGAATGTGCCCGCAACCAATGTACATGCCCTTGACCGGAATCAAACCGAGGCTCTACCACTGAGCCAAACCGGTTTCGGCCCAACTTAGGAGTCTTTAAAAAATATATATATATTTTTAATATATATATAAATATATATTAATATATATATATATATATATATATATATATATATATTTTTTTTTACAGAAAAGAAGGGAGAGGGAGAGAAAGTTAGAAACATCGGTGAGAGAGAAACATCAATCAGCTGCCTCCTGCACACCCACTACTGGGATGTGCCTACAACCAAAGTACATGCCCTTGACCGGAATCAAACCTGGGACCCTTCAATTCGCAGGCTGACGCTTTAGCCACTGAGCCAAACCAGTTAGGGCTGTGGTCAGCAAATTGTGGTTCTTGAGCCACATGTGGCTCTTTGGCCCCTTGAATGTGGTGGCTCTTCCACAAAATACCACAGCCTGGGCGAGTCTATTTTGAAGAAGTGGTGTTAGAAGAAGTTTAAGTTTAAAAAAATTGGGCTCTCAAAAAAAATTTCAATTGTTGTACTGTTGGTATTTGGGTCTGTTGACTAATGAGTTTGCCGACCACTGGTTAGGGCATGGAGTCTTGATGTATCAGTACAGGTGAAACCATCACCACAATTAAGATAATGAACCTATCCTCCACCTCAGAAACTTTCCCCCTGTCACTTGGTAATCATTCCTTCTTCCACCCCTGTCCTCAGGCAACCACTTAACTGCTTTCTGTTGCCATATCGATCAGTTTGCCTTTTCGAGAGTTCCATATAAATGGAATAATTCAGTGTACACTCATTTGGGTCTGGGTTCTTTCGCTTAGCATCATTTTGATTCATCCATGTTGTTGTGTGAATAAATAGTTTGCTCCTTTTTATTGCTGAGTACTATGCCCCTGGGTGGCTATGGTACAGTTTGCTTATTCTTTCACCTGTGGATGCATATTGGGTGGGTTCCCTTTGGAGCTACTGTAAATAAAGCTGCTGTGCACACCCGAGTATAAGTCTTGGTGTGGATGTGTCCCCATTTACTCCAAAGCCTCCCATTCCGGCTCTCTCATCCCAGCACACCTCCATTTCCTCACCTTGCTCTTACTCAAAGCAATAATCACCCATCTCACCCCCCTATTCTCCCCCAACACACACTCAGAGTCTGGGCTCAGACTCCTAAGGCTTTGCTTCAGTTCATCTTTCCTCCTACAAACAAAGCCAGCCCCTTCATCATTTTTATTGCTCTACTTCACACTCCTTCCCGTTTGTTTATTCCTTCCCTGTAATGAGATGTCTGGGGCTAAGGAAGATATGCTGTCATCATTCATTCAGCTTGGCAAAGGGATGTAAGTCCTTGGTGATACGTTTCTAAAGAGAAAGGCACCTGGTAGAGGGGAGGCTACACATTGAAGAGGCACTGCTGCCTCCAAAGGAGGAAGGGGCTGAGACCAGATGATGAAGAAGTTACCCTGGGGAGACCGGTCCTAAGAGGTTATCTGTGCACTTTGCCTTCTGTGACTATCTTCTGAGGGTTCTTTCTTGGATGGCTTCTCTGGAACACAGGCCCTACTCACCCGCCAGTTGTCCCAAACCCTACATCCTGCCCACCTCCAGGTTCTGAAATACTGTCGTCATCACAACTTCTCTGTCTTCTCTTTGGGCCTCGGGAGCCTGGGACTGTGGAGCAGCCTGAGGCCAGAGGACTGGTCTTGGTCTGGGTTCCCAATTCTGATCAACTGGCCTTTGCTGCCTTCCCAGGTATGTATTAAGGCTGGGACCGAGGGAGGGTGGCTTCACTTATTTTAGGAAATGATCTTGAATAATTAGCTTTTCCAGGAACAGGTGCTGGTAATAGGAACGAGTGTTGGTGAGGATATGGAAAAGTTGGAACTCTCCTGTGTTGCTGGTGGGCGTGTAAGAAGGAGCAACCACTTTGGAAAATGGTTTAGCTATTTTTTATAAAATGATACATACACTGATCATGTGACCGAGCAATTCACACTCCTAGGTATCCATCCAAGATAAATGAGAATGTGTTCATATAAGTATATGATGTGAATGTTCGTAGCAGCATTATCCACAATAGTAAAAAAAGGTGAAAACAATGCTATGTCTATTTTACTGGTGAACGGATAAACAAGAGGTGGAACACCCAAACAATTAAAGACCAGGTGAGTGGGTAAACTTCAAAAATGTCATGATACAGAAGTTAGTCCATATTGTATGACTGCATTTATAGGAAATATCCAGAAAAGGCAAATCCATAGAGACAGAGAGTAGAGTAGCAGTTACCAGAGGCTGGGGGAAAGAGTAGGTTTTGACTGAGAATGAGCTCGTTATTTGGGGGATGATGCAAATGTTCTAAAAAAGGATTGTAATGCTTGAACAACTTTGTAAATTTACTAACGTCATTCAATAGTACACTTAAAATGGATGCCTTTTGTTGTATATATCTGCTTGGAGGACACAGCCCTCTAAAATTATGGTGCTGATTTGCAAACTGGAGGCCAAAGAGCAGGCCCTGGAGTAGTGGGGGAGAAGGTCTTCCTAATATTCTCATCGGAACTCATTTTGAGGAAGGGAATTTATGAAATCTGAGGAGAGCCCTAGCTGGTTTGGCTCAGTGGATAGAATGTTGGCCTGTGGGTTTGATTCCAGTCAAGGGCACATGCCCAGGGGGTGTGCAGCAGGCAGCCGATCAAATAATTCTCATTGATGTTTCTATCTCCCTCTCCCTTTCCCTTCCTCTCTGAAATAAATAAAAATATATTTAAAAAAAGAAAAAGAATTACCAATGAGCCCTGGATGGTTTGACTCAGTGATTAGAGCATCAGCCCATAGTCCAAAGGATCACAAATTAGATTCCCAGTCAAGGGCAAGTACCTTGGGTGCAGGTTCAATTCCCAGCCCCAGTAAGGGCAAGGAGGCAACCAATTGGTGTCTCTCACATCGATCTCTCTCTCTCTCTCCTCTCTCTCTCTCTCTCTCTCTGACTGTTTCTGATGACATTATAGCAGCCTCAGAAACAATTTTGCCCCCTCAGATTTATGGTAACTCCCCCAAATCATCTCCTCCGAATCATCTTTCGTTCTCTTCAGAGCCAGACTTCATCTGGGGCTAATGAAACTACCCAAGTCTTTAGGATGTCCTTCTCAGAGCATCTCGGCTCTGTCCAGAAGGAATTTTTTCCAGTCTCCTCAGGCCCAGCTGTCCGGCTTCTTTCATAAAGCAAGTCTCTAGTTATTAATCCATGGCCTGCAGGTTCCCCGTCAGTTTAATGGGGGAACGAATGCTTATTTTCTTCTTTTTCTAGAAAAGAAGAACATTACTTTTTTCTGGGTATAGAAACACCTCACCTTTTTTACAACTTCACTTTGACACACACAAAAAAAATGCATACACTGATGGAGGGAGAATAACCCATCACCTGCTTTCCTGAGGGCAATTCAAGAGCAGGCACCCAAAGCCCGATTAGAGTCTGTGCCCTCAGACCTAGCAATTCTCCCAAGACTGCTGTTAGTTACAGCATTGTTTGTCATGGAGAAAAGCTGGCAACAGCTCGAATGCCCCATGGCTGATGGCTGAAATCAATTGTTACATGATGGACTACTATGCAGCCATTACTATAAATCATATTTTGAAATAATTATTGACCTGAAAAAATGCCCACAATATAACACTAAGCGATCAAGTAATATATAAAACTTTCTATATGACATGACTCCAGTTTGGTACAATACATACTAAGGCGCTTACATATACATTAAATGTCAATAGTTGTTACTTCCAGTGGGATTATGGGAAATGTTTATTTCATCTTTTATACTTGACTGTATTTTCAAATACGCAGGTGTTTTTATTATCAGAAGAAAATTATTCTATTTATGAAAGAAAAACATAAGGCTAGGCAAGCAAATAATTCTTCTCTTTCTGGGGGGTCAGGGAGGTGACTTAGACCACAGGAATTTACTTCTCACAGTGCTGGAGGCTAGACGTGCACGATCAAGGTGCCGGCCGTTTCATTTTCCTCCAAGGCCTTTCTGCTTGGCTGCCCTCTTGCTGCCTTGTGACCTCCCTCTGTGCACACAGGCTCCTGGTGTCTCAATGATTATTTTCCAGAATCTGTGTGATGTAGGGGTCTTTTCTTTTTTCTCTTTTTTTTGGTTGATGTAGGGGTCTTTATGAAGATTCTGGTGGAATATTCTCTCCCCTGCAGATGCCTGCCCCTTCAGCCATAAGGCATGAAAGAGGAGCATTAAAAGTAAAGAAGGGCCGAAACCGGTTTGGCTCAGCGGTAGAGCGTCGGTCTGTGGACTGAAGGGTCCCAGGTTCGATTCCGGTCAAGGGCATGTATGTTGGTTGCGGGCACATCCCCGGTGGGGGGTGTGCAAGAGGCAGCTGGTCGATGTTTCTCTCTCATTGACGTTTCTAGCTCTCTATCTCTCTCCCTTCCTCTCTGTGAAAAATCAATAAAAATATATTAAAAAAAAATAAAATACAAAGAAAAGTAAAGAAGGAAGAGAGTTCTAGGAGCTCAGGGCTCTAGGCTCTTTGCTGAGTGGACACACGTGGCTGCTAGTGTTGCCTGTAGGTGGGTGGTCTGCTGGGCAGGATAGAAGAACCAGTGAGCTGCTGCTGGCTTCCAAATTTGGGGGCTGTACATTTGTGTGTGTTTTAAGTCAGAAAGGGTAGTTATTTTAGATCATCAAGCTCCCTCAACTACTTTTTAAAAATATATATTTTATTGATTTTTCACAGAGAGGAAGAGAGAGGGATAGAGAGTCGGAAACATTGATGAGAGAGAATCATTGATTCTTGCACACCTCCTACTGGGGATTTGCCCGCAACCAAGGTACATGCCCTTGACCGGAATCGAACCTGAGACCTTTCAGTCCTCAGAGCGACGCTCTATCCACTGAGCCAAACCGGTTTCGGCTCCCTCTAATTCTTTGAGAATTCATGAGATCTTGCTCTTATCTCAGAATGATGTCTCGAGAAACATCGATCAGAACGTTAAACCTTAGGGAAGGTAGGGAAGGGTGGGGGTAAGGGGAAGAGATCAACCAAAGGACTGTATGCATGCATATAAGCCTAACCAATGGACACAGACAACAGGGGGGTAAGGGCATGAATGGGGGGGGGGAGGTTTGAGGGGTAATGGGGGAATAAGGACACATGTAATACCTTAATTAATAAGGAAATTTTAAAAAGAAGCAACCAAAGAGTACACAGCCAAAATAGTGTTAATTTTAAGTATTATAAAGATGTAGCAGCCGAAACCGGTTTGGCTCAGTGGATAGAGCGTCGGCTTGGGGACTGAAAGGTCCCAGGTTCGATTCCGGTCAAGGGCATGTACCTTAGCTGCGGGCACATCCCTGGTGTGGGGTGTGCAGGAGGCAGTTGGTCGATGTCTCTCTTTCATTGATGTTTCTAGCTCTCTAGCTCTCTCCTCTCCCTTCCTCTCTGTAAAAATCTAATAAAAATATATTTTAAAAAAAGATGTAGCAGACAATTAATTGAAAAACTACTCTTTCTAGATCTTTTTTGGCATTTGAGGCTTTGTGAGCTTTTATAAATATGTACTTTGTGTGATCTTTATGTACCTTATTTTGTATTCTTATTTTAAAAGAGGGCCCCTCAAATTGCATAAGCTTCGGGAAGCTATTAAACCCAGATTCACCCCTGGGTTTTAGATTTTCTTGTGATGCTTGCTCCTAGCAGATTCATTAATCCCTGCATTTTTTAAAAAAACATATTTTATTGATTTTACACAGAGAGGAATTGAGAGGGACAGAGAGTTAGAAACGTCAATGAGAGAGAAACATCAACCAGCTGCCTCCAGCACACCCTCCACTGGGGCTGTGCCTGCAACCAAGGTACATTCCCTTGACCGGAATCGAACCCAGAACCCTTCAGTCCGCAGGCCAACGCTCTATCCACTGAGCCAAACTGGTCCCGGCTAATCCCTGCATTTTACCAAATTCCCATCCCACTTTCCCTTACTTCTTTGCATATATATATATATATATATATATATATATATATATATATATATATAAAGAAATGATGTCTCTATCTTCATTAAACACACACACACATACACACACACACACACGTGTGCGCGAAGCCTTTCTCCTAAATTTCTTTCTTCTGCTTATTATGAGTTGGTGTTAACCAGGTAGTCTTGTTGGTTATTCTTGGATTAGATTGTTTGCTTTGTTTGTCTGGATTGAGTGGGCTCTTGGAAGGAAGAGCCCACATCTGGATAACTTTCTTGGGACCGTACTCAGCACTGGACCATCCAAAGTCTATGCTGCTCCTTCGGTCACTCAGTCATGTGTCCAATACTGACTTTTTATCAGGCCTGAGCATGTAAAGATAAACAAGATTGGGAATTGGGAGGTGGTGGTGGTGATGGTAGAATTAGAAATAATTACCTTACAGTGTGATGACTTAGAGGTGTATATGGAACAGAGAATGACTAATTCTGTCAAAGAGGGGGAAAGAGAGAAACAGGTTGTAGAAGGAAGCTTGGGAGTTCACAGGAGGATTTTCAGGCAGAGGGAACACCAACTGCAAAGGCAACAATGTTCAGGGATGAATGGTGGGGTGGGGTGGCCAAGTAAGGAGAGGAGGAACAGGAAATGCTGCTGGAAAGGCAGGTTGGAGCCCGATTGGGAAGGTTCTACTTTTCTTTTAATTGGTTTTAGAGAGAGAGGAAGGAGGAGAAAGACATAGCTTTGTTGTTACGCTCATTTATGCATTCATTAATTGATTCCTGTATATGCCCTGACCAGGGATCAAACCCACAACATTGGTGTACAGGGATGATGCTCTAACCATCATTATTACCCTCCACTGCTGGTTCTATTTTTCTTAGAAGCAACAAGGTCTCAAGAAATGTTATAAAGAAGCCTGACATGGCGCCCGTGGGGATGCAGCGTCAAGTCCCACCACCAAAAAAACACACAAACAAACAAACAAAAAAACAAAAAAACACAAGACTGACAACTTAATCTGAGCATGTTTCCCGGTGTTGGAAAGTTATTCTCTGCTCCATACACATTTCTAAATTATCACACTTCTTCCTGCCTCTTTGGGAGGGTCCTGGTGCCCCTGATTCACTTCCAATGTATTATTGCAATAATAATAGTAATGATAAAAAATAATTAGGGTTGGTCACTTCAGGTTTTATACATGCTATTTAATTTCAGCTTTCAATAAAGTAAGAATCGCCTTGAACTCAATTATTCAATCTTAGCCCATTTTCTATCAAATACTAGTAAGATATAATGTCTAAATATGGTCTGATTTAATGGATACTCACATTTTTGGTTGTATAAAATTTCAGACACAAATGTAGGAGGAAGTAGTGTAATAATCCTCTCTGTATCTATCAAGCAGTTTGACAACCGTCGATTCACAGCAGTCTTGTTTCGTCTACAGCAGCGGTCACCGACCTCTCGGACCTCACGGACCCCCGGTTGGCAACCGCCGGCCTATATCACACTGGTTCCTCCTTCCTCGGCACACTGGGTTGCTTTGAAGCAGATTCTAGATGTTATATAATTTCATCTGTAAACACTTCAGTATACATCTTTAAAAATTTGTTATTTTATTGTTTAAAAGTATTACAAATAGTAGTACATATGTCTCCTTTTTTTCCCCATTGACCTTCCCCCGGCCTCTCCTACCTCCCCCACCTCCCCGCCCCGCACATGCCCTCACCCCCCTCCCCGTGTCTTATGTCCACTGGCTATGCTCATATGCATGCACACTAGTCCTTCAGTTGATCTCTTAACACTTCTCCCCCCCCCCCCGTATATATCTTTATAATTATTTTAAGTTCTTTTTATTGAATCAGGACCTAAAAGAGACTATACTTTGCATTTGGTTGATAGGTTTTAAGTTTCTTTCATTCATAATGGTTCCCATTGCTACTTATTAACTGAAGAAATCAGGTTACAGTATTTGTTCTGAAGAATTCCCCACTTCCGGGATTTGACAGATTGCACTCTGCCTGCTGTATATGTTCTTCTACCCCGTGAATTTCCTATAAACTATGTGTTACATCCAGAGGTTCGATCGGATTCAGATTCACTTTTTAAGTGAAGCGATGTTTTTGCTATTATAACATAACAAGAGGCACATACTTTTTAGTTGGATCTCTAATTCCCTACATGATTTTTTAAAATTGCAGTATAATTATATAACATAAAATTCTCCATTTTAAAGTGTATAATTCAATAGTTTTGACTATATGTACCATGTTGTGCAATCATTGCCACTGATTTCAGAACATTTCCATCATCCTCAAAGGAAACCCCTACCTGTTAACAGTCACTCTCCATGCCATCCCTAATCCAAGCACCTGGCAACCAGTAATCGACTGTCTGTCTCTATAGATATCGATTTGATTTGCCTATTATGGAATTTTATATAAATGGAATAACAGAAGATGTAGCTTTTTGTATCTGACTTGTGGTAAGCATAATGTTTTAAAGGTTCATCTATATTATAGCATGCTTTCTTTCTTTCTTCCTTTCTTTCTTTCTTTCTTTTTATTTTTTTTATTTTATTGATTTTGTTCAGAGAGGAAGGGAGAAGGTAGAGAGTTAGAAACATCGATGAGAGAGAGTCATCGACCAGCTGCCTCTTGCACACCCCCTACTGGGGATATGCCCGCAACCAAGGTACATGCCCTTGACCGGAATTGAACCCGGGTCCCTTCAGTCCCCAAGCCGACTCTCTATCCATTGAGCCAAACAGGTCTCGACTTTCTTTCTTTCTTTCGCTGAATAATATTCCACTGAATGGATATACCACATTTTGCTTACCCTTTCATCAGTTGATGGGCATTTGGATTGTTTTCATTTTTGGGTATTATGAATAATACTGCTGCTATGAACATTATGTATAGGTGTCTAAGGAAGAGAGAGGGGTAGAGAGTTAGAAACATCGATGAGAACATATGTTTTCAATTCTCTTGGGTGGTTTCTCTTTTTGTGATGTTCAAGTTGATTGGTGGGCTCAAGTATTATTGGTATTTTAAAGTTCCCCTCAATCTTTCACCCAGTGGTCTTAGAAATTCCCAATGATTGCTGATCCATATCTAAATCCATTATCTCATTAGAGGTTACAAAATGGTGATTTTGTAATTCTGTCATTCTGTTTGCATTTATTAGCCAGAATTTGTCTATAAAGAACAGACACTAGCCAAAACCGGTTTGGCTCGTGGATAGAGCGTCGGCCTGCGGACTGAGAGGTCTCGGGTTCGATTCCGGTCAAGGGCACGTACCTTGGTTTCGGGCATATCCCCAGTAGGGGGTGTGCAGGAGGCAGCTGATTGATGACTCTCTCTCATCGATGTTCCTAACTCTCTACCCCTCTCTCTTCCTCTCTGTAAAATATCAATAACAATATATTTTAAAAAAAGAACAGACACTAAATCATAGTTATAAAAAAAGAAAGAAAGAAAGAAAGAAAGAAAGAAAGAAAGAAAGAAAGAAAAGAAAGGATAAATACTTGACTGCTTTATTTTGCTTATCAAATAATGATATTTTGTACTTTCCTGTATGGAACCCTAATAAATTCTGGGTCTCTATATGGTTAAAGTACTACATGGAGTTGCAAATAAAGAATTATTATCCTGGATCATAATAAAAAAGTTATTTCAATCTCTACTTGGGGAATCCATTTAATGCCCCACAGCAATACTAATATTTCATAAAATTCCTCCTACCTTTCCTTTCTAATGGGCCTCTTTCCCTTCTCCCTTCCCCTTCCTAGTTCTTTATTATGTAGATCAATTTAGCTTCTCAGCCCAAGTCCTTCCTTTCCCAGCCTCTCAGGATCTCCATCTCACTCTCTCCCTCTAACCAGCACCCCCACCCCAAACCCCCAATCTGATCCTACATACAAAAGATCCAGAAACTAGGCTGGCAGAGACCAAACTCTAAACCGGAAAGCAGGATTGTATTCTGAGCTGGAAACCTTCTGGGGAGGGTGAGAAGAGAGAAAAGAGGGAGGAGCACTCACACTAACAAATCTTATTTCCATCACTTGTACTTTCTGTAATGAACACACATCACATATGGTGGGACACAAGATAAATAAATAAAAGGCTCTAAAAATAAGAGATGGCAGGGAAGGAGATGAGCACTGTTCTTTTTCACTTCCCGGGTCCCCTTCCTCTCCAGACTGAACGCTACATCCCTGACTTCTCCCAGGGAAAGTGAAGGGGAACCTTTCCTCTGCCTCAGGATCCTGAGACACACACACACACACACACACCCCTCGCAGCCCAGCCTGGTGGTGGGAGCCGTGGAGTCTGCTCCTGTCACAGTGCAGAGGACCTGCCCAGCTGGAGAGGCTGCTGCTGGCTGTTCTCCTGGTTGAAATGGCTGGGCTTCCCATCCTCTTCCCCAGGAAGCACCACCCAGGTCTGCAGGAGACCTCCGGAGGGCTGTTGGATTTATGCACTTGTGCATCTCAAGGCATGGGGAGGGCAGTGAAGCTCCCTCAAGGTTTCCTCCTGTTGGAGTTTGCATTGGAGACAGCCACCGTCCCAAGATACAGGGCCCCCAGGAATACTCGGGTGGCCACTCTGAGCTAACAGGCGCACACTCCCAGCCAGGCTGCCACTTGTGTGGCGAGCACCAGCGGAATGTGGGTGTGGGCAGGTTTTTGTGGTCTGGGCCTATGGGAGTAGGAGCCCCGGAAGGGGTGGAGGAGACTTGCAAAGCGGGAGCTCTGTAGTCCCACATACCGATCCAAATCCCTCACGCTGCCACTTAACTGCTTAGTGGTCATGGCAAGTTCCCTACTTCCCCCAGCCTCAGTTCTCACTTGGAGAAAACGGGCATCATGGTTTCAATGCCTGGGCTTGTAGTGAGGATTAAATGAGACACTGTAGCGTGCCCAGCCCACTCCCATTCACTGGGAGCCACAGCTATTGAGAAGCCCATAAACGTCTCTAAAGCAGGCAAAACAGTAGGATCTGAGGGGATTAAATTAGATCATTAATGAAGTGTGATTGACACCTGTAAACATTAGCCATTAATACTACTAACTGTTCTGCTGGAGGTCACAACCTGATAGTTCCCTGCTCTTTGCTGCTTCCTCACCCTCTTCCAGTTGCCAGACTGACTTTTCTCATCTTCTTAGACAGAAGACTCACAGAAAGAAGAACGATGCCCGGAGCCCTGGCGGGTGTGATGTGGCGCAGAGCATCGTCCCTCCACACCGGAAGGTTTCCGGTTCCATTCCCAGTCAGGGCACATGCCTAGGTTTCGGGTTCAATCCCAGGTAGGGGTGTGTACGGGAGGCAACCTACTGATGTCTGTCTCTACATTGCTGTTCCTCTCTCTCTAAACATCAATTAAAAAGAAAAAAGAAAAAGAAAAAAAAGCCAAAACCGATTTGGCTCAGTGGATAGAGCGTCGGTCTGCGGACTGAAAGGTCCCGGGTTCGATTCTGGTCAAGGGCATGTACGTCGGTTGCGGGCACATCCCCAGTAGGGGGTGTGCAGGAGGCAGCTGATCGATGATTCTCTCTCATTGATGTTTCTAACTCTCTATCCCTCTCCCTTCCTCTCTGTAAAAAATCAATAAAATATATTTTTTAAAAAAGAAAAAAAAAATGATACCCAGGAAAGAGCTCGTGAGGCAAGGAGGAGCTCCAGAGGTCTCTGCCTCCTGAGATCTGACTCTCCTTCCTCCCCGCAGCACTCAAACCCAGGGCTTTCCTCTGGCACCTCTCCCGGGCAAAGCTCTGGCCCAAGGGTTCATTCGGTGACTTGTCTAATTTCCAGAGGATCAGTGTTAATCTTCTCCGCCTACAAGGTGAGTGGCAGCTCGAAGCCCAGTGCTTCCCAGCCAAGGAGAGAAGTGGAAGTTCCCCTTTCCCTGCGTCTCCCTCCCCCGCCCTGCCGTCTGCGGGGGGAGCTGGACGTGCTCATTCCGGAGGGACCGAGGGAAGCCGGGACGGACGCTAACGCAATTTTGCCTAGATGAAGCTGGCGGCTGGGAACCACTTTCCCTCGGCTTGCCCTCTGCCGGGGAAACTCCATGGCACAGACGAGGCAGCTTCGTTTGAGGCGCTGCTGCCGCCGCCGCAGTGCCGGCCGGCCCCCCAGGACCCCCAGGACTGCGCTGCCACGGAGCCTGAGGCTGATGCCCATTAGGCTCCTGGAGCTCCTAGAAGGCTCTGGGGGAGGATTTCCTTCTCAGGGACACAGTAGCAAATACAAAGGAAGGCATGGTTTACCACATAGGAGTGTGGATTAGGAATCAGAAGACCTGGCTTCTAGCCCTCAAGCCACCAACCACGCCATGGCTATGTGATTTGGGGCCGGGTTGCTTAAGGTCTTTGCCTAAAGGTTGGTTTTCCCCATGGGTAAAATGAGCGGCCTACTCCCTCCCGAGTAGGATGGTGGGAAGAAGTAGTTGAAATAATGTATGGGAAACGGGGTTAATACATAGCCATTTATTGCGCAGAGGAGCGAAGGAGAAAGGAGATGGCCGGATTGCAGAGGCTTGGTGGGTTATCAGCTTCTACAGAAGCCAGCACCAGCATGACGCCGTTCATTGGGTGCCTGGTTTTAGTGAAGATGAGTGTTTCCCATTCACCATGTGACCCTGAGAGACTCCCTAAGTATCCTGGGTCCCAGGACTGGTTTCTCTGGGAGGGTGAGGATCAGCCCACAGGGCACAAGGAACCTGTTCCTCAGAGATCCAATCAGCATCTCCTGTGAGGCCTCTCCTGCCCTCTGTGAACCAGCCGTCCTCGGTGCCCGGCCCCACGCCCCCATCCTGGGGAGGCCAGGACCACAGGCCACTTGTCTCCCTGTGATCTGCGGCCGAGGGAAGGAGCTCTGTCTCTGCCCGAATTGAAAACATCCTTGAGGGCTGCAACTTACACAAGGAAGGTTACCATGCCAACCACAGCTTCCTTGTCCAACAGGGATGAAAGAAAACAAGGCCGTGGGTGATAGACACCTATTGTGTGTGTCCACCAGTTTGCCTGGAACCTCTCAGGAGCGGGTCACTGCAGCTCAGCAGGATGGAGCTGCCCCTGAGAGGCAGGGAGACTCGGGTCGGACGTAGGTGGAACTCCAGGGCCGGCAGCACTGATGAGGGCAAGGCAGGGCCCACGCGGGAGGATTGGGAAACGCTTTTCTGGGACCGATACCCATCGCTGGTGGAAATGTGTGGGTGTGGTACTGCAGCCGGCGTGGGCGGGGAAGGTGGCCCAGATATCAGGTTCTGACTGTGATGGGAACTTTGACTTCCTCCGGGTTCGTTCTGCCCTCATGAGACAGACACTCCGGGTCACCGAGGCTCCGAGGCAGGTGGAGAAGAGGAGCCGGGAGGGAGGGCAGGCCATTGGGGTGGAGAAAGGGGAGCGTCAGGGCCGACACCTGCCTCTGGTGAAGGCACCAGGTCTTGGCAATCAGGCCCCATCGATGCCAAAGAAGAAACAGTCCTCCCCAAGGGGCAGGTTTCCAGGAAGAATGGCCAGGCAAGTACTCAAGCCTTTCACAACTACTTCTCCCCACACCCACCTGGGAAAGGGCACAGGAGCTGACATTAATTAAGCACCTACTCCAGGCCAGGCACTTGCACACATTTGATTCTTTAAAAATATATATATATTTTATTGATTTTTTACAGAGAGGAAGGGAGAGGGATAGAGTGTTAGAAGCATCGATGAGATGAGGATAATCGATCAGCTGCCTCCAGCACACCCCCCACTGGGGATGTGCCCGCAACCAATGCACATGCCCTTGACCGGGATCGAACCTGGGACCTTTCAGTCCGCAGACCGACGCTCTATCCACTGAGCCAAACCGGTTAGGACTGCACACATTTGATTTATCACAACAAACGCTGCAAGTCAGGAATTACTACCTCCCCCCTCCCGTTTACTGCCCAGGAAAGTGGGTTCAGAGAAGGCAGCACCTTTCTCAGCATCAGCCCCCGGTAAGGGGATAAGCTGGGACTGGAGCTCCCTCTGTCTAAACGCCACAGCCTGGGAAGGAAAACCCTAGATTTTTACGGTCGCCCTATTTTCTTCTGGAAATATCTCCTCTGAACCCGTCAGCCCCCATAGAAGCCGTGCATTGGAGCTCCCAGCTCTGCGTTCGGCGGGAAGAGGCTGGAAGGACACACAGCAGGTGGCGGGGAGCACTGCCCTCCCCCCTTTGATGGCGAGGGCGCCCGGGACGTCCCTGCGGCCGGGCCGCTCCCGGAGGTGCCCAGGGCGTCCTCCCGGCTTATCCCCGTGGCCTCGGACCCGGACCCTGAGGCTCAGAGACCAGCGTGTTTGCCCGGGGCCTCGGCGGGGATCCCACTCGTCCCGGCCAGGCTGCATCCCGGACCCCGAGAGCCCAGCGCCCGCCCCGGCGCAGAGGAGACCGGGGCGCAGGGGGGCAGGGGGGCAGGGGAGCTGGGGGACAGGAGGGCTGGGGGACTGAGGGGCAGGGGGACCGGGGCGCAGGGGGACTGGGGCGCTGGGGGCAGGGGAGCTGGGGGGCACGGGGACTGGAGCGCTGGAGGCTGGGGGCAGGGGCGCTGGGGGCCAGGGTGCTGGGGGGCAGGGAGGCGGCCCGCCCCGCGGCCGCGGGGGGAGGAGGATGGAGGCGGGGGGACCTGCGGAGGCTCAGCCCGCGGCGGCGGAAGCGGCCTCCATCCCGGGAGGAGGGCTCCCCGCCCCTGCCCGCCCCCGCCCGCCCCTCGCCATGTTTGGCGCTTCCTCCCGGGACCCTACAAGGCGCTTCCTCCCGGCGCGAGGCCCATACATGGCGCTTCCTTTCCGGCGCGGCTGGCAGGCGGCCCGCGGGCGGCTGTGGGCGGGAGAGCCCTCCGCGGCCGCCCGCGCCCGGGGCCGCTGCCAGGGGGGGCGCGGCCAGGCCGGGCCGGTGTCCCCCGCGGGCACGGCGCCTCCTGCCACCCCCGGAGGCTCCGGGTTCTCTCAGCCCCCTCCCCCCCTCCCCCCCCCGGAGGCTCCGGGTTCTCACAGCCCCCCCCCCTCCACCTCCACCCCCGGAGGCTCCGGGTTCTCACAGCCCCCCCCACCCCCACCGCCGCCCGTGTGTCCTCCGCCGCCGGTGTCCGCCTTCTCCCAGCCCGGACGCAGCGCACCTTGCTGGATGGAGATCCCTCCGCAGCTCCAGCTCAGGGCCTAAAGCCCAAATCCCCAAGCTCCCACCACCCCCGCGCCTTGTGCTCCTGCCCTTGCCTATTGCGAGTTGGTCTTGGGTATGTCTCCCTCCTCCCCTCCTGGCTGCTCCTTTCCGGTCCCCTCTGTCCGAATGCCCTGCCCACATGCTGGGAGGCCAGCCTTATCCTTACTGGGTTCAGACGTCTGCCCCCTGGAAATCCCCCCCCCTCGCCTCAGGCCTGTTAGGCGCTGACACAGTATTGTGTATCCATCGTTCACTTATTGAGACTGCGCTATGATCTTCCTCTCTGGGCTCCTAGTGGCTAGCTCAGTGAGAGCTGTTACTGTGACCAATGGGGAAGGGGAAAGGACCCTGAGTTCAGGCCAGCCACAGGGCCTTTCCCTCTGCACAGGGGCCCAATACCTTCTGTGGTCTCCCTGTGGTCTGGAGGGTCATGAGCCACACGAATGGTTTGACTCTAGGGAGAGCTGGGAGGGGTAGAGTGTGGGGAGCCAGGGCTGGCAGTGGAGCTGGGGTCTGGATGCCCTCAACATCCCGAATAGCCTCCCTTACCCAGCCTGACAACTCAGGTTTATCGGCTGCAAGCACCAGCAAGCCTCCACAGGCCCTGCCCAGAACACTTCCAGAGACTCAGACCTGGCCCGGCCACACGTGACTGCCCTGACCTCTCTGCCAGGAGATGAGCAAAGGTCACAGAGAGAGACCAGACCTAAGCAGAGTTCCTAAACCCCGGCCTCCAACTCTCCCAGAAACGCAGCATGTCACCAGAGGACAGCCATTCTGTTGGACTATCCTGTGAGCCCTTGATTGTTGTGCCTTGGGTGAGGCAGGGAAAGAAAAGCTCAGAGTTTGGGACAGAGTCAGGGAACATGTCAGGGAGGAGTTTCTAGTGCCAAGCAGCTGTTGGGTTTGATCAAGAATAAAGTCACGCCGAAACCGGTTTGGCTCAATGGATAGAGCGTCAGCTTGGGGACTGAAAGGTCCCGGGTTCGATTCTGGTCAAGGGCATGTGCCTTGGTTGCGGGCATATCCCCAGTGGGGGTGTGCCGGAGGCAGCTGATCGATGACTCTCTCTCATCGATGTTTCTGACTATCTCTCTCCCTTCCTCTCTGTACAAAATAAAATATATTTAAAAAAAGAAAGAAAAAAAAGAAAAGATGCTGAGACTGGTTTGGCTCAATGGATAGAGTGTCAGCTTGGGGACTGAAGGGTCCCGGGTTCGATTCCGGTCAAGGGCATGTACCTTGGTTGCGGGCATATCCCCAGTAGAGGGTGTGCAAGAGGCAGCTGATCAATGATTCTCATCGATGTTTCTAACTCTCTATCTCTCTCCATTCCTCTCTGTACAAAATCAATAAAATATATATATATAAAAAAAAGAATAAAATCACCCACAGGCTCCCAGTATTTGACTGGACTTGTACACTCACACACACACCACGCGCGCGCGCGCGCACATACACCCACACACACACACACACACAGTGGGGTAAGGCCAAAAGATGAGGAACTTGTTGGTTTCTTGGGTCCTAGGTCAGCTGAGGGCCTGTGTGTTGGCTGCATGGAGAGGAGATGATCTGTAAAGTCCAGAACTGAAGGATGAGGGGTTAGATTTTGGAAAAAGCTAGGTCTCAAGGCCTGGGCTGCATATCCTAGGCTAAGATGCCTCTGGCCTTGTTTTCCCACCTAAGGCTGCAGGCCCCCAGCAGCCTCCTCTTCCCAGCCAGCATGTAGCATTGTGGGTAATGTAGTACAGAGCCAGCTTCTCTCTGGTACTAGTTCCCACCCTCCACCCCTCCCTCTCTTTCCCCCCTGCCAGCTACCACCCCCTCCTGCTCCAGGCTGAGGGCAGCACAGGGTGAGAAGGCGGTGCCTGCCTCTTGCAGGGCTGGGAGATCCCCAGCTGGAAACCAACGAGCTATTTATAGCTGAGCCCAGCAGAGGGGGAAGTCCTTAGAGGAGCTGGTAGCTCCAGCAGTCTCTGCTCCAGCTACAGAATTTGCAGATCTCTGCTCAGTAGGCCTGTGTTCTCTCCTGGGTGAGAGGGCTTTGAGCCTTAGAAACACTTATGAAGCAGTAGGGGTCCTGGTAGCTCTCTGCCTTGAGACAGAGAGAGAGATACTGCCTCTCCTCAGTGGGAATGTTTGGAAGCTGAGACTTTTTGCAAAAATAAAAATAAAAAAAAATGCCAATATGACAGTTGTCTGGTATGTCTATGTATTTTTCTTCTCATTGTTTCCCCATGCATGCCTTCTCAATCAGATTATACTCCCTTTAAGGACAGGAACTAACCCTTGTCTTGCCAGTGGCACCAACCCCATCTTCATGCTGTTAACAAGTGAGTGATCTTGCCAAAAGGAAAACCAATCCCTCCCTGCCAGGACTGGGTTGGGTGTGACTTTTGTTCCCCAGTGCCCTGTGTCCATCCCAACAAAGCATCGAATCTTTACTTGACTGGGTTCACCACTTGTTGACATGGTGTCTGCCTTGTTTCCGGCTGTACCCCGTTGTCTGGCATGATAAACAATTGTTGAGGGGATGGATATGAACCCATGATAGCTAATGCTGTAGGTAGAGTATTTGATACATGCCTCGTCACCACACTCCCCCTTAGCTCTCTGAGCTTCATCCACACTGCTCTCCACTGACCTCCTCACTGTACTCCTCACCCCCACAGGTTGTTCTTGTACCTCTGATGCTCTTCTCTTTGCCTGGTTACATTTCCTGTGCCCATTCAAGCACCCGTGTCTTTAGAGAAGCTTTCTGTGAGTTCACTGGCCAGATCAGATTCCTCTGTGGCAGACCCTCACTGTGGCCTTCCTTCAGTGTTAACTGCAGCAGGGATTTCACATTCATTGGGATGATCCCTAGCCTGGAAGCCCACTGGGACAGCAACTATGTCCCTTTGTGCTCCGGGACTGTATCCTAGGGTCTAGCACAGTGCTTAGCTGTAGTAGTCACTATTATGTAACAAATGAAATAAAAACTTAATTTATTTAACACACACACACACACACACACACACACACACACACAAAACCCTATTTTAAATTTAAAGAAATGGAAAGAAATAACATCTCAAGATTTCACACCTAATAAGTTGGTAGAGTGGGACGTGGGCATCTGGCTCCAGTGTCTGTTATCTCCTAACACTGTGCTGTCATTCCATTTGCTAAATGCTTTTAACTGATTTTTTGTTTCTTTTTTAAAAAAATTATTTTTACATTTTTTATTATACGTTGCTAAGTGCTTTTTGAAAGTAAAGAAGAGAAGAAGAAAGGTATCATGGAGACGCAGAATTGGAGAGTGAGAAGATATAAGAATGGCTACTAAGCACATGAAAAGGTGCTCAATATCATTAGTCATCAAGAAAATGCAAATCAAAACCAGAATGACACCACCCGTGAGCAATCCAAAAAAGAAATTAAGAAAGTAATTTCATTGACTATAGCATCCAAAAGAATAAAATATCTAGGAACAAATTTAATCAAGGAACTAAAAGACATATACAGAATACTATAAAACACAGCTGAAATTAAGGGAGAGACATTTGAGTTTATGATGGGAAGACAAGAGTAGGATGGCAATACTACACAAAGCAATCTATAGATTCAATGCAATCCTTATCAAAATTCTAATAGCCATTTTGCAGAAAGGGAAGAGTTGATCCTCAAATTCATGTGGAATTGCAAGGAGCTCTCCTAGTATATCAGTGTGTTCACTAACCAACCCAGAAGTTCTCTGGACCCCATTATTTATGAGTTTTATGGAAGTGCCATTACTTAGGCATCATTGGTTAAATAATTGGCCCTTGGTGGTTAACAACCTCCAGCCCTTCTCTCCTTCTGGGTGGGGCTGGAAGTTCCAAGCCTATAAACCGAGCATGTCTAACTCGGGCCAAATAAACAAGGTTTAAATTTATGTGGCCTGAAAAAACCCCCAAAAGCTTCAATTTTCATAGAAACGTAGGTTTATTTCAATAGAGACATGCTGAATACAAAGGGCTGAAATAAATGAGCAATCATTAACATAAAATAATAGAAAATTTTAATAAAAATTAATATTTCTTCTTGAGCCCTAACCGATCTGGCTCAGTGGATAGAGCATCGGCCTGCAGACTGGTTCGATTCTGGTCGGGGGCATGTGCCTTGGTTGCAGGCACATCCCCAGTATGTGCAGGAGGCAGTTGATCAATGTTTCTCTCTCATTGATGTTTCTAGCTCTCTGTTCCTCTCCCTTCCTCTCTGTAAAAAATCAATAAAATATATTTTAAAAAATATTTCTTCTTGAACATTAACTTACCAAACACTAAATAACTGCACAAATTAATAACCAGAATGCAAATAAACCTATTTTTCTTGTTCTCTAAAAGCAAAATATATATTTCCTGTTGTGCACACCAAACAAGTCGGTACACTTGTTTGGGACTGTATCCTAGGGTCTAGCATAGTGCTTAGCTGTAGTAGTCACTATTATGTAACAAATGAAATAAAATGGTACACATCACACTAATGATGTGACAGGTGGCTGCTAAAATATTCACTGCTAGTATTAATGGAGAGAAATAGTGTGCCTGTGTGTAAGGGGCGTAAGGGAAATGAATGCAAAATGATTATAGTAATCAGTCTTTAGTGAATGTTGTAGTTCATTATTAACTAGGAATTTGTGCAAGGGGGGGGCTCTAGGACTGGCCTGCAATCAGGGCCTATGGGGGCCTTCCAGCTGCAGCCAGGGCCTCCCTTCATTCCACGCCACTCCCTGGTGGTCAGTGCATGTCATAGCGAGTGACTGAACTCCTGGTCTCCCAATTGAACTTCAGTGGGGACAATTTGCATATTAGGCATATATAACAGGATATTGTAAAAATTAAGTTACAAAATTTTTATTAAAACGTTTTTTACATACTGTTATATTGGGTGGTCGCAAAAATATTCGTTGTGGGCCTCAAGTTTGACATGCTTGCTGTAAATCATTCTTTCTGGTAACCAGCCCCCATCCTGAAGCTTTCCAGGGCCTCCAGCCAACAGTCAATTCATTAGCATACAAGAAAGACACTTATCACCCAGGAGATTCCAAGGTTTTAGGAACTGTGTGTCAGGAACTGGGTGCAAAGATAAAAAATGTACAGCTGACCCAACAATAACATGAGCTTAAAATGAACATATGATTTAGACTCTAGTTGTTCAAGGGTCAACTGTATTTCTTTTTCTTTCTTTTTTTTTTTTTTTTTTTAATATATTTTATTGGTTTCTTACAGAGAGGAAGGGAGAGAGATAGAGAGCCAGAAACATCGATGAGAGAGTCATCGATCAGCTGCCTCTTGCACACCCCCTACTGGGGATATGCCCGCAGCCAAGGTACATGCCCTTGACCGGAATCGAACCCCGGACCTTTCAGTCCGCAGGCCGATGCTCTATCCATTGAGCCAAACTGGTCTCGGCTCAACTGTATTTCTTAAAAAAAAATATATATATATATATATATATATATATATATATATATATATATATATATATATATATATATATATATATATTTGTACCAATTTCAGAGAGGAAGGGAGAGGGAAGGATAGAAACATCAATGATGAGAGAGAATCATTGATGGGCTGCCCCCTGCACGCCCCACCTATATGGGGATGGAGCTTGAAACCCGGGCATGTGCCCTGACTGGGAATCAAACCACAACCTCCTGGTTCATAGGTTGATCCTTAAACACTGAGCCATGCCAGCCAGGCTGTATTTCTTATTGTATCGCACTGCTCAACAATAAAAAGTATGGACGAAAGGGACCTGACAAGCTAACAAGCTCAGGGGAGGCCTGCATGACAGTCTTGCAAACTCAGAGACCTGAAGTAACCATAAAGGATGGTCTGAAATTAAACTTTAATTAAACACAGTATGGTGGGCAGTTACATCCTAGGCCAGTATCTTCACTGACAAGGTCAACCTTTACCTTAACTGAGTCTATCTATCTTTTTTGCACCTATGATAGCACACCCTTGAAATGTCTGGGTTACTTGTAACTTCCCTTTTCTGGAGCCCCTGGGGCACAACCAAATGTGGTGGGCGCCAGGACAGATACCATAAATTCCTTATTATCATGTTAATTGTTCCTGCACCCACCTAAGTATGTGTCCATCATTTTACTTTTTATCCAATCCCGGGGTTTCCCACTGCTTTGCTTTATCCCACCTCCTTACTCTATCACCAATGAATTTCATGTAACTCACCTATGTCCCTCCTTTGATTGCAATGTATAAATACAAATGTAACCCACCATTCCCTGGAGCATTATCTCAATTCATTGAGGTTCTGCTTCCCCACATATGTCAACAGTTTGGCTCAAATAAACTCACAAAAATTCCTTACAGGTTTCAATGGTCTTTTTACATTAACAAAAGGAACATACAGGTGATGTATTATAGAATTGTACACCTGAAACTTATATAATTTTATTAACCAATGTCATCGCAATAAATTTAAATAAAAAAACAATAAAAAGGGAACAAATATAGAACATGGATGTATCTCAAAAAGGAGCAAAGTTAAGGAAGCTTGGTGAATAAAAGGCTACATGCTGTATTGTCCCAGTAATATGAAGTTTCTGGGAGAGGCAAAACTTATGGAAACAGAAAGCAGATCAGTGGTTGTGTAGGGCTGGGTGTGGGATACAAAAGACCTTTTGGGGTAATAGACACTGGATTACTTGATTTTTGCACAGTGTACAAGTTTATTTCAAATAATAATAAACTTAGAGGGAGTGATTTTAATATATTTTATTGATTTTTTTTTACAGAGAGGAAAAGAGAGGGATAGAGAGTTAGAAACATCGATGAGAGAATCATCTATCAGCTGCCTCTTGCACACCCCTACTGGGGATGTGCTCTCAACCAAGGTACATGCCCTTGACCGGAATCAAACCTGGGACCTTTAGTCTGCAGGCCAACGCTCTATCCACTGAGCCAAACCGGTTTCGGCGGGAGTGAATTTTATAAATTATACTTCAATAAAGCTGTTAGTAATCAACAACAATGATAGCAGGGTGAAAAAAAATCAATGTTCTGAAATCCCAATGGATTCCTGGCCTTTTTTTTTTTTTTTTTTTTTTTTTATTCCTGGCCTTTAAGGCAAGTCAGGACTAATCCATTTGCTTCTCCAAGCTGACCGCTCATCTGTCCAGGCTGGTCCTTGCTCACCAGCCAAGGCACCCCAAGATGAAGGGGAACCTGTTCTCCCCTTTCCTTTAATACTCCTCACTCTTTCCAGCCAAACTCCCTGAATAAGAAACAGACATTTGCTGTTTTAAGCCTCTGTGATTAGAGGCTTGCTAGCACATCATGACCTAGCCTTCCCTGGTACCCCTTTTCTGGTTAATTGGACCCACTTAGCTAAGCAATCAAACACCATAAACACTTTCCTTTCCTTTATTTACTATATTCAGATGGTCAATAGCCCTGATAATTCTCCCCTTAAATATCCCTTAAATAATTTTTTTCTTTCCATCCTAACTGCCACTATTCCTCTTGTGATTACATTTTTTATTAATTTTCTTTTTGTTTAAAAACATGTTTTATTGATTTTTTTTTACAGGGAGGAAGGGAGAGTGATAGTTAGAAACATCAATCAGCTGCCTCCTGCACACTCCCTACTGGGGATGTGCCCACAACCAAGGGACATGCCCTTGACCAGAATCGTACCTGGGACTCTTGAGTCTGCAGGCCGATGGATGCTCTATCCACTGAACCAAACTGGTTAGGGCACATTTTTATTAATTTTCTAAATGGATGGGGTTATGTCATGCAGCTCTATCTCTACACGTTATTCTTTGATATCTGCTGGAGTGTTTTACAATAACTTAAAAAAAGAATACTAATTTTTTTATTGTCATTCCTTGATATCTCCCTTGCTGGACCATTGATCTTAGGGCTAATGCCTATGTTGGTCCCTACTGTATCCCGGCATCTTGCACAGGCCCAGTGTACAGGATATGTCTGGACATGCTTGCTGAACTGAAAAATGAGAACAGGGTTAACCCAAGTCCAGTTTAAGGAATAGAGGTGGCAGTGGGCTCTGTCTACGGGAACTGAAAGCTAGAGGAGACTGGGTTCCTGAGGGCATTTGCTCAGCTCCCCAGGGAGGGGCAGAACCCCTCCTAGACAGTCTCTCTTCAGAATCAGTTTGACAGCTAGGGGAGGGCCTCTAGCCCTAAGCACAGGAATGCATCTTTACCTAGAGGAGCTTCAACTCCTATTCCCCCGTGACATCCTGCCCTGGTACAGACTCTCCTCCTGCAGGCCCTCCAGTGGGGCTGTGTCTGTCTCACCCCACCGGGGAGCCTATGCTGGGAATGTACTTGGACAGCCATGTAACACGGGACAGGCGCTTGTATCAAGCCTTGATTTCTCCTCATTTTCAAGCCCAGTTCCCACCTCCCTTTCCCCATGTAGCGGAACATTCCTGCATCCTTGCCTTTACCTCAGGAGATCCTTGCAGTATCTGCTTAGAGGACCTCTATGGAATTTCCACTCTCCTACCCTGGTCTCCAGGCTTCCCTGGAAACGGGTGTGCCCTTTAGGTTTCCTTTGGGTAGGGGTGGGGAACAGAGGGGCTGAGCCCAGGCAGGGCCCTCAGCAGAGTGGAAAAGCCAGAAGTCTGGCAGACAAACCTAGATGGGACTAATTTGGAACCCTGGGGGCTGGACCAGCAAGTTAATCTACACACTCAAGCCAACCCTGACTCACAGGAAAACGACTTCGAAACCGCTTTCATAACCCCACCTGGATGCTGGCCACCTTTCCCCTCCCAACTTTGTCCTTGGCCTCAGGCCGCTCGCTCACTCTCTCTGATCCTCCCTTTTCTCATCCCTAACGAGGAGGAGGAGAAGGCTTAGATGAAGAATAAGGAAATCACCCATGTGTTAAGAGCACTGGATTTGGAGTTGTAACATCAGGTGCTCATGTGGCTCTAATTTGCTGCTAGAGCTCACCAGGTCATTATGTTCCTCTCTGAGCTCCAGCCTTCTAGCTCTTTATTTTTTTATTTTATTTTTTAAAAAAATATATTTTTATTGATTTTTTACAGAGAGGAGAGAGATAGAGAGCTAGAAACATCGATGAGAGAGAACCATCAACCAGCTGCCTCTTGCACACCCCCTACTGGGGATGTGCCCGCAACCAAGGTACATGCCCCTGACCGGAATCGAACCCAGGACCTTTCAGTCCGCAGACTGACGCTCTACCACTGAGCCAAACCGGTTTCGGCGCCTTCTAGCTCTTTAATGAGGGAATTGGAATGTAAGGTGCCCTTCAGGTGCTACAATGAGGATTCCTTAAGAAATGAAAGTATGGAGCAACAGAGCTTCGTCAGGATGTGGCTGGAGATAAAGGTCTAGTCTAGTGACACACTTGTCCTTTCTGAGAATGGGCTCTAGGCTCCCAGGTACAGCTCGGCCCTGTTCCCATCATCCCCAAGGTTACCCAGCCTCCAAAGCCCTTGCTCCTGATTCTGCCTCATCTCAGCCAGCACCAGACCAGACCCAAAGTCGATTTCCTCTCTGAGACATGTGACAGCAGCTCCTCTCCTGACTTTGCTTCTGCTCCTCTTCCTTCCAGTTTGGGCCCAAATCCCAGGCTCAGACCACATTCCATCCCCTCTTACTAGCTGATTCAGAGTAGGGATTTCTCCTGAGCTGAAAACAAACAAAAAAAACCCTTCTAGCAGAATTATTCTAAATGCTGACCTCTGCCAGGACCGGTTTGGCTCAGTGGATAGAGCGTCGGCCTGCGGACTGAAAGGTCCCGGGTTCGATTCCGGTCAAAGGCATGTACCTTGGTTGCGGGCACATCCCTGGTAGGGGGTGTGCAAGAGGCAGCTGATCGATGATTCTCTCTCATCGATGTTTCTAATTCGCTCTCCTTCTCTCTTCCTCTCTGTGAAAAATCAATAAAATATATATATTTTTAAAAAATAAATAAATAAATGCTGACCTCTGAGTCAAACACACCCAAATTCTGAGTAAAAACCAAATTTGAATAAGCAATCACACTAAAGTTGTGTTTTAAGTATCTTGTGAAGCAGTTAGAGCCTAAACACTAATTATCACATTAGTTCTGAAATGGTCATGAAAACTCAAAATTATTAAAGTGATGCTCTTACCCTTTTCTTCTGCATTTCTGAAAATTCAAAAATTTCCTTAATGAATGTCTTACTTAACCCCTTTGATACTTCAAAGTATGTTTCCTAAGGAAAAGGGTATTCTCTTACATAACCACAGTACAGTTATTGAATAGATTTAACATTAATGCTTTTATCTATAGTCCACATTCCAGTTTCGTTAATTGTTTTACTGGTGACATATTTAAAAGCAGGGACAGAAATCTTAGTCTTTGAGAAATTTTACTACATATGTATTTTCCTTTAAGATGTTGGATAAATTATAGGGATCTTCTACAGAGTCCAAGGGATCTACTTTTTTTAAAAAAATTTTTTTAAATTGATTTTTTGCAGAGAGGAAGGCAGAGAGATAGAAAGCTAGAAACGTTGATGAAAAACACCGACCAGCTGCCTCCTGCACACCCCCCACTGGGGATGTGCCCACAACCAATGTACATGCCCCTGACCGGAATCGAACCTGGGACCTTTCAGTCCGCAGACCGATGCTCTACCACTGAGCCAAACCGGTTTCGGCCAAGGGATCTACTTTTATCCATCTTCAACTACGGCTGTGGATAAGCTGAGCTGACCATCAAAGCGTGTGTGTTGGGCAAGGTCAGAACTGTTAGATGGGTGCCTTCCAATTGCAATCTGAGTCATTGGTTGTCTCTGAAAACACAAGGGTTGGTGAGGTGAGTCCACCACCTATCATCTCAGCAGGCCCAGCAGTATTCTTCTTGAGTAAGGAATGATGTGCATGCTATTGGCCTTGGAACTAAACAGTCTTGTCTTTGAGACCCAGATTTTGCAACTTAGTAGCTTATGAATTTGGACTGGCAGATACAACAGTATCTACCTTATTGTTTTTCCAAGAATTAAAACCTTGTCTGGCACATGGTAATGATTTAACAAATATTAGTGATTGTAGTTATTTTTACAGATAGGTAGATTGAAGCTCAGAATGACGTCCTGGACGCTTCCCTCTGTTCACTTCTTTTGGAAGTTTGGCCTCTCCATTACTCTAAATTTTAAGGCTAAACAAGCTGTACCAGGCATATCTTAATGCTTGTCACAACTCCCTACCAGAACCAATGTCTTCCACAGCCAGTATCCTTAACTCTAGCACCACCTTGTGGTTCGCCAGCACAAACTCACCCTGGTTCCTTCTGGAGGACCAAGGTTGGCAGCTTCCATCTTTGAGCCCTTGCTAAGTGCCAGGCATTGTATTATGCATTTCATATGCCTTATTACATTTAATCCTTACCATAATCTAATTGTTACAGTTAGCAAAGTTGCTGCTCAGAGAGTAATTTGCCAAATCTCATTGGCAAAGCCAGATATCAGGTATCTTGCTCACTGTAATACTATCTTGACAGCTTTACATCTGAAAAGGCTCTTTAAGCCCTAGCCGGTTTGGCTCAGTGGAAAGAGCATTGGCCTGCGGACTGAAGGGTTGGATTTGATACTGGACAAGGGCACATGCCCAGATTGCAGGCACAGTCCCCAACAGGGGGTGTGCTGGAGGCTGCCAATCAATGATTCTCTCTCATCGTTGATGTTTTTCTCTCCCTTTCCTTTCCTTTCTGAAATCAATAATTTTTTTATTTTTATTTTAAAAAGGCTGTTTAACCTGTCAGAATGGCCAACATCAACAAATCAACAAACGACAAGTGTTGGCGAGGTTGTGGAGAAAAAGGAACCCTCGTGCACTGCTGATGGGAATGCAGACTGGTGCAGCCACTGTGGAGAACAGTGTGGTGTTTCCTCAAAAAACTGAAAATGGAACTCCCATTTGACCCAGTAATCCCACTTCTAGGAATATATCCCAAGAAACTAGAAACACCAATCAGAAAGGATATATGCACCCCTATGTTTATAGCAGCACAATCTACAATAGCCAGAATTTGGAAACAGTTTAAGTGTCCGTCAGCAGATGATTGGATCCAAAAACTATGGTACATCTACACAATGGAATACTATGTTGCCATAAAACAAGGAATTCTCATCATTTGCAGCAACCTGGATGGAATTGGAGAACATCATGCTGAGTGAAATAAGCCAATCAATGAAAGAGAAACACCACATGACCTCACTCATTTGTGGATAATAAAGAGCATTATAAACTGATGAACCAAAAGATAGATATAGAGACAGTATATCAACAAGTAGACTGTCAAATTACAGCGGGGAGGGGAGGAAGATCTGGGGGAGATAATAGATCAACCGAAGGTCTTTTATACATGCATGTAAGTATCGATACAACCAATGGACACAAAACTCTGGGGAGGGAGGGGATGTGTGGGAGGAAGGGGGGCAAAAAAAAAAAATCAATAAAATATATTAAAAAAAAATCAACAAAATATATATTTTTAAAAAAAGATGAAAAAAAAAAAAAAAAGCTCTTTAAATTCACAAGCTTCCTTATAGTAAGGAAACAGGGATAGAAGGGACTTACCTGAAACCACAAGCACAGCTAATGGCAGAGACAGAACCAGAGCTGTTTGTCCAAAAAGCCAACTTGGCCCCGGACTTTTAATTGAGCCTAAGTCTGAGCCTACCAAGCAATTTCAGACTATACCCACAACAGAGTTCCCAGCCAGGGTTTAGAGTTGATTATTAGAGAACCCTGGAGGTAAACTGATTTCACACGTATCTCTAGTTCCTGTTGTTCACCCATGTCCTCATCAACTCTGGCACCCAAGGCTTTCTTCCATTCTCTCTGGCTGGCCAACCCCTATGTCCCTGGAGAACAATCCCTTCAGGGTGGGACTTGGCAGGTGGGACTCCCAACAGGCACTCACTCAAAAATTGGCAACAAAGGAGAAGCTGGCACAAGCTTAAATTCCACCCTGGCGCTTAGCCCTGAATCCACTGTGCCTGTCTGGGAGCATCATGGCATGAGAACTGGAGCCAGAGAACAAAAGATGGCAAGTGCAGCAGGCCCAGACAGGCGAGCACAGCGGCCCACATATCCGGCAACACGGTGCTGCCTTCCAACTTCTGACTTCAAACAGCACCTAGGGGTGCATGAGGAAAGGCATGCGCAGGCACATCTGCCCTTCCCAGTGGGTGACTGGGTTTCGAAGTTATCGCCTAGATCTGATTAGAGAAGGGGCCAAAGTATGCTGAAAACCCCAGTGACAGAAAAAGTGCTATTAAAGTGCAATTTCATTAAAAATATTGTTTTCTGGAGAAAGCAAATCATGTACCACTCTGGCTCTGGGCTTCCTAAAGAACCACAGAGGAGCTCCAACATCTAACTTGGGGGAAAATTAAATAAATCCTCTTGCTGCTGACCTGGGCCACCCTCATAAAACTTTTTATCTCATTACAGTGTTAGGTATGCAAGATCAAGTGGAAGGTTAGTTTCTGTTCTTCTATCTGGACCATTCTATTGACTCAAAGGAAACCAGATATATAAAGAAAATCAATTTTGATGACATTGAAATTGGGTCTCAAAAAAACTGGTGGCCCAGAAAGAAGATCACTATAGACTGATGCATATGCCTTTCAGCATAACCATTATTGCTTGTCTTGTTTTTGATTCTTATATTTCCAGTAGGACATGATCACACTCATGTAGGGGAAATGGTGAACAACACAGACTGACGAACAAGAACAGACCCAGAGATAAGGAGCCATGGGTCAGACTGTTGCACCTCAAAGGGAGGGTGGGGATAAAAGGGAGAGACCAACCAAAGGACTTACGTGCACACAAATGAGCCTAACCAGTGGTCAAGGACAACAGGGGGTGGGGGCATGAGGGTGGAGGGTGGGGGATTGGAATGGGGGGTTGAGGAGGACAAATATATGATACCTAAATCAATAAATTAATTAGAAAAACAAAAACAAAGAAAATAAAATTTTAAATTAGGCCTGGGATAAAATGGCTTTGCTACTAAAGAGCTATTACTTAACCTCTTTTGACCTGTAAAATGGGGCACATCATCTAGCTCCATGGAATGCTGAGTTACATGGGACAACAGTTAAAATGCCTTATTTTCCTTTGGTTTGCATGTGGAATCGAAGATACTAATCAGTTTGGCCCCAGCAATTTGAACCTCCTTCCTCTGGTGTTAACTGAGATAACAAACTCAGACATCCTTTGCATATACCTTCCCATAGGCAAATGCAGTGAAGACAATTAAAATCTTAGGCTGAAAGTTATCAGCCATGACTAAATTGACACATACCTTGGAAAGCTCACTCAATCTCCACATTAAGATCTTTCAAGAACAATCCTAAAGAATCTCAAGCACACGAAATATATTCTTAAATATGGTTTAATACTCTTCTCCATTTCTGTACATCACGACACCAAGATTTTGCTGCTTAGGATCTCTCTGTAGAGGCTATAGAGAATGCAAAGGCTACGGTATTTACCCCCTCATATTGATGTGTTTGTATGTTAAGTGTAATACATATCAGTATATATTGATACACACATCAATATATAATGCAATATATATCACCGAAGAGAACACATTGATTAAAGAAATACAAAAATTTGGCATCATTTCCAAACTTAAATAGTAAAAATAAAAACTACAAAAGGAGCTGCATACCCTAAATGTATCATGTGAAACAATAAGCAGTCAAAAATGTAAATTTACATCCAATTTCTCTGGTCTTGTCATATCACATTAGACCCATTTACAATGGCAAAACCCTAAGGTACTGCTGCGAAGAGGGCATGTCTGCTCGCGCTAGGTGCTCTGCAAACAAACAGCAGGGCCCAACGCCAAAGCCTGTTCCAGTGAAGCCTCCCGCATTGGTGAACACCAAAGAACTGACTCTTCTCATTGGGGGTTGAGACATCAGGTTACACAGCGACAGTCATTTGGACCTTAAAGTACAGTGTGAGAACCAGAAACTTTACATTTAAGACATACTCCCTTCATTCAAGTGAAACAGGATTATTGGAACGATAGGCAGGTCTGCAACCTAGGAACAAGGAGCTGGTTCAGACCAGTAAAGCTACGAGTGACTGAGTCAAGTTAATGAAGAACAGCAGTCAGGCACTAAAGTGTTGAAAGTACCCAATTTGAAGACCTAATGCACCCCACTACCCTATGAGTGTGAGGTGATACCAATTGACTTTAAAAACCTTTGGTCCTTCAAAGTCTATTTGGTACACTTTTTTCCATTGCTACCACTGGGCACATCCTATACACTTTGTTCACCGTCACCACCTCGGGCACATGATGACCTTTCCTGTCAGCTGGGGTCAAGTCCAACTCACAGCCCAGCTGTGAAGCATGAGCTTCAGGTTTTCAGGCCCACTTTTGGACCCTACATGGTTACGTCCTGGTGCCAGAAGCTGCATCCCATCCCTTCCCGCCCTTCCCACCCAGCCTCTCATGTTTTCTCCTGAGAGGTACTTGCAAGTCCCATATTTGAAAAAGATGCTCCCACCCCACCAGGAGGTCAGGGGTTAAAATTACATGCAGTCACACATGTCTTATCTGTTGTTCCTGTGAAGAACCTTGCAGTTCGTCTTTAAAAAATCAAAATATTCACATAATCTCATGCCATCCAACGCAAGGAAAACACAACCACCTCCCCTTTACCAAGGACAGACCCAAACAAAATAATCTTTAAGTTTCTTCGCTTCCACTTAAATTGCATGTTTTATTTATCCCACTCCCAGCAATAGCACAGAAGCCCCAACATGTGCATCCCAAACTGGTTTCTAGGCTAAGATTATGGGAACCCTTGTCAAAGCAACGGATGTTAAGGGCTCCCAAAACCCCAGCACAAATTTGCCTGCAAAACACATGGAAGGAAACAGTGCACTGGCCCAAATGCTTCATGTGTCAGCTTGACTTGACAATGCAATTTGCATCCTTGAAACTAACAGTCTGGAGGGGGGACGGGAAGTGTGAGGGAGTGAAATTACCTATTAGATCACCCTTTCAACATTAAACAAGAGACCAAGAGAAATGATTCCAACATTTCACCACATATATTTCTTCTTATGCAGTCTAAGCTGAGAATGCCATGTAAATGGGTCACTGCGAAATGCAGCAATTTAACTTTTTCCAATCAAAATAAGAAACAAATCAGTATGATCTCATGTCTATTAACTTTTGAAGGTTTACAGCAGTTAAAGTATTTTTGCTTCTATGTATGAAGGTTAAAAAAATCATTTTTTTTTCATAAAATACAAGAGCAACCAATTTCACCATCGAGTAAAAGTAAAAACTGGGATTCTTGTTTAAATTAGTCCGAAGTGGCATTTAGGAACTTAGTTGTAGGCTGCTGCTGCGCTGACACCATGACAAACCAAAGTGTAGGGTTGGGTCTGGTTTTGTTTCCGTTTTCTTTTCAGTATCCAATGCTCATGGATTAAGTTCTGGAAATGTTCCAATTGTAAGGCAGGGATCTGTTTGGATTCCACCACGGGTATGCTCCTTGGGTTGGATGCTGGAGGGTGAGGCACATTTTGCCGGACCCAGGTCGACTACCTAGTAGTCATCAAGGTCAAAAAATTCGTCGTCTCCTCCTTGGTATTCCATTCCCTGGAAATCTACTCGGTACCGCAAGATACCTGGGGACACAGACCAAAGATAAATCACCAGTCTTCAACAGAACGAGGAAGGCCCAATTCCCTTGCAGAATTAAATAAAGCTAAAAGGTAATGATTAAAAAACACTTCCAGGGGATCCAAGATGGCTGCGCCCAGGTGACCACCTAACCGCAGCAGCACACAACAATTTTAATAAAATACAACTAAAATATAAAACGGACATTGCCCAGAACTACAGGAAGGTTGACTGACTGGAAGTTCTACAGCGAGAAGCAAGGAGAAAACCAGAAGGAGGCGCGGAGGAGCTGGAAAAGCCCAAGGTACGGAGACGCGGCGCACGCGGAGAGGACGGAGCCGGAGAGGAGGGAGGCCGAGTGCCTGGCGGGCATTCCCTAGCGGAAAGGAGATAAAACTCCGACTGTGCTGGGCCCCTGACTGCTCTGAACCCCAGTTCTGGGCCAGACCCCGGGGACTCAGGCTCAGCCATAGGGAGCTGGGCTGTAAGGTGGAACCCCGGGGTAGCGGAGAAAGGAGGTCCCGGAGGCGCGCACACTGCCCCCAGAGAAGGGACGGTCGGCTGTGCCGCGGGATTGCCCTGACGGGAAGGAGACTGGGGCTCCAGACTGCTGTGAACGCCACCTCCAACTCCACTTCCAACTGAACTGAACCCCAATACCGGGCTCATTGTGGGAGAGCATAGACTGTTTGGCAGCAGGCGAAAATCGAAGGCACCTTTCTCTCAGAGGCGCGGGCAGCGAGCACTGAAGGAGCCGCATAGGGCGGGGCTGACGGAAGCCAAAGCTGCAGGCTCCACCCTGAAACCCCGCCCCATCTGTAACTGCGAAATGCGACAACAAAATAGATCACAAACGAAAGAAATGGAGGACAAAAAGCGTCTGGATATAGAGTTCAAATCTACGCTTATAAGGTTTTTCAAGAATTTCGTAGAAAAGATGGATAAGGCCTATGAGGATATGAAAAGAGATCAACTAGAATTAATAAGGAGTCAACAAGAAATGATAAGGGATCAACAAGAAATAAAGAATACATTGTCTGAAATAAAAAATATTTTACAGAGTCCTAAAAACAGAAGGGAAGATCGCAAGAATCAAGTCAAAGATTTGGAACATAAAGAGCCAGAAGACACTCCTCCACAGAAGCTAGAAGGCAAGAGAATCCAGAAAATTGAAGATAATGTAAGAAACCTCTGGGACAACTTCAAGCGAACCAACATCAGAATTATGGGGGTCCCAGAAGATGAGACAGAGCAAGATATCGAAAACATACTGAAAGAAATAGTGACAGAAAACTTCCCCCACCTGGTGAAAGAATTAGACTTACAAGTCCAGGAAACGCACAGAACTCCAAACAAAAGGAATCCAAAGAGGACCACACCGAGACACATCATTATTAAAATTCCAAGAGCAAAAGATAAAGAGAGAATATTAAAAGAAGCAAGAGCAAAGAAGGTGGTAACTTATAAAGGAGCACCTATACGATTGTCAGCTGATTTCTCAACAGAAACCATGCAGGCCAGAAGGGAATGGCAAGAAATATTCAAGGTGATGAATAGCAAGAACCTACAGCCAAAAATAATCTATCCAGCAAAGCTATCACTCAGAATCGAAGGCCAGATAAAGAGCTTCACTAATAAAAAAAAGCTAAAGGAGTTCATCACCACCAAACCAGAATTATATGAATTGCTGAAGGGGGTTCTTTCAGAAGAGAAAGTAAACAAAGATAAAAATTATGAACAACAAATACGTAATTATCAACAAGTGAATCTAAAAACCAAGGAAATTAAAAAAATCTGATGAACAATATTAACTGTTGAATAGAATAGAATCAGAGGTATGGAAGGGGAGTGAACTGACGATTCTTGGGGAAAAGGGGAGAGGGGGGCGTGGGAAGAGACTGAACATAAACTGTGCACCTATGGATGAGGACAATGGGGAGAGGGGAAAGGGCAGAGGGTGGGGTGGGAACCTGGTGGAGGAGAGCAATGGTTGGGGGGGGGGGGGAGGAACATTTGTAATAATATGAAAAATAAAAACTTATTAAAAAAACAAAACAAAACAAAACAAAACACTTCCAACCATGGAACAGGCAGCCACATGCTGCCTCTACCCTCCTCCTTCAGTGGATGATGAGATGAGCACACCTCACCTGGAGTAACGTTATTTTGGAAATGCCTTGGGCCTGGCTTTAAGTTTAGGTTTCTAATGGGCTACTCACCTCCGATTCCACCAAATCCTTTCACAAATTGGGATCCTTCTTGTGACTTATCTGTGACAATTTCCAATGTAGCTCCAAATTTTTTGTAGTTATTAGCAAACCATTCCAGCAAGGGCATGCTCTCAATTAGTTCATGTTCTTGTCCTGTCTTCAGGGGTGACCATGAGATACAGAAACAATGGGATTAGAATATAGCAAGACTTAGCAACTCCTGTTTCCCTGCCCTCCCCCAATCATTCTCCCCCTCATTATGTATATGTGTGTAAAAATCTCTAAGAGAATTCTGGTTTCTGGTGACATAATTGTAACACAAATTCTGATTATTAACATTCTTCCCCAGAATCTAGTATCAACAATGAAATGTCAACACACACTTAGCGCCTCTTCAACTTACAGATCCTACTGTTGTCTCTAGAAGCCAGGCTGTTGCAAAGGGTCTCTAGGCATTCAAACGGCCCAGAAGAGACACACAGAATTGTTTTTGGGAGCAGCCTTATCAAAATAAAGTCTTAATCTCAGAAATGGAGGAACCTAGTAGCTGTGGTGCTGGGCAGGTGGAACGTTAAGCTCTACTGATGTTTTACCCCAAACCTGAAGAAGCCATTTCAGCAAAACAGCTAATACAATAAGTAAAAAAGCAGCACACATTTCATGGGGTAGGAAAGGCACTACTAAATTAAATCTACCTCTGCCTGGCCTATGAATGAAGAGGTCATATAAGGGGACATGCCCAGGCTGTGGGCTCATCACTGATATTTCTCTCTCTCTCTCTCTCTTCCTTTCTGAAATAAAAATATATTTTTTTGGGAAAAAAAATCTTCCTCTTCCTTATTTTGAGGATGATAATATTTAACTACTTAAAAAATAATCACAGGAACCAAGACTTGGATCTTTCTTTGGAATCAGATTGGTATGTGGCGGACAGTAGCTGACCACTTCCTGTCGCCCCCAGCTGACAAATAGGAGGTTTGGTTTCCCAGATGGATACTCTACACTGCCAGTGCTCTACCATATGGATTCCTCTTTCCTTGCATGTATTACCAAGAGAACAATCACATACCTCTTTGTCTGTGAAATGAGATTTATCCTTCTCTTGTTCTGGAGTTAGATAGAGAATTTTCTCCTCTGCAGTAATGGGGGAAAAATGCGTTAGCTTAGATAAAAGGGCTCTTAAACTTATTCTACCAACCCCCCCCCCCCCCATATGATTAGTTAGCAAGCATCAAGTGTCTACTGGGTACATTGTTCCTATCATGGCCCCACCCACCAAAGACATCAAGATACAGTCTTGTTCTCAAAAAATTTAACTATCTTAAGTAGACATTTATCAGTTCAAGCAGAAACTATGCAGGAATATGCTACAGAATGAAAGAGATGGGAACAAGGTATAGATCTGCCTTCTGATTGATCCTGCCATCTGTCATCTCTCCTAAATCTCCAACCCAGGATTCCTTAATACATAGGTCAGTAATAAATAGCAATCTGATCTCCTAATTCTCATACCTTCTGTGCCTTGACAATGAAGGACGTATCTCATTATATCCAGATTTTCGTAGACTATTAGAATTTCTACAGCTCCCATTTCTAAAGCTTTTAGTGTATCTTCAACTCCAAAACAGTATTTGCCCGTGTCCTGGCTGATTTCATCAAAGTATCGTCCTGTAAGTAGGGACAAGTCAATAAGGACAAATATTAAAGTTTCCTTTGTAGATACACTCTTACACTAAAAATCAAGAGATATAGATATACTAAAAAACCAACTTAAAAATGAGTAAGTGCTTGCCCTAGCCAGCTTGCTCAGTGGACAGAACGCTGGCCTACAGACTGAAGGATCACAGGTTTGATTCCAGTCAAGGGCATATGTCTGGGCTGCGGTTCAATCCCCAGTAGGGGGCATGCAGGAGACAGCCGATCAATGATTCTCATCATTGATGTTTCTCTCTCTCCCTTCCTCTCTGAAATCAATAATTAAAAAAAAAAAAAAAAAAAAAGTGCTCAGAACAAGTGAAGAAAATACCACTAGGCGAGGCTCTAAAAACTGACTCTAAAGAGGCACTAGCTGAGCAAACATTGACTACACTAATCTTTACTTCAGGCTCTCTATTCATCACTCTATTACAAAGGATAATTAATATGGAAAATAAGACTGAAGTTTGGGCCTGGCGATGTGGTTGATCACTGATGTATGAACTCAGAGGTCATAGTTGGATTCCTGATTAGGGCACATGGCCCGGGCTTGTGTGCTTGACCCCCAGAAGGGGGCGTGCAGGAGGTAGCTGATCACTGATTCTCTCTCATCACTGATGTTTCTATTTTTCTCTCATCCTCCCTCTCAGGGTAAAAAAAAAATTCACACACAAACATACTAGTATGTGTGTATAAACATATAAATATATTATATTCTAAAGGCCTAGTCATGGATTTGTGCACTGGTGGGGCCACTCAGCCGGGTCTGTGCCTTCTTGCAATCTGGAACCCCTTTAAAGGAAGGGATTGGGCTGAAACCAGCAGTTTCATGAGGGATGTAGTAGTGCACAAAGTGACAGGCGGCCAGGAGGAGCCCAAGCCCAGGTCTGGGCGGCACTCCATTTCTACTGGAGATTGGAGAGGCTCACGCAGCTGCAGCTGTGCTCCCGCTGTGGGAGCACAGTGTTAAGTGTCTGCCCCCTAGTGGTCAGTGCATGTCATAGCGACCAAGTGGTGGATTGGCCGTTTAGAATCTTATATAGACTAGAAGCCCAGCAAAATCTCATGGCCCCACCCACCTGCCCCGCTGCACTAGCAGCCCTGTCTGCGGACCCACCCATGCCTGCCGGCTGTGCTGTGATCAGAGCCTGTGGGCTGTGGGGGAGGGACTGAGAGGTGCTCCATGCACTTCATGGTGACCTATTGTTTGGTTGTTATGGCCACAGGCTTTTTATAATATATATTATATAAAAAGACTGAACTATTGCCAAAGGGTAAAAAATAGTGCAAATACAAACACATTTATTAGACCTAATGACTAAGAAAGATTAAAATGATTCCACTGTGGAACATCTTAATAAAAATGCTAAATCTTCCCCTTACCCTTTCAGTATCATGTTTCATATATACAATCATGTATAAACATATAAAAACATTTCACAGAATAAGTAAATAATTTGCATTCAACTGGTACCTATTAATTTCTTTTCTTGAATAAATTTCACGTTGGAGAGTACTTCAGTAGATAACTCAATAGCTTGGTTGAATCCATTTTCCCCACCATAGGATATATCAACTAATTTTAAAACCTTTGATTGCAACCTCTGACACAACGAAGAAAAAAAACAAAAACAAGCATAATTAGTACTTCAAAACACATTCACTAAGACCCACTACCTCTTAATGGCATGTAAAACTTGGTAATTGGTCACAGAAGTCTAAAGAGGGAGAACAGGGGGAAAGGGTTCAACTTATTCATTAGCAGGTCTCAGTGAGCAACACTGCCAGGATATACTTCCTCAACCAATCGTATCGCACATCCTACTGGACCTATAGAGCTCATTAAATATAAACAAAACTAAATTTCTTGGGAAGGAACCAGAGAATCATTAGTTCTTGCTATGTAAGGTAGTAGAGTACAAGACAACTTAGTTTGTGAGCCTACCATAATGTCACCTCCCTCACCCACAATGAGAACACCACATCATAAACCAAAGGATCTTTCTGAATTAAATTAGGCTTAATAAGCCCTGTCGTATCACTGCTTTATTTACCTATAAGAATAAGTCAGAAAAAGAAAAAGCCAGTTCCTAGTTTTTGAAATAAAATTTCATTTTAAAGCCATGCATGACACCCACTCTGAGGCCTCTATAAGACTAGAAAGATCCTATCTCACAATGGCTGATTTCAAAAGTGAAAAGGTCCAGAAAAGCACAGGGGAATGTTTCCTAATAAACACCCGAAATCTTACCAACTCAGAAGCAGTAAAAATAAAAAAAGATGTGCATGTCCAAGTGGCTCACAGGTCCCACAATTCCCACCCAAAAATTACATAATGGAGCATTTACACCTCACTCACCTGATCAAACATATCAGATTGACTTAGTTCAGTTTTAAAGTCAGCAGAACCAGCTAAAACGAGACCAGCCACGTTCACTTTGTCCCCAGAAATAAACAGCTGCACAGCAGTCTCAGCTACTTTCCGAACGTAGTTATGTCGCTTTTCCATTCGTAAACGGGCAAAACGCAAGGCTGACTGACCTCCTCTGCCTTTGACACAAAAGTGGTGAGGAAAAAGTAAAATATTAAGAAGTACAAGATGTCTTGCTATTTTAAAAAAATAACTAAATAATCATGCTATCACCTCCCAAAAAGGACAGAGGAAAAAAATCACTATATCCTTAAATAAATATTTGGCATAAACCTTTACTTGTCTTCAGAGAGTGACTACTAATTCTCCTATCAAAAGAAGAGCCATAAGCACCACGGAGTCATTTCATGACGCTTCTATCATTTGGACTTACCAACCCCATCTCCACCCCCACTCCCAACCCCCATTGTACTATCTGTTCCTTTACTGCTAGATATAAAGCAAATGGACTCATATTCTCTTCCTATATTACCATGTTTCTTTGGGAGATCCACAGTGAATTTGTGCAGGACTTCTCTTGTGTTTCCTTGGAGTGTGCCAAAAAGTGCACCACTACCATCTATTACAATGAAGCCAAATTTGCTGTCATCTGAAAGTAGTGCTGTAAGAGCCTGAAAAGCAAACACAAGCACCATACAATAAATCTCAAAGTTTTGATAAGGTCACAACTCTGAAAGGACAATATAAAGCCCTTTCACTGGACTTAGTATGGTATGAATACCACAGGAAGACCATTTTACGGAGTAATGTATCAATTTCAGCTATAAATATGAAACTCAGAGAAACAATTTTGAATTTCTGATGTAGGAAAAAGCCAATAATATTGATATGAAGCCTTTCAACAAAATTGATCTGGGTACACGATTACAAAACCCAGAGTTATAGGGCTCAAATTCTCCTTAGTCCTTGATTTGATTTAGACTGATGGTAGTCTATGAATACAATATTCAAACTGAAAGTCTAACCTAAAAAAGTTGACTTTCTGTTACCATGAGTAACTCCAGCATTAATAGGCAGTATTCATCATAGCAAATATCTTGTAAATCAACTCCAGAGTAGTACATGAGTACAAAACCAAAAATAGTCTATATAAAGATCTAGTTTGAAAATGTTTAACTTCTATGTCTTAAGCATCATTAATAATATGAAGATACAAAACTCAATTAAAAAATGTTTAATTATCTCTAGGAAGGGAGAAGAGTAGACAGAAACATTGACGAGAAACATCATTGATTGGCTACCTCCTGCCCGCACTCCCCTTCTCTCCCCCAGGAATGAGTCTGCAACCTGGGCATGTGCCCGGACTGGAATCAAACTGCGACCTTCTAGGTCCTGAGTCAATGCTCAACCACTGAGCCAAACCAGTTGGGCCAAAACTCAACTTGGTATAGCTAATGATTCTGAGTTTTTATGGGGGAAAACCCTCCTTCTACATTAGCAGTATATCCCCTTATTTCTGACTCCTGAAAAAGCAAATATTTAAACAGTCCTGGGATTCATATAGACAAAAATTTTCATGATGGACTTTGAATACTATAGGCTTGTTAGATTACTTGCTAGATGGCAGCCTCTTTAGAGCTAAAAAATTACCCATTCCATTTTAACTAAGGAAGAAAACAGCTTCTTCAAAAATTGACTAGAAAGCAGATTAATCACTAAAAATCTATCTTTAACCAAACTATGCTTGATAATTAGCATTGACATAAATATTGCAAGTGTTAAAATTTTTCCTTTACTGAAATGCTGTTAGATGGTCTGATTAATGCAAGTTTTTAACAAGTTTGCTCATCATGGAATATTCCTCACAAAAAGGTATATAATTATCCCGATTAAATAGGACATAAGTTGTGTTATGCAATATGCCACATTCACATCTAGTTATTGACATATCAACTAAAGGAAAAATAAAGCTAATAAGAATAAACGATACCTTGGAAGAGAAAACTTAGTAAGCTAAAGCTAGATGATATGAGTACCAAGTACTATTTAATTCAGTAAGATACAAAATTTGCTTTCATCAAGTCAGATACAGTAAGTGGGATAGGGTGGCCAAGAGACTCCTAATCAAGATTTTGCCAGAAGAACGTGATACCCAAGAGAAGAGTCTCAACCATCTATGTACCAACCAAGACCCAACTTGAATTGGGCTTCCTGTCAAGTGAGCAAAATCCATCCACTGTAAACTGACTTGACAAGTGTCAGTTCCAATTCCACTGTAGAGATTTTTCCCTAGGTTGATGAAAGGCAAAAAACTGAACTAGGAGCCAGCTGTGAATTCCTGATTGTTCTATTGTTGACTGATTTAGGTCACTCTAATGAGGTTTCCTTTCCACCCTAATGTTCATCTATGGCAGCTCTGTCACTCAAAAGTTTTATAGGTGAAAAAAAAAAAAGAAAAAAAGAATAAAAAAAAAAGGAAGCTATTAAAGTCTTGTTAGTAAAGATTTTATAACTTGTGAGCATGAACACAAAGAGTTCAAGGAATATAGGAAAGCATCATAGGTACATAGGGAGAAAAGAAGACCAGGTAGCCAATTATTTCTTCATCTGTAGTTATTCAAAACCAACTTAGCACTTTACTCAAAAATGATCCAATGATCATGTCTTTCAGTGTCTTATAAAGATAAATTCTTCTATTTTTTGAAAATACCCACCCTTAAAATAATACAATGATTCAAAAAACAATCTTGCACCCCTAACTGGTTTGGCTCAGTGGTAGAGCGTTGGCCTGGGCTGAAGGGCCCCAGAATCAGTTCTGGTCAGGGGCAAGTACCTTGGTTGCGGGCATATCCCCAGTGGGGGGTGTGCAGGAGGCAGCTGATTGATGTTTCTCTCTCATTGATGTTTCTAACCCTCTATCCCTCTCCCTTCCTCTCTGTAAAAAATCAATAAAATATATTAAAACAACAACAACAACAACAAAACAGTCTTGCAATTCCTCAGAAAGTTTAACATAGTCACCACAGGACCAAGTAATTCTGTTCTGAGGCATACACACCCTCAATGAGAACATAGTCACGCAAAAACATGTGCGTGTGTCCCTAGCCGGTGCAGCTCAGCTGGCTGAGTAGCATCCCATGCACCAAAAGGTCACTTTCGATTCCTGATCAGGCACATGCCCAAGTTGTAAGTTTGGTCCTTTGGGGAGCATTTGGGAGGCAACAGATAAGCACATGTCCAGGTTGCAGGCTCAATCCCGGGGGTCGAGGAGGGGCGTGCAGAAGGCAGCCACCAATCAATGTTTCTCTCTCATCATTGATGTTTCTATCTCTCCCTTCCTCCCCGAAATAAAAAATATATTTTAGCCGAAGCCGGTTTGGCTCAGTGGTGGAGCGTCGGTCTGCGGATTGAAAGGTCCCAGGTTCGATTCCGGTCAAGGGCATGTACAGTGGTTGCGGGCACATCCCCGGTAGGGGGTGTGCAAGAGGCAGCTGGCTGATGTTTCTCTCTCATCGACGTTTCTAGCTCTCTCATCTCTCTCCCTTCCTCTCTGTCAAAAATCAATAAAATATATTAAAAAAAAAAATTTTTTTTTTTTAAATGCCACAACACAGACGAACCTTGAAAACATTACACTAAGTGAAAGAAGCCATTCACAAAAAGCCTCTAGTTGTATTGATTCCATTCATATGAAATGCCAATATAAGCAAATCTAGAGATAAAAATAGATTAGTGGTAGCAGAGAGAGGAGGGATACTGGTGTATTTGTGGGGGATATAGAAAATGGGAGTGATTGTTAGGTATGGGTTTTTTTCTGAGGGTGATGAAAATAGTCTGTGCTTGAACTTCTTACCTCTGTATGGAATTTGTTGTCACACAGATACAATGATGTATTAATTGGTTTGAAAGGTTCAAAGTCAATGTTGACTTTCTTTTCCTTTCCTTCTTCTGTAACAATTGTACCACAGTAAACAACCAGGCCATTTGGAGGTACTGCAAAAAAACACACAAACAATTTCTCTACATAAATCCACAGCTAATCACAGAAAATGATTTCACAGCCTACAATCCCTGCCCTTTAAATCCCAATTTAAATAAAGCAGAAATATCTACAAATCTCTCAGGCAGAATTCCATCTTGAAATTTGAAACTTAATTGAGATGTTTTAATACTAATACTACTTAATTTCAGAAAATAACTTTAAAAAAGGGGGTTAAATTCCAAGGTCAAAGGGACACCTTTGAAAGGAAACATAGTGACCAAAAGCCTAATGGCAGGATCCAACTGGAAAATATAACCAATACAAACAAAGCAGAGGACAAAAATGATCAAGCTCCAGATTACCTTTTCTTCTTCTTACAAACAGTAATTTATTTTTAATGTTTGAGGAACCACCACACAGTTTTCCACAGCAACTGTATTATTTTACATTCCTATCAGCAATGCACAAGCATTCCAATTTTTCCACATCTCACCATGGCTTGCTATTTTCTGTGATTTTTATTTTTTATAATAGACCTTTTAATGGGTGTGAAGTGGTAATCCATAGTGGCTTTGATTTGTATTTCTCTGAAAATTGGTGATGTTGAACATCTTTTTATATTCTTTTTTCCCCTTAAGGTACTAGTGGCCTGGTGCACGGAATTTGTGCACGGGGGTGGGGGTGGGGTCCTCTTAGTCCGGCCTGTACCCTCTCCAATCTGGGACCCCTTAGGGGATGTCTGATTGCAGGTTTAGGCCCGATCCCACCAAACTGTCAGTCGGACATCCCTCTAACAATCTGGGACTGCTGGCTCCTAACCACTCGCCTATCTGCCTGATCGCCCCTAACCATTCTGCCTGCTGGCCTGGTCACCCCCACGGCTCCCCCTTGGCCTGATCACCCCTTACTGACCTCCCCTCCTGGCCTGATTGCCCCTAACTGCCTCTGTCTCAGCCCTGCCAACAATGCTTTGTCCGAAAGGTTTCTGGGTCTAATTAGCAAATTACCCTTTTATTAGTATAGATTATTAATAGAGATTACATATCTGTCCTTATTTCTCCATTGCCCCCTCACCCACTCTCCAGATTACCTTTGTTATAAAGTTTGAGTCTTTGTTGTACAGATGTAATGGCTCCCAGGACTGAAAGGCGGTTTACTCGTGACTTAATGTTAGATGCAGTTCCAAACTCATCTGCTAACATTTTTGCCACTCGTGAAATCTGGTCTTTGGGAGGAATGATCAATGATATCATGCTTGTGCCATTGCTGTGGAAGAAAGAATAACACCAGAGGTTCAAGTACCACATAAGAGTTTAAGTTCATGTGTCTCATTAATAAAGGAAGTTAGAGTGATATTTCCCTAAAACAGTAGAAACAGATTACTCTCAAAGCGACCAGGAAGGTAGGGACTATATCAGTGTAACCAAAGGAAACTCAGAGCTAAAACACAAACTTCCCTTAAAATACATCGATAGATCTTAATTTTGACTGCACAAAATCACCTGGGGAGTGCATTCACCTGGTTCCTTTTCAAAAAGGTTCCTGTAAGTTGCATTCCTTAACGTGCTTTTCTCATCTCTTTCTTTTTGATTTCAGAAATGCAAATATAATGAGCTCTCATTAACACCCAAACAGCATTGAATATTTCTATTTATAAGATTATTTAGATCCGGAGGACTTCATAAAAATTAAAAGCGGACAAAGGGCATGAAGATCTAGAACAGGCAACCTAGACATAGAAAAAGGAGTGTTTGCCAAGGTGGAATAGGGAATGACTGGCAACGGGAAAGGGGGTTTCTTCTTGGGCTGATGAAAATTACACAGCGGTGATAGTTGCACAACTCTGAACAAGCAACCCAGTGAATTGCACACTTTAAAAAGGGGATAAGCCAACTCTATCTGGTTTGGCTCAGTGGACAGAGCGTCGGTCTGGGGACTGAAAGGTTCCAGGTTCGATTCCGGTCAAGGGCATGTACATTGGTTGTGGGCACATCCCCAGTAGGGGGTGTGCAAAAGGCAGCTGGTCGATGTTTCTCTCTCATCGATGTTTCTAGCTCTCTATCCCTCTCCCTTCTTCTCTGTAAAAAATCAATAAAATATATAATTTTTAAAAAATGTTTATAAGTAAGTAAATAAATAAATAGGGGGTAGGTCAGGACACATACAAGAAACAACCAATAAAAAAATAAATAAAAGGAGGTAAGTTTTATAGTATGAAAATTATCTCAATAAAGCTGTTATTTAAAAAAATATATGGCAAAGACTCACTACATTATAGGATACTTCCTTTTAAGGTCTCTTGATCTCTTAACCTGGCAACATACTAGAAAAGATAAGGAGTGGTTTTTCTCAAGAAATGTTATAAAAGCCCTAAATATGGCTTCTTTACAATACCTACAATACAAATTGAGCCAATTTATATGTTGAAGGCAAAAATTGATCTGATATGAGCAAATATTAAGAAATATGATATCATTTTACAAAATGTTTTCTACATATTACTTTCTGAGATTCTCAGAGATTGACCTTAAAGGTTAAGACAAGTGCCCAACTGGCATGGCTCAGTGGTTGAGCAATGATCCATGAACCAGGAGGTCAAGGTTAAATTTCTGGTAGGGGCAGGTTGCAGGCTCGATCCCACTGTGGGGTGAGCAGGAGGCAGCTGTTCCATGATTCTCTCATTTTATGTTTCTCTCTCTCTCTCTCTCCCTTCTCTTTGAAAGCAATAAAAAAACACACACACAACTATATATAAAAAAGGCTAAGTGGTCAGTTTAATCAATTTATCAGTCATTGTTTTTATGTGGTTTTTATATCATGTCTTTGTTGCTGTTATATCATATTATTTATTAACCAATTTATGTATATATTACTAGAGGCCCAGTGCATGGATTCATGCACTGGTGGGAGGTCCCTGCCTGGCTGACATATATTGGGCCAAAATCAGCTCTCTAACATCCTGGATTGTGAGAGGGCGCAGGCCAGGCCAAGGGACCCTGCTGGTTCACAATAGGGTCCAGGGAGGGCCCATGGGAGCACCTGCCCTCTGGTGGTCAAGAGTGCATCATAGTGACTGGTCGAATGAACAGTCAGACACTTAGCATATTAAGCTTTTATTATATAAGATTTTCATATACATTTTACTAATTTTCTTTCATCTCTGACACTTCTATTATAGAGAAAGGGCAAACAGCAATATTAAAATCTTCCTTCTAATTAATTTCCTTTCAGTGTGCACAAATCTGTGCACTGGGCCACTAGTTTTAAAAATAAAAACATCCTATAGAAAATATCCCTTGATTAAATTTTGGTCGAGAATATGTTTGTATATTTTCAGAAAACAATTCTGAGACCATGTGGATTCTGAAAACAGAGAGGAAGTGACAGGACTACTCCAACCATGAAGACAAGAGAGAAGCAGTCCAGAGATGGAAGATGCTGACGACGCCTTGCCATAATAGCAGTCAGCAGCTGTGTATCACTGCAGGTTGCCCAGGACCAAACCAGAGAGGGTTGGACCTGCATACCACCATTTGTCCACCATCCAGAACTGAAATATCATTGCTGACATGTATACATAAGAAAGTTTGACATTGAAATTGGGTCTCAAAAGAACTGTTGGCCCAGAAACTCACTACAGACAAATTCATATGCCTTTCAGCGTAATGATTACTGCTTGTCTCATTTTTGATTCTTATAAGTATATTTCCAGTAGGACATGATCTCACTCATCTAGGGGAAATGGTGAACAACATAGACTAATGAACAAGAACAGACCCAGAGATAAGAAGCCATGGGTCAGACTGTTGGACTTCAATGGGAGGGTGGAGATGAAAGGGAGAGATCAACCAAAGGACTTATGTGCATACATATGGGCCTAACCAGTGGTCAAGGACAATAGGGAGGTGGGAGCATGAGTGGGGAGGGATGGGGGATTGGAATAGAGGGGGTTAAGGACAAATATGGGATACCTTAATCAATAAATAAATTAAGCTGAAACCGGTTTGGCTCAGTGGTAGAGCGTCGGTCTGCGGACTGAAAAGTCCCAGGTTCGATTCCGGTCAAGGGGATGTACATTGGTTGCGGGCACATGTCTGGTAGGGGGTGTGCAAGAGGCAGCTGGTATCTCTCTCATCGACGTTTTAGCTCTCTATCTCTCTCCCTTCCTCTCTAAAAAATCAATAAAATATATTAAAAAAAATAAATTAATTAATTAAAAAAAAAAATTTCACCCCCCCCCCCCAAAATCCTTAAAAAAAAAAAAAAAAGGCTATAATCATTGTAAGTGTCATGTGGAAACAGGTGAGCCTCCCCCCACCCCGCTCTAGCCAGTTTGGCTCAATGGACAGAGTATCAGCCTGCAGACCAAAGGGTCCCAGGTTTGATTCCGGTCAAGGGCACTTAGGTTGGTTGTAGGCTCCTCCCTGGCCTAGGCCCTGGTCGGGGCTTGTGCAGGAGGCAACCAATTGATGTGTTTCTCTCACATCTATGTTTCTCTCTCTAAAAATCAATGGAAAAATATCCTCGAGAACAAAAAACAAACAAACAAAAAGACCCAACCAATGACAACAATTTTTTTTTAAAATTGATTTGTGAGAGAGAGGGGAGGGGAGGGAAGAAACAATGATTTGTTGTTCCACTCACTTAATGTACTCATGGGTTGGTTCTTTTATGTGCCCTGACCAGGGATCAAACCAGAAATCTTGGTGTATGGGGACGACACTCTCACCATCTGAGCTATCTAGCCAGAGCAAGGGTGTTTTTAGGTAAACTGGGAAGACTGTCAAAAATGTCTAAGGATCCTAGCTGGTTTGGCCCAGTGGATACTTGTTGGTCTGTGGACTAAAAGTTCCTGAGTTCGATTCCAACCAAGGGCATATGCCTGGGTTGTGGGCTTGATTCCCAGTAGGGGATGTGCAGGGGGCAGCTGATCAATTCTTTCTCATCACTTATGTTTCTATCTCTCTATTCCTCTCCCTTCCTCTCTGAAATCAATACACAAACAAAGCAAAACAACAACAAAATGCTTAAGGGCCCTGGCTGGTGTGGCTCAGCTGGTTGAGCATTTGTCCAGTACACAGAGAGATTGCTGCTTCAATTCCCAGTTGGGATATATGCCCGGTTGCAGCTCCATCCCCAATGGGGGGTAGGGGGATGGCAGGAGGCAATTAATGTCCACCCCGCACACTCTTCCTCTCTAAAATCAACAAAAACACATTAAAAACAAATGTATAATTAAGGCCCAGCTGGAGTGACTCAGTTGGTTGAACATAGTTCTGTGCACAAAAGGTTGCTGGTTAGATCCCTGAACGGAGGGCAACTGATAGATGTTTCTCTCTCACCTCTTCCCCTACCCTTTCGTCTAAGTATGTCATCGGGCAAGGATTTAAAAGAAATAAATAAAATGTCCAGCTTAAAACAAACAGACAAGTTTTCCACTAATTACATATATCCAGTGTCCAGCAGAAGTTGCCAAGAAATTAGAAAAATGGATACAAGATCAAGTCAATTGGCTTATGTGCCAAGTGACTAATAAAAAGAAGCGAAGAAGCACAGTCAGAGGAACAATAACAAACATTAGAAGAAACTCTATATATTAGTTTTGTCATAGGACCTAATTCACACAAGATCCTGCCTTCTGAAGGTTTGCTCCTAGTGGTAAATCACACAGGTCCTCCGGTTAGAAGCATTCTTTACAAGTAAACAAATTGGCTATCTGGTCCTTCCACTATCAAAACAGTTCCATCTTGGTCTGTGTCCCTCACTGGTTAGAGTACAGGCCCTTGAAGCAAAGGGTCATGAGTTCGATCCCTGCCCCCCAGCCAGGGCGTGTGACACAACCAGTCGATGTGTCTGACACATAGATGTCTGTGTCTGTCTGTCTCTCCTACTCTCTCTGAAAAGCAATGGAAAAAAATATCAACAACAAATAACAACAGCAAAACAAAACAAAGCAAAATAAAAACAGTTCCAGATTGTCAGCTCATGTTATAGCTCCAAATGTTGGTGTTTTTTTCTTTCTTCTTTAAAAAAAATATATATATTTTATTGATTTTTTACAGAGAGGAAGGGAGAGGGATAGAAAGTTAGAACATCGATGAGAGAGAAACATCAATCAACTGCCTCCTGTACACCCCCCACTCGGGATGTGCCCGCAACCAAGGTACATGCCCTTGACCAGAATCGAACCCAGGACCCTTCAGTCTGCAGGCCGACGCTCTATCCACTGAGCCAAACCGGTTTCGGTTAAATGTTGGTGTTTCTATTCAAAATCTAGAGGGCTGGTTCATAACCTTGGTGATATTTTCCCCAAGTTGACTAATGACAGTATGGCGTTTGCTCTGCTGCCACCCCTTGGATAGGGGAGCAAGCATTCTAGTCAGACCAGAGAACCAAGCAAATGTATTGTATATGTACCGTGTTTCCCCGAAAATAAGACCTACTTACAGGTTTCCTTCTGAGTGAAATATAAGGCCCCCCCTAGGCTAAACATGAGAGATTTGGTCCACTGATTCTGGAAGAAATGGAATCACAAGAAATTCACCAGGAAATTCAGGAATTGGATTGTTACGATGATGTTCCAGAAGATGATGACATGATTGTCATAGAATAAATGAGTCAATTCTTGATACTATAGGATTCACAGTTTGTCTGGTTTGTGTTGACAACTACCGTACCGTATACAGGTAATAAATTTCCTTTATTTTAATTTAACAATAAATGTGTACCGTATTCTTCTTCATGGAAAAATAAGACATCCCCTGAAAATAAGACCTAGTGCATCTTTGGGAGCAAAAATTAATATGACACTGTCTTGTTTTCGGGGAAACAGGGTAGCTACCTCATATGACATAAGTCTCCAAAATACCAAACCTGACCCATAGTTATTTATCTACATAAATGTTATTTCCAATATTTAAATCGAACTAAAATTTCACTGTAGTGCTGACAAACCAGAGTGATCCAGAACAACCCCTTGCTTGTACGTACACACACACACACACACACACACACCCTCTCACTCTCTCTCTTTCTCTCTCCCCCCACATTAGCCAGGTGTATTGCTCTCTAAACTCTTTTTACTTTTCACAGCACAACCACATTAAAGGAACTTTAAAAAACTAGGACAAAGTGCTAAAAATCCAAAGATCAGACATAAATAAAATTCTACCTGTGGCCTAGTTCCAGTTTCTGAACTAGATAGGAAAAGAATTCCCAAATGAAACAAATGTTTTATTACAAAAAAAAGATTTTTACAGTCAGAAAAGAAATTTGTCCTGTGAGTGGCTGGAAACGTTTAACTTCAAACAGTCTAGACTGTAGGTGCCACCAACCTGTCTCTAAACAGGGATTGTCAACTTATGCAAATGTATAATATGAAAATATATAAGACAGGGAAAATGAAAGGCAGATAAGTTTGAATACTGACTTTCCTGGCTTGTACTTCCTTTCAGATGAAAAATTCTCAAGAGCATTTTTCTTCACCCTAGAGGCTCTTGGAATCTTTAGGGACCAAAGGAGTTATTTCTCAAAAGGGCTCAATTTCTAAATGCTGATGTGCTCTGATTTACAGAGTAGTTTCCTAGGAGATGAAACTAGCAAAAAGGTAATCGGTAGGAAATGATATGAGAAGGGACCCCAAGAATAGCAGAAGCAATGATTCATAACTCAGGAAACAAACAGGCACCAAAACACCCAAGGATGGAACATTTGGGAGAATTTGAGATATTGCTCCCTGGCGTATGTTGTCAGTATGGCTCAAATAAATGCTTATACTAAAACTAGAGGCCTGTTGCACAAAGATTCGTGCAAGAATAGACCTTCCTTCCCCTGGCTTCGCTTCAGGCTGCCCAGGAGCCTGCAAATCCTCACTCCTGGCAGAGCACTGCTCCTGTAGCTCCCTCCTCATAACAGGCGTCCCACCCTGCCACTCTGCGCCTGCAAATTAACCTGCCACCTTTGTTGGGTTAATTTGCATACTCACTCCTGATTGGCTGATGGACGTTGTGGAGGCACAGTTTGCATATTTCTTTTATTAGTGTAGATAAAACAAAAAAGATGGAAAATTTGAGGAGAGGATGTTGGGACAAAAATAATGGAGAGAACCCAAAATGCCTGAAGGAAATCCTTAAAGCAAATAACCATGTGGAGGCAAAGTAAGACCTTAAAAAAAGCAGCTATTGCCCAGGTGGTATGACTCAGTAGTTGGGCATTGGACCCATGAACCAAGAGGTCCTTGGTTCAATTCATGGTCAGGGCACATGCACAGGTTTTGGGATCAATCCCCACTTGGGGGCATGCAGGAGGCAGCCTATCAATGTTTCTATCTTTCTATCCCTCTCCTTTTCTCTCTCTATAAAAGCAATAAAACAATTTTTGAAGCATATTTAAAAAAAAGATAAGCAATAATTTACTTTCTACTATAGGTTAAGTTAATAAGATATAGGCATTTCTTAAACAACCTTACTGAAGAGTCACCAGAGTTGAGCAACCTTACACTCACATCCAAGTAACTTCTAGAGAGGACAAAGCAGTGAAGATACCAAAGAACATAATCTTGTTATAGGATTCCAACTAAATAATGGCTTAGCTGCCTAGCTGAAGTGGTTCAGGTGGCTGAGGGTTGTCCTGGGCACTGAAAAGTTGAGGGTGCGTAAGGGAGGCAACTGATCTCTCTCAAACTGAGGTTTCTCTCTCTCTTAAAAAATAAAAATAGCCGAAGCTGGTTTGGCTCAGTGGTAGAGCGTCGGTCTGCGGACTGAAAGGTCCCAGGTTCGATTCCGGTCAGGGGCATGTACATTGGTTGCGGGCGCATCCCCGGTAGGGGGTGTGCAAGAGGCAGCTGTTCGATGTTTCTCTCTCATCGACGTTTCTAGCTCTCTATCTCCCTCCCTTCCTCTCTGTAAAAAAATCAATAAAATATATTTAAAAAAATAAAAATAAAAATAAAAATTCAGAAATATAGCTTGCCAAAAATTTGTTTGATAAATCTCTACCAAGTTGCTTAATCTGAAACACTACTCCAAGTTAGTCTTGGCCTCTTACTCCTGAATTTTGACTAATGTTCAAAAAATTACCTTTCACTAGTTTTCCTTTGTGACTTTCCCTACCTCATCTGGGGTAAACACCGCTGTGGGTAACCTTTACTGAATTCATCTTTATTATAAGACACCTGACCGGTAAAGAGGAAATAAATATTACTTAATGGCTTCCACTTTAGAAATTTAAAGGCTACTTCATAATTTCTGATGTTTTGTATGTTTTGTATCTTGGGTTTAATACAAGCAGATTAAAGTTTTCCCAGGAAAGTTTCCAAACACAAATACTCATTTACTCTATATGCAAGCCAATCAAATCAAAGTTGTTAAACTAGTTTGTGTAAATACCAAAATAAAACCAAGGGAGCTGAATGCAAATTTCATTTTAAAGTACAGTGAACAACCCCAGGAAAGCACAAGAAATAAAGCCAAGGAGCTGCTGGCTATGTATGCAAACTACACCCTTTTTAAATTTTAATAGTTTTTCACCCGCTTTTCTGTGTGTGAAAGACACTCATTCCAGAGCTAGTGAATTATCAGGGACAGCAATGATCAACATGCAGGTTGTAAAAATTTGGCAAAGCCAGACACAACATATAACAATGTGCTAATGTAAGGCTTCCAGGGACCTCTGCTCACATATTATTTTTTGTTCTCATTTTAAGGACCCTTTCCCTTATCAAAGAAGGGTTCCATCAATGCTTCTACCCAGAGAACTAACTTCTGAGAAATAAAACAGCTGGGAGACAGGAGGAAGTAGTTGTAAATAGACTAAATATTGAGAGTAAATAAAACTAGACAAAATTCAGGAAGAGAATTAAAAAACAATAACAAACAAACCATATAGCTGAAGTTTTTCTTTTCCTCACTCTCAAAGAGAATGTTGAAGGAAAAGTCTCTGTCTAGGATGGGAAAGAGGTTAGGGTAGTCCTACCAGGTACTCATCCAATCCAACCATGGATCCTGAACATATGAAAATGGAAATATTTGTCATTGAATGGCCATTACTGAAAGGTTTCTAAGGAAGAAAACTCAAGGTAATTAGAGTAAAACTTGGCTGTGGTGTCTTTTTGTATGTGTAACTTTAGAGAGTTCTAGCCTTTGGATACAAGGTGCCTTCTGGTCAGCCATAACAAGGAAATGTAACAGGCACTCTGACCTATAAGTATCTTAAAAAAATTATTGTAGAGAAAGGAAAGAAACACCGGTTTGTTGTTTTACTTATTTATGCATTCATTAGATGTTTCTTGTGTGTGCCCGACTGAGGATTGAACCCACAACCTTGGGATGTTGGGAGAACATTAACCGTCTGGCCAGAGCTGACCTGTAAATATCTTATGAAGCTCATCATCAACAGTGCTGAAGAACACTTTAGAAAAATAGGTGTAAAAAAAATGTGCTTCCCACCAGTTTGTCCAATGACCAATTTGCACGAGAACTCAGAATCCTTGAAGAGCTTTCTAAAAGTAAAAACAAACCCAATAAAAACAACAACAACAAAAAATCAAATCCCAAAGATCCCTTCTTCCTGTATTCTAATTCAATAGCTCTTTTGTGAGGAAAAAAAAAAAAAAAAAAAAAAAAAAGACTTCAGAGGAAGGGAGAGGGTGAGAAATATATATACAAACATCAACAATGAGAGAGAATCATTGATCAGCTGATTCCTACACACCCCCTATTGGGGATTGAGCCTGAAACCCAGACATGTGCCCTGACCAAGAACTGAACTATGATCTGCTGGTTCATAGGTTGACGCTCAGACCCTGAGCCAGTCCTAATTTAATAGCTCTTAAATAGGGAACATGAGGGTGGTGGTAACTGTGGGTAAGAGGGAATCTCAATTTTCAAATAGATTAATTCAAACAGAACCAGAAAAATTCTAATGCATAACTAGGATTGAGAATCAATGTGTTGGACTTGCTTCCTACACCTTTAAGCAAGAAGTCTTGGCCTGCTGAAACCAGAGAGATTCTATGACTTCTCCTCCCCTCCTAAGGAGAAATTCCAAGTCCACTTGATTTCAGGTGAACTGCTGTCATTTACCATAGCAATAACTACCACTGAATTGTCAAGGCTCAGAGATACCCAAATTTTTCCAGCTAGAACATTCATTCCCCATGAAATGCCCTCCATCCATCTCATCATAATAGAATTAATTTTAGGTTTGGGCAGGAACATTTTACAGACTGCCTACTATATTCTCTGGTTGGGATTTAAAGTATATGCTCTCAAAGAAGCTTTCATCTCAATGCTTGATGCTAGCCCGAGGATATGGATGGCTAAGGTTGCCACTATATCCTTTTCAGGCCCATGAAGCTTAACTTAAACCTCAGCTGCCCTGGCCACTCGGTTGGAGCATCGTCCTGTACACCAAAAATGTTTGATCAGGATTTGATTCCTGGTTGGCCTGAAGGGGAGGCAACTGATTAATGTTTTCCTCTCACATCAATGTTTCCCTTCCTCTCTAAAATCAATAAAAACATACAGTTGTTTGAGTATTAAAAACAAACAAAACTAAAATCATCAGATTATTTCTGTTGAGTTGATAAACTAGCCACATTATATGGATCACCAGCAGAAAATCAACTCCTCTCCAATTCTTACTAATTCTTACTACCTTTGTCTTTATTTTTTCATCATGGGGTTTACATTTTTCTTCTTTTACCAAACACATAAAGCCAAGTTCAAATTCTGAGACTAAAGCAATCTTTTTGATATGGGTTGAATATGGGAACAGAAAGGAAGGTGGTTATGAATGAGCAAAGGTTTTAGAATCAGACAGATTTGGGTTCATGTTCTGTCCTATCTGTGTGACCTACAGCTTATTACACAAATCTCTTTGGGCCTCAGTTTTACTAGTTTACAAGGTCATGAGGATCCTATTAAGATTATACTTATCAGCCGAAGCCGGTTTGGCTCAGTGGTAGAGCGTCAGTCTGCAGACTGAAAGGTCCCAGGTTCGATTCCAGTCAAGGGCATGTACATTGGTTGCAGGCACATCCCCGGTTGGGGGTGTGTAGGAGGCAGCTGGTTGATGTTTCTAGCTCTCTATCTCTCTCCCTTCCTCTCTGTAAAAAAATCAATAAAATATATTAAAAAAAAAAAAAAAGATAATACTTAACAAATGCCTAGCATGAATAGCAGTTTTCACTAAATGGTAACTAGATGGGACTCTAGGCCCTTGTGCCCTACCCCTCTGACCTTTAATGGTATCAGTAAGAAAAAACCATCATCATAGCACAGGGAAAAGACACTGTTAGGTGGTGCTGAAGTCAATCTAAAGGAGGGAGGGGGAGAGAGAGGGAGGAAGATAGAGAGAGAACTTGCCAAATCTTCCACCAGAACAAAAGTACCAAGCAAAAAATGTAGTTCAAAACAATATGTCCAGCCCTAGCTGGTTTGGCTCAGTGGATAGAGCATAGGCTTGCAGCCTGAAGGATCTCGGGTTTGATTCCGATCAAGGGCACTTGCCGTGGTTTCAGACAACCGATCAATGACTCCTCTCATCATTGATGTTTTTTCCTCTCCTTCTCCCTTCCTCTCTGAAAGCAATAATGAAACAATATGGCCAGAACATCAGAAACTATTTTTAAATATATCATAAAGGAGAGAGAGTCATTCTCCTCTAAAACTTTAGTCATATTATACAAAAGCTTAAGTGGCTTTAGCCTACAGCTACGGAATGGGTTCCATATTTTGATTCATACAGTGAGCACTCAAATATCTGATGAATGAATAAATGGTTAATTCCTAACATAAAACAGCCTCTACGCTAGAGGACAGAATAAATAAACTCTCCCAAAGTTTTTCAGTAGGAAGTTTACAAAGTTCATTTTAGTACCATCCTTAGCAGGATTACTCAGTTATTCAAACCCAAAATGTATATATCTGATGGAGCATTATTTTTTTCTACAAGTACAGAAATTTACTTCATCTTAAAAGAATTATAACAACTTTACAAAATTAACCTAGTGGAATATTCCACCAGGGAAGCAACAGAAGCTGGAAAATTTCTCTAATGTTCTCATATCAGTGCAAAGTCAGGAGATATCAATCACAAGCAGCATTAGGGACTCATTACCAGTGTTCTACACAGGACTCTATAAATGAAAATCCAACTTCTATCTTTTGACCACTATGTAAGTACTATGCAAATAAAACAAAGCTATAGACTTCCTGTTAATCTTTCTAATATACAAATTAGCTTCTGGGGAGGGATTTAAAAGCAAGTTATTTCCCTCACTTGCTTTATGGATTCTCATTAGAAACAAATATGTTCAGCATCCAAGTTTTTCCTAGGATAGACTTGCAAACAGCATGCCTGTTTCCGTTTTATCTTTGCTCTTGGGTCTCAGCACACCTGCTCCTTCTAGTAAACTCCAATTTCCTTGGACAAGAGTCTTTCAGAAAGAAATGGGAGACATTTCTATTCAGAAATACTAATCAAAGAGCAAGGCAGTATGGTATGCTAGGATCACAGGCTTCGAAATCAGAAAAGTACAAACAGAATCTAGCATTGTTCCTTACTGTACTTCAATTTCTTCATCCAAGAAATAGCAGTAATAGCTGTTGTAAGGATAAAATCTGTGCTATTCAATTTTTCAGAAAACTAGTTTCATTACTTGATTAAAACACATCTCACCTGGCCTGCATGGCTCAGTGGTTGAGTGCTGACCAATGAACCAGGAAGTTAGGGTTTGATTTCCGACTGGGGCACATTCCTGGGTTGGAGGCTCAATCTCCAGTGTGGGGTATGCAGGAGGCAGCCGATCAATGATTTTCTCTCATTGATATTTCTACTTCTCCTTCTCCCTCCATCTCGGAAATCAATATAGATATCCATCTTTTGGCTTCTGACAATGTCCAACATATTTATTTGAGACCTGAATTATCTATACCCATTCAATAAGTACTGTGTTTCTATGTACTTACGAATATGGAGCTGGAAATGGTTCATATCATCACAACTAGGGTTATGTATCAGACCACATTCTGACTGTACTACACATTTCTTACAAATGTCTATTGCTCAGCTCACAACAGATGCTTGATGAAGTTTGTAAGCTGACTGGTTACTAGTAAAAATTCATATACCTAGATGTTTGTTTGGGGGAAACAATCTAATTTAAAAGGCCACAGATAGAGCATAAAAAGACAAATTAAATTTTTTTTTTAAATTGATTTCAGAGAGGAAAGGAGAGGGATAGAAACAATCATGAGAATCACTGACCTGCTGCCTCCTGCATGCCCCCTACTGGGGATCAAGCCTGCAACCCTGGCATGTGCCCTGTAACCTCCTGGTTCACAAGTCAATGCTCAGCCAGTCACACAGGCAAGGCTGAAAAGACAAACTTTTGTTTTGACTAGGATCATTCTGCTAAAGCTGACCTTAGAGATTCAAACGAAAATGTGAAAACAGAAGACATACAGAACCAGTATCTGTGTGACAAGCAGTGTCAGGCATCTCAAAAGGTCAAGCCTTCTGAACTGGGAAGGAAGGGTGGTGACAAGAGTAAAAACAAAGCATACATTGGACGAGAAGCCACACGTCTGAAAACGTGTTAAAGTGAAGATTTAGCCCTGGTGGGTGTGGTTCAGCTGCTTGAGCAATGTCTCCTACACTGAAAGGTCACCGATTTGACTCCAGTCAGGGTACATGTGGGAAGCAACCAATCAATGTTTCCCTCTCTCTCTCAAATCAATAAAAAAATAAAAATAAAAATCTAAAGTAAGTGGAGGGTTAAAAAAAAAAAAAAAGGACAAAGCAAACTTATAAAGAGTTATAAGACACCTATTACATACAAATTAAGTAGATGAAAGAGAAAGGACTGGATTAAAACATAGAAAACTTTAATGTCTATTTTAATGTTTTTATCTTTGTTTCTGTAAAAGAATAAAATTATGGCCCTTAATCAAACGCCATTATATTTTGGGTTGGGGATAAAAGTAAAACCATTCTTTTTCTTGATCTCCATTCATTTAAATTAAAGGAAGAAAAATACACCTGTTCAGGAAAAATAGAAAAATAAGAGAAAAAGGAATTTTTCTTTTCTAACAGATAGTAGGCAAGGATTCAAAATGTGTCCAGTGGCAATAAGATATAGTTATATCAGAGGGAACTTCATTATGCTGAGGACAGTGTCCCCAAATGAGAAACCTCTTAATTTCTAACCTGATGCAAAGAAGAGCCTTGAAACTCCCTTATTCCTTCTCCCCCTCACTAAGAGGGAGGCTGCTGAAGAATTAAGAGCCACCTACAGAATGTATCCCAGAAGGTTCTATTCTGAGATACCTGGAGAGTAAGTTGGATTCAGAAGAAATTTCTGTTGTCCCAAATTCTCAGATGGACAGTTCTAGCATATTTGGGAAAAGAGGCAAATTTCTCCTTCTGACTCAATAGGATTAAAGACCATCTAGTCCTGCTATAAAACTGACATTTTACATTTTCGCACAACTGAAAACCTTCCCAGCACCAGAGGCTGCACTGGGCAACATACTCAACCCCAAGCTCAAAGAAAATGGACCCTTTGTTAAAAAGGGTCCAATTGGTGTGTGTGGGGTGGGGGTGGGGTGGAGGAGAAGGTGGGAAAGGGGGATAGCCACCTATAACCCACATTGCAATAGGCCTTAAATGGTATTCTAATTAGGTACTCTTGCTTACCTAGGAGTGTGTCCAGAGTAGGCCTTCCTTTCCTGGAAGGATAAGTATATCTGCTACTACAATGAGAAGTCTGTCAAGAGGTGAAATTCAAAGAGAGTAATTGTTCATTAGGTTCACAGTGCATAGAACACCATGCCAGAATACAAGGGCTGTTAGGACAAGTTCAGAGTTGAGGCAGGCAGTCTGTGACACTTGAAGTGGACTGAGGAACACCAACACACTCTATCAAATATACTTTTATCTGCCCCTCTTCCCTTTACAACCTCTTAAATTTACTGCCTTAAGAGCATTCCCAGTATTATTTAATGTTTTAATCAACAATTTTCACTTGAGGAAGGTATTCAAACACATTTAACATACATTAACTTACTCAAATTATATTAACAATTTGTATATATTTTACTTGTCTATAAGATTTTTACAAAACCTGTTCAATGAGCTCTCATAATTATTTTTAATTAAACACAATATAAGAAATTTTGTGGAGATTAAAAAAAAAAAAAGCATGTGGTATAATAAGAAATAAATTTAGGCCAAAACCGGTTTGGCTCAGTGAAAAAGCGTCAGCCTGTGGATTGAAAGGTCCCAGGTTCGATTTGATTCCGGTGAAGGGCGTGTGCCTTGGTTGCCGGCACATCCCCAGCAGGAGGCAGCTGACTGATGTTTCTCTCTCATTGATGTTTCTAGCTCTCTTTCCCTCTCCCTTACTCTCTGTAAGAAAATCAATAAAATATATTAAAAAAAATAAACAAATAAACTTAGTTCTAGCCAGTTTGGCTCAGTGGAGAGAGACTTAGCCTAGGGTCCAAGGTTAAGGGCATGTACCTCGGTTGCAAGCCTTCTTCTCCCTAGCCTGGGCTCTGATTGGGGCTCGTACAGCAGGCAAACAATCAATATGTATCTCTCACATTAAGGTTTCTCTGTCTTTCCCTCTCTCTCCCACACTCTCTCAAAAAAAAATCAATGGGAAAATATTCTCAGGAGGATTAAAAAAAGAAAGAAATCAATTTGGTTTTAGAATTCCTTGATGGGATTGTTTATGTTATTCATAAGGAATCCCTTTGGGACACACCTGGGTTTATGCTAATTAAGTGACTTAGGGTAGGGCTCCTAGATAGCTTTAGGATGGGGTTGGTTACCACCTAAGGACCTCAAGGAAGGGGAAAAGAAAGTGGCATGCTGCAGATTATGTTCTATAAAATTCCTGAATAAAATGTATTGAACTTTAAATTCAAGTAGTGCACTCTAGGTCCACAGGGACATAATGCCCACACACAGACTCTTCTGAACCTTGCAGTACGTACCTCTTCATCTGACTGTACATTTGTCTCCTTTGTATTATCCTCTGTAATAAACCAGTAAACACAAATTATTTCCCTGAGTTCTATGGGCCACTGTAGCAAATTATTGAACCCCCAATTTATAGCCTGTGAGTCAGAAGTAGGACCAGGTTTCAAGTAAAGTAGTTTTGTGGGACTGAGTCCTTTACCTTGTGGGATATGATGTTAATTTCAGTGTCAGAAGTGAACTGAATTGTAGGACACTCGGCTGGTAATCACTAAGAATTGGAGTATTGCTTGATATGGGGAAACTCCCCACATATCTGGTTATCATAATTATTGAGAATAGTCTCTTATCCACCTCAATCCCCCTTCCAATCGTATTTTGGGGCAGGAAAGACAGCTATATACAGCCAGGTAATTTCTACTTCCTTCAAAGTCTAGGTATTTACAAGTTATTTTTAACTAAATAGTAAGCTTTAAAAATGCCCAAAGACCACAGATGGCACCCAAATGATGTTTACAAACTGCACTGATCTTCAAACATGGATTATCTGTCAGAGGGCTCATTATATTTGAAATATTCAAGGTTCCCTGCTGAAGATACATGAACAATATTTCTAACACATACAGACACAACTTAGAGTCCAAATTAACCTTGTCTGTTCCTGTCACTTTCACCATTGTCCTTGGATGGAATAGGCTCTGGTTATGATTTTACTACCTGAAAATTATAAAGCTTCCAATACTATTTCTTGCTGGCTCAGAAAACAAGGAAAAAACAGTAACCAAAATTCCCCACCTACCATTCACCTGCTTTAGTTTCTTATTCAGAATATCTGCAACCACCTTTCTATTCTCATGGACCTAGTTCCAGTTTTGGCTTATGCACATATTTGTCCTCATTATACCAGCTGTGGAGAATATACCACGAGCAATCATAAATCAAGAAGAAACTACCACCAACTTTAAGTGGAACTTAATGTCTCGCCCAATTTAAATCAAGTTACACATGTAACACCCCTTTCAACACAATTCTCTCAATCCACCGCTATCTAGTGCTGAAACCCAGAATGCCCCCCAAACACCAGCACACAGATTCATTTTGCCATTCCGTTTGTTCTTAAAGTCCATTACATTTCCCCTTAAATATTTTAGCATTGGGTAAAGAAAAAGCATTCTCACTGTATACTATGATAACCTGTGTCTGTAATACAACTCAGCCATGAAAATACAATTTTGCTATTTCCAAAAAGAAATCGGTAGGTACTAGAAAACCTCTGAGCCAGACAGAATAAACTTGTGACTCCTTTACTGATACCTAGAAATGGCCAAGATTTTAAATTTTCATGGGCTCAACCAAATCCTGAATAAAATCTAAGTAGGCAAAGTAGGACATGATTATCAACCACATTGTTTATTTATTGGAAGACTATTCCCCAGCTATTTTAAACAGCTTATTCCAGTTTAAAACTCCAAACTAACTCCATCATGTTGTAGAAAAGTTGAATGTAAGAACTTCATTTAAACTTTAATGGCCAGATAGCTCACTTGGTTACAGTGTTGTTATCTCAATGTGCCAGGGTTGGGGATTCGATTCCTGATCAGGGCACACACAGAACAACGAATACATGAATGTGTGGGACAACAAATTGATGTTCTTCTCTCTCTAAAATCAATAGAAAAAAAAATTAAACTTTAATAAACCCTGCTAATCAAAGGAATAAAGCCTTTAAAAATTTTAAAGGTGAGCTTAAAAGTTTCAAGTGGCTAGTAACTAATTTAAGAATAAGTTTCCTGAAGTAGTAGAAAAGAATGCTGTTACTCATTAAGCTGAGTTATTCTGTCAATGTTACGTCATTTGGACATCAGGCAAATTATAGTTGAGAATTCACAGTCTAGAGTTCTTCAGAGAAAATGTATATAAATTCTAATGTGTGAACCTGCTTTCAAATTAGAGAACAAATCTACAGGTCAGAGATAATTTTAAACAACACTGCAACAGCAATTTATAAAAGCCATACTCAATTGAGGAATCCAAGTAAAACAACAAAATATTCTAATGAAACAAAAGAACCCGGCTAATTCCTGGTAGTGCATCACAATGGGTCATGACCCATATTACCCCCTCCTTTACAGTCTTCTTACACTCGGGGGAAAATTATTCATTCCATCATGTAGCACAGAACTATCTGTGTTCAAACTCCTGTAAGATTATTAATTAGGTCTGAATATTCTATTCAAAGAAAAACAAACTTAAAGAACAAAAAATAAGCTCCTATTTCAGTTCATATTAGAGTGAGCAAAAGTCCAAGTCACCAAACTTTCAGAAGTTTCAACCCAAGCAGAACTGTCACTAATTTATTAAGAGCAAAAGACAATCGTAAAACCTGTCTTAACCTTGGGCCTTCCATGGAACTAAGCACACTTCAATTAAGAACTTAATGTTATCATTACAAATCTACCAATCAAGGACAAAAGTGGGCAGGAAACCAAAATGTTCAATTCTTAAGCTGAAAACTTTCTTAATGACCTGAGGCAAGTCACTCTTCTAAGAATATTCAGACACACAAGTAAGGAATGCCCCCCCCCCCCCAAGTAAAAAGTTTCCGCGAGTAGGAAAGGAACAAAATAAAGTAACTAGGTGAAAAAATAGGAATACCTGACACAGCGTCCCCAAATGAATAATTAAAAAAAAAAATTTTTTTTTTTTTTTAAATAGAGCATATAGAGCTAGTTTTAAACTAGTTTACCTTTCCCACAGTGGACTCACCTATAGCTTTTTATCAACATTTACAAAAGAACACTCAAGCCCACCTAGTTCAATTTTGAATTTCCGCAAACATCCGGCACCTCTATTCCCAGAAGTTCCAGAGAGGCCAAATGGGACCCTGAAGTAGTAATTCATATCAACAGCCCCTTATTCTGCATTTTTAGATATAGATCCTTAACTAAAACCTCCCTTACTCCACCTCCCCGCACACGTTGGCATTTGCAGTTTATAGATGAGTCCTGGAATCGCTAAGACCAGGAAGCTTCGGACTAATTACAGGATTTGGGGGAAGTGACATTGGGAGACACCAGATGTCAGAAAGAGGTTGTCCCTGACCACCTCTCCCTTCTGCCCCATCCAAACTTCACCCAACCGAGTCCCAGAAGCTCGAGAAGGAGAGGCCATTTTAATGAGGCCTGACTGAGGAACGTAAAGGGAGAGAAGGAAGGAAATCAGGGAAGGTAGTTTGGAAAGGAAGGCCGAGCCCTTTCCCTCAACAGCACCCGAGTTGGGTGGCAGCACCTGGAGCTTGAAGAGGGAGGAGCTGGGTTCAAGGGCCTAGGAGGGGTACAAAAGTAGTAGTCTGCCACGAGGGGGGTCGAGTGGTCCGAGCCCCCGAAGAGGGGGAAGGACCCCTTCTCGGGCCAGTCGCATAGACACTCGCCCCTTGGTCGGGGACAACTACCCAAAAGTCCAGAAGGCGGGAGTGACTAGTGCCTGGTTCTCCTCATCCGGCCATGCGGCGCGGGGGCGGCCATCCTGAGGGGTCCGGGTACCAAGAGGGCACTGGGGGGCCGGACGCAGCGCTCACCCGCGGGCCGCCTCCAAGCTCTTAATCAGCTTCTTGATCTTCCAGATCTCCACGTTCCTATCCGCAGCAGTGGGGTCGTCCGCCATCTTCTCGCCTCCTCCTCCCTAGAGCGGCCCGGCGGGGCCGGGAGACATCAAGACCACAGAGTTAGCGCCGCCACTGGGCAGAGCGGCCCCCTTCCTTGCCACCCCCAGAGGCCCACCTCTTCCCGCCCCGCGCGACCCGCCGTGTGTGGGGGGGGTCGCTGGCCTTTCCCTCCCCCTGGCTCACCTAAGGGCCCAGGCCTGGGCGGCAGCGGCTGGTCCTCCCCGGCGGCGACTCCGCGGCGGCGGCGGCTCTGACGTAGGACACCGGCTCCCTCTCTCCAGGCAGCTGCATGTGTTGCAATCCGCTCACATGGGGCCTGTGACATCACTTCCTCCGCCGAAGGCTGAGTGGAAGTCGGCGGACGGAAGGGCGGGGCTTGGGCGGAAAAGGGAACGCTCTGCGCGCGCCGCGACTTCCCATTGGCCCTCTGAGCCGCGGCCTACAATGAGCCCGCGGATTGGCCACAGCTGAGACCGCGCCGCCTAGTGAGGTAAGACCGGGGGCGGGGAAGTACCGTCTTCCTTCCGCCCCGGTAAGCAGAGAGGAGGAAGCGAGCGGAATCCGGTGGCTCTCGCGAGGGTTTACTCGGCGCCCCGCCAGGCTCGAATTGGGGGTGCTTCTTAAAGGGCGAGGCACGTGGGTCGTCGTACTTCCGTCCCCCCCCACACGCCCCTTCTTGAACCGAATGGACTTCTGAGGGTAGGCGCTCGGGCCGGGACGCACGGGTTGAATTGCGCCTGAGACGCCTCAGAGGCGCCTCGCGGCTCGACGGCTGACGAAGTGTTGCTGCTGCCAGGGCGCCTCTCGACGGGCTGGACTGGTGTTCAGACCCGGTCAGGGTGTCTGGGTTAGGATATTCCCCCGGCCGGTCCGGGACCCCGCCACCTGCAGGGGCAAAAAGAGGCACGTTCCCTCTCGCCTCAATGCTGAGGTGTTCACTTCGGACCCGGCACTTTGGGGGCGCCGGGGGGTGGGTGGGTGGGGGCTAGAGGCTTGATGTATCTGACTGACTCCATGAATAGTTTGATCTGATCTGTTCCGAGTGGAGGTGGGGAGAGGGTTGAAGCAAAATGGGTAGCTATGTAAGTGAGAACCAGAACTTTTAATTAGTTGGGTTTATTCAGATGTTTGGCCGCAAACTGCATACTCGTTTTTCCTGAGGAATCTGAGGGAAACCAGATGACAGTGCCTACTACCTTCGTGGAGCTTTCTGTTTAGTTGGGTTTATAACCGCTTGTGCTTTTATACTTTAATGTAATAAAGTAAGTACAGATTGGTACTTCAGATTGCCGTGAGAGTAACGAAAGAGGGCCCAACTTTGCAATGAGACCCAAAGGATGGTTAGGAGTTTGTCAGGAGGGAGCCTGGAGGAACTTCAAAAAAGTCAGTGTGCAGGGGACAGATTGTAAGGCCTTGAAAAGCTGGATTTAAGAAGTTGGCCTCTTAATGCACAGCTTAACAAAGGGTTTAGAGATGGGGTGGTGAAAAGAAGATCTGGTTGTATTTTTAAGGAGATGGATTGGCTTGAATTGGAAAGAGCAAAAGTTGGAAGCTTAGAGATCATTTTGACTGCTGCAGTGATTCATGTGAGAGAGAATTGTATCTTAGAATAGGGTGATGGCAGTGCAAATAGAAGTGAATGATATGTGGGCTTAGCATGGATAGGACTGGATAATGGGTTGGATGTGGAGAAAGACACTGATATGGTTACATATACTGAATTTGTGTGGGCTTTGAGTCTTTTTTTGCATGTTGTTGTAACTTTGTCCACATCTTGGAGGTGGGAGCATTACCCCCATTTCATAGATTGGGAAATTGAGGCAAAGAAAGGTACAAGTTGTTTTTTAGAATAGTCTAGATTCAGGCAGTTTAACTGTAGCCCTAAAGCTTACCTGCCCAGTTGATGCAAATTTACCATCTCTTCATTTAGCATTGGAAATCAGTGTGTTAGAGGCAAAAGCTGGCTTGGGTCCCTAGTGGAAAAGAACAGGGATGCTCTTTCCTTCAGCAAAGACAAGCCTGTTAAAAATAAATTTTTTATTGTTGAAAGTATTGCATATGTCTCCTTTCCCCCCCATTGATTTCTCTCTGGCTGCTGCTGCCCTCCAGCATATGCCCTCGCCCCCTTACTGCCAGTGTCCATTGGTTATGCTTATAGGCATGCATACAAGTCCTTTGGTTAATCTCTTACCCCCCATCCTCTCTTGCCTTCCCTCAGAGCTTTAATGGTCTGTTCCAATGCTTCTATTCTCTGGATCTATTTTTGTTCATCATTTTATGTTCATTATATTTCATAAATGGGTGAGATCGTGTGATATTTATCTTTCTTGGACTGGCTTATTTTGCTTAGCATAATGCTCTCCTCATCCATTCATGCTGCTGCAAATGGTAAGAATTTCTACATCAGCGTAGTATCCCATTGTGTAGATGTACCACATTTGTAACCCACTCCTGCTGATGGGCACTTAGGTTGCTTCCAAATCTTAGCTATTGTAAATTGTGCTGCTATGAACATAGGGGTGCATATATTCTTTCTGATTGGCATTTCTGATTTCTTGGGATATATTCCTAGGAGTGGAATTCCTGGGTCAAATGGCAGTTCCATTTTTAATTATTTGAGGAAACTCCATACTGTTCTCTAGTGGCTGCACCAGTCTGCATTCCCACCAGCAGTGCATGAGGGTTCCCTTTTCTCCGCATCCTCACCAGCACTTGTCGTTTGTTGATTTGTTAATGATAGCCATTCTGATAGGTATGAGATGGTACCTCATTGTCACTTAAAAAAATATATATATATATTTTTATTGATTTCAGAGGGGAAAAGAGAAAGGGAGAGGGAGAGGGAGAGGGGGAGAGAGAGAAACAGAGAGAGAGAAACATCAATGTTGAGAGAGAATCATTGATTGGCTGCCTCCTGTACACTTCCTACTGGGACCCTTTAGTCCGCACGCCAACCTGCTCACTGAGCCAAGCCAGCGAGAGCCCTCATTGTTGCTTTGATTTGCATCTCTCCAATGTTAGTGACTTTGAGCATTTTTTTCATATGTCTTGGTCTTCTGTATGTCCACTTTGAAGTGTCTATTTAGGTCCTTTGCCTATTTTTTTTTTTATTGGATTGTTTAGCTTCCTTTTAAGTTGTATAAGTTCCCTATAACATTTGGAGATTAAACTCTTATTGTAACATTGGCAAATATGTTCTATGCAGTGGGCTCTCTTGTTTTGTTGATGGTTTCTTTGGCTGCGCAGAAGCTTTTTTTTTTTTTTTTAATATATTTTATTGATTTTTCACAGAGAGGAAGGGAGAGGGATAGAAAGCTAGAAACATCGATGAGAGAGATACATCGACCAGCTGCCTCCTGCACACCCCCCACCAGGATGTGCCCGCAACCAATGTACATGCCCTTGACCGGAGAGGAAGCCAGGTGTTGCTACGTGATGTCATTACCCAGCGCCCACAACCACCCTTTCCAGGCTGGGCCGGGCTGGGGGCCACATTTTGGTGGACTGTCACTCAGGGTGGTAGCAAGGCCTATGTCCCACTTGGGGGAAGCCAAGTGTTGCTTTGTTGGCACCAGGTTCGCGGTGCTGTTTTTTTTGTAAATGGCCAGTGTGCGTCATGGCAGCTCCTGCATTGAACGGCTGCTCCTGGGAGTCATTGTACATCACAGTGACTGGTTGGGTGGTCAAAGGGACACTTAGCATATTAGCCTTTTATATATATATATATATATGTTTTTTAACCTGTTTATTTTTGGTTTGTTTTTGGTCATAGATTCTTTCAAGAAATCAATGGCTCATTTTTCCAGAAAAAATAATATTGACTATTTTGCATTTTATAATTAGTGCTTTATAGACCTCCTGAAATCACTCATGTAGACTGCCTATCCCTCATCCCTATTGCCTTAAATCTCCACATTCTGGGGTAAGTGCTATAAGAACCTGTTTTAAGAGCCTGTAATTTAGGTGGAACATTTTATTTCCTGATATCACTCAGATCAGAGTTGAAGCTTGTAATTATTAAAGGCTGGGTCAGCTGCAGCATTCTTAGTGTGAAGATACTTTTGCTTCCTGATTTGCTCCTGCAAATGGATTTGATGATGCATTGTATATGGCTTAACCATGTAGAGTTGCTGCTGATATTTGTTTTTGACTTATTGAAATGGCTGTTTCAGTGGTTTTCTGTATAATTGCTAAATTATCTCTTTCATGCTGTTCACAGGTTGAGTAATGTAGGTCACCATATAACACCTCTATCTAGGGCTTTCACTTATTATTTTTTTTAACATAAATTTATTTTAGAGAGGGAGAGGGAGAGATAGAAACATCAAAAAGGAGAATCATTGGTCAGCTCACAACCTGTGCATGTGCCTTGACCAGGAATTGAACCTGGAAACCTTCAGCCCACAGGCCATTGCTCTATCCACTGAGTCAAACCAGCTAGGGCAACTTTCATTTATTTATTTTTTTAAAATATATTTTATTGATTTTTTACAGAGAAGAAGAGAGAGGGATAGAGAGTTAGAAACATCAATGAGAGAGAATCATCGATCAGCTGCTTCTTGCACACCCCCCACTGGGGATGTGCCCGCACATGCCCTTGAGTGGAATCGAACCTGGGACCTTTCAGTCTACAGGCCGACACTCTACCCATTGAGCCAAACCGGTTTCGGCAACTTTCACTTATTTCATTGTTCTGATATTAGAGGGCAAGAAGGGAAGATACAAGGCCTTACCCAGCAGCCTTAGGACTGGAGAATGCAGTTGCAGTGGTATCCGAAATACTGAAGGGTCTTGTTTGAAGCAGTTTATATCCAAAATTTGAGTTGTCTCTTCCCAATCTTGTCGTGTACCAACTATAAGAACTTGCTTTTATCTTTACTGCTCCTCATTGCTATAGATAGAATCTCTAGTATAAGTGTTAAAATTAAGCCACTCTCACAGATTACTTATTAAAGGATTCTTTGTAATGAAGTGTGGAGCAAAGCACAGAACTGACATCTTATTTTTCCTGGGAACTCATGCATTGGTAAAGACACATGCCTAGCCTTGGCTGGGTGGCTTAGTTGGTCATTCCTTGCACCAAAATGTTGCAGGTTTGATTCCCAATCTGGGCACATATTTAAATTGCGGGTTCAGTCCCCAGCCAGGGCAAGTATGGAGGCAACCAATTGATGTTTCTTCTTTCATATTAATATTTCTCTGTACCTCAATAAAAAAAAGACTTGTCGCCTATGTGGTATTCCTACCTGACTCTGAATGTAAGGCAATTATGTGAATCCAAACAAAGGGCCATTCTGCAAAAACAAATGGCCTGTACTCTTAAAAAATGTCAATGTAAAATAAAAAGGCAAAGGAACTATTCTTAGATAAAATAAAATATAACTAAATGCCATATGTGCTCTTTGATTTCACCTTGTATGAAAAATATTAGAGGATAGTATTGAGACAATTAGGTTAATATTAATATGGGCTACATATTAGGTAATAGTATTATATCAGTGTCAAGTTCCTGATATTAACCCTTTGCACTCCGAACCATTCTGGACATTGGCTACCAGCTACTCTCGACGCTACCTTGCGGCGGAAATGTGCATTTACAGACCCTCGTATTATTTAGTATAATTTTGGAACCAAGTAACGTATTATAATGATATTGGACTTATATGAATTGGGTGACATCGAGGAATGTATATTTGCAAAAAAACCCAATATTTTATTGTTTATAATTTTGTACAGTATGATAAGTTTCTAATTGTTATTACTAACTGACAAGATGATATTTACCAAAATAGCTTTCACCAAACAATTTATTCACTAAGAAAAGAATCACTTTTTCGATTTTCTCACTCGTTAGATCTATGTGCACTGCTCAAAGCTTCAAACCAAAATGAGCTCAGCTTTGAAAATCTTTTCCTCCAGATGTAGACTTGTTTATTTGTACTTATATATCTCACTATACAGTGCGCGCTATGTTCGAAAACCGACCTTTCTTCTACAAACTCCCCTTATTTCTCTTTTCAAGTGGCGTCGCGAAGTGCTCGGACCGTCGTGAGCATGCATCTCACGTTCTTGTCCGACACAAAACCCGCTGACATTTCTTGTATATATCTTAGTAATTTTACGATATTTTGATTTAATTTCTTGTGCCATTTCAAGATAAAACTTCAGGGAAACATGCATGTCTCAAAAAGTTGCGTTGAAATAACTCAATTCCCTGTAATCACTAATAAACTGCAATGTCCCCTGAGAGGGGACATCCGAGTGATATGCTAGAATTCCGATGTCCCCTGAGAGGGGACAGCGGAGTGCAAAGAGTTAATAGTTGTGGGGAGAAGGTTGTGTTCTTACAAGATGTGTGCTGAAATATTTTGGTTGAAGTGTCATGTTCTTTTATGTGCGATACCAGGTCAGGGCACATACAAGAATCAGTGAATGCATAAATAAGTGGAATAACAAATCATTGTTTCTCTAAAACACATGTGTCAAACACACGGCCCGCGGGCCAAATCCAGCCCGCCAGGCCTTGCAATGTGGCCCGCACCGCGCTGTCATCACTGCACTACGCTGTCAGTTTATGACATTGTCAGTTTATGACTGTTCAGTAAACCATTCGGCCCGCGATTTAGGCTGGATTTTAGATTTTGGCCCCTTCTCTGATTGAGTTCGACACCCCTACTCTAAAAACTCAATAAACAGCCAAGACCGGTTTGGCTCAATGGATAGAGCGTCGGCTTGGGGACTGAGAGGTCCCGGGTTCGATTCCGGTCAAGGGCATGTACCTTGGTTGCGGGCATATCCCCAGTAGGGGGTGTGCAAGAGGCAGCTGATCGATGACTCTCTCATCGATGTTTCTAACTCTCTATCTCTCTCCCTACCTCTCTACAAAATCAATAAAATATATTAAAAAAAAATAATAAAAACTCAATAAACAAAAAATTTTAAATAAGTTAAAAAAAAGTTGAGGAAAAAGTTAATTTTACTGGGTAAATCTATAATAATAAAAGCATAATATGCTAAATAGACCAGATGACCTTCTGGACGAAGCCGGGGCTGCAAGGGAAGCCCAGGTCCTTGGGTGCCAGAGGGAACCAAGTGCTAACAGCCTGGGGAAGGCCTACTCTTGAATGAATTTTGTGTCGGGCCTCTAGTAGTAATATAGTTCAAGATCACATAGAATAAGTCTGCAACGGAACTGGACTCATCTAGGAAGTATGAAAGATTGCAAATTTATTCTGCTCACTCCTTTTACCTTGTCCCCCAGCCCCTTGCTGGCCCAGGAAAACTTCAGGCCTATAAACTTCTTGGCTTTTCCCGATTAAAGTTTTTTATCTTACCAACTAAGTTTTAGTTTCTGGATTTGGTATAAGTTGCCTCTAGTATTCTTAATATGATTTAGACAAATTTAAAAAACCAAGGGACCTTAACCCACCTCATTTTGCAGTGGGATTCACTAATTTGACAAAAGATTTGAGTGCTTTTGTTCCAGCATTGGTCTAGGTCACATGTGTCAAACACAAGGCCCGCGGGCCATATCCAGCCTGCCAGGCCTTGCAATGTGGCCCGCACCGCGCTGTCATCACTGCACTCCGCTGTCAGTTTATGACATTGTCAGTTTATGACTGTTCAGTAAACCATTCGGCCCGCGATTTAGGCTGGATTTTAGATTTTGGCCCCTTCTCTGATTGAGTTCGACACCCCTAGTCTAGGTGTTGGGAAATAGAAGCAAAAAATTTGACCTGTGGAGCTTGTGTGGTAACTGTAAATCTTGAGATTCAACAAAATAGACTGGGTAGATTGTAAAACAAAAATGTTTCTGACAGTTTTGGAGGCTGGGAGTCTGACATCAGGGTACCAGCATGGTCAGGTAATGATCCTATTCTAGGTCACATTCTCATTGTATCCTCACAAGGTGGAAGGGGTCAAGGGATGTCGGGAGCCCATTTTATAAAGGCACTACTCCTATTCCACCCTCAATGCCTGTCACTCTCCAGAGGCTGTACCTCCTAACACCATTACCTTGAGTTTAAGATTTCAACACATGAATATGGGGGGGTGGGAGGGATAACATATACTCGATCAGATCATATAGTGGGGGGAAGGAAAAACATTGGGTGGTAATAACTGCTAAGGAGAAAAATAGGATAGGGGATAGGAAATAATGACTTGAGGGAACTTTTTTTTAAAATATATTTTTTATTGATTTCAGAGAATAAGGGAGACACAGAAATATTGATGAGAATCATTGACCATCTGCCTCCTGCATACCCCATGGTCAAGCCCACAACATGGGCATGTATGCCGACTAGGAATTAAACTGTGACCTCCTAGTTAATCCGTTGACACTCAACCGCTATGCCAAGCCAGCTGGGCTGGGAGCTATTTTATCAAATTTCAAAGCTTTAGGAATAAAGTGAGCTAAGTGGAAACCTGGGAGAATTCCTGCAAGGGAGGACAAAAATGACAAAGTAAAATAGGAAGTTAGGGACATGGTAATGAGGGGCCTCATCACTGCTGTGGGGAAAAAGTAGCAAGGTGTGTAATTTTAAGTGGGGAAAACTAGTTGTAATAATCCAGGTATCTACTAAGTGGAAATGGTGATTCTGGATGCACTTTGAAGGTTGATAAGATTTGTTCATTCCAGGTTTGGGCAACCATAAGCAGTTCCTGAAAGACCACTTAGGAAAATCAGAAGTTCCTTTTGGGACCTATCTAGCACTTGTCACAAAGGGAAACTATCTGAATAAAATCTTTTGGCCTTACAAGGCTGTTTCCACTAGTGTTTTTTTGGTTTGTATCAGGAACACTGCTGTATGTTCACTACACATGGGAAAGCTTGAGACAGTAGTGGGTATCTAGCCAGGCAGCTCTCCCTCCTTCCTAGTAGAACCTATATTGTTTTAGGGGATGTTTGGTTGCTCTCCCTGATACCAAGGATGAATCTTGAATCATAGAAGACAGTAATTCTTAATTGGAGTGCTTTTGGAATCTTCCAAAGGCTGTTAACAATGATTAGGAGATTCTAGGGGTGTTTAGTGGATAAGGGCCAACCACAGATACTAAACATCTCTATATAAAACCCTAATATGCAAGTAGACCAGACTGAAAAAACCAAACTGGTTGCTATGATGTGCACTGACCACCAGGGCCATGTGTGCAACATGGTGGGCATCTACCACAGTGGGGATTTGCTGGATGGGGGTGCAGAGGATGGACAGAGACCTTACCCCTATGCCCACTGCAGCCTCGTGGCCCAAAGTCCCTTTTAAGGTGCACAAAATATTGCACAGCCCACAAGGTCCCCACCAAGTGTCCATCTGGCTGAGAACTTGAACCTAGAATTTATTTTTTATGAGAATCTCAAGAAAGTATTTACATGGCTGTTAATGACCAATTTTTCAGGAATGTAATTATCATGTAAACAATGTCCTTAAGATTTTAGAGGAGGAAGAGAGAAATATCAATTTGCTGTTCCACTTATTCATGCATTCATTGGTTACTTCTTGTATAGACCCCAACTGTAATTCAAACCCACAATCTTGGCTTACTACAATAGAAAGACACCTTAACCAAATGAGCCTACCCAGCCAGATCCTCACTGTATGAGTTTTAAAGTATATATGAGTTTCATTTCTAAATATCAGCACAAAATAAAAGGCATTACCTCTGGTGTGATCTAAGCCCCATGTTAAGAATCCTGTAAGCGTGGCATATGATAGTCTTACTTTGGAAGATTTTTAGGGAAAATTCCTAATACTTAATGAAATACAAGAAAGATGCAATCTCCTTTCTGTTTCTGAAGTTGTCATCACCTGATAATTAGAACTATATCAGGATTTAGGATAAGACTAGCCATGTGCTGAGAGTGAAAAGTAAATATGGTAATTACCAGGACCTAATATTACTGAGCCATTCTTGTAATTTAGGATTTACTACTAGATTTATATACAGCTACTTAGAACTGAAAGCAGTCTGAAAATAGCCTGTTTTTGTGCTAGAAATCTAGACTTTTAACATTCCAAATAAAAGGTGGGGTTATAAGAAATCAACAAAAAACCTCAGACCCAAACTTGTACTTAGCCTCACCCTCACAAACAAGAGATCAAGATGCTTTTCATATTTATTTTTTTTAAAAATTCAGAATGGATCAAAAAGAATAATCCAGGATACAGGTGCCAAAGGCCAGAAGGTAGCTATAAAAGTATGCCATAGGAAAATCAGGGCGCCTTATTACCTTGTTTTAAAAGCTGTACCTAACATAAATAGCTTAGCTTCCCCTGCTCTATTCTTAATGCGGCACAGCAGGCTTGTCTTGCAAGGCCTCAGTTGAAGGATCCCATGTATACACACACAGGCTGGTATGGCAGCACTTAAGTATTTTATATCCCCAGTTGATTTTATTCCAGGTCTGACTACCTTCATTGTTGTGTGTGGGATGATTTCACCCCTTGGAAACACAGGTATTTCAGCACAAAACAATATTAAGTCTTTACAATCAAATCATCATCTTCCCTTTTTCGTGCAGCTGAAAAATGATAGGTTAGGGACAGACAGAACATTGTGAGCTTTGTTACTGTTGGAATTATCACTCATTAAATGATCATTAGCTAAGTCACTAAATTTACATATTAAGGAAATTATATATAGAATACTGCAAAAACACAGTAAAAGACTGAAGTCTGCCCATTTCTGCTCAGGTAGTCTCTTCACTCCCAAGCGTCATATGTTGTCCTTTTGGCTCCAAAGTTTTCTGTTATTACTGTTTCTCCTCTTTTTGATCTTCCTTTTGTTCCCCAGCACTAGAACTTCCAGAGCCTTCTCGCTCAGAAGCCATCTGTTAAAAAAAAAAAAAATTTGATAGTCACTCATTTAATGTTAAGGCTGGTAGCTTGCTCTCTGGAGCCATATCCCACCTATTCCATCCCCCCTCTCCCTTCCTGTACACTACTGGTGGTTTCTGTGACTCCTTCCCTTTGACCTTCAAAACAAATCAAGAAGGAAGGATACTTCATAGAAGGAAGGATAGTCTTTATACAACACTCCCGTTCTATAAAATGGCTATGTAGGGAGCCACCAGTGAGTCATCAAGAGCAGTTTTATCAAGATCAGATGAGAAGGAAAATAAATCATTGAGCAAAACACCCTTCAGTCCTTGTACCTTTTTGTATGCCATTTCAAAGAGCTTCAATGACGCTTGCTGAAGGGAAGATGCTGCCTGCCTTATGTTTTCTCCAGTTTCACTATCTTTTCGAGCCAGGAGCTCTCTCATTTTGGAAATCTCCTCTTTTAGTTTGTTGCACTTAAAAAGAAAATAAAACAAAGCTCTCAGTTTTCCAGGTTTTCTTATCCTATTACAATTACACGAAGCAGTAATATTCAGAAACATTTTTTAAAAACTAAATTCCCATCAAGACCCACACAATCTTTATTGACACCAGTGACAAGGCCTACCTACTTCTTGAACTATTGTATTATAAAAGAGGGCTCACCTCATCAGCAGGCAATTGGTCCTTGAATTCCTCCATCTTGCTTTCTGTATCATGGATGATTCCTTCAGCCATATTAACTGCTTCAACTCGTTCCTAAGAGACATTAGAAAATGAAGACTTCCCAACTGGTTGGCTGAAAGTCCTCACTGAGAAAGACAATGTGCTGAATGCTACATACAGTTAAAAGTAAAAATAGTAAGGGGGAGAAATCACTCTGGTTGGTGTAATATGGGAAGACTTGGAATAAATAAAGGCATTCCAAATAAATTACAGCAAAGGGGGAAAGAGGATAAATTGAGGATAACAGAAGATATAAGATCAAAGATAAATGTCTAAACTCCCACTTTCATCTCCCAGCTGAAAAGACAGAAAATACCAATCACCTTCTTTCGCCTGTCTTCCTCAGCATACTTCTCTGCGTTTTTAACCATATTTTCAATATCATCTTTGCTTAGCCCACCAGAAGACTGGATCACAACTATAGTGGAAAGAAAACGTCTTGTTACTTCCCTGGCAAAATTATTTATCTCACCATCTATTTGTATTGAGGAGAACAATATGCCTGCTCAGAATAGCCAATCTTAATGTAAATATGAAGAGGAATACCCTATTGTCCTATGGCAGACAGAAGGAAACAAATATCTGACATACACAAAGACCAATATCCTGCCACTCTGGCAAAACTTTAAGCTTAGCAATCCAGAGGCTCGGTGCTTGCCTATTTTAGGGAATAAACACCCCAATAATGTGAATCTGATAACTGAGAAAACGGGTTAAAAGGAATCTTCTCCCGAGGCTAGAAAAAGATATGCACAACCTAGAGAGTCTAGTTCCCCCAGAAAGAAACTCCAGGGTCTCTTACCTCATCCATATAGTCTGATAAATAAGAACACTTACTCTGCTGCTCGCGTCCTGTACCCTTATCTTTGGCAGAAACATGTACAATCCCATTGGCATCAATGTCAAATGTAACTTCTATCTGAGGGACTCCTCGTGGGGCTGGGGGAATTCCAATCTAAAGTAAGTAAATACACAGATTAAGCTCTTCTCACAAAGAGGTATAGTGCTCTAGTTTCAAACCTATACAGTTTTCTGTGGAACAAGTCATTTGGTTCCTGGGAGGAACCAGCTATAGTTTCACTGAAATGTACAAAAACAAGTTTAGAAGTAAAGGTAGTACTTCCTTTACTTCCTAAAATGGGGCTTATGCCAGTAAAGACTGGTTGTAGCTAGTGATCATTATTATGTATTTGGGGACACAATGAATAATAGCAGCAAACCTCATTACTGTTCATCTCACCAAGAACCAGTAAGCAACACTAATTAGAAGCCAATAATATCAAATGTCTCTTAAATTGGTAATTAAAAATATCTCCTAATTAGCACTGTCTATGAACACTTCACTCTCACATCTTCTCTATCTATACATATAAAAGCCTGAATGAACAAATGCTGTCATGTGCTCTGAACACCAGGGGACAGATGCTGGTGGTCAGTGCGCTCCTACAGTGGGAGAGCCACTCAGCTGACTAATGGCTGCCAAACACTGGGCTCATGGCTGGCAAGGGAAGGGACTGAAACCGGCAGTCTGACATCCTCCAAGGGGTCCCAGATTGCGAGAGGGTGCAGGCCAGGCCAAGGGACCCCACCAGTGCACCAGGCCTCTAGTCTATATAAAAAAGCCTAAGGGACTGTTATGGCGGAACAACTGTTTGCTCAGACAGAAGCTGGGCTCAGGGCTGGTGAGCACAGCAGCAGGAGCCTCTCCCACTTCTGCGGCAGTGCTAAGGAGAGGCAAGCAGGGTGGTAAGGAGCAAGGGGTACTAAACTGCGAGAGAGTGCAGGCTGGGCCTGAGGGGGACCCCCCCCAATCCAGTGCACAAATTTCGTGCACCAGGCCTCCATTATATATACAATATTTTTAAAGTTCCTAAGGCACAAGCAAGGCTTTCATGTAAAAACTGAAGGGCTCTTTAGTTGCAGAATTTGTATGTACACTATGTTAAGAAAATAGACTACCCGTGTTTCAGCAATTTATAGTAATATCAATAGGGGTTAAAATACAGTCTAACTGAACAATAAAAAAAGGAACATATTTAGGATTCCCAATACCCACCAAAGTAAACTGTCCAAGAAGTTTGTTGTCTCCAGCCATCTCTCTCTCACCCTGGCACACTTTAATCTCCACTTGAGTCTGACCATCAGCAGCTGTAGAAAACACCTAGGGAAAAAGAAACTTTCTGAGTTGGCTATCTAATGAAAACCACTCCCCTTATACAGAGGACAAGCCAAAGAAAGAAACTCACACTGTAATACTGAAAGAGTCCTAATGTACACTATTTTCAGAACAAAGGCTTAAGTCTTGCAGGGAACGGAAGTAGGATTAGCACACCATAAGGGCATGCAATAGCTATTGGTTCTCTAAGCAGCAAATGCACTGCAAAAAGATGCAGCATTGGCGCAGAAGGCTTTAAGAGAAGGTGCCAAAAAAACGAGATGTTGAAACACGCTCATCTGGGGAAATAGGTCAGAGATAGGACATGCATTTTATGCTCAGTAACAGGACGTCACCACATACTTTTCTTCAGAATGATGTGTTGACAATACATCATAGCACAAATATAGCAATAGCCAGTTTTTCATAAAAACATCAAAATTGGAAAAGTCAAGAGATCATTCTTAATCCAAAGACCCGAATCACCGTCCAAATAGCCCTGCCTGCCATAACAGGACAACCATCATTCACCCATAACAGAAGCTCATTGCACTGTCTTGGCCAGGCCATTTTTTTATTGCCTTTGATAATAGAAGAAGAGAGTTCAGTCCCAAATGATGAGGCTTCTTTTGGTAAGTTAGAGAGTGAAATTTTCCAGGAAAAGCTCACAAAAATGGCTGCAATCACATCCGTCACAGAACCGTGGCTCTTACCTGACTTTTCTTGGTTGGAATAGTGGTGTTCCTGTTAATAAGCTTGGTAAATACACCTCCCAGAGTCTCAATACCCAAAGAAAGGGGAGTGACATCCAGGAGCAGCACATCTGTGACATCACCAGCCAACACACCTCCCTGAATGGCAGCTCCCATGGCCACAGCCTCGTCAGGATTGACAGCTTTACTTGGGGCTCGGCCAAAGAGATCCTGCACAGTCTGCTGAACCTGAGCACAAAGAAAAAATAATCTGTCACCCACTACTCAAAGCAACTAACTGCCCAAGAAGGGGAGAGAGAGAACACATGTATCAAGACCGGAGCAAATTAAATTGTAGGATAAGTTGCTTAAGATCCAAGAATTTCACTCAAATTACTAGTATTTCATAGTTGAATGCTTATTAATGATCTGAGTACATCATGTAGGTAACACTCATATACTTTACTCACATGATATGTCACTCATAGCCCTTTAAATTTGGGAAGAATTTGTGTAAGTTTGTTATCTGGTTTCCCATACAATACATTGCATTAGAAATGGTGTAGCCCTGGCCGGGACCGGTTTGGCTCAGTGGATAGAGCGGCCTGCGGACTGAAAGGTCCCGGATTCGATTCCGGGCAAGGGCATGTACCTTGGTTGCGGGCACATCCCCAGTAGGGGGTGTGCAAGAGGCAGCTGATCGATGATTCTCCCTCATCGATGTTTCTAACTCTCTCTCTCTCTCTCTTCCTCTCTGTGAAAAATCAATAAAAAAAAAAAATATATATATATATAAAAAAGAAAGAAATGGTGTAGCCCTGGTTGGTATGGCTCAGTTGGATGGGCATTGTCTGGTGCACGGAAAAGTTACGGGTTTGATTCCCTGTAGAAGGCATGCAGGAGGCAGCTGATCTACATATTGACTACAAACTAAAAGGAAGCAGTGCAGAGGCCATACAATGACAACAGTGGTGCCAACATGGGATGTGCTCTTCCCTCTTTTTTAAATAATGCTAGGAAAAAGTGCTATTTAAATAGCATCTAGGATATTTGCTAACAATATAATCTAGGTCCAAAGCCTCTCATTTTCTCTGCAGATTTATTGTGTGCATATTTCCCTAGGCCCACATACTTGAAAATTTAAGAAAATATCAAGGCCCAAGATAATTCTATGGTAAGTCATAAAGAATTGCACCATCAACAGTTTCTGTGCTCAGTCATTAACTTTCTACACATCTGTCTTTTCAGAATGATGTGTTGATAAATAGAATGCATCATTGCACAAATCTTTGTTGAAGAGGTACAATTAAAAGCCTTGAACACTATGCTGTAAAGACACATGTCCGAAATTATTCCACAGAGGCCAGTTGGTGTCAAGGTTTTAATATATTTTTAGAGGAAAGGAGAGAAACATCAACCTGGGCATATGCTCTGCTTGGGAATCAAACCAGCAAACGTTCAGTGCACAAGATGATGCCCAAGCAACTGAACCATACCAGCCAGGGCAGTATCAAGGTTTTAAGCCATCTCTGACCTCATGTTCATTCCTAAAAATTCTTCAAGACTGAAGTTCAGAATCCTCTATGTCATCACCCCATGGACATTTTGCCCTTCCTAATCCTTTTTCTTATATCCTTGTATTTTAAAAAGAGGCTGAAAAGAACTCTTTAGTTAAAAGCACAAATTCATCCTTTCTGGATCATCATGGAATAAAGTCATAGTCATATCCTGACACATAAGCCATTTGTTTCCTCCCAAAAAACATATGCAGGTCCTCTCTGCTCGCCATGCTGAGAATTCCATGGATCCATCCATACCTTGGGCATTCTAGTCATGCCACCAACAAGAATCACTTCTCCTATGTCACTCTTGCTGACTTCTGCATCTTGCATGGCTTTTTGGCATGGTGCGATGGTCCTCCTGATTAGCTCAGCAACAATCCCCTCAAACTGAGCCCGGGTCAGCTTCATATTCAAATGCTTAGGTCCAGATGCATCCATTGTAAGATATGGCAAATTGATGTCAGTCTATAAAGGAAGGAGGGAGGATCAGTAGTGGTGAAGTTTCTTTATTCAATAAATACTGTAGGACAGGAAGACTTTGAAGTCTATAGCTATTCCTTTAAAGTAGGTGTGACCACAGTGGTCACACCTACTTTAAAGGAATAGCTACTAAACAACAGTGACTCTTTAAGAGTACAACTCTTATCTTTCCAAAGGTAAAAATACTTCAGAATTTTATTATTAAACAATGAAGACCAGAGGAGAGAAACAGGAAAAATCCCTGTTAAAGAGATAAGAAGTATTCTACCACTAAATATATAGGGTGGGGCAAAATTAGATTTATAATTGTGAGTACATGTAACAGTTCATTCCTATATTATTAATTACTGTATTTTCAAACAACTGAAGCATAGTTTTGTCCTACTCTGTACATTAAGAATCATACTACAGCCCAGCCAGTGTATCTCAGCTGAGCACAGACCTATGAACCAGGAGGTCACAGTTCGATTCCCAGACAAGGGTACACACCTGGGTTGCAGGCTCAATCCCTAATGTGGGGCATGCAGGATGTAATCAATGATGTCTCTCTCTCTCTCTCTCTCTCTCTCTCTCTCTCCCTTTCTCTCTGAAATCAATAAAAAAAAATATATATTTTTAAAGGAAAAAAGAACTACATTACTGTTTTTTCCACCAAGTTTAAAAATATTCCATGTACGGTAGTTAAAACACACACACATCCAAGATAGGCTCTGAACCAGATAGTGTGCCACCAAGCAGGGCTTTATTAGTTTCAGGAAGATGATTAGAAAGCTACAAACAGAGATGCTCTTTAACTACAAGGACTGCCATCATATCCACAGATAGCTGCTAACATGGCCACAGTCACAGGTATATAATGTCTAGTATTTAATAAACCCCAAATGCTATTAAGGTATGGATTAAGAATATTTAGGCCTGCCTAGCATGGCTCAGGGGTTGAGCATCGACCTATGGACCAGGAGGTCAAGGTTCAATTCCTAATCAGGGCATATGCCCGGGTTTCGGGCTAGATCTCCAGTAGCGGACGTGCAAGAGGCAGCCAATTATTGATTCTCTCATCATAGATGTTTCTCTCTCTCTTTCCTGATATAAAAAAAATGTATTTAAAAAAATAATATTTAGACCAAAAAAATGAACATGCTGAAACAGATGTCTTAGGGTTGGGCCCTCGGGAACAGAATTACCTTATGCCTCTCCTCTAACTTCACACCAAAGCAAGGCCCACAGAGATTAAAGATGGAGGGGAGCAAATCCTTAACCATTTCCTTGGGTAAAGAACTGGGACTATTAAATACTTAATATGAGAGTTAACACATCTTCTGTAGAAACAGTGTTACTGGATTTTGCCTTTAAAAACACCGTTGACAATTTACTTCTTTCTTTGCAAAATGTCAATAATACTAATTAACAACAGAACTGCATCATCCAAACCAATATGATTCAATAGAACTTTTTGTGACAACAACAATGTTGTTCAATTCAGCAGCCAATAGCCACTTATGGCTGAGCTCCTGAAATACAGCTAGCACTACTAAGGAACATAATTTAAAACTTGTATTTAATTTTAAATACCCTATTGTTTTAGTGTAGTTCTATATGCTTTCAGTTAATGACAACCTGAAAAATTCCAGGGCTCTCAACTCTATAAAACCAGTTCATCACAGTTTTATCCTTCATTTTATCCAAGTATCTTTCAATATCAGTCCTCTCTCACCACCTGGTGTGCTACAATAACCTCCCAGTAATTTCCCACATCCACTCAGGTTGCCTTCTACAACAGAACACTTCCCCACTGAAAATAAAACTGCTCTACCTTGGCCAAAGTGCTTTTCATAAACCCAAATCTGACCATGTTATTGCCCCCACACAAAGGTTTTAGTGGTTTATACTCACTCAGAACAGATACCAAAACACACAAATCTATAAAGGAGCTCTAGCCCCTTGTCCCATGCTCCCACGCACATCTGAATTTCAGCCACACTGACCCCTTCTTAGCACTTCATACTTGATTAACTCAGCATTTCCTAATTAACTTTCAGACGTTTCCTTGCTATGTCCAACACCTCTGGTCAACTGTCAGGTTCCTCTATTATATCAATAAATCTAACTTTGCCTTTTTACTACATTAATAACTTACATTCAGAGTACTCATGTTGTTCTAAGCACATTACATGTATGTATGAATTTAGTAATCCTAGAAATTCTAAGGGAAAAGCAGCACTGTTATCTGTATTTTACAGAATAGAAATGTTAAGGCATTCACCCAAGGTCACACTGCTAAGTGATAAAATAGGACCCAAACCCCAACAGTCTACTTGTAGGGCCACTCTTAACCTTTACATTATGTTACTTCTGGCTTGACATTTTATATTCTAAATAATGTCCACCTCCCACACTACACTAAACTATATGAACAAGGGTAGCGTTTCTCAGAATTGATTCTAGAGGTTTACAATCACACATGCACAAACATTAATGTACAAGGATGCTCAATATTCCTTGCTATAATGACAAAATGCTGAGAAAAAAAAAATAACCCTAATGCCTATCAATAGGATATAGCAGGTCTTTGAATAACAAAACATTGATGAGATGCCATTGGAATTTATCAAATAGCCTATGAAAAACTGGTTTCCTTATACAACATTTTGCTTAAAATTCCTAGGACCTATTGATGACACCAAGTGAGGACTTACTGTGCAGCCATATAAAAACCAACCAACTTTTGCCTCCAAAAAGTCAGAACCCTGGGAAGAATAATAAGCTATTCTTTGGCACTACTGCAATATTTCAACCCTAACCCACCATGTTGCAAAGTTCTGCCACTCTGTGTGATAGTAGGAAACAAAGCAACATTATCACCCTGGGTCCCTTTGTACAACTTTGTCATTGCTCATAGCTACTTTACAAAAAAAAAAAAAAAAAAAAAAAAAAAATCCAGGTTTGACTTGATAAATACTTCTTCTCCTCTTCCCAGTGGTAATCAAACTAAAGTAGTCACAGGCTCTGTTTCTCTGCCACCTAAGAATCTGATAGTAAATCTCTTGCCTTCCACCTTGTTTGTCTCTGACCCAGATCTACCATACTTTCTACAATTCTATTCTTGGTTATTAAAGCAAAGTGAAGCTTCATCTCTCTGAAATGAAGCAGGATTGGCTGACACCTTACATGCTGAGCAAGTCTGATACCCAGGGGGAAAAACTTGCTCGGATGTATAAACGCCAGCCTTCATAGCTCACTTTCTAGATCGGTAAATCAAATTAAAGGAGAAACTACTAGAGACCAACACAAAGGTATATTGAGTTAAGTGAAGATAGTAGTGCTGAGAGTCTCCTGGTGTTTACAGGTTAGCAATTAATAGTTTTTCACACTGCTAGTCTAGATTTTAGCTCTAATACACATAACCTCTGATTTGGACAGTTAACAAATTTAGGTCATCCATTAAAACACATACACACAACTCCGGGTTCCTATGCTCATGGAAAGGTTTTTACCACCAATCAGAAAACAGTAAGACAAATAAAATATGCTATTCAAGAAAGCTCAGGCTTAAAAGATCCATCAAGACTGCTGGGATTTGTCCTTATCTCACCTGCACAGATGAGGAGAGTTCACACTTAGCCTTCTCAGCAGCTTCCCGAACTCTTTGAAGTGCCATGTTATCTTTGGTCAAATCAACTCCCGTCTACAAAGTTAAGACAAAAACACTAGTATTAGTGAGGTAATAAATACTCTTAAATTGCAGTGATATGCTGTTAACAACACAAAACAAAGCTATAACTTTATAAACAAGCATACATTACTTCCTTTCTTTAAAAATCTGTAGGGAAAAGAAAAGTTATTCTAAAAGGGCTATCTATGCCTGGAATCAGAAGACAGAACTGATTTGTTTTTTTTAACTGTAGAAGTCTATTTCAAAAAAAGGAGTTCCCAGAATTCCTTTTTTAATATTGTACAAAGAGTGCCATAACCTTCAAACTGAAATACAAATATTTCAGTGTTCTACTCTGAGCAGCTATCTGAATATGGAAATTTTCACATCCTGATGTTTACAGATTAACCACACCAATAACTAACCTCTCTTTTAAACTCCTTCACAATGTGTTGTAGCAAGGCCTGGTCAAAGTCTTCACCACCTAAGAAAGTGTCTCCATTGGTGGACTTAACCTCAAATACTCCTTTCTGGATTTCCAGGACAGAAATATCAAAAGTCCCACCACCTAAATCATATACAGCAATGCTAGGAAAAAAAATAAAGGAAGGCCTTAAGTAACAAAAGTAATGAAATATTTGTACATGCTACAAGGACAAACCCTGAAAACCTATCTGACCAGCACATGGTAGAACCTATGCCAATATACATTTCAATAATCAAATAAATATTAAAGTTGTCTATTTTCCTCAAAGAATAATTATTATGAAATTTGATAACTGTGTGACATTTGTATTAACATATGGCTGTAACATGTAAAGTATACATACAGTTGAAATTAATAAATTTATTTAAAAGCAAAACCACTCTTTTGGAGGGGAGGGAATGACCCTATTAGACCAGTACTTAGGGGAAAATAGTAAATAATAATAATAATAATAATAATAATAATAAAGTCTTGAAATGAATGAAAAACACATTACAGAGCCTTGTATATTCTCAAGGTATACTCAAGGTAGTATATTTTAGTCTAAATATAAGAAACACTAAGAAATCAAGACTTGGGATAAGTCTTGGTGGAGTTTATTATTATACAGACTTACACTTTATCTTCTGACTTGTCTAGACCATAGGCCAGAGCAGCAGCTGTGGGTTCGTTAATTACCCGAAGCACATTCAGTCCAGCTATCTGACCAGCGTCCTTAGTGGCCTAAAAAAGTAAAAAGCATTTTCCAGCCTTGTGTCAGCAATACCACTAATTTCCTAGATAAAAATGCTAATTTACTCACCTGTCTTTGAGAGTCATTGAAATAAGCTGGGACTGTGATCACAGCATTTTTTGCTGTATGCCCCAGGTAATTTTCTGAAAAAGAATCAAGGAATGAATCCAATCATGAGATTGTCAGATGACATAAGTAACAAAATTACTAATGTAACCTAACAACCTATACCATCTTTTTGAAGCCAAAAACAGCACTCATCAGTTTTTCAGCATGCTAGAACCTAACATGTAGAGAACTTGTAGGAAAACACTCCATCTGAAAATAAAATTAAAAACCAAGACCTCACCTCTAACACTTCAGTGAAACTTCAACAACTAGAATGACTTAAAATAATTACTAGTTTCTTCAAATGGGAAGCCCTAAAGTTTTGCCTAACAGACAAAAGCTTGTTGTATGATCCTTGGCTTTCAAAATACTACTTCCCTACAGGAAAAAAGAAGAAAGCCACATTTTTTGGAAGATGTATTAAATCTGCAGGGAATAGTATGAAAAAGGTTTTCTATATAAAAGCAATCAGACTCACCCATGGACAGTGGGGTATAAAAACTAGTGATTTCAGATAAATCACCCACTTTTTGATACTTTCCCAGATGTGAAGAACTAAACATCTTACCTGCAGTCTCTTTCATCTTCATCAACACAAATGCTCCAATCTGACTCGGAGAATAGAGTTTTCCATGAGCTTCAACCCAGGCATCACCATTGGAGGCACGGACAATTTTAAAGGGAACATTTTTACTGCAAGACACAATAAAAAACATGGCAGTGCAATTTACCATGAATTACCTCCCATCCCCAGAAATCCATGGTCAATGAGAACTTCAGAAATTTAGTAAAAGCCTTTAGAAAGTATACATTAACATATCAAAACACCCTATGAAACCCAAACATTCTCTACTTCCCACCAAACAAAATACTTATGCAGCTGCTTTGGAAAATGATTATAGTAGTTATCACTTATAGGACCCAGAAATTCCATTACTAAGTATCTAGCCAAGAGAAATGAAAACATGTGTTCACACAAAGATCTGTGGCAGCATTATTTGTAATACCGGTAGCTAAAAAGTGGCCTGGCTTGTGTGGCTCATGGTTGAGCATCGACCCATAAACCAAGAGGTCACCACTGGTTGGATTACTGGTCAGGGCACATGCCCAGGTTGCAGACTCAATCCCCAGTCGTGTAAGAGGCAGTAGATCGATAATCTCTTTTTAAAAAAATATATTTTATTGATTTTTTACAGAGAGGAAAGGGAGAGAGATAGAGAGCTAGAAACATCGATGAGAGAGAAACATCGACCAGCTGCCTCCTGCACACCCCCTATTGGGGATGTGTCCACAACCAATGTACATGGCCCTTGACAGGAATCGAACCTGGGACCTTTCAGTCCGCAGACCGACGCTCTATTCACTGAGCCAAACTGGTTTCGGCGATGACCTCTTTTTTTTAAATTAAGAGAAAAAAAAAGGGGGAAAACAAACTTAATGTCCATTCACATAAGTGGCTAAATAAAATGTATATATCCAGACAATGGGATATTATCTGGCCATGTAAAGTAATGAAGTATTGATACATGCCACAACACAAACCTTGAAAACATATCTGATCAGCACATTCTACTCTCTGCCTTATGAATTTAACACCAATTTACATGGCCCAGGAATGACTAGCCAAATCTTCACGTACCACATCTACACACAGCAAAGACCTAATCTGTGGAGGCAAAAGTGAATTTTGTGAAGGAGATATCCTTTTGGCAGGTGCGGGCTTGCCCCCAGGGACACATGAAATTATGAATATGCTCAAGGGAACCTGCTAAAAGGTCCTTTTGTGTGGCCTTCGCAAATAACTATACTTTTGAAATTACTCACATGTCTTTCTGGACTTCAGAGTCATCATATCGCCGGCCAATAAGACGCTTGGTAGCATAGAATGTGTTGTTTGGGTTGGTGACAGCCTGTCGCTTGGCAGGCATGCCAACAAGTCGCTCACCATCTGCTGTAAAGGCTACAACTGAAGGGGTGGTTCTGGCACCTTCAGCATTCTCCAGCACCTAAAACGCCAAAAGCAAGACAAAGAATGAGGTTCCAATGACCACACTATCTTTTATTAATCATTTAAGACAAAACAGATGTCAACTCACAACATAAATGCTCAAGAATAGTGGATGCTGATATGGTAAGTACTTTCTACTAGAGATAGTAGATGTTCAAAATATCTTTATTCCTTTATTTTGAAACAACAGAAAGAAAAACAAGACAAATATAAATCAGAACTTTCATAGTTCATAGTCAATGTAAGGACCAGGTGACTTTTCTTTCTAGAAGAATGAAATCCATTTCTCAATTTTTTGGGTAATGGCTAAAAAGTTTCAGGCATATAAAAATTGCCAAGAAACAATTCAAGAATCTCAGGTGCTCTAATATCAAGAACTGCCCTAACTGGTTTGGCTCAGTAGATAGAGCATGGGCCTGTGGACTCAATCAAGGGTCCCAGGTTCGATTCTGGTCCATGGCATGTAGCTTGGTTGTGGGCACATCCTCAGTAGAGAGTGTGCAAGAGGCAGCTGTTCAATGTTTCTCTCTCTCCAATGTTTCTCTCTATCCTCTCCCTGCCTCTCTGTAAAAAAACAAAAAACCAACAACAATAAAATATATTAAAAAAAATAAATATCAAGAACCTAGTGGTAATAAAAGTCATAAAGCCCTAACCCGTTTGGCTCAGTGGATAGAACGTCGGCCTGCGGACTGAAAGGTCCCAGGTTCGATTCCAGTCAAGGGCATGTACCTTGGTTTCGGGCACATCCCCAGTAGAACCATCCCAATGGTAATTTAGTAGTCCAAGAGGACACACCTAAATACTTGGAAGTCAAATCCATCCAATTATCAGCACCATGCAATAATTGTGACCCAGAGTTTCAAATCATGCTCACCTTTGCTTGTTTACCTTCCATAACCGCCACACAGGAATTGGTAGTACCCAAATCAATACCAACAACTGCTCCCTTGATTGCTTCTGATCTGTAAAACATTTAAAACAATGCTATAGCTATCATTTTAATAGTGATCTCTAAAATGGATACAAGAATACATAAGAAGATATTAAATACTGTGGGAATAGTGGTACATTACATAATCTGAAAATAAACATAGATGTATCATTTTTTTTCCTGAGCAGAATCATTAATCACAAAGTTAGAGACCACTGCTCTGGAGTTTAGAATTTATCTCTCAAAGGAAATTAAGTTACACTTACGCATAATCCCGCTTTGAAACAATTCTAAAAGTCTCATGACTAAGGCCATTCCAACCATCCTAAAAAAGAAAAAAACAAAAAGACAATTACATCATCCATTATTACATATGAAAACTTGAACTTGTTCCAATTATTCTTCTGAAAGTCTCAAACTCTCATTCTACTTAACTGAGAGGCTACCATATATAACATATAATGAAATGATGAAGTATTTCATGTAAGAGGCATTGTGGTATGTTTAATAAAGCCCTACATATACGTGAGTATTGCATGTATAAGTTTATCTAGAAGCATTTACCCTAACCCTACTTTAAAGAGATAGGATTAGAAATCTTGTAGAGTCAACCTAGAGAAAAATTCTTTTCTTCAGGCGTAGCCTCCAACCAGAATCAAAGAAAAGACCTTGGTTACAACCTAATTTTAGGCTACTTCCAAGCCTTTCTTTAACCCCAGCAAGACAATTCCAGATCCTCAACGATGTAGGCTTTTGATCGCAGGTGGCAACAAGCACCATGGCTTTCCCCCAATTTGTTTACATTTTTTGAAATAACAGAGGACAATCTTAACCCCAAAATTTGGGGGAACCAACTACACAAACATTCCTAAACAAAGGAGCGGAAACTTGATTCTGGATTTATTAAGGTGTGCTCTTGCTTTATTTCATCTCTGCAACGGGGTCCTTGCACACACTGTGTCTTACAGAAGAGAACAGTCGTCTCCGACTCAAAGGTGAGACTACAAACCTGAAGAGCGGTTCCCTTCGAACTAGAATTGCATCCCTCGCCCACAAGCTCAAACCTGTTTAATCAGCCACAAAACGGATTGTCAAGACCACTACCTACTACTTCGTGAAATAAGGCTCCACGCTGGCAAGGGGTGTGACTCAGCAGGGCTCGGGACACGGAGATAAAACCCTGAAATGGGCCTTGAATCGGCAGCGCCGATTACAGAAGGCCCGTTACCTTGCTTTCCACCTGATCTCTCCCAGAGGATTCTGACCCCGAAGGGCGCGTGGCCTGCGGCTCCAAGGCCCAAGACCGGGAGCCGAGAGGCCCTCGGGGAAGGCCTGGCAGTTTCTTACCTGGTGGCGGGCGACCGTGGGGCCCCGGGAGGCTGCAGCGCCGACGAGACGGGATGCCGCAGCTCGGCTGGCGCTTATCATGGCGGCTGAGCAGTGAGGGTAGGAGGCAGCGAACAGTCACTCGGACAGCCGGGATCTGCGCTGTGCTGCGCGGCGGTGGAAACGCTTCTGGAAACCTCCAACCACGTGGGATGGGGCGGGCGGGGGTTGGCCGCTGGAGCCTGGAGGCCCGCTCTTCCGCTGAGGCGCTGCCTGTAATGCCTGACCAGAGACTGCCTGACCGCCGCTGCCGGAGTAAGCGCGTACGGCCAATACGCTCCGCAGCATGATGGTTGGAAAAGTATGTCCTTCAGTTCTCGCTGTGGCGGGTTTGGGCTCAATGAGAGGCGAGGGGGTTGAGAGATATATGAAGGCAACAACTTTAGACAGCCCTGGTCCTCGGAGGCAGCAAAGACTCAAGGTCACACGGGATAAACTGCGAAACGATTACAGTCTCCTTGCGTCAGTTGCGTCAGAGGAGGGGCCTCTTGCGCCTGCGCAGCTGGCGCCCGGCTGAGCGCCTGGGGCGCATGTGCTCAGGGAGTGGCGGAAAACAGGGGTGGAGCGTAACTACAGCCCCCATTGGACGTCCCACCGAACGTAGCCGGAGGCGAGCCTGGGCGCGTGCACTCTCCTTGCGCGTGGACGTTATTGCTGCTCCGCGCAGAGCGAGGGCGCCATCTTGTCCAGGGTCTTTTTTAAGTGTAAACCTCAGGCTCGGAACCTTCCTTGCTCACTTTCTGGCTATCTATTGGTATATATATATATATAATATATATTTCAACCTTTATTTTTATTGTTGACACTATTCCACATGTTCCCAACTCCACCCAGCCCCCGCTCCTCCTTCCCTCTGGCCATCACATCACTGTTGTTTGCCTATGGGTTACGCATATTCGTTCTTTGGCTAATCTCATCTCCTTTAAAAGAGTCCCCCAGTGGTTCGGCAGTAACGTGAAATGCATATCCACACCCCGGGCTGGCCCTCACTGAGGTTACTCAGGGCCTCTCAAACCTTACGCTGGTTGCTAGGGGCAGACGTGGGTTCTGTGACAAAGGAAAAAATTTATTGATTCAACAAATATGTACGGATGTGACAGACACTAAATGTACAGTGAAAACAAAATGTGAATTCACTTATCACAACTTGAGTTTAATTCTGCAAATGAAGTAATTTGTCCTTAAAGTTTTAAAGTCCTATTTCAAAAGAGAAAAAGATACTCCACTATTAAGTGATCACTGTGTGAGGCGTAAAGGGAATGTCAGGGAAAGTTGGGGAAGAAGATAACTGGAATGTGCATTGTGAGGGGAATGGAAGTGAGAAACAACAACAAAAACACACACATTGGTTCTAGATTAAGGTGACCAGGCGTCGGCGGGACAGTCCCGCTTTTTAACAATTTGTCCCGCATCTTGGGGCGTTTTAAAAAAGTTCCGATTTTACCGAAACCGGTTTTGCTCAGTGGATAGAGCGTTGGTCTGCGGACTGAAAGGTCCCGGGTTCGATTCCGGGCAGGGGCATGTACCTTGGTTGCTGGCACATCCCCAGTAGGGAGTGTGCAAGAGGCAGCTGATTGATGATTCTCTGTCATTGATGTTTCTAACTCTCTATCCCTCTCTCTTCCTCTCTGTAAAAAATCAATAAAATATATTAAAAAAAAAAAAAAGTCCCGATTTTTAGGGAGAGTGGAAGAGAGAGGGAAGACAGAAACATGCATGTGAGAGAAATTCTGACACCAATTAGTTGCCTTCTGCAGGAGCCACTACCAGGGCAGGACCAGGGAGCCTGCAACCAAGTACATACTCTTGACTGGAATCCAGCCTGGGACCCTTTGGTCCGCAGGCTGATGCTCTATCTACTGAGTCAAATCTACTAGAGCAGGCAAGTCATTTTTAATACCTCAAGGATTGGCGAATGTTGGCAAAGGACCGACAAATTCATCCATCTTTAAATGTTTCTTTCCATTTAAGTATATTTTTTTCTTTCAAGCTCTATAGCAATTACAGAGAGATCTAGTTTATGGGTAGCAGACAGACATCATTTTTTAGAGTCATTTTTTAGAGTCCTAATAGCTTGCATGTATGAAAAATACACATTTGATTTAAAAAGGCCTCATTCTCCATTCACTTCAGCAAAAGAGGTCTAGCTGAAGGATAGTATTAAATTTAATGGTGCCATTAACTGGCCAAATCTCTCTATTGTTCGCTTTATAGTGGAGTCAGGCTATGTTGTAAAAGAAGCTTGAGGGATTTAGGTCAAATTTCACCCAAAAGGGTAATAATTCAAGGCACTGTGGATTGGTTTCCCATCTTCGGAGAGACAGATCCATTCCCAGTTGAGAGAGGCATCTTAGCTATCCTCTGGGCTGTCCTGGGCCATCGTCCTATGGTCTGACAATGTACCACAGTAGCACAGGTCCCTTTGCACCCTCAGAGGTAGACTTTAGACTTTGCTATACAGATTTCAAAGTTGCAAGCTAATGACCCCTGGTGGTCAGTGAGCATCGTAGCTACTGGTCGGCCAGTTGTTTGGTTATTCAGTTGACCCGTTGCTTAGGCTTTTGTATATATAGATATAAAAATAGAAAATAAAAACGGAAAAGATAAAAACAAATACATTTCAGTGTTTCCTTCCTGTACCTCAGTGTATCCTTCAGGCTTCTTGCACATTCCTTGCTACTGTTCTGTGTAGCTTAAATTACACCATCCCTATAGAGTTCCTTTATTGGGAAGAGTAAGAAAAGTGCCAAGGTATCTCAAGGATCAGTTCATAGGCCTTTGGTTTAAGTGTTAATTTCTTATTTTATTAAACTAGTGGTTGGGGTGGTGGTAGTGACTGTGTCAGTCTATATTACATGATGTGAAGCAAGCAATTTACTTGGAAGGAGCCCAGCAAACTTTTCAGAGGAAAGGGGGAATCTGTGAGCATGATAGCTGCCATGGGTCTTATGAACATCTGTCTTTCATCATAGAATTATGAACTGTTTCTGAGCATGGCAAAGTGCAAAGTCCACAGAGGCTGTGGATGAGGCTGTGTGTGCCCTCCACAGCTTTGCATGGGTTCCCAGAAGGAAGTCCACTCTGCCCCAGGCTGTTGTACCAGGATGTGTATGGCACAGGGAGAGTGGAATGCTGTTTAGAGAGCTCTGCAGAGGAGAGAGGGACAGGGTACTTCTTAGAATCAAGGCAATTATTAGCCATGTATATGTGTCTATTTCCTGATTGATAGGGATATTTGAAAATAATTTACTTATAATTTTACTAGAGGCCCGGTACATGGATACATGCACATTGAAAGGAAATTAATTAGAAGGTGGCCGGCGAGGTAGGGCCAGACACACCCTGGAGCCAACTTCCCACAGTCCCTCCTCTGCCAGCCGCATCTGGGGTGGCACTGGGGCTCAAAGGACGTCTGCAGAGTGAACAGGGGTCCCTCCAGCAGGTGGGGTCCTTCGGCCTGACCGATGGGGATTGGGCCAAAACCGGCAGTCCAGCATCCCCCGAGGGGTCTTGGAGTGCGAGAGGGCACTCTGCAAAGTTGCTGTTGCTCAGCAGCTCCTGCATTGAGCTTCTGTCCCCTGGTGGTCAGTGCACATCATTACTACCAGCCAGTTGGCCGACTGGTCACTTAGTCTTTTATATATATAGATTGTTTTTCTTTCTTTCTTTCTTTCTTTTTTTTTTTTTTTTAAATATATATTTTATTGATTTTTTTTTACAGAGAGGAAAGGAGAGGGATAGAGAGTTAGAAACATCAATGAGAGAGAATCACCGATCAGCTGCCTCTTGCACACCTCCCACTGGAGATGTGCCCGCAACCCAGGTAAATGCCCTTGACCGGAATCGAACCCAGGACCTCTCAGTCTGCAGGCTGACGCTCTATCCACTGAGCCAAATCGGTTTCGGCTATAGATTGTTTTTCACTAAGCTTTCTTTATACTATTGAAAATCTCTAGGCTGGAAACATTTCTTTCTGTCACTTTGCCTTTTTCTACTTGGCATATGTGCTTATGATTTTTGTGTTCTGCTTTTATGTTTAGCATTATTTTGTTTAAGGATATCTGCTTGTCAACCTGTTCCATATACTTGTAATTTTTAATGGCTGTCTATATAATCTCATTCTTTCTTGAGATTCATAAATTTATTCCACTGAATCTTCTATTTTTTTTGCAGGGTATGCGGAGATATTTGCTGCATTTCTAAAATATCTCTGAAAACAGGCTGCATTTTAGAATTGAAATCAGCATTTCCTTTTCTACTTTAAGAGTGCTACGCAGGAAGCCATTGGACACACCAAGGTATTGAATTATCTTTCCATGTCTTCGGATCTATGAGAAATCTCAGCAAGAGGTCTCAGACACCAAACTGGGTGTAGGGTGGGGGGAATTAAACTTGACAAGGTACTTGATATTTCTGAAGAGTTGCTTAAGTTCTATTACTTCCATGTTCAAAATGTAGACATAATTCGGTACTGTGATTAAAGCGACTTTCACCAATAGCCACTATAAGACATAGCGGTATGCAATAGCCAGTTTATCATTTGGGGTGTAACAATTAGCTAAAGCTATTTTTCTCCAAAGGGTCAGTTAGTTCTCTTGTTTTTCTCCACAACTTCAACTTTAGCAAGGAGCCATCATAAATTCTGTGACATAGCTGTCTCCTTATCTGTCCTGGGAGTTATAGGCTGCACATATAAAACAATTCATGTGCCTTTGCATAATGAATTGAGTTTTATAAATCATAAATCTTCACTTAACATGCAGGTGGTGCTGGGTGCCAGGTTTAGAAAAGCTGAGGTAGTTGCCAAGTTCATGAATGTCATAAATCATTCATGCTAAGGTAGTCCAGAATTCTGCTGTCTTCTGAGGCAGACCAATATCAAGGTTGGTAGTTAAACACAAAAATGTGAGTCTCAGTGATTGTTTTGCAAAATCGGATGCACTTGCCCTGGCCTGGTAGCTCCTTGATTAGAGTGTCACCCGGTTCACCAAGGATGGGTGGAAAACAAATTGATGTTTTTTTTCTCTCTCTCTCTTTCGCTTTTTCCCGTTCTTGCTCTCACTCTCTTGCTCTGTCTCTCTCTGTCTCTGTCTCTCTCTCTCTCTCTCTCTCTCTCTCTCTCTCTCTCTCTCTCTCATTAAGCATCTCCTTGGCCACTTCTATTAGGGTAACTTCACACAAATAAGCAAGCTGATTAGTCAGAAAGTTCCAACTCATACTCTGGGGATGGAGAAGCCCTTGGGGCTCCATGGTACTTCACTTGCTTCCTTACAGCAGCCTCCTGTGACCCATGCCAAGCCCTGTCTGTCCTCCATTCGTGTGGGTCCAGTGACAGGAAACAGGCAGAGAGAATTCAGTATCATCTGGGTAATTGGACTGAGGCCTTTAGGTTCCTTCAGTCCTATAGTTTTCACTTGCTTTATTCTTAATCAGCATTAAAAAAAAACCAAAACACCCACTTTCTGCTGATCCCTTTAGCCTTCTCAGCTTGGCCTCTTTCCTGCTTTATAGGTAGATACACTCCAGCCATGAAGCCTTCTTTCAGTTCCTTGAATGTGTTGCTTCTGCCTTTCCATATGCCCTTTCTTCTCCCTGGATCACTGTACTCCCCACCAGTCATTTATCTAACCCCATTTCAGATCCCAGTTTTAATGTCACATGTTAGGCAAGCTTCTCTAAGCCCCAGACTAGATTATATTTTTAATATCTAAAATAGTCTTGCATACTATCTTCCATAGTATGTTGTGCATTTGTATTAGTTGAACTACTTTTTAGTAAAATTTTATTTAGTGTTTATCTTTCCAGCATTTTGAAAGCTCCACATGTGCAGGGACTCTGTCTATTCTGTTCAAAATTTTGTTCCTAGAACATAGTCCTATGCCTGACACCTAATAGCTGTTCAGTAAACATTCATTGATGGCTGGCTCTGCTTCCCCTCTCAATCATGCATTTCCCCTATTGTTCATTCATGTATTGATTTTCTCCTGGGGCACTTTTGTGGGGTCTTCAGAGATCTGTACTATCCTAAACACACACACATACACACTTGACCTGTACAAATAAACTTGCCTCTGTCAGCTGCTTTCTTCCTCAATAGCCCCTCATAATTCAACAGTCTGTTTTCAGTTTTTCCATGAGAAACAGGTCTTTGCTCACACAATCTCTGAGACTTTGGGCAGATTCTAGCATTGCAAATCAGCTGCTAGGCCATACAGTGATCCCTAAATTTCTTGGGCTGGAGTCAGAAACTAGTTCAGTCTGCCACTCTAACTTCAGGAGATCCCTTAAGCTCTCTTAGGGGTCCCCTTGTAGCCCTTCTTGTTAGGCTTGTGGTAAAATGCAGGTACCCCCCCCTCTTTTTGGAGGGGGTACTCACAGCACATCAATACTTCTAGCCCAATAAAGCCTTTCTAAAACCTTTCTCTTAATATCCATCAGCTTCTTTTAAAAAAAAAATATTTTATTGATTTTTTACAGCGAGGAAGGGAGAGGGATAGAGAGCTAGAAACATCGATGAGAGAGGAACATCGACCAGCTGCCTCCTGCACACCCCCCACTGGGGATGTACTCGCAACCAATGTACATGCCCTTGACTGGAATCGAACCTGGGATCTCTCAGTCCATAGGCCGACGCTCTATCCATTGAGCCAAACCAGTTTCGGCTCCACCAGCTTCTTTTACCCCTCAATATGGGGTGAAGGTCTTAGAGGTTTTGTTTGTTTGTTTTAAAATGTATTTTATTGATTTTTTACAGAGAGGAGGGGAGAAGGATAGTTAGAAACATCAATGAGAGAAAATATTGATCAGCTGCCTCCTGCATGCCCGCCCCCCCCACCCTCCCAGGGATGTGCCCACAACCAAGGTACATGCCCCCGCTGGAATCAAACCTGGGATCTTTCAGTCTGCGGGCCAATGCTCTATCCACTGAGCCAAATCAGTCAGGGCAGATTTTAGAGTTTTATAATGTTTTTTTAACTGATTTTTATGAAAAAAGTTTTGTTGTTGTTGTTATTGTTAATCTTCACGTGATGATATTTTCCCATTGATTTTTAGGGAAAGTGGGAGAGAGAGGAAAGAGAGAGAGAAACATTGATGTGAGAGAAACACATCAATTGGTTGTCTTCTGCAGGAGCTGGGGACGGGGAGGAGCCTGCAACCAAGATACATGCCCTTGACCGGAATTGAACCCGGGACCCTTTGGTTCAAAGGCTGACGCTCTATCCATTGAGCATAACTGACTAAGGCAGATTTCTATGAAAATTTACATATTTGTTGGCACCTCCCTTTGGTATGCCATTGATGCTACATAGTGGAGCCTGTTAGCTTCTAAATAGAGTAAGTAGTTACTATAGTTAAACACGTATCTTAGGAAACAAGTAATTTATTTCTGAGTAAGGGTAGATGTCATTTTCTCCATCTCTCTTCTGTTAGGAAGTTTACTTGTCTTCATCTATAAAGTGGAACCCCATCCTTTCTTTGCCTCAGTAAGATAGAGAAATAAGAAATTGTGAACATTAAATGACACTGAATGGACAACAGGCCCTGTGGAATAGTTAAATAATCTCCAGAGGAATTATTTATCATAAAGAAGGGAAGTAGAGATGAAGGGCTTAATGGAAAGAAGAAAAGAAAATGCCCAGGTCATCAGTATTTTTCTAAACCTCTTCCTAACCCCTTCTACCCCTGCTCTGGTTTGGAACTGTTTTCTTGTTACTAGTATGTTCAGGTCCCTATTATAGCACTAAAGCAATGCTTGTTCAGAGCAGAGCCAGCTCCTATTAAACAGGTAATCCTTGGTTCTGTGTTTTCTAGGTGTATTCGTGTCTGTGTCTGTGGGTTTAAGGTAGGAGAGGGTAAATATCATCATTTTTGACAAAATGGCAGAATATCTACTCTATCGTGATGAAAAACATGTTGGTCTCCTGGTTCACAGAGCCTGCCTTGTAAGGAATTCAAAGGCTGCACTCCGGAGCTGCTGTCAAGCCAGCAGATGGAGTAGCAGTCCTTCTGTGGGTGCCTCTGGGCCCACCTGGGCTGGTGTGCTGGATGACGGCTTGGCCCAGCCTGTGGCCAGAGGGGACAAGGAAATGAATACAAATCATTGCACCTTGTTGCCAGAACTGTTGTCCTGTCTGTAGAGAAGTTTGGTAAAATGTGATCCTGAGAAAGTCATTTTCATGTGCCTTTCTGTAATTGCTGTAGAAGCAATTAGAAGGAATGAGTGCTTGTATGTCTGAGATAACTGTGGAGCATAAGAGAAGGGAAGGTATAGAGATGACAGAATCAAGTTCTGAGTAGTGGGGGAATATGGCACCATCCATCCCCTCACCCCTGAAAAACCTTGGGGAAGACACAGGAATACAACCAGTGGCTCTTAATGGGAAAGGGCAATTTTAAGAGGAAAGTGGACAATGAAGCCTAATTACCATCTGCCTAACTTACTTCTGTCTAAATTCCAGGCACTGGGGTCTTTGTTACTAATATCTGTAGATTGCATAAGAGCTTTACTTTGGCCCTGGCTGGTTTTGCTCAGTGGATACAGCGTCGGCCTGCGGACTCAAGGGTCCCAGGTTCGATTCTGGCCAAGAGCATGTACCTCGGTTTCGGGAACATCCCCAGTGGGGAGTGTGCAAGATGCAGCTGATCGATGTTTCTCTCTCATTGATGTTTCTAACTATCCCTCTCCCTTCCTCTCTGTAAAAAGTCAATTAAAAAAATATATATATATATGTATAAAAGAACTTTACTTTGGGGCCAGTAGTAGAATTTAAGCTTCCCTGAGATTACTTCTTTCTATTTTCTAAGAAGTAGCTGGATATATGGCAGTTCTTAATAAAAAATGGAGGTATGAATGGCGCTCCCACTGAGAACTCTCTTGTACCTCTCTCAGGCCTACAGGCATTCTGTGAAGTGGAGAGTCCTTCCCACTTTATCCTATAAGAATGTAAAGGGGCTTCACAATAGAGGATGGGCCCTGGCTGGTGTTACTCAGTTGGTTGGGCATTGTCCTATGCACTGCAAGGTTGCTGGTTTGATTCTAGGTCAGGACACATGTCCCAGTTATGGGCTTGATCTCTAGTAGGGGATGTGCAAGAGGCAGCTGGTCAGATATCTCTCTCTCTCTCTCTCTCTCTCTCTCTCTCTCTCTCATCTCTCTCTTTCTCTCTCCTTTCCTATCCCTTTCTAGCTCTCTAAAAATCAATGAAAATGTAAAAAATTAATAAGAAAGATGGGAAGTGAATGGATTACTACTTTGAGGGCAGGGCCTATGACTCTCCTTCCCCTCCCAAGCCTCCTCTGGCTTCCTTTATCTAAATAACCTAAATTCAGAGTAGGGGTGGATTGGGGGACTCAGCAGGATAGCTTCTATAACCCAAGGCCTAACCACTGCAGACTGCCCAGGAAGCCAGAAAGAAGGTGGCTTCCTAGCTGGTCCTTTGCTCCTAAAGTGAAAGGAGTAAGGGGTTTTTGAATTCTTAGCTATAAAGCAGGCAGCACAGTCTGTTCTTCATCGGGAATCCAGAGGTTTCTGGCAAGTCTCTTGCCATAGGCCTGCCAGGAGCCCAGAGCTCTTTGAAGAGAAAAAAAAGGTTCTAGGAACAAAGAAGCTGCTGCTCTCAATGAGAAGATTGGGAGGGAAGAAAAATGAGACTAACAAGTGTTGAAGAGAACTGTCTGTGGCTGAAGAGAATGTTAATGGCTCTTCTTCTGAGCTTCAAAGTCTGAGCTGGATAGGATCGCACACAAATGCCTCTGCTGTCACCTACAGATACTTACCAATGACTGTTGCTTGCAAGCAATCACAGCCTCACTTTCCCAGGGTGAGAAGCAGTGCCTGCTGAGGTTGAGAAAAATGAGACTGTTGGGAGATCTTAGGCCTAGCTCTGCTAGTAGGGGTTTAACTTGTCTCTTCTGCATCAGTCAATAAACGGGATTCCAAAACTTAGGTGCAAGGGAAATTGAACAAATCTGGCTTACAGTTGTTTCTTTTTCCTGTTTGCAAAATGCTAGGTGCTATGGATTGAATTGTATCCCCCTAAAATTCATATGTAAAAGCCCTAACCCCCAATTTGCTAATATTTGTAGAAAGGCCTTTGGGAGGTAATTAGGTTTATTATTTATTTTTCAAATTAAATCTTTATTATTCAGATTATTACAATTATTCCTCTTTTTCCCCCCATAGCTCCTCTCTACCTGGTTCTCACCCCACCCAATGCCCTTACCACCCCCCCACTGTTTTCAACCATAGGTGTATGATTTTTGTCCAGTCTCTTCTGGCACCCCCCACACCCCTTTCCCCTACCCCATCACCCCTGATGAATGTCAGTCCACTCCCTTTCTATGCCACTGATTCTATTATATTCACTAGTTTATTCTGTTCCTTAGATTTTTTACTCACTTGATTTTTAGATTCAATTGTTGATAGATATGTATTTTTTGGTCATAATTTTTATCTTTACCTTTTTCTTCTTCTTCCTCTTCTTAAAGAATACCTTTTAGCATTTCCTTTAGCTTTTTCTTATTTGTGAAGTTCTTTATCTAACCTTCAATTCTGAATGATAGCTTTGCTGGGTAGAGTAATCTTGGTTGTAGGTTCTTGCTGTTCATCACTTTGAATATTTCTTGCCACTCCCATCTGACCTGCATAGTTTCTGTTGAGAAATCAGCTGACAGTCGTATGAGTGCTCCCTTGTAGGTAACTAACTGTTTTTCTCTTGCTGCTTTTAATATTCTCTCTTTGTCTTTTGCTCTTGGCATTTTATTTTTTTAAAAATTTTAAATATATTTTATTAATTTTTTACAGAGAGGAAGAGAGAGGGATAGAGAGTTAGAAACATTGATGAGAGAGAAACATCGATCAGCTGCCTCCTGCACACCCCCTACTGGGGATGTGCCCACAACCAAGGTACATGCCCTTGCCCGGAATCGAACCTGGGACCTTTCAGTCTGCAGGCCGATGCTCCATCCACTGAGCCAAACCGGTTTCAGCTGCTCTTGGCATTTTAATTATGATGTGTCTTGGTGTGGTCCTCTTTGGATTCCTTTTGTTTGGGGTTCTCTGCACCTTGCGGGGTTCTCTGCACCTTGCGGGGTACAGAGGGTGGGGGGGGGGGGCGCAGGGTGAGGGAGACACACCAAATTTATAGCCATGTTTCATTTCTAATTCCCCAAAGAGAGCATCTGACCCCTTTACCTTTTCATACTAGGCCTCACCAGACTGAGTTCAGAGCTATGGTCAGAGAGCTTGGACTCCCATCATAGAATACTTGGCTGCATAAAATAAAAAGGGCAAATCACATTTACTGAGGTTTTACTATGCACCAGGCACAGTGATCAGTGCTCTTTACCATTTATCTAAGGAATATAATTGTCCAAACAACCCCACTAAAGTTGGTTGTGATATTTCCCCCATTGTGGAGATAAGGAAACCGAAGCACAGAGAGGCTAGATAACTATTAAGTGGTAGACCTAGTATTTGAATTCAGGCTGACTGGCTTCAAAGCCAGAGCTTATAAGCAGCTTATATACAGCTTCTGAGGTAGGGCTGTGGGAAGCTAGTCTAAGCAAAGACTAGCTTAGAGTCTAAGCAAAGATGGTGGGCATGCAGGCAGTGTGATCTACATGTGTTGTCCAGACATATCCTTCAGGAGTCAAGGCAAACAAATTTGATTCCAGAGTCTTCCAGCTATTTTGTGAGTGCTCCTTTAAGAGCTGGGAATAGGTGTGGTGTGAAAAAGGCTCCATTGCCATTTAAGGTTGATAAACACTGCAGGGTATATGGTAAAGAAATGGCTTTGTGGCCCTGGCCAGGTAGCTCAGTTGGTTAGAGCATCATCCCGATAGGTCAAGGCTGTGGGTTTGACTCCTGGTCAGGGCACATACACGAGTCAACCAATAGATGCATAAATAAGTGGAAGGGAAAAAATTGATGTTTCTGCTGTCTCTCCCCCTTCTCCCTAAAAAAAAAAAAAAGAAAAAAAAAGAAAAAAAAAAAGAAAAGGAATGGTTTTGTCCTTTTTGAATCTGGAGTTTTCTAAAATTATGTAAGCAGAGAACTCATTCTTTGTTAAATGCCTACTAATGTACAATAGACAACTATTCCAGGACGACTGGTTTGGGAAATGCTTTTCTAGGCTTACTCTCCACCCCACTACCACTTGGTCCACTTGAAGTTAACAGCTGCACTTAGGATGGCAGCTAAGATTTCTGTGGAGAGCAAAAAGTGTTCAGTGGCCAGCCAGCTCAGATGGCAGCAGGAAGCCACCAATTAACCAAGGTGGGTGGGCGGCTGACATTCCTGGGCTTCATGAGGAAGCCATCCAACAGACTTGGGTAGTTTATTTCTTGTTTTCATTTTCCCTTGTCACTGTTGTTGTCTATACCATTTACATGTCAATTCTGGACTGTCAAAACAGCCTCCTGACTAGACTCCCTGCCAGCTGGCTCTCTGCTCCAGTCCATCCTGCACACCTGGCCAGATCAGTCTTCCTAAAATGCTGCTTTGAGCTTATCCCTCTCCTGTCCCAAATGTATTAATTCGGTTTTCAAGATGTTTTGATTGGCCCCAGCCTACCTTTCCTGCTCCCTCCTCACATCCTACATTGTAGATGAAGTTGAATCATTCTGGAGCCCCTCTGTGCTGTGTGTGTGTGTGTGTGTGTGTGTGTGTGTGCACGCGCGCGTACACGTGTGCTAATTTCTCCATCCAATGCTTGAAAATCTACCTCCTGCCCTCACTCCCCCATCCCTGTTTCCTCCTGTCAGAATCTTGTGTTCTCATTTGTTCACTTATGCCATTCAACAAGCATTTATTTTGTGCCACCTGTATGCTAGATCCTGTGCTAGAATAAGACATAGTCCTTCACTTTAAGGAGCTAATAAGTGCAGATGAATGCATGCAGGGTGATACGTACTGTGGCATAGTGATATTTAGGGTTTCATGGACACAGCACCTATCCCTGCCTAGGGCACAGCAGAGGCAATTCAGGGTAGGTTTCCTGGAGAAAGGAATGTTTACACTTAAAGGGTGAAAAGGCATGTGATATGCTGGGGACTGGCTGAGGATGTGGTACCCAGACCTTTGGTGCTGGGCTAACAGGCAGGTTCTCCCTACCTCATAAGGAATCTCAGATTGATCCTGGTGACAGGGGGAAGATAGATGAGGGGAAAGCATGCATACTCACCAGGAGAGTGGAGTCTGGGGCTGGGAGGAGGGAAGGAGGACAATGACTGATATGCTCACTGCATCCTATGGTTTAGCAAACTCCCCCAATTCCCAAGTCTCTGCCACTGGAGCAGCTTGGTTGCCAGGAGCAACCCCAGAAGGCAGCCTCATTTTAAAGGCAGTCACTGAAGCCCTTTGCCCCAGGGCTCTGATAGCAACCCACAGGTCTGTCAGTCCACCCTAGGAAGTGACAGGACAGGGTCAGTGTGCTCAGGTGGGTCTAAGTAAAGGGTGTGGAAGATAACCCTCCAGCCACGCAACAGGATCTTAAGAAAAGAAAGGATTTGAAAAACAGATGGCATTTTAATCCACCCGGATATTTAATATGAGTAACATCACCTTGTTTTTCTGAGGCAGCCTAATTTACTTCAGGCCTCAGGCTTAGTAACTTAACCACTGACAACCTGCAGGTCTATGTGTGTGTAGATGTATGTGTGTACGCATTGGTCTATAGTGCTAATGAGATTGCAGAAATGGTGAATTTCTCATGGTCACAGTTTTCCTACTCTGTTGAGGCTGTCCACCAATAAATTTCTCCTTTTCTGATGTAGGATTTGTGATCTGGGAATATGAGCTCTTTCTAGGGGAAGAAGCAGGACATGTAGAGAGGGAGAAAGAAAGAGAGAGAGAGAGAGAGAGAGAGAGAGAGAGAGAGAGAGAGAGAGAGAGAGAGAGAGAGAGAGAGAGAGAGATGTCTTGGTGCAACTGACATTAATTGGGTTTACCATGGCTCCCTGCTGCTTTCTCTGATTCCTGCTGTTCTGCCTGCTTGAATTGCCTGCTGCTTTCCCCACAGGGAAGCCTGCAGTATGTAGATTCAAAGCACCTGGGTTTCAAATCCTGCTCTGGACTAGAGCAACGTATTTAATCATCCTGAGCCTCCATGTCTTCACCTGGAAAATGGAAACTCTGCCCAATCACAGGGTTGTTATTGTATTTTTTGAAATATATTTTATTGATTTTTATACAGAGAGGAAGGGAGAGAGATAGAGAGTTAGAAACATCAATGAGAGAGAGTCATTGATCAGCTGCCTCTTGCACACCCCCCACTGGGGATATGCCCGCAACCAAGGTACATGCCCTTGACGGAATCGAACCCGGGACCCTTCAGTCCCCAAGCCGACGCTCTATCCATTGAGCCAAACCGGTCCCGGCAGGGTTGTTATTGTAAACAAGTGACACAGTACATGAAATTCGTGCACATTAAAGGGGAATTAATTAAAGGAAATATTTTAATATTGCTATTTGCCTTATCTGTATAATAGAAGTGTCAGATGAAAGAAAATCAGTAAAATGTATATGAAAATCTTCCTCCTGTTAGAATCTGGGGCACGCCGAGGGACCCAGAGTCAGTCCCTGTCCACCCACATGCATCTTGAAATCGCACGAGACATAGACCTGGCTGTCCTTACCTCTATCAAGCCCTGCTTGGGGGTGGGGAGGTGGTAATGCAGACTCAGGATCCCTGTCAAGCCCCACTGGGCAGGGGACGCAGCCTCAGGTCCACCGGAGCACCCTTAGGTCCCACGGCCTAGTGATAGGTCGAGAGGCGTGGCCTAAGGTCCCTCAGCCTGGTGCCGGGGTGTGTGTGTGTGGGGGTGGGGGGGGTGGGGGGGTAGGGGGGCAGGGCCTGAGGTCCCCTGTTAAGCTCCACTGTGGGGGGGTTGTGTGTGCAGCCTCAGGTCCCTCGCCCTGGCCCAGCACCACGCAGCCTTAGGTCCCTGCTGATTGCTCATTATGGCTTGTTACTGGAACCCCACCTCCGCTGTGGGCGCAGCCATCTTGTGATGGTATAATGGAGTGAGGGTCAACTTGCATATTATATATTTATTATATAGGATAGCAAGTGAAGTAATTTATGAGAAAGTGTTTTGTAAACTAAGTATCAATAATAAAAATAAGAAAAAAATAAGAATAATAAGAAGCAGCTACTGCCCAGTATTGAGTGGCTACTGTGCCAATTGCTATTTCTTTATTAATATTATCTTTTTAATCAAGATTTCTTTTATTGAGAGCCCCTGTCCTTTAAGACTCAGCTCACAATTCACTTTCCCATAAGAACTCTTTTGACAGCTCTTGCTCACGTTAGTTCTTAACTTCTCTAACCTAGTTTGCACCTACTAAATAAACCCACCATTATTTCATAAGCTCAACTTCTCTCTCCCCAGCTGGAGTCAAAACTCCTTCAAATTGCTCCACTTCACTTGCCTCCCCCAAGATACTGAACATATAATAGGTGCTCTAGAAAACTTGAGATTGAAATTTCTGGTCACATAGCTATTGCATTAATTAGGAATTCCCTACATTTTACAAAGCAAAGCCCTGAGTCAAGAGTTACTTATTGCTCTTTGCCTTGGCCACTAGGAAAGGACCCATCTGCTCCATTCAGGTTAATAGCCATTATCTTTACAAAGCCTTTTTCAAGCTCCTAGATAGAATTCTTACTGCAGGACCTGCCTCTAGAAATGCTAATCATGTTACCCTCCATCCCCCACCCCCCATCTCCTTGTCCTGCTCCATAACTTTCTCTGTGTTCATACAAATACATACAGCATATACAGATGAATTCTGTTATTAAAAGACAGAGGGGGGGGGGGAGACAGAGTGACCCTTTTTTAAGATTCAAGAAGATAGTAAAGAAGACTAGAGTTAGATATCAGAGCATTTAAGAGGAGACTTTCTGCTTCCTAATTTCTCTCCAACTTACCTCAAATCACTGCCCTCTGGTCCAGTGTGCCCCAAACAAATGAGCCTCCTTTCTCATCTTAGGATCTGTTATGTCCAGTCTCACATCCTGGAACTTGTTGCTCAGAGATCTTCGCCTGGCTGGCACCTTCATATCATTTGAGCCTTAGCCTAAATTACAAGTCTTCTCTGATCACCCAATTTAAATAGCTTACTTGAAGGGGGTGGGGGGATATAGGCTATATACATGTACCTGATTTTTTAAAATCCTCACCTGAAGATTTGTTTTTTCATTGATTCTAGAGAGATATGAAGGGAGAGAGAGAGAGAGACATCAATGTGGTAGAGAAACGTTAATCAGTAGCCTCCCATACACACCCAAACTGATGATCAAACGCCCAACCTGGGAATGTGCCCTTATTAGGAATCAAACTGGAAAATCTTCTGTGCACAGGACAAACATTCCAACTAACTGAGACACACCAGTTAGGGCTGTATCTACTTTTTATATGAATAAATTTCTCTGGATGGATGCACAAAAAATTAACATTTGTTGCTTACAGGGAGGGAAACTGGGTAGCTGGAAAACAGGTCCTTCTCTGCATATCCTTTTTGTATTTTTTCTTTTATTTTAGACTTACTAACTATATTACCTATTAAAATTAATTTAAACATACAAATAAAAAGAGAGAGAATCCAAGATGGCTGCTCGGGTAGGCACCTAGCCGCAGCCGCACGCAACAATTTCAATAAAATACAACTAAAATATAAAATGGACATTACCCAGAACTACAGGAAAGTCAACTGACTGGAAATTCTACAACGAGAAGCAAGGAGAAAACCAGAAGGAAGCGCGGAGGAGCTGTAAAAGCCCAAGGTACGGAGACACGCGGCGCGCGCGTGGAGAGGACGGAGCCGGAGAGGAGGGAGGCCGAGTGCCTGGCGGGCGTTCCCTAGCGGGAAGGAGATAAACACTCCGACTGTGCTGGGCCCCCAACTGCTCTGAACCCCCGTTCTAGGCCAGACCCCGGGGACCCAGGCTCACACAGAGGGAGCTGGGCTGTAAGGCGGGACCCGGGGAAGCAGCGAAAGGAGGTCCCAGAGGCGCGCACACAGCGCGCAGAGAAGGGCCGGCCGGCTGTGCTGTAGGACTGCCCTGGCGGGAAGGAGACAGGCTCCAGACTGCTCTGAACGCCACCTCCAACTCCACTTCCAACTGAACTGAACCCCAGTTTCGGGCCCATTGCGGGAGAGCTTACACTGTTTGGTAGCAGGCGAAAATCGAGGGCACCTTTCTCTCAGAGGCGCTTGCAACAAGTACTGAAGGACCCTGAGTCTCAGGAGTCGCATAGGGCGGGGCTGACGGAAGCCAAGGCTGTAGGCTCCACCCTGAAACTCCGCCCCCATCAGGAAAGCTGCCTGCGAAAATGCCTAAACCAAATAGATCACAAACGAAAGAAATGGAGGACAAAAAGCGACTGGATATAGAGTTCAAAACCACACTTATAGGGTTTTTCAAGAGACTCCTAGAAAAGGCCGATAAAATAAATGAGACCTATGAGGATATGAAAAGGGATCAACAAGAAATGCTAAGGGATCAACAAGAAATAAAGAATACATTGTCTGAAATAAAAAATATTCTACAGAGTCCTAAAAACAGAATAGAAGATCGCAAGAATCAAGTCAAAGATTTGGAACATAAAGAGCCAGAAGACACTCCTCTGCAGAAGCTAGAAGGCAAGAGAATCCAGAAAATTGAAGATAATGTAAGAAACCTCTGGGACAACTTCAAACGATCCAACATCAGAATCATGGGGGTCCCAGAAGATGAGAGAGAGCAAGATATCGAAAACATACTGAAAGAAATAGTGACAGAAAACTTCCCCCACCTGGGGAAAGAATTGGACTTACAAGTCCAGGAAGCACACAGAACTCCAAATAAGAGGAATCCAAAGAGGACCACACCAAGACAAATCATAATTAAGATTCCAAGAGCAAAGGACAAAGAGAGAATATTAAAAGCAGCAAGAGCTAAGCAGGTGGTTACCTATAAAGGAGCACCTATACGATTGTCAGCTGATTTCTCAACAGAAACCATGCAGGCCAGACGGGAATGGCAAGAAATATTCAAGGTGATGAATAGCAAGAACCTTCAGCCAAAAATACTCTACCCAGCAAAGCTATCACTCAGAATCGAAGGTCAGATAAAGAGCTTCACTAATAAAAAAAAGCTAAAGGAGTTCATCACCACCAAACCAGAATTATATGAATTGCTGAAGGGGGTTCTTTCAGAAGAGAAAGTAAATAAAGATAAAAATTATGAACAACAAATACGTAACTATCAACAAGTGAATCTAAAAACCAAGGAAATTAAAAAAAAAATCTGATGAACAATATTAACTGTTGAATATAGTAGAATCAGAGGTATGGAAGGGGAGTGAACTGATGATTCTTGGGGAAAAGGGAAGAGGGGAATGTGGGAAGAGACTGAACATAAACTGTGCACCTATGGATGAGGACAATGGGGAGTGGGGAAAGGGCAGAGGGTGGGGTGGGAAGGGGGGGGAAAGGAACACTTGTAATAATATGAACAATAAAAATTTATTTAAAAAAAAAATAAAAAGAGAAAAAAGAAAGTAACCCTTTGCTGAGCATTCTTTATTTATTAATACTTTATAAATTTTATTTATAAGACTGGCAGTGAGCAGATTTGCCCCATTGGCAATAGTTCACTGATATCAACTCTATCACATTTTATTTTATATTCATTCTAGCTCTGATTTTTAGTTTATTCATTTCTTATCTGCCTTTTCCCACTATAATTCAAGCTTCATGAAAGCAGTGTATGTTTTGCTACCACCTGTACCTGGAACAGTTTCTGACTTATATAGTAGATGCTCAATAAGTACTTGTTGAATGACTGAGTGCTTGAATGAATGAATTATATTTGTCTGAACTGAAGGGAAGAGCAGCCCAATTTGGAAGGAGATAAAGTAAACTTTTGATAGCAGCCCCTCTAGGAGTATTACTGTAGTTCCCCCTTTCCATAGTTTTCTTTCCACAGTTTCAATTACCCGCAGTAAACTGCAGTTTCAGAAACCAGTGGATTCACCACTTTTCAGTTTAGAAAGAAGAAAAAACCCCCACACATACCTGGGAAATCTGCTCAGTTGGCAAGTTGAGCTTTGCAAACAGTCACCCTTGAGGGAAAGAGGGAGCAAATGCTTGCCAGAATGACCTGGGTAACAGCCAGGACCTGGGGAAGGGAAGCAGTTGGGAGAAGGGGAAGGAGGGAGTTTGGTACGTTACAATTTAGGCAGAACATTGCCCTGAACAAACAACCCGTGTCACCATGTGCTGGTTAATTTTTGAAAAGTTTTTGAATCACATTCATGCATGTCCAGGGCTGGGCTTTTGAAACACATTCATGCATGTCCAGGGCTGGGCTTTTGCAGTCATGCAGCACATTAGCCCAGAAAGTGGTGGTGGTGGTGGTGGTGGTGGTGGTGGTGGGCGGTCCTGAAGGGGAAGCAGCTCCAGATGAATCACCATGCCACTGGGCACTGCCTACTCAGAGCAGGACCCTGCTCCATGGGGGCTGTCCTCAACTCACAATGCTTGGATGGAGGTTCAGCAGAGTGTTGGGAGAGTCAGGCTGCACTACTTTTTATCTCCCTTGGAAGAAGGTGAACAGGAACATTCATCTACTTCTAACTCCTTCAACATTATCTTCACCACTAGACATGGTCTCACACTTTCTCAGAGGCAGTTGGTAGGGTTCCCAATGAAGTGCTCTTGAGAAACATTGGAAAGGGTAAGGGTTTTGGAGTCACCCAGCCATAGGAGTGAATACCGGTTTCTTCACTTACTAGCCACGCTATCTTTTTTAAAAAAATACGTTTTTACTTACTTTTAAAGTATGTTTTTATTGATTTTTAGAGATAAAGGAAGGGTGATAGATACAAACATCATTGAGAGAGAAACATTGATCAGCTGCCTTCTGCATGCCCCCCTACTGGGGTTCAAGCCTGCAACCTGGGCATGTGCCCTGACCAGCATTGAACCAGTGACCTCCTGGTTCATGGGTCACTACTCAACCACTGAGATACAGGCTGTGCACTAGCTGTGTTATCTTGATAAATTCACATAAAATCCCTGAACTTCAAGTTTTCTCAACTTGCTGTACAATAACATCTGTGGAGTTATTTAAATTAAAATAATGTGACTAAAATACAAGGAATGGTGTAGATGCCTAATAAAGAGAAAGATTCAGAGAGGTGGAAAGGCAGTGTATTTGTCCAACAGTGGCTAGGAGGGAGAAGGATTGAGTCCATCTTAGACTGGCTGCCTCATCTCATACAGTTGAGAATCTCCTCTTGACTTTCCTGATCAGAGTCTAGTCTGGCAATGCTCGGTCCTCAACCAGATGGATCAATCAACTTTCATTGGCTGCTTTTACTGGAGCTTTGAGAGTTGTTTGGATCCATTTTCTTTCCTTATATAGAGGGCCTCTCCCTCAGACAAGCCCAGGATATCAGCTAAGCCTGAGGCGAGTGCGGAGCTCAAACTTTCTCTGCTCCCTAACCAGAACTTGGGTCTGTGTTTTCCAGGGTGTGCTTCTGTGAGTCCTGGGAGGGAGCCCATAGGTGCTCTGCGTAGAGGCTACTGAGGAGAGGGTTGGGTAGTCTGCTGGCCCTGCCACTGGTATTACCTATTTGAAGAGCCAAGTGATAACAGTCTAGCCTATGCACTCTATTTGCCATCTCTTATACCACAGTATACCTAGCCGCATTCTCTGACTCATCAAAAAGGAAAGGGATCAAAGGAGGGGGACCTGGGGCATGTGTTGCTTTGAACAGATCTGTGCCAATGTAACATGGTATTTTCTGTCCAAATGTTACTAAATGCATGGCAGTGCCTGCCAAATTTTAGTTGTGGGGTTTGTGGGGGTGGAGTGAGGGGTGGAGAGTAGTACACAGCTCTGTGTGTATACAGATGCTTAGGGTATGTATGAGGTTCAACAGTAGGGGGTCTTCTAGGATTTGTGTGTAGGTTTATTTTCCCCATCCCCCTGTTCCTGGAGGGGGAGCTGTCATTCCATTCTCAGGCTACCTAACTACTTTCCACTTCCCCCAACCCACCAGCCTCTCATTCTGTCACAAGGAGCTTTGGCAGAAAGGGAGGGAGCGTGGGTGCTGCAGAGAGAAAAACACCTCAAAGTTTCAGTAAAATGGCAAGAGAGATGCCAGCACACGGAACAGGATCCTTCTGTTTCTCACAGCCTGCACTGCTGGGCTGGGGGACATATACCACAGTTTCATTTCCTTCCTTCCTTTCCCTCCCTGTCCCTTATGATATTCAGGAAAGGGAGATCCGCAGGGAAGGGAGGAAAGGAACAAAGGTGTTTTCCTAGGGACCAACATTTTCTGTAACCACCAGAATAGACAGTTCTGGGCAATGCTTACTTTGGGCAAAGTGGTGTGTGTGTGTGTGTGTGTGTGTGTGTGTGTGTGTGTGTAATAGAGTTAATGTTTGTGAGTGTGTGTATGTGACAGTGTATGTTGTTAGTATATGAGTATGTGTATGTGTGTGTTCAGGGACTTTAAAAATAAAGGGCAAAGCCTGACTGATGTGGCTTAGTAGTTGAGCCTCAACCTGTTACAGTTTGATTCCCAGTTAGGACATATGCCCAGGTTGTGGGTTCGATCCCCCAGTGTGGGCATGCAAGAGGCAGCTGATCAACGATTCTCTCATCATTGATGTTTCTATCTATCTCCCCCTCTCTGAAATCAATTAAAAATATTTTTTAAAAAGGTAAAAGGCAGATAGAACAGAAAGAAGCAAACATAAGGGTGGTTAGATATCTGTCTTGGATAGCTCACCCATGAATAATTAAAAATTGACTATATTTGTGCATTAGGCTGCCCATTACCCAATATTTTACAAAATTAGAATAAATATATATATAAGGAAAACCTCAAGATAGACATTTTCTTTTCTGTTTTTGAAATTAGGGCATTTCATTTGAGCAGTGACTCCTTTTTGATAGAGTAGAACCTCATTTGTGATCATTTCACTTAAATAAGGGCTGGAGTTCATCTTAGTACTATTAGTTTGTAAACAAATAACATCCCCAAAAGAATGTTTATTCCACTCAAGAAAACAAGTCACTTTTCACCTCTTTGAAGTATCAATTTGCATTCCAACAATTGCTTCTTATAAATCACTCCTTTCTAGCAATTCATTAAAACAACTCCTAGAGGCAATACTTAAAAAAAAAAAAAAAGTAACACTGTATTTCTTTATGTAAAAGCCTATAATGTGTTTGAACAGTTTATCTGATTTATTGATATCTATTATATCTATACTTATAATAGGGTAATATGCAAATTGGTCAGGATGCCATCACATAATGACCAATCAGCAGGAGGGTGGGGCAGAGAGCTACGAGCAACAAAGAGCTATGAGCACGGAGAGCTCCAAGTGGCCGTGGGCGGAGTGGCCAGCTGAGGCAAGTGGCAGTGAGCTACTTGTGCATGGATTCGTGCACAGGGCCACTAGTATGATCATAACTTCTAACATTTACTAGTATTGGGTGCTCTCATGTACCAGTCACTGCATTAAACACTTTACATATGTGTTCTTTTTTGGTCCTTCCAATGAGGGGGGTAGTGTTACTTTATTTTTATTTATTTTTTATTGTTGTTGTTTTTAACATTTTTATTGATTTCAGAGAGGAAGGGAGAGGGAGAGAGAGCTCATTGATTGGTTGTCTACTGCATACCCCTCACTGGGGATTGAGTCTCCAACTCGGGCATGTGTCCTTGACTGGAATCAAACCGAGACACTTCAGTCCGAAGGCCAACACTCTATACACTGAGCCAAACTGGCTAGGGCAGTACTGTTACTTTACAGCTAAGGCAGAGGGAAGTTAAGTAGCTTAACCAAGTTCACGAAGATAGTAAATGTTGGGACAGAACTTAAATTCAAGTTTCTACTTCAAAGCCCATGCCTTAACCCACAAGCTCTATTGTGTACCTGTATATTTACTGCCAAATATAATGTCAAAGATGCTGGAAAGAGGAATGTCTGTGCAGGTGCCTACAGAAGGGTTGTCACCATAGAATTCTTTAAAAAAAAATTTAAATATATTTTATTGATTTAAAAAAAATAAATTTTATTGATTTTTCGCAGAGAGGAAGGAAGAGGGATAGAGAGCTAGAAACGTCGATGAGAGAGAAACATCGACCAGCTGCCTCTTGTACACCCCCTACTGGCGATGTGCCCACAACCAATGTACATGCCCTTGACCGGAATCGAACCTGGGACCTTTTAGTCCGCAGACTGATGCTCTATCCACTGAGCCAAACCGGTTTTGGCTGTCACCATAGAATTCTTGGCTCCAAATCTAGACCCACTCTGCAGGGCCAGTTTTTTTTGGCATTTGGGGTCAGCCCATCTTGGAGATGGGGGAGGATAAACCCATCCAGGTTATGGCCCATTAATCCCCTTGGGATTTTTTGATTCTCTCTAGAACAGCAGATCGATATATAGCCTGGGACATTGACACAAGGAAATCACAAAAATACAAAGTATATCATAAATTATGTGTTTAGCACTGTGATAACCAACCCAACTAAGAACAATTTCAGGATGTTCTAGTGTGGGACTTTGAGGAAAAGTAATGACCCTGAATTCCCTCTGGAAGGGATGAGAGAGAGAAGACAAAGGAATAAAAGGAAGGTGATGGGAAGAGGTGAGAAGGCATGAGGGGTACATGTGATAAGGAGGAAACATACACCCAATGAAGAATGGAGAACAGCTTCATTATGTTGGCTTTTTGAAATAATATCTGCCTTATGAAGGTGGGGAGGGAGCATCTGGGGAGGGAGCAGCGTGGAAATAAATGAAACAAGGAAGGAAATTGAAGCCTTCATTTCTGGCCTGCTGATGAGCAGATGTCAGCATGCCCTTAGCCTCTTGCTGTATTCAGAGCTTTTCTAGAGATAAATTTTCCAGTGGAGCTTGTACTGAAAACTCAAAGGTTTATTTATGCACTCATTGGTAGGTTCTTTTATGTGCCCTAACCAGGGATCGAACCTGCAACCTTGACTTATTGGGATGATGCTCTAACCAACTGAGCTACCTGGCCAAAATCTTCTTAAAGTCTGAGTTAGGAGTTGGCCAGTCTGGAAGGAGGGAAAAAGCAGATACCAGGCAGAGGAAACAGGAATTATAAAGGCACAAAGGAGCATAATGAACGGGGAGAATGATGAGTTGAGTATGAGTATAGGTTAGGGAATTCTGTGAGAGTGTCTGAAAAGGGGACTACAAAGGGAAAGTGGAGACCAATTGTGAATGAACTGGTATACTCTGCTAAGAAGTTCAGACTTTATTACGTAGGCAATGGGGAATTACTGAAGGCTGTAAAACAAAGGAGAAAGATAATCAGTTCTTTGCTTTATAAAGAGGTCACAGAGTAGAGTGGGGTGGAAATAGTTTGTTCCAGGGTCCCACACACAGTAGGGTTTCACGTCTATCTCCTATCCTAGTCCTTAGCCGGGAATTCTTTCCTTTCCTATTCCTCTCTTCTTTTCTTCCACAAATATGTGGTGAGCACTTATCATAAATAAGCCAGGTTCTGAGTTAGGTCTTGGGAAAATGCAAATGAATAAAAACCATTCTCTGCTCAGAGGAGCTCACAGTCTGATTTAGTTCTTCCTAAACTCCATACTAGAATATTCACTGGTTCATTTATTTCACTGCCACGATGAAATGAGAAAAAATAAGGACAATATATTCAATATAAAAACCTCTCCTCTTCAATGTGAGGTTATATTCATATGTTCACACTTTCCTGAAAAGATGATAGGAGATGGTAGATTTTTTTTTTCCTGTTTTGTTTTCGGCTACTTATGTGGCAAAATGAAAAGTTAGCAATCTTTTGTCATATTTCAAAAATTGTGTTTATGAGGGAAATTTACTGGTTATGATACTGTTGTAATTAGCTATTTATTAATAATAGCAAAGATGCAAAGGAAGGCCAGACATTATAAACATACCAGAGGCTTGGTGCACAAATATGGGCACTAATGGGGTTCTTCGGCCTGGCTTGCAGGATGGGGCCAAAATTGGCTCTCCAACATCCACCGAGGGATCTCCGATTGCAAGAGAGTTCAGGCCAGGCCGAGGGACCCTACCAATGCCCGATCAGGGCTGGGGAGGGATGTGGGAGGTTGGCCAGCCGGGGAGGGACCACAGGAGGGCTACAGGGCATGTCCGGCCTGTCTCGCTCAGTCCTGATTGGCCAGACCCCAGCAGCAAGCTAACCTACCGGTTGGAGCATCTTCCTTCTGGTGGTCAGTGCACATCATAGCAACTGGTTGACCTGTCAATTCTCTGCCCCTGATGGCCAGTGCACATCACAGTGAGCGGTTGAGCGACCTTAGCATATCATTAGCATATTATGCTTTGATTGGTTGAATGGATGACCGGACACTTAGCATATTAGGCTTTTATTGTATAGGATTCCCTGCAAAACACTGGAGGTGGGAGCCACATAGGAAAGATTCTTGCCTATGTGCACCAAGGGACAGACATGGTTGGCCAAAATGGGCATGGCCACTGTGTGAATGTGGAAATTTCACACTCTTATGCTCTTGGTTTCTGTTGGCACACTTGGCTCATGGCACAATCTTGGCTTCCTGGCATTCTCCCATGTGGCCCAGGGCTATGTGGACTCCACACACAATGAACTAATGGACTGCAACTAGCCTGATGCTGTACTGGACCCAGTTCCAACATGGAAGGGAAATTGGACATTGGCTCTGATTTTAGCTCTACTGAAACCCCAGCTACGCTTCTTCTGTGACTGGACTAAGGGACATGGGATTTTGGAAATCCAGGGGTATAATTTCACAAAAATAAATAAAGCTTTTTACCATATCTTCTCCTCCTTGGGGACCTCCATAAATGTTTATTTCAGCAGTACCCCAAGAATCTCACCCCCACTAGCTATGGGGAAGGACGAGACATGTTTTTCTCCCATATCAGTTAAAGGTTAATTTTCTCATTCCAGTGGTGGGACTAAATGAAGGCCTTTTCACCCAAAAGAGCGAACTTATGGCAGGGAACATGGACTTACCAGAAACGACTGAGACTCTCATGGTACTTCCCACTCTCCCTAGACTCAGATATGAAAGGGAGAGTCCCTGGTCCCAAGAGAGTCAGCAATTTCTTCTCCAGAGAGAGGCTTCTCCTACTGATAACATAGAAGGCATGGTTTGCCCTGGCTGGTTTGGCTCAGTGGATAAAGTGTCGGCCTGTGGACTGAAGGGTTCCAGGTTCGATTCTGGTCAAGGGCACATGCCCGGATTGTGGCTCGAATCCCCAGTGGGGTGGGGGCACACAAGAGGCAGTCCATATATATATATATATATATATATATATATATATATATATATATATATATATATATTCACAGAAGGTCTTGGTTTAACTTATGCAGTTAGAGGAAGGTCAGCAATTCTACAGAGAGATCCAGCAAGTATAATAGGAAAAGCTGATGAAATGAGTGGGTTGTCTCTGACCCTGTCCTTTATGGAATAATGGAATGTGGTCATCACCAGCTTTTATCAAAATTAGCGGGCATTCAGGGTTTCCATGGCCCAGCACAAATACCCACCTACCCATCCTTGCAATAACTTAGTCAGCACCTAATGCACTACAACCAGGCTGCATCATTATAATAAGGTTTGTAGGTTTAAACTAATTTAGGAGTCAATCTGGGTACCAAATGAGAAAATCTTTTTCTGAGATGGCAATTTGCTTGGTGAGTAGGATGAAATGTATGCTTGAAATCCAGAGGTTGGGGAGCCATTGGTCTCACGGGAGAGTCAGACCTATAAGCAATTATTTCAGTACAGTGTGATAAATGCAGGTACAAAGCCACAAAGAACCATGCTATAAGGGGGCAGTGATGGATTAGTATGAGTAGGGGTAAGGTGCCTTTGCTGGGAGTGTCTGAAAAGAAGACTAGAAAGGGAGATTGGAGCCTGATTATGAGGGGCCAGGCTAGGAGTAGATTCTTAGGAAGCAAAACTGAGGAGAGAGCTTCTGATCTAGGGATTAGGAGGTTGAGGGAGACTTTCCTAAGGAGCTGGTCCTTGGGATGGGTCTCTCGCTTAGCCTTTGATTTTAAGGCTCTCTTCTCTTCTTTTTCTCCTGCTCCATTTTCTGTGTATGCCAGACCCAGAACATCCCAGCCGCCTGCTGCTCTAATTACTTCATTCCATTTTAATTCTGCTGAGTTAGGAGCCTGTGAGCTCAAGAGGAAATGCATGTGAAATACAACAAATTGAATGTGCTGGCATTTCAGAAACACATCTGACCCCATCTGCCCCTTCGTGTTCCTTTCCTCTAGCAGTGCCTTGACCTGGAATGAAAAATCAAGGGCAGGATGTGCTGAAGGGAGAGGTGGTGGCACCGATAGAGTAAGATGTTGGGTTTTACTGACTCATGTGAACCATTACTTTTGGGGGGAAGAGAGAAAGACAGAGTGGGTGGGGGCTTTTGGATGGGGGACTTTTCCTGGTGCCTTTTGGGAACTGAGGGGGGTTCATCTTTGCAGTTCCAAAGCATTGTGAATATATGTGAGTCATAATGTTTCCTCTTCCCTAGAGATATTTACAAATTAGAAGAGATACTTTATTCCAAGTTGTTTGTTCCTAGAGAAGGAGGGGATTGCAGTTTATAAATAAGCAGTTTTCAAGTTTTAGGTCTCAGGATTCCTTTACATTCTTAAAAATATTGAGGTTTATATCTATTGATATTTACTGTATTAAAATTTAAAACTGAGAAATTAAAAGACTATTTATTAATTCATTAAAAATAACAAAAATAAACCATGATATGTTAACATAAATAACAAATTTTGGTGAAAAAAAGAACTACGATTTTTTCTACAATGAAAAAAAATTAGTGGTAAGATTGGCATGTTTTGCATTTTTGAAAATCTAATATCTGGCTTAACAGAAGACATCTGAATTCTCATTTCTATTGCATTCAATCAGTTTCTTTTTTTAAGTTAAAATTTTTATTGATTTAAAAAAATACATATTTTTATTGATTCAGAGAGAAAGGGAGAGGGAGAGAGAGAGAAACATCAGTGATGAGAGAGAATCATTGATTGGCTGCCTCCTGCAACCCCGCCCCCTCCCCCCCTCCCACAGGGGATGGAGCCTGCAACAGAATCACACCATGACCTCCTGGTTCACAGGTAGACACCCAACCTCTGAGCCACGACGGCCAGGCAAAATTTTATTTTATGTACAAAGAGCTAGCATTGTTTCTTTCTTGAATGACCCATTCAAGGAAGTTCACTAAGTCCAACTTAATGAAGCCTACATTCTTCACAAACTGATGTAATCACTGGTGACACACGTTGAGACCGTGCCAGTTTGAGTAGATGGGACAAGAATGAGAACCCTGGCCCAGCTGATGTGGCTCATTGGTTAAATGTAGACCTATGAAACATGTTTGATGAGGTCATGGTTTGATTCCCGGTTAAGGTACATGCATGGGTTGTGGGCTTAATCCCTAGTAGGGGGTGTGCAGGAGGCATCAGATCAATGATTCTCCCTCACCATTGATGTTTCTATCTCTCTCTCCTCCCTTCCTCTCTGAAATCAATAAAAAATATATTTAAGTATGTATATATATATGTGTGTATGTATATATTTATCTATCATCTCTATCTCTATCTCTGTCTCTGTATCTATCTCTATCTCTATCTCTACTACCTATAAAAAGAATAAGATCCCTGGTCAAATTTTCTCAGATGACTTCAGTAGAGCTGCTGCTGACTCATCTTGCTCTCTTAGATGCATCAATCAGTTTCCATATGTTTTGATTGAAGAACATGGAGAAAATATAGCCTCTATAGAGTTGGGAAAGGGAGGAGTATTTTAGTTTTCAAATAATTGTAGTTATTTTTTTAAAATATATTTTATTGATTTTCCACAGAGAGGAAGGAAGAGGGATAGAGAGCTAGAAACGTCAATGAGGAGAGAGAAACATCGACCAGCTGCCTCCTGCACACCCCCTGCTGGAGATGTGCCTACAACCAATGTACATGCCCTTGACCGGAATCGAACCTGGGACCTTTCAGTCCGCAGACCGACGCTCTATCCACTGAGCCAAACCGGCTTTGGCTATAGTTATTTTTCTTTGATACTACACCAAAACTTGACACATAGTAACTTCTTTCTAAAAAATATATATTTTATTGATTTTTTTACAGAGAGGAAGGGAGAGAGATAGAGAGCCAGAAACATCAATGAGAGAGAAACATCAATCAGCTGCTTCCTGCACACACCCCACTGGGGATGTGCCCACAGCCAAGGTACACGCCCTTGACCGGAATCAAACCCGGGACCTTTCAGTCCGCAGGCCGATGCTCTATCCACTGAGCCAAATCGGTTTCGGCACTTAAAGGTTACTTGCAATGTGAATCCAAAACCATATCAATCAATCCCTACTCTATTACATTAACATTTATTGGTTTATTTTGTACTTAAAATTCTTTTATTTATTTATTTTTAAATATGTTTTATTGATTTTAGAGAGAGAGAGGAAGGGAGAAACAGTGATGTGAGAGAGAAATATTGATCTGCTGCCTCCTGCACACCACCTCCTGGGGATTGAGCCCACAACCTGGGCATATCCCCTGACCAGGAATCAAATTAAGTACAACCAGCAACCTTTTGGTACATGTGAGGATACCCAACCAGCTGAGACACATTGGCTAGGGCTTTTTTGATTGTTTGATTGATTTGAGAAAGAGAGAGAGAGTAAGAAAGGGAAAGGGAGAGGGAGAGAGAGAGAGAGAGAGACATTGATCTGCTGTTCCATTATGCATTCTTTGGATGATTCTCGTATGTGCCCTGATCAGGGATCAAACCTGAAACCTAGGTGTATTGGGATGACGTTCTAACCAACTGAATACCTGGCCCACATATTATATTACACTTTGAATAGATTTTGTAACATCATGCATTGGTCATTTGGAAAATATAGGTTCTCTTGGATTATACAGATCTTCCAAATGTTGATACATTTCATTATGTTTTCTAAATCACATTCGTTATATCATCATCAATCTCTTTAGAGAAATCTTTAAGCGTTGGGAAGCTGTCCCGTTCATGGTGGCAGGTACAAGTGTTCTAAAATTTTCACTTGTTAGCTTGAATTTTATCATTGGCAACAAATGCTTTTGGTTGTTTTCCTTGAAGTGACAGGCTCATTTTGTTCATTTTGGGGAAACTGTCTGCCAAACATTCAAATCTGAATAATCTTAGTTTGTCTTTCAGTTTTTTCAAGTAAGAATGATGTTCCATGAAGAGAGAGGCTAGTTCAGCTTGAAACTCAAACAATTGCAGAAGTGTTTTTCCTGGAGACAGCAGCCATTGTACTTGGAATACTGAAGACCTATTTTATGTGTATTTTCTATTTCACCAGACAGAATATTAAAAACATTACTCAAGGGTTGAGATTTAGTAAAAATTAATAATTTTTACTGTTTTATCAAGGCAATTCCTAAGTGAAAAATGATTCTTTTTAAACTGTATATGTATGGCAGAGAGGGGTATAAGGACTGTTAGTACAGTTTAGTGCCACAGCTTTTATTTGTGCTAAGGTGCAAGCTATTTTATTCACTATTACTTTTGTATCATTAGTATGAAAGGGAACACAGTGAAAAAGACAAAAAATACTTGAAAGTGTTAGGAAAAGAGTTTTGACCTTGTGGATTCTTAGGGTCTTGAAGACCTCCTAAGGGTCTATGGATCACACCTTAAGAGCCACTGCCCTAAATGACATGTCTGAGTTTAGGGTTTGACCCTAGGTCCTGTTTTTTTCTTCTTTTTTTTCTTCCACTCTCTACTCTCTCCTTAGATAAACTCTTCTGATCTCTTTGAACTACCTCTGAGCAAATGACCCATACACTCGTTATCTTGAGCCCTGACTTCTCCTTTGAGCTCCAGAACCATATATCTAGTTGCCAATTCAACATGGGCACTTGACTCAAAGACTCAAGGATAATCTGTCTAAGATTTCACTTCTGGTCTTTTTCCTTATTGTCTTCCACCCATTTACATCTAAGAAGCCAGAATCCTTATCTTTATCACATTTTTGCTCCCCCTTATACAATCAAACACCAAGTCTGTTAATTTTATCTCCTAAATATGTTTTATTATTATTATTATTATTATTATTATTATTATTATTATTTTTTTTTTTTTTTGGAGAGAGAGAGAGAGAGAGAGAGAGAGAGAGAGAGAGAGATTGAGAGAGAGATTTGTTAGTCTACTTATTTGTGCATTCATTGATTAATTCTTGTATGCACCCTGACGGTGGATTGAACCCACAATCTTGATCCATACATAGAGATGACATTCTGTAATCAACTGAGCTACCTGGCCAGAGCCTCCTTAATATCCTTTTATTAATTTTTTTTAATTTCAAAGAGGAAGGAAGAGGGAGAGAAAGATAAAAATATCAGTGATGAGACAGAATTGTTTAGCAGCTGCCTCCTGCACACACCCTACTGGGGATCGAGCCCACAACCCGGGCATGTGTCCTGATTGGGAATCGAACCATGACCTCCTGATTTACAGGTTGACACTCAACCACTGAGCCACATGGCTAGGGTTAAATATCCTCTTAGTCCATCACTTCTCTCTCTCTCTCTCTTTAAAAAAAAAAAATTATTGATTTTCCACAGAGAGGAAGGGAGAGGGACAGAGAGCCAGAAACGTCGATGAGAGAGAAATATCGAACCAGCTGCCCCTGCACACCCCTTACTGGGGATGTGCCCGCAACCAATGCACATGCTTTTGACCAGAATTGAACCTGAGAACCTTCAGTCCGCAGGCCAATGCTCTATCCACTGAGCCAAACTGGCTTCAGCCATCACTTCTCTCTATCTTTACCACTACCACCACCACCACCACTACCAAAGTCAGACACCATTATCTCTTGCTGGAATTACAGCAGTTCTCCTACAAGCTTTTCTCAGCACTGTAGCTGAGTGATCTTTTCAAAACACAAATCTGATCATGCCAAAACCCTGCTTAGACCTTTCAGTGACCTCCCATTGCTGCTCTCACAATGAAGGTCAAAATCTTTAACATGATCTGACTCTCGAGATAGGTTAGGTTCTTTGGTATATGCTCTCCTAGAACATGTTTCTTCCCTTCATAATGCTTGTCATGGTTTGTACTATCATGAGTGGGATTGTTTGATTATTGTCTCTCCCTGATGAGCTCCTAAGTTCCATGATAGCAGACATCTTATAAATATTTAATTTACTGAGCCAATGATCAAATGAGGCCTAGGACAACTCTGAGCATAGATCAACCATTGAAAAATAAGTCTTCTGCCCTAGGCTCCTGAGTTGAGGGAAGGCCTATTTTTATTTATGTTGTATGATAGCATTTCAAAGAAAAATGCTGCCTTGTCCTAGGCTTTCCATCAAAGTGTCCTCATAAGAGCTGGGGCACATAAATCTTCCTTTTGACATAGGAGCCTTCTTTGCTCCCCATCACTTACGCTGCCAGTGGCTTTTGGAGGTTAGTTAGCAATACTGGCCTTTTTGGAATATAAAGGAGGACACCTAATCTCTCTCCTACTAGGTGCTTGGCTAGGAGGCCTATTTCAGCAAGAGAGAATAAAATATACCAAGGAGCCAAAAGGGAGACGAAAGGAGAACGAGACATAATGTCTGTCCTCAGGGAGACTTTAATCTGCGGTAGAAGACAGAACCCCCATCTTGGTTTATTTTATTTTTATTTTAGCTGAGGTAAATATAGCACTGGAAGTGGCCTTTCCTATAGAAAGGAAGGGAAACCAACATTTATTATGCATCTGCTGTGTTATTAAGCACCTACCAGCCACTTTGGCTTGTTCTCTCATTCAGTCTTTACAACAACCATATGAGGTTGGAATTATTGTCCCATTTATATAGATGAGAAAACAACTGAGGCCCAGAGAGATTTACTTACTTGTATATTTAAAATAGTATAATAGACCTATTTACCTACCCATTCCACAGCCCTTTTTAAGAGATTCTGTACTAGCCAAAACTTGGTTGCAGGCTATGTTCTATACCACATGACACCCCATCCCCAGGTTTTTTATTTATTTAATATTTTATTGATTTTTTACAGAGAGGAAGGGAGAGTTAGAAACATCAATAAGAGAAAAACATTCATCAGCTGCCTCTTGCACACCTTCAACTGGGGATGTGCCTGCAACAAGGTACATGCCTTTGACTGGAATCGAACCTGGGATCTGTCAGTCCCCAGGCCAACGCTCTATCCACTGAGCCAAACCAGTTAGGGATACCCCCAGGTTTTTACATCACCACTCTCCTACCTCCTCTGCCCTAGGTGATCGGACCAGAGGGAGGTTCTGACCAAAGTCAGTCAGTATATAGGCTGGCCAGCCACTCTAATTTATGGCCCAGTGGAAAAAAGACAAACTGGGCCAATTTGATTCCCTTTCTTAGAAACCCCAACCTAAAGTAAAGGGTTCTAGCCATCAGTTTTCTGATCACGCCACTGGGAGAGAAACAAACTTGCCCAGTGTGTCTGATTTACATTAAGGGCAATTGGAACTTGGCAAGAAAGAGCCATGACCTTTAGTCATTGAGGAATCTTCAATCTAGATTTCTTCCAGCTTGAGCACCTGTCCCTGGAGTGTCCTGAGAAGCCCCACGTGGCTCCTCATGCATTCTGACACTAACCTTCCATGTTTGAGCTAACTTTGCCTTAAGAGTTAGACTCAAATGATCTTAGAATTACAGAGTCAGAACCTGAATCTAAGCCCATCTGACCACACAACTTGTGCTCCTTTTATTATTCCACACCCAGAGGCGTGTCCCTGAGCAGTCAAGGACACAACACCCTGGGAATGAACACAGTTAACTTTAGAGAGAGGTAACGATTTAAAGTAGGATGTACTATGTGCTCTGAAGTGTCAAATGCCTCATTAATCATGTCTGCGTTTGTTTTGGGAATCCTTCCTGAGAAATAAAAACCATGCTGACTAGAAGCCCTCCCATTGCCAGCCACAGTTTGGTGTGTGACGTTATGTGTGAAATCACTAGTTGTCAGTGACATCACTGAGCAATGCGATTCTCATAATGGCCCTAGACCTTGAGTAGCTCAGGGTGAGGAGCTACAGAGAGCACAGCTTTGGAACAGGGTAGCCTGGGATTCAGGTCTTCTTGTCTGTCTGTCCTCAGGAAAGGCAGCACTACTTTCCCAGTCTGTTTCTTAGTGTCCTCATTGGTAAAATGGAGATTCCTATCTCACAATAAGGATTACAAGAGATAAATATGCAAGACTCTACACTGGGGGAGTTAGTGTTTAATGGGTTTTTGTTGGGTAAGGTGAAAAAGTTATGGAGAGAGATATTGGCGATGGTTGCCCAACATTATGAATGTACTTATGTGACAGAACTGTACATTTAAAATGGTAAATCTTATGTATATTTTACATTAGAAAACCCCCCACACAAACCAAACCTTTACATTGGTCAATCCCAGGGCCCTTAACCCAGGGCCCTTCTAAGACCCTGTGCCATGGGACCCACCATAGCCCTCTGCCCTAGAGAGCTGGAGGCCCATTGGGGCAATGAAGGAAACTCTCCAGACCTGGGAGATTAGGACTGCTATGAGATGAGCACTTTGTAGGGTAGGAGGCCAGGATTTAGGTTGGGAAAGAGTGAATGGTTGAGCTGCATCTCTGCTGGAAACTGCAGAGCTCTTCTGGGAGGGTTCCTTTCTAGCCATCAGTTTTCTGATCACGCCACTAGCAATGCTCACTGTGTGCTGTGTGGAGCTGGCCTGGTACCCCCCTTCCCCCTTTCCTCACAGCAACCTCTCTGCCTTCCTCAAAGCCAGTACCTGTATTAATGTGATAATGCCATGATAATGGCCAGGACATGACTTCAGCTAGCTGATTAGGCCGTCTGGAATGGCATCTGAGACACTGTCTTCATTCTCCCTGGTGAGGAGGCAGCACAGGCACTGACTAGGAAATTACATCTGGGAAAGCACTGAGGGGGAAAATTGGAAGTACCAGAATTTCCCAGGTTGCTATTCCACAGGGGCTAAACATCGTTAGCAGCAGCACTAATTATGATCCAGGAGAGTCAGGCCTGGCTGCTAGCCTGCTCAGGCAGTCCTTGACAGCGGCCTTGGGAGCCAGCAGGACAAAGACAGAGCTACAGGGAGGCTGGGCTCTGAAACCAAGAGAGAAGAGACTGCAGGGTTGTTCAGACATGTGGACATGGGTGCCCTCATGTCTTTCAGAATGCTTGGAACTATGATAGGAAGAGTGGAAGTTAGATTGCTGGAATGATTTCTACCTGCTCAGAATTCAGAGTTGTCTGTACTTCCTCTCTTTTCATTCTCTCTTGTTCTCTACGCTCCACTGAGAATTCTCGTGTCAATGTCACCAATGACTTCCCTGTTGCCATTTTCAGAATTCATCTCTCTATCCTCATCTTACTCATTCTAGCAGCAGCATTTGTCATGGATGGTCATTCATTCCTTCTTAAAACACTCTTTTTGTTTGGCTTCCAAGACACTTCTTTTTCAGTTCTTTTCCTACCTGTGCTGGCTCCTCTTCATCTCCCCCATCTCTGGGATGTCCCTGGACTGTCACCTCACCTCTATTCTACTTTATCTATTCTCACTCCCTAAGAAATCCCATCTGGCCAGGACTGGTTTGGCTCAATGGATAGAGCGTCGGCTTGGGGACTGAAGGGTCCCGGGTTCGATTCCGGTCAAGGGCATGTACCTTGGTTGCGGGCATATCTCCGGTAGGGGGTGTGCAAGAGGCAGCTGATCGATGACTCTCTCTCATCGATGTTTCTAACTCTCTATCTCTCTCCCTTCCTCTCTGTACAAAATCAATAAAATATATTTAAAAAAAAAAAGAAGAAAAAGAAAAAGAAATCCCATCTGTCTCAGGACATTAAATTCAGCTACATGTTGATAAATCCCAAATGGATATCGTCAGCCCCTTCTTCTCCCCTGAACTTTAGAATCATATCCAGCTGCTACTTGACATCTCCTTGTGAATGTCGCTCACTGTCCGCTTAAACACACTGGTTCCCCAGTCTCCTCTATTGCAATAAATACAACTCTGTTATACCAGGTTCCACCCTTTGAAGTTATTCGTGGCTTTTCTCTTTCTTTCATGCCCCCTTATCCAATTCCTCAGGAAATGCTGTCAGTTGTAACCTTTAAATTATCTCCAAAATCTGGTCACTTATACCACTCCTGCCCTCATCAGAGCCACCACCATTACTTGCTAAGGCAATTCCAATCACTTCTGAATGAGATACAATTCAAATGAAGCTGCAATATCACAGTTTCCAAAATATAGTGTTTTATTCAAGATAGAAGATTACTTCTTTCTCAAGTATGAACCTGTGCATAGAATCTGGGGTTAATACAGTCACTCCACAATGTCGGGATCCTAGCTTTTCCTGGCTTGCTATCTGTTGTCTTCAACATGTAACTTTCATCTCGTGGCCTAAGATAGCTGCTCCAGCTACCATATCATGCCCATAAGATTCCTCTGAGGCCTATCTGTGGAAACGAGAGAAGGAGAAGTAGAAGGCAGGTCCTTTCCCTTTAAGAACATGACCTGAAAGTTGCAGATATCCCTCTGCTCACTAGGATACTCACAACACAGCAGCCAGAGCAGACCTGTAAAACCAGAACATGCCATTTCTCCATGCACATCTTCTAATACCTTCTCTGTCAAAATGAAATCTAAAATCCAAGGCCCTATGAATTCATCTCCTGTACCTGTCTCTCTTGCTATCTGCCATGCTGGACTCTTTCGAAATGCTTCCATCTCAGGGCTTTTGTAGTTGCGGTTCCCCTGCCTGGAACACTCTTCCCCCAGATTGCTGCAAGTTTAGCTTCTCCACTTGCTTCAGGAATCTGCTCAGATGCCACCTGAAGTAATGTTATATGTTTATTTTTTATTTTCCTCACTAGAACATAACATGTGGTGCACATGCTTGTTGAATGAATGACAGATGAAGATGGCAGAGCCTGGGCTCAAAAATGGCAGGAAGGGGCTTCTTCCCTAATTATTTCAGGGAAGACCCATTTCTTGATCTCTGTCACGGTTCCAGTTTGGAAGCAGAGACATGTTAATTTCTTGCTTCTGAGAGGTCCCTTCTGTTCAATTTATCAAATATTTATTAGCCACCTAGTGTGTTAGGTGTCCAGCGTGGTGGATGTAAAAGGATTGAATAAGCCAGTACTAGCCCTCAGGAAATTTATGGGTTGGTAAGGAGCCTTAATTTTGTCCCTTCTTCCCCCACTCTTTCTTTGCAAGTATGACCACTGAGATACAATATAAAAGGTCAGGGAAAGAGCAACTCCTTTCTTTTTGGTGGCACTATGGGGGAGAATGGTAGGGTATAGAGAAACTGACCCATTATAGGTTATAGTGGTCTTCTTTCTCTGACTCCCTAGGGAGTAGGGCCTCTCTCACTGCTGGTCTCATTAAGAAACAATTTGGCCCTAGCCAGTTTTGCTCAGTGGATAGAGCATCAGCCTGGAGATTGAAGGGTCCTGGGTTCAATTCCGGGTTCAACCCATGCCTGGGTTGCAGGTTCGATCCCCAGTAGGGGACATGCAGGAGGCAGCCAATCAATGATTCTCTCTATTAATTGATGTTTCTATCTCTCTTTCCCTCTCCCTTCCTCTCTGAAATAAAAACATATATATATATATATATATGTATATATTTTAGTAACAATTTGAACCAGTTATTATTCAATGGATGAGGGTAAAGTGGGGTGGCTGGAGGTGAGGATGGGAGTGAGGAGGGGTTGCAGCTGAAGGACAAGGGAGCTCAGAAAAGCTGAGTAGGAAATATATTACCTGAAACAATTGTTCCATTATCTTTTCCTGCTCAGGGCCAAAATGAAAAAGGTTAGGGTTGGTTATTTTCCCCAGACTCCTCCATGAAGGGCCACTTAGACACTGCTTTGACATTTACAACCTGAAAAGAGCAGAGCCTCCTCTGAGGCCTATATTTGAACTTCCACATTGGGAAAGTTACAGGTTTTTTTTTCTCTTTGGAAAAGGCTGCTTGTTGTATCCCCTTCTAATTCTTCTTTCTCTTTTGACATCCTCCTTCCACGTCAGAGGTAATGCCAAACGCAGTGGTTCTCAAACTTAAACATGCAATGGAACCACTTTGAGGGAAGAAGATTGCTGTTGTCATCCCCAGATTTTACTAATTCAATACGTCTAGGGTGGGGCCTGAGAATTTATATTTATAGCAAATTGTCAGGTGCTGCTGCTACTGGTGGTCCCAACCACACAGGCTAATGGGGGAACATTTGGCCCAGAACAACTAATTTGGGTCTAAAAATGTCCCATCCCTGATCTTCCACTTTCCAAACACAGGGAAGTGGGCCTTGAGTTAACACAAGAAGAATTCAAATTAAATGTTAAGGATTTCCTGACCATCAGAGTTGTTAGCCAAGTCAGTCCCAGGAATTTCCCTCCATGTAAAACTTGGAGAATCTCTTCTAAGCCCATATGTCTGGGAAAGTGAAGATCTATTATCTATATACAACGCTAACCCCTGCATACAACCCCTCTAAGGTAGGGAATCCCTGTCCTGAGAATTGTAGAAACTGTTTTAGGTGGGGAATGGGAGAACAATAGATGCAGAACAAGCAGAGGGAACCCTCTCCCCTCCCACACTTCTATTACTTTTTGAAATTAAAATATTTGTTTGTTCCTGGGCTCTGCGTAATGCTGATGTCTGAGAAACCATTTATGCTTAATGTCTCCAACCCATTAGCAGCCTGGCATGGGGCTCTGCTAATCAGCTTCCTTAATGGCAGCGCTGTGAAGAGTGAGGTTGTGCGTGTTTGCATCAGCACCAGCACCAGCTTCCCAGCCCCAGCTGGGGAGGAAGCATCTAGACAGAAATCAGGGCTCAGATAGGTTCTAAGGTGTCCTGAAAATGATTCAAGCCGGTATAGGAGGCCCATTTAATGGTAACCTGTCCTTCCACCTACATTTTGGTAAAGATGCCAGAGTAGATCCCATAATCACCTTGGGTGAAATAGCAAGACCCCACTGTCTTCCCCCACCCCACTCCTACTATAGCCTGCTCTCTCTTCACAATAAAGGACAGTGGGCTCCTTTGGAAGCATATTCCTGTCCCACTGACCCTCATCCAGCATTTATGGAGGACCTCTACGCATGAAAGTCTCTCTCCCACACCACCTGCTTCCCCCTCCAAAATTCAAAATCCAAATGTTTTTCTGTGGTCAAATGGATGGTGAGGTCCTTTGGCCTGGAATCCCTGAGGACTCTTTAGCTCTAAGAATCTGTGGTTTTGTTTTGGCTGCTACCTCTTCAGCTGCTCTTAAGGAGTTCTATGGGGGTCTGCCCCAGTCCCCGCTCACCCAGTTTTTATCTACAGGCAGAATACTGGGAGTGCTCTCATTGAAAGGCAACCAGATAATAATTTCAGAGAGGAGGCTATGTATGCCTTGAATCCAATTTCAAAGTATTTGTCTCTTGCTCCTCTTGACATCTCACGATACTTTTGGTCCTATTATACTAGATCACTCAAACCACTGGCAGCTCCATAGAATGCTCGGAAGCAAAGATGCCCACCCACTCTCACCTGCTTCCAAGAAACACTAGAGAGAGGAGGTGAGATTTTTGCTATTAATAAGCCAGCAAGTGCCAGTGACTGGTTCATCCTCCCGTCATTTCTGGGAACTCCAGGGTCTGGAACAGGTTGAGTAACTCTAATTGGGAATCCCAACATTGAGTCCCAACATCCATCAGAGTCACAAGGCTGGACAATGTTGATTTTTCTCCCAGGCAGGGAGAGCCCATATGGACACCCATATTCCAGATGACCAATAAGCCACTGTTTGGCCAAGAGTTTGGGCCTCCTCTTTCATGCTTTGTCCATCCTGGCTCCTCAGCCTCAGACTGAGCCATGGGGAGCCCTTTCCAATCTGCTGGAACAGAACTTCACAAGCTGCTCCTATTGTGGTCTGGGCCGCTAGCCCCTCAGCCTTCTGCTGCTGGAAGAAGACTATGATGTCAATAATCAGTCTATAGCATCCCTCCACATGCCAGTCCCTTCATTGTGTGTATGGGGGGAGGGGGGTTGGGAGGGCAGTTAGAAAGAATCACGTTTGAAGCAGGCAATTTGGAGAGAGAGAGGGAGAATGGAGGAAGGGAGAAGTGCTAGGCTGCCAGCTGAGCAAAGCCAGGCCACATTGTGCCCATACTTTTCCTACAGCCCAGCCTTCCCACATGGCCTGTTCAGACCCATCTGCCTAACTGTCATCCCCTCTCCTGCTCCTGGGCCATGGAGAAATGCCAGCATTCCCCTTCTCTGTTCCTCTGCCTTCTGGGTTCCACCTGGCCCATTCCCAAGATGCATAAACCTTCCACCTGGAGGATGGCTTTCAGGCAGGCTGTGTAAGTTGGGAAAGGTCTAGAACTGTAGGCTTTAAACTCATGATCCTGTGTTTGAAACCAAGAGTAGGTGGGCACATTTAGCAAATGAAATGTCACCTGCTTCCTGGTCCTTTTCCCTACCAGGACATGATCTCCCTGAAGCAGGCTTTAGAGGTGGAAGTCCTGTGCTTGACACAGATTTGTTCCTTTTCTAGCTGGTAGCTTTGGGCAAGTTCAAGTAAACCCTCTGATAATCTCCTTTCCCCATCTATAAAATGAGGGCACCATGTAGCATAATTTGAGAAAAAATGAGTAAACCTGGAACTGCGGTACAGATCTTAGTTCTCTTAGTTAGATCTTCCTAACTCTAACCCTATGTTCTTTTGGATGCCCCTGGATGCTGATCACACAGGAGATGCTCTCTTGTCTGCCTATGGGTAGGCCCACTCTGTTCAGAAGCAGCCAGAGCTCTGAAACCTCCAGGAAGGGATGTGTGAGTTTGTATCTGTTATTTTTTCCAAGGACCCAAGGGAGGGGAGGGGAGTGGGAAATAACTTAGGTCAGAGGAGGCACTGTGGGTGGTAGGATGGGTTGGGGAGGTGAGGATGGGTTGGGGAGGAGGAATGGGGTGGGTTGGTGAGGTCTCATTGCCCCAGAAGCCCCCAGTGTGTGTGTGTGTGTGTGTGTGTGTGTGTGTGTGTGTGTGTGTACACGCAGGGTTTTTCTCCTGCCCAGCTGTGGCCAGGTTTGAAGGAGGAATCCCCATTGAAGATTGATGTCACAGACTTACCTTCCCCTCCCCCAACCTCATCCTTGGTGGTTTAAAGAAATTATTTGGACATAAGAGTTAATGGAAGTAGGTTGCTAGTGTGTGGGCAAATTCATCACTGTCTCTTTGTATTCCCAGAGCAGATCTGTCTTTCAGGGTGAAATATCTTGCAGTGACTTCCCAAGGTGTGAGAAATATAGGCTACTGTGGGAAGACAGGATTAGGAGCAGCCTGGATAGTGATTTTGGGAAGCTGGGGTGACTGCAAAGTAGCTGTAGAGATTGACTGGGAAGGCTTTCCCTTTTGTTCTTTAATTATGAGGGAAGGAAGTTAGAAGACATAGGCATTGCTGGGAATTCTGCTGCCCCAGACCCCGCTCACCCAGTTGTCTCTTTCCCTGGAAAGTAGGCATATCCCTTGCAGCCCACTGCTCAGGGTGAGGCAGGCTGCTTTTTGCAGCTGTTGTTGACAGTGAAGAAAGAGATGGAGAGGAGGGGAAGGGAGATGAAAGGGGGCTGTTTGATGAGATTGTGCTCTGGAGAGAAGACAACTATCTCTCTTCCCTTCCATTCCTCATTGGAGCAGCTCAGCACTTCCTGAAGATAGCACTCAGGGAGGGAGTTTTTTGAAAGCACAAAGACCTGGTGCTGTAAGGCTTGGAGTCTGGGAGGAGGGCAGGGATGTGAACAGGAAGATAATTATGCAGGTCGGGGGCAGAACTCTCTGGGCTAAGAGGGAATAGCTGCCCCTCCAACCCTCACACAGCTAGTCCTTCCCCACAATCTAAGCACGTGTGTGTGTGTACACATGCGTGCACTCCTATATTTTATGTGATCACAGAGATACAGATATGAAATGTTTAGAGGGAAAATTACTAGAAACTGCTGAGGCTTATTCCCTACCTCTCCAGCTGTTCAGATGGTTTTTCTCTGATATTTATTTGGGTCCTATTTGGTCATATCTCCACTCCTTATTCTTGCTTCTTCTTCCCGTTCCTCTGGTTTTCCAGTATATTCTCTCTCTCTCTCTCTCTCTCTCTCTCTCTCTCTCTCTCTCTCTCTCTCTTTCTCTCTCTCTCTCTCTCTCTCTCCCACTGGTACCTGGGAAGAAGTGGGGTCTCTCTGGCAGATCCCCCACCACATACTCACCGAAATGATTCACTGAGTCCGGAACAGCCTCTTTCTCCTGAGGCTCAGAGGAGGGGCTGATTGTGCTACCCAGAACATGAAGCCAGGGACATCTGTAGGCTGGATAGCCTTCCTGTGCCCAGAGGCCAGGCTGTGGGATCTAGTATGTTGTCCTCCTTCCAGACGGCTCTCTGGACATTCCCTCCTCAGTGACCCCGGGGAAGTCCAGCTCTGATTCGGGCTCTGCAGTGTATAGAGGGGGCAGTATAAAGTAAGGTCCTATCTGCCGGGGCAACTAGAATCTGTTTTAACCTTCCCTCTTTCCTTCGCCCTATAGCTGGCTTCAGCCAAACAAGGCAGCAGGGGGCGCTCCTGGGTCATCCCAGGAGAGAATTCTGGGCAACGGGTTTGTTCAGCCTGGACTCAGAACACTGGACATTTTGTCTGTCCACTTATCAGTCTGAGGGTGAGCAGGGCAGACCTTTTGAGAGCTGGAAACAATATTTTTCTAGCAGGCAGAGACAGAGATGTGAGAAAAAACTGACTTTTCTGACTTGTCCCTGAGATTCCTCAGGCAGGAAGGAACCTGACTTTTGCCTCTGGGAGATCAGCTAGTAGGGCAGGTCTCCATCCTGGGGCCATGGCCAACGCCAGGTGGGTCCCAGTTTGAACACAGTGTAACTCCTGGCCTCTTGCCTGTCCCCAGCAGCTGACCCTGGTTTGGCTATCTTTGGGGAACTGATTTTTTCTTTTTTCTTTTCAGAATGACTTCCAGATTAACCTGTGTAGCTATTGCCCATACCTTGCCCACTAGGTTCTTCACCATAGGAAAGGGGAAAAAAATCTTTTTCTCTTTCTCCCAGATCTAGCAGAGTGCTCTGTAACTGTTCCTGGACCCATTTGGGATTCAGATGGGAATGGGGTGAGGCAGGGAGTGCTGAACAGGTCAGGAGTGTGGCACATTCCTGGCCTTTGCTAACACAGCCAAAGCTTTCTGGGCAGCAGCTGCTTCCCAGGACTCCACTCCTGCATTCTTCTAACCTCCATAAAGCCATAGACACTTAGGAATTTCTCCTTTCCTATAAGAGGGCCTGTTTGGACACTGATTTATGGGTACAAGGAGAGCAAGATGCCAGTATCAGGTTACACAGCCCCCAAAGAAAAACCTGGCCTTTAGTTCAGGCACCTCCGAGTCCTCTCTATTCAAAGAACAGGGCATGGTGCTTGGTGTGGAGGATGGGATCTCTGAGCTGGAGACAAAGGCTTTGTTGCCAGCAGAGCTGCAGGCACAGGCCCAAGTCTGTGAATTTATTCTGAGGGAGGACATATCCGAGTCATCCTCAGATCTGTTCTCTGGCATCAGAACCCAAAGTCACTGGTTCTTCCCTAGAGTCTGGCTCTGAGCACCAGTACACCCCACGGGGCTTCAGGGTTTGCTGGGGGCGTAAAGGCAGCTCGTATTCCAGGCTATGGAGTGGTGGATAAAGCCAGTGGAGATGTGTTTAGCATGAGAACTGCCTCACTTTCCTCAATGTCTTCAGGGTCCTGACAGCCTTACCCCACTTCCACTCTAACCTACCCACAGGCATTACCTTTCAAGCTCTCTAGGGCAGTAGAGAGCCTTTTATGATTAAAAATCTGCAGAGAAACAGATTCTGTAGCTTGCCTGTAGCCTTTTCCATGTATCTCCCACCTCTTCCTTTTTTTAAAAAAATTTTTTTATTTCTTTATTGATTATGGTATCACATAATTGTCCTCATCTCCCCATTCCCATCCCAAACCCCTCCCCATATGCCCACCCCCTGTTGTCCATGACCTCTGGTTAGGCTTATATGCATGCACATAAGTCCTTTGGTTGATATCTCCCCTTTGCCCCTCCCCTCCCCTATCTTCCCTCTGAGGCCCAACAGTCTTAATTGCTGCTTCTCTGTTTCCAGGTCTGTTTCTGTTCATCAATTTATGTTGTTCATCATTTCCCCTAGATGTGTTAGATCATGTGATACAAGGAATTCCTTTATAAGGACCGAAACTGAGACAAGCCATAATGGTTATGCTGGGAGGCAAATGAATCAGTCTGTAGTGAATTCCTTTCTGGGTCAACAGTTTCTCCCACCTCATTCAACCAGAACATTTTCCCTGAGGTTTCATCTAAGTTCTTCCAACTATAGTTTTAGCCCACCTTTAGTTTGTGGCACACTCTGGAGACCCCTGGGACACCCAGCTATGCAATTCGTGTGCCCCTGGATAAGTGAGGCACAGATGTGTGGAAAGGGCTGAGGATGAAAAAGACTGCAACTCAAATCAGGTCTGGCAGGTCAAAGTGTTACTGGGGTGGAGGAGCGTTGGTGTTTTCAAGGAGGAAGATGGTGAGGGTTTGGGAGCAGTCTGCAGTTGCTTAGTCATATCTGAGGTCTCTTGCTGGAAATGAGGCCTCAACTGGACCAATAAAAGACAGGAACCTTTAAGAAGCATTGTAGCCTCATCTGCATGGTTCTGTCATCCATTCTCTGGTGTTTCCTATCCCAGCCTAGCATCTGACCCTCTACGTAGGGGCAAAACTTTTTCTAAATGACAATTTACTCCTCTCCCCAGTGTGCTTGACATTAGGAGGACATCAGCCTGCTCAGGAAACCTCAGGATCCGGAGATGGAACTGAGGGAGTGCAAATGTCAAAGGCTCATGTTTGGTCTAGAGTAGACCATGAGTTGGAAGTTCACTAGCATGGCTATTAGGAATGACCAATCCCCACCCCCTCACCCACTACAATTCCAGAAGCCTCATTTTCACAGCCTCTACTGCTTAGGGAATTAGGAGTTTGGTCCAGCTCAGTGACTGCTCCCTGGCATATAATCTGAAGGCCTTGAGGTGAAAAGGGGGTGTAGAAATCATAATAAAAGCAGCTCCTATTCATTGAACACTTTCTATGTTTAAGGTATTGATCTAAGTACTTCACATGCTTTGTCTTTTATAATCTTTAAACAACCCATTAAATAATGATCCCTATTTTTTCAAATGAGTAAACGGATGATTTAATGACAATAACAATTAAAATAGTAATAATGAAAAAATTTTAACAGCTTTAATTTTTATTTATTTTTGTTCATTTTTATTATTTGTTAATCTTCACCTGAAGATATTTTTTTCCATTGATTTTTATTATTTTTATTATTATTTTTTTTAAAGAGGGTGCAAGGGAAGGAGGGATGGACGGGGATGGGGCGGAAGAAAGAGAGAGAGGAACGAGAGAGACACATGGATTGGTTGCCTCCTGCATGTGCCTATGGATGCCTGCGCTGATGCTCTAATCGTGGAACCACACTGGCCAAACCTAATTTTTTAAAGCTGATGCAGTGGCAGGCCCTGAACAAGCACATTATATGTATGATATGATTAAGTTCTGGGAATTTATCATAGTATCCCCATTTTCAACTAAGAAAACAGACTGAGAGAGAAGTGACTTGCTCAAGGTCACACAGTCTTAGAAAGTGACAAAGCAAGGGCCAAACCCAATTCTGTCTGATTCCCAAACAGCCTGTGCTCCTCATAATTCCTTAGCAACACTGCCTCCCAAGGGGCCAGCATGGAGGGAGCAGGTGCTTACGGAAGAGAGCTCTACTGGCATTTATTTAATTATTATTTATTTTAAAATTCTATTGGCCTTTAAAAGCAGGGGGCCCATGGACTCAGCCAGGAGCTGAAACATCTGCCATGCAGGGAAACTGGAAAAGCATCCCCCACTCCTACCTGACATGAGAGAAGCTTTGATGCTATTTTTCTCACCCACCTGGTAGTGCAAACCCACAAACTGCAGGAAAACAGACCCTGGAATAGGCTGGGCAGAGAGACGGGATATTAGCGTTGGATTGAAGCTTCTGCCTTCTTGCTCATTCTGAGATGTATACTCCCACCCTGGCAGCCTGCTGTCAGTCTCTGCTCTCTTTTCAACCTCACTGTGAATCTTACTGGGCTATGGTTGCCTTGGTAACTTGATGGGAAACTTTTGAGGCTTTCTAGAGCCAGAGAGGGCTATGGAGGGAGGAACCATGTTCTGTTAGGCAGCCAGTCACCAAAGAGAAGAAACCATTCCAGTACTCACTGCCCCAGCCAGCCAGCCAGCCAGCCAGCCAGGACTTTCTTGAATCTGGCCTCATCTTCTCTGTTGCATCTGTAAGAGCTTTGCAGCTTTGGGGGCTGGGCCTGGAAGGAGGGAGCTATTAGGTACTGCTGTGCCCTGGGAGATGGCTCATTGTTGCCAGAGCTCCCCTGACTCCTGCTTGCTCCTGTGTCCTGACTCTGAAATCTTAATTGGTTTTATGAAGTTCAGGTTTTATTTCTTATTAGACAGCTAATTTCAATGAGGGGAGCTTGGTGGGGCCTCTAGATTGCTGACTCTCCAATCCACACCAGGCAGACTGATGAGATCCCTGTGGGCTGGGGCAGGCTGGTGGGGGAGGGAGAGATAAACTCCAGGTGGGAGGAGGAGCCAAGTCTCTGTGATGGGATCTAGATGGAGCACTGTCTGGCCCTGGAGGAAGCCCACACATCTGAGGTGGGCCCCTGCAAATGCTGTCCTTAGGAAAGGGAGATAGGTGAGGCTCTCCTTCCAGGGGCCTCTGGCAGCTCTTTCAGGCTTCTAGGGAGATTCCTATAGGGGGTTGTCTTTGGCTGTGCCAAGAAATCCTCAATCTTTTTTTTTTTGCAATAAACATTCATATTTCAAGAAAAAAGATCTCAAATATAATAATATTACTGAAACTATACTAATACAGTATAATATCACAAAAGTTGTAGAAAATATTAAAAATCTGCAAATAACAGGATTGCTTCTATTCTAAAATTTTTTTTTTCTGGCTCTATTTTTGTTTATCAGTTTATGTTGTTCATTATATTCCACAAATGAGTGAGATCATGTGATATTTATCTTTCTCCAACTGGCTTATTTCGCTTAGCATAATGCTCTCCAGATACATCCATGCTGTTGCAAATGGTAAGAGTTGATTCTTTTTTTTCTCTCCTTTCCTTTTTTTTTTTTTTTTTTTTTTTTTTTTTTTTAACAGCAGTGTAGTATTACATTGTATAGATGTACCACAGTTTTTTAATCCACCCATATGCTGATGGGCACTTAGGCAGTTTCCAAATATTAGCTATTGTAAATTGTGCTGCTATAAACATAGGGTGCATATATCCTTTCTGATTGGTGTTTTTGATTCCAAGAAATCCTCAATCTTGACACCATTGTTAGCTGTGGAGCTGTTCTTCCTTCTTTCCTAGTCTTCATTCTTTTCATTCTCTCAAAGACTCAGTCTAAATGTGGCTTATTTCTTCCTTAGGTCAGTCTTTTTTTTTTTTTTTTTTTTTTTTTTTTTTTTTTTTTTATAAAGTGATCCTTTCTTTTTCTTTCTTTCTTTTTTTTAAAAAAAAAAAAATATTTTATTGAGTTTTTACAGAGAGGAAGAGAGAGGGACAGAAAGCCAGAAACATCGATGAGAGAGAAACATCAATCAGCTACCTCCTGGGAATGTGCCCACAACCAAGGTACATGCCCTTGACCGGAATCAAACCTGGGACCCTTCAGTCCACAGGCCGACGCTCCATCCATGAGCCAAACCGGCTTTGGCCCTTAGGTCAGTCTTTATGACTGGTCTCTGTTTCTCTCTTGTTCTTTCCCCTCAGTCCTAGTCCTAAATCAATCAATCAATCAATCAATCAATCTATTATCTATCTATCTATCTATCTATCTATCTATCTATCTATCTATCTATCTATCTCCCTTTGACCTCTTTCCCTCCCTTCTGCTCCTTTACTCCTCTCCAGGTGGGAATTGACTTGCTGCCCATTATAGGGGCAGCTCCACTCACAGCCTGACTGGTGGCACAGACAGGGTCTGCTGACAGTGGGGGATGGACAGTGGGAGAAATTCTACCAGTGCTGGTATGGCTTCCCTCTAACCCTTGTGGTCAGGGAGAGCATGGGGGCCAGATGTTTACTCAGTCTCTCTAGGCTAGAAGCTGCTGTCCAGGTTTGTGACTTCCGGTTGGGCTGAGAGATTGGCCCTGTCTCTAGACCAGGCTGAACAGCTGTGTGCCTTGCTCCCTCTGGGAAGGATCTTTGACAACCTGCTCTGCTAGTTACAGTCTGTCTGATCTCATGTCCTCTTCCAAGGGGGAGAAGGTGGTTGACCCATTCACGGCAGACACATAATTGCATTTCCAGACAGTTGCTGGATATGGCTGGCAGTGGGACAGAATGAACTCAGGAAAACACTTACCTTATCAACATATTGTCAAACTCCCCCTTCCCTTTGTTTTCTGACTCAATGGCCAACTCCCTAGGAACTGCTTCATCTTTAGAGTAAGTCCAACCTTGCAAGGAAAGAAGGGAGAAATGAGACTGGAACTGCCCAGGTCAGGAGGGCTGGAGTCCTTGGCTTCAAAGATCAGGCCCTCTTTCCCCTCCTCCACTTAATTAGCTAATTTCTGTAAAGGGCTAAGTGGCAGGAAAGCCCTATACAAATGTTGAGCACAATTTCATTTCTAAGACTCACCAAGAATATATTTGCAGACTTTAGCTTAAGGTCACTGGGCCTACTTGGGAAAGAAGGAGAATTCCCTTCCCCGCAGGGCCCAGAGAGAGGAGGTCCCTCAGAAGCTGGGGCAGGTCAAGAAGAGGTCACAGTGGAGGCCAGGGTCCTGTCGCCTTGGTGTTTTAGCTGAGCATCTTGGCACCATGCCTGCTTTGCACTGTTCATGTCCCTCCTAACTGCTAGGATCCTAGAGGCTCAGCCCTCTCTGCAGAGACCACTCTCAGAGACTTTCCAACAGGAGATCATGCTAATATTCACAAGAACTAATATTTACTGAACACTATGTGCCAGACTGTATGAGGGGGAGGGGAGCTTTCCAGCTTGGGGAGAAATCGCTGCTTCTCCATGACAGTGAGTGGAGGAGCTTTCCAGTGGGTGATCCCTGTGAGCTGTAAGCCGGGTCTGCAGGAATTCTCTCTAAAACCTCTAGGAGCTGGTACCACTTACTCTACTCTGACCCATGAGAGGAATTTCTGTTTGTGATCCAGGTCCCTCTACTGTGATGTTCGGCAAGCTTCTGGACTGTGACAACTCATCTGGCCCTAAATGCTTGACAGGCTCCATGTCCAAGGGGCAACTTTCCAGTGTTTGTACTGCAAGGCCTGCCTGTCAGACTTCTATGTTATCCAATACAGAGGGGCAGTCCCCTCTATCCATCTCTGGGCTGGACTTGGTTCTGGGTGAGGGCCAGAGTGGCAGAGGCTGGGAGAGAGGAATAGCCAGGCTTATTCCTCATAGCTCCATAGTCAATGTGAGTGCGTTGGGAGGGCAAGACAATCAGCAAAGCAGGGAATGGAGGGTTCTGGAAGAGGCAGGCAGGCCAGGTTGGGAATACTGATAATGTGTTTCAAATATTGCCTGGGCCTCCTTTGTCCCCATCCCTTACCCTCTAAAATTTGAACAGAGCTGGAATGGGTTTTCTGAGAGACAAGATCCTTTAGCCCAGGGGTCCTCAAACTTTTTAAAGTGGGGGCCAGATCACGGTCCCTCAGAGAGCTGGAGGGCCGGACTATATGAACTACTAATTCCTACTGTAACACCTCGGCTGCGCTCACTGCCCAAAAAACCTGGCGGGCCGGATCAGACTCCTCTGCGGGCCGCATGTGGCCTGCGGGCCGTAGTTTGAAGACCCCTGCTTTAGCCCCAAGCATCACCAGCCTCCACTTTGTCCCTAGTTCTCTTGTTTCTCTCCAGAGCCCTAGGGCCTCCATATGCCATCAGTTCATTTCCATTCTGATAAAAGTCACTAGTTCTTGAAAAAGCATGACTTCCCAGTTGAGGCAGACCCCCACAACCTGAGGAGGCGTACAAATGGATGGAGATATGGGGGCAGGGGGGGCAGACACACATAGGTGCACAGACACACAGTGATACTTGATCCCAGGGGTGTGTTAATGGACACAAACCCTCTGGTGCATACAGCACACATACTTTTGCACATGGACATGGGGATTTTTTACATGCCCAGGTATAGTTATACTAGAGAGCCCACAGAGGTGATTCACTGCAGCCACACTCAGTTTCTTACAGTCCCTGAGATTCACTCAACATCTAGACCTGCAGTGCAGCATCCAGCAGCCTCAGCCTTCTGCAAACACAGAGGCCAGTTCCCCAGACTCAGGGGAGGGGAGTGGAATGTGAAAGCAGAGGTTAGAGATCTGTGAGCTCCATTAGCCAAAAGGAGCATGTCTGGAATCTAAAAGCACAGGGACAAGGGCACTGCGGAGCAGTTCCTGACAGCGAGTTCACATTTCCACCCCCTCCTCCAGCAGGAAGTGCCTCACAGTCATAAAGACATTTAGGGATTAGAGCAGCTCCCTTAATAAAGGCTGCTTGTTCAAAAGGTGCTTTCAGTTAATTTGCATTTACTTCATGGACATTAAAATGTGCAGAAGAGCAGCCTCCTCAGACTCCTTTCACTGTCTCCCTTTTAAGTCCCTGAAACCCCTATTCCTTCCTTTCAGGTTCCTCTCCTCTCTGCCCCCACCAGTGGGCATGGGTATGAGTCTGGTTGGGCCATGCTTTTCAGCCATCCAGTGACCTTGATGGGGAGTGGAGGTGGTCAACACTGGCCATTATAGCTCATGAATCATGTAGGGGCAGCTCCAGAGACAGCCAGATTTTTCCCAAAGGAGAGGACAGAGGACCAAGGACCCAGGGAATGCTCCAAGTTTACCCAAGGTGTCTGCAAGCCTGACCCAGGGAAGGATGAATCTATTTGCTGCTTCCAAATGGGGGTACGATGGAGGGGTAGGTAGAGTCAGTTTCAACTTCTAAGTCTTCCTCTGACAACCACTCCCATGCATTCAGTTATTTCAAAGAATAATTAATACCTACTATGTGCCAGGTTTTATGCTAAGCACTTGGAATACAGTGGTGAATAAGACAGATCCTAGCCCAAACCAGTTAGGCTCAGTGGATAGAGCGTCAGCTTGCAGACTGAAAGGTTCCAGGTTCGATTCTGGTCAAGGGCATATACCTTGGTTGTGGGCACATCCCTAGTAGGAGGTGTGCAAGAGGCAGCTGATCGATGTTTATCTCTCATCAATGTTTCTAACTCTCTATCCCTCTCCCTTCCTCTCTGTAAAAAACAATAAAATATATTTTTAAAAAAAGACAGATCCTAGTCTAATTGAAAAAAACACAGGAAATGAAGATAGGATTACTAATTATATAATGAGTAGTACAAAGAGAACAAACAGGTACTGAGATAGAAAGGGGACCCTACATCAGATAGAGTAATCAGAGAAGGATAGTAATATAGCAACAGACCAGGAAAAACAGGAGCCATGGGAAGAGCATTTTAGGCTGCAGGAACTGCCAGTGCAAAGGCCCTCTGGTGGCAATGGCTGGAGTGATTCTTGATGAGGCTGACCTGGTTAAGATGGGCAGGATCAGGTCTTGTGAGCCATGGCAAGGAATTTGATGTTATCCTAAGGGTGGAGAGAAGTTCACAGAGAGATTTAATCAGGGAAGCAGAGCCATGAACTGACCTTCATTCAACAGGAGGCTGTGTTGGAAGGGTACTAGTGTATGCAGTAGGTCAACAAGGAGGCTATTGCAGCCATCATAGCAAAGAGGGGCAGGAAAGAGGGAAGGAAAGCAGGCAACTTTTTTTGGGGGGGGGGGGCGGGGGGAGAATCAAAGTCCTCAAGGCACCTGCTAGGGACAAATGAAGAATTCCTCTCTTGATTTGTTCTTTTATCACCAATGTACATCATGGGATTTGCCATCCCAGCTCAGGGCAAAGCCATGGCTGGTGCCTTCTCATCTCCACATCAGCCCATGGTGAGGGTCCTGTCTTTTGGAGATTCTCCAGGGAAAGTGCCCATCTGCCTCCTTCTGGCACATCCTACAGGACTGGGAGAAGGTTGCCATCTTGGGGAGAGGGGGCAAGTTTCAATGTCTTCTTGCCCAGTTGATGCGGAGCATGTCCATAGTGCTACACACTGGGTAGTGTCCAGCTCAGACCTGGCTGAGTCAGGAAGGCACAGAGCCACCCACCTCCACTCCCTAAGACAGAGCTCAAGAGACCTTAGAGTCATTGCAGTTCCCAGCTGCCCCTCCCACCATCAATCAGGGAATAAAAAGGATATCAGAATTAGGACTAGGGGAATGAGGTGCCTGCTCAGAGCCTGAATCACCCCCCAGGGATTCAGGAATATGAGGCAAGGATCCTGAGCTTGAACATTTACAGGTAGCACTCAGGATTGAAAACTGATTTATAGTCTGCCGGCAGGCAGGAGGGAGCAGAAGGAAGGTGGGGGGCTCTGCTCTGTGTACAGTTCAGCCTTATTGGGCGGTGGTAATTATATATTACATTGAACTGTCCTTGTAGCACACTGAAGGGCAGTGGGACTGAGACTCTAAATCACACTTCCCTGATGCTCCCCGTAGCTCACCAACCTGTGATGTGGCCCCCAGAGCCCAGGACTAACTCTTACACACACACACACACACACACACACACACACACACACACATCTGAGGGTGGGGCGGCGGGACTAGCCTGATTGGGGACCCACAGAGCAGGAAGATGGGATGGTAACATTTCTGTCAGCTTCCAAGAGCTGCTCATCCTAAAGCCTCATTGTTTATTTCCCCCTCACCTCCCATATTCTCTATCCCCCTTCTTCCATTGGGGCTTGAATATGGGCTCTGCCATTTAAAGAAGACCTCCCTGTCCACCTTTCATTCGTTTGCTCCTGTAGCATCTCTTTTCTCACCACAGTCACTACCTTGGTTTGTTTGGGATCTCATTATTTTCTCCTTGAATTTTCATAATGTCTCCTAACTCACCCTTACCTTTAATCCAACATTCTTTGTTGTCATGATGACCTCCCCAAACACATCTCTGACCATAATCTTGATCTCTTTGGTCAGGGAATTGTAGGTGTGGGCAGAAATGGTCAAAGACTTTGGATTCTTGAAGGCTAGGGGGGAAGAATTCTCCCCAGGCTCTTCACAGGTTGGTGATTGCTGGCTCTCTGCCCACCCTGAGCCCAGCAGGAACACCGGTACTCCTCATCCTTCCTTCCCTGGCTAGACCTTGGTCCTTACACCAGTGTTTTTCAACCTTTTTTGGGCAAAGGCACACTTGTTTCATGAAAAAAATCACGAGGCACACCACCATTAGAAAATGTTAAAAAATTTAACTCTGTGCCTATATTGACTATATATAAAGTAATTCTCTTGAATAGGAATCAAATAAACACAAAGAAAGTATTTTATAATTACTTTATTATGAAATATTAAGTAAACAAAATAGTGAAAAATTATAAAATTCTTGTCTTGTCTGCACCTACAGCACACCAGGCAACATCTCGCGGCACACTAGTGTGCCGCGGAACAGCGGTTGAAAATCGCTGCCTTACACCAATCACTTGGATTTCCCACAAATGCCCTGTTCCTTTATCCAGGGCCCCACCCACAACTTCTTCAGGGAGGTGGTTGTACTTAATGGTGATGAGAAAGGGCTCTCTGGGATCAAGCAGATCTGGATTTGAATTCTGGCCAGGACCATGCACCAGTTATCTGATTAAGAATAAGAACTATGTGCCCAGCCAGTGTGGCTCAGTGGTTGAGTGTCAATGACCCAGAAGGTCATGGTTCAATTCCCGGTTAGGGCACATGCCCGGGTTGTTAGCTTAATCCCCGGTGTGGGGCAGGAGGCAGTTGATCAATGATTCTCTTGCATCATTGATGTTTCTATCTCTTTTTCTCCCTTCCTCTCTGAAATCAATAAAAAAGAAAAGAAGCTGAGACCGGTTTGGCTCAATGGATAGAGCGTCGGCTTGGGGACTGAAGGGTCCCGGGTTCGATTCCGGTCAAGGGCATGTACCTTGGTTGCGGGCATATCCCCTGTGGGGGTGTGTAAGAGGCAGCTGATCGATGACTCTCTCTCATCGATGTTTCTCTCTATCTCTCTCCCTTCCTCTCTGTATAAAATCAATAAAATATATTTAAAAAGAAAAAAGAAAAAAAAAAACGAAAAGAAAAGAGAAGAAAAGAGAAGAAAAGAACAAGAACTCTGAAGCCAGACTGCCCGAGTTTGAATCTTAGTCTCCTACTCTTTAGTCTGGCTAGGGCAAGTTATAACCTCTCTGTGCAGTTTCCCCATTTCTAAAACAAGGATAATAATAGTGCCTACCTTGTAGGGTTGTTGTGCAGATTAAAGAAGTATAATATGTAATGATTTTTGTAATCTTCCCTGGATTGTGAGCTATTTATTATTATAATTTCACCTCTCAGAATCTCAGTTTCCTTGTTCAGAGCAAATCTCCATAATATATCTCTTTCCTACCTCAAGGTTGTAAAGATCAAATGACTCTCAAAGGCTCTACAAATGTAAGGTATTATTATTTATCAGGTACTTGCTTCTTGAGGTTTTCAAGGTTTGGGCAAGAGGTTCACCTTCCCTTTAACAACAAAGCATTACCTTCATCTTCCTCCTTCACCAGCCTCATGGAAGAAAATGTGGCATTCTGGAGCTAAGAGCAGCCTTGAAGGCCATAGGATCCTCTTCTGCCCAAAGGAAGGGGCATACTAGGCCATTCCAGCAGATGGGCATCTTTGACAGAGAGAGATGGTTTCAAATGAGGCTGCTAATTTAGTTAAGACCAGAGAGTTTATTCTCTTCATTGCAGAGGTTAACACAGCTTTAATACAATTTGGGGGAGCCCTTGTTAAGAAAAATAGTATAAAATTAAGAGCAGGCTTTGAAAAGGGCCTGTGCAAATGAGGAGCCCTGAAGCTTAAGCTTCATTAGCTTCATGGAAAATCCACCTTTGCCACCACCACCACCACTTCAGGTGGGCATTTGAGATTGGTTTTTATGGCCAAAACAAACCATTCTTACTGGTTATAGACCAGGGCCTCCAGAGCTCTAGAATTGGCACTTCCTCCACCCAGATTCCAGAAGCACCCCATTATGAGGACTGTGGCACTGCCTTTACTTCGACTAACTGTTCTTTCTTCAATTCATTTGCATATGATTTACATAATATTAATATTCGCACTCATATTTAGAAACCTTCCTTAGTCCCAGTGTAAGCTGGATTCTTCGAACTTAATTAACACATGAGATTGAACTCTTTTCCCAGGATGTAGAGGGTAAAATACAGTCAACCTGGGGGTGGGTGGGAGAAGGGTATGATGATTCTATTTATCTTGGAGTCAGTTTCTGAAGTCTCTAGCCCTACTCAAATTCTCCTCCACTTATCCCTGTCCCCTGCCAACCCCATCCCTTCTCAGTTTCCTCATGATTATGAAGTTGGGAATGCACATTCAGTATTCAAGGACACACATGCCTATCCAAATGCTGGGCTTCCTGTGGCTCAAGTGTTTGATCCCTGGAATTAAGAGGCATGTGGCATCAAGATGCCAGCAGACAAGAACACATGGAGTTCTTCCTCAAATCACTCCCAAAAGAATCAGTCCCTTCGAGTCCTTTAACATTGTTTGGAAGCCCAGATTTTCCCCCTCACTGACAGAAACAGATGATGGGTGGGAGTGTGTACGAGTGAGCGTGTGTGTGTGTGTGTGTGTGTGTGTTTGTGTGTGTGTATGCAAACATATGCACACAAACTGTACATACATATAAAAAGCGTGCACACATTTGTGAGACATTGAATGACCACGTGCACATTACTACATCTATTAACACAGGCAGAGGAAGTGGAGGTGAGGATGTGGGAAGGAAGGTCTCAGTTTAAGAAAACCACATTGTGGTTCTAAATGACATAAAAGGTGAAATCTGCTTCCACAGACCAGCTCTGTAATGGAGAGGCAAAAAGAAGCTAATAACTCAAAGAATGCTCTCAGAGCAAGGATGGGGTGTAGCTGCCAGTGTCACCACAGTTCCAGCAATGACATCACTCTTCCAGATTGCTCCTCTGAGGTGGTGAGTCACCTGGAACTCAATCAATACCGCATTACATTTGTCTATGCCATCTTTATGCTTTCATGAGCCAATTTATGCTTTTTTCTTCCATGTATCCCAGCCCCTGCCTCCTCTGTACCCCTGAGGAGCCTGAGCCTACACCTGGGGACTTAGCTCTTTTTTAAGCCTCTATCAGATAAGGCAGGAATCTCTGCCTCTGGGTGAGGCAATCAGAGAGAAGAGAGGGAACAAGAGAAATAAAGAGAGACATTCTTGTATGTAAGAGGGGTGTGTGTTTTAGAACAAAAGTTGAAAACTTGGAGAGCCAGTCTGTGAATAAGGAGAAGAGGAAGTGAAAGAAGCAGAGGAAAGAAAACAGAAAAGAAAAGAAAACTGAGCCCTAGCCAGTTTGGCTCAGTGGATAGAGCATTGGCCTATGGTCTGAAGGGTCCCAGGTTTGATTTCGGTCAAGGGCACATGCCCGGGTTGCTGCTCAATCTCCAGGACGGGATGTGCAGGAGGCAGCTGATCAATGATTCTCTCTCATCATTGATGTTTCGATCTCTCTCTCCCTCTCCCTACCTCTCTGAAATCAATAAAGATATTAAAAAAAAGAAAAGAAAAAGAAGTTTAAAAAGAAAGAAAAAGAAAGAAATAAAACTGAAAGGAGAGCCAGAAAGAAAGAAGAAAGAGGAAACTAGGATTGGAGAAGGGAGGTGGGATGAGGTAAAGCTGACATCTGTGGATTCTAATTTCTCAGGATCTTAGGATTGCTACCTAAGTAGCAATACAGTTCTCTAATTATATTTGGATTTTAAGACTTGGTGATATAGGAGGATACCCAACACTCTAAATTACTTCCCTGCCAGAGGATCCCAAATGTCTACCCTTTGAGGTCTCACCATAGACCCACCCTCATTAGAAATTGGGGTGGGGGCGTTAGAAACTGGACAGAAGGGAGCAGCAAAGAGTAAGAGGCACAGAAAGGGAAGGCAGCATCCACTGGGGCAGCTCTGGTTTCTGTCTTGGGACTTTAGTTTTTTTCCAAGCCCTTGGCACCTGCCCAACCATTGTTTCCCTCTGGCCTGACCCTCGTGCTCAGTGGCAGCCTGAGCATCATCCCTTGTCACTGACGGGAATCAGAACAGGGGCCCCTTTATCTGAAGTGAAAGAGACTTGACTGCTTAGTCTGTGACTCTAATTTCCCAAGATGCTATTTATTCCTGGTGTAAATTGAGCTGCCACAGGAAACAGCCTTTCTTAACCAGAGGAGTAAAGTTGAGGTTTCACCAGACCACAGAGTGTCGGGTGGAGAAGACCCCTGTGTTAGGATTTCTTCTCCCCATGTTTTGTGACTGAGTGTCTCTACAAACAGGAGGGTCAATCTCCAATCTCTATTTCTCAAAAACAATACTGATACCAATAATAATCTATATATATATAAAAGCCTAAGCAACTGTCCATCTGTTCAACCAGTAGCTATGATGTGAAATGACCACCAGGGGGCAGATGCTCAATGCACAGACATGGAAACATGGAACAGACTGATGAATCTCAGAGGGAAAGGGGGAGGGGAGAGGGCAGGAGGAGATTAACCAAAGATCTTATATACATACTAGAGGCCTGGTGCATGGATTTGTGCACTAGTGGGGTTGCTCAGCCTGGCCTGTGGGGATAAGTCTGAAACTGGCAGTCTGACATCCTTCAAGGAGTCCTGGATTGTGAGAGTGGGCAAGCCAGGCTGAGGGACCCCACCCGTGCATGAATTGTTGCACTGGGACTCTACTATAATAATAATAGCTACAATGTACTGAGCACCTATTATATGCCAGAGACTTTGGTAAATGTCTTATGTACATTATTTCATTCAATCCTGTAACAACATCAATGGATAATCACCACTGTGGAAAGTGAAGGAAGAAACAGGTTTCCAGAGGTTGCTTAAGATGTCATAGTTTGAGGTGGAGCTGAAATTTGATCCAGATCTGTCTGATATTCCCTGCTTCTGCATTGCAGCCTTCTTTTCAGTTTGAGTTGCAATCCAAAGCCTTTATTTTCAGGAAGTTCTCATTCCTTGTTTCCTCCCTTAGCTCTCAATCCTGTACCAGCCTCAGGAAGCCCCTGGTTGCCCAGACTCTCCCTCCTACAGGCTCTTACTAGGTTTGGAGTTTCCTTTGTAACTCTTGGGGTTGAAGCAGTCAGAGAGGGTGGGGTGGGGTGGGTTGGGGATTGGCTGTCATTTCACACCACGAACAAAAACGTGAGGTTATTGGAGCGGTTTTTGGGTCACAGGGTGCCTTGGGCTCCTGGTTCTGTGGAGTTCCACAAAAGGGAATGGAAGAACTTGGAAAACTACCAGATCCTCAAGGGAGCTGGGAATAGGGGCAAAGGTGGAACAAGAAAATACCTTTTCCATTGAACCCTGTGCCCCTGGCAGGCTGCTGCTGCTGTTTGGGACAGGGCAATAACAATTTTTAATGCTGCTTGAGACTCAGCTCAGCCTGCATTACTAGGCTCTGTGTTCCCCAGTGGAATGAACCTGTTTCAGACCTTGGAAGGCCCCAGGTACCTCCTGATATGGTCAGAGAAAACAATGTGTTAAAAAACAACAACAAAACAACAACAACAAAAAACAATGTGTTGCCTAGCCGGTTTGGCTCAGTAGATACCAGTAGAGCATCGGCCCACAGACTGAAGCATCCCAGGTTGATTCTGGTCAAGGGCACATAACTCAGTTGCAAGCTCGATCCCTGGCCCTGGTTGGGGCACATGCAGGAGGGAACCAATGGATGTGTCACTCTCACAACAATATTTCTCCTCTCTGTCTCTCCCCCTCCCTTCTACTCTCTCTAAAAATCAATGGAAAAATATCCTCAGGTGAGGATTAACAACAACAACCACAACAACACAACACAACAACAACAACAAAAGAAAACAATGTGTTACTAAAGTTTGAGGCAATCTTGGGACCACCTTCCACCAGACCAATAGCACCACCAGACTATTTTCTCTCAGAGTGGATGTTCTGGAGCTCTACTGGGAGAACCCATGTGGACCAGATATTCCTCTCAGAATTGAGAGCTAATCAGGGAGAGATCTGCAGAGTGAAAAAAAAGGGGAGGGCAAAAACAACGGGGTATTCTCATGCAGGAAGGCACAGTCACTGTGCCACCTGAGGAGAGAGCCGTAATCATGGAGATGGAGCAGAACAACAGAGAACATGGTCGTCCTTTCCGCTGGGGTCAGGGCACATGTGCTGCAAGGTGGTTCTAGGCAAAACTTAGGGCGATCCTCCTTTTAAAAGAATTTTTCATTTTCAATTAGAATTTACATTCAACGTTATTTTTAGTTTTAGGTGTATAGCATAGTGGTTAGACAATCACTTTACAAAATGATTTCCCCCACCTACTGAGCAACCCCACTTTTCCTTTTTATTTATTTATTTATTTATTTATTTATTTATTTATTTATTTTTTAAGAGAAATATCTATTGGTTGCTTCCCATACACGCCCGACCAGGGATTGAACCTACAACCTAGGTATGTGTCCTGACTGGGAATTGAACCCACAATCTTTTGGTATATGGGACGACGCACCAGCCAACTGAGCCACCTGGCCAGGTGCCCCTCTTTTCAAAATAAGGACGTTGAAGCTCAGAGGGGGACAGAAGCTGCCCTAGATCATGCCACTTCTGAGTAGGTCTTCCAGTCAGTGTTCTGGAGGCAATGAAAAGAGGCAGCCTTTTTCCAGCTGTCTTCTCAAAAGCAGGGGGATCTGAAGGGGAAAGCTCACAAGTTTCACACACACCCTCTCCCTCCCTCACATGGACATCAGGGGCTTTGTCTCTCATCTGTAAAATGCTGTGGACTCTCAGTTCCCTCATTAATAAAAGCAAGGACAAGAATATCTGCTTTTCTTCCTAGGAGCTCTGTTATTGTGAGGATGAGCTGGAAATAATACACAAGGACGAGCTTTACAAGCATAGAGTGTTATTAAGTTTGTGATTAGAACAGGTCAGTGAGGGCTGCAGGAATAATGGGAGGATTAATGTCGATGCTCTGGGGAGGAGGGAGGCTAAAGTCTGCTCTATCCCCTACTCTGGGTCACCTGCCCTGAGAGAAAGCAGTTGGTGTTGGTGTTTCCAAATTGACTTAAGTAAGAAATGTTTCCCAGCAGCCGTCCCTCACTCAGTCTTAACTTGCCCAAGGCAGAGACATTTTAATTTTCGAGGCATAATGAGAAAAGAAACTCAAAATTAAAGAATATTTCAGGGAAGCAGTCAGAATAGCTGCCCAGACTCTGAATTGAGGGGAGAAATGTAAATTAGATTTCCTTCTCCCTCCCTAGCTCCAACTGGACTAGAAGAAGTAGGGCAAGCTAGGACACAGCTGGTCAAAGTCCCCACAACCCTGGCCCTGAGGTCAGATGGGCCCTGCCCCCACCTCAGGGTGCTGACAGGATGACAAGGAACAGAGACCTCTACCCACTCACAGGAGAGATTTACCTCCAGCAATTTCTCAGGCCATGACGCTGCTGAGTGAGGTCAGGCCCTGAATGTTGAGTTCAGAGAGACCGGGGGTGACTCCTTGGTCCCCTGCATTCTAGTTTTCTGAGGCACAGAGATGCTGTGACCTATTTTTGTCTCCTCTCAAATGCTGGCTCACTTGTGTACCACAAACATCTATCTCTGTCCCCTACAACTTATGGTAGGGGTCTTGGGGATGGGGAGGAGCTGCCTGAGCCCTCAGCTCACATTTTCCCAATCTTTTCACCCTTTTAGGCACAGTTGAGATGATGGGAATGGCAGTGTGCCCTGAAAATATGTGTGAACCTGAAGGCCAGGACACAGCTACCCACCCCCATCCCCCGTTGTTCTTTATAACGAAATGTCTTGCCCCACCCAGCCCTACCATCTGTCCTTGACTTTCTCCTTTCTCCCTCTCCTTTTCTCAATTACTTATCCAAGAAACATTGGAGGTGGGGTGGTGGTAGTTGTGCCAGGTTCTGTGCTGGGGTCTGGGACTATAAAAGTAAACCAAATCTAGTTTCTGTTATCAGGTAGAAGAGAAAGACAGGTGGACTGAAGATTGTATAGAGCATGCTCAACAGTCGAATATGTAGTTATTGAAAAACTCTGGAGTCACACTGACCTGGTTCTAAAACTGCTTCCGTTCCTCACTCCTAACGGTGTGACTTCAGACAAATTGTCTAGCCTTCAGTTTACTCTTCTGCAAAATGGAGATATCACCTTATAGAATTGTTGTGAAGATTAAGTGAGATAATCCTGGTAAATTGCTTGGAACAGTGCCTGGCACACAATAAACATGCACTAAAGGCCAGTTAATATTTTTTAAAGTATCCTAATGATATTACTGACATTTATTACCCTTTATTGGGTGCTTATTCAGACAGCCAGGGTACTATGGATACAGCAATGATTCAGCTGTAGCCTTTGTCCTTAAGGAGTTCATAATCTCTTAGAGGTGACAGATATGTAAACAAACCACTGAAAAATTATTACCACTGCCATCATCATTCAAGACCTGTCATATTCTGGCCCTTACCATGTGCCAGGCACAATAATAGGTTTTAGAGATACAAAAAATACATTATTTCTGTCCTGGCTCATGTGGCTCAGTTGGTTGGAGCATCTTTCCATACACCAGAAGGTGGCAGGTCAATTCCTGGTCAGGGCACATACCCAGGTTGCAGGTTTGGGATGTATGCAGGAGGCACCCAATCAATGTTTCTCTCTCATATCAGTGATGTTTCTCTCCCTCTCCCTCCTTCCCCCCCCCCTCCCCCCCCCCCCCCCCGCTTCCTTTTCAGATCAATAAAAATACCTTTCAGAAAAAGATACATTATCTCTAATTCATCCCTAGCCCTGCAAGGGCTATATTACCCCATTTTATAGAAGTTTCATAATGATTTGCTCAAGATCAGGCTGTTTGCAGAGTGAAGTACTGACTTGAAGGAGAGTGATCTCTATTTGAAAAGAGACCAGGGAAGGCTTCAGAGAAGAGGTGATATTTGATCAGGATTTTGATGAATGAATAGGAGTTTTCCAACAGCCAAGACAGGAAAGGAACAGAATAGCACAGCAATTCTGTGGGTCTATTGGAGGACTGGAACTGCAAGCAGCACCAGCAGAAGTTCCTCAGGCCTGGGGTCTTCGGGTCCCACACCAGGGAACACTAAACTGGGCCATGGTTACCTGCACCTGCCCTGACAACCATTTCCTTTTCAAGACCATATCATAACCTACATGAAAGGCGATTATTTTAGGGAGTATATAGTCCACAGGCCTGTAATCCCAGAGGATTTCACTGGGGCTTAGAGTTAAAATAATTGCACGGCATTGGAGCTCCTCTCCCCATATCTGTTGACTTAGCCAAGGACCCTGTGAGTCAGGGTTGTACAACAGGATCCCCAGGGAATCTGAGAGTCACTGCCAGGGCTGGTGTCAGGGAGATAGTCTCAAGGGCCTTTAGAAGACCCCACCAGATTTGGGGCAGATAAATGAAACCCCTTTCTTTGTTATAGTCATTTCCACTTCATTCTTTCTTTCTTCCTTTCACTCTCCTCACACTTTCCACAGCAGCAGAGGAGGCGACCATCCTGGTGCAGTCACAGATGGTCTGAGCCCAGATGGCATTAGGATCCATTTGGCTGTCTCCACATCTGGGAAAATTTGGATTTATCATTAACTTTCTGTTTCCCTACTCGGAGCAAGTAGGAGACATCTTGCATGGATAGCAGCAAGGAGAAGACTCCTAGAGCAAAGCAGCCTTTAGAGCCTAGCTCAAGTCTCAGGGCCACCACCTTTAGCCAGTATAGCAAGGGGCTCCTGGGGCAGTCGGGGGTTTTGAGGCAGACTTTGGGGGAAAGTATGTGACCACAAGTTGGTGAGGCTTTCGCGCATGTGACAGACAGGTTGCAGGTGCTCTTCAAACTTCTGCTTGAGTAACAGTGGCTTTGGAGGAAGGAGGAGGGACAAGATAAATACCCCTGAGGCTGACCCATTCTCCACCCTCTCCTTGATATGGCCTCCACTGGCCTCACAGCTAATTCATTCCTCACATTAAGAAGCAGCCCTGGGGATATAAAGTACAGCAGAGGGAATATAGTCAATAATATTCTAATAACTATGTATGGTGTCAGATGGGTGACAGATTTATTGGGATGATCACTTAGTATGTTATATAATGTCTAATCACTAGAGTATACACCTGAAGCTAATATAATGTTGTATTTAAACTATAATTGAACAATAAAAAATGATTAAAAAAAAAAGAAAGAAAAAGAAGCCATGGGAGGGAATGGCCCCCACAAAAAGCAGGAAACACGTGCACATTCCAATATAATACTCAAAGAGGCAATTATTTTTGGGCTGCCTATCTCAGGCCAGAGTACAAGCAGCCAGCTAGTACAAGCTGCCATTGCCTCTGGCTGTTGGCAAAATTAAACTTTCTGATAAGTGAGGAAGAGCTGGCCCTTGGGGTTGGAATTGTTCTCCTGCCTGGGGCTGTTAGTGTGGGCCTGGAGGTGCCAGGGGTAGGAGTAGGGACAGGGTTAGATTATGGAGGAATCAAAGTAGCATGATAAGCCCCCCACCACGTAGCACATACCTGTGTCATGTGCACATTGAAGCGTATTCAGAACATGTACCAAGTCTTCATGTCACCTATTAGGATGTGGGCTTACTGAGGGGCTCTTGATAACTGCCTGCATTTCTAGTACCTGGAACAGTGCCTGGTATAGTAGATGCTCATTAAATAGATACTGATTCATGAATAAATATAGTTACCAGGCCAGAGTCTCCTGATAAGCACTGTGAGAATCCTTCCCGGCTGTTGAGGAAAGCCCAAAAGTCAAATTCAAGAACTGACATATACCTTATTCAAATTCATAAGAGTTTTAATAAGAGAAACTTACATACACGGGGCAAAGCAGCTGCTTCCAGTGGTGGCCTGCCAGGAAGAATCCATATCCCTCTTTTTTATAGGGGTTTAACAGTAAAACCACCAGAAAGAACAATGCAATCCAAGTTAACAGATGACATCAGGCAGTTATCACACTCTGTATTCATTAACCTCCTTCCTGGGAGGCATTCCAGTTTTCCGGGTAGTCAGCCAAGCCTGAGGCTACAGAGAGTTAAGTGTCCACCATTTCCCTGATGCTTTTGCTGCTGGAGCCATATTGCATCTCAGTGAGTTCCCCTATATTAGCCTTTCATCCAACATGGATCACATGCAGGTACCTTGAGGAACAAATAAATGCTTTTCTTCCTTACCTTTCCCACGGATCATGCTGTGGATACTTAGTAAATTCCCTCAAAAATGAGAAATGGTCTCCTTGGCACACAAAGGGGTGGGAAGTGGCATGATTGGGTTGCCTTACTAACAGGAAGTGCCCTCGAGGGCCTCAGATTACCGTGTCAGGAACATGTGCCTGCCAGACCAGCTTCTACCCCCCTCTTTCGATATGCACAGCTCACTCATGTCACAGCCTCCCTTTCCAATGTCATGTGATGCCCCTCTTACTCTATGGGATACCTCTTGTTCCCCGCTTCAGATTGTCCCAGCCTTACCTCTACTGGCTTCAACCAGTTTATGTGACCTTACCTGACAGCACCTTCCCCTCAGGCCCCTGACCTTACTTTCTGGCTTTCTGCCCAAAGGCTTCTTTGTGGCTAGAGAACTAACTGCTGGCTTTGCAGCCTGAAGTACAGGGCAGTTAATACCCTGGAGACAACTCTTGACAATAGGGGTAGGAATCACTGGATAAATATTTCCCTCTTAACTTGTCCCAGTTGCCAATTTTGAGGCCCTTCAGAAATCTTTTCAGAATGTTCCCTGGTTGCTTAAAGCTGTAACCAACTTAGTAACACATTTGTGCATTGTCACAGGAGCTCTCCTCTGTCTCTGACCCTCACCCCTACTCCCTGGATCACAGTCTTAGTTCCATGTTTGGCTTTCAAGGGTACTCAGGCTAAATCACTTCCCTTTTCCTTTTGTTCTCTCTGTCTAGCTTTTCAATTTTTTTTTTACTTTTTCCCACATCAGAATTTTCAAACAAGATTTTTCCATCACCTGGAGTGCTTTTCTTTCTGCTAGGGAAGCCCCTTGGCTGAGAACTGAATGATTAGGAGGCAGCCATGAGAAGGAAGATCTGGGAGAATGTTCCAGGCAGAGAGAACAAGCCAATGCAAGAGCCCTGAGGAGGGATTAAATGTGGCATGCTCAGGGGGCAGCAAGAAGGCCTTTGTGGCTAGAGCAGAGTGAAAGGGAATAGGGGCACAGAATGCAGTGGGAGAGGGCAGGGGCCAGACCAAGTGCAGTTTTGTGGTCCACAATAGAGTTTGTATTTTAAATGCATCAGGAAGTAAACTCCTTTGGAGCAGGGATTATGTTGTTGGATTCACCGCTGGTCCCAGTAAATAGTAGGCACTCATAAATGTTTGTGAAATAAGTGAATAAACATGCTTGTCTGTACCCCTTGTTGACATAAAAATGTCCAAATGTATAGAGTATTTTTATGAATTTCTTTGTGCCAAAATTTGAGGCTATTACCAGAAAGCAAGATCTCAAATGCTCTGGAAAATAGCAGCTTTTCAGCTTTTTCTTATGCATTTGAAGTTAAGGAGGGAACATAAAGAAGATTGGGAATTGGATTACAAAATGGTTAACAAGATCATGTGCTCTCTTGAGGGTGGTTATGCTTGTTTCAAAAGTATGTTAACCTGGATGCACAAAAACAATGGACAAGGAGGGCTTCCTTAAGGCAAAGATAAATGTTTTACTAAAAAAAGTTATATGCATGCAGTGTGACTACCCATCATGACCTGCCCAGTTAGGAATTTATGATCATATCACCCCATGAGGTTACTTTTCATAGAACTCCTTTCTTCCCCCCAAGTCATGTCCCAGCCACCTCTTGTTCCACATAAGGTGACAGATTAGTTCTGTTTTCTAAAATGACAGCTCCAGGAGGGATGGGTCAGGCTAGTTTTATTTTATCCTGGAGAATCCTTTGGGAGTGAGAACCCTGCTTGCTCTGCGCACTGACTCTTCTGTCTTCTCTTTTCTCCCACACTCAATTCTAACACTGTTGCTCATTTCTCTGCTCATGCTGGGCTCTGCTCCTGACACCATTAGTCACCTCCCTCAGATCTCAGCTTCCTTAATGAGCAGCTGTCTTGTCTTCAGTCTGAGACAGGCCTCCCTCTGCCTGCTGCTTCCTGGGTAAACCAAGGTCTGGGGTGGGAGTATAATGCTCAGAGAAGGATCACAGTCTTCTTCCCTGCTCCCTCGCCACCCCATGTTCTGAAGTGGGTGGGAGAAAGCAAGGGTTATCTCTGGATAAAAGAGGAGGTAATTGCAAGACAGCTAAAGTTTAGGAATAGATTATAAAGGAATGCTCAGCTTCCCTGATGGAAAGAGTCTATGGAGGGGACAAGGAACAGAATGAGAAAGCCGCAAGAGTAATGGGCAGGGCTGAAGGGGAGAGATCCCATTCTGGTGGGCAACTGAAGCCAGGGGCCTTTGCTTGGCCACTGGCCTTTCCTAGGCTGGCCAGTTTCTGCCCTGTAACTGTTCTTCATATGAAGAGGCAAGGAGGTGACAGAATGACTTTTTAAGGGCCCTGCTAAATACTAGAAAACACTTGATTGAGAGTCTTTGTTTTTTTTTTTTTTTTTTGTGTGTGTGTGTGTGTGTGTTTTAAAAAAATATATATATTTTATTGATTTTGTACAGAGAGGAAGGGAGAGAGATAGAGAGCTAGAAATATCGATGAGAGAGAGTCATCGATCAGCCGCCTCTTGCACACCCCCTACTGGGGATATGCCCGCAACTAAGGTACATGCCCTTGACCGGAATCGAACCCGAGACCTTTCAGTCCCCAGGCCGACGCTCTATCCATTGAGCCAAACCGGTCTCAGCTGATTGAGAGTCTTTGATTGTTGTTGATTGATCTGAGGCAGTCCTGGGGAGGGACACACATCAAAGGCCAGGATAAACAGAGTTTCCATTCTGCTGTGCCACGGTAATAGGCTGTACCTGGCAGGGGTCCTGCAGAAAAGAGATGCCACACTCAGAAGGTTAGTTGAAGAGAAGCTACTGAAGGGAATCCTTCCTGGGCTGGGTTACAGGAAGCAGCAAAGGATACAGAGACACCCAGGGCCACAGGATAAAGACGAACAGTTCTTGGCTTGATGGGTAAGGGGTAAAGCAGGGAATGGTGTTGCCAGCACATGGTGAGACCTGTATGTGGGAGAGCGATGGTCCTATAAGAGATGTGGCCTTGTGTAAAGGAATGTTGCTGCTGCCAACACTGAGGTCCAGCAGTGCGGATTGACACCTACCAGTGCCTCCCATTGGCCAAACCCAACAGAGAGCTGAGGGTGGAGAGCCAGGGCATTACAGTCCAGAGCCTAGGAATTCATAGCTACCTGGAGCACTGAGCAAAGCAGAGAAGAACATTCTCATCTTCTCATCCTGTTGTCACCTGTCCCTAAGCCTGCCTTGTCCCTACCTGGTTCCTAAAAAGCTTATAAGTTCCTGTGCCATCTGAGCTCAAAACCCATACCATCTCTCAGTGTAGGTGAGCCTGGTCTGGGCCAGGCTCAGGGAATGCCCCAACTCAGCTGTCCTAAGTCTACCTCTATCTCAGCTGTTTAGGATCAGGATTCCCAGATGGCCCTATTCTCCTTATGCCAGGCTGGGTAATTACACTTTTCTAACAAACACTTGCCCCCATTTGAGTCTTTTTTAACTGGATGAGGCAGGGGTTTTTCCCCTGCTTCTCCCCTATCTGAATCTGTCCTGTATTATCTGAAATTCCATTTTGATCTGAGGAGCCTGGGAGAGCTGGGAGGGCACTCTGACCTCCTCGGCATCTCAAAAATGAAGAAAGGACCTATTCTTGCTTGACTTAGCCTAGAAATGCTAAGGCCATTCTTCCTCCCCCTCAGAACTATTAAATTATTAAATTCCATGGGTCCAACACTGTCCTGGGTTTCCACCTTGAACCTTAATTGGGCCCTTCCCCCCCACCAGCTCATTTCTCATCCTGGATCTCCCTAAAAATTCCTAAGTAAGGAGATTGAGGTGTACTCAAAGCTCTGAAGCCTAAGAATTCAGTCATAAATGTGTACTGTGTCATTCAGGATTCCCCAGAGAAACAGAATCAATAGGAGCTATAGGTATAAATATAGCTATAGATATAAAATTGTAAATCAGATTTATTATTGAGAATTGGTTCACACAATTATGGTGGCTAAGAAGTCCCATGATCTACCATCTGTAAACTGGAGACCCAGGGGAGTTAGTCTGTATTTTGAAGACCTGAGAACCTGAGAGCTGAGGATATAGATTCCAGTGTGGAACTGAAGACCTGAGAACCAGGAGCACCAAAGGCAGAAGGCTGATGTCCCAGTACATACAGTCAGGCAGAGAGAGAATTCAACCTTCTTCCACTTTTTTGTTCTATTTAGGTCTTCAAAATATTGGTTAATTTTATGTGTCAACTTGACTGGGACATGGGATGCCCAAATATCTGATTAAACATCATTTCTGTGTGAATCTATGAAGGTGTTTCTGGAGGAAATTCGGGCTTAAGTTTGTAGACTAAAGTGAAACATATTGCCCTTGATAATGTGGGTCGGTAACAATGTTTAACTGGATATCTGAGCGCCTTGTGTTCCAGTTAAGTTGACACATAAAATTTATCGTCACATATACCTACCAGTTAAGGTAACTGTTTATTCTTCCTCTTTCCCCAGCATCCAGGACCAACTGGGCCCTAGATTTTACCAGTGCACACACTTTGTAGTAGAAGACTACTGTTTTGACCTGTCTAGCATTCATTTCCCTTGGCACCAGCCTTGAGGATTTGGCTTGGGGCACTACTTTAGTAGTTATAATCTTGGTAGACTATTATTGAAGACTGCCTCAATTCCTTGGCCAAAGAGTTAGCATGTAACCTAAGCTAGGCCAATCAGATGGTTTTTCTCCCTTGTATATTGAATGCAATGACATGAAAATAAAATTCATTTATTCCCCAGATATACAATGAAGAGATTGTTTCTGAGCCCCAGTGTGCGCTCTCGCTCTCTCTCTCTCTCTCTCTCTCTCTCTCTCTCTCTTTCTCTTTCTCTCTCTCTCTCTCTGTCCTGGTTTCTTATCTTGCTAGAACAGCCTCTCCAGTATCTTCTTTTTTTAAAATATATTTTTATTGCCCAGCCAATGTGGCTCAGTGGTTGAGTGTCAACCTATGAACCAGGAGTTCACAGTTTGATTCCATGCCTGGGTTGTGAGCTCAATCCCCAGTGTGGGGTGTGCAAGGGGCAGCTGACCGATGATCCTCTCATCATTGATATTTCTGTCTCTCTCCCATCTCCATTCCCTTTCCTTCCAAAGGGAAGGAAAAGAGATATAGAAACATCAATGATGACAGTAATTGATCAGCTGCATCCTGCACACCCCACTGGGGATCAAGCCTGTAACCCAGGCATGCGCCCTGATCAAGAATCGAACTGCACCCTCCTGGTTCATAGGTAGACACACAACCACTGAGTCACACTGAGCCTCTTCAGTATTTTCTTTGATTCTGTGAGCTACCCCCATTTCTTTCTAGTATAATAATTTTTTTCCAATTAGCTAAAGTTTTTCTGTTGCTTACAACCAAACATTCTCACCAATACAAATATACTTTTTTTGGAGGAGCTGAGAGGTTTTTCTCTAGTGGGTTCATGTCTGGAATTTCTGGCTTAAAGGCAAATCTCATCTAGTTCTGGAATGAAAAAGAAAAAGAGCTCCCACTGCTAGTGGATGCTTGTCGCACACCTCATCTTAGGAACCTGTTTTTTTGTTTTGTTTTGTTTTGTTTTTTTTTCCAGACTCAAAAAGAACCACCCCCAGCCTGACTTCCAACTCTCCACACTCAGGTCACAGCCTGAAAGAGCCACACATATCTCCCATGACTTCCTATCACAAGTTCAACAGCCGGGTCAGGCTGGTCTTCTTGTTATTTTCCAAAAATAGCTATTTTTGCAGGATAAAACAACTGTGTCGTGCCTTTGCTCATGATGTTCTTGGACACCTTATAAGCTGCTAGCCTTCTGCTGAGTGTCTGAACCCCTCTCAGCCCTTAAAATCCTAGGCCACATCCTTCCTCTTTATTTCCTAAGCCTCCCGACAGCTGCTTCTGAACCAAGCACCTCAGTGGCCTCTCTCACTTATGTGGGACAGAGCAAGTGATTTGTGTGGTTGACTTTTATTTGCTTTGTAGACTTAAGTCTTCAACGACTAAGATGTCTTGGTATTTTTCCTGTATGGGCCTTTGTGTACGAGCCTGAGCACATAGTGCATGCTCGTGTTTATTTCTCCACCCCTGGTTTGACAATTGTCTTGGTCCTATAACCTATATTCTTCATGCATTCATTTACCCAACATTTATTTCCCACCTCCTAAGTGTGGGTTCTCTACTAAGCTCTGGAGATACACAGTGAATAAAAGATAGCCAAGGAATTCACAGTCTAGCAATGAAGATTTATTGAAAATTAGATGTAGCAGGATGACTTATTGGGAAAATAACCTTGTCTAGTTTTTCTCAGCTGCAGGTTCACCTCAAAGGAATGAAAAGCATTCCACCTTTCCTGAGGCAAAAACCAGACTTTCTTTCTTTCTTTCTATCTTTCTTTCTTTCTTTCTTTCTTTCTTTCTTTCTTTCTTTCTTTCTTTCTTTCTTTCTTTTTTTCTTTCTTTCTTTCTCCCCCGCCCCTCTTTATTTTATTTATTTATTTATTTTTAAAAAATATATTTTATTGATTTTACACAGAGAGGAAATTGAGAGGGAAAGCTAGAAACGTCGATGAGAGAGAAACTCGACCAGCTGCCTCCTGCGCACCCCCGACTGGGGATGTGCCCGCAACCAAGGTTGTGGCCTTGACCGGAATTGAACCCGGGACTTTCAGTCCACAGGCCAATGCTCTATCCACTGAGCCAAACCGGTCCCGGCTCTCTCTTTATTTTTTAAGAAATTTTTTGAGAGAGACTGATTTGTTGTTCCAGTTATTTATGCATTCATTGATTGCTTCCTGTGTTTTCCCTGATGGGGATTGAACCCACAACCTTGGCATATGGGACGACACGGCAACCAACTGAGCCACACTGGCCAGGGCCAGAGGTTTAGACTTTGTTGAGCCCCACGAGGATTTGTGTGTTTCTGGGTAGAAAGGGGAAACTGCAAGCAGCAGACTACCCAGACAACAATTTCACACAGCTTTCCTACAAAGATTAGGATTGTAGCTTCTTCCCAGTTTGAAGAGGGGTGGGCCCAACTCAGGAGGGTTAGTTGGAACTCTCAAGACTAGAATGGGAATGAAGGCATGAATTCCACCAGAGCAGAGAGACTGAGCTCATATGATTGCAGGTCTTCTGAGATGAGAAGACCTAGAAAGAAGGTTATTTGGGCAAACAAATACATAACAATAGTTACAGCTAGCATTCACACTACATGCCCGGCACTATGTTAAGCACTTTATATATATTCATTTATTTCTTATAATAACTCTATGAAATAAGTAACATTGTTTCCATTTTATACATGAGGCAAAAGAATTGCCCAAAGTTATAGACATGAGAATCAAACTTTGGTAATCACTGAAAGCCATGAGTGCTTGTGAGGCCTGAGCATAAAGGGTCACAATTTTGGGATCCTTAGCAAAGGTCTCTGTGGCTGGACTTTTTACAGAGGGGATAGAGCTGCTTCAGAACCTGTGCCTTCAGATGTATGGCATATATACCCCAGCCCAGGCACAGCTTCAGAACCTGTGCCTTCAGATATATGGCATATATACCCCAGCAACTGACATGAATTGAGGACTTGGTAATCTTGGTAAGAAGGGGCTTATATCAGTTAACAATGGCTACAATAATGCTGTACAACAATCACCATATTTCACTGCATATAACAATAAACATTTACTTAGCTCTTGTGCTTGGGGCCCAGCTGGGGGCTAATTGCTTAAAGGCTGGCTTTGGCTGGGGTGGTTTGGCTCTGCTCCTTTTGTCTCACCCGTTTTCCAGGACCAGCAGGCTAGTCAGGGAATGTTTTATCGCATGGAGACAGAAACAGCACAAGAGTAACAGCCCCAATGTGCAAGGGCTGGCAAGGTCCCAGGCCCTTCATTTTAACCTTCTGCTTACGTCAAGTCTACCGAAATACCACTGGTCAAAACAAGTCATATGGCCAAGCCCAGAGGTAAGGGTTGGAGAAAAACACTCTATCCACAGGAGGAAACTCCAAAGTGACCTAGCAAAAAATGTGGATATATAATTCTATTACTAGATAGGAGGAAAGAGATGGAACAATAATGTAGTGTTCCGCAGTACTTAAGTTGGATTTCATTTTGATTTAGAGTGATGATGAAATCCTACATTATATCATGGAGCAGTTCAGGCCTGTTAGAAAGATAAAATTCATCTTTATTCACAAAGATTGCTATGTGAATATATAAATTTTTAGTTTTTATTTTCATGAATATCTTACAAGTGACTTTTATTTTTATTTATTTATTTATTTATTTCCCAAACATATTTTATTGATTTTTTACAGAGAGGAAGGGAGAGAGATAGAGAGCTAGAAACGTCGATGAGAGAGAAACATCGACCAGCTGCCTCTTGCACACCCCCCACCGGGGATGTGCCCGCAACCAAGGCACATGCCCCTGACCGGAATCGAACCCAGGACCTTTCAGTCTGCAGGCCGATGCTCTACCACTGAGCCAAACCGGTTTCGGCTTACAAGTGACTTTTAACAAGAATATGCTCTGGGGCCATACCCAGGTGGCTAAGTTGGTTAGAGCATCATCCTTATATGCCAAGGTTGCCAGTTCCATACTGACCCAGGGCACTTACAAGAATCAACCAATGAATGTATAAATAAATGGAACAACAAATGGATGTTTCTCTCTCTCAAATCAATAATAATAATAATAATAATAATAATAATAATAATAATAATAGTATGCTTTGGTGGTCTAGATGACTACAAGAGCTGCCTTACAATTTTCAAAATCCCAGTGATGACCTAGAATAACAATATTTAACTTTTTAATGCAGGTTTCTCAAATTAGGTTCTGTATTCTTAGGGAGCCATGCATTTTCAAGGTTGAAATACATTAGTGAGAATGATCTTCAGCATACAATGCATAAAAGAGGCCCAGATATAGTCCTGTGGATATCTAAGGGTACTGGCAGCTGGGGAAGCTATGGGACTTAGGACAGGACTTAGGAGAAGACTTACTCAAATGTCACCACCACAGAGAAGATAGTGAGATTTGAATAGGTCTTGAAGGATGGTGAGTGGGGTCCTGGGAATAATCTGATTATATGTGGACATAATTTGATTTTTAGTTTCTAGGGTTTCCCTGGGCAGAAAGAGCTTTAACTTCCATCTCTGCAAATCTGAAATCTGTTTATGCTATTTTGTGTGTGTGTGTGTGTGTGTGTGTGTGTGTGTGTGTGTGTGTATGTTTTGGGGGTGGTGGTTTGCATCAAGGTCTTATCCTTGACATACACTGAGTGGCCAGATTATTATGATCTTTGAAAGCATAATAATCTGGACACTCAGTGTATATACTATATAATAAAAGGCTAATATGCAAATTGTCCCCTCGACCAGGAGTACACCAGCAGGCAGGCCAGCCAACTGCCATGCCTCCTCCCCCTGGCCAGGCTGGCTAGACCCCACTCATTCACGAATTCATGCACTGGACACACACATACACTGAGTTTCCAGATTATTATTCTTTCAGAGGTCATAATAATCTGGCTACTCAGTGTATATGCTTCTAGCATTTGAAGAGGAAGTTGTGGAATGTCAGTGGCTGAACTTTCTAGATTTGAGTCAGGGCAACCAGGGTTCAAAGCTTGGCTTTGGTATTTACCAGCTCTGGGTCTTTAGGCAAGTTGCTTGAACTCCCAGAGCTCCAGTTCCCTCATTTGAAGAAGTGAATCCTAATTCTCTCATGGGGTGTTTAAAGAATTAGAGCTCTCTAGTGAAGCCTATGTTTCCTTTGTGGAAGATTGTTTACTTCTGATTCAATTTCTATAATGGTTATAGGATTATTCAAATGTCCTATTTCAAATTGAGTCAGTATTAGTAAGTTATATATTTAGAGCAATTTGTTATTTTACATATGTCTTCCATTTTTTTTTTGGGGGGGGTACAAATTCATTCATTCAAAAATATTCTCTTATTTTCTTTCTAATGCCTAAAGTATCCATAGCAATATTCCTCTTTTCATTCCTGACATTGTTTATTTTTGTCTTGCTTCAACTTTTTCTTGATCAATATCATCAGAGATTTATCAGTTTTCACAGAATTGGCTTTTGGCTTGGCTGATCCCCTCTGTTGCTTATTTGTTTTCTATTTCTTCAATTTTTATTCTTCATGTTGCTGCTTCCTTCTACTTCCTTTGAATTTACTGTCCTGTGTTTCTTACTAACTTATTAAGATAGATCTCTAGCTCATTAATTTTCAATCTTTCTTCTTTTCTAAGATGCACATTTAAGGATATACATTTCCTTTGGAGGTTTAATGAGAAAGATATATTTACTAGTAAGTGCCTGGTCCCAAACAGGCACTCAGTGAATTTCTTACCACCACCATCATCATCATTAACCAGTGTCAGATGTGATGAGACTCCCTAGCAGTTTCTAGTTCTCTAACCCTAATGTGACACATCCCTGAGTGTTCATCAGTGTACTTTCTGAGGACTTATTCCAGCCACAGATTTCTTCCCCTTTAGGGTTTTGGGGAGGGTACTCTGAATGTTAAAGTAGGGCACATATAGGGACATGTATCTTTGGCCCCATCTTCTTCAGAGAGCTCAAACCATGTCTTCCTAGGATGGCTGGCAAGGTCCCAGGCCCATGGGTTCTAATAAACACACCTGTGGCAGATTTTATTTTCCAAAAATGACTATAATAATATTTCCCATCCTATATGCTCTTTTAGAACCTTATTGTTTTCCATGCCAAGAGGTGGAGTATAGATCCTTTCCCCTTGAGTTTGGTGGGCTTTTGTCTCTTGATTATGAGACATGGATTATAGACCATGGATTATAGATTATGGATTATAATCTATATACAGTATTATAATTATGTAGATTATGGATTATACACCAGGGGTTGCAGCATAAGTAATGTTGAGAAACTTCTGATGTTTGGTCATAAAAGGAGATGCAGCTTCCATTTTGTTAACTGAAAAACTCATAATTAGAGTCCTGAACTGCCACATAGGAAGTCTGACTACGTTGTGGCTACCATGTTGTGAGGAAGCCAAACCACCTAGAAGATGCTATATGCAGGCTCTCGGGCCTCCAGACCTTATCTTCAAGTCAACCCAGGTCAGGCATAAGATATAAAAGTAAAGGAGCCTTTGGTGATTCCAGCCACTAGCTGTCGATAGACCCACATCCTTCTAATCTTTCCAGTGGAAGCCCCAAACACTGTAATACAGAGACAAGACATATCCCACTGTGCCTGTCCAAATTCTTGATCTGAAGAGTCATCATAATTTAATGCAGGTTCAGCTGCTTACCACAATGAAAGCCAAACTTGTGAGACACATGCTGGTGAGAAGGAGAGCAGTTTATTCAAATATTCAAATGCTGGGGAACTCTTGTTCCAAAGTCCATTTTAACATCTCAGTACAGGCAGGGGTTTTTATCTGGAGGGAGAGGGGAAGTAGAACAAAGAAATCAAGAGGGGAGTTTGAAGGTTCTCTGTGAGTAAGTCAGTAAGTCCATTCCAATGATTATCTTGAAACTGGTCAAGCAGAGGTCTGGTTTTTATGATTGAGAGTTAGCAAGTCTCCTGGAGCCGAAATGTCCAGTTGTTGAAGTCAGCCTCCTTCCCCGAAGCTACTTTCTGGAACTCTTAACCAATATACACTGAATGGCCAGATTATTATCTCTGAACGCATAATAATCTGGCCACTCAGTGTATATTCTATATAATAAAAGGCTAATATTCAAATTGTCCCCTCGACCAGGAGTTTGACCAGCAGGCAGGCCGGGGAAGGTAGCTTCGGGGAAGGAGGCTGACTTCAACAACTTTACTGAATTAAAATTCATTATTCAGCTTATCTATATAATTTCCTTCACAAATGTTCTACAACTTTCTTAGTTTCTTTCAATTTTTGTTTGTTTGTTGTTTAATCCTCACCTGAGAACACTGATTTTCAGAGAGAGTGGAAGGGCGGCGGAGAGACAGAGAAAGAGAAAGAGAGAGAGAAACATTGATATAAGAGAGACACATCAATTGGTTGCCTCCTGCATGCTCCCCAACCAGTGCTGGGGATCAAGTCTGCAGTCACAGTACAGACCCTTCATGGGAGTTGAACCCAGGACCCTTCAGTCCACTGGCCGACACCCTATCCACAGAGTCAAATTGGGTAGGGAGTGTTTGTTTTTTATTATTATTTTTAAATTATTTTTAGAAAGAGAGGAAGGGAGAGGGAGAGGGAGAAGAGGAGGGAGAGAGAAAGAAAGGAATATCAATGTGAGAGCAAAACATTGATCAGCTGCCTTCTGCATGCACCTATGGGGGATTGAACCAACACTCTGGGCATGTGCCCTGATGGAGCACTTATTACTAACTGACCTTACCTTGCTGATTTATTCCTTGTTTATTGTATGCTTCCCAGACTATAATGAGACTCTGAAAGCACAGAGAGCATGTCTATCTTGTTTATTACTATATCTATTGCCTGGCATAAAGCTGGTGCTTAATACCTATTTTTGGTGATGGAATAAGGGATATGCAAGTCTCTCCTTAGGCCTGAGATGTGGCCTGACACCTACTGAGATGTTTGACATTGGAGAGATATCCCTGCCTGGCCATGAGCTTCACTTGTGCCTTTAGGCAAGTCCCTCTTAGACAGTGGGAGGCCCCCTGTGGCCTTGCCCTTGTCTTCTGGCATGTCCTAATCAGCCTGTTTCTTTCCATGCTTCCAGCAGGCCACAGGGCAAAATGATTAAAAGTGCAAACATGCTCAGGGCCCATATCAATTAGACCACATGTCCACCTTGTGGGCAGCTTATTAATTCCAATAAGCTAGGACCTACTCTCACAAAACTTTCTATCTGTATACTGCATTTGATAACTACAAAGAAAACAAATAAGGTTGTTATAAAATTAATTTTACTGATCATCACATTCTTATCACATAATAAGAAGCAGAATGCTTCTGTTATATAAACATTTAACTAAAAGCATTGCTGTAGTGATAAGCTGAATAAAAAAAAAAACAATGGAAGTCACACTGGAATATGCAACTATAAAGAGCCAATATATTTTTCTTTTATGATACTATGAGCAAAATAAATTATGGGATTTTATTCTCAACAAAACAAAAACTCATCTTATTGCTGCATTGGAAGAGAGAAGCCAGCAGGATGAAGACTGAGGCTCGCTTTGCAAGGATGTCATCTTGTCATCTCACCTGCCTTTGGAAGACTTCTTTTGTTTTTGTCTTTGACATCTCCTAATTTGAGAGTATCTTTTGGATACCAGACTGGCTGACATAGGCAGAGGAAACAAACAAAATCTATAAAAACCTGTATAAGAACATTAGGAGAACAATTTCCAACAAAATTTTGAAAGAGGTTTGAGAAAGAGAAGCTGACTCTGGGCTGAGACCTTGGTTTGACAAGGCCAAGAAGGGCAGAAGAGTCCAGCCAAAGGCTAGCCTGCTCTGGACTAACTTACCAACCACGGCAGGTACTTTCCCAACCCAGGAACCCCTGTTTGGGCAGTTAGATTGAGTGGGGATAAGAGCTTCTATTGCTCCCAGAGGCTGGCAGACAGACTCATTTTGCTTTCTCTCCATTTCCTCCCAATTCCACTGACTAACTAAACCATTCAGCATTTCCTATGTAAGCATTCTTCTTTACCTCTTTTATGACTTTCTCATATTGTCCTGCTAATATACCCTGCCTTTTTCTTCTATGCACATCTAGATATTCTAGTGTTGTTCAAAACCCAGCTCAAAAGCCACTTCCTCCAAAAAGCCTTCTTATTTTCCCAACTGGAGAGTATTGGTCTCCACTTTGACTCCTAATGCCCTGAATCATAGAACTCTGGTCACTTAATGTTGTGTATGAGTGTTCACATGCTTCTAACCCTTTGTTTTGATTATATTATTTTTCAAAATTATTTACTTTTCCTCTGTAAAAGCGTTATACATCTACAACTATCACCATGTGACTTCCAGTACCTCTGTGGAAGGAGGCTACTTCATTACCCCATTACTTCCAGATTTTTTGTTTTTTGTTTTTAAAAAATATATATATATTTTATTAATTTTTTTCAGAGAGGAAGGGAGAGGAATAGAGAGTTAGAAATATCAATAAGAGAAAAACATCAATCAGCTGTCTCCTACACACCCCCTACTGGGGATGTGCCCGCAACCAAGGTACATGCTCTTGACCGGAATCAAACCTGGAACCCTTCAGTCCGCAGGCCAATGCTCTCTATTCACTGAGCCAAACTGATTAGGGCTGCTACCAGGTTTTGTTATGAGGCTTGCTTAGACCAATCAAATGAGAACAGAAGTGAATAGAGCAGAAGCTTTAGGAGTCATAACAGTATATATATATTTAAATATATTTTATTGATTTTTTACAGAGAGGAAGGGAGAGGGATAGAGAGAAACATCGATGAGAGAGAATCATGGATCAGCTGCCTCTCACACACCCCCTACTGGGGATGTGCCCGCAACCAAGGTACATGCCCTTGACCGGGATTGAACCTGGGACCTTTCAGTCCACAGGCCGACACTCTATCCATTGAGCCAAACCAGTTTTGGCATAACAGTATCTTTTGAAAAATGCCATAATTTGTCCTGCAAGATCCTTTGTGATCTGGCCCCTGCCTCCTTCTTGGCTATCAATCTCTCTTTGTTCTCTTCCTGGCTCACTGCTTTCCACCCACACTGGTTTCCTTCTGTTCCTTGAACAAGTTCATTCCTGACTTAGGACCTTTGCACTGGGTGTTATATTACCTCTGCTTCGACTGCCCAGCCATAGATCTGTCTATAACTGACCTCCAGAGGCCTCCCAACATACATAAAGTGGGCCCAGTCTCTACCACACGACCAGGTTTTATTTTCTTATGGGAGAGTATGTCCCTGCATGCTGAATCCCTGGTTCCAGTCCCTGTGGCCTTGGTTCTAGGGTTCCTTTGACCCTTTGATTAGAATCTTTCCCACGTTTGTGAGTCAACACATTTAATTTTTGCTAAAGAATCTGAGGGAGATTTCTGACACTTTAAGTAGAAAGAGTCCAAAAGCTGAGGCTAATCTTTACAAAAGACCCTACCCCAAGGAAGGCTGCTCCTAAGTCGAGGCCCTTCCTGTGCAAGAAGCCCCACTGGTTTTAGGTTAACATCCTTAAGCCTTCCATCCTTTGATGAGAAAAAACTATCTCCAGCTTCCACCAAGGGTAGAAGGAGGCAGACTCACAGTTTATCTCCCAAATGCCATGACACCACCAACCAGCTATCAGAGTTTTTGGGGAGGCAGAGTAAGACAGAAGAATTTAGGGAGAAAGGAACCTCAGGGATGTGTCTGCATGATCTGAGGTTTGCTACCATATCCAAAGAGTTGAAAGGAGCTCGGCAGCTCTGCCTGTCTTCTGGTGGGTGATGATCACAGTTGCATTAACTGAGCAACTTCTGGATGCCAAGCACTGTGATAACACAACTGCTGCCATTTGGGGAGTATGGTCTCTGGACCAGGCACAGTGTTAGGCACTCTAGGAGCATTATAGCACCTCGTTCTCCCAACAGTTATCTGAGGTAGGAATTATTATCCTCGCCAAACAGATGAAGAAATACGTAGGCTCAGTGAGCCGAAGGGACTTGCCAGGTGATTCCTATTGCAAAGGTGATCTTCCTTCTACTACGGTAGTATTATACATGGCATTGTCTCTTTGCTAAATCTCCTGGTACCTGATTCCTAGCATGAGAAGAACCAGTGACTAAATGCGGGTACCCTGAAACCCAACCAATGAATTACCAGTGTGGACCTGCCAGCTCAGGAATGTGACCCCAAGGAAGTTACCCCAGCCCTTCTATAGCCGTGCGTCAGAGGGAGATACCAGGGTCTGAGTCACTTCCTTGGGAACTCCCTTACAGAAACTGTCCTGGGAATAATATAACTCAGGAATCTGAGCTGAACTGCCGATGGGGCCGATTCCTGCCAACTGCCTGAGGTTATTTACCTCTGACTGTTTTGGTAGGTGCAGCTGAAGGTGATCTTGGAGCTTCTCCAAATATGGACAGGCCTCTTTAATAGAAAGTGCCCGGGTAAGACAAATAGCAAGTGTAGAAGGCTCCATGGGGGCAGAGGTCTGGGAAAGGAATGGAGTGGGTGTCTGTCACCAAGAGAAGGATTCCTAAGGCCCCTCTCTCAGGGGCATAACCAGAATCACAGCCTGAGATCCTGTGGGTCAGGGATAAGGCTACATTAGTGAAAGGGCTGTGGCTTGACCTCCTATGGGAGACATGAGGTCATTGGTGTCCACATGCATGGCCAAGAGCTCAGCAGGATTTGGTGGACAAGAGTAAAGAGCTCACCTTGGATGCTGACACAGGCCTGAGGGTCCTGGGAGAGTCACACATGGTATCTTCACAACTGAAGCTTTTAGGAACATGGATTCCCAACCTCTTTGTTACAGAGGTGGAGAAACCACAGCCCAGGTAGGGGAAGTGGCCTGCTAAAGGTCCCACAGCAAGAGAGCTGGCACCTCCCACACTTATATACCTCCATGTGAGAAATCCCTCATCCTTTTCCTGTTCTAACACTAAAAATAGAACATAGAATAGAGGAAAGGAGCAGTGTTAGCCTGGCTGTTTTGGGGAGATACATGTGCCTGAGCTCATGTGATTCCCCTGAGTGTCCCTGGAAAGCCAAGTTGGCATCCTGAGTTGTGTGGATGGGGTCATGCTTGTGCTAACCATTCACCAGCACACCTCCAAACGCGGAAGGGTGTTCCTGAAACCCTCCGGGCATGGAACTTTGCCTGTGATTTTCCTCTGATGATATCTTGTTTTGCCAACTAAATTAAGACTTTGACAGAGAACGGAGACTACCTCTAGCAGTTTAGTTCAATTAAGATTTCACATCAACAAATTAAAATGCATCTTCACTGTCTGCAAAGTAAATCTGCCTGCGTTTAGGAGGAGGCTCTGACACTTGCTGTTAAGGGACCTAGCCTGTGATTGCTGAGCAGCAAAGAGGACCCACCCATTCTGGGCCTGGTTTGGGGTTCAGGGCCAGGGTTTGTATCTGGGACTATAGCTTGTGGGCCAGGGCTTCCCAATCATAAGCGTGAGGACTAAGCTGAACCCTTGATGAAGTGTTCACTGTTTACATAAATAGTGTAAAATGATAGAAATGAGAAGAATGTAGTCACATTTCCCATAAAACGACGTCAATTTAAATCAAAGGACTATTGACAAATACTTTTCCAGTGCCTAATTTGTCAGTCTCTCTTCAAAGCACAGAGGATACAGCAATGAACAAAGCAGACACAAATCCTGACTCTCTTGGAGCTTTTTTTCTATGGGGGAGAAACTGATAATAAACAAGACAAATGAGTGAAATATGCAATAAACTAGAGAGTGATTAAGAGCTATGGAGAAAAATATAACCAGGAACGTGGATAGGATGTATGCAGGGCAGAAGAGTAGTTGAGAAGGGCATGAGAAGGTGACAGTTGAGTCAAGACATGAAAGGTGAGAAATTGAGCCATAGAAATTCGGGGGATGTAGGACTCAGTACCCTGGGGAGAGGGTTGCCGGGTACAAAGACTAATGTGGAGCCCTGGCTGGGTAGCTCCGTTGGTTAGAGCATCAATCCAATATACCAGGGTTGTGGGTTCAGTCCCCAGTTAGGGCACATCTAAGAGTCAACCAATGAATGTATGAATAAGTAGAACAGATCGATGTTTCTCTCTCTCAAACCAATAATAATAATAATAATTAAAAAAAGACTAATTGTAGGTGATCTGTGGCTAGAGCTGAGTGACAGGAGGGAGAGGAGGAGGAGAGGAGATCGGAGGAATGGGACTGTAGGCCTGTAGTCCATTGTAGGAACTCTTGAGTAAACAGGAAGCCTTTGCAGAGTTGCAGCAAAGAAGCCAGCTCTGTCATAGATGTGAATAGATGGTGCACAGAGAGAAGGAAGGCAAGGTTGGGAGTAGGGAGATCAGTCAGAAGACTATTGTAGTGACTGAAGTGAGGTAATGTGGTGGCCAGAGTGATAGGTCCAGAGCTGAGGGAGACATTGGTTCAAAATTAGTAATATCCTAGAAAATCCAGCATGTAAAGTTTGGCATCCCCTTGAGATCTTTGCCAAAAGGCAATTCCATGGGTACTTAGCTGTGGGAAATTGTGACAGGGCACTCAACTCTTTAATAGCAGCAATGTGGGGCTCCAAAAAGTGGATCTTTTCCTCTGTAAATGAGATGAATAATTTTTTTCTTATAGAGAAGGCAGGTAAGGGTATTTCCCTTTTAAAATTAGAATAGAGAACTGATAAAATGCAAACTCAGGAGGGCAGGTACTGTGCCCATATCCTAGTCTCAGGTGTTCCCCAACACCTATTTCAAGTCCCATGACATGTGTGCCCCCAAAATAGCCGCCAAACAAACACATTTTAAGTAGGAATTAAAACAGTTTTAATAACAAACTCAGAAAAAATAAAAAAACTAGACAATAAACAAGCAAAACACACACACACACACACACACACACACACACACACACACACTAGTGGCCCATTGCAGGAAGATTCCTGCAATAGGGCTTCCTGCTGTGGTTGCTGCCCCACCTGCTTTCCTCCCTTCTTCCTGCCCTGCTTGCTTCTCCACAGCTTTGTTCCCTTCTGCAGGCTTGGCTTTTTTCTACACTGTCTTGATATGCAAATTAACTGCCACCTCCCGTTGGGTTAATTTGCATAATCACCCTGATTGTCTGATGGGTGTGGCTTGTGTAGCGGAGTGATCATTAATTTGCATATTACTCTATTATTAGGTCATATATATATATATATATATACACACACAATATATATATATATATATATATATATATATATATATATATTAACCCAGAGGGCTGTTTGTGTGAGAGGTTTTTGTGTTTGTTTTCTGTCAATATAAAGAATTATCATCTTTATATGGGTCCTAACTTCTGGAGACTAGGGTAATTTGGGGGTTGTTTTCAGTCCCTTCCTCTTCACTTATCTGTTTCCCTTCTCCCTCTTCCTCTGTAATCTTAGTTGGCCATTATATAAAACTGAATAGAGTTTTATGCTTTTTATTCTTACTAGTCAATATGTTTTTATTTCTATCTCTTAGAAAATCCCTACAACTAAATTAAATTCTTTATTACTTGTGTAACTCTCAATTGATTTTTCTCTCACTGTATGCCAGCATACTCACTTTCTGAGCCTAAGAAATGGGTACTACTTCCTGGTGAGAAGGAAATCATACTCAACAAGGCACTCTGGGCTTTCCACTACTTCAGCCTTCTCCCCTAGTTGACTTATATGATAATTTGCATAGATCTACATATGTTAAGCAATCAACCTCTCTCCTTTTATATTTAAGCCTAAAATAATTTTGATTTTATGATATTTTTCTTCTCTGCTGCCTTCTTTGTTTCTTACTGGCCCTGAGATTTAGATTTTTAAAAAAATATATATTTTATTGATTTTTACAGAGAGGAAGGGAGAGTGATAGAGAGCCAGAAATGTCGATGAGAGAGAAACATCGACCAGCCGCCTCCTGCACATCCCCTATGTGCCTGCAGCCAACGTACATGCCCTTGACCGGAATCAAACCCGGGACCTTTCAGTCCACAGACCGACGCTCTACCACTGAGCCAAACTAGTTTCGGCAAGATTTAGATTTTTGTAAAAGGAATTGATGTAAGGTCAAGGGTACATACACATTATCCCAACAGCCATGGGAGAGAGGCAGACTGAGGAGCAGCATGGTGAGATTGTCTTTAGGATTCATTTATTTATTCACCAAATGTTTATTGAGTACCTATTATGCAGTAGGCTCTGTTTCAGGTGCTAGAAATACAGTGGTGAGCAAGCCAGGCACATTTTTTACTCACACGAAGCTTTCACTCAACCAAGGAAACTAGGCAATAAACAAGCAAAACACAAATAAAAACATTATTTTTGATGCTTACACGTGCTAAAATGAAAGCAGTGACTAGAAAATTGGTTTAGATTGGTTAGTTCATAGAACATCTCTCTGGAAAAGTGACATCTGAGCTAAGGCCTGAATGATAAGGAGACAACAATGGTAAACATCTGCTAGAAAAGTGTCCCAGACAGTGGGAACAACTTTGAAATGAGAAAGAGCTTGGAGGGTTTGAGGAATAGGAAGGAGCCGTATCATTTAGAACACTTGCAGTGGAAAGAAAGAGAAGTTGCTGTAAATTCAAAATGAAAAGAACTTTTATTCCCTCACATAAAGAAGCTTGGGGGTAGAAAGGGTAGAATTTTAAATCAAGCAAATCAACATTACCTAGGGCAGCTATTTCCAACCTTTCTCTCTCATGGCACACATAAACTAATTACTAAAATTCTGCAGCAAACCAAAATATATATTATATTTTTTGCTGATCTGATAAAAAAACAACCCCACACACATATAATTTTGTTTGTTACAAAGAGGAAGGAAGAGGGATAGAGAGTTAGAAACACCGATCAGCTGTCTCCTGCATACCCCCTACCAGGGATGTGCCCGCAACCAAGGTACATGCCCTTGACCAGAATCGAACCTGGGACCTTTCAGTCAGTAGGCCGATGCTCTATCCACTGAGCCAAACTGGTTAGGGCCACACATACAATTTTGATTCATCACATCAGATGGCTATTGTTGTGTTGGCTGTTGTCATCTTTTAATTTGACAATAGTAGGGAAAAGAAGTTAGTGCCCCTCACTATTGGCAGTGAAAAGAGCACCAATTATTCCTGGCGATTGGACCTCAGTTCAGCAGTTCTGGCTTAGAGAAGAATTCAGAGCCAAGACTCAAGTTTATAAGAGAAAGTTACAGAGGTAGAAGCAGTGAACTATAGAAGAAATGGGCTCAGGAAACAAGTTACAGAGGCAAAATAGGGGCCCTTAGAACTTGGAAGAAAGAGAGAGGCAAGGAAAATGTGAGTGGGTAAGGCACAGGTTGTGTGTGTGTGAGAGAGAGGGAGAAAGAGGAAGAGGATGTGGGGGAAGAAGGGGGAGAGAGAGAGAGAGAGAGAGAGAGAGAGAGAGAGGAGAGAGAGAGAGAGAGAGAGAGAGAGAGAGAGAGAGAGAGAGAGAGAGAGAGAGAGAGAGAGATCCTGTCTTGGGGGATGTTATCTGGAGGTCTCAGTGGAGGATTCCAGTAGAATATTCATTAGCTTTCCACTGATATCCCTAGGTCTTCACTGATTGGTTGGCCCCAGGGCAGGGGGATCATTAGTCAATGTAGCTGGTCCTGAGGCAGCCATGAAGGGACTTGTCTGGTTTTGCTGCTTTTCTGGGCCTGGAGCTGAAACACAACTGAGGCCTAGATGTATTTGATACAGATCAGAACTTCATTGTCCTGGGGGTTTAATGCTTAAGGGCTATTTCCTGGCCCTTATTTGTACCTAAACATGCCAGGGGAGGATCCTAACTGCATGACCAGCAATATTCGAGGGGAGGAAAGGTCACCTTGGAGGCAAGGTTCCAGCACAATTTTGGTCATTACTAGGTACCAGGGCTTTCCACCCTCGTGACCTTCTGTATGTACCTGGCCTTTTATCCTTGCTCTGCTCAAGCCTGTCTAACTGCCTACCACATGACTAAGTACTCAGATACTGCATACTTTTAAAATTCTTGCAGCACACCAGTTGAAAAATCACTGATCTAGGGGCAGACTATTCCCTTTCTGCTCAGCCACCCTCTTGTGGTGACTTCCTTCCAGAAGGCAAGCTGGCTGCTAAAGCTCCAACCTCATACAACTTACTCATTCTTGGCATTCACAGGCAGAGAGAGGAAGAGGACATATCCTTCCCTTTTAGAACAAGGAAAACTTTCCTTTGACTCTGTGAAGATTTCTCTATACATTTCAGATCTCACAATGCAACACAATTCTTCACATATTCATTCCTAAAGTGATCAAGAGGAATGAATGACTCAGACTGGTTTAGAATTGGGTGGGAGAGTGGCCTAGCTTCTACTAAACTTAGTTGTAGAACCAGTGCTCCCAAATTTTGACAAAAAACAAAGCAGGTTTCTGAGAGTAAAAGCAGGTTTCTGTGAGTCAGGAAGAAGTGGAGCACAGCTTGCTGTAGTTGGTGCTCAAGAATATTGGCCATAGGAGGACAGTGTGTCTGGAGCACTGGTATAAGAGAAGCTTATGGAGATGGAAGTGAGGGAATGCAGAACTTGTTTCAGGTTCTTCAAATGTAATCTTTCAGAAATGTGTAAGTTTCTGTAGGCCTTTTGCTCCAGTTACTTCCTCCAGGACTCCCCCCACTAGAGGTGCCACCCCATCTCTGGGTATGGAATTATAGAAAGACTGCTCAGATATCAGGCACTGACTCTGTCACTGGCTGATGACACTGGATGACACTTGCCTTCTTTAAGTCTTCATTTCACTACCTATAGAAATGATAACAATATCTGTTCTGCTTGTCCTTCAGGGCAGTTATAAAGACCAAATGTAAAAAGATTGGCCTGTCCTTTGAAAAATATAAAATGCCACAGTTACTATTATTGCTACGGCTATCATTCATGTTCCCTGAGAAACGAAGGGGTTTGAAATTTTGAGTAGTCACATCCTCTAGCTTCTTGGGAAGGGATGGTATCATTTGGGAAAGCTGCACACTCTGAGGGGATAGGAGGGCATCCTTGGGCATCCTTTTGCCCTTCCTCCCCCCAGACCTTACGTCGGTGTCTCCCAGCCCCCCAGCAGCTTTCTGTGCTTCACATCAGAGATGTCCTTAGAAACAAGCTGGGCTGATGTTCAATGAAATGTAAACTCAAGCTGGCTGAGCTATTATCCTTTTTTCTTGATAAAAAGAGGGAATGTATTTTCATTACTGGCAGAGTGCTTTTTCCGTAGCTGGGGAGGACAATTAAGCCCTGGAAATGCAGCAATCCATTTCACACTGAGAGGAGATTTGAGAGATGACTTTCCCCAAACATCCAGGCCCTGGACGAGCCGAAAATAGGGCCACTGTTCCTAACAATAAAAAGCCATAGAATTTTTGTAGAAATAAGCTAAAACAGCCCCCAGATGCTCTCAAGTGACTTGCAGTAGAAGGGGATGCTGCTGCTGCTACTCCAGTGAGAGCTGTGACCCTGACACTTCTCCACATAACTCTAGACCCTTCTCAACCATCCCTTATTTCCATCATCTCTTTAGAAGGTAGGCAAGGAGAAGTACCATGTTATGGGTGGCAGCTTCTACTAAATGCTACATTTTAGGTTTAGACACTTGATTTTTCTTCATAATCTTTTTTAAGTTAATGCTTTTAAAAAAAGATTTTTATTGATTTTTAGAGAGAGATGAAGGGAGAGGGATAGAGAGGTAGAAATATCAATGAGAGAGGAACATCGTCAATCAGCTACTTCTTGCACATTCCCTATTGGGGATTGAACCAGCAACCTTTAGGTTCCTCAACCACTGAGCCACACCAGTTGGGCCTTCATAATCTTTTGATCATTTTCTGCACCTCTCAAGCCAGAACCTGTATCCAAAGAATCAGATCTCTAAGACTAACCTAGTTGTCCATTCAAAGCCCTCTTCTAGGATAGGACAACCCTCCTTTTTCCTCTCTATTTCTCTCCCTTTTTTCTTTCTTTCTTTCTTTCTTTCTTTCTTTCTTTCTTTCTTTCTTTCTTTCTTTCTTTCTTTTTTTTTGTGTGATGAATTTGTGGCTCTACTTCTCAGCTTCTTGAGGCAGAGATGAGAGGACTACTTTTTCTCTACCTTCCCTGTTCCAATCCAAGTGGGTGTGTGTGGGGGGGAGGAGGGATAGGAGGGGGCAGGAAGAGTCTACCTCACCCTTACACTATGGAGTAGGGACAGTTTTCCTTATCTCCTTCATCTCTAAATCTTCTGCTGCCAGCACAGTGCCTGGGACAGTCAGCTCTCAGATGTTTGATGAATGAATGAATGAGTGAGTGAATAGACAAATGAACAGAGCCACCTCTGTGTTGGTTTATGTCTCATGGCTTTATCTCTTTATTCTGTTCTACACCCCACAGCTCCCCGAATTATAACTTAGAAAATGGAAATTACTTTAGAGATGCAGGGACTGAGTATCAGTGGAGTGATAGTGATCTGATACATTATTATAATTTTTTTTCCTTAAACCCCTTAAGCAATAGTTTTCCTCCTGAAGGGATCCCAAATCAGTTGTGAACTTTCACCTGCCTTGGGGGAGTAAAAGGAGAGGACTGGAGTAGTTGTCCAAGCTTATAATCTTCTCCATTACTCAGGCATGCTCCCCTGAGCTTTTGCATGCTTTTATTTTAATGCTGTCATTTGTATTAGGCTAGACTCCAGCCCAGCCAGGCCAAAAAGGGAGGTGGAGGAACCAGGGAGGAAGTGATGGAAAAATAAATACCCAGAGGGTTCATGATGACCTGACCATGGCTTTAATATAAATCAAATTTTCTCTAACCTGCCTTCCCACAGTCAGCATTTCTTTTAGAAATAATTTGTAATGATCAAACTCCAGTTAGGCCAGAAGACTCCTTGCAAAGGACTTTGATGTGATTAGGGAAAGGCTTGGAAATACATTTGCATGGTTCTTGTCCTCTCTGCCAATGACATTCCTGGAGAAGGCACCTTGTCTTTCCTGGCAAGAGAAATTCCAAAGGCACATAAGAGCTGGAGACCAGACTTCAGGGTCACTGGGCTGCTGCTCCAAGGCTGGCCTAAGAAGGAGAGCTTTCCTGGAATAGTGAGATTGACAGATTTTCCAACTCAGCATTCAAGAACTGAGAGTCAATGAGTGGTCCAAAGTGGGACAGTGCCAGGTGTGTGCTAACAACTGTACCCAGCACTTCAGCATGAAGGCTCTTAGGTAATTGCCCAGCACTCAACATGGGTCATCTCAGGGGAGTTCTGGTCTTGCCCCCAGCTAAGAAATAGTGACAACCTCTCCTACCCATTCTCACATCTTTTAAAAAATATATATTTTATTGATTTTTTACAGAGAGGAAGGGAGAGAGATAGTTAGAAACATCGATGAGAGAGGAACATTGATCAGCTGCCTCCTGCACACCCCCCACTGGGGATGTGCCCACAACCAAGGTACATGCCCTTGACCGGAATCCAACCCGGGACCTTTCAGTCCGCAGGCTGACGCTCTATCCCCTGAGCCAAACCGGTTTCGGCCCATTCTCACATCTTAACCCTTCAACTCTGCAGCAGCTGAGCCAGGGAGAGACGAAAGTTAAACAAAGTACAATGAAAAATAAAAAATACTGTTTAAAGAAATTAAAGAAAACTTACATAAATGGAAAAAACATTCCACGTTCATAGAAGATTCAATTGCTAAGATAGCCATACCCCCAGAATTAATCTATAGATTCAACTCAGTTCCAATCAAAATCCCAGCTGCTTCATAATAAGAAAAATGCTGAACAGTCTTGGCTGGGTAGCTCTGTTGGTTAGAGCATCATCCCGATATACCAAGGTTTTGGGTTCCATCCCTGGTCAGAGCGCAAACGAGAATCAACCAGAACAACAAATCCATCCTTTCTTCTCTCTCTCCTTCCCTTCTTCCCTCCCTCCCTTCATTTCCTTTCCTCTCTCTCTCTCTAAAAAAACAATCAATAAAAGAGAAATTTAAATATATATATGTGTGTGTATATGTGTGTGTGTGTGTGTGTGTGTGTATATATATATATATATATATTGATTTCAGATAGGAAGGGAGAGGGAGATAGAGATAGAAACACCAATAATGAGAATCATCGATTGGCTACCTCCTGCATGCCCTCTCCTGGGAATTGAGACTGCAACCAGGTATGCGCCCCTGATCGGATTTGAACCTGGAACCCCTCAGTCCACAGGCGCTCTGTCCACTGAGCCAAACCAGCTAGGGCAGAAATTTTTTTAAGCTGAAAAAATGGAAAACAAGTTTTCTGGGATTCATCAGAAACCAAGGTCACAGGACAAACTGCCATCGTAAAACTAGAGAAACAGATAAATACTAGTACATCGAATCTAGGTCAGTTTACCTGAAAACAAGCTGCTGGAGCCAGGAACCAGTAGGAATGAGACATGAACCTTGAAAGTATTGTGCAAAGTAAAAGAAGCCAGACACAAAAGACCACACATTATATGATTCCCTTGATATGAAATATTCAGAATAGGCAAAGTCATACAAATAGGAAGTAGATAGTGGCGGGATGAGTGGGAAATGAGGAGTGGCTGGGATGAGTGGGAAATGAGGAGTGACTACTAATGGATACAGAGTTTCTTTCTGGGGGTAATAAAATGTTCTAGTGTTAGATAATGGTGATGGTTGCACAATTTTATGGATATATCAAAAGCCACTTAATTGTACATTTAAAAATAGTATTATGCTGCCCTGGCCAAGTAACTCAGTTGGTTCCCTGGTTAGGGGACATACAAGAAGCAACCAATGAATGCATAAATAAGTGGAGCAACAGATCAATGTTTCCTCTCTCTTCCTTTCCCTCTCTAAAGTCAATCAATAAAAATTTAAAAAAATAGTATCATGTGATATTATTATATGATTCACATATAATATGTGAATTTTATCTCGAACAAAAATTTAGCAAAGGATTTAAAATGGAAATTCCAAATTTTTCTTCATTTTGAGTCTGCAGACTATTTTCAGGAACCTGAGCTTCTGTAGGTCATTTCTCTACTGACTCACTAACCAACCTAGCTCTAGACCATTCTGCTTCCAACTCTCCAAAAGGCACTTCCTTGTGTTTTGCTGATTTGATAAGAGGAAGTCTGGGAAATGGAAGGAAAGAGAGTGAGGGAGGAGCCTAAACAAAGGTGGCTAGGACTGAGAAATACTTGAAATGAGACTCCAGAGTCTCATGATCCTACTGCTCTGCAGGAGGCCATCTCCTCCATGATATCTGTTTTTTTCTTTCCCCAAAGCATTTCATCTAACATACATCATTTTGACCAAAAGACCTTACACTAGATCCTTTACTGCCTTATAGGCTCTCTGACTGTTCCATAGACAGGCATTTTACTTCTTTCAGGTGTATGTCCCTCCACATCACAACCTATTCCATAGCAGGACCCTTATCTTGGTCTCACAGATCCTTAATCCAGGAAAGAACTTTGGGCATCACCTGGCCCTATCGTCGTAATGTAAATGTATCCAACTATTGGACTCTTGAGTTTCTCCAAGTCTTTCAGCCTCCTGGGGTCATCTTTCCTTCTGTGTTTGGCTAGAAGTACTCACATCATGCTGTCCCCACCCCCCAGTATAATAGAAAATCCATGTCCTGAACTCTGTCTTTGGGAAGTCTTGATGGGCAGTAGTGTATAGTGCTTAAGTGAATGCGTTTGAAGCCTGGGTTCACATCCCAGCTCAGCCACTTACTTGTGGTATGACCTTGTATTAGTTATTTAACTTTATGCCTCAGTATCCTTGTATATAAAATGGGGATAGTGAAAGTTCCTCTTTTGCAGGGTTGGTATAGCATTAAATGAGTTACAAGCAATATACAAATATAAAGCACTTAGCACTATACCTGCCACTCCATTAATTACAATAAAATTGTTTGCTCTTACTACCTGTTTCTGCTGAATTCTTGACCTACTATGCACCTTGTCGCTTTCTCCTCTTGTTATCAGGGGAAATTGGGTATTCTCTTTCCCACTGGGTGCTGGGGGTGGGGTCCTTACAATATCTCAAGAAAAAGAATTTTCTGAGACTCACACGGGAGGATAAGTGAGTGGAATTACATCCCTGGGCCTCCAAAGTCCTATTCCAGTCATAGAAGAAGAGTAGCTGGGGTTTCAGCAAAACTAGAAGGAAAGCCAGTGTCCAGTTTTTATTCCATGTTGTAGCCAGGTCCAGTTCAGCATCAGGCTAGTTTCAGTCTATTAGTACATGGTGTGTGGGATTCCGCATGGCCATGGGCCATGTGGGTGAATGCCAGGAAGCGGAAGTGAGAGAGCCCCACAAGCCAGGAGGCAAGTGCAACATACCAAAAGGAACCAAGAGAAACTAAGAGCAACAAGAGAACAAATTCCTTTGTTTAGGGGATTAAATATCCCAAATTTCATGCCTTTGCCATGGCCACGCCCATTCTGGCCAATGATCTGTTCCAAGGAGTGACTGACAAACAAGTACCTTCCCAAAGTCACCCCAACTTTATTGAGCATGAGTCTATTCTCCTCCCTGTCCGATCCTTTTTCCGGAGAGATCTGTAGGGAATACACTGGTGGCTCCCTGAGGAGTGTAAAGCTTTAGCTTCCTGAAGAAGCTGCCCAAATTATATGCATATAATATTTGGCTTTCTCTTTGCTCCTTCCCTGTAATTAATAACCAGGTCATTATAATGGTATCATTCTCAAGTTGCCAATATCTCTTCACTTTCCAAAGCACCTCTAGTTAATGACTTTGTGTAGTAGACTCACTAAAAGTTTTTGGGAAACAGAAAGCCATGCACCATACAGCCAACAACTTAATAGTGTGTCTTGGGCATCCGTGTTATTTAGCGATGGTTTGGCTCAGTGGATAGAGCATAGGCCTTTAGACTAAAGAGTACCAGGTTGAATTCCTGTCAAGGGCGCATGCCTGGGCTGCGGGCTTGAGCCCCAGTAGGGGGAGTGCAGGAAGTAGTCGATTTCCTCTCATCATTGATGTTTCTAACTCTCTCTCCCTCTCCTTTCCTCTCTGAAATCAATGAAAATATATTAAAAATAGCCGAAACCGGTTTGGCTCAGTGGTAGAGCATCCGTCTGCGGATTGAAAGGTCCCAGGTTCGATTCCGGTCAAGGACATGTACCTGGGTTGCTGGCACATCCCCGGTAGGGGGTGTGCAAGAGGCAGCTGGTCGATGTTTCTCTCTCATCGACATTTCTAGCTCTCTATCTCTTTCCCTTCCTCTTGTAAAAAATCAATAAAATATATTAAAAAAAGAAAAGAAAATATATTAAAAATAAATAATAAATAAAATTCCCTGGTCATTCCTGACACTGGATATCTCGCAGCCACTGTCCATCTTTTCTTCTCTAATGCCAGCTTGCTGCCTTGCTGTGTAGACCCATTTTTCATCAACATCTTCTCACATCTCTTTCTTTCCTCCAACCCTGGAAACAGGAATTTTGTTCTCTTGCTTAGCCTCACTAGCGTGGGGGAGTGAGGTATAGGAAGTGCAAGGAGATATATGTTTTACACTTAAGAGACCTTGAAGGTAGTTTCCGAATAAAGATGACTCCCTCATTCACAATAAGGACTGAAGGAAGCCCAGTGGGGTTCAGGGACACCCCAATGGTTCCTTAGCTAGGAAGAAGTTACCATCTCCCCAAGGAGCATTGCACACCCAGCAAAAGCTATATAAAGCCCACATTGCACAAAGCTCTAGAAAGTAGCATAAGAAAAACCAGCTTCTCTGTGCCACTTGCCCTACGTACTTTGTTACGAGGCCCGGATAATTGGGGAGTTACTGTTTTTGAGGCAGAATCAGAGGTGATATTTTAGTCCATTAAGGTCTCTGCTTCCCAAGGCCCGATTTTCCTCTGGCACCACAATGAATTTTTTCTTTAGCTGCCAAGGAAGGCAGGACTTCAGCAGAAGGTAATTTATGTTAATTTCCCCCCTTTCTGGTCCATTAAGTTTGTAATGTTAATATATCTTACAAGGGCCTCACGACATGAGCTGCTGCATCCTTCCTGGGGCCTACTAGTGGCACACCATTCTGTGCCTGCCTTTCTCCGCTGCCTGCGGACTCCCGCCTCTGGGCATTGGTGGGGGACAGAGTTGGTTTCCATCTGCTCAGATGAAAGTTAATGGTTCCCTGCAGTGGGACCCCTGAAAGCTCTGGGAGGACAATTGCTACCAACAAAAATCTTCCCTGGGCAGTTCTTCACAGTTCCTTTAACCACCCCTGTTCCGAGCGCAGCTTGATAGAATCTAATGGGTGGTCTCCTGAAAAGAGGCTAGAGTGGAATAAATTAAGCAGCATACATTTCATGACCATCTGTTACTTGTGCTGTCTTGTGGTGGGGAGGAGAGGCTTGGAGATTAAAAAAAAAAAATACAAAACACATCCTGCCCTTCAGGTACTTTTGTTATCTGGGAAATTGGGGTATCCCTTTCCTCACTGAGTGCTTACTGTAGAATGAAGTCCTCACAATACCTCAAGAAAAAGAATTTTCTGAGACTCACATGGGAAGATGAGTGATTTTCATTTGTGTGGAATTATATCCCTGGGTTTCCAAAGTCCCATTTCCCCTAACCCAGTTCTGGAAGAAGTGGAGTTGGGGGTTCAGTAGAGCTAAAAGCAATGCCAGTGCCCAGAGCTTCGATTCCATGCTGCAGCCAGGTCCAATCCAGCATTAGGCTAGTTACAGTCCATTAGTCCATTGGGTGAGGGGGTTGGGAGAGAGAGACCCAATGCAGGGGAGCAGGAGCAAGAGAGCCCCGCAAACCAGGAGTCAAGCAAGAGCATCAGAGCACAAGAGAAACCAAGAGGAACAAGAGAGCAAACTCTGTTTAGGGATTAAATATCCCAAATTTCTCGCCCTTGCAATGGCTACACCTGTTCTGGCCAATGACTTCTTCTTAGGTATGACAGATAGTAAGCACCTTTGCTAGTTCCCCCCAACTTTACTAGGCATGTGTCTATCTCCCTGCTATCCAGTTCCTTCCCGCCATGATCTACAGCAGAGGTTCCCAAACTTGTTTGTGCCGTAGACCCCTTGCCATGTTTTTCGGTTTTGGGTAGACCCCCTACTTACCTGATATTGATTTTTTTGTAAATTTCTAACTGTAGTGAAGTTTAGTGTTAAAAACTTGAAATAAAAACACATGTTAAGTTTTATACATTTATTTATTGAATTTAAATTAAAACTACTCAAAATAAAATTTTGTATCTGTTATATAAAATATACGTAACATAAAATTTAATAAAAAATAATGTACCTACTTTTCTCCGGCATTCTCAAACAAAATAACACTGATTCACTATAATTTGTATGATAAACTACCAGTTTATATATTTTTAAATGTTTTCTCAGCACTTTCCTATTCAAGATTCAGGAAACGAATGAACGTATTTTTCTCACATTCATATTTATAGAGTGACGAATTGAACAAGTCGGTGCAAGTTCGCGAAGCTTTGAGACAAAAATTGGCAAGAATGTTTACTGCGCGTATGCTTGTAACAAGATGATACTGGTATATCATTATGTGCAGGTTTTTATCCTACAACTTACACAATTTTATAAACATATATAATAAATTTTTTACTTCATAGGTACTTTTATAAATAATTTATATGTTTTTATATTATAAGATAATATGATGTAAGTAAATAGGTACTATCAGTGTATGTTGAGATCCACTATCGTGGACCCCCATTTTCATTTCATGGACCCCCAAATTTTTTTTTCGCTGACGTAGACCCCTTGCAGGTTGTCATAGACCCCTGGGGGTCGATATAGACCACTTTGGGAATCACTGATCTACAGGGTACAAATGCATAAAGCTGAAGCTTTCTGGCGAAGCTGCCCGAATGACATGCCTGTAATATTTGGCCTTCTCTTTTTCTCCTTTCCTGTTACTAATAACTAGATTTGATACCATTGTAATAACCTAGTTATTATATAATTCTAATTAATTTGAATTTATATTTAAATAGCCGCAGGCGCATAGAGGCTACTGTATTATACAGTGAAATTCTAAATAGTACGCATAAAATAGACAAAAAGAGAGTGAGAACTGAAGTAGGAAGACTAGTTAGGAATGCAATAGTCCAAATTATAGACAGTGGGCATTTGGATGAGGTGGTAGCTCTAGGGATAGTAAGAAGTGGTTAGATTCTGGGTATATTTTGATCTAGAGGCAACAGGCTGGTGGATTGAATAGTATTGAGTACTAGAGGCCTGGTGCATGGAATTTGTGTACTCCGAGCAGGGGGTGCGGGAGGTCCCTCAGCCTGACCTGCGCCCTTTCACTGTCCAGGAGCTCTTGGGGGATGTCCAACTGCCACAGAGGTGCAAGAGGCTCACCACCACCGCTACATGCCAGCCATGAGCCTGGCTTCTAGCAGAGGTACCGAGGCGCGTGCAAGGAGAGGGCTGGCAACTGAGTTCATGGCTGGCTTTTTCAAGCCAGAGGGAGACACAAGCTCTTGACTGCTCTGAACTCCAGTTCCAGGCAAGACTGGGGAACCCAGAGTCATACAGGGAGAAACTAGACTGTCTGGCGCAGGCAAATCTCGAGGGCAGCTTTCTCTCAGAGGTGCTTGCAGCGATTACCATGGGACCCTGAGACCCAGGGGCCTCTTAGGGCAGGGCTGATGGGAAGCCATTGCCGTTTGCTCCGCCCTGAGATCCCGCCCCATCCAAGCTGTCCATAGATGCTTTTGCATATGAATGGCCTCGTCCTTTGAATTCTAAACTTACCTAACAAACTGCAGCCGAGTCAGTGAGACCCAGAACATCCAAAAGAAGACCCAAGGCCCCATAGCAGGGATGGGAACCGGATGGAGGGGAGATATAGGGGGAAAAAAGAGGGACATCTGTAATAATTTCAACAATAAAGATTGGTAAAAAAAAGAAAGAATAATAAATACTTTTCTCCAGCGGTAGATAAAATAAAGAATGCGGTGTAAACTAATCTGGATTTGAATCCCAGGTCCCTCCCACACTAGCCATGTGATTTGGGGCAGGTAACCTCAGTTAATTACTTTTTCTCTAAGCCTCTGTTCATTTATAAAATGGGACCTCACAGGTTTGAAATAAGGAACACATAATGTATGCAAAATATTGTGCACGACACCTGACACATAGTAAGAGCTCAGTAAGTGCTGATTTCCCTTCTTTGTAAAATTGGCTCCTAGTAGCTTTGGCCCCAGATTTTTCTTGCGTTAGGCTTCCCAACATCTCCCATCGTTGGCCTGGATTTTCTATGGCTTGCTCAGATCTCATGGCCTTTTCTCCCCTGCATTAATTCTAAGTACCTGCTTGTTATTAAAGCAAAATTATCTCTTTGCCTTGTACTGTGTGATCTGAAAAAGCAGCTATAAATAGAAGGTATGCCATAACACTATTGGTATTTTGTTCCTTAAAGGTTAATGGTCAGGGCTGAACGTTTGGAAAACTTGGCCTACAGCATTCACCAGAAATTACTGTGCTGAGAGGATGGGGAAGGTGTTGGAGAAGGTCTGCTGCGTTCTGGGTGAAAAAAGATGGGCCATTGGAAGGCCCCAACCACGAGAGGTAGTAAGACTGTGGCTTCCATCCAGCCTCCTTCCTGGGCTGAGTTCTTACTGCCTGTCTCTTGCTGGGGAGTGAGAATTCCCCAGAGGACTTGTGGTGATAAGTTGTTGCCTGATCATGCTTCAGTTGCAATTTATTTAAAGTTGACAATAGGGTTTCTCCCTTTTACAAGCAAATTTTCAGCACTTGAATCTCTGAGGCTGGATTTTTAAATGAAAAAGTAGTTAAATTTCACACTTATTATAGCACCTGGCATCTTGTGCCTCCAGAGACTTTATAAAAATGAAACCCTCAGCACCACTGTAAATAGAGAAGGGAGAGGAGAAGACCCTATATATCCTCCCCACAGGACACAAAGGACCAAATATGCCTCATTTCCTTCTCACAGGTGGGCCCAATTAAAAAAAAAAAAAAAAAAAAGTCAATCTTCAAAGGGCTTTTGATTGTTTTTCAGAAGGTTGCTAGCTCAGAGCATCTCCTGGAGGTCAGGATCTGCCTGAAAAATGGTCAGTCTGGCATTAGCATACAGATATGACCTACTAGAGATGAGGTCTTCAGATGCAGGTATTCTGCTCCAGCTCTCCAGGATCAGTATCAGATGATAACTAATAAAAGAAGTTGGATTAATTTCTGCCAACTGTCCCCAGGAGTTGCAGTATGTGAGCCTGTCTGCCCTGAGGGAAGATGAGTACAGGATTTGAGATGTGGTTCAACTGAGGAAAAGTACAACTATATGGTTCTCCTCAACCCCATAACCAAGCTAATTCTGATATCCCGTCCCTGATTGGGTCTCTATAGAAAAAACAATGATCTTTATAGTCAGAGATCTGAGTTAAAATCATCATTCTGTCACTTACTAGCCTTAAAACGTCTCAGTTTCCACATCTATGCAACAGGAATAAAAATAATGTTATGGTATTCTATTGTGGTAATCACTTTGCAGTGTATACAAATGTCAAATCATTATGTTTTACACCTGAAATTAGTATGACATATGTCAATTATACTTTAAAAAACAACAATTTGTCATGCTCACAGATTCTGAGAGTAATTTGGACAAGGCACAGTGGGGACTGGTTGTTTCTTTTTCATTATGTTTGGGACTTCAGCTAGGATAACTTGAAACTTTTCTAATTTGAGACTGTTGACAAGAACATCTATTCATGGCTTCTCCATGTAGCTTGGGTTTCCTCACAGCATGGCGGCCTCTGGAGGCTGCGACTTCTTACATGATGACTCCAGGTTTCAAGAGTGAGTGTCCCAGAAACTTCAAAGCCTTTTATTACCTGGCCTTGGGAGTCACATAGCATCACTTCCACCATACTCTAGAGTCTATAGTCAAAGAAGTCACCAGCCTGCTCAGATTCAACGGGAGAGGCCACAGAATAGACCCCTCCTCTCAATGAGAGGAAGATTAAATAATTTGAAGCCGCCATGTTCTAAAACTATCACCAGATCTTCCCTCACTTGGTTCATGTGAGAAAAGAAATAACAATCTTGTACATAGTATGGACTCAATAAAGTTTCTATATCCTCCATCTCCTTTCAGAATAATTTGCACTGCAGAGAAGAGGAACAAAACCAGTGTTGCCAGAATAAACTAAAACTGCTTCTGTCTTATGTCTAGACTAGGGGTGTCGAACTCTATCAGAGACGGGGCCAAAATCTAAAATCCAGCCTAAATCGCGGGCCGAATGGTTTACTGAACAGTCATAAACTGACAATGTCATAAACTGACAGCGGAGTGCAGTGATGACAGCGCGGTGCGGGCCACATTGCAAGGCCTGGCTGGCTGGATTTGGCCCGCGGGCCTTGTGTTTGACACATGTGGTCTAGACCGTCACAAAACCTGGGAAAATCATCCCTCAATGCCAAATCTTAGGGTGATGACCTAGGGTAGAAAGGTGGTTTAATATTCCTTAGGAATTTTCAGAGTTATTTCTCAGGATAGAAAATTAAAGCAAAAATGGAAAACCAAGCCTAAAATTGAGAAGCTAGCCCTATGATTCTTTCCTATGAACGTCTAAGCCTGTACTTAAAGCTCTAATGTAATTTTGTATTTAAGTGTGTCCTCTCTTTATGCCCTTCAAGGAAACCACCCACAGGAGTGTTTGCATATCTCTGATGGAAAGAGCAGTCCAATGAGGCAGAGAGTCTGAATCAGAGGAAGGCAAGGAAGCTTTCAGCCTTGGAGCCCACTCAGAGAACACAAATTCCAGATTTAAAACTCAGCTCCTATTTTTTGAAGTCCATGTTCCATTTGCTTTTGGCACGTTCACTTCTTTTGTTCACAGAGAAAGTAGAAGCTCTAAGGGGCTCAGAGAGAGACCTCTCTCACACCAAATCACTTTCACAAGGCCACAGGGAAGAGCTGAGTGTAAATAAATCAGGAACTTATAGCCTCTCCCCTCCACCCCCTTGAATTGTACAAGGAAACATAAATTAAGGGGGAAATTGCTAAAGGAGAGAAGAGTGTGCAGGGTTTTTAGCTAACTTTAAAGCTTTGAAAGCATCTTTGGAATCATGTCATAATACTTTCTGTTCAGGTCACCAAGAGATGCTGGTGAGCAGGTGGACAATGAGAACCATATGGGACAAGCAGAAAGGCCCTGGATATCAACGAGGTGATAAGGTGAAAGGTAGTATATTAGTTATTTGTTGCTGTAACAAATTACCCCAGAGTATAATGGCTTAAAAATAAACATTATCTCACACAGTCTGAGGGTCAGAAGTCAAGGAGCAGCTTAGCAAGGTGGTTCTGGCTCAGGGTCTCTCAAAGGTTGCATCAACTGGGTCTGTGGTCATCTGAAGGCCTGATGGGCTGGAGGATCTACTTCTAAGATGTCACTGATGTGGATTTTTCTGGAAGTCTCAGTTTCTCCACAGAGATGCTCTGATATGGCAACTAAACCTCAGAGGAGAGAGAGAGAGAGAGAGAGAGAGAGAGAGAGAGAGAGAGAGAGAGAGAGACAGAGAGAGAGAGAGAGAGAGAGAGAGAGAGAGAGAGAGAGAGAGAGAAGAGAGAGAGGAAAGTTTCAATGCATTTTGTAACCTAATATCAGTGATATATCATTAATTCTGGTGTATTCTATTGGTCATATAGACTCTGGCTTAGTGTGGGAAGGAACTATACCAGGTGTGAATACCAGGAGGCTGAGATTATTAGAGTCTAAATACAGATGAAGGGGCACAGAAATCAGGAGGACAGGTGGTTCTGGGCTCCTCCCCTGAAAGCTTTTTGGTTCAGAGAAGGGCAAACTTCCTATGATCTTCAGCCCTAATGTGCTGTAAGCTCTATTAGGACTGGGGCTGTGTAACTGTGTGTCTTATTCACTGCTCTTCCTGTGCCTGGTCTATGGCTGGTATATAGTAAAGCCTTTGATAAATATTTGTTATGTAACAGGAAAAGACATCTGACTTCCAGGCTCAGGAATGTGGACTTTGTACTGTGGGTGAATAGAAGCCATTGGTCAGGGCACCCTTAGTCCAGTTTATGTGCAGGCTCTTGCTGCTTCAGCTGCCTGGAACACACCCTCCTCATTCAAGGAGGATAGCTGATAACAGAACAGTCTTGGAGGAAGCAGGGTATATGTGTGTGTGTGTACAAAAGGTCAGGTGGAAGGAAAATATTCCAAGCCCAGAGCAAAGGAAGAAAGAATGGGTGAAGATTCAGAGACATTTTGAGGTGGAGAAGAGGCACTATTGAAGGCCACAGGGACAAGAGAAAAGAGGAGTGAGGGAGCGTTGCACTGCCTTGCCTAACTACTAGGAGCGATGTGGGAAAGGGGGTGGGGCGGTATCTTAGTGAGGAGGTTGTTAAGTTTCAAGGAACAGAAACCCACTCAAATTGGCTCAAGTTGATTGTAGGACTGTGGCAGTTTGCAGCAGATGTTGCTGTTTTCCTGCTCAAATCCTCTCAGTGCTCACCTCCACATGCCAGAGACCGTTTCTGCAAACACCCGAGGGCTTTGTTTTGGGCACAGGAACCCCTTGGCCTATGTACAGGAAAAATAGGAAGTGCCAGGGGGTTAATGACTCAGCTCTGGAAGCAGCTCTCAGCCAATGACAGAGTGTATGTGTAGCCCAGCCTCCTCACCCGTGAGGCACCTTCTATATTGTCTTCCAGGGTTCCAGCAAATCTGAGCTCCAGTTGTCCTCATAGTTACACCTTATAGCCCACCCTTTTGTGGCTTCCTTCCCCTCTTTGTCTCACTTCCTTACTCCCCTACCAGTATTTACTGGAGTCACCTCCCAAATAAACTATTTCCCTTGGAACTTCTGTTTTTGGGGAACCGAAATCAAGACAGACATCTCACAAAAACACAAGCATAGATGTCAGTCTTTTTTTTTTAATTTTTTTTTTAGATGTCAGTCTTAGGGCTTGCTTGTTGGAAATGAAAGACAGGGGCTGCTTTCTCAAAGCCCAGCACTGTGATGAAGCATCTACAAAGGTCCTTTCCCTCTTATGGCATAATTCTGGTGGTTATTATGTTAGCAGAGTCTCTGTCTCCTTTTTCCATCTTTTTATAACCTATCTTCTAATTGCCTAGTTTGGTATATGCCACAGTCTTTGCTCTGTCCTATATGTCCTTGAACTCATCTTTTTTTATATCTGATGTATCTGAAAGAGCTGCCTAAAGTGCTGAGCAAATAGAACAGCTGAGAAAGAGGGAAGAAGAGAAAGAGGAGAAGAAAAACAAGAAGAAGGAAGATGGAGGAGCTAGAAAGCAAAGGCGCCAAGGCAGGTTACAGAAAGTTGGCACAGGGTGGGCACTGAGCTTTTTTTCAGGAGTCAGTATTGTAATAAGGCCCGTGAAAAGCAGCCATGGGCCTCAGCTTGTAGCAGGTTCTTTGACTGCATTTGAAATAAACTCTTCCACCAGGCTCGCATGTGGCAGACTGGAACTGCAGTGCTGATGCTGGGCTGCTCACAGCTGGGCTGTGCGGGGTGTCTTCATTTTCCTCTCTGTTTTTGTATCCACTGGCATCTAGCAGGTTGGGTGGCTCATGACTTGCGAAACTGAGGCATATGCTCTCCTGGGTGTGTGGTACTCTGAGCACAAGGATCCCTCCCTGAGCTGAGCTGCATACCACCAGGCACACAGTATGGGCTTTCTTCAAGGTTGACATCCCAGGCAGGGATGAGAGTGAGCTGGGGAGTGGGGGTGGGAAGCTTGGGTCAAACGTCAACAAGGCCAATCTAGCCCCTCTGTATTTTCTGAGGAGATAAGGCAAGGACTGAAAATGTGATGAACAAAGAATGCAGGGTGGCTGGGATGAAAGTTCTCTTTGCCCTTTTCCCAAGTCCTCCTGCCAGGTGAGCTGGACTCCAGGAAAAAGGCTGGATTTGCTGCTTCTCAAGGCAGGGAAGCAGCAAATCATCAGTACACAGAGGAAACAAGCCTGGTGAGGGAGAGGTAAAAGGCTCCAACCAGAGTGAGACAGTGTTTGGGTGGGGAAAGAGTCTTTGTTGTGTTCATGCACTTATGCATGCCTTCATTCATACATTCATCTACTCACAGGCATTTCTTAGATGTCTCGGAGGTGCTAAGCTCTGATCCACAAAGCTGTCTGCTTGTGTGTCAGGATGCTGTCCTCTGCTCTGATGAAACCAATGTTCTCTGTTCTTTGAGGAACAAATTACAATTGTTCAGGCATGAGGGTAGATATAAATTCCAGACTGCTTCCTGTGGAGGGGATGAGCTTAAAGGCATAGGAGGCCTGGCAGAACATGCAGACCCTGGCCAGTGCTTTCCTAATCCCCTCCCCCTATCTCCCTGAACCTTGAGGGAGGCACACTTATCTTTTGAAGCAGGTCCCTTTTACTTGGGGTAATCTGCCTTTTTGCTTCCATTGTTCTTCCTTCCAGTTCACAAATATGGGAGGGACTTGCAGGATGACATATTTTTCCTCCTTTCATCCATTCTCTTTCCTTTCCTTCTTTTCTCTGAACATCTACCAAGAGCCCAGCACTCTAGTAGGTGCCTTCCTTAAAGCAGTTGAGAGAAATGGTGCTTTCCAAGCAAGAAGTATTATTCTGTCATTCTTCTTCTCTCTCTGGCTGCAGGGAGTTAGGTAGATATGCTTTTCCTCCCTTTCCTTTTCCCTGCCTCAGTTCCGTTCTCTGAGATCACAAAAGCTGGCCGTTTGCTCCCTCCCGGGGGACAGTCCATGAGAGCCCTCCCTTGCTTCCCCCCTTTTTCGGGCACCACTGAGCCAGATGAGGCCGAGGCGCGGTGAGTCCTGCTGTCTGTGTCTATGTGCATCCCATCAGCACTTTGATCACCTGAGGGCCTCTGAGGGCCAGAGCACTTCCATGACCCCCAGAGGAGACTAAAGTTACCCTAGCTTTCAAGATGCCAAAGGTTCCCTCCCATGTGGCTCCTGACTCAACAACCTACCCCCGTGTTTGTGTGTGTGTGTGTGTGTGTGTGTGTGTGTGTGTGACTTGTTATTTATTTATTTTTTGGGTTGTTTCTGCCTCAGGCACATTTTCTCTGTGATTTTTGGAACCCAAATATAAGGGAAATCTCATTTTCTCCGTTCTGACTCATTTACAATTAAATACACTTGTTCCCATCTGTGTCTGTATACATCTGCATACATTTGCTATATAGCATCGCCCTTAATTTTGGAAAATGATGTGGCTGGTGTTATTTTTACCCTCACTGTCAAATTGGCTGAGAAGACCAGTGGGTGTTTACCCACCGAATGACAGCCCCCACACAGGCATGTTTCTGAGACGGGCGGGGGTGACATCTCTTTCATGGGCAGGACACGCAGACCCCTGGCCAAACTGGCGTTTGTGGTTGCCTAGGTATCTTATTGGGTCCAGCTGCCAGGACGGAGTGCGTGCCAGTCCCTTTCAGTGCCTAGGCCTCACTGACCACAGAGATGGGCTTTGACTCCCTCTGCCACTTGCTGGCAGATGCTTCACCAAGCATAGAATTTGGAGGTGGGAGTGGGAGAGGGCTTCCTGACTCTCAAGGAAGGTTAACACTGAGGCAGCACTGCCAGGTCATCCAAGCCCCTCCCCTCCCAGCCTGAGCAAATTGAGGAGCTGTCTTTACCATTCAGAGGGATGTGGTGGCACCGCCTCACCCAGGTACCTATAAATACCACACCATGATTGTCTACTGCTTTTAAAAAAAAGCAAAACAAAAAAACCCTGATACATTGTAGAGATATTCACATTTAATGAGGTGATGGTTCCTGTCAGCACACTTTGAGCCCTTTTGCTATTATTTTATTGAAGAATGTTATTTATACCCATATGTCAAAATAGAACTTGGCCAACAAGAATTACAGAATGCAGAAAATATGATGTTGACTGCTGCCAATCAGAAAAAAGTTAACATCAGAACAGTATTTGAAACAATACTTACTTTCTGCTGATCTACAACCTCTCTTGGAAATTCTGTAATGGGCAGTGCTGCTGCTGCTATTGATAAATAATTCAGAAAGGCTGGATTTTCACATTTTTTCTTTATCATTTCTATACTATACTTCATACTTCATGTTGAACCAAGTGCACTTCTAAAAGACTAATGATGATGCCAGCATTGTCCAGAGTGTCTTCCTCTGGCCTCTTTAGGCTGAGAAACAATGATGCTATGGGTACCAATTACAACCAAGTTATTTTTATGCTTGGTATTGTCTTGTGCCTATGGTCTCCACAGAGGTGGAGAAGCCCCCATCCATACCTTCAGTGAGCTGAAGGCTTATCCAGTATTTCCAGTTTAAGGTTGGGGATTAGTTAGTTTCTCTCCTCTGGTGGGTTCCTGGGTATCTGTTTTCTCCATTGAGAGCCTCTTCTCAACATTTTGACTGGTTAAGATCTTATCCCTTGTCAGTCTGAGCTGTACACACACACACACACACACACACACACACACACACCATTTTTGGCACTTATGGGCAGAGTCAGCTGCTCCTTAGACAACCAAACCTATTATACATAGCTTCCTTTGCCTAGGTTCTAGCTTCACAAGGCCTCTTAAAATTTTCTCTCTTTTGCCTGGTTAACTCCAAGATATCAAGCTGGGCTGGATGGCCCGGCTCCGAGTCCACACAGCAGTAGAGTATAACTGCCGGGAAATGTGTCCATGGTTCAGTGGACGCATGCTTTCTGCAGGCAGGAGCTGTGTCTTATATTCCTTGGGTCTAGTGCAGGGCCTGATGCTTGGTAGCTGTTTGATAACTATGTGTTAAATGAATGGATGAATGAATGCATTTATAAACTAATTTTTAGAATCCAAGGTTCGTAGAGTCATGTGCAACCAGTTCATTCTGGAGAAACCAGTTTCCTTATAAGAAACTAATATTGCATATGTAGAGATAAACATCTAGAGTGATCTACCCCAAAATGAAAGATAGTAATGATAGTAATGGTTAAAAACAATCTGGGGTAGTAGAATATATGTGATTTAACTTCTTTTTACTTCTGTGAATTTCCTAACTTTTCTATGAGATATCTATAACAAAAGAAGTATATAGGTCCTGGCCGGTTTGGCTAGGTGGATAGAGCATTGGCCTGCAGACTGAAGGGTACCTGGTTCAATTCCAATCAAGGGCATGTACCTTGGTTGTGGGCACATCCCCAGTGGGGATGTGCAGGAGGCAGCTGATCAATGTTTCTCTCTCATCGATGTTTCTAGCTCTCTGTCCCTCTCCCTTCCTCCTCTCTGTAAAAAAAAAAAAAAAAAAAAAAAAATCAATAAAATATATATATTTTAAAAAGGAAGTATAATAAAATGGTCCCACGAAGAATGCTCAAAAAAAAAAAAAAAGGAAGTATATATCACGCACAATTATATAACTGCCTTAAGTTCTTTTTACAAATTTGCTTTAGATGTTTTTTCCCCTTCCCAAAAAATAATAACAGTGATAAATACTGTTTATTAATATTAGATTGTTGTCAGAGAAAAACAAGTATCACATGATCTCATTTATATGTGAAATCTAATGAACACAATAAACTGATGAACAAAAAAGATTCAGAGGCACTGCAACATGGAACAGACAGATATATTTCAGAGGGCAGGGGGAGGGGAGCAGGAAGAGAGTAACCAATGAATTTATATGTATATATGCATAGCCCATGGACAGACAATAATGTGGGGAAGGCCTGGGGAGGGGATGGAGAAGGATGGAGGGAGTCATTGGCGGGGAGGGGCATCTGGTATACTTTCAACAGTAAGATAAATATAAAAGATATTATGCTGTTGTGACAGGATGGTCCACTGAGAAACAGACACCAAGACGAGATTAGGCATGCAGAAGATTAATGGGGAAGCATCTGTGAAGGAAAAAGGAAAAGGGAGCTAGGGAAGATATTAAGAGTCTTTGACTAAGATGCAGATTTAACAATCTAGAAAAGGAGATGAGCAATGAGGGAGGGTAGGGTAAGAAGAGCTTCAGACTTAGTACAGTTCTGAAAAAGTCTCAGGCAGGCTGATTGGGAGCCCCTGAGCAAAGGCTGCCCCTCTGATGAAAGGATTAACAAAATGTGGTAAACATATATTATGAAATATTATTCAGCCTTAAAAGGAAGGGAATTCTGACATATGTTACAAGATCTCTGAAACTTAAAAGCATTATGCTATGCAAAATAAGCTGGCCACAAAAGGAAAAACATTGTATGATTCCACCTAGAGTAATCAAATTCATAGAGATAGAAAGTAGAATGGTGATTGTCAGGAGATTCGGGGAGGGGGGAATTGGAAGTTAATATTTAATGGATATGGAGTTTCAGATTGGAATGAAACTGTTCTGAATGAAAATGTTCTGAAGAAGAATGGTAGTGATAACTACACAACACTATGAATGTACTTAATGCCACTGAACTGTACAGTTATAAACGGTTAAAATGGCAAACTTTATGTTATGTACTAGTATATTTTATCACACACACAGAACATTTGCCCATCAGAGGAGTCCCAACTCTGGTATCCCTGTTGTGCTTAATTATGGGCTGAGAGAAGCCAAGAGGAAGCATGGCCTTGGTGTGGATGCTGTGATGAAACCCCAGGTCAGTGAACTCAGTTTGCTGTCACAGTTCTCTCAAAGGGAAATGTGAGCAGTGCATCTGCTTTGCTGCCTTCACTATGCAGTGCCTCAATCTACTGTGTTTCAGCTCCCACCTCTAACACTTTCTGACTCTGAGACTATGGAAAAATGATTCAACTTCCCTGGGCCTTAGTTTCTGTACCTAGAATCAGGGGTGTTGATATTGGTAGCTATCTTATAGGGTGTCACATAAATGCATTGTAAAGTACTTAGAACATTACCTGTCATAAAGTATACTGTTTATAAGAGTTTGCTAGTATCATCATGAAGCATATTTTTTCATGTAGGCAGCATGATAATGCTTCACAGAGACTACTTCAGAAGAGCTTCCCAACAACCCTAAGGCAATAATCTCTCCATTTACAGATGGGGAAACTGAGGCTTGGTGAGACCACATAGTTAGTAAGAAGTCACAGAAGGTCCAATGGGAGAGTCCGGGTCAGCCGTTAGGTAATGCTGCATTCTAATCAGCCCTTTACCTGTGGTGCTGACTCTGGCTTCATTGTAAGATAAGGGTTCCCTCCCAACCCTTGTCTTCAAGGATAGCATCTTCATTATCATCGCTGTAAAAAATGCCGTCATCTTCATCATCAGTGTTATCCAAAGGGACTTTATTGAAAGCATCTAATTACACATTCTGCTGTTCTGTATTTTAGACAATAATGATTTATATTTCTAGTAGCTTAGTAAGTAAAGCTTGGATGAGCATGCTAAGGTCTCCCAAATAGTAGAATAAAGGCAAAGCTATAGAGCAATTCACGCCTAGTGGTGTCTCCTTGGGCAGGCTGCTGGACGTCTGTGATCCTCACTCGTTGGATGAAACCTACTTCCCTTCCCCCAAGACCCTAGTGAGACAGTTTGAGGACATTCCTGGTGAGTGGGAAGGACTATACAAACTTTAGCCAGCATTTCTCCCAGGCCTCCTTGATTGATCCTGCCAGAGGTGATAGGGAGAGTACTCCTGTACTTCTCCCCCATGAATTAACAGTTATTGCCCACTTGGAAGTACATGGATGGTGAGATACAAGGTTTTCTTGGCCATACCCACCTACTTTTCTTCTTAGTTATCAGAATTCAATAGGGTGTTATTTTCCTGGTTTGGCCCATATTGAAGGAGCTGCCTCTCTGTAGTTCTAGATTTATGACAACCCCTCCTACCACTTCCATTAAAATGCCATAGCTTCCTAGTCTATCTTTCTCTGAACCATATTTTTCTATCTAGTCAATCAACAAACATTGTTTTTCAAATTCATGACTTTTGCCATCCTGGGCTGGGATGTGGGCGGTGGGGAGGCAGTAAAAGGGTAGCCAATGTCTTTTGCTAAACTGGCTGTTGCTCAACCCAGAAAATCTTAAAAAAAGATTTATCTGAGGGCATAAAGCCCATTTTCCATAGGATCTTCTCTGTTAAAGTGTGACCTGTTGTGGGGCCTCAGCTCAGTTTCCTCTCTGTATCCAGAGAAGTTTCTAATATTCCATCTTGCCTGGTTATGCTCCTGTTTGACATTGTTTAGCAGTTCCTTGCTGTCCCCAGAATGAAGTTTAAAACAGTTTATTAGCCTGGCATGATTCTAATCCTAATCACTCCTCCATTCTTTCTCATCTCCTTGTGCCAACTGTAATGAACACCTTGCTTTCCCCCAGAATTCACTATGTTCTGTTGCCTCCATACCTTGGCACAAACTGTTCCCTTGCTCTGGAATGCCTTCCCTTCCCCTCCCTACACCTAGCTAACTCCTACTTGTCTTTCTTTCTTTTTTCTTTTTCTCCCCCCCCCCCACTTGTCTTTCAGGCTTCAGCTTAGATGTCAGAAAGTCTTTTCTGACCCACAGAGCTAGGGCTGGGGCTCAGTAGGCTCATACCACTATTCCCCTCCTGTCTGTCTGTCTGTCTGTCTGTCTGTCTGTCTGTCTGTCTGTCTATCTATATCTGTATCTGTCTATCTATCTATCTATCTATCTATCTATCTATCTATCTATCTATCTATCTCTATCTGAGCTTTATTGAGGAATAACTAAAAAACTTCCTATCCTTTTTTTAAAAAACAACTAACTACTTACCTGTAGCTCATCATCCTTCAGGTCTCCTGAGTCCTCTCAGACTATACCAGGCTCCCCTCTTACACATTCTCACATTATTTTCCATTCATAGTTCATATCACAAAGGATAATGATAGGTCTGGGAGAGTATTTAATTAATGCCTCTCTCCTCCACTAATCTGTAAACACCATGGGGGTATGTGCCTTGTCTGTTTAGCTCACCACTGCATCCCAAGAGCTTGGCACATAAATATTTACTAAATGAATGAATGAATGAATCCCTCCCACAACACATGGAGATTACTTCCAGCATAGCACTTAGTTCATTATTTTATAAGAGCCGACATACTTCTGTCTCTCTCCAGCTGTCTTGTAAGCTCCTTGAGGGGAAGAATGATGTTTTGCCCATCATGATTTCCCAGTGCTTGGCACACTGCCTGGCAATTAGGCACTCAAATAATATTTTTGAATAGATGAATAAATGAACGAATGAATGGCAAACACTCACGTTCCCTTATACTTCATTCCTACTGCAGCAAAGTAACCTTTTAAAAATGCAAATAAGATCATGTTAACTCCACTGATTAATCCCCCAGGGCTTTCCCATTTCTCTTAAAGGATATCTCAAACTCCGTACTTCCTACCTACTTTTCTGACCTCATCAAGTACTACTCTTTTCCTCATTTACTGCCTCTCAGCACACTGGCCTTTCTTCTGTTCTTTGAATATACCAGGCTTATTCCTACCCTAGGGCCTTTTCACTTGCTATTTCCTACTCTGGGATATTCTGCCCCATCACAGAGCTCATTCTAGTCATTTGAGTCTCAGCTCAAACATCACCTTTTCAGTGAAGTCTTTCCTTACCCCTCTAAATAAATGATCATGCCTCCTTCCTTTCACTCTTAGCACTTATGCCTATCTGAAATCATATTGTTCACTTAATTTTTTCTTACTATTTCCTCTTTCTCTCTAGAATGTAAATTTCATGAGGGCTGCCCACTATTTTATTGCTAGAGTCTAATACAATGAATGTCACATAGTAGGTGCTCCAAAAATATTTGTTGAATGAGCAAATAAATGGATGAACAAATGAATATGACAATAGCCTTCTGTGATGGATGGGCTGGTCTTGCCAGACTCACAGGCAGACAGAAGAATAATTTATTGTGATTAAATAAATTAAGAAGCAGGACTGGTCAGAACCGATGAAGGGAGCCAGGACGGAATATTGTGCCAGATTCCATTGTGAGCTTCTGGAGTCCAGGAGTCCCAGGGCCTATTCAGCTCTGACTCCAGTCAACCCAGAATCAAATTCACCCTGGGTAAACCAAAAACAAAGATGGCCCCAGCTTCCACTTTTCTTCTGTCTTCAGAATGCCCATATGGGGATGTAAGGGCCATGTAAAAATTCCTGAATGGTGTATCTCTCTGCTGTGTTCCAACAGGTTGTCTTTTTCTCAAAAGTTTCTTGGAATTTAGAAAAATTGTTATGCAACTGAAGCAATCAATGAAGACAAATCATTCATTTACCAATACATCTGAGATTTAAATGGTATTAAATTAAGTTTATATTACAATGTAACAATTATTATTTTGATAGCACTTACTATATGCCTAAAAAAATCTAAAAATGCCAGACAAAAAAGGAATTTTTAGAATGGTGAATACAAAGAATCAGGTTTCCATAATAAAGCCTACTGATACTTTAAAGAGAAGAATAAAGCACAGTCCCATTCCTCCAGCCTCCTCCTTTTTAAAAATATTTCTTTTTTAGATATAATATTGCTTGGTTGACACAATCTAACTTTTTTCCTTTTAGGTTCTCTTTCTCCACTGTTATCAACAAAAATATGAGCATGAAAGGGGCGGGAAGTGTTTGTTTTTGTGTACATATCTTTGATCATATGAGAAAGAAAAGAATTATGAACACCTACTGCTGATTGGTTTTAAGAACTACGTGTTGAGACGCTTCCTCTTTGCCGCTTCCTCTGATTACTGAAGACCATTCTCAGCAATCAGACTGTGGACATCCCAGAAAATGTGGACACCGCTCTGAGGGGCGCACGGTTATTGTGAAGGGCCCCAGCGGCACCCTGCGGAGGGACTTCAACCACATCCATGTGGAGCTCAGTCTCCTCAGAAAGAAAAAGAAGAGGCTCCGGTTGACAAATGGTGGGGAAATAGAAAGGAACTGGCCACAGTTCGCACTATCTGCAGTCATGTAAAGAACATGATCAAGGGTGTTACACTGGGCTTCCGTTACAAGATGAGGTCTGTGTGCGCTCACTTCCCCATCAACGTCGTTATTCAGGAGAATGGTTCTCTTGTTGAAATTAGAAATTTCTTGGGCGAAAAATACATCTGCAGAGTTCGAATGAGGTCAGGCATTGCTTGTTCAGTATCTCAAGCCCAGAAAGATGAGTTGATTCTTGAAGGAAATGACATAGAACTTGTATCAAATTCAGCTGCTTTGATTCAGCAAGCCACAACAGTTAAAAACAAGCATATCAGAAAATTTTTGGATGGTATCTGTGTTTCTGAAAAAAGGAACAGTTCAGCTGTTGAATAAGATCTAAGTTGTCTGGCTATAGAAATATCGAGATGCCGAATGATTTGTCACACTTGTTTGTGAAACTAAAGATGTACAATAAAAGCCTTGTATTGAAAAAAAAAAAAAAAAGAAAGAAAGAAAAAAAGAACTATATGTTGATTTCATTTTCTGTAGGGAAGAAGAATAACATGAATAAGAAACGCTTACACATTTTCATAAATGTCAAGGGCCTTAGGTGGTTCTTCTTCTTCTTCTTCTTCTTCTTCTTCTTCTTCTTCTTTTTAAATTGATTTCAAAGAGGAAGGGAGAGGGAGAGAGAGATAGAAACTTCAGTGATGAGAGAGAATCATTGATCAGCTGCCTCCTGCACGCCCCACACTGGGGATTGAACTCAGGCCTGTGCCCTGATCAAGAATTGAAGAGTGACCTTCTGGTTCATAGGTCGATGCTCAACCACTGAGCCATGCAGGGTGGATTAAGTTTGGTTCTTTTATTTAAAACTTAACTCATTGGTTAAAATCAATAGCATTCTCTATTAGAAGAGGCCTGGAAGGGAACTAAGCCCCTCTCCATCCTACTCCTCCCTCCACGCCAAAACCCCCCCAACTAACCCCACTTGTCAAACTGCTTAAAGCTGTGCAAAAAGACGAAGTCTATACAGCATAAACCAGACATTTAAATTACTTCAGTCATGGTATAGTTTTGACAGGGAAACTATTTTAAATGTGGCTTTTTCAACGAAGATTTTCAGAAAGCCATGGACATTTCAGAGGCTAAGTGGGGGTGGTGAAGAGCCTGGCCCTGAATTCTGGCAGATCTAGGTTCCAGCACTGCCACAAACTCCAGTGTGACCCGAGCTTGTTTTTGCATTTACAGGATGAAGAATGCAATAGTAACTACCTTAGGATTGGTAAAAGGCTTGGATAAAATGTGTAGTTCTTAGCACAGAGCCTGGCATGTACCAAAAACTTAATAACTATGAGCTATTATTACTTTTAGTCACTGAGTGTTAAAATAATATTGTATGAGCAGGTGAATTAATGAGTGAGTGTTAAGTATATTTTACTTTGTTTTCAGGCTCAAGTTTAGAGTAGGTATCAGTGATTCTCAACTCTGGCTGCACATTAGGATCACCCAGGGATGCTAAGAATTTAAAAATTCCTGCTGAAACCGGTTTGGCTTAATGGATAGAGCGTCGGCTTGGGGACTGAAAGGTCCCAGGTTCGATTCCGGTCAAGGGCATGTACCTTGGTTGCAGGCATATCCCCAGTAGGGGGTGTGCAAGTGGCAGGTGATCGATGTCTCTCTCATCGATGTTTCTAACTCTCTATCTCTCTCCTTTCCTCACTGTACAAAATCAATAAAATATATTAAAAAAAAAAAAAAGAATTTAAAAATTCCTAGTCCCTAACCTAAAGCATTACTTCAATACTCCAAGGTTGGGGTTCGATCCCCACATAGGACACATACAAGAATCAACTAATGGTCTTAGCTGGTTTGGCTCAGTGGATAGAGTTTCAGCTTGTGGACTGAAGGGTCCCAGGTTTGATTCCAGTCAAGGGCACATGCCTGGGTTGAGGGCTTGATCTCCAGTAGGGGGCCTACAGGAGGCAGTTAATCAATGATTTTCTCCATCGTTGATGTTTCTATCACTCTCTTCCTTCTCCTTTCCTCTCTGAAATCAATAAAAATGTATTTAAAAAAAACTTCTGAAGATTGCACAAAAAATTTCTAAAAAAAATTAAAATCAACCAATGAATGCATAAATAAATGGAACAACAACAAAAAAAAATGGTTGTATTTCTCTCTCCTTCTCCCTTCCTCTTTTTAAAAAATCAATAATTTTTTAAAATACCTAGTCCCTAGTTAACAACAATTAAAAGGAACCTTTGGGGGTGGTCTCTGAATATCATATTTTAACGAGAGGCCCAATGCATGAAATTCATGCATGGGTAGGGTCCCTAGGCATGGCTGGCAATCAGGGTCGATTTGGGCCTTCTGGCTGCTGGCCATGGCCTTCCTTCCCTGAGTTGCTGGGAAAGAAAATATAAATTTTATTCAGAGTTAGATGGGAAGAACTGGAAGGTTTTGAACAGATGATATGTTTTAAATGGCTCAGCTGCTATGAGAGAAAAGCATTAAAACAAATATGTATTCATTGTTTAAACATAAAAGGAATATTATGTGTATTGCTTTACAATCTGCTTTTTTTCAAAGTGAATTTTAGAAAAACAAAATATGGTCATGTTATTTCTTTGTTTAAAATTCTTTGTGGTTTTCCCTCACAATGAAGTCTAAAGCCTTACAAAACCCTGTCTAGTGTGGCCTCTGCCTACCTCACAGGCTCCTGAATTACAGAACTTCTTTTCATAGATTGGGACTCAGGGCCTTCAAATGTGCTTATCTAGAATAGAATCCTTCCCTTCCCTCCATACCCACCTTGTCAATGGCTTTTCAAATCCCATTACTAATTTTTTCATTCATTTAACTAATATTGATTGAGAGACCTGCTAATGTGCCAGGACTATTCTAGGCACCAGGGACACAGCACTGAACAAAACGGACAAGAATTCTAACTCTTATGGGGCTTAAATTCTAGTGGGACAGACAGAACACAATAAGTTAAAAATATGACATATACATATTTATATATACATATGACTATCCTATATAATAAAAGCCTAATATGCTAAGTGTCTGGTCATCCATTCAACCAATCAAAGTGTAATATGCTAATGATATGCTAAGGCTGTTCAACTGCTCGCTATGATGTGCACTGATCACCAGGGAGCAGACACTCCAACTGGTAGGTTAGCTTGCTGCTGGGGTCTGGCCAATGGATGGGATCCCTTGGCCTGGCTTGCACCTTCTCGAAATCCAGGACTCCCTCGGGGGATGTCAGCGAGCTGGTTTTGGCCCGATCCCACAGGCCAGGCAGAGGGACCCCACTGGTGCAGAAATTAATGCATTGGGCCTCTAGTAAATATACATAATGACTTTATATGTCATATGGTGATACACCCTAAGGAGAATATAAAGCAAGTAAGGAGGAATGGGTTACAATTCTAGATAGGGTGGCCAAGAGGAAGCCTCACTGAGAAAGCGACAGCTGAGCAAAGACCTGGGGGAGGTGAGAGAGTGAGTCAGGCAGCTATTTGGAGGACAGCATTCCAAGCAGAAGGTAAAGGCCCCAAGTAAGAGCCTGCCTGCTGTGTTCCAGGAATAGTAAAGAGGCCAGTATGTCAGAAAAGTATGTAGGGGGCAGGTGAGCTCTTGAGGCCCTTATAAGGACCTTGACATTTACTGAGACAAGAGTCATTGGAGGGTTTTGGGCAGAGTATGAGTGACATATTCTGATTTCCATTTTAATAGGATCTTCCCAGTTGTTGAACTGAGATTAGACTGAGGGAAGCAAGGGCAGAAGTGGGAAGATCAGTTAGGAGGTTTCTGTGAAATTCAAGCTAAGTGATGAATACGGATTGATTCAGGATGGTAACCCAAGAGATGGTAAAAAGTTGGTGGATTCTGAATATATTTTGAAGGTAGAAGCACAGAATGTCCTGAGAAATCAGACATAAAATGTGTGAGAGAATGAAAACTTCGGATAACTTCAAAGTTTTTGCCCTAAACAAGTAGAAGAACTGAGTTGCCATTTAATGAAATAAGGAAACTGTGGAATTAGCAAATTTAAACAGAGATATCAGGAAATCAGTTTTGGACTTATAGATACACAAAGTGTGAGATGCCTAGATGTATATTGGATATCCAAGTGGGAGGGACCAAGTCAGGAGCTGGATATGGGAGTTCAGAATTCAGGGGAAAGGTTCAGGTGGAGATATGAACATGAGATAGAGACTGGATGAGATGGCAGACAGAAAAAGAGGTCCAGGGATGGAGTGTGGGACATTCTAGCAGCTGTTTTAAACTTTTAAATCTCAAGATCCTTTAATACTCTTAAAAATTTTAGAAGATCTCAAAGAACTTTTATTAATGTGAGTTTATCTATCAATGTTTACTATATTATTACATGTTATCATACAACATTTTAAAAAGAAAAAAACAATGTTTTATAAAAGAAAATAAAATTGAGGGATATCATTGCTTTGTAGTTTTGTGAATCTCTTTAATGTCTCATTTAATAAAAAGGTAGCTGGTTTCTCGTATTTGCTTCTGCATTTCATGTGATGTGGTATTATATATCATGTAAATAGCTTGTGGAACACTCTAATGTGTTACCATGAAAGATTGGAAGTGAAAAAGGCAACTGATATTTTAGTATTTTTACAAAAATAGTTTTTACCTTACTACCCCCTGAAAAGATCTCAGGAGTCCTCAGACTGCACTTTGAGAACTGCTGCTCTACCTTTGCAGGTGGGGAGGATTGAGGAGACTAAGAAATTGCAATGGGGGAGGTTGATGGAAAGTCAGAATAGCCTGGTGCCTTGGCAGCCCAGTGAAGTTAGCATTTCAAGGAGAGTGTTCAAATGAAGCAAACCATGGGCAGAGACTGACCACTAGATTTGGCATCATGGAGGTTATTCGGGATCTTGATAAAAGCAGCTTTGGTGGAGAGATGAGTATTAACATCTAAATGGAGTGGGTCAGAGCATAAAGGTCACTTCCTCATGTCACTGAACCCTAGATTAGGTTAACTCCCCCTAAAATCTACTTGCATCTCTCCCCTATCTCCACTTTGACCTTTTTTAGTTTATCAGGGAACAAGTCAGTTGTATTCATTTCTGTTTCCCCAGCAAGTGCCTTGGACATATGAATATTCAAGTCTTTCCTAGTAAGCTTTTCAAGTTTTCTCAGAGGTAGGGAACTGACTCCCCTTAGCTGGGGTATACTGCAAGTCTCTCATCATATTCTTTCTGCTACCCTTATTTTCCCCAAATAAACCTTGCACTTACATTTTTTAGGGACTGTCTTAGTCCATTCATGTTGATATAACAAAAATACCACAGACTGGGTAGTTTAAGAACAAAAATTTATTGTTAACAATTCTGGAGGTTGGAAAGTCCAACATGGTCATGTTATTTTTAAAAATATATTTTTTATTGATTTCTGAGAGAAAGAGAAAAGGAGAGAGAAACATCAGTGATGAGAGAGAATAATTGATCAGCTGCTTTCTGCATGCTCCACACTGGGGATCCAGCCCACAACCAGGGCATATGCCCTGACCAGGAATTGAACCATAACCACTTGGTTCATGGGTCAACACTCACTAAGTGAGCCATGCCAGGCAGGCCAGCATGGTCATGTTTTGGTGAGAGCTTTCTTCCTGGTTCACAGTCAGAGCTCTCTTGCTGTGTCTTCACATGGCAGAAGGGGGAGAGGATCTCTTTGGCGCCCCACTCCCCCGTTTTTTATTTTTTGTTTTTAAATAAGGGCACCACCCCCTCATGACCTAATAACTTTGCAAAGGCCTTATCTCATAATACCATCACCTTGGGCAATAGGTTTTAAACATAAGAATTTTGGGGGATACAAACATTCAACTTTTGTAGAAGGGCCCCGTGCTTAAAAAAGACCCCGTGCTTGGTTTAATACTCTGCTGTTGGTGTCTTGAAATTGTTAATTTTTGAACAAGGGGCCTCACAAATTAAGTAGCTGGTCCCAAGCGAAGTGATGGATATACAAAGTTATAGAGCATAATCCTTTAACTCTATCTTTTGTTAGTTCAATCAAGTATTTGTTGAATGACTACTACATTTTTAGGTAGCCAAGTGTAGTGATGGGGAAGCCATGCCCACTCCAGGGGGGAGAGACCAAAGGAGCAAATATTCTGGTTAGAAACAGAATGGAGTGTGATAGGGTAAGAATGGCCTTGTTAAGGTTTTGGGCACATTCATCCACAGATGTTAACTGGGCACTGCCTAGGGGATGAGCATTGTGTGGAGTGCCATAGGGGATACATACAACTCCTGTCATCCAGGAGTTTTCATTTCCCAGGGGGAGGAGGATGGCGTGTGAGTAGTAAAGGGTGAACATGTTGAGGGCAGGTCTCCCTAGCACCCTGCTCAGTACTCAGTACTAAGTCAGCAGGGGATATTGCCTTGCATTACTTTGGGTTTATAGGCCAATACGGAAATCAACCTTGTTCATCATCCTATGGGGCTGACAAGTGAATATGTAATATTTTTTTTGTTTGTTTGCTTTGTAGTTTGTTTTGTTCTTTTGAGCATTCACCAGAAAGGTAAGGAAGAGAGTGGGGATAACATTCCCTAAATGGCAGGAGGGATAGGGATAGAAGCTAGGTCCGTTTGGTTTCCTCGTCTGTCCAGTGATCGGATGATTTCCATCTCACATCAAGAGGTCCCCAGAGTCGGTTCTTCTCTTGCTTCGAGCGGTGAGGCCTCAGTTTCTCTTGTAAAACAGGGGGTGGGCCTAGAGCCCCTTTCTGGAAGCCTGTGACTCGGAGGAACACCTGTGGCACTCCTCAGAGGAGTGTGCCCAGATCCTTGAAGTGCCAGCCAGGGACCGGCCTGCGAGGGCAGCGCCCGGAGACTCACCTGTGCGCTAGGTGGTGACTCACCTGCCCGCCCTCCCTCCCACTCCCGCTGTTCCAGGAGTCACCGCTCCTCCTTCCTCTGGGGGGGGGATACTCCTGGCCTGGGAAGTCGCTAGGCTAGGGGCCTGGAATGAGGTAACTGTGGGGTGAAGGGCGGGGTTCAAGAGGTCCTTTTGGGGGTGCTGGCCCGGCGTCTCCACGCTGTCTAGGTCGGGGGGCTCGGTCCCCAGGGCGAGGGCCGGGGAAGCAGGGCGAAGGCGGGAGGCGCCTGGAAGAGCGCGCCGGAGGGAGGTGCCGGGAAGGGCGGGCGGCGCCCGGGCCGCGGGGCGGGGGCCACGGGCGGGGGGCGGGGCGGGGGCATCGAGCGTCCGACTTCCTCCTCGGAGCCGGACGGGAGGGAGACAAAGCGGCGTCCGCCCGTCAGTTTGGAGCCTCGGGAATCTTCCTGCGCTCGTCCCGTTCGCCGCAGGTAACTCTTGGCCGGGCCGTAAGCTCCCCGGCGGGGCCGAGGGGGCTCTTGGGGCGGGGGCGCCCTCTCCTCCGTGACGCCGCCGGGAATCGGGCTCCGGGCGGGCCCGGTGGGGGCGCCGGCCCGCCTCCCCGGCGGGGCCTCGGGCCTGGGCCCCGGCGGCCGGGCGGGCCGGCCTGCGGCGGCGCTCGGGAAGTTGAGGGGCCACGGGCGGCTGAGCCTGGCGAGCCGCAGGCCCGCGCGGCCGCCCCTCTTGCTCTCGGGAAAGTTTCTCCCGGTTCCTCAACTTTGTTCGCGCGGCCTCGGCGCGCGCGCCCCGCCCGCGCTGGGCCCCCTCGGCCGCCTCCTGGCGAGGAATCTGCGCGGAAAGGTTCGGGCGCCGAGTTTTCCGGGGAAGTGATTGTGGTGGTTTGTGGTTTCCGTGGTCGCAGGCCCCCGCCCCCCGAAACTTCCTGGCCCGCACGGCCGCACCCCGCACCCCCGGCGGGGCGAACGCGAAAGTTGTGTGTCCGCTCGCTTTCTCGGACCGCGCCCGCCCGCCCCACCCTGCGGTCCCGGCGAGAACCGAGCTACCTTCGTCCCGAGACTCTTCGGGCTTCTGGTGCTGGTTCCCTGGGAACTCTGGACTTGTTCTAGTTCTCCCGATCGGCGTTAGAGGCTCTTTTTGTTGACTTTTAAAGGATCGCGTGTGTGTGTGCGTGTGTGTGTGTGTGTATGTGAGGCACTTGTTGGAAAAAAATGTCGACCGAATGCCTAACCTTGGCCTGGCAGGAATGGCTTCCCAATAATGCAGGCGGCAGTTGGCTCAAATCCAGAACTAACACCCTCTTTTTGTCCTCTTGCTTTTTAAACATTTTTGTTTGGTTTGTACAGAAGTTAACGCTCACTTAGAAAAGACTATGTTAAGGGTATTTCTTATTTATGTTGAAGGGAATGAAGTTTTAGTTTGTTTTATATATAAGACAGAAGGAGAAAATACCCATGATCTCTACCCACTTACCCTCCTTGACTTTATTAAGTTAAAAGATAATATTCTCTCCCCTCCCCCCCTCCCAAACACACATTTTCTTAAGGGCCCACAGATGATTAAGATAAGGTCTCTACCCCTAAGAACTCTCAGTGTGATGGGGAAGGCACACAACACCAGGTGTAGAACAAGGCAGGCAGATTGCATCAAGTGCCATATCAGTACTGATGAGGAACTTGTGTGTGGGTCAAATCTTATAGAATACTAATGGTAAGGGAAGCTTGGAGAGGTATGGAGAAGGGGGCTAGTTTTGTTTGGATTAGGCCAGAAAAACTTCTAGGAGGGGGTGTCATTGGAACTGGATGAAAATGAGTAGAGTTATGTCAAGAGAGGAAGTATAAAAGTGTATGGGAGTCTGTGGAATTGTACTATGACTGTCTCCTGGTTTGCCTTATTCTCTTGGCTCTCCTCACCTGCCCCTCCCCCCAGTCCACTCATAGCTAGGATTCTATCCTATACGTATATCTCAGTCCTTCACACCATTGATGTGGCATTACATCACTCCCATACAGTGACTTAGAGATCAGGGGTGCCTTCTTCATCCAAGTTGAGAATCACTTCTCTGCACAGTCCACTTCTCTGCACAGTCTTCCTGTTATAAAATTGACATGCTAAAGTCCAAGTTTATATATTTTTTTATTTAAAAATATTTTTATTGATTTTAGAGAGGGAGAGAGAAAAAGAAACATCAATGATGAGAGAGAATCATTGATCAGCTATCTCTTGCACACAACCTACTGGGGATCTAGCCCACAACTGGGGCATGTACCTTGACCTTGTGTTTCCTAGGGTTGCCACTCAACCACTGAATCACACCAGCCAGGCCCGAATTTCTATTGTTTTTTTTTTTTGTTTTTTTTTTTTAATAAAGTAACAGTTTAAAAAAGTAAAAAAATAAATAAAATTTTATTTTAGATATGAAGGGAGAGAGATAGAAACATCAATGATGAGAATCATTGATCAGCTGCTCCTGCACGCCTCCTACTGGGCATGTGTCCTTGATCGGAATCAAACCCGGGACCCTTCACTCCGAAGGCCGACTCTATCCACTGAGCCAAACCAGCTAGGGCCCAAGTTTCTGTTTTGAGTAAAGGTCTTACCTGACCCCATGGTCAACTATGCACCAAAGAACTACTTGGGTGTTCCAGGGGCTTCTCAAACTCAGCATGTCCAAAATGAGATACCTTTTTTCTGGAGACCTAAACCAGAGGTGGAGATCAGTAATTGGCACGGCACTGGAATTTCTTTGAGAAGGTAACCATAGTGTGAGACAAGACATACCTGGTTGTTGGGGGTGGTAGTATTTATGCTATTGAATATCTGAGCAGAGGGAAGAGGGTCCTCTGGGCCTGTGCTGTGTAAAAGTTCTGAGACAGGAAAGAACTCCATGTGTTTAGAGACCTAAGAGAAGACCCGTGTAGCTTGAATACTTTAGGGGTGAAGAGGAGAGGCCGCATGAGATTGCCAGGAAATGCTAGGTCACATGTTTAGATTTTACTCTAAGATCTCTAAGAAGCCATTGTAGAGCGTTTCATGCTCTGATTTCCTTTTTAATCAGATCACTAGTCCTAGTGCTTGCAGGGCTTGTATTTGTATACAAGTGGAAGTAGGGCGTTACGGTAGGAAGATGGAGTGAAGGTGTTAGAAATGAAGGAGCTGTATTTTGGAGAAATGAGATAGGGCGTAAATATGGGTTGGGTATAGGTGGTCTAGGCTTATTAGTAACTTGTTTCCTCAGTGATGCACCCTGCCAGAATACAACTCCTTCCCCATTTATGTTGTTGATGTCTGTCTTTGCCTTTCCTACTATAAAGTGGGCCTGTGAGGATCTTGGAGAGATGGAAAGCTTTTAGTCTTTGGCATAGTAGGAGTTGTGGAGTGCAAATTAGATACTTTGTTGAGTGGAGGAGGAAAAAGTCTTTTCTGTCTGGAGTATAGCTTGTGGATGGAACTATGGTAAATGAGGAAACGGTCAGATTATGGAGGACTTTATCATATTGCTGTTTTGGGCAAATTGAGGACCATATCCATTTCATTCTTCATTTCTATCCAGATCTAATCAGAAATGACTTCTCCAGTTTATATAAATCCTTTTTTTCCAGGCTCTGTTTTTACTCTAGTTTAGATTGTCCTTTTATCTTTGAATTTTTATTCTTTAATATATGAAACTACTTGTTTTCTGGATAAATTGTTCTGTTTGTTGTCTTATATATATATTTTTTTCGATACTGGAGCACCCTCTTTTTCCTCTAGTGGTGGTGGTGGTATGTATGCTATTGAAGGTTGCAAATACTAGACATTAAGGTTGCTCAGTAAGTATTTGCTGAAGTTAGTTGAATTTCTTCCTGTCTTCCCCTTCATCATTCAGTCTTTTTTCATACAAGCACTACTCTCATTTGAGAAACTTACTGCTATCTTGTTGTTGTACTGGTTAGGCTCTTAGATTGGCATTGCCATTCAAGGTCTTCTAAATTCTTGCTCTAACTTACTTTTTTAGGCTATTTTCTACTGTAAATTGTTGCTACATGTCCTTTGCCAGGTATTTGTACTGGGATTTTCCATTCTTCTTTGACACAAATGCTGTCTATCTCTCAAGGCTGATTAACATGTTTGTTTTCATTGAGACATTGGTTATCATTGCTGAAAGTGATCTTTAATTTATCTGAAATTCTAAAATTCTCACCCATATATCCTGTTTTTGTGTGTGCTAAATTACACAAAAAATTTACCGTTTTAACTATGTGTATACTTCAGTGTCATTACATTCACATTGTACAACCATCACTATCATCCATATCAGAACTTTTTTCATTTTCCCCAAACTGAAACTCCACATTTATTAAGTAATAATTTTCATTTCCTGTCCCCTAATCCCTGGCAACCACGATTGTATTTTTTGCCTATTTGAATTTGACTACTGTAGGTGCCTCATATAAGTGCATTGTATATTATTTGTACTTCTGCGCCTGCCTTATTTTACTTAGCATGGTACCTTTAAGGTTCACCTGTGTTGTAGCATGTGTCAGAATTTCTTTTTAAGGCTGAATAATATTCCGTCACTTATTTATGTATTGATGGACACTTGGGTTGCTTCCACTTTTTGGCACTCATGAATGTTGCTCTGAATATGATTGTACAAATATGTATTTGCATCCATGCTTTTAAGGCTTTTGAATATATTACCAGAAGTGGAATTTTATGCATATATATATTTTTTATTATTATTTTTTTATTTTTATTGATTTTTTACAGAGAGGAAGGGAGAGGGATAGAGAGCTAGAAACATCGATGAGAGAGAAATATTGACCAGCTGCCTCCTGCACACCTTCTACTGGGAATGTGCCTGCAATCAATGTATATGCCCTTGACTGGAATTGAACCTGGGACACTTCAGTCCACAGACCGATGCTCTACCACTGAGCCAAACTGGTTTCGGCTGTGTTTATATTTTTGAGGAACTGCCATACTGTTTTCCACAGTAGCTGTTCCACTTTACATTTTCTTTCTTTCTTTCTTTTTTTTAAAATATATTTTATTGATTTTGTACAGAGAGGAAGGGAGAGAGAGAGAGAGTTAGAAACATCGATGAGAGAGAGTCATCGATCAGCTGCCTCTTGCACACCCCCTACTGGGGATATGCCCGCAACCAAGGTACATGCCCTTGACCGGAATCGAACCCGGGACCTTTCAGTCCTCAAGCCGACGCTCTATCCATTGAGCCAAACCGGCTTCGGCTCCACTTTACATTTTCATCAGATTTATATTAGGGTTCCAATTTCTCTACATGCTCATCAACACTTATTATTATTTATTTGTTTAATAAAATAGCCATCTAATGGATGTAAGGTGCTCATTGTGGTTTTAATTTGCCTTTCTCTAATGATTAGTGATATTGAGCATCTTTTAATTTTATTGTCCATTTGTATATTTTCTTTGAAGAAATCTCTATTCAAGTTCTTTGCCTGATTTAATCAAGTTGTTTTTGTTGTTGTTAAGTTGTAGGAGTTCTTTAAATAGCTTGGATATTAATCACTTATTAGATATATGACTTACAAATATTTTCTCCCATTTTATAGGTTGTTTTTTTACTCTGTTGATAATGTCCTTTTGATACTGGACACTAAACAGTTTTGAGGCTGCCTGCCACTGCTTGAGCCAAATTAAGCAGAGACAGGGTTGAATCATATGTGAGTATTTATTCCAATAGTGCTGGTAGTTTGGAGAGAGCAGATCATCTCCCATCTCTCCATCCAACCTACTGGCTGGCTGATTATATAGGGATTAGCTGCCTCCTGCACGCCCCCTACTGGGGATTGAGCCTGCAACCCAGGCAGGTGCCCTGGGAATTGAACTGAGGACCTCTGATTCATGGGTCAATGCTCAACCACTGAGCCACACCAGCTGGGCTAAAATATTCTGAATATTAATCCCTTATTATATATGATTTGCAAATACCTTTTCCCATTTTATAGGTTGTCTTTGAACCCTGCTGGTATGATGAACAAAAGTTTTAAATTTTTGTCAAGTCCAGCTTATCTGTTTTTTTCTTTTGTTGCCTGTACTTTTAGAGTCATATATAAGAGATCATAGCCATATCCAACATCATGGAGCTTTTCTCCTTTTCTCTCCCTGCCCCCCTTCAGCTGAACTGTGGGAGGAATCCTGAGGGCAGGAACTAGGTTCCTTTGCAGCCACTTTACCTTCCAGCACAGTGAACACATGGTAAGCAAGGAAGACCTGGGGAGAGAATTAAAAAAGAAAGGAAGGAAGGAAGGAAGGAAGGAAGGAAGGAAGGAAGGAAGGAAGGAAGGAAGGAAGGAAGAAATTTTTAACATGTCATAATAAACAAAAAGTTATGTGGTAGGGTGTCTTCTGCTGTTGCTAATTTGTCATTGATTATATGTCTATTACCTGATAGCTGGTGATCATGTGCTTTTTTGAGTTTTTGAGTACCAGCCTGAGAGTGAACTTTGTCATCTGTGTAATGACTAAGATGATTTATAAAGGACTAGTGACCCAGTGCATGGATTTGTGCACATTGAAAGGAAATTAGTTAGAAGGTGGCTGGCGGGATGGGACTGGGTGAGACGGGCCATATATACCCTGGAGCCAACCTCCGGAGGTCCCCTCCATGGCTGGCTGCACTTGGATGGTGCTGAGGCTCAAAGGGTGTCTGTGGAGTGAGTGGGGTCCCTCTGGCAGGTGGGGTCCCTCGGCTTGGCCTGTGGGGATCAGGCTGAAACTGGCTCTCCGACATCCCCCGAGGAGTCCCGGAGTGTGAGAGGACACTCTGCAAAGTAGTGTCGTACAGGGTGTGGAACGCAAACACAAGTGTGCAGTAAACCAGATTCGGGTCGATAGTGTCCCAGCAACAACAAATCCCACAGCTGAAGATGGAATTGCGTGGCCCCTCAGGAATCGGGCTCTCTTCTCTCTGGTTTCAGGGTGCATCAACTGAGAAGCCTGAGAACCGCCGCTGCCAAATCACCACAGTTTGGTGGTCAGTGTGCATTATAGCTACCGGTCACAGGGACACTTAGCACTTTAGCCTTTTGTATGTGTAGATATTTTAGCCTCTAATGTGATAAAGTGCTAATTCTTTCAGTTATGGAGTGTTGGCAGAACAAGTTTTTATCCATATTAAGTGGGTTGTTTAACAGATAAAACCAGTAATCTAGTTAAGTATTTAAATAGTATTAAGTTGCTGACTTACTTTCCTTAAGATTTTTCTAGACAGTAAAATTCTTTTGTCAGATGCTGAGCTTTAAGGCAATTACATTCTTTTGTATATCCCTGTCTTCTATGATACCTGACTTCGTTCTAAACCCATAGCAGGTAATAAATACTGAATTAGTTATAGTAGATGTACTTAAGGCTATATGTAGAATTGTGTCATGTTGATATGGGGGTGAATGGCTTTATACCCAATTTATTAAAGTTTAAATTTAAAAAAATTTTTTTTTCTTAAGTAAAGCTCATTTATATCACCTAGAGACAAATACTGTTAATATTCTGATGTATACATTTCCTGTATTAGTAGCTTAAGATTAACCTTTATGTACTGCTTAAGAAAAAAGAAAGACTGCCAAAAAACTAGGAAATGCCATCAATTGTAAGCTATCCAGATTTTAGACTTAAAAATGTGAAATGTCTGTGTTTTAGAATTGATGAAATGTGGTTAATTGCACAGTGTTAACATAGCAGTTTTTTTGCCTTTGGTCAAAACTAGTGTCCTGGTGCATGGATTCGTGTATATTGAAATGAAATATTTTAATATCACTATTCACATCTTGCTAATGAAAAGAAAATAGGATTCTACTGAGTCTCCTATCTACATACTCCAGGATTTCTGTGAGGATCAAATGAGATGAGGCATGGAAAAATGCTTCACAAACGTTTGGTTAAACTGTAAAATGTTTGCACCTGGCTATAAACAAGTCGGGTACCTGGGCTGAGAAAAGTCCAAGTAGGTTAGTTGCTAGGGAGAGGGAGTTGGGCATTGCTACATGACGTTATTACCAGGTGCTCACAGCCACCATTGCTGGGCTGGGCTGAGCTGTGGGCCACATTTTGTGCCATGGGGGTCTTGGCAGTGTTGGTTAAGATTTGGTGGGCTGTCACTCCAGGGTGGTGGCAGGGCCTGTGTCCCACTTGGGGGAAGCTGAGTGTTACTTTGTCAGCGCTAGGTCTGTAGTGCCATTTCTTTGTAAATGGCCAGTGCGGTCATGGCTGTTCCTGTATTGAGCTTCTGCCCCCTGGTGGTCAGTGTACATCATAGCTACCGGATGGACACTTAGCCTTTTGTATATACAGATCAGCTGTGCAAAGTGATTTGCCTTTTATGGAATAAACAAATGGAAGTTTATGCTACAAGTGTCTTTTCTTCTGTAGTGGTCTTCTTTTCTGTGGGGTTTTCACTTGCTGGTTTCTTGATAACTGTAGCTTTTTTCCTCACCAAAAACTTCTGCTTCATGATGCCAACAGCCTTCTTTTCTTTCTTTCCTATCACAGGCGTCTTGCTTGGAACCTCCTTCTCATCTAGTTGGCTTCTAGCACTGCAGCTGTTGCTGCTGCTGCTGCTTTATCCATCTGGAGCTTGTGGTTCTAGGCCTGATGAAGAATGGTGCTCAGGTGCATGGTCTTTGTATATGGTTTTAGTGTCAACATGGTTTTGAGGTTTTCCAGTGGATTCTTTAGGACTTTGCTATGAATCTTCTTGTGTGGTGCTTTCGATCTCTGGACATTTCAAGATTCTGCTAAAATATGTATTGAGCTTCTTGTGAAAGGTTGTAGTTACTATTGAGGGAGGCAGCTGTATGCCAGGAGCAATACAGATAATCTTAATTTGTGGAAAGCACTTTCAATCCAAATGCATAAATGGCCCACATCCTCACCAGGAGAAAGTTTCAAAATGTTCAGTTTGCTTACATGAAGCAAAATAATTCCAGGGATGATTCTTTTGAAGGCTTTGATATCATTGTCCTCATAGATGATGCCTTCTTAGTTCTCATTAGCTTCATTCACTGAAAGGAATAGACCTTTTTGATATCAGTCCAGGTCTTAAGTTTCTTAAGAAGCAAATCAGCCTGCTTGGTTTTCTTATAGCCTTCAGCTTTATCTCCTACCACCAAAGGAAGTTCAGGAACTTCCTCAATATGATGACCTTTGGAAATGACTAGTGCTGGGAAGGCTGAGGCAGCCAAGGCAGAACAGATGGCATTATCACTTCTGTGTTGTGTTCATTCTGCAGTGCCAATGCTGCCAGGTTTTGGTTGGTGCAAACATGCAGCCTCCATAACACACATTTCCAAAAGCACCTTGGCCAGAATGATGAGTTTGACCACCTCCAACTATGGGGATTTGAGCCACAGTACCCCAAAACTCAGCATGTTTTGATGATCTGCCAATTCACTGACAGTTTAGGGCCATTCTATTGCTTTTGTGCAAGTTGGTGTGAGCAAAGTTCACAATATCTGGTCGAATAGGAGCCTCAAATGCAGCAGGCAAAGTGACATTTTTGCCTGATGACTCCACCTTTTTAGAGTACACTGATATCATGGATGAGCACATGCCATGGCATGAGAGGAGAAGGCCACTCTCTCAACCCGGTGGCTTCCATAGGAAAAAGTAACAACATTAATGATCCCCTCCTATTTTATGTAGCTTCTTGGATTAAGTTAGACATTTCGTTTGCTTCCAGAGCTGCTTTAATTTGTAGATACATCTTTTGCCCATGCTTATTTCTTTAAAAAAATTATTTTTAGTGATTTTTTTTTTTTTTTTTTTTACAGAGAGGAAGGGAGAGGGAGGGATAGAGAGTTAGGAACATCGATGAGAGAGAAACATCCATCAGCTGCCTCCTGCACACCTCCTATTGGGGATGTGCCTGCAACTAAGATCTATCCACTTGACCAGAATCGAATGTGGGACCTTTCAGTCTACAGGCCAACGCTCTGAGCCAAACCGGTGAGGGCTTTATTATTTCTTTAGGAAACTTCTTGAAGTGGAATTCCCAAGTAGGGGAGGTGGGAAGACTTGCTATACTTTAGAAAAATTTTTATTGTGGTTAAATACACATAACAAAATTTACCATTTTAACCTTTTTCAAGTGTTCAGTTCAGTGGAATTAAGTAAATTTACAGCGTTGTGCAACCATTATCACTATTCATTTTCAGAACTTCTTCATCATTCTAAATAGAAACTCTGTACCCATTAAACCAGTGGTCACCAACCGGTGGTCCGTGAGGTCTGAAAGGTTGGCGACTGCTGCATTAAACAGTAACTCCTCATCCTCCCCTTTTACCAGTCCCTGGTATACTCTGTTCATTCTTTCTCTATGAACTTGCCTATTCTAGGTACTTCAGAAAAGTGGAAACATAATGCATTCCTTTTGGGCTTATATCACTTAGCATAATGTCTTCAAGGCTCATGAATGTTGAAGCATGTATCTGAATTCCTTTCCTTTTTAAGGCTGAATAAACTTTATTGTATATATACAACACATTTTATCCATTCATTTGTTGATGCACACTTAGATTGCAAAATTTTAACTGCTGTTAATAATGCTGCTGGAACACAGGTGTACAAATATCTCTTTGAAACCCTGCTTTCAATTAAATTGGATATATACCCAGAAGTGGAATTGTTTTGATCATATAGTAAACTTATTTCTGTTTTTTTTTTTTAGGAACCACCATACTGTTTTACCATAGCTATATCACTTTACAGTCCTTTCAACAGTGCACAAGATTTCTAATTTCTTCACATCCTTACCAACATGTATTTTCTTTTTGTAGTAGCCATCCTAATGAGTGTGAAATGCTATCTCATTGTAGTTTTGAATTGCATTTTTCTAATGATTAGTGGTGCTGAGTATCTTTTCATGTGTTTTTGACTATTCATGTATTTCTGGAGAAATGTCTATTTAAGTCTTTTGCACATAATCAGGTTGTTTGGTATTTTATTTTATGTTTTTAAAATTTAAGTCTTTATTGTTCAGATAAATAGTTTCTCCTTTTTCCCCCCATTGCTCCTCTCCACCGGTTCCCACCCTACCCTCTGCCCTTACCTCCCCCTCCCCCCCACTGTTCTCATCCATAAATGTACGATTTTTGTTCAGTCTCTTCCTGCAGGCTCTACAGTAGATGTGAATGCTTGTTTGCTTTTTTCTCTATGCCAGTACAGTGTTCGGATTACTGTAGCTTTGCAGTAAGTTGATGAACCTAATTAGCATTTGAAGCTAATAATATTTTGTGCACTTCGATGGTTTAGTTGTATGTACATGCTGTTAAAATAAAGCCCTTTAACTTCTCTATATTTTGATTGTGGAGGTGATTGCACAACTATGAGTTTGTCAAAACTCAGAATAGTACATCAGAGTGAATTTTACTGCATGTAAAAGCTGAAAAAAATAGTTAAAAATTAAATTCATTCATAATGTATATTTTTTGCTAGTTTCTGTATCCTGTATAATAAAAGCCTAATATGCACATTGTTCCCTTGACCAGGAGTTTGACAAGGGGCCGGGGCCAGCTGGCCAACTGCGGGTAGGGAGGCCCCTGCTGGTGGTGGCAGGCAGCTGGGGAGTGGGGGTGGAGGAAGGGAGATCCTGGCTGGCAGCCAGCAGCCTCTACCTGTGCATGAATTTTGTGCACTGGGCCTCTAGTATAGAATAAATAAACAGTGAAAGATGTGGAATCGGTTATCTTTTTTGCCAGCCCAAATCATATTTTCCTCATGAATGATTGTGAAGCCATGCCCTTAGAAGACTTAGAGGAATTTTGGTTATATTATACACGTTGGAGGCTTTAAGTTTTATTAGTACCGTTTTCTCTTAAATATATCAGGCATCTGGGAGAATCTCAGAGCACTAGCTCCGAAAATTTGCCAAGTGCTGGTGTGCTTGCTTGCGGACCTGGAAGGTGTTGCTTATGTAGCTTGGTAGTCTGCTCAGCACCCCCATGTTGTGGCCACTGGTTGAGTGGGCTAATATTTTGGGAAATGGACAGTCTGGCTTGACTTGCTCTATGTCACTCTGCAAGAGCACTATACTAAATTTATCCATTATTGTAAGTTCAAAGTGTGCAGAAATACCACACTTCACATAAAACTTTAACATTGCCCTTTCTCTGTTGGAGCCTCTAAATGTTCATTATTTTTTTAAAAAAATAACATTTCTTCTTGTGCAAGCATGCCCCAACCCCTTTTCTAATGGAGCTTGAAATTAACATGCATTTCCTTTTACTTTCTGATGGACTCATTTGTCAACCCCATTTTTTGATTGGGATTAATTTGTGCTTTTTCACTGGTTGCAAGTTTGGAGCAATGCACATAATTAATGTAAATACAATTTGAAAGGACTCTTCAAGTGTTATTCTAAATATTTATAACAAAGACTTGATCATATGGAATATTTATTATATGGGTAGTGTGATTTGATTTTTAAAATGTCTTGTTATCTGATCCATGTTCGCATTATCATAAAAGAAGAAATTGTTGTAATTTTCCTCTGTGAGAATTTTTTTTAAGACTTTGAGGGCTTTACAGAGAAAAGAACTTATCATTTGCATTAAAAATTGGTAATGAGCCTTGCATGTGTGGCTTAGTAGTTGAGTGTCGACCCATGAACCAAGAGATCACTGATTCGATTCCTGGTCAGGGCACATGCCCGGGTTCAGGCTCAGTCCCCAGGAAGGAACATGCAGGAGGCAGTAGATTGATGTTTCTATCTCTCTCTACCTAAAAGTCAATAAAAACACATATGAAAAAATTATTTTCTAATGAATAATTTAATCTAAGTGTTAAATAACTGTTACTCTTTAGTTGATAATTTGAAGGCTAGTTTTTTTCTGGATTGTTTTGACTTCATTTCATTAAATTCAGTTGTGGGTTTCCCTCATTTTCTTGTTCTGAGATTTTAAATTATTAAATATTGTTATATATAAATAGATCATCAATTATATTTTAAAAATGTTTATTGCTATGGCTTATTTTACTTTGTTAGTATTTAACATTATGAGTTGAAGGTGTGAATTTGAAGTCTGGTTAATTATCAAGTTACATAATCCTGGACTGGTTTATTAACCAGGTTAGACAGCAGACTGTTCTTGAAAGTGAAAGTGCTATCATAACTCAGAAAATGCATGTATTTGTGGATCATTTCTAGTGACATGAAGGATAGGAGTTTTTGTTAATAGTCCATTTGCCTTGTGCAGTTTCGAAACCTGCTTTCTTTTCAAGCAAAGATGCATTGTTACTATTCTTTCATGGTATATTGAATATTTCATAATGTTAAATATTTCAGTGTTAATCCAGACTCTTAATCATGGTTTGTGAAAAATGATAGTGCAGTGAATAAGGCAGAAGCTGAAAGGGTAAATTATTACTGATAAGGCAGTATTCATGGAGATATTCTATTCCTGGGGAGTCTCTAAATTGGCAACGGTTTTTTTCAATCAGCTGTTATTTTCTTGCTTCCTTGGACCTGGGGTCATCCTGTTCTCAGAAAAGCTCTGGACTGACTTTGAAGTGTATCTTTAGAAACCTGTCATTTTGCAGAGAAGTGCTAAGTATAATGTGAGCTTGATAGCTTGGGAGGAGGGGGGGAAATCCAAAGAAGTGAAGGATGGCAGTCCTTGAGAAAAATTTAAGCTTCTTTAGGGTCATTATGACCAGTAAAAGATGTGATTTTTTTTATTTATTTATTTATTTATTTATTTTTATATCTTTATTGAGTCAGGGTCTAAGGCAGTATTTAGTTTGCTATATCTCAACTGTTATGGGAAGGGTTCAATTAAATATACTTTTACTATTGTCCCGGTGCAAGGATTTGTGCACATTGGAAGGAAATTAATTAGAAGGTGGCCAGCGGGGCGGGACTGGGTGAGATGGGCTGGACACACTCTGGAGCCAGCCTCCCTGGTCCCTCCTCAGCATCTGTGGAGTGAGTGAGGTTGCTCTGGCAGGTGGGGTCCCTCAGCCTGAAACCAGTTCTCTAACATCCCTCCAGGGGGTCCCAGAGTGGGAGAGGGCACTCTGCAAAGTTGCTGTTGTTCAGGGTGTGCAACGCAGACGCAACTATGCAGTAAACCAGATTCGGGGCTTACAGCACCCCAGCAACAACATAACCCACGTCTGAAGGTGGAATCGCGTGGCCCTGCAAGAAATTGGGCTTCCTCCTCTCTGGTTTCAGGGTGCATCAGCCAAGAAGCCTGAGAACCAACGCTGTCAAGTCACTGCAGCTCAGCAGCTCCTGCATTGAGCGTCTACCCCCTGGTGGTCAGTGTGTGCCATAGTGACTGGTTGGATGGGCAGAGGGTCATTTAGCATATTAGCTTTTTATATATATATAGGTTGTAAGTCTGCATTTCAAAGCAGGTGTTGGGGAGATGTTAATGTGGGAGTTACCCATTCCTAATAGACTCAAGGAATTTACAAATGAATTGGATTAGCCTTAGTAATATCACTGATAGGCAAAAATTAGCAGTCTATACTCATATTTACTAATCTATAATAAGAAACATTTCTTCTTTCTTTATGCTAGATGAAACCTGAAACAGTTGAGCCAATTTAGTTAATAATGTATAAAATGTTATTAGGTGAAAGTTACCATGCTTAAAAAAGCCATGGTCCCTATGCTTAAAGAGCTTTCAGTTTCTTGGGAGATAGACACACTAATTTAGTGCTCTGTGACAAGTGGTGTAATAGACAGGAGATACTTGTAAAGTACTGGCGGGAACCCAGAAAAGAGTGAACAGAAGCAGAGAACATTTGTGTAAGTCTTGAAGGAAGAAGAAAAGACTGGAAGGGTGCTTTGAGCAGAGGAAAGGGCTTGCTTATACAGAGCTCTGGAGACATGCACATGCACTGGAGAAGAGTTTCATGGAGTGGAGGCAGGTGATGAGGCTGATACGCTAGTGCGGATCATGTTTTTGCTTCATCTTGTTTGTGGAAGCAAATTACTAGGGCTGTTAGGAGAAGACTCCTCGGTATTCTAAACCAGGTCCTAGACCAGAGCCCTGAGTACGGGAAGGGTTAGTAGAGTGAGATATTTACTGAGGTGCAGAGGAGGGGGAGGGAAAAGGAGGAAAAAGGGTTCTAGAGGCTGTTTCTAAGGGACCTGGTTTGGTGGAGCTTTGATCAGTGAAGATGGGGAAGCCCACAAGGGGAATAGATTGGAAAGAAGATGCTTGGTTTTGAGGAACTCAGCTCTGCAGTTGTGTGTGTGAACTCCTTTAGATTGGGGAAATGCCACAATAGTTTGGAACACACTTGCTGACTGCTTTTAGACTTCACTATGGTAGCTGTGAGAGGTGGGGTATGTCCCATTTTTGAGTGGTGGTAGTGGTGATGTTCAGGATTCCTTAAGTAACTAGTATAAAAAGTTAGAATACTAATAAGTAAGAATAGAATGGTCCAAAGTATTTTTAAATTAAGAAAGATGAAATTCAGCCCAAACCGGTCTGGCTCAGTGGATAGAGTATCAGCCTGTGGACTGAAAGGTCCCAGGTTCGATTCCCGTCAAGGGCATGTACAATACATTGGTTGTGGGCACATCCCCAGTAGGGGGTGTGCAGGAGGCAGCTGGTCGATGATTCTCTCTCATTGATGTTTCTAACTATCCCTCTCCCTCTCTGTGAAAAATCAATAAAATATATTAAAAACAAAAACAAAAAAAAGACGAAATTCAAATCTCTTTACTTATCTTTCAGCCTTATCTTCTGCGATCTCTTCATCATCTTTTTTTCCACTCACATTTGTGTTTCTTGGAAGGTGTCAAAGTTCTCTAGTGTTTTTGCCCCTTTGCAGAACCTAAAACAGCTGCCCCCTAACTCCATCCGGACATTGGATCCTGAGTGGGGACTTGCTGGCCAGTTGGGAATTCTCACCTGGCACTCCGCTTGTGCACTAATGGAGCAATTTATAACTTCACACTTTCTGTTGTGTTGTAACTATTTTCTTGTCTGGACTGTGAGTATTTTCCCCCAACTTAAAGAAAAAAATCTTTAAATGTACAGAAAAGTTGAAAGAATAATACAATGAACACAATTTGTCAATTCATCTAGATTAATCAATTATTAACATTTTCAAATTTGCACAATTTCTCTATATAAACATTTTTTTCCTGAGGCATATAACTGTAGATATCAGGGTATTTCACCTTTAAGTTCTTCAGTATGTAATGCCTAGGAATAACATTATTTTGTTACTTTTAAAGAGTGGTCTAAGAACCAATGTCAGCTTTCTCTAGGCATTTGTGAAAAATGTAGACTTTTCCTACCCTAGACCTACTGAATCCAGAAATCAGTAAAAGATTACATACTGTGTTTATTTGTCCTTTTTATTTAGTTTTGACTTTTAGCCTTTAATTCTCCCCTTCCCCAATACACTGACACTTTTGGAGAGTTTAGGCTAGTTTTATATAGATGTCCTGCCTTTGAATTGGTCTAATTTCCATGTTTGGCAGGAATACTGCCTATGTGAAGATGACTCTTTCTCAGGGCATTGCAGTTGTTGTCAGGTTGTACAACTGGTGGTGATGCTAAGTTTAAACACTGTTTAAGTGGTATCTGCCAAATTTCTCCATTGTAAAAGCACCTGATTACTTTTGCACTTAATCATTAATTGCTGTGATGATCTGGTAGGGGTTTCTAATTAGTCTTGTGTCCCTAGCACCTAGCAGGATCCTGGGACATGATAATTGGATAATTGGTCAGTTATTTTTGAAGTAATGAATGACAAAATAGGTTATCAAAAGTATATATTCTACAATATAATTCTCTGTTTTCTCAGTCTGATTAACTTCCCAGATTCGAGTCAAGCGCAGGCATCTTTTCTCCTGGCTCTCCAAGATGGTCCTCGTCTTCCTGTGGGCTCTTCCTCAGCTATGTTCAAGTTTCTCTGCCTTGTAGTCCCATTGTTCTACAACACAACCTCTCTTTCCTCTTGTCTCTTTCTTTTGTGCCTCTAGTCCAGATGCTGGTTTCATCTTTTCTTTTTCTTTTCAGAACAGAAGCATCCCGTTTCTTATGGAAACAGAGACCTCCTGTGTATCCATAATCAGTTATCTGTTAGGAGGGTTTACTGTAGCTTTCTGTTAAACACTTCCATTGTTAGTTGTCTAAATCATATGGGGTGAAAGCTAAATAAATAACAGATATCCAGTTCTTAATGCAAATAGTCACTTCAGTAACTCTGGAGGGCCCCTCTCCACTCTTGATCTCACCTCTTCTTCTATGTTCCAGCCACCCCCCCCCCCCCCCCCCCCCCCCCCGCCAAAGTCCTAGGAGATGATGCCTTGTTACTTCTGCCTGCAACGCTCTTCCTCTAGATACTCACTTGACTGCCTCTTCCTTGACTTTCAAATGTTATCAAGATAGAAAGGCCCATGCCAGGACCGGCTTGGCTCAGTGGATAGAGCGTCGGCCTGTGGACTGAAGGGTCCCTGGTTCGATTCCAGTCAAGGGCATGTACCATGGTTGCGGGCACATCTCCAGTAGGGGGTGTGCAAGAGGCAGCTGATCAATGATTCTCTCTCATTGATGTTTCTAACTCTCTATCCCTCTCTCTTCCTCTCTGTGAAAAATCAATAAAAATATATATTTAAAAAAAAAAAAAAGATAGAAAGGCCCTTGAAGGACTCTACATAATTTCATTACCATTACCCTTAAATTTTTTTTTTTTTCTTAGCACAGATACCTGTCTTATTTATACCTTATTTATGTATTTAGCCTCGTTCTGTGCTATTTGGAATAGTGCCTATATGGAGAAGGCACTCAAATGTTTGATGTTTGAGTGGCTAAATGGTTGACAGCTTTTAAAGGTTTAATTTTGCCTTTTGCTTAGTGTTTTTGATAATTATTGTGTCCCCATTGCCTCAAGAAAATACAGAATAAAATGAGAATGATTAAATGTTTTATTATGATTAAAAATAATTACATTTAAAAATAATTATAATCATAGTCTTAAAAATAAGATCTAGCCAAGTGTCGTTTTTTATTTATCTTATTTTATTTTATTTTATTTTTTTATAGTTTGTATAACTGGAAGGAGAGTGATAACTTCTGTGTGCTATATAAGTGCCTAATATAAAACGTGTTTGTAAATGATGGGTTGGCCACATATAAATGATGGCTTATTTAATTCAGTCACTCTGCAGTAAATGGGAAACATTTTACTACTCTGATTATGTGTTGTTTTTTTAAAAACAATTTGTCTTTATTGTTTAACTGAATTTATTGAGGTGATACTGGTTTGAAAAATCAAACATATTTCAAGTATACAACTCAATGAAACATCATCTATACACTGTATCATGTTCCTATTGCCCCAAACAGTCTCTTTCCATCTCCATTTTCTTCCCTTTGTCCATCCTCCATTTTTCCCTCTGGCTAGTCTCATACTGTGGTCTGTTATGTAGGTATGTTTTTGGTTTATTCCTTCACCTTCTTTCACCCAACCCCCTAAAGCCCCCCTCCACTCTGACAGCTATCAGTCTATTCCATGTATCCATGCCTGTGTATTTTGTGTGTCAGTTTATTTTGTTAGAGTCCACATGTGAGATCATATAACATTTATATTTTCTGACAGGCATATTTCACTTAGCATAATAATCTCCAGGTTCATCCATATTGTTGCAAAGGGTATGATTTCCTTTTTTTATGGCCACATAGTATTCCATTATCTAAATGTACCATATCTTTTTTTATCCACTCATTTACTGATGGACATGAGCTGTTTCCAGATCTTGGCTATTGTCAACAACGCTGCAATGAATTTAGTGGAACATATATTCTCTTCAATTAGTGTTTCGGATTTCTTTAGATATATTCTGAGAAATGGGTCATGAGGCAGTTTCCTATTTAATTTTTTGAGAAAACTCCATTCTCTTCTATAGCAGCTACACCAGTCTTCACTCCCACCCACAGTACACATTCTCTACATCCTCGCTAGCACATGTTGTTTGTTGATTTATTGACGGTAGCCATGCTGGCAGATGTGAGGTAATATCTCATGGTTTTAATTTGCATCTCTCTGATGATTAGTCATGTAAAGCATTTTTTCATATGTCTGTTGCCATTTGTCTATTCAGGTCCTTTGCCCATTTTTAAATCGATTGTCTGCTGGTGTTGAGTTATACAAAGTTCTTTATACATGCTGGAAATATTCCTCTTTTCAGATTATCATCGATAAATATGTTGTCCCATTCAGTAGATTCCCTTTTCATTTTGTTGGCGTTTTTTTTTTTGCTGTGCAGAAGCTTTTTAGTTTGATGTAGTCCCATTTGTTTCTTTTTTTCCCCCCCTTTGTTTCCCTGATCTGAGGGGATATATTGGCAAAAATATTGCTACAAGAGTTGTCTGAGATTTTATATATTTTTTATTTTTTTAAAAAATAAATCTTTATTGTTTAAATTATTAGTTTTTACTCTTTCTCCCACCTTATAGCTTCCCTCCACCCTCTTCCCACTCCACCCTCTGCCCTTGTTCCCCCACTGTTCTCATCCATAGGTGTACGATTTTAATCCAGTCTCTTCTCGAACCCCCCACATCTTCCCCCTGGGAATTGTCAGTCCCTTGCTATGTCCCTGATTCTATTATATTCACCAGTTTATTCTGTTCATCAGGTTTTTTATTCACTTGATTTTTAGATTCACTTGTTGATAGATATGTATTTGTTGTCACTTTGTTGTTCATAATTTTTATCTTTACCTTTTTCTTCTTCCTCTTAAAGAATACCCTTCAGCATTTCATATAATACTGGTTTGGCGATGATGAGCTCCTATAGCTTTTTCTCATCTGTGAAGCTCTTTATCCAACCTTTAATTCTAAATGATAGCTTTGCTGGGTAGAGTAATCTTGGTTGTAGATTCTTGCTATTCATCATTTTGAATGTTTCTTGCCACTCCCTTCTGGCCCGCATAGTTTCTGTTGAGAAACCATCTGACAGTCGTATGGGTACTCCCTTGTAGGTTACTAACTGTTTGTCTCTTGCTGCTTTCAAGATTCTCTCTTTGTCTTTTGCCCTTGGCATTTTAATTATGATGTGTTTTGGTATGGTCCTCTTTGGATTCCTTTTGTTTGGGTTCTGTATGCTTCCTGGAAAGTCTATTTCTTTCCCCAGGTTGGGGAAGTTTTTTGTCATTATTTCTTCAGATAGGTGTTCAATATCTTGCTCTCTTCTTTTGGCACACCCATAATTTGGATGGTGGTACGCTTGAAGTTGTCCCAGGGGCTCCTTACACTATCTTCATATTTTTGGATTCTTTTTTTTTTTTTTTTTTTTTTTCTTGTTGGGTGTTTTTTGCTTCTTAATATTTTAAATCCTTGACTTGATTCTTGGGATCCTCTAGTCTGTTATTGGACCTCTGTATATTATTCTTCATTTCAGTCAGTGTATGCTTAATTTTTAGTTGGTCCTTTTTCATATCCTTGAGCATCTCACTAAATTTCTCAGAGGTTTCTAGAAGATTCTTGAATAGTGGTTTTGAACTCTATATCCAGTATTTTGCTTTCATCATTTTCTCCATTTGTGACTTGTTTCTTTGTCTCCGCATTTTGGCTGCTTCCCTGTGTTGATAGAGTGGCTTTGTGTGCTAGGTGTCCTATAGGGCCCAGTGGTTCAGCTTCCATAATTACCTGAGGTGGACACTCTTGGTGCACCCCTTTGTGAGCTGTATGCACAGTCTTGTTGTAGTTAAGCTTTGATTGCTGTTGGTATCACTGGGAGGAATTGACCTCCAGGCCAGTTGGCTGTGAGGATAAGTTGTGTCTATGTTGGGAGAACTTCTGTGCTGGAAACACCCTTATGGGGCAAGACTTGCTTCAGTGGGGCTTTGGCGCTCACTGAGCCTGCCCCCTGAGTGTGTGTCTTATGGATGTGAAGAGTTGTAATCTGGATGGTCTTACTCTGACCCTTGGGTACACTGGCTCTTGGATCTCCAAGGAGATGCAAAGTCAGCCACTGCCTGAGGCCACCTGGCAGGAGCTACAGAAAGATCTTTAGATTCCTCCTCTTTGTTTGGAGTTTGGAGGTGCCCAGATGAGGCCCAGCTGTGAAGCAGTGCAAGCTGCTGTCCAGCTTTGGGCTTCTTTTGAAGGCTCTCTGACCCAGCTGCAGTATATTAGGGTTTATATTGCAAAAGGCCAGGCCATTGCTATGCAAAAGCCTCTGCACACAGCTTGGGTGGGGTCTCAGGTAATCACCAGGGTGGAGCAAACAGCAATGGCTGACCATCAGCCCTGCCCTGAAGAGGTCCCTAAGTCCCTGTGTCCTGTGGCACTTTGCAGGAACAATGATCCCTGCAAATGATCCCTATGAGATAAAGCTACCCTTGTGTTCTGGCCCAATGCCAGACAGTCCAGTTTCTTCCCATATGAGTCTGAGTCCCAGAGTCTCTCCCAGAACTGGAGTTTAGAGCAGTCAGCAGCTTGTGTCTCGCTCCCGATTGAAAAAGACAACAGTGTACTCAGTTGCCAGCCCCTTTCTGTGCGTGCCTCCTTACTTCTTCACTTCCGCACTTCCAGTCTCAATGTGCTTTTCTCTTTCCTTCTAGTTGTATAAATTCCACTCTGCCAGCTTTCCTGTGGTTCTGGATGATATCGTTTTGTCTTTTAGTTGTAGTTTTGAAGTGGTTGTATGAAGCAGCAAGTTCAGGTGTTTACATATGCCGCCATTTTGGTTCCTCTGATACTTTACATTTTAAATGTAAATGAACATTTAAAGTTTTTGAAATAGGTATGTAGCTCTTTTTGAGGCAGTTTGCCAACAACCAGTTTCCCTAGTTCTGATGGAGCTGTGCTTTTATTTTCTGCTTGCTTCTTTATTTCTCTGTCATAAAGATTGCTGGTCAAGCTCCTGCATCTCTGCCCCTTTCTGAATTTAAAGTGAACTTTTGCTTTATAGCCGGGATTGCTGTTTATAAGGTAATTAAGACTGAATACAGTTCAACTTTTTATTTAATTTCACTAAGCATGATTTCTCCTGTAAAAACCCAAGGTTGTTGTAATTCATTAAGGTTGGCTAGCTTTAGTAGGTTTTGTAATAGATCTTGTGAAGGAGTGCTCTGTAAGTTAATTGGAAAACTTAGAAACTGCCAAGAGTTTGAAACTTATTTGTTTAGCTACTCCAAACAATATCGTTAATTATAGAGAGGCAGAAGCTATGACTAAGATTAAGGCAGGAGCTTTGTCTTGGTAGGCTTGTAAATATTTTAAAATCAGGTTTCATAAATTCAGTTAAACCAATACTGTGTCTGTTCTGCATAAAACACCTTATTTCCAGCAACTTAAGGGATATAAAGAAACATAAGTGTAGTTATCCTCCTTAGATTTAACATCTAGCTAGAAAGACCACAGGCAAAACCTGGGGGAAATTACCCTCACTATAACAATATAGAGGCAATGGAGAAATAATATAAATGAAAGGAATACTAGAATTTCAGGGCTGGAAGGGCTTAGAGCTTGGAATTCAACCCCTTTCCTTTTTTTTTTTTTTTTTTTTTAAATAGATGAAAAAAACCGAGGAGAAGTAAAGTGATTGCCCAAGATCAGATAATAAGTTAATGGCAAAGCTGGTACCGGAAACCATGTTCTTTCCAGAGAACATATTTTCATTAGATTTTAAGTACTCTACTATTTTTTGGAATCCTTTTCGGGTTGGGGTCACCAAAAGCATAACTTGGCTCTGTAGTTTAATAATGTTCAGTATTATTTTTTTTAAAAAAAATACTTTATTGATTTTTTTTTACAGAGAGGAAGGGAGAGAGAGATAGAAACATCAATCACATGCCTCCTGCACACCCCCTACTGGGGATCTGCCCTCAACCAAGTACATGCCCTTTCAGTTCGCAGGCTGACGCTCTATCCACTGTGCCAAACCGGTTTCGGCTCAGTATCATTCTTGGCAGGGCCTTTGATTAAAGATGCCGTACAAGGCAGTTTACGTCCATGATGGTAATTGAAAGACTTGAAAACACACTGAATGGGTTTCTAGTTTTCAAGTGTCAGTATATTTCAACTTTCTCGATGTTAGTGATTGAGTCCTTTGCCTTAACACTTTTAGTGGGAGCCTGCATCTGTTGAATTTTTATGGGGGAGGCTAGAGACTTCTCAGAGATATTAATTACTTAAGGGAATATAAAGTTCTGGAATATAGAAATGAAAGGGATTTTAGGGGAGAATCTTGTTCAGTGGTTGCAAAGTATTGACAAAACAGGGAACCTTTGCTTGTCCCACACAATGGTTAAATTTTTTGAAACTAATTGCTAATGTTAAAGTTGGAAGATTTCACATAAAAATCTGCATCTGTTGAAAAATTGGATGACTTGCTAACCCTAGAGCTACTACATCATAAAGATTGTTTAGATCTGATGGGCTGCTGGTCATGTTTTCCTGATTAACGAGTCCTAGTCCCTCCTAAGAGTCTCCTCTGAGTCAGATGTCATTGGCAATTCATTATTGTGCTTACACTTTGCCTTTGTTAAAATTAAGAAGAAAGTGAAATTATTTTGTACCCCAAAGTATCAAAATTTGGAAAATAGAAGACCAAGAAGGCTTTTTAAAAATGAGAACCTTTAAATTATCAACATCTGTACAAATTTTTTTAAAAAATATATTTTTATTGGTTTCATAGAGGAAGGGAGAAGGAGAGAGAGATAGGAACATCAGTGATGAGAGAGAATCATTGATTGGTTGCCTCCTGCGCCCCCCAACACACAAACACATAGGGGATTGAGCCTGGAATCCGGGCATGTGCCCTGACTGGGAATCAAACCAGCAACTTCTTGGTGCATTAGGTTGATGCTCAACCACTGAGCTATGCCAGCTGGGCTGTCTAAATCTTTTTAATCTTCACTCAAGGATATTTTTCTACATGGATTTCTAGAAAAAGTAGAAGGGAGGGAGGAGGGGGGAGAGAGAGAAAGAGAAAAAGAAACATTGATGTGACAGAGACACATGGATTGGTTGCCTTCCACAAATGTGGGCTTTGGAACTTGCTACCGAGGTACTTGTCCTTGATTGGGAATCAAACCCACGACTCTTCGGTTTACAGGCTGATGCTCAAACCTCTGGCCAGGGCTGTACAGATCTTCAGGGGAGTCTTGTTCTTTCTCTAAAATAAACCTACTTTTTCTTTAAGTATCAGAAGTCCTTTTCCCTGATGGGGCTGGCCCATTCTTTGCAGGCTCACCTTGGGCAGCTTCTTCCCTCTTTCCTTCTCCTTCCAGGTATCTCCAAACAGCCTTCCTTCTCCTCCGCAGCTTCCCAAAGTCTGAGACCCTGTTTCTTAGACCAGAATGCTCGTCTTGGTTCTCAGGTTTTTTTATTTTTTAAAAATAAGTTGATTGATTTTTAGAGAGAGAAGTGGGGGAGGAGAGAGAACAACATCATGAGAGATAAACATATATCAGCTGCCTCTTGCATGCCCCCTCCTGGAGATCGAGCTGAAACCTGGGCATGTGCGCTAAACAGAACCTGCAAACGATTAGTGCATGGGGTGACTCACCCACCTGTGCCACACTGCTTTTGCTTATGTAGGACAAGGGCTTGAGCTTTGGTTCTAAAGCAGTAGGAATGCGTGTGTATGCTGCTTCATTTGCTGGTTTTCAAAAGGTACAGTTCTCAAACCTAGGGCTTTGCTCCCAGTTGGGATTTAGCTAACTACTGTCCTTCCCTGGGCTCCTGTTATTGAAGAAGGCTTTTTATTTTAAGAGGAAGAAGAAAAAAGATTGTATTTCTTTGGGAACTCGAATTATTTGCTTACTTGTTTAAGAATTAAAACAAATGTGATCACATGACTACTTCAGCTGGCTTCATTTATTTCTTGGCTCTCCTACAACCCTTGAGGAGTTTTCTGTTATATTTGTGTTGATGCAGTGACTGAAATGCTAGGATACAGGAGTGCAGAATCCATGGGATAAATTATTCTTTCTAAAATGTCTTATCTGTGACATTTGATGACATTTGCTTGAACTGTTATTAGCCCTTTAGCAATCCAAAGCACTCCATCTTCTAAAGTTTACTGATTTGGGCTCATCAGATTAGTGGACAAATAACCTTTAAAAACCCAAGTATAGGCCCGACATATCAGTGTAGAGAGCGTTATTTGCCCACTTGGAATGAAACAAATTCCCTGGAAACTGACATTCTGTATTAACAGATTAAGCAAATCCAAAATCTAAATTCTTTTTGGCACTCCATCTCTAATGATTCTAGAATTTTTTGATGTTTAGATAAGTCTTGGTGAAATGTTAAATGATACCTGTGCTGATATTTTCAGAAACATCTAACGAGGTCCACCTATTCATTGTCACTCAGGCATACATTTATGGCAGATGATACACATTAAAAAATATATTTTTATTGATTTCAGAGAGGAAGGGATAGAGTGAGACAGAAACATTCAATGATGAGAGAGAATCATCAGTTTGACTGCCTCTTGCATGACCCTTACTGAGGATTGAGCCCGCAACCCAGGCATGTGCCCTTGACCAGAATCAAACCCAGGACCCTTCAGTTCGCAGGCCAATGCTCTATTCACTGAGCAGCACCAGCTAGGGCTATACAGATATTTTTTAAAAAATATATATTTTATTGATTTTTTACAGAGAGGAAGGGAGAAGGATAGAGAGTCAGAAACATCGGTCAGAGAGAAACATTGATCAGCTGCCTCCTGCACACCTCTCACTGGGGATGTGCCCGTAACCAAGGTACATGCCCTTGACCAGAATAGAACCTGAGACCTTTCAGTCCGCAGGCCAATGCTCTATCCACTGAGCCAAACCGGTTAGGGCTATACAGATATTTTTATATTAAAGTTGTTAAGAGTCGACTAGTCACAGACATGTGCTTTTCTTTCTTTTCTTTTCTTTTTTCTTTTTTTTTTTTTTTTTTTAAATATTTTATTGATTTTTTTACAGAGAGGAAGGGAGAGGAATAGAGAGTTAGAAACATTGATTAGAGAAAATCATCCATCAGCTGCCTTCAGCACACCCCCTACTGGGGATGTGCCCGCAACCAAGGTACATGCCCTTGACCAGAATCGAACCCGGGACCCTTCAGTCTACAGGCTGACATTATCCACTGAGCCAAACCGGTTTTGGCTAGTCATCATTTTATAATCTTTTTTTTTTTTTTTTTTATTAAATATATTTTATTGATTTTTAACAGAGAGAACGGGAGAGGGATAGAGAGCTAGAAACGTCGACGAGAGAGAAACATCGACCAGCTGCCTCTTGCACACCCCACACCGGAGATGTGCCTGCAACCAAGTACATGCCCTTGACCGGAATCGAACCCGGGACCTTTCAGTCCGCAGGCCGACGCTCTACCACTGAGCCAAACCGGCTTCGGCTTTATAATCTTTTTTTCTGGTCATCATTTAAATACAGATTTTAGCATTAATTAAAATGAAATAAAATTAAAAAATCAATTCCTCAGCCACACTAGCCACATTTCAAGATATCTGTCACTTCTCTTCCTCTGTTCTCCTCCTTTTACCTTCACTTTCCCCTTCCTCTCTTATTTCTCCTCCCTTCTCCTCTCCTCCTATCCCTTTCATTCTCTTCATCCGTTCTCCCATCCTTTCCCTCCCCCCCCCCCCCCCCCATTTCCCTCCTTTCCTTGTCCTTCTCCTGTCATTCCTCTCTCACTCTTTTCTCTCTTCATCTAACTTTCTGTTCCACTTTCCATTTCTCTCTTCCGGACATCTGACTTCCTTCAGGACAAAGCCATGGTGGTGGGGGCCATGCTAGAGGCAGCTAGGGGCAATTAGGCCGGTAGGTGAGGGCATTTGGGGGTGATTAGGTAGGCAGGCAGAGGCAGTTAGGAGTGATCAGGCAGGTAGGTGAGCGGTTAGGAGCCAGTGATCCCGGATTGCGAGGTGGGATTTCCGACTGCAGGATCGGGCCTAAACTGGCAGTTGGACATCCCCTCAGGGGTCCTGGATTGGACAGAGTGCAGGCAGGACTGAGGGACCCTCTCCTACTATACACGAATTTTGTGCACTGGGCCTTTAGTCCTATATAATAAAAGGGTAATATGTAAATAGACTGAATGGCAGAACAACCAAACAACCAATCAAAGTGTAATATGCTAATGATACGCTAAGGCTGCTAAACTGCTCACTGTGATGTGCACTGACAACCAGAGGGGTCCCTCAGCTTGGCCTACACCCTTTTGCAATCTGGGACCCCTTAGGGGATGTCGGAGAGCTGGTTTCAGCCCAATCCCGCAGACCACTCCCCTAGGGAGGGTGCCAGATGCAGGGCGCATGGCTAGTGAGCATTGCAAGCCTCTCCCGATTGGGACTGATTGGACAGGAGTCCTTGGCAGGCACAGTGGGGCCTGGATGAGCAGGAGCGGCATGTAGGAGCTGCAGGTAGTGTTGGATTGCGGGTTTCGGCCTCATACCTGCAGGCTACCCAGAGGGATCCCACCCATGCATGAATTCATGCACTGGGCTTCTAGTTTAGATAATGTACTCTAGCCCTGGCCAATGTGGCTAGATTGGTTGAACTTTGTCTCCTACACAAGAAGAAGGTAGGTGGTGGGTTTGATTCCCAGTCTGGGCACATGTGGGGTTTTGGGTTTGATCCCTGTTTGGGGAGCATACAGGAGGCAACTGATTGATGATTTTCAAAATATGAATCTTTTGTATTAGGGCTCATTCACTTTAGCTTTTTATCTTACTTCTAAGTTGGCATGGAAAACTGAAAGAAATCCTTTGGTGCCAGAGAAGCCCAAAGGGAAAAGCTCTATATGTTTGATAATACCTTCTTATAGTACCCCTAATCTTTGTAAACTCGAAATCTTAAAAAGTTGTGTTATTGGGTTCTCATGTACAGGCTAGTAAGAATTTTGTCCATCTTGTGGTGAATGTAGCTTTCCTGATGTAAAAGTCTTTAAGTAGGAGATTTGTTACATATTTCATGTTTGTGTTGGTGTTTGTCTGACATTGACTTTTTGTTTCTCTTTTAGAAATGACTGCTGTTCACACAGGCAACATAAACTTCAAATGGGACCCCAAAAGTCTAGAGATCAGGACTCTGGCCGTAGAAAGACTGTTGGAGCCTCTTGTTACACAGGTAATCTTGTTACACAGAAAACAAATACATACATAGTTATTGTAACATTGTTCTATAGCAGTAACAAACAGAACAAAGTTATTTAGTTCAAAGGTTTAATTTGAGTGTTTGAGCATTAGGTTAATAGTGCTTAGATTATTTGGCTCCTCTAATCTATAATAATCTATAATAATAAAAGTATAATATACAAATTGACCAAATGGTCCAACAGTGGAACCATTGTCTGGATGACCTTCTAGATCACATGTGTCAAACACAAGGCCCGCGGGCCAAATCCAGCCCTCCAGGCCTTGCAATGTGGCCCGCACCGCGCTGTCATCACTGCACTCCGCTGTCAGTTTATGACATTGTCAGTTTATGACTGTTCAGTAAACCATTCGGCCCGCAATTTAGGCTGGATTTTAGATTTTGGCCCCTTCTCTGATTGAGTTCGACACCCTTATTCTAGATGAAGCTGTGGCTGAGAAGCAGCGGCTGAGGTGGCTGGGGCTGCGAAGGCCTACCCTTGCACAAATGTCATGCGTCGGGCCTCTAGTAATGAAATATTGATGTATGGAATCATTTAACCCCTTAGAAACAACCTTTTAGTTGCTGCTGCTTTTTTTAGTCTTAATGGCAACAATATGGGCTAGTGGTATGTAGTGCAACTTTCCAAATATTTGGACTTTGTAGACATTTTCTTGGCATTACTATTTACTTGGAACATATATCCAAGAAGGATGTGATGTGGAATCTTGACTGTTAACACCTGTTTAACACCTTTCATTGTCTATTAACAGGTAATTTAATTTGAGGGTGTTGTTTGGGTATGCTCTGTTACAAATACAAATATCATAATGGGGTGGCATTTCATTAACTGTTAGCAACTGCTTATGCACTTTTAGTGTTCTGGCACATTTGACTAGTGAGAGAGAGAGAGGGAGGGAGGGAGGTAGATAAGTAAAAATGTGGCATGTGCTTTCTTAAAAATTCCATTTCAACTGATAAATATAAATAGTACATGTATATACACATGTGCATTGCACATATATAATTTTAAAAATATGTAGGAGTGTGTGGTAAGACTCAGGTATATTTACTTTCTTGGAGCCCATCTACTTACTCTCAGTAAGTCTTTTGTGTGACAGATTAATAACAAATCTTCAGCCATCTTCATCCTATAGATTTTCTAGTATTACTAGAGGCCAGGTGCATGAAATTCGTGCACTGGGGGTTGGGGAGGGAGGGAAGGGAGCGGAACGGGAATGTACCTCAGCCCAGCCAGCACTATCTCCAATCTGAGACCCCTTGGGGGATGTCCGACTGCCTGTTTAGGCCTGATCCCAGTCACAATCTGGGATTGCTGGCTCCCAGTTGCTTGCCTGCCTGCCTGATTGCCCCTAACTGCTTCTGCCTGCCAGCCTGAACACCCCTAACTACTCCCCTGCCAGCTTGATCGATGCCTAACTGCTCCCCTGCCAACCCGATTGCCCCCAACTGCCCTTCCCTGCTGGCCCAATCGCTCCAACTGCCCTCCCCTGTTGGCCTGGCCACCCCTAACTGCCCTCCCCTGCCGGCCTGGTCCCCCTCAATTGCCCTCCTTCCCCTGTAGGCCTGGTCGCCCACAACTGTCCTCCCCTGCTGGCCATCTTGTACGAGGGTGTGATGATCAATTTGCATATTATATCTTTATTATATAGGATTATTATGTAGGATATGTATTTATGATGGTTACTGTTCTTGGCTCAAAATAACATTGTGATAGGCTACTTTGGGCAGTTGTTCCTTTCTTAAGGGTCTTCACTAATTAATTGCTGATATTTGTATGAAGAAACTGTAAAAATATTTCATAAGTAAGTTATCTTAAAATATTTTGCACAGGTTGAAAATGGGAAAAATGTGACTTTCAAATAAAACTGAATTCATTGTTGACCTCTTTCTGGAACTTTTTTTTTTAAATTGAATTTGTTGGGGTGACATTTATTAATAAGATTATACAAGTTTCAGGTATACAATTCAAAAATACATCATCTGTATATTGTATTGTGTGTTCACCACCCTAAGTTAAGTCTCTTTTCATCACCATTTATCCTTCTTACCCTATTTTACTCTTCCCGACCCCCTGCAACTTCTTATTGACACAAGGGTAGAGATTTCTAACTTGCTTCTAGTCAGTTTTTGATTTATAAGGTAACGAAAATCTAATATTCATGTTTGAGGAATTAAAGTATTTTCTATCTTCTACATAAGAGTTAAATTATTTGAGAAACTAAATAGAGTATATTGCTTTATACTTTAAACATTGAGAGAGCTTATATTATTTTTTAATGCTTAATGAAATATCATAAATGTGATACTTGTTATGAATAATTTATTTTTGCTATTTTGAAGATATTAGTCTTTCTGTTATTTTTATCTTAATTGACTGTAGTTTAATTTTTTAAAATGCAACTTTTAGGTTACGACTCTGGTAAACACCAATAGTAAGGGGCCCTCTAATAAGAAGAGAGGTCGTTCTAAGAAGGCCCATGTTTTGGCTGCATCTGTTGAACAAGCAACTGAGAATTTCTTGGAGAAAGGGGATAAAATTGCAAAGGAGAGTCAGTTTCTCAAGGAGGAGCTTGTGGCTGCTGTAGAAGATGTTCGAAAACAAGGTAGGTTAATATTGCTTTTTATATATAGAGGGGCAGTCCTTTTTAGAAAATTAATCCTGGAAGGTGACTTCTTGTGGTCAATATTTTCATTCTTATGTTTGCCAGTTGCTCTAATTCTGTGGTCAGCAAACTGCAGCTCACGAGCCACATGCGGCTTTTTGGCCCCTTGGGTGTGGCTCTTTCACAAAATGCCACGGTTTGGGTGAGTCTAATTTGAAGAAGTGGTGTTAGAAGTTTACGTTTAAAAAACTTGGCTCTCAAAAGAAATTGCAATCGTTGTACTCTGTTGACTAATGAGTTTGCCGACCAATGCTCTAATTAATCATATTCAGTTATTGGAGATACATTAAGTTGTGCTGACTTAAATTTTAATCAGGAGAGATAGTAACAAAGGAACAGTTTTTTTTTTGGAGAATTTGAATTCACTTCTAATGTGTGTTCCAAGTAAAAGTTGAGTCTTAGAAATGTCCATTTGATAAAAAATAAATGGGGCAGAAGTTTACATGTCATCCTATGCAGTATCTCTTTTTAGTTCATGCTAAAGACATAGGGATGATAAAATGTAAAAATGTCCATCAATTTTGGAAATACCATAGATATTGCCTCATTCTGTCAGACTGGTATGTGACATTAGTCAAACATATTTGCGCTGGTTTGAAATAAACTGAATCTGGGCTTAAAAAAAAATAATATTTTGGGGAACTTAGAACTAATAGAAGATGAAATTATAATCCACAAGTTACCTACCAGTAATTAACTATTAGAAAAGCTGTCATCACTGTGATGTTATAAATGATAAGAGGACTTTAAATGTGAAAGAGTAACTTCTTATGATCTATAGTTCTGTGTTAAATTTGTGTTCCAGCAGGGGACTTCAACAAAGACCTAGCTTCCTATAGGGCTGTTGGTGAACTGAATCCCTACTCCATGCAGGTGCTTTACTGGCCTTTGTGAGCACCTCATTGGATTTCTGATGGCTCTCAGCAATGTGCATGCATTGTCCATTGGAGTCTTAATGCCATATTCATCCCTGTGTTAAACAATGCATTAAATGGGTGATGCTTTCTTTAGTTGTTCTGAATTGGTGAACTAAGTATTTTTCTCAGTTTTTAGGCTGAAGATAAGTATTTCTCATACTGCAAGTGATGAGATTATTTAAATTACATAATACTAGCTAATTGGATGTATTAGTTTTCCAGGGCTGCAATCCTATATAATAAAAGCACAGTATGTAAATTATCCCCTTGACTCTTGGTCATCTGGGATTTTGACTAGGGGGCGGGGCAAGCTGGGGGAAAGGAGGGAGGCCCTGGCCTGCAGCTGCTAGGGACCCTACCAGTGCATGAATTTCGTGCACTGGGCTTTTAGTCTCTATAATAAAAGCCTAAGTGACCATTATGGCTGAATAACCAGAACAACCTGTCGCTATGATGTGCACTGACCACCAGGGGCCAGATGCTCAATGCAGAAGCTGCCCCTGGTGGTCAGTGCACTTGTACAGGGAGAATGCCACTCAGCCAGAAGCTGGGCTCACTACTGGTGAATGTGCAGTGGCGGAGGCAGGAGCCTCTCCTGCCTCCATGACAGCGCTAAGGAGTAGCAATTTGAGTGGTAAGGAGCATGAGCGGGCTGGCGGTAAGGAGCAAGGGGTCCCGGACTGCAAGGGGGTGCAGGCCAGGCTGAGGGACTCGCCCCCTCCCCTCTAGTGCACAAATTTTGTGCACCAGGCCTCTAGAAACATATAAGTTACTACAAACTTGATGGCATAGAACAGTAGAAACTTATTGTCTCACGTATCTGTTGACCAGATATATGAAATCAATGTGTCAGGGTTGACTGTTACTTGGGGGCTCGGGAAGAATCTTCCCATTCTTTTTCCTAGCTTCTGGTGGTTCTCAGCATCTTTGGTGTTCCTTGGCTGTATACACATTGCTTCAGTCTCTGTCTTCGTTGCCACATGGCATTCTTCCTGTGTGTCATGATCAAAGTTCCCTGGATAAGAACATCAGTCATTGAATTAGTGTTCACCCTAATTTAGTATAACCTCATTTTAACTTGACTGTATCTGCATAGACCCTCTTTCCAAATAAGTCCACTTTCACAGCTTCTAGGTGGACACAAATTAATTCAAAACCCAGTAGAGTGGGTCTGGAATTTATTCTTCTTAAAGCAGTTTAATTGTCTGGTTTAAGGTAATTTTTGAGCTTTTTGTTGAGAAGCTCAGGATGGCTTTTACTTCATTATTTTCTGTGTGAAAATTTTACTCCCCAGGCCTTCTTGCCTCTTGTAATGAAAAGTACAGTAATGCTAACAGATGAATTTGGCCAAGTGTTCATTGAGTCTAGTGATTAAGATATTTATTTTCAAACTACATTTAATTGTAGCAGGCAACTTTTTCACTCTATTAGTATTCCTTGGTTCAAAAGATTCTCTGATGCAAATTTGTAGCAATCATGGTAACAATACATGTACTCGCTGCCCCAGTTTTCAATGCATATCTAAATTATTTTTTGTTAATTGTTATTTTTGTTTATATCTAAGGTAATCTTGTGCAGAAATAATCAAGTTAAGATGAAGTCATACTGGATATTTTTTCCCATTGATTTTTAGAGTGGAAGCTAAATTTTTTCCAGATTTTTTTTTTTTTTTTTTAAGTTTTACAGTTTTATATTTTACATTTAAGCCTGTAGCTTCTTTGAGTTAAATTTTGGGTAATGTGAGGTTTAGGTCAAGTTCTTTTTCCTCCTCAGTGGACATCCAGTACTCTTTGTTGAAAAGACTATCTTTTCTCCATTGAATTGCTTAACACCCTTGTTAATAATCAGCTGTACCTCTGTGGGATTATTTCTGGGTTTTCTTTTTGTTTCATTGATCTGTGTGTTTTTCCCTCTGCCAGTACCCTACAGTCTTTATTGCTGTAACTATGTGAGTGTTAGAATTGGATAGAGTGATTCTACCTACGTATTCTTTTTTTCTAAATTGTTTTTGCTATTCTAGTTCTTTTGATTTTACATATGAATTTTAGATAATTTTTCTGTATATCTACAAAAACTGATTTTGATAGGAATTACATTAAATTTGTAATCAATTTGGGGAGAATTGATAATTTTACTAAATTGTGTTTTCTAATTCATGAATAAAATGTTTCTATCTGTTGAGATCTTCTTTAATTTCTTTGATCAATGTTTAACATACAGGGTGGGACAAAGTAGATTTACAGTTTTATGTGAAACACAGTTTTATTATTTTTTATTATTTATTAACTAGTGGCCCACTGGGAGGGGGTGTGTTCCCTAGACCGGCCTATGCCCTCTTGCAATCCAGAACCCCTTGGGGGATGTCCGACCACTGGTTTAGGCCCAAACCCACAGAGATCCCTGCGGGATCAGGCCTAAACCGACGGTTGGATATCCCTCTCGCAATATAGGACCTTTGGGTCCTAACCACTGACCTGCCTGCTGCCTGATCACCCCTAACTGCTCTGCCTGATTGCCCCTAACCCCTCTGCCTGCCTGCCTGCCTCCATGATTGCCCTTAACTGCTGCTGCTGCCTGCCTGCCTGCCTGACTCCATGATTGCCTTTAACTGCTGCTGCCTGCCTGCCTGCTTGCCCCTATCTTCCCTCCCCTGCTGGCCTGATCTCATCCCCAATTGCTCTGTCTGCTTGATCACCCCTGACTGCCCTCCCCTGCTGGCCTGATTTGCCCCCAACTGCCCTTCCCTGTTGGCCTGGTTGTCCCCAACTGCCTCTGCCTTGGCCCCCACCACCGTAGCTTTTTCTGGAAGGAAGTCATATGTTGAGAAGATGGCCAGTTGACCTGGTCTAATTAGCATATTACCTTTTTAGTAGTATAGATTATATAGGATGGATAGGATTGCTTAAATGGGGAGGGGTGAGCCTTTTTCATCAGGAAGAGATGCTCTTGGCAAACAAAAATACATAATCCCTATATCTGGACTGATAGCTAGCCATATGCACTATATTGCCACACCAGTCCTTAAAAAAATTGAACCGCTTTCTTACACCTTACACTAAACAGCTGTTGCCCTTAAAACCCCTCTTCAGCCCCCACCTTAGGTTCTGCCTTCGCAGGTCACCCAGATTAGGTTCTGATTGGTTGGTTTTCTATGCCAGTCAGTGTCAAAAGTTCCACCTCCTAGGCAGCCATTGGCTCCTCACAGTTCACACAGAATTGGTTCTGATTGGTCAGTTTCTATGCCAGTCAGCATCTCCAGGCCCATTAATGGGCCTGATCAGAGAGGCAGGGCTGATCAACAGCCCCAGCAGAAGCCTGAGAGAAAGAGAGGCATGGATGCTGGCCAGGCCCAGAGCAAAAGAGAGAGGCAATTGTTGATTAACAGCTGCCATGGAGGCTGCGGATCAGACTCTGCCTCGCTCTTCCCCAGGCCTTATCAGCAGCCCCCTTGGCAGTCAGTGCTGGTTGGTCGAGCCTTCGGTCATTTTGGATGTTATGGACCCTGGGTTTTTACATATTAGGATGATTGTATTTTCTGTATGAACAACTGTAAACCTACTTTTGTCCCACCCTGTATAAGTCCTCTACATGTTTTCTTAAATTTATATTATTTTATTTTTGAATCATAAATAGTATTATATATATTTAGTTTTGTGTTCCCTTTCAAGTCCTTGGCTACATGCATTTGCATTTTACTCTAGTTTTAACTTTAGCTTTAATATCATTTTATTATTTTCTTTTTAAAAATTTAACATGAATTCCAGGCATTTGAAAGTGATGTAGTACAACCGTGGAATTTATAATCTTTAAAATTATACACTTTCTATTGTATCATTGCTCTATTATTAGACTTAAATGTTTTTATGCTTTAGATATAAATTACTAATGCTGTAGTGAGTGAATACCATGTATATATAGTGCTATACTTCCTTTAAAAATAATCTTCAAGGTATGTTTCCAGGAGTAGGAATATAGGGCAGAATCTTTTTTACAAATCAAAGTAAATTCATTTACAAGACAGTGCACAAATTAGTGTACAATTTGAAGTTTTACATATATTTCTACCTATATAATTATTATTCTTTAGGAATAGAGGTTTTAGGGATTTTTAATGTATTAGTAAATTGTTCTCTAGTAGAGTTATATCTTCAATGTGTTAATGTTCACATATTTGCAGTTATAAGTAACAGAAACTCAACTTGTTTATATAAGACTTGTTTACCCAAAAGGAATTTATAGGCCCTTGTATATTATTGGGAATCTCAGTACAGTACGTCCTTACTTAACATCATTGATAGGTTCTTGGAAACTCTGATTTTAAATGAAACAACATGTAATGAAATCAGTTTTACCATAGGCTAATTGATATAAATAAATAAGAGTTAAATTTTGTGACATATTTCTAGTCACAAAAGTACCATCAAACTTCTACGACCCAAAACACTTCTAATATTAAACACTTCTAAGTAAATATGAGTTGTACATACATTTTAGAAAAATTAATACGAGAATTATTTTCCAAATCGCTTATTTCATTTCAGAATTGTGGGTGGCTGAATTCTTTACTGGCAGCTCAGGGTGCAAGGTGGGACCCACTGTGGACAGTATTTCCTTCCATTGCCGGACACATCCACTCAGACTGGAACATTGTAGATGTATTTATTTACCTCTTGTGCACATCTTTGGGATGTGGGAAAAAGTGGGAGTGTGCAGAAAAAAACCCATGTGGATGTGGGGAGATGTGCAAACTCCACACAGCAGTGGCTTGGCTGGGAATAAAACATTTTTAAAAAAATCAACGCTATAATGAAGCAACACTGAACAAAACAACATTTTTGAGCACCTGTAGATATTGAGAAGAGGCATGGCTAGATGTGACTGACTCAGATATGAGACATTCTTCATGACTTCATTTATTTCAGTTTATTTCTATTTTCATACGTACATATGGACAGGATGCCCACCTCTAGACTGAAGTGGCCATCCTAGGTTTGTTATCCCAGCAGAAAAAGAACTTTTCCTCTTCACTGTCTATATTTTGGTCCTAGAGGGGACTGGCTAACTTTGCTTGGGTTTTGCTTAGCACTGAACCAGCTTCTATTGCTAGAGGAGACTGATAAGCCAGACTGAATCACATGTTCACCCCAGCAGACAAGAATTGGCAGGGGGGAGAGGTATAGTAAAATGATGTTGAATAGAAACAAATTGTTAAGTAATGGGATAGTCCATTAAACATTTTTTTGGTTATCTTTATAGGTATAAAATGTTATTTAATTAAAAAAAAATTGGAGCTAATATTTACAATATCTTCACGATTTTTAGTTAATACTAGAGGCCCAGTGCAAGAATTTGTGCATGGGCGGGATCAGGGCAGATTGGGGCAGGGCCCATAGGGAGTAGGAGATGGCGGGAGGTTGGCTAGCTGGCCCTATTGGGGTGGGGAGTGCAATTGGGTGGGGTGGCCAGGGGGAGGGGCTGCAGGAAGGGGGCCACCCAGCCCTGATCCCTACTGGGATGTGGGGGGTGTGATCAGGGCCGGCCAGCCAGGGGGGGGGGTTAGGGGGGGTGGGGGGAGAGGCTGCGGGCCTATAATGGTGGGGCAGGCTGATCAGGGGTGGGGCTAGCTGGGGGGAAAGGGAGGGAGTGTTCGGCTGGCCACCTGCTCTTGATCTGAGTGGGAGAATCCGATCAGGGGCAGGCTGGCAGCAGAGAGGGTACCCGCGGTTGGCTGGCCAGTCCCATCCCCTGATCGGGTGGTTCGTTGGCCACAGTGGGTGTCATAGCAACTGTTCATTATGGCCCTTATGGTTGCTGGCTTTATATATATGAAATGTATTGATGCTTGTGAGAGCCTTAGGGCTGTGATAGGCATCTATAAGCAGTAGTGCTTTGTTGTTTTATTTCTTTTCTTACTGATTGTTATTCTATCAGATTTTCTGAAATTGAGACAAAGCCTATTGGGATCACTAATATATTGGTATTGCAGAGGTAGGATTAACTTGGAGTTGAAAATCAAGACTTGACTGCTTCTGTCTGTAATGGTTTTAAGGGTGGGACCAGATTTATTGTAGTCTTGGAAAAGGTGGTAGAATTCTGTTGAACAGAACAAGCCAAGGATTGTAACTAAACCTAGTGATAGCAACTTTTACTGCCTCTCATGCCATTAGTGGTATGGCAATCATGGAAGAAAAATCAAATCATGGAAGATTTTTCTTCCATGATTGCCATACCACTAATCACAACCTGTCACCTCTCATGTATGTACTTTTATTTACATGGTAGTCAACATGAAAACATCTGGATAACTCACTGCAGCCTCGTCTCCAATATTGAAAAAATATTTAATAGTGACATCTACATATACCTTCTCTCCAGATGGCTAGAGGTGAAAGTAAATTGCTCGTCCAATAAATACAAAACAAATACTTTAATGTTTGGCTTGTAGTTTCCCCTCTTTCATGTCTTTATATTTAGGCACTATTTGTCTTAAGAATTTTTGAAAGTATTCCTCTCAAGTTTCGGTTTTCAGATCATTATTTCATTTTAGGCAAACTTTGATTATAGTGAAAGTGCATTGTTTTTGAGTAGAAGTAGGACTTCAAATCCCTGAGAACAATCAAATCAATGTTATTCAATACTAAGTCTCAGTCGTTACAAGAACTTTTTTTTTCTTTTCTGTAGACAGTGTCTTGTCATTTTTAGAGCAAGAAAACATTATTTATTGGTCTACTAAAACACTAGAGTTAAAACTATTGAGTTTGGTAGCATCTGTGTTATCTTAACAGCTATAGTTGATTGACGAGCATACTCTTTAAGATCTTATTGCACAGATAACTTCTTAGCTTTTTAAATCTTGAAAGCACAGAATTACCCAGTCAGTTAAAACTGATGGTCTCTTAGGACATTGTCTTAAAGAAGGGATAGGCAATGAGGATTTTTAATTGATACCAATTAAGAGACATATTTTATATATTTCAGTAATTGTGTAGTGAACTTGAAGACATAGATGCCATCTTCCTTGGTACAGCTTCAGTGATTTCTATATAGGGAGAAAAAACCCACACATATGGAGAAAGGTGTGTGTGTACATATATAAGTATGTGTGTATGTATATGTTTGTGCATTATGAATCTTGGCAAGGCAATTTTAAGGAAAATGATAAATTTTATCCTTGACAAAATTGAGCACAAGCTGTCAAGCTCTTCAGGCATAATTTTCTTCCTGGCAACTGACTAGAGTCAGATTGAGGGAGGTGAAAATTGGTACCCTGTCCAGTGCAGATGTTGACAGCTTCAGACTGATATACTCACATCTAATATAGGCAGCCTGGAAGTAGATGTTAAAAGGCAGATGTGATCAGGACAAAGCAGCTGTCAGTGATTGTTTGAAAGGTAGACAGGAGACAGAGTAGAGTCTGAGTTTGCTAAGTTTATGGTCTAAAGACTTGAAATATATCTATGAGGAGCTTTATGTGGGTGTATGAGAGAGATTGCATTTTAATTTGTCTGGTCATGTTAATGTGGTTTTAATCAGGTTGGCACTATGAACTTGATCTTATATATGGGCTCTTGAATATTTCACAGGAGAAAAATGACAAGTATTTCTACCCTAGAATGTTGAGTATGGGTTTCAAAAAGTGTTAATAATAATGCTCTGGAAGAGCAATAGCAAAGAAAGATTTTACATTTTGAAAAAGCTTCAAGTTAATTAGGATTTCAGATTAGTATAATCACAAAAAATTAGATCTAACAAGAAAGCAGCTGATTTTTCTCATACACTTCTTGCTTTTGAGTTCTGGTTTCTCATTTGTTATCCTGCCTTTTCCCCTTGCCATCTTGGTAGATTTTTCATCCTGTTTCTCCTCTTACTTTTGTGGATACCTCTTCATGTGATCCCCTAATGGCTGGGTCTGTTGTTAAGAATTGCTCCCACTCCAGTTCCTGCCCTTCATATGTTCCTGAAGACTGTGATTAATTTAGCACTTGTTCATTATTGACTCCCATTCCTCCACTGTCACAATTTAATCCATTTTCTTTTGCTCTTCATTTAACCTGAGCAGGAATAAGTAAATGTAAGTTCCAAAAAATCATTAGCTGGTTGCCAGTCAGGTGTTTTATGTCTTAAAGTTGTCTGTCTGACTTAAACTGTAAGTCTCTAGAGTGGAGACTGTATTTTTTTTGACTTGGGATGTGTCAAGGATGCTGTCTGTTTTCTGAATCACCACCCTTGTATGAGCATATGCTGCTCTGCAGAGACTCGAGTTCTGGGGTAGCCGTTTTGGAAGTGAGGAAAGGAAAATGAACTTATTAGATTTTAATGTTTGCTGTGATTTTGAAATTGCTCCTCTTTTTTTCTTTTTGGTTTATCTTGTAAAACTTACAAAAAATAACACTATCCAGGATAATAATACTATGGCAAGTAATATTATTGTCTGGTATCCAATGTACCTGAGGAAGTTATCTCAGATATTACAATTATGACTTTGGCATGACTTCAATCATTATATTGCAGTAACGTCTACTAGTTAATTTTTTAAGAAAGTGATTCTCAAGTTGAAATGCATGTTATGCACTTATTTACATGTGTAATCAGAAAGTAAGTGCCTCTCTTTGGAGTGTTTCTGAATAACAGTAGGGCATGCTTGAATTAGTAGGAAAACATGAATATGTGTGGTACTCTAATTTTATTGTTTTTGATAAAATCAATCTATTCTGTTGACTGTTAATTCGGAATTTCTAACCCTGTTCCTTACTGCCATGGGATGGGAAAGGATGTAGGTTAAGTGTTTCTGGGTGTGTTTTGAACAGATTCTGATGGCTCTTAAATGTTTATTTCCTGGGTTCATTTTTCAAAAGCTAAACATTGACACCCCAGTCAAGTTCGTTCTCTCTCTCTCTCTCTCAATAATAAATCTTTATTGTTCCCATTATTACAGTATTCCTCTTCCCCCCTGACCCCATAGATCCCCTCCACATGATTCCCATCCCCACCCCACCCCATGCCCTTACCCCCCACCACTGTCTTCATCAATAGGTGTAAGATTTTTGTCTAATCTCTTCCCGCACCCCTCAGACTCCCTTCCTCCTGAGAATTGTCAGTCCACTCACTTTCTATGTCGCTGATTCTCTTATATTCACCAGTTCATTTTGTTCTGAAGATTTTTTATTCACTCGAGGTTTAGATTCACTTGTTAGTAGGTATGTATTTGATGTCTTTTTGTTCATAATTTTACCTTTACCTTTTTCTTCTTCCTCCTCTTCCTCCTCTCCTTCAGCATTTCATGTAATCCTGGTTTGGGGTTGATGAACTCCTTTAACTTTTTCTTGTCTGTGAAGCTCTTTATCTGACCTTCAATTCTTAATGATAGCTTTGCTGGGTAGAGTAATCTTGGTTGTAGGTTCTTGCTGTTCATCACTTTGAATATTTCTTGTCACTCCCTTCTGGCCCGCATAGTTTCTGTTGAGAAACCATCTGACAGTCGTATGGGTACTCCCTTGTAGGTTACTAACTGTTTTTCTCTTGCTGCTTTCAAGATTCTCTCTTTGTCTTTTGCCCTTGGCATTTTAATTATGATGTGTCTTGGTATGGTCCTCTTTGGATTCCTCTTGTTTGGGGTTCTGTGCGCTTTCTGGTCTTGTAAGTCTATTTCTTTCACCAGATAGGCAAAGTTTTCTGTCATTATTTCTTCCAACAGGCCTTCAATATCCTGTTCTTGTCTCTTCTTCTGGCATCCCAAAAATCCGGATGTTGGTACGCTTAAAGCCGTCCCAGAGGCTCTTTACACTATCCTCACACTTTTGGATTCTTCTTTCTTTCCGCCTCTCTGGTTGGGTGTTTTTTTGTTTCCTCATATTCCAGATCTTTGGTTTGACTCTTGTGGTACGTTGATCTACAGTTGAGTTTCTGTATATTCTTTATTTCAGACAGTGTATGCTTAATTTCTGACTGGTCCTTTTCCACTTTTTTTTTTTTGGCATTCTCATTAAGGTCCTTGAAGGTCTCTTCAAGTTTCTCAGTGGTTTTTAGAAGATTCTTGAGTAACCTTATAAATGTGATTCTGAACTCTATGTCGTCCAGTAGTTTACTTTCCTCCATCTCTCCCATTCGTGACACGCTTGTGTCTCCCAAATGTGTCACGTATGGATTTGAGGAGTTGAAATCTGGTGTCTTACTCTGATCACTAGGTACACTGGCTTCTAGATCTCCAATGGGGTGCAGGTCAGCTACTGTCTGAGGCCACCCTGCAGGAGCTACCGTGAAAACAGCAGTCCTCTTCTCCCTGCTTGGAGCTTGAAGGCTTTGGAGCTGTCTGCACCAGTTAAACTGCAACAGAGAAGGCCATTCATTTGCAAAATCCTCTGCTTGGAGCTTGGGTGTGTTTGTAGACTGTGCAGGGTGGAGTCTCAGGGCATCACTAGGCTAGGGCATGGCAAACAACAACGGCTGGCAGTGAGCCGATACTGCCGACAGTATCTTGCACCCCAGCACAGTAAATAATTATTCTTGCACACAGCTCTGCAAGCAAGCCACCCTCACTTTCTGACCCGAGGGCAGACAGTCAGCTTCTCCTCAGAAAGTGGATTTCAGAGAGATTGAGAGCTTGTCTCTCTTCTGGTTGAAGAAAGCAATGCCCACCGCCAGCCGGGATCCGCCGCCAGCCCGTATCGCACGACTACCCCCTGTACCTCAGTTTTTCAGCGCTTGTGCTCTGAATGCTCTTTTCTCTTTCCGTCTAGTTGTAGAACTTCCACTCAGCCAGCTTTCCGTGGTTCTGGGTGATAGACGTTTTGTCTTTTAGTTGTAGTTTTGAAATTGTTGTGCATGGCAGCAGTTTAGATGTTTACCTATGCCGCCATCTTGGATCTCCCCAGTCAAGTTCTCTTAAAGTGTCTTTCAGGAATTCTTTTAATTGTCACTTTATAATTATGGAGGTATCATCTAGGGATCTTTGGTTTTTGCCAAATATCCCCCATTGATGAATGGAAAGGCAAAGGAGGAAAGGATTAAATGTTTTATTCAGATTCATCATCATGTCACAGGGCATGCAGATTATGCCAGATAAAGATCATTTGGTTCCTTCCCATAGGACTATGAAACTTGTTATTCTTTGCAACTATATTGCCAGTTTATCTTAATTGACAAGTGTGGAAAATATCTTATTACCAGACAATGGAAAATGAATTTTAAAAATTGGGGAAGAAGGGAGGGAAAGGGTGTGGGACAGCTTGGGAGATGGGTATTAATTCTTGATTATCTTGGAGTAGCAAATAATTTTGTGAAGCCTTGGCCCTGTCAGTTTATTATTTTGTAAAGTAAAAGTTGGTGGAATGGCAAAAATAGTTGTATCATTTTCTAAGATCCTAAACTTAATCAGATGTATTTAAGAGAATTTGGTGTAAAGTAATTTAATGAGTGGAGATAAAGCACTAAAAAAGTAACTTTCAAGAATTAGAAATCCCATATGGGGAAGTTTTAGGTATTTAAAATCCAGGGCTGAATTGTTTTTATTTTCTATTGTGTAAAAAGATGCCAAGCCATTAGATATGGAGTTGGGGGTGGTGTTTATAACAGACTTACCTATGATATTATTTGCTGGCTTGCTGTTTTTTTTGTTTGTTTTTGTCCCCCCCCCCCCCCCCCCATCCTCTGGCTATTCCCTAGGTAGAATTGGAAACTTTTTTTAAACAAAAGTAATTTTCTGCAGTATACATGCTTTTAATAGAGCAAAAAGAAGAAAATAAAAATCAGCTATGATTTTTGTTTACCCAGAGGTGAAACCAATGTTTAATATTTTGGTCTAAACCCTTCCAGTTTGTTTTTTATGAATATATTCATGTAGATAGAAATACGTTTTGCTCCATTTTATCATTTGTTTTCACTCAGTGGATCCTGAACATCTTTTAATATTAATTTTTCTTCAGTGGATTCTGAACATCTTTCAATATTAATTTTCCTACAATGTAATTTAAAAAATATATGTATTTTTTAAGAAAAATGATCTTAAATATAATATTACATGCAATAAATATTAATATTTTAAGAAAAAAGTTTTTTTTTTTTTTAAATAATCCTTGTGTGGAGCCACCCTTCATTTTATTTTACACACACACACACACACACACACACACACACACACATATATATATATATATATATATATATATATATATTTGATTTTTTACAGAGAGGAAGGGAGAGAGATAGAGTTTGAAACATCGATGAGAGAGAGTCATCCATCAGCTGCCTCTTGCACACCCCCTACTGGGGATGTGCCCGCAACTAAGGTACATGCCCTTGACCGGAATCGAACCCGGGAACTTTCAGTCTGCAGACTGACGCTCTATCCTCTGATTTCGGTTTCGGCAAGAAAAAAGATTTTAAGTATAATATAATTACCAAAACTATACTAACATAGTATGATATCACAGAAGTTGTAGGAAATATTAAAAATCTGCAAATAACAGGATTACTTCTATTATATTCTAAATTATATGTATACTAGAGGCCTGGTGCACGAAATTTGTGCACTGGGTAGGTGGGGGGTGTCCCTCAGCCCAGCCTGGATCCTCTCCAATCTGGGACCCCTCGGGGGATGTCCGACTGTGGGTTTAGGCCCAATGACTGAATAATATCCTCTACAGAATAATATGACTTCTGAACCAGAAAAACCAAAGAGTTCTCTAATGTTATGGTCAGAGTTTTATTCACTTTTCAAATATTTAAAAGGAGTGTGGTAAATAGGACAGTTTTTATTATACTTTATTTTTATTATTTATTTTGAATATTTTTATATCTGAGAGGAAGGGAGAGAGAGAGATAGAAACATCAATGATGAGAGAGAATCCCTCATTGGCTGCCTCATACATGCCCCACACTGGGGAATGAGCCTTCAACCCCAGGCATTTGCCCTGACTGGGAATCGAACTGTGACCTCCTGGTTCATAGGTTGATAATCACTAAGCCACACTGGCTGGGGAGAAATTAACTGGGGAACTTAAAAGCATGTGTGTATATATGCATAGCCTGTGGACATAAATAATAGTGTATTGAAGGCCTGGGAGGGGCAGGTGAGGGGTGGGAGGGTGTTAATGAGAAAAAACAGAGAATATCTGTAATACTTTCAACAATAAAAATAAATTAAAAAAATTGACTTTGGTAAAAAATAAAAGGCGGAGGGCTGTAATTGATGACAAGTCTAGTATGAGATATTTGAGGAGAAAAAAACTTTAAAAATCATTTTAAGGGAAAGATAAAAGAAACGAGCAAGGGCATCTGGGAAATCTGTGGGAGAAGAGGAATTAGAATTCCACTTATGGCCATGAAATTTATTCTGAAATGAATAAATAATTTGAACATGTTGATGGTAAATGTCTTTTAACTCTTCTGGAAGCTTCTGTCATTTCCACACAAGGCTGTTTTTTTGTTGCTCTCAAAAGCATATTCAGGTGGATGTCTAAAAATATCTTATCTTTGTTGGATTTGGCAATTGATAATAGTATGCTCTCATAAAATATTTTATTTAAGATATGTCTACTTAAAGTGTCTATAACAGTTGACTTCTACAGCAACTAAACAAAATATAAAGACATGTGATTGGGCTGCATATGCCCCCTTCCCCTTATTTTACCACTTATCCATATTTTTGATAAGCATTCAAGACAGCTGATTCACAAAGCTTTCATATTTCATAATGTATGCTATTTTTACTTTTTCTTTTTGCAGTGACTCTAATTACCATGAGTTTTTTATACCCTGGGAAAAAAAAGAAAAAATTTTTATAGACATTTTGAGTGATTTAGATTATTCCTTTCTAGGAAACCCTGAGTTTTATGTATCATAGACATGAATTAAAGATATTTTACAAATTTTGATTATTTAAAAACTTTTCTTTAGTGTGTGTGTGTGTGTAATAGAAAATTTAAGGTAAGCACATGAACATAAGCAGCAGGAAATAATTACCCATCAGGCTATGTCACCTAGTGATATACTATCTCTGTTAATATTGTGTTTATTGTTGTGGTTTTCCTTATCCCATCTTTATAACATAAACACATTGTGTTCTCCAATCTCATTGTGCAGTATAAATTGTTCCATATTTGCTATTTAAGGTGCAAATAAAAAATTTCCCCATTAATAAAGATATAGGGAATGGGTAGATTATCTACTTTACAGAAGATAAGCCATGTTCCTCTGTTCGGCTGACAAAATTCTTATATTTTTTCTGGACCTTAAGGTAGAAATGAACATATTAGAAGTATCCTTAGTATTATTTTGCTCTATCTATTGATCTCCTTGGAGGACTTTTGAAGGCTGTAGAGATATTTACATAGCTGGGATCCGTCTTATGGCATTGTGGTTGGGAGCTATTCTTATAGAATGACATATGAACTTTTTTGTATGTGGAGTTGTAAATGGGATAGGTGAGGCAGACTACAAGTTGCTAAAAACAGGAAGGAACCTCAGGTTGGCTTAATTCCTTAAAAAAAAAAAGATGGAAAAGTTAATGCCCAGCAAGTAGAACTACTGTAAGTCAAGCTTTGTAGCTATTACCACGAAAGGACCAGTTAGTTTTTACTAGTACTTTCGGCACTATGGAAAATGAGTGAAGGAGGCTCTCTCTTTTCTGCTTCACCATTACAAATTAAAAGCTAGTTTTTCCTTCATGCTTTAGGAAAATTGCTAGCATGACTTTACTACTAAAAATGTAAGAAACAGTTGGTGTATGTACAATGATCATGTTCTGAATAAATTTAAGAATTGAAGATAGTAGATAGGTAGTGTGAAAGTGGCATGGAAGTATTTGTTGAGCTTCACATTTATTACCTCATTTAATTTTCAAAACAACCCAATGAGGTGGCAGATGATATTTTCATTTTATGGAAAACAGGTAGAGATAAAGCAGTCGGTTGGGATTCAGATCCAATTCCAATACCTTGTTTTATCTGTACCAGACAGTGTTCTGGGAGAATAATGTACAGTTGTCTCTTGAACAACACGAAGATTAGGGGCACTGACCTCTATGCAGTCAAATCTGCGTATAACATTTGTCTCCCCCAAAACTTAGTTATCTCTTGGTATCTGCTGGGTATTGGTTCCAGGACCTCTGGTGCAGAATCCAAAATCCGAGGGTGCTTAAATCTTCTATATAAAATGGCATAGATCAGTGCATACAATTTTTCTTATCCATGGACTCCCAACTGCAGATTGGAATAGTGCAGGTATTTATTGAAAATAAAATACATTTATGTGAACCTGTGCAAATCCTTGTGTAAGGGTCAATTATATATTCAGTAACATTACTTTGTGACATTATTTGTTTTAAAGGAGCAGCATAATAGAATATCTCATGTTTCCTAGGCTCATGTTTAAAAAGAAAAACAAAGCTTTTTATTTTTTTATTTTTACTGTCTATCTCATGCACACACACTCCTACAGTTTTCAGACCTGTCCTTTCCTTATAACTTTATAAAAAGTTGAATTGCTTTGAAGATAATTCACTCAAGATATTTGATGCTTTAGAGATGTCCTGATCTTGTCCTGTTCTAAGATAGAACTATTTTTTTTTGTTTACTTCCTTTACAATTGCCCTTTGTCTTTGTTTTGCTTCAGAGGAACTCAACTTTTGTCTTCAGCTTAGTGAGGGAAGAATGCCAGCAGATGGATATGTTTACAGATCTGATTTCATTACAGAACAATAGTAGTTGGTTCTTAAGTTTCATCTTCTTTATATCTTAGTTAATACCAAATGTAGTGTAGTTGACTAGAGATAATTGGGACCAGGCCAGAAGACCCAGTTGTATAATCAACCATAACTGCTGATCATGTGACTGTAGACAGATTACTTGTCTTCCTCAGTTTTTCCAATTTGCCTTTTTGTATGAGGAAATAGTGCTTTTGATAACTCTTACAATTATGCTTAAATAAATATAAACTAGTTACATTTTATTATTTTTAAAGAACTCTTGATTTTTTTTATATATAATATTTTGTGTTTAAAAAAACATTTTTATTGACTTTAGAGAGGAAGGGGGAGAGGGAGAAAGAGAGATAGAAATATCAACGATGAGAGAGAATCAGTGATCAACTGCATCCTGCACTCACCCTACTGGGGATTGAGCCCACAACCCAGGCATGTGCCCTACCCAGGAATTGAACCTAGACTTCCCAGTTCATAGGTTGAAGCTCAACCACTGAGCCACACCAGCTGGACTATATATATTATTTGTTTTTTTAACTAAAAAGAATTGACAACTTTATCTTCACATTTCACAATACCAATGAAATTGCTTTATTTTTTGGTCCACTACTCCCCTCCAAAACTATTCTCTCTTTGATAGGAAGAGGGAGTGAATCTTCCTGCTCCTGTTTTCTGTTAGAGTAAACATCCAGAGTCATAGTACCACAAACTCCTGGTGAAGTAGAACAAGTAATATAAAACTGATAGAAAGAGACTCCCCCTCTTTCCTTATCTGTCTGGTTGAGTCATTTCTGGCCGAGTGGGGCACTATTATGGGATTGGTGGGAGATCTCATCATTGGGGGCCTAAGCATCGTTGCATGTACCCTCCCATATGTGGCTTCATTTCAGGAGCAGGTCCCACTGGCATCATCCCAGGAATAGGAGGACCTAGAAGACGGGGGGGGGGGGGGGGGTGTTGAGGGGAGTAGGATCATTGCCCGCTGTGGAAGGAGGAACAGAGAATGGAGTAGGAGGTATCTGTCCTTGCTGAAATGCTTGGTTGTTGTCAATCAGGCTATGAGCCTACTCTTTCATCCATTTCTGATAGTAGTTTTTCACATTCTTTTTGTGTTTTCTACCAGTGCAATGTGTCTTTTTTATAGATGAAGGGAGAGTCATGGGTGAGGCATGTAACACAGTAGTCACAATAAAACATGGGCAAGTTGCTCTGCAGACCATTGGTTACTCCATTCCATGCTGCTGGAAATGACCTGTATATTTTTAACTAGAGGCCCAGTGCACGAAATTTGTGCACTTGGGGTTGTGGGGCATCTTCTTGCGGTCCAGGAGCCCTCAGGGTATGTCTAACTGACAGCTTAAAGCTTAAGCTGTCAGTCGCACATCCTTAGCACTGCCTTGGAGGTGGGAGAGGCTCTTGCCACTGCCACTGCCACTGCGCTCACCAGCCATGAGCCTGGCTTCTGGCTGAGTGGTTCTCTCTCTGTGGGAGCACTCTGTACACCCAGGGACAGCTCCTGTGTTGAGTGTCTGCCCCCGGGTGGTCAGTGCACATCACAGTGACCAGTAGTTCTGCCATTTGGTCGATTTGCATATTAGCTTTTTATTTTATAGGATATATTAAACATCTCAAGTCAATTTTAGTGTCATATTGCTTTTACAGGGATGACCCTTAAGAGAAATTTGAGGTCCTTGGTTTTAGCTAGTGGCTATTTACAAATTTGTTCATTTTGTGAGTAGAGAAAATTTGAAAGTTATTCTTGAATTAAGGATTTGCCATTATTATGGCTGTGAGCTAAAAGAGATTAGAGTGGATGTAAATATATTTCATTTACTTTGTTTCTTCCAGTTCCACATATTGGTTGTCATATGACCCAATATTATTTTGGAACGATATCGTGCTAGCTGTCAAAGCATGATACTGTTTAAGAAGAATCTGGTGGAAAGGAGAATTAAGAAGGTGGTGGTGGTGGTGGAGGAGGAGGAGGAGAAGGAGGAGGAGGAGGAGAAGGAGGAGGAGGAGGAGGAAGTGGAAGTTATAGTGAAAGAAAAATTAGAGTTGGTGGAAAATGAAGAATTAGTACAGTGAGGTTAAGCAATAAACATTACATTTAAAATTATTTACAAGACTTTTTACTTGTCTATTCAAATATAAGCTAGTCAGTTGGAGAATTTTGATGCATTTAGTTGGACTATAGTCTTTTTGTTTGTTTATTTAAAAAAATATATTTTATTGATTTTTCACAGAGAGGAAGAGAGAGGGATAGAGAGTTAGAAACATCAATGAGAGAAAATCATCGATCAGCTGCCTCTTGCACACCCCCTACTGGGGATGTGCCCGCAACCAAGGTACATGCCCTTGACCGGAATTGAACCCCGGACCTTTCAGTCCGCAGGCCGACGCTCTATCCACTGAGCCAAAGCGGTCCCTGCTGGACTATAGTTTTAAGAAACTACTTCAAATTCATCCAGTTCTGCCACAGTTCTTACATTTACCTCAGGATAACACCCTTTTAAATTTCCAATAGCAACTGCTTCAGTTTTTTCCACTCTCCTCACCTCTTATTTCCATTGACACCCTATTCATTTTTTAGGAGAACCTCATTTACTGTTTCTGAGATTCCCCCAACTGGAAGCCTCTTGCTATCTCTACTGTCACTTCTCATCTGAGGGTACAAGAATCCCTGCTCCTCATTTTATGGCTCTCACTTCCTTCTGTGGTCCTGTTGCGTGTGTTCCTCTCTGTGATCTAAATTTTAATTATGTCTTTATTGTCTTTTTGCCTCCCTCTCCCCCTCAATCTATCTGTAATTAATTCCAACAGTGATGGTAGATAGCATGGGAGTGCATGCACTATTCTAAGCACTCTGAGAATATTTGGTTTCATATCTACAGCACTCCTGGAAGGTAAATACAGATAATCCTCACCTTGCATGATTTTAGTATGCACAAATTCCACATTTTGATTATCCATACATTAGTGGTAGATGCTTGGGTTGTTCCCACATTTCTTCTATTATGAGCAGTCCTGCTGTGAACTGTATATGTTTTTTGTGTAGGCATGTTTTCAGTTCTCTTGGATATGTACTTAGAATTGGAATTGTTGGGTCACATGGTAACTCTACATTTAATCTTTTGAGGAATTTTCCAAAGTGGCTGAATCATTTTATCTTTCCTCCAACGGAATATGAAGTTTTCAGTTTCCCTACATAGTCACCAACATTTCCTTATTATCTGCCTTTTCGGATATATGACATGATATCTCATTGTGATTTTGGTGTGCTATTAGCTTATGATTATTGAACACTTTTTCATGTGCTTATTAGTCATTTATGTATCTTCTTTGGAGAGATGTGTATTTTAAATTGTATTCATCTTTTTATTGTGGAAGTTTTTTATATGTTGTGGATACTAGATTGTTATCAGGTACATGGTTTTCAAAAATTTTCTTCATTCTGTGGGCCTTTTCGTTTTCTTGATAGTGGCCTTTGAAGCACAAAATTTAAAATTTTTATGATGTTCAATTAATCTATTTTTTCTTCTGTTTATGCTTTTGGTGTCATAATTAAGAAACCATTGCCAGAGGTCATGAAAAATTCTATCAATGTTTTTTTGTGTTTTATAATTGTAGCTCCACATTTAGGTTTTGATCTATTTAGAAAGTGAGGTAGGAGTCCCAACCTTTTTCTTTTGCATATGGATATCCAGCTGTCCTACCACTATTTGTTGAAAAGACTATTTCTTCCCCTATTAAGTCGTATTGCCAGCCTTGTTGAAATTAATTTAATTAACTCTATTTCTGGGTTCTCAGTTCTCTTTCATTGATCTGTGTATATGCATTTGATTTTATTGACCAATTTTCTCTTGCAAATTCTTCTTGTTTTTGATAGTTCATCATCTTTGTTCTCTTTGTTTCTATTGTTATAGAGTATTTCTCCTCAAATTCACAATGTTAAGAGCTCCAGCTTTCTTTTCTTTTCAGGTTTCCCTAATTTATGTGCAATCATACAGTGCTCTGGCTTTCTTTTCTGTCTCAGGATAACCCCAGTTTGAAACCATTAAGTAATCTTTGATGCTTTTTTTCCCTTCACTCTTCATAATCAAAGGTTTTTATATAATTTGACCCCTGCCTTTATTTTTTTTAATTTTTAAATATTTTATTGAATTTTTTACAGAGAGGAAGGGAGAGGGATAGAGAGCTAGAAATGTTGATGAGAGAAACATCAACCAGCTGCCTCCTGCACACCCGCAACTGGGGATGTGCCCGCAACCAAGGTACATGCCCTTGACCGGAATTGAACCTGAGACCTTTCAGTCCGCAGGCCAACGCTCTATCCACTGAGCCAAACCGGTTTTGGCTATTTTTTATTTAAATTGTTTTAATCTTCACCCAAGGATATTTTTTTAATTGATTTTTTTTTTCAGAGAGGAAAAGGAGAGGGTGGGAGAGAGGGAAGAAGGGAAGGAGAGAGCATCAATGTGAAAGAGAGACATCGATTGGTTGCCTCCTATATGTGCCCCAAATGGGGATTGAAGCAGAAACCTAGATATGTGCCCTGACCGGGAATTGAACCTGAAACCTTTTGGTGCACAGGATGATGCTCCAATCAACTGAACCACTGAGCCAGGGCTTGACCCCTTCATTTATAATTTACTGCTTTTCTTTCCTGGGCTCTCACTATAGCTTTCTGACCTCTCTCTCTGGTTAGGTTTATTGTATTACTTTTGTTAGGTTAATCCCGTGTATCTATGGCTTTGAATTTGCTCTTTGGTTCAGGGATTCTTCTTTGTATTCTCTCCCCATCTTCCATTAATTTGAGAACTCAGCCCCCAGGCATGCCTTCTTTTTATATATCTCATGTTGATAAGTGGTTATAAGAATACAAGCATTGGCATTACAAAACCTGGGTGTACATTTACTATTAGGTGACTGGGATTAAGTTAGTTAACCTATGCTTTAGTTGTCTTATTTGTAAAGAAGGACTAATTAATATTAGCCTAACTTTCAAGGTGGTTGATATGAATAAATAAAATGTGATAGTGCCATAGAGTGGACTTTTAATAAATTTGGATATTACTATGTTGCTTTTCCTTTTGTTAAAGTGCTAATTCTTTTAACTCTATTGCCCAAAGTCCTTCCTATCCTTGGAGGATAGAGTCTATTTCAGAGTGCCATGTCTTCTATAAAACTTGCTGGCCATTAGTATATCCTCCTTTGAAACCTTGTAGTACTTTGTGCTTTTCTTACAGCTTGTATGTTAACATGCCAGATGATTTCTGTATGATCACATTCCTTTTTTCTGGACTATAAACTATTTGAAAGGAGGGATTGTCTTGTTTAGCTTTGTTCACCTGGCAGTGAAGTTGTTTGTTTTAGTGTGTAATAAATAAGCTCTCAATAAATAGGTGAAATTCTGTTGTATCTCTTGTTTAATATTAATATTGCCTCAGGTAAAAATCTTTTTCTGTAAGGCTTTTGAGACAACTTCCATGAGTAAATAGCTTTTCCTGCCATTTTCCCATAGCACCATGTCCACAGTGCTATTGTACTACAATAGTTAGTCTGATTGCATTGTGACACTTGCTAATTGAGAACAGGTGCCTTGTCTTAATTAGCTTTTAATTGTTCGTTTGCCCTTCCATACAGCTCCATGAGGACATGGATTGTTTCTCCCCCACCCCCCCTTTAAAAAAAAAAGTTATGTTTTTATTGATTTTAGAAAGAGGAAAGGAGAGAGGGGCAAGCATCTATCTCTTGCCTCCTGCCCAAAGCTAGGGCATGTGCCCTGACCTGGAATTGAACCAGTGGCCTTTTGGTGCAATGGATTTCATGTAACACCCTTATGCTGTCTCCTTGATTGTAATGTATAAAATAAAATGCAAAGCTGCCATTCTCTCTAAATCTGTTGAGATTTTGCTTTCCGGCAATTGTCAATTTGGTTCAAATAAACTCATAAAAATTCTCTACAAGGTTTGGATGTTTTCTTTCGTCAACAGAAAAAACTCACATTTAGAAAAACATATACAACTCACTTCCTTAAGGTAATGGCAAGTTCCTTCCCAGCTCTCAAGGTCTTTAGAGAAATGATTGCCTTTTAATTTATTTTTGCATTGTGATAGGCAAAGATCATTGTTTCCTATTCGAAATCAACAGGAGTCCCCAATTTGGGGGTGCGGTGAGCAGAGAGACTTTATTCAGTTAAAACAGTTCAGTTGTGACATAGCTTGTCTGTATAATATAGCATGGCTGTGGAACCACATGGTTGTGGAACCACACAGTTGTGGAACAGCACAGTTGTGAACCAGTCCTGGTGAGGTAGCCCTGGCCAGGAGGCTTGAGGTTACAGCTGAGATTGGTATTGTAGCTCCAGTTGAAGAAATACAGTTGTTGATGGAACCTGAGAGTGTACTTCATTGAGACAGAGGTAAACCTGGCTTATATAGAGGAGTGCCCCCCATTGGCCCATTTCTTTGCAAATTGGGACTCCAAATCATCACTGTTTGATTGGTCCAAAGAACACTGTTCTGATTGGTAGGTAAATAAGCAAATTAAGGTATAACTGCACAGCCCTGATTGGCTGGGGTTGATTCCAGACCTTTTTATTTTTATTTTTTTAAAATTATTTTTTAAATTTCTATATTGATTCAGGTATTACATATGTGTCCTTATTCCCCTATTATCCCCCACCTCCCATTCATGCCCCCACCCCCTGTTGTCTGTGTCCATTGATTAGGCTTATATGCCTGTATATAAGTCCTTTGGTTGATCTCTCGCCCTTATCCCCTCCCTCCCCCACATTCCCTGAGGTTTGATGTTCTAATTGATGTTTCTCTGTCTCTGGATTTATTTTTGTTCATCAGTTTATGTTGTTCATTATATTCCACAAATGAGTGAGATCATGTGATATTTATCTTTCTCTGCCTGGCTTATTTCACTTAGCATAGTGCTCTCCTTCTCCATCCATGTTGTTGCAAATGGTAAGAATTCCTTATTTTTTCCACAGTGTAGTATTCCATTGTATAGTTGTGCCACAGTTTTTTAATCCACTCATCTGCTGATGGGCACTTAGGCTGTTTCCAAATCTTAGCTATGCTGAACTGTGCTGCCATGAACATAGGGATATATATATATATATATATATATATATATATATATATATATATATATATATGTGTGTGTGTGTGTGTGTGTGTGTATGTATATGTATATGTATATGTATATGTATATGTATATGTATATGTATACGTATGTATGTATGTATGTATTCTTTCTGATTAGTGTTTCTAGTTTCTTGAAATATATTCCTAGAAGTGGGATCACTGGGTCAAATGGGAGTTTGATTTTTAGTTTTTTGAGGAAACTCCATACTGGTTGCTCTTGGTACACCCCTTTGTGGGCTGAGTACAAAGTCTTGGTGTAATTAAGCCTTGTTTGCTGTTGGTACACTGGGAGGAATTGACCTCCAGGCCAATTGGCTGTGAGGACCCGCCGTGTCTATAAAGGAAGAACTGCTGTGCTGGAGACGCACCTTGTTTCAGTGGGGCTTTGGTGCTCAATGAGTCCGTCTCCCGAATGTGTGACTTATGGGTGTGAGGAGTTGAAACTGACCACTAGGAACACTGGCTTCTGGATCTCCAATGGGGTGCAGTTCAGCGACTGTCTGAGGCCACCCAGCAGGAGCTACATACAGCAAGAACCACAGTCCTCTCCTCCCTGCTTGGAGTTTGGAGGCTTTGGAGCTGTCTACACCAGGTTCAAGTTTGCTAGGTTAAACTGCACTAGAGAAGGCCATTTATATACAAAAGCCGCTGCTCGGAGCTTGGGTGTGTTTGTAGATTGTGTGGGATGGAGTCTCAGGGCGGAGTTTCAGGGCGTCACTAGGCTAGGGCCTGGCTAACAGCAATGGCTAACAGCAGTGGCTGCCTGTCAGCCATCTCTGCCTCTCTGACCACATCCCCGCGTCTCGTGCTCCTGCACAGCAAACAATTATTCTTGCGCGCAGCTCTGCAAGCAAGCCACCCTCACTTTCCGACTTGAATACAAACAGTCTAGCTTTTCTCCGGAAACTGGATTTCAGAGAGATTGGAGATTGCCTCTCTTTGGGTTGAAGAAAGCAATGCCTGCCTCCAGCCAGGATCCGCAGCCAGCCCGTATTGCACATGCACCCCCGTACCTCAGTTTTTCGGCTCTTGTGCCCTGAATGCTCCTTTCTCTTTCAGGGTAGTTGTAGAGATTCCTTTCAGCCAGCTTTCCCGTGGTTCTGGATGATAGACGTTTTGTCTTTTTGTTGTAGTTTTGAAATTGTTGTGCACAGCAGCAGTTTAGGTGTGTTTACCTACATCGCCATCTTGGCCTCCCCCCTCTCTAGGTGAGGCTGGCTAGAGGTTCATCAATCTTGTTTGTCCTTTCAAAGAACCAGCTCTTTGTTTTGTTGATCTTTTATATTGTTATTTTGGTCTCAATGTCATATATCTCCGCTCTGATCTTTATTATGTCCTTCTGCTTATACTGGGCTTTTCTTGTTACTCTCTTTCTAATTCTCTTTGAGTTATAGAGTTAGGTAGTTTATTACCATTGTTTCTTGTTTTTTTGCAGTAGGCTTGTAGAGCTATGAATTTCCCTCTCAAGACTGCTTTAGTTGTGTCTCATAGATTTTGGATTGTTGTGTTTTCATTGTCATTTGTTGTTATGATGTTTTTTTACTTCTTCCTTGATCTCTCTGGTAACCCAGTCATTGTTTAATAGCATGCTGTTTAGTCTCCATGTGTTTGATTTTTGGATTGTTTTTATTGTAGTTGATTTTCAGTTTTAGGCCTCTGTAATCTGAGAAGATGCTTGATATGATTTCTATCTTTTTGAATTTGAAGAGGCTTTCCTATGACCCAACATATGGTCTATCTTTGAAAATGACCCAATTGCACTTGAGAAGAATGTGTAGTCTGTGGCTTTAGGGTGAAATGTTCTGAAGATGTCAATTGATTCCTTCTTGTCTTGTGAGTCATTTAGGATTGATGTTTCTTTGCTGATTTTTTGTTTAGAGGATTTGTCCAATGGTGATAGTGGGGTATTAAAGTCACCTACTATGATTGTATTGCTGTCAATCTCTCCTTTGATACCCTCCAGGAGTTTTTTTTTAATGTATTTTTTATGTATGCTCTTGTATTGGGTGCATATATGTTTACCAGAGTTATTTCTTCTTGTTGGATTGCTCCCTTTAGTATTATGAAGTGACCTTCCTTATCTCTTGTTAGGACATGGATTGCTTCTTATGCACTATATCATTATACCTCATACAGTCTTTGATGTATTGTGGGTGCTAATGTATTTATTGAATAAATAAATAAATGGGCGCTGTCTTTTTAAGTACCATGAGATAACATTTTTAATGTCATGTATCCACATAATAGTTACCATATATCTATATCTTCATATGTATGTATTTTACATACAGAAAAAACCTTTTAACTGTGAGATTCTTCATTGTTAGTTATTTTTGACCTAATAGATAAGAGCCTGAGCCTGTCTTTATTCTTAATATATATGGTACTTTTAAACCTAATTAATATATGAATGTGAGGGTGAATTCCCACCCCCACATCCTGCACTTCCAGCAGCTCATATTATGCAAGTAAATTTGATAGCTAGGAGAAATTTGGTAGATGTCTTCAGAAGTAGCTAGGTTTCTTGAGAGTGTATGTTTTATATTTGTGGAAGAGATGAGTGAATGGCCTTTAAGCTTTAATCTGAAGTGGACACATTCAGTCAAGGGAGGAAGTATATGATTCTCCAAGTACATAAACATAGTCACCATATAGGTACTGACAGTATAACTGGTGGAACAGACATAGCCCTGGTCCTCCAGTTGTTTCCAGTTATTAGAAAAGAGGGATAATATAGGCACCTTAAATGATTACTAACAGAAATGAATGACAAAAACTTATTTTATAAGTTTCTAGGAAATGTTATATATAAATTTTTAGTATTGTATTTTAGAGTTATATAAGCTGGATATTCCCAATAACTATAGTAAAATGTATATTTTTAAGCTTAATTTTCTTTATTGTGGATATAATAACTGTTCGTTATATAAAATGTTATTTTTTAACCCTTACTTCAATCTTCCTTTTTTAAACCCAGATTACACACATTTATAACTTTTTTCTTTTGTTGTTTAAGGTTCTATCATATGCCTTAACATTTTTTCATATATATGTTTCTATTTGCAGAATAGTCAATTATAAGCTACCTACCAGTGGTCAGCAAACTCATTAGTCAACACAGCCAAATATCAACAGTACAAAGATTAAAATTTCTTTTGAGAGCCAAATATTTTAAACTTAAACTTCTTCTAACGCCACTTTTTCAAAATAGACTCGCCCAGGCTGTGGTATTTTGTGGAAGAGCCACACTTCAAGGGGCTGAAGAGCCTCAGTTTGCCGGCCACAGGGCTAGACCATAGTTTACTTAACTAGATTCTTATTGTTGAGCATTTGAGTTGTTGGCAATGTTTTACTATGAGAAAAATGAATATCAGTGACTGAACACTGTCTTCCACATATCAGTGAGTCCCTATTACTGTTATAGCTGTACACATTAAATAGTTGGGATGGTTTATGAAGCGTGGTGGTCCTTTCATAATGGTTCCTATATTTCTGTGTAATTCTGTGGATGTGAGGATAGATTGCAGTAGATCCAATTTTTTCTCCCACTCAAATGTTAGATTTCGTTTTCTTAGGATACATATAATGTTCCTTTTTTAAAGGAGTATTATTAGATTATTGGAAAGAAGTATTTTTTAAGACTTTTGATTTATAGTACCAAATCATTTTCCAAATATTGTGCTTTCACCAGCAACATATGAGGGTGCTTTTCTCTTAGTAACAGCTCTAAAAAACAAAAATAAAATAAAAAACACAAAAAAAACCCACAAAGAAAAACACAACAAAAATAAAAATCTTAAATTTACTTTTTAATCCTCACCTGAAGATATTTTTCTATTGATTTTCAGGGAGAGTGGGAGAGAGAGAGGGAAAGACAGTGAGAAACATTGATGTGAGAGAAACACGATTGGTTGCCTCCTGCATGCACCCAAACAGGGCCCTTGACCAGAATCAAACCCAGGACCCTTCGGTCTGCCGGCTGACGCTCTATCCATTGAGCCAAACTGGCCAGGGCTATTATATTTTATTTTTTAAATGTAGACCAGCTGTTCGGCTCATTTCTGCTGTTTGTTTTCTTCATTCTGTAAAACAGGTGATTTAATGAAGAGTGCTGCAGGAGAGTTTGCAGATGATCCCTGCTCTTCTGTGAAACGTGGCAACATGGTTCGGGCAGCTCGAGCATTGCTTTCTGCGGTTACCCGGCTGCTTATTTTGGCTGACATGGCAGATGTCTACAAATTACTTGTTCAGCTGAAAGTTGTAAGTACATGCCTATGTCTGTAATTTGTTTTCTCTATCACAGTGGAAGTGCTACTGGCCATATTAATTCAGCATTCCTTGGGACATGGAGTGGTTTACCTAAATGGACCAGGGATGTTTTTGTTTCATTTCCACTTGTTCCTTTATTCCAAATGTATGGCATACTGTGAGCTGTGTTGTCTTGGTTTTAATGAAGAACTTGTAGCAAATGTATTGTTTAGAGCTCTTCCCTTTTGTAGTAGTGATTAAACATTTCCTTATACCAATTGAATTCCAGAGTTGAGAAACCAAGATATGTTAAATTGTATCCTTAAATAGAAATCAGTAATACTGTCTTTTTCAGCTCCTAAAAAGCTCCATGTAGTAGCTACTGAAATGTTAGAGTGCCATGTAAACTAAAGAGAACATCTGAATTGCTGTCTGAATTACTGTTTCAGGGCATAAAAAATTCCTTATTTAAGAATTGCTTAGAATTTTTCTTTTTTTTTGTGGGGGGTATATTTAATAGGTGGAAGATGGTATCTTGAAACTGAGGAATGCCGGCACTGAACAAGACTTAGGAATACAGTATAAAGCCTTGAAACCTGAAGTGGATAAACTGAACATTATGGCAGCTAAAAGGCAACAGGTATAGTAAAGATTTAGGGATATATTAAAATTATTTATAATATTACTAGTTTGAGAAATTTTATCTAAGTTTTACAGTACCTATCTGCCAATGTAATGCAATTAAAACATTTTATTATTTTAAAAATTAAGTTGTATTCACTTTATGCTCTTATTTTCAGTCTTTTAAAATTTTTGTTTTAAGTAGCTTGGCAATTTGTGATAGTGTAGGAGAGGTAATAGTTATGTGCATTTGAGGATTAACTTGAGTTGATAATGGCATTTATCTCAGGTTTTTGAAAATCTTAAACCAGTTCAAACATACTGAAATGACTTCTATATCAGAAAGTATTTTTCCCCTCTCCCCATATTTTTTCATTATATATGTATATTTTAGATCCGAGGAGGTGGAGGACCAACTAGTTAGTTATGCATAGATTTTTGAATGGGGTGGGGAGGAGGGAGAGGTTCACACCTCCAACACCTGCATTGTTCAAGGCTCAACTGTATTTTTTATTAATTGCTATTACATAGTGTTAGAAATTTGTACTGTGTGGCATGTGGATCACTGCTCTTATTTTCAAGCTTTGCTAAATCTTTGGGGTTTTCTGCTATTACCATGCTTTGTAGTTTCCCTGTGCCCTTCCTGTTGGATGTTGTGTGTTAGATGTGTGTTCTATAGGGGATATGCATATGTCACTGTTCAGCTTCTTATACCTTCCATAGTCCTGATCAAGTTTTTAATTCTTATTTTTAAAGAAGCCCAGAAAATATAAATTATTATTGTTAGCCAATACCTATCCCAGTTAGTATATTTTACATTGCAGTTCACAGAAAAACCAGCTCCAAAACTACTTAACAATGAAGGATTTATATTCTCACTAATTAGAAATTGCAAGTTATATTTCTGACTTCAGGATTATTAAATTTAAAGGCTTTGCAATATCAACAAGGATCCAGGTTCTTGACAGTTTCTAGCACTGGATGGCTGCTGAACTTTAGGCATGGCATTTATGCACATCAGTATGGCCAGTGAGAAAATAAAAGGATTGTTCCTTATGTCTATAAGCAAACAATCCAGAAGCCCCTAACACATTTGCCCTAAATCTGAATTGTGTAACATAGCCATTCCTCACTAATCATTGGTAAGAGGAAAGCAGATACTATGTCTGACTCAGAGTAATGAAGATCTACCTTACGGTCCAGGATGGGGGTAGCTTTATTGGGAACAGAACACCCAACAAGAGCTTTGACAAGCATGAGAAAAATGGGGTCAATACTTTGTCCAGTTTCTGACAGCCTTAGCTTTGAAGACTTATTAGTAACTTTCATTTGGTTATATTTACATTAGTATAAAACTAATGGATTAAATTAATAATATACATATTAGTGCCAGGCAGTGAGCAATTGGTGAATAGTAGTTATTGCTCATATTTCAAGCTAGAAGATGTGATCAGACTGAATCTGCACATATAGGATCTTTTTTCTTTTTTTACATATGATAATATAGTGAGATATGGTGTACTGTCTAAGTAATACAGTTATTGTATGATCAATGTACTTTTAGCATTTGTCCGAGTCTTGGCTTATGTCTCTAACACATAAATTTCAAGTAATTTTTTTCCTTTTGCTGGGGCTGATTAATCCCTAGAAGAACTTGTTATATATAACTAGAGGCCCGGTGCATGGAATTTGTGCAGGAGGGTGGTGTCCTTCAGCCCAGCCTACACCATCTCCAATCTGGGGTTCCTCTCACAACCCAGGACTGCTGGCTCCCAACTGCTTGCCTGCCTGCCTTCCTGATTGCTCCTAACCACTTCAGCATGCCAGCCTGATCACGCCCTAACTACTCCCCTGCCAGCCTGATTACTGCTCCCTTGTCAGCCTGTTTGCCCCCAATTCCTATGCAGGCCTGGGTCCCTCCCAACTGCCTTTCCCTGCAGGCCTGGTTGCCCCAAACTTCTCTGCCAGCCTGGTCACCCCTAACTGCCCTCCCCTGCATGCTTGATCACCCCCAACTGTCCTCCCTTGCAGGCCTGGTCCCCCCCTAACTGCCCTCCCCTGTTGTCCTGATCGCTCACAACTGCCCTCCCTGCTGGCCATCTTGTGTCCACATGGGGGCAGGCTCTTTGACAGCATGGGGGCAGTCATCTTGTGTGTTGGACTGATGGTCAGTCTGCATATTACTCTTTTATTAGATAGGATGAGGCCTGGTGTATGGGTGGGGGCCAGCTGGTTTGCCCTGAAGCTTGTCCTGGATCAGGGTGGGGTTCCCTTGGGGCTTGGATGAGGGGCCTGTGGTGGTTTGCAGGCCAGCCACACCCCGTGGGCAACCCAAGTGAAGCCTGGTATCTGGGATTTATTTATCTTCTACAATTGAAACTGTAGCCTGGAGTAGAGCCAAGCCTCCCGTTTGCTTTGTGGCAGCAGCCATTTCTATTGGGATTTACTTCTCTTCTACAATTGAAACTTTCTAGCCTTAAGCAGAGGCCTGGGCTGGCTAAGGTGTGCGGAAAGCTTGGCTTCCTCCATCGCCTGAGAAACCCAAGCTCTCTGTGGCCAGAGCTTTTTGGTTGGGTTTATTTGCATATTTGCTCCTGATTGGTGGGCGTGGCTTGTGGTTATAGCAGAGTGATGGTTAATTTGCATATTACTCTTTTATTAGATAGGATGATATGGTAATTCTATAAATAACACAGGTTGGCCAAAAAAACTGGTTTGGCTCAGTGGATAGAGCGTTGGCCTGCAGACTGAAAGGTTCCAGGTTCGATTCTGGTCAAGGACATGTACCGTATTTTCCGGTGTATAAGACGACCCCCTAATTTTACAGTTAAAACATAGGTTTAGGCCTATATTCGCTGTATAAGACTACCCCCCACTTCCGAGGCAATACCAGTTCTTTTTTTAATAGACCACCTCTCTGACTCTGGCCTATCTGAGCAGGCTTTTTACTGGAACACAGTGTCGTCTTATACACCGGAAAATACGGTACCTTGATTGTGGGGACACTCCCAGTGGGGGGGTGTGTGTGTGTGTGCAGAAGACAGCTGATTGGTGTTTCTCATCCATGTTTCTGACTCTCTATCTCGCTCCCTTCCTTTCTGTAAAAAAAGTCAATAAAATATATTAAAAAAAATAACACAGGCTGGCCAAATTATGTCTATAATTTATTTTACTTAATGTTCTTGATATAAATTATCACTTGAATACCTGAAATAAATATTAGTTATATTTAAAAAATAAAGTTTGCTAATAATAGCATTGTCCTAAAATCTAGTCAGTCATATCTTGGTTTATGAAGACTTAATATTATGAGAAGAAAGTGAGAACATTTAGACTGATACTGTTGCATATCTTTGTAAAATGGTGGGATAAGAAAATCAGTGATGTTCTTGAGATAAGACATAATAGTCCAGAATTTTGCGTGCTACTGGAGAAACTTACTGGAAATGCTGCCAGACTTTTAATCCTGTGTGCCATGAATCCATGAAGAGTTTCAAACATTTCCAAAATAAGATGTTATAAAAATCTTGAAGTTATTAATATTGTGGATGATCTTCTGTTTGCCCTTCCATATCTGTTTTCTGCCCTTGTGCATCCTGCTTTCTGCCCCAGGAACTTCACCTGTCTAGGCTGCATCCAGGGGCTGCCCTCTGGCTCTTGGTTGCTTTGGCCAATGGGAGCATGAATAGGAGATCAGAGGACATAGGAGAATGAGGCTGGGGTTTTATTCTCCTGGCTGGTTGCCCTGGGTGGCTAAAAGTCATATACTGTGTCTGGTGGTATTCTCCACACACCTACCTGTTCCCTGGATTATGATAACTACTGTCTCCTCTTGTCTCTTCAGGCCTAAGTGCTCTACTGACCTTGTGGTTTCCCTGTATTTTGCCCAGATCTTTGTAGCATAGTCCCTAAACCATCTTAGAATTACTTAGCTTGATTTTATTATCAGTTTACTGCTGGTATCTTGAGTGATACTTGTTCCCATTTTAAAGTTTGTCTTGGGTCTGTAGTATGTGATGGTTATTTATAGATTTCCTTAGGTCTAATTCTTTAACCTTCAGCCTTAGCCTCTTAACAATAAAATCCATTGAGTAGGCTGGCTATAGGCTCCTGTGTACCTCCTATTTATAAAATGGCCTTTTATAGGTCTGGACCTTGGTATGTACTCTTATAAATTAGTGCTTTTCTTAGGAAGTAGATTGCTATTCATTTTATCCTAAGGTACCTGCCTGGAGGAAATTTTCCCTTTTGGATATTGCCCACTGGCCTTCTTCAGTAACTAGTCCATTTTTTCCTGGCAGAATTCCTCTATTACTGTATGCTTAGTCCCCTAGACCAGTGGACACCAACCTTTCAGACCTCATGGACTACTGGTTGGCGACCGCTGCTCCAAAGGTTTCCTTAAACCAGTGGTTGGCAACCTTTCGGACCTCATGGACCACTAGTGGTCTGTGGGACACCAGTTGGCAATTGCTGTCCTATACGGTTTTCATCTTTGACTTTTTCATCTGTTCCCAGGCGTGGTATGTAATAATTTACCTCCTCATTGAGCCTCTTATCTTTGCTGGCAGCCCTAGTCCACAAAAGGATTATTTCCTCAAGAACAGTATTTGACTTCCATGTGTATACTGGCTTCCTTAGCCTCCCTTGTATAATTTAAGCAGCAACTACCTATTGAGGAAATGTTAAACCTCTTAAGGTCTATAGGCTTTATGGAACTTATCGATTTTTTTCAGGTTTTTCTGAGCACAAACATGTAAAAGAGTTTCTTCAGGGGCAGGGGATAGCATTCCATCCACCTACTCACCCACCCATCTATTCGTCCACCTGCCCACATAACCATTTATTCATTTACCTATTTCTTCCCACTTTCCTTCCTCCCTCCCTCCCTTCCATAAATTATCTCCAGGCATATAAAGTCTGGGTCCATGGCAAACTCTCCTTTTAAAATAGCCAGGAAACATGCTACAGCTTTTGGCAAAGTAACATGTCAAAATTCACATCCTCATACATTCTCTCTTTCCAGCATTTTTGGAGGTCCCTGAGAGTTCTTTCGAAGGACCTGCAGAATCCACAAAACTAGGAGCTCCATCCTAGTGAGACTGTTGCTAGAAATAATAACTCTAAAAAGGTGTTTACTATGTGCTAAATACTGTTATAAGCCATTTATAAACACAAACTCAGTCTTCACAAAATGGTGTAAGGTGGATACTATAATTGATCAAATATTAATTCCAATAGTTGAAGGAAATATAGCACACAGAGATTAAATAATTTGGCAAGGTCATTAATCTAGTAAGTTGTAGAGCCAGGTTTTAAATTGGGGCTCTCTAGCTCAGAGGACGGGATTTTGTCTGTTTAAATTGCTACTATAATCCTTAGTGCTTAGAACATTGCCTGGATATAGTAGTGCTCAATAAATATTTATTTAACAAACGAGTGAATAAGTAAGTCACTTACCTTTACTACACATCCATCCTGGAATGGGATTTTGTGTGTGCCCCTAATCTTTTACTTTTCTTGTGCTAGAATATTATTGGCTGACTAAAAGTGTTGAATTTCCATTAAGCTGTAGGCTTTTCTTTGATGATAAGGGTAAAATAGATGGAAGCAGAGGTTAGTCATTTGAGTTCAAGAGAAGACATAATCAAATTTTATATTAAGAGGGAAATGAGAGGACACTTTCACTTGAATTTCCAACTCTTGGTAAGAGAGAGTGTTATAGATTGCTTAAAAGTTAACTTCTGTTTCTTGGTCACTGCATGTGATATTGGTTTAGTTACATTAAAAATAGTCATTTCTTCCTTGTTTTCTGTTTGTTCCTGAGTCTGCTTAAAACATAACCAAACTGGTGAAGTTGAAGAATCATGAAGATTAAAGTAGACCAAGGACACTTATTTCATAAGTAATCTACTAGTATTATATTGCTCAATAGCTCACTTTTCCCAATATTTCAATTACTATAAGCACTATATATCTTGAAAAGAATACTTAAGATTCATTATTATTTTTATAGTAAATGGACCCTTGTGATAGTGTCCATTTTCATATCTTACTTAACAAAATCCAATTTCTTTGTGTTACAGCAAAAGTACTTAAGAGAAAGTAGTGCTCCAGCTGGGTGGTTCAGTTGGTTGGAGCATTGTCCCATACACCAAAAAGGTTGCGAGTTTGATTTCGGGTCAGGGCACATACCTAAATTGTGGTTTCATACCTGGTTGGGGTATGTACGGGATGCAACTGATAGATGTTTTTCTCGTATATTGATATTTCTTTCCTTTTCTCTCTCCAAAATAAATTAAAAAACATCAACTTTCTCAGGTGGGGATTAAAAAAGTAATAGTGAAAGTTAAAGTACTTTGGCAGTTAGGTCAAATGATGATACTTAGCTGACATAGATTCAAATATATTCCCCAATACTTGGTAAACAGGAATCTATTCAGAGATACAATATGGTGAGGGCAAGACATTTAGAAAATGCCATATAGAACATGTGCACCAGCTACTTTAGCATAATGGTTAGCCCTAGCCCTGTGTCATAGCTTGAGTCTTGAGATGATAGTTTTTTAAATCCAGGGGATTCTGTTTCTGAATATTTAACCTGATAATGGTCTTTGAAAAGGTAGGTTTTTGTTGTTTTGTTTTTAATTCTCAAAATTCAAGCTAAACTTTTATTTCATTTGGTTGAACTTCCTGGGCTTCTCCTAAGCCTTGCTATTTCCCAGGAGAACATTCTTCTATGTCCTCTTTAACTATTTAAGCAAACATTATATTCCATTTAAGAGCACTCCTGTTGGTGACTGATTTATGTTACTGAACCTACACTTGGAAGGAATTACATGGTGTGCTCTAAAAACTAGGCTGCAGTCCAAGTGGCAGTCAGTTCTCAGGGATGGTTTAGCTCTCCCTACTTCCATCTTCCAATGACTCTGACTGACTTCAGTGATCCAGCAAACAGGTGTGATGTTCCTGCTGGAACTTCAAGCACATAGATTACCATCATGTCATCCTCCATGCTGTAGCCACCCCCATGCCTATGCCTCAATTGTAGATAGACTTTTATCATAGCAGGTCAGGCAGCGACTTTAGGAAAGTCAGGCGTTGAATAGTAATTCAGACACTATGTATTAACTTTAGGTGACCACAAATTTCTTTAATAACCTTTGTAAACGGCTGTACTGATCTAGGTTATAGGTACTTACAAAGAATGCCAAAGCTGATTGCAAAACATTTGTATTAAAACAGGACAAATACAAGTGCTTCAAGGCAAATGCTTTCCTAGCAGACTTAAAAGTCCTTGAGATTGTGGTGAGGGCAAGATATTTAGAAAATTCTACTCAGAATTTGTGCACCAGCTGTTTAAGGATAATGGTTAGCCTCAGCTCCCTGTCATAGATGGATTCTTAAAATCATCACTGACTAAATCCACAGGGTCCTGTTTCTGAATATTTAGCCTAATGTACTGTGCTGTGCTACAGGGCATTTGGAATGCTGTGAGCTATTACTTGCAGATTCAGATTTCAAATGAGAAAAGAATTCTAGGAGGAATAGAAAGCTGTCATATTATACAAGGTTTGAATAAAGATGCAAATCTAAAATATATAGTGAGATGAAGTTTCAGAGTTTGGTGTGTTTCTAATGCTTAGTTAGGAACTCATCTAGGAAATGAACATTAAATAGTTGAATCAGTTGAGTAATTGATTTTGGCCTTTCTAAGTTTTCTTTTACATGTTTACACATTTAGTACTTCTTTTTAACACATTTAAATTTGTACTTTAGGATTCACTTGGTGACATTAACGTTGAAATTCTGTGATTACATAAAATAGAGTTGGAACAGCTATGGTGGTCACATATTTCTCTTCTGTGGTGGCGATCCACATTTACTGGTACTAAAGACTTAATTTTATTGCTTTGAGTAATTTCAGTAACAAGGGGTTATCAGAAGTAACCCCTTCACATCTTGCTTATTATTGGTATCACTTATTTATCCTTAGCATATTCACCCTGTCTACCAATTAGATGCTAGTAGTATAGACCACGAGGAACCTCAAATCCTTTTAACTGTAGACTATAATTATGGGGTAGAGGAAATTGTAAAGGACATTTTCACTTAAGACCACATGTACATAGAGTATTATAATGAAATACAAACCTTTTGATTTTCAGTATGGAACTTGTGAGCCTCAGCTTTGTGCCTAATGACCCATGTCCTGAGATGGTCTTTGGGGAGGGAGAAGGAAGGAAAGGAGTTGTGTACTTGGGAGAATACTTGGCTGGTTGCATAATTCGTGTACTCCTGTGGTATCTTATCCCAAATTTCACAAAGCTCTTGTAATTAATTTTATAACTTAATAAAAAACTTCTTATAATAAATTTTTAAGTATTTCTCTGAATGATTTTTCTATATCTTTATATAGCTGTAATCAAGATGCTAGTCATGTCAGGCAATGGCTTTAGGTACATATATCTTTATATAACTGTACATATAGCTGTAATCAAGATGCTAGTCAGTTTTAAGTTTCACTTTTTATTTAGTGCTGTGCTAAGTGCTTTATGTGCCTTATTCCTTTTAATCCTCAATACAATGAGGTACTATTGTTCCTATTTTACAGAAGGTGAAACTGACCATGGAGACTTAAAGTAAGATCACAATAGTTAGGAAAATGTAGAGCTGGAGATTGAAATCTAGGTCTATGTGGTTTGGAAAAGTTTGAACTCTTATCTACTAAGACATATTGCCTCCTTTGCGATGAGCTTCCAAGCTAGACTTAATGAAAATATTGTGTCTATTTAGTAAAAATTCTAACTTTCAATATTTACTGACAAAACGTTATATGAATAGAACTGTTAAAATTTATTGTTTTACTCTTATAGGAACTGAAAGATGTGGGCCATCGTGATCAGATGGCTGCAGCCAGAGGAATCCTGCAGAAAAATGTTCCGATTCTCTATACTGCTTCCCAGGCATGCCTACAGCACCCTGATGTTGCAGCCTATAAGGCCAACAGAGACCTGATATACAAGCAGCTGCAGCAGGCAGTCACGGGCATTTCCAATGCAGCCCAGGCCACAGCATCGGATGATGCCTCCCAGCACCAAGGTGGAGGAGGAGGAGAGCTGGCATATGCTCTCAATAACTTTGATGTAAGTTATACAGGGAGGAAACTTAAGGCTCTTGACCATCCAAGATTTCTGGGGAAATGTGATCAAGGTTCCTAATGAAAGCTCAATTTCTATTAGATATGCAATTTAAGTTGAAAAAATTTTTATGAATCATCAAGTCTACTTATCTTTGCTTGGCCTAAAGCATTTCTCTTTCTCTTTCTCATTCTCTTTTTCTTTCTCTTCTTCTTCCTCTTATGCTTTCTCTTTTTCTTTTGCTTTCTCATTCTTTTCTTTGTTAGTTTGATTAAACTTCTGAATTCTTTAATGCATCTTGCATTTCCTACAAAGTCATTCTTTATTGAGGATATGAGTTCAGTTAATTTCACCCAAGATTTTAACCTTTTGGTACGTGGGCAGCTATGGGAGACACAGAGGTAAATGCACAGTCTGTTTGGAAATAAAGATACATTATAAATGACTAAAACAGACGTGCCATCATCTTGTCTGTCTAGATATCTTTTTTTTCTCAATGACTAAATTGTAATAATAGACAAAATTTAATCAAGTGGAAGCAAATTTGCGGCTAAAATAATTTGTAGCATAATGCCATGTAATTACCTTTTGTAGATGATGCCTATACATCCTATGTACACACTATCCTATGTACCTAATCTTAATTTTTTTTGGTGGGTTTGTTTTAAAATTTTTACTCACAATGCCTCCTGGTTCCAGTAGATGACAGCAGTTTAAGATTTTAAAAAATCTTATTGTTATTTTATTTTATTATTTATTTATTTATTTTTTTAAATATATTTTATTGATTTTGTACAGAGAGAAAGGGAGAGAGATAGAGAGCTAGAAACATCGATGAGAGAGAGTCATCGATCAGCTGCCTCTTGCACACCCCCTACTGGGGATATGCCCACAACCAATGTACATGCCCTTGACCGGTATCGAACCCGGGACCCTTCAGTCCCCAAGCCGATGCTCTATCCATTGAGCCAAACCGGTCTCGGCTGTTATTTTAATTAACATAAGGGAAAATTGATTTCCAGGTTGCCAGCATCTTTCATAAGTAGGAATGCTATAAATTAAAGAATCAATATAATGGAGTGCATTCTATTTTTAATATTTTTTTCTTGCCTTTGCTTTGTCTCAGTACTTTACTTTGGTGTGGGTAACTGATCCTTGCTGATACGAATGGATGATTTAATACTTTTCATAAATTATGAAAACATGGTGTTAGAACTGAATTTTACTCTGGAACCTTAAGCATTAAATAACTTTATAGCAAACTTTGATGATAACATCTTATAATTTGCTGGTGGTGGTGTCCGTCTTCCTCCATCCCCCCTTACATTTGACAGTATATTGGTCTCTTTCAAAGCAATAAGAGTTACATTTTGCCCCAAGTTGAGTAATATCAGAAGCCACTTAATTCATAGGTGAGGGGATTGGACTGAGTGATCAGAGGGGGGTTGCAGCGCTAGGACTATTTAAGTTCTGGGACCATTAATTCCTCATTCCTGTTGGTCAGAATGCATTGTGTGTTCTGTTTTGACCAGAGAAATCCTGCAGTAACTTAGTCTGTAAGAAAAATGATGAGCTAAAATGTAGGTTAATAATGAACTCAAGGTATGCATGCTAAATCTTGAAACCGGGGCGTTCTTTGAAAGGAAAAGAAGAAATGTACACTTATTGGAAAAGGACAAGCTTTTTAAAGGAAAACCTTGGCATTTATGTTTAAATCAACAAGAACATAGCCCCCATAAAGAAAAATTAAAGGTAAAATACTTGCCCAGACATTTGCCAGTGTAAGGATAAATTGTGGAGAAGTTGGAGGGAGATCAATAGCCACTGCCCTGGGGTGTACCATAGCTTCCTTGTGACCTCACTCATCACTGGTAAAGCTGGATGTAACTGGAGTCAAGGGAATAAAGTGGAGACAGGAAGCACTTATTCTTATTGGGAAAGTTATATCATAGAGTGGCTTCGTTGGGATAGATTGCTACTGTCTCTTACAGAGATATTTGAGGGGGAAAAAGCCTTGAATTTAGACATAAATTGAGGATAAATTTGAGGCTGAATTGTTCGTAAACATTTGGTGAGATGTGTAAGGAGAAAATAGATTGAAATTGATTATAAATGCATTTCATTCTGAAAGTTTGAAGACAGGTGTTAAGTTTATTACATTTTTGTGGTGAAACAGTTTTATACTCTGTACATAGAGAAAAAAAGAGAGCTTTTATTTTCCCTGTAATTTTCATTTGGTAACTTAATAATACTACATAAGCTGGCCTTTAAATGTTCAGATTAGGTATATTGAACATCATTTTTAAGGTGACATACTTTTGTTTGCCATTTGTGGTATACCTTATCCTAGTGGTTGGCAAACCATGGCTTGCGAGCCACATGCGGCTCTTTGGCCCCTTGAGTGTGGCTCTTCCACAAAATACCACATACCCTAATTAAGTTAATAACAATGTACCTATCTGTATAGTTTAAATTTTAAAAATTTGGCTCTCAAAAGAAATTTCAATTGTACTGTTGATATTTGGCTCTATTGACTAATGGGTTTGCCGACCACTGCCCAGACCCCATTCAGGTGGGTAGTACTGCTTCCAGTGCCTTCAGCTGGATATACTGCTTCCAGTGCCTTCTTCTGTAAGTGAGCCATAGACCAACTTGTGTAGTATGGCCCCTCATCTATCAAGGAGTATAACTTTTAGGGATTGCAATTTTTGTGTTAAATCTTGATGTTTCTAATCAGCACTTTCCTCACCTCCTGGAAATAATGAAGGGAACGGAGATCAGCATTAACGTTTAATAATGCTGCCTCTGCAGAAACACATCATTGTGGACCCCTTGAGCTTCAGCGAGGAGCGCTTTCGGCCTTCCCTGGAGGAGCGCCTGGAAAGCATCATTAGTGGGGCTGCCCTGATGGCTGACTCATCCTGCACTCGTGACGACCGGCGTGAGAGAATCGTGGCCGAGTGTAATGCTGTCCGCCAGGCCCTGCAGGACCTGCTCTCGGAGTACATGGGCAATGTGAGTATCAGAACTTTTCTTTCAAATAAGAGTTTTCCATACAGATGTTCGATCTGAGACGTTTTAAGTATAAATGGCAAATATGTTCTTGGCTCCTTGACTCTTGGGTGAAGCATAATTTTTAAGGAATAAATGGCTTTCTGTGTGCCCTTTTCATCCCCAACTTTTTATTTTGAAAAATGTTAAACTTCTGACCGTGGCCACATTGCCCAGTTGGTTGGAGTGTTGTTCCCATATAAGGTTGTAGGTTCTATTCCTGGTCAGGGTACATAAGAATCAATCATTAATGCATGAATGGGTGAAACACTGATTGACATTTCTTCCTCCTACCATCTCCCACTCCTCATCCCCATTTCTCTAAAAAAATAGTACAATTTTTTTAAATTTATAAAAATAATACTGTGAGCCCTCACCAGTTTGGCTCAGTGGATAGAGTGTCGGCCTGCGGGCTGAAGGATCCTGGGTTTGATTCCGGTCAGGGGCATGTGCCTTGGTTGTGGGCACATCCCCAGTGGGGGGTGTGCGGGAGGCAGCTGATCAATGTTTCTCTCTCATCAATGTTTCTGGCTCTCTATTCCTCTCCTTTCCTATCTGCAAAAAATCAATAAAATATATTAAAAAAATTAATACTATGAGCAACCATCTATCCTTTATCTAGATTAACTGAGTAACACTTAGGACATGTGCACATTTGTGTATATAAATGAACATCTTATATGTGTCTATATACACAGCCTTTTTTACAAGTGAGTTTTAGACATTGGGTTGCATCACCTCTAAATATTTCAACACACAACTCCTAAGGATAATCACCTTTTTACCCCTAAAATTCTCTTATCACATGGAGGTGCCCCTTTAATTTTGAGTAAAACAGAGTGCTGAATATATATTATGTATACATTATAGTTGGTGAATTTTTTTTTACATGAACCATATAGAATGCTATAAGAGCAGTAAATACTAAGTGAGCTATATTAGGCAAACTGAGTAGTGCTTTTGAATTTTTAAAGTTTGGATTTAAAAAACCCAATGCTGTGAAATTTAACACTTGACTTTTTTTTTTTTTGCCATAGAAAAATACTAGTTTAAAAATTTTTGGGGGGTCTATTGTCTTTCTTTTTCTTTCCTAATCCTTCTTTTTCTATTCTAGTTATTTAATATTAATTTAGGCTTACTGTAGTTTAGACCTTGTACCCAGTATTTACTGACAAAAGAAGGAATAAATGAAATATAAAATTATATAAAATCTTTTGAAGGGAAGAGGGACAATACAAATTAGTTCTCACTAGTGATTTCCCCCAATTTAATATTTTTCAGGAAAAGATCTTGGTACATTCTCATTTGTTCATTTGCCATACATCTTTGTTTACTTATATGTGAACAGACAATAGTAAGTCATGATGGAATTCCAAGGATGAAGATGAATGGCCTTCCTGTGTTTATCTTATTTCTACCATATTGTGAAATTAGTGAAGCATACTGAGTTTTTTAAGCCACTGCCATGTTTTGATTATCTGCAATCTACCTCTGAAAAATGAGATTAGAGGCTAGGTTAAAAGAAAAAAGTGGTTGATAAATCAAAGTGAAAATGTAGGACACATTTAAAAACCCATATTTAAGCTTGGAAGTCTGGCTCATAATGTTGGAGATTTATACATGGAAACAAAGGACTCCTGGTATGTAGGTGGATCAGTTATCTGCTATCACATGTAGTGCTGTAGTAGTGCAAACTGTCCAATGCAGTTATGATTAGGAAACCATTTTAAAAACAGCCTTTGGTGGGGAGAATATGTGGTAAATCTGTTCTCACTGCTACATACTAGAGCTTCCTAACCTGTCTACAAGATAACCCTTGAGTCCTGGGATTGGTCAGATTTTGGGCTAGTTATCCTGGTCATGACTAACCTGGTTTCTCCCTAGAGCCGTGGTCTGCAAACTATGGCTCGCAAGCCACATGCGGCTCTTTGGCCCCTTGAGTGTGGCTCTTCCACAAAATACCACGGCCTGGGTGAGTCAATTTTGAAGAAGTGTCATTAGAAGAAGTTTAAGTTTTAAAAATTTGGCTCTCAAAAGAAATTTCAATCTTTGTACTGTTGATATTTTGTCTCTGTTGTCTAATGAGCTTGCCGACCACTGCCCTAGATTATTAGTCACATAGTACTTGTTATTTGTGCCATGGATGTAAGTAAAGGTGGGAAGCACTCATTTATACTGAAGACATAGTGACCATAATAGCATACTTATGTAGCACTGTATTTAACATGTTAGTGAAAACGAGAACAGTGATTGATGTTTGGGTGAAATATAAGGATTATGGTAGGGGTTTTGAAAGAAATGATCTTGATTCAGAAGTATATTTTAAAAATGGTCTCTGGGCATGTTTTTCCTAAAGATAAAAATATTTTATTTCCTTGTATCAACTCATGTGAGCAGGCTAGGTCCTGTCAAAAAGTGGTAGAGTAAGGCTAACAGTGGGGAACAGTGAAGCATACTTAGAAGCTTAGAATGGTGAAAGGGTCTACAAGAAGCACAAGCAACTGGGGATATATTTTTGCTTATTAAGGAAGCATTCAAAAACATTTAGAACCTCAAGTGACAATCAGAACTTAACTGGCAGTGTCTGCCTGTCAGTTCATATTGAGTATGTGTCACGTGCCAAGTAGTATGCTGAGCACTGTGTAAAAAGAGGAATGAGGCACTGATTCCTCCTTTCTGAAACAGACTAGGTCTCTACAGGGCATTTATTGGAAATGCTGCTCTAGGTACTGATAAAATTGTAAATTGGATGAGATTATTTCTGGTGGGAAATCCAGGAGGACTTTATGGATGATTTATTTTTTATTTTTTAAATTGAGCTTTACCTTAACTTTTAAAAGATGGTTCTCTTTGTTTTGATTATTTCTGTTGAAAAATATTAGGCCAATATTTATGGTATGTGGAGAAGTGAGACAACCTGGATTAATTAAAACTGGTTTACTGCGTGGAACTTTGTAGACAGTGTATGGTCAAGTCCAGAAAAGTTCACATATTTTTACTTTTTCATTTCCTGGATTTTCTCAGTAATGTCAGTATTTTTATAGATCTCTCAAAAGCTTTCAACAATCTTTTGAGTCTTTCTTCCTCATTCTGTGTTGCTACTTACATTGGTGTTTCTTTCTAAGGCAAAAGGTTCTTAACTTTGGATGCAAATTAGGCTCTCTGGGGAACTTTAAAAAAATCCTGATATTTAGGTTGTCTCCCAGTTATTAAGTCAGAATCACTGGATTGAGATCTAGGTGTTGTTATATCACCAAAAGAGGTATAACGAATTTCATTCGATCATCCGCACACCAGGTGGCTGAGCCTGGATGGCTCCAGCACCCCAGTGATGGGAGTCAGCAGTTTTTAAAGGACTCTTGGCGGGCTTTTTCTGGGCGGAGAATTCTCTGTGCAGGTCTGGATTCTGGGAAGTCCAAAGGAGAGAGTTAAAGGTCTTAGCAAGTGGAATGTGGTCTAAACAAGTGGAATGTCCATTGTGAAGTGGCCTAAAGGTCAGTTTCCAGGGGAGGAAGATATTGATTCAATTATTTGATCAGACCTAACAGGTTTCAGTATTTTTAAAGTTTCCTATGTGATTCCAGTGTGCAATTAAATAAAGGTGGAGGAACTGCTTTGATGGTTTACTGCATTTGTCCCTTTCTGTCTCCATTAGGCTCTGTTCACTCTCTTTTTCTATCTGTCCCGCCTGCTCAGTAAGTCTGAGCTCATGCCATCGATAGGACATTGTTTTTAAAATTATCTCCCACCTGTTTAAACCTAACTTGTTTTTTCTTTAAGGCCCACTCTTCCTTACCCCAATCTCTTTGCTAAAGGCCATTTTAAACTGTATCTACATTATCTTTTCTCTGCTTGAAGTTTTGTACCTCATTGTGTACTTCCTTGAATTGTTGCTTAATTGTATTTCCTTTATTCATATAACTTCTGTAACTAAGTTTTAAGCATTTGAAGGATGGGAACTATTTTAAAAATATTTTCAGGATTTAATATAATGCTAGAAGAGGTACTTAATAACTACTCATGCTGACTTGGTAGAATGCATGAAATGAACAATTTTGGATATTTATAATGTTAAGGATACATTAACAAAGATTCTTGCTCTTACTGCCTTACATTCTAGAATGTTATGGGGGAGGAGGCCATGGGTGGGTTTACCTCTACTTCTTGTAGATCTTTCAATATACAAATGACATTTGTAGAAAAAATTAAACCAAATACACTGAAATAAAGTAGTGAATGATATTTTACATCAGAGAGATTTAAATTTAATTTGAACATCAAATGAGGGCCAAACCCGCTTTTAAAGGCTCCAAGAATCCGGAGTCTAGCAGCCTTAAACAATGGTCCTGCTTGAATCGTGGTTTGAAGAGTTGGAGGGTATTCTTGACTTTATTGCTAACTTGTTTTAGGATTCTCTAAGAGATATTGATGTTTAAAGTAATGCATTTGACCCCTATTTACCTAACATGAAAATCCTTCAGGTTATTCAGTGGATCTTTGTAGTTTCACAAATGACTTTCAGATTTCCTTGAAATAAAATGTGGTTATTGTGGTTAAGCTTAATTTGTTCCTGCTCTATCAGCCAAAGGTTACTCTGCCCATGAGGGTTCTAGAGAAAGAAAAACAGCTTGCATGGGTGTCGTAATCTTAAAAGGTTTAAAAGTAAATGGATTGAATTAAAAGGAAATATAATTGAATTTGAAAAAAGTTATTGCCACTTTATTTTTTCATAATTGAAAGTCATACATGTACATTAAATTACTGATCCATAATTACTATTAACATTTAGGGATATGTATTTCCAGTTCTTTTTCCTTTCTTCTATGCAAGTGTTTTTAAATTTTAAAATAGTTTGACCTTAATGTTCTCTGAATATAAATAAAATATTTCTAAACTAGGGTTAAGCTATTAAAGTAATAGGTTAAAATAGATTATCAGGCTAATGGATTAAATTTTTTGTTCCTTAAAAAATGTAGCTGACTTTGAAGCCCTGTTGTGTGTTATAAAATTCTCTGAAGATACATCAATGCCAGTGAAAAACCTCATTCTGAAGAGCCCTTTACTTTATACAGCTGAATTCTTTATTTCATGCTTTTCATTCTGCTGAGGATTGTGCAGGTTCTTAATAATATTCCTTTCTCCCTCTGTTATGGCATGTATTTTGAGTTGTTTTTCCAATAGTAGAACTTACTGGGACCAAGCTTATTTGTCTCTTCAACTCCTGACTCTTCAAAAACCAAATAAACACACCTCCTCCCCCAAAAAACATACACCCCAAACTGAAAACACTTAACAGTGTCAGCAACACCCTCAATCTTTGAAATGAATTTTATTTGGTTTTGGCCTAAGCAGACTTGCCCAGCAGTTCATGGTAGTGTGTTGCATGACTGGAATTAGGACTTAATTGGTAAGAAGCATACATGCCTTGCTTGGGCTTGAGTAGCTCTAGCTCTGTGCCATACAGTATGGTAGCCAGTATACATATGTGGCTATTGTGTATTTAAAATATGAACTAGTCCAAATTAAGTTGTGTTATATATAAGTACGAACTATACACCAAACTGGGCTGAGTACATAGAAAATAAAATACTATCTCACAAATTTTTTTTGAACATAATTGGGTTAGTAATATCTGTACTTAAATTTACCTGTTTGTGATGTTTCTTGCTTGCATTATATTTCTCTTGGCTAGTTCTGACTACTGGATAACCAACCAGCTAATGTAAGTAGATAAGAGTTTAACATTAACTTCTTCATTGAATACCCAGAATGGTACAGTAATCCATACATGTAGGTATTGTATATAATAAATAAATAAACAAATAAATAAATGTGCATTTATTTATTTATTTATTTATTTATTTTTTATAGCTAACTATAGTTTTAGGCAGAAGAAAATTGGTGCAGCTTAGGACTTGGTGAGGATGCTACTGCTTAAGGATACATTTTGTCTTTGTTCTTGCCCCAAACAGTAGATGCAGTGATTGCAAAATCTGAAAGAGGAATGCAAATAACTGGGTATTTTTTGTATTAGATTGGGTATGTATTTGAAGGGATTCATTATGTTAATATATCAAATATAAATTTTTTATTTGATTTGGGTAATAGTTTGACATGGAATATATGAATTGGATGCAGTTAATGTTCACTTTCAAAGATACATTGTTATTGTAGTGAAGCAAAGCACTTAATTTAGATGCTAATCTCTTCTCAGTTTTGCAAATGATTTCCTGGAATCATTTTAGCATAGCCAGAGTTTCCCAACCCTTGAAAGACTCTGCAAAGAGTTTGTTACTGAATTATTTTATGGCTGCATTTTTTAATTTTTTAAGGATGAAAATAGCTTAATATTTTTCTAATTACTGAAGTTATGTGTTCATTATGTATCATTTGTAATCCTACCACCTATTTTTGGTGTGTAGCATTCCAGGCTTTAGTCTGGGCATGTGAATATACATACCTATCTGTTCCTTTCTTACTGTTACTTCTTTTTTTAAATAATAAAAATAAGGATTAACTGTATTATACGGCTTACTATATGCTAGCCAGTGTGATAAGAGACATACATTATAGCCTATTTTACTCTGATAATGACTTTTATTGAGTTATTTGCTTAAAACTACACATACGTACAGCTGACATTTGAACTCAGATTTTTCTGACCTGAAAGTCTGAGCTCTTAATACTTTTATAATTTTATATCTTTGTTAGTCAGCAAATAAGATTTTACATCATCATCTTTAATGGCCAGTGGAATTTTCCACTGTAGAACTTTATAAGTGACTGACTGTTCTGAAATTAAATACTTCACACTAAATAAGACAAATTTGTGTCTGGTATTGCTGCTTGAAGTGAACAGAACTGAAACAGGACAGCCAGTGGATCTGGGCTGCCAGTCACTACTTGAGCCAATTAAGCAGAGACAGGGTTGAATAATGCCATTTATCTACAAAAACTCTGCTCTTCCCCTCCCCGTATGCTAGCTGCTTATGTGGAAGCACAAAGATTACCTGGGAAAGTAGGAATTATAGGTATGAGGAAGTAGGCACAGTATAATGATTACAGGTTGCTGGCAGTGTGGGCTGGGGGAGGGGATCACAAAGGGCAGGCACCTCCCAGACCAGATTGTTTCAGCAACAAGGTTGTCAATCCTTCCATGATGGTGAGCAGTTCTTGGAAAAGGAGGATGGACTGCTTTCCAATGTTATCTCCCATGTCCCGGGGAGTTCTACTCTCAGCCAGGTTAGAATGTGCTTTCTCTAATCAGAACAGAACAATTGTGGTTAACAGAGCATGATTAATATTTCTTAGAATTATAGTTCATCCCCACTATTCTATTTCTGCCTCTAAGAGACCAAGAAAGCTTTTTAGCATATCCTCCCATTCTAGACAGGTGTTGAGTGTTATAGATGTTTCAGTTGACTCTGATATACAACTACAGGGGCTGAGATTTATTTTACAATATAATATGCTAGAATTTTTATCTTTGTTTGAATCCTTAGGTTTATTGCAGTAGATACTCACCTGTATTGCTAGTCCATAGTTCTGTAGCTTCATATGCCTATGATTTTAGTGTAAGCTTTTCTGTGAGTTGCCTAGTTTTCTGGGATAATTCTATATAATAAAATGTTAATATGGAAATTAACCATCACTCTGTCACAAAGATGGCGGCACCCAGTCCTCTCAGCCCCGCCAGAGTCCCCTAGTTCAGGGGGCGGCTGCTGAGAGCAGGCAGCATGGGCAGCCTGGGGAATGCTTGCTTTATTGCTGCCATGATGAGGCAAGCGTTCTGCGCCCAGCTGCTGATGGGCTTCTGAGCAGCAGGCACGGAACTGCCAGACCCCGCAGAGAGCTACTGGTGCATGGATTTGTGCACAGGGCTACTAGATACAAATAGATGTTACATTGAATGCCAAATTTGAGCAAATGTAGGACTTGTTTCTCTTGACAGAACAGCATTTATTTAATTTGAAAACCTTTTTTTGTAAAAAATTAATGTGCTATTTTCTCATGAATGAGAGGTTTAAAAGATGTAACTCTGAGTAAGACATCTTACTCCAGTTATATTTTATATTGCTTTCTAAGAGGCTTGAGATACTTCCTATTTCTGCTACTCTGGCATTAAGAATTGAAGTTTTTAAGAGGCAAGTTCTTAACCTTTTTATGCAAAATATGCATGTTTATGTATTAGATGAAATGGTGCCGGCCTAATGGAGCAATAGTGGAGTAGTCTCTTGAAATCAGGATAATGGAGCAGACATGGAAACCTGCCTAGTTTCAGGCCGCAGATGGATAGGGGTTTAGCTTCTAAGGGATGACTATGGTATTACTTTCTACTCTTTAGATGTGTGGATGCAAGGGACCACATGCTAACCTGACAAGCTCAGGGTAGGCTTGCATGGCAGTCTTGCAGACTCGGAGACCTGAAGTAACCATAAAGAATGGTCTGAAATTAAACTTTGATTAAAAGCAGTTATGGTGGGTAGTTACGTCCTAGGCTGGTATCTTCACTGACAAGGTCAACTTTTACCTTAACTGAGCCTTTCTGTCTTTTTATATCTATAATAACATATCCTTGAAATGTCTGGATAACTTCTAACTTTCCTTTTTCTGGACCAATTGGAGCACAACCTAATGTGCTGGATGCCAGCACAGATACCACAAATTCCTTCAATATTATGTTAATTGTTCCTGCATCCACCTAAGTATGTGACTTATTTTACTTTTTATCCAATCCAGGGGTCCTCCCCCACTTTTCTTTCTCCCGCCTCTCTAGTCTATCACCAATAAATTTCATGTAAGCCACCCATGTCCCTTTTCTTTTGATTGCAGTGTATAACTACAGATGTAACTCGCCATTCTCTGGAGCATTATCTCAATGCATTGATGTTCTGCTTCCTGGCATATGTCGACAGTTTGGTTCAAATAAACTCACAAAAATTCTTTACAGTTTTCAGTGATTTTTTTTTTTTTTTTTTTTATCTAAACAGATGTCAGGCAGGCTTGAAAAGGTTTTATACATAAAAATGTTTCTGAATTAGAAGGTAACCTCTCAGAATACTATTAGTAATTGTTACTAGGTGGTGGTATAATAAGCAATATAAATTTTCTTGCATATTTCCTCCCCACATTTTCGACAGTTTCTTATGGCCATAATGACACATTTCAAAATATGGTTAAACCACCTTAGTTTTATGTGTCTTGGATTTTTAGATTTATAATTCATAAACTGTTAAGTTCGCCAAAGGAGGAATGCACGAGGCCAAAGTGGTAAGGGATTATGAATTTATTATGTCATCTGAATACCAGATGGGCTAGCCCCAAAATGGCTCCAGTACCCAGGGCAGAGAGTCATAGAGATTTTAAAGGACTCTATGTGGGCTTTTTCTGGGAGGAGAATTCTCTGGGCAGTTTTGGGTCCTGGGAACATCCTGAGGGGAGAGATAATGGTCCTAGCAAGTGGGATATGGTCTTAGCAAGCAGAATGTGACCTCAGTGATAGGGAATGTCCAATGGTAAGTGGCCTAAAGGTCAGTTCCAGGGGAGGGGTATCAATTCAATTACTTGATCAAACCTAGCATATACCACATTTGTTTCTAAAGCATATTAATAGGAAAAATTGAGGAACTTTTTCACTTTCAAAAGATCTCAGTTAATTTTTTTGAGGTAACAATTTATTCAAGGCTAGTTTGACTAAAATGGTGACTTGTGTTTTTAGTTTATTTGTTTACTGTGGTATACATTTCTAACAAGTCTTGGTGAAAAGAGTGTATGATAGCATTTGTATTATCCTCTATTGGACTAAAAATCAAAATGAGTTTCTGATCATGGGAGTTAGCATTTGGTAAAGTGACACTAGTATCATCTAGTTCAGGGTTTGACAAATTATAGTTCTCAGGTCAAGTCTGGCCTGCCACTTGTTTTTGTAAATAAAAATTTTGTTGGGACACAGCCATGTCTATTTGTTATCTTGTCTTCTATGGCTGCTTTCCCACTACAACATAGTTGAGTAGTGACAGAGAGAATGGCTCTCAGAGCCTCAAATATTTGCTATCTGATCCTTTTCAGAAGTTTGCTGAGCCTTAATCTAATCCAGCCAACAACATTTTTTTAAGATTTTAAATTAAAAATTCAATTTCTTTAATGGATATAAGATTGCTTAGGTTATCTGTTTCTTCTTGGATAAATTTTGGAAGTTTGTGCCTTCTAAGGGAGTGGTCTGTTTATCCAGTTAGTCCAATTTTATATACAAAGAGTTGTTTCAGCATTCGCTTATTATCTTTTTAATGTTTGTGGGAGTCTGTAGCCATATTCTCTAATTCATTCCTAATGTTGATAATTTATATCGCTCTATTTTTTTTTCTTTGTTAATTTGGCTACAGGAGCATCGCTTCTGTTATCTTCTGAAAGAAGCACATTTTGGTTTCATTGATTTTTCTCTATTATTTTCAATTTCACTGTTTTCTGCCCTTTATTATTTCCTGTCCTCTGTTTCCCTTGGGTTTATTTTGTTCTTCCTTTTCTAGTTTCTTGAGGTGGGGACGTAGGTTATTTGTGTGAGACTTTTCCTCTTTTTAAATGTAAATACTTAGGATGGATTTCCATATAAGTCCTGCTTTTCTGTACCCATAAATCTTGATATATTGTTTTCATTTTTTTAAATACATTTTTATTGATTTCAGAGAGGAAGGGAGGAAAGAGATAGATAGAAACATCAATAATGAGAATCATTGATCAGCTGCTTGCCTGCATGCAGCCCCATACTGAGAATTGAGCTCACCACCCGCAACACCTGGACATGTAACCTGACTATGACTTACTGGTTCATAGGTCAGTGTTCAACCATGAGCCACGCCAACCAGGCTGTATTTTCATTTTTGCTCAAAAGTATTTTTAAATATATATATATATTTTTATTGATTTCAGGAAGGAAGGAAAAAGGGGGAGAGATAGAAACATCAATGAGAGAGAATCATTGATCAACTGCTTCCTGCACGCCTCACACTGGGGATTGAGCCCACAACCCAGGCATGTGCCCTTGACTGGAATTGAACCTGTGACCCTTCAGTCCACAGGCCGATGCTCCATCTACTAAGCCAAACCAGCCAGGGCTGCTCAAAATATTTTTAAGTTTTCCTTGAACCTTCCTCTGTGACCAGTAGCTTATTTGGAAGTATGTTGTTTAATCTACAAGTATTTGGAGATTTTCTTATGTTTTTGTCACTGATTTTCTAATTTAATTCAAATACAGTAGGTCAGAGAACATACTTTGCATGATTTCAGTTCTTTAAATTGTTTATTGAGGTTTTTTTTATAATGACTTAATGCTACCTCTGTGAATGTTCTGTGTGTACTTGAAAAGAATATGTGTTTTGCTGATGGAGTTTTTATATATCTGATTGATTGATTGTATTCTTGTTCTAAACATTACTCAGAGAGGAGTGTTGCAGTCTTCAAGTACAATTGTGGATTTAGCTCTTTCCTGTTTTTGTTGCATTCAGTGATATAGAAAGAGTGGAATGTGTTTACTATTTAATCTTAACCAGAATTGAAACCCAATCATTCATTTTATTTTTTTAATTTATTTTTAAAAAATATATTTTATTGATTTTTTTACAGAGAGGAAGAGAGAGGGATAGAGAGTTAGAAACATCGATGAGAGAGAATCATCGATCAGCTGCCTTTTGCACACCCCCTACTGGGGATGTGCCCGTGACCAAGGTACATGCCCTTGACCGGAATAGAACCCAGGACCATTCAGTCCGCAGGCCGATGCTCTATCCACTGAGTCAAACAGGTTTTGGCCCTATCATCCATTTTCAAAATAGCCTGAAACTAGAAAAGTAACTTGGCCACGATCATACTCAAGATTAGAACTGAGATTTTTGATTTTTAGTCTGGAGCTACTCCAGATGATGCTTTTCACATGTGATTCTATAGATAATGGATAATAAGCTGATGTTTCATCGAATAGGACTCATTAAAGCTTAATCAGGTAACCTCCCCATTGCCGTATCAGCTGTAAAATGGGGTCAATAATAGCTGCCCCTCTACCTGACCTTGTTAAAAGGCACAGAGACCACTCAAACAAGTAAAATGATGAGGATAGGATAAATATCAAAATGCTTTGAAACAAGCAGAAAATGTAGTCAATAACAAGGCGAAATGGGATCTGGATAGGCAGACAGGCTTCCCTTTTGGCTTTGTATGACAGCTCTGTTCTTTGTTTTGTGCCTGTAGCAAAGAGTCACCAATCTGCATGATCTTGTAATTCAAATATCTGATCACAGCTGATGGAAAGGTTCTCTTTTCTTCCTCATTTAAATCAAGGGAGATAACCTTATTTGATATGAACATAAAACTATGAAGTGCTATACATATACAACTTGGCATTTTAGGAAATTATTACACAGATCTTCATCCTCATTCTTTTTGGTCTAAGGAGTAGGCTTTACTTTAGGCAAAGTTGTCATATCTTGATGATAAGAAATCAGTGCCTTTAAAATTATGATTGTTTAATTATAGCAAACTAGGTGTTTTGGGAGGTTAACTATTTACCTTAGATTGCCCATGTATCACAAACATGTAACAGTAAAAGCTTACTAATCATAATTTTCTGCCTTAATATATATATATATATATATATATATATATATATATATTTTAATATATATATATAAAAATATATATTTTTTCTTTTTTTTAATATATTTTATTGATTTTTTACAGAGAGGAAGGGAGAGAGATAGAGAGCCAGAAACGTCGATGAGAGAGAAACATCGACCAGCTGCCTCTTGCACACCCCCCACCAGGGATGTGCCCGCAACCAATATACAAGCCCTTGACCGGAATCAAACCCGGGACCTTTCAGTCCGCGGACCGATGCTCTACCATTGAGCCAAACCGGCTTTGGCCTGCCTTAATATTTTATGTCCATTGATCTTAAAAACATTCTTTTTTAAATTAGCTGTTTTAGAGGACTTAAGGTAGTTAATAAACACTTGCTGAGTTGCCAAATTGTTCTTTCCAGAGATAGGTAGAACCCTGTCTGCCAAGAAGTTCCCTCTTCTCTCATTTCAGGCCTGCTCTCTTGAAAGTGACTATGGTTTTCCTATTTCTTAGTCATAATATAAATATAGAAGGACGAAAGTCTGGAATGTGATGTTTTTCTTCTCTGAGTGAATGTCCTTATTCTTTTCTGTTTATTTTGGGGTTGAATCTGTGTTCACATCTGATGAATGCTAAGTGAGTACTTGACAGTCAGTAAATAGCTTATTTATTTTAAAGTGGAATTTTGGATATTTTGAACCAAAGACTGCTGAGAATTGATTTTGTTTGGTCATTCTCTGTAAATGACATTAGGACCTTTTTATAATGTCATGGTTTGGAGACATACTATAGGGAATATATTTCCTTTGAGTTGCTTTATGCTGAAACAATATCTGGGTAGTAAATTGTCTTACCAGTATTATTTTCAGGTATGTTGAAATTGTCTTCTTGTTTGGGTTTTACTCCAGTTGCAGATATTCTAACTTTTGGTTTTGTAATTTGCAATTTGTAATAATGTATCAAATAGAATGGATGTTATTTCAAGACTTCTTACTAATTATCCTTTAAATTTAACTTTAAATTTACTTGATCTGAATTACGCCTCCCTGCTTTTAGGAAGAATTATTGGTTTTGAAGATTAAAATATAAAACTCATCTTCTAGGAGTGAAAATATTTATGTTGGCTTACCCTTGTTCTTGTGTCTACATGAACATTGGTTATTATTCCCTATGTAAAATAACTTGAAATATTTTATAATAAAAATCGGGAGTATTTGACCAGTGATATTCAGCTATAATTTTTAAAGCTCATAATAATAAATACACTTGCTACTGGGAAGCCAAAATACTTGTTGAATGTTGCATTTAAGATTCTGTATTATTGGTGAAAAATAGATAAACACTTTTATATGGGAAAATAGGTTTTTAAAAGTTGGTCAATCATATATATACCCTTATTTAGCAATTTCTCTTGTGATAAAGGATATCCTTGTTCCCTCACCTTTTTTAAACTATTAAAATTTCTTAATTGAGAAGCTTTAGGAAGACATTTGTTGGATTTTTTTCATTTTCAAAGCAATATTAAATTTTGTAGCATTCTGAAAGAAATTTCCGTTTTAAAGTTGAAAATTTTAGTCACATTGTTTTAAAAAATTCATTGCATTCACTAGCTCTTTTTTAGTGTCTGTAGCTCTTTGATTTTGGCAAACTCTAGATGCTAGAATCAAACTATTCCTTTTGACTAGGTTTTCCCAGCCAGTGCAAAATGAGCCATTTTCTTAAAACTACTCTGAATCAAGAATTACATTAAATTTAGGGTTACAGTGATGAATGTCAGTAACTATATGTTTTTGATTTGAGGTTTGAGTCAAGTGGCAGTTCTTTTAACCGTCATGATTTGACAATATTTGAACATCCAGATATGAACACAGGTTTATGGGGAATGTTGCATAGAAGAGAGAAGCATTATGAAATGGCATGGTCTTAGATTTGTTTTAGAATATTTCAGCAAAAACTAACAGGGTGATAAATGAAATAAGAAAACAGAAAATTGGTGGTCTTTAAAGCTTGGTGATGTTGCATAAGAAAGCAATTTATTGTTCTCAATCCTTTTTTGTTTGGAAAATCCCATAATAAAATATTTTAAAATGTTATCTTGTCATCATTATGACTATTTGAATAGATGCCAATATATTACATGTTTAAGGGTAGTTCTTCTGAGGGCATTTCTGTGTCTTACAGTTTTTCTAGGAAGGTCTTGTTTTATCTCACCCAGCTCCCTTATCAATCCTTAGTTTATAGGCTGACCTATTATGTCTTTTAGGCCAATTCAATTCTGTTGGGAATTTGTATGGGAAAAATAATGGGAAAATGATGCAGTTAGTAAATGGGGACTAAAGTAGGAAACTATGCTATTAAGTGGAGTCATAATTATGAGGGGTCCTGACAAAGTGAATTTGTGGTTGGGTAGCAGCTATAAATTAAATAGGCATCATAGAGGGTAAGAAGAGATTAGGTAGTATTGAGATTGGAGAAGGGTTCAGCCATAAGACTGTAGGCATCCCCTTTGGCTGCTCCTAAGGCCAGTTGTCCAGCTATGTTTGGATTATTGTGCATATGTGTCTTTGTCACTAGAGTGAATTTAAGTTCCTCATTTTTCCAAAAAGGGTATAACTAGTGTAATCATAGGATGATGCAGAATTTTCTTGGCTAAATTATTAGTAATCACTCTTTTTTGGAGGTCAAAAATTTTCATTGCTTAATCACCTAGGCATTCCATAATCCAGTTCTTCAAGCATTACCAGAACCATTGTCTTCCTGAGTTAGATTTTTAAAGTTCTATCATGTATATAGTAAGAAACCTTTTGTTTCTTATTTACTTGACTGTTATGTAACTTAAGTACTGATATTTACATTTAAAAATATATATATATTTTACTGATTTTTTACAGAGAGGAAGGGAGAGGGATAGAGAGCTAGAAACATTGATGAGAGAGAAACATTGACCAGCTGCCTCCTGTACACCCCCTACCAGTGATGTGCCCACAACCAATGTACATGCCCTTGACTGGAATTGAACCTGGGACCTTTTAGTACGCAGACTGATGCTCTATCCACTGAGCCAAACTGGTTTCGGCTGATATTTAAATTTTTTACTAGACCTTGACTGAATGGAATATAATAAATGGCAGAATCAGAGCTTTTTTGTGTAAGGAGGGCATGACTTGTCAGCTGGGCTCCCAAGTTTCCTATTAATTGAGAAGTTGCCTTAACATAATTTTAGGTTAAACACTATTTTGTTAGCCAACATGATTTCAGATTTCTTACTCTTGATGTTATTAAAAGACATGGCCTCTAACTAGAGAAAACCTTTTTTAATATAACCATCCTATTCACTATTGTCTTTCTCTGTTTTTCCTTTTTTGGTTCTGTTTTGTGGACAAAAATAAGAATGAGATCTGGCTTAGAAGAGATAATGTTGGTTCAATGGAGGTAAAAATAAAGCATAAATGGAATTGTTTTATTATTATAAACACTGGAGCAACTATAAAACTATATTGAATAGGATATACAAAGCAGAAAATATGGTTGGCTTTGATTGTCATGGAGAAATGGGCTAAGGGAGAAACAATAATGGATTTAGAATCAGGAATTAAATAGTGTGCAGGGGTTGACAAACCTCTTGGCTTGGTGGGAATGAAAAACCATTAAAGAACCGTGTTATAAGCAAGACTGGCTAGAAGCCGTCCTCTTTTCCTCTTTGTTAGGGTGACATTCATCAAAATCCTCTTCATTGCCATTAGCATGGGAAATGTTAGCTTTTCCCCTTTTAATTTGCTCATGTGTAGAAAGTTATGTCTTTCTTGTAGGGTGGATTTAGCCTTTGATACATTTCTTTAGGCCCAATAAAATTATCTGCTAAAGTAGAAAATGAATGAAACTATTCGGTTTAGCCTCTCTAGACAGTGACACATTAAGGACTAATGACTGCCAAAAGGAAATGTCAAACACTAAGCTAGTCTACTTTCTTTGGCAGCTGAGAATCTGGTGAATCAACAGTTTTAGGGGGTGTATATTTAATGTGGGTGGAGGAAGAGAGTGTCTAACGTTCTTTAAAGTCCTGTTAACCAAGTTGGACTTGGAGACGGAGACGGTTCCTACTTTTCTCAACCCAAGAAAAGCATGTACTATAGAATAAAGGTAGTTATTTGTTATGTATGTAGTATTTTAAAACACATTTTATGGGCTTTATTTTTTTGTATTTTTGTTTAATTGTTGGTGGGTGCTAAAAAGGGTGCATTTGTATGTGTGAGGGAGTTTTGGTTGCCTTAATTCTCCTTTCTACAAATAAGAATTATTTAAAAAAATCTTTTGAAAGAGAATGGATAGTTTGTGGTACTGGAGCAAATTTAGACTGAATACTACAAATTACTTTTAAGGAAAGGACAACAAATTCTGAGATTTTAAACTTATAATCAAGTGTGTTTACTATGTTCTGGATATTTAAAATTTAGCACTTAAATAAATACATGCAAGGATGTGATAGCTAAATTGGAGGTGATGAAAATGTTCTAATGGTAATAGTTAAATATCTATAGATGTACTAAAAAATGAATTGGACTCTTTACTGGGTGAATTGTATATTAATTGTATCTTAATAAATTGCATATCTTAATCTTTTTAAAGATATTAACATCCTTTTTCACATGTATGTATGTTAATGATGTAATGTGTATTTTATTTATTTTATTTTTAAAATATATTTTTATTGATTTCAGAGGGAGAGAGAAATGAAAACATCAAGGATGAGAGAGAATCATTGATTGGCTGCCTCCTGCATACCCCCTACTGGGGATCAAGGTCACAATCCAGGCATGTGCCCTTGACTGGAATGAACCTGGGACCCTTCAGTCTGCAGACTGACACTCTATCCATGGAGCCAAACCGACTAGAATATGATGCGTATTTTAAATTATATTTCCTAGAGGAGTCAAAGTAATTTGTTTATCCTGTATGAAGTAATGTCCCCTTTTTGAAATAAGGTCCGGGTCTCTTATTGCCATCAGAATGACATTGTCTACATTAAAAGCCTATATTGTGTACAAAGTAGGCCTCTTTGATCTCTTGGCTTTGTACCAACCAGACTAATGGCCTGCAATTTTCTGTGGATATTTCATTTAAATTATTAATATATCATGTTAAGGGTTGCTGAATAAAAATAGTTCAAAAACTCAAGTCAAATAAGTTAAGATACAGAACATGTTTTATTTCAAGCTATTATTAATTTTGTCTTTGTGAAAGAGTGATAGAATCATACAATATGCATATTGTGCCTTGGTTGGGTGTGGCTCAGTTGGTTGGGTGCACCAAAAGGTTACTGGTTTGATTCCCAGTCAGGGCACATGCCTGGGCTGCTCCAGGCTGGGTTCAATTCCCGATGAGGGGTGTGCAGAAGGCAGCCGATTAATGTTTCCCTCTCACATCAATATTTTTCTCTTTCTCTCTCTCCCTCCTCCCTCTCCCTGCCCCCCCCCTTAAAATCTGAAAGACAAAACAAATACGCATATTGTTAGCCCCCAATTTATCACATTTTAAAATACTTATTTTTAATTTGAAGATTCTGCATATAATCAATTTTGATTTTACAATTCTATGAAAATGAATCAGTTTTTATATTAAATTACATTCTTTTTAGATTTATTTTCCTTTTTATTGAACTTATTGGGTGACACAGTTAACAAAATTATGTAGGTTTCAGGTGCACAATTGTACAACACATCATCTACACACTGTATTGTGTATTTACCTCCTCCTATACCCTCTTCCATCTCTGCTCACCCTCCCCATCCTGGGCAAGTACCACACTGTGTTTTCCTCTTTTTTGCTTTTTCGCTTTTTTGCTTTATTCCTCTGTGTCCCTCTCCTCCCCCCAGCTGTCAGTCAGCTTTCTAACTATGAATCTGTCTCTATTTTGCTTGTTAGTTCATTTTGTTCATTAGAATCCACTGTTGGAATTGTAGGTTGGTGTAGCCACTGTTGAAAGCTGTATGAAGTTATCTTTTAAAAAAAAAGTGTGTGTGTGTGTGTGTGTGTGTGTGTGTGTGTTCAGAGGAATGTAAATGGATTTTGGGTTGAAATAATGGTGCTCATAAATATATAGTAGTATCACAAAGCTATATTCTAAGCCCACTTGAACTTTAAGGAAAATTGCAGAAATAGTGCAGCAGAGGTTGTAGTGAAGTGTCTGGTTTTAAGCAAAATTAATTGCTTTGTTTGCCTACTATAGATTTTTGCTCTTTTTACTTCTATGAGCAGTACTTATAGTTCAACAGCATGGATCATCAGTTTGGGTCAGGGACTTTTCCTGTAGTACACCTACCAGACTAGCATGGCTGATCTTACAGGTTTACTGCTGCCCAGTGGAGCGAGGCTGCAAATTACCAACTTTGCTGAATCCTAGGGGCTGGCTTTTTCTATGATGAAGAGCTGGCCAAAGTTGGCAGCCTCCTTACAGCTTTCAGTGATCCTGAAGCTTTATCACAGAAATTTGTTCAGTTCTATCATAGAAGCCAGCAACAACTTGACAAGCAGAAATAAATTTCACTCTACTCTGCGTATCTCTCTATATAAAAGCCTAAGTGACCATTACGACCAGTCGACCGAATGACTGGTGCCTATGATGCACATTGGCCACCAGAGGCTGATGCTCAACGCAGGAGCTTTCCCCTGGTGGTCAGTGTGCTCCCACAGTGGGAGTGCTGCTCGGCCGACCTGGATGAGTGGCACTCCCACATCGGGCTGTTCCCCGCAGGCCACGCTCCACACTAGAGCATGAATCTGTGCACCGGGCATCTAATGTAATATAAAATTACAGTTAATTTTATTATTACAGCCCTCAGTACTATTGCTACTGTTTGGAGCTTGGTACTAATGAAGTTGGTGCTTCTTTATCTGAGATTGAGGAGTTGAAGGTAAAAGCTAAAAATGACAGAGATTGTATAGGCTAGTATATCTCTCATTAGTTGCGACCTTACCAGTGATAGATAGTTACTGTTAACTGTATTTCTGGAGATGAATCAAGTGGCTCCTCTTTCTCTCTAAAATTCTCTTTGCTTAGCTGGAATTTTGTGGTCCCGCTACTAAGGTGGTAAGCTCTATCTAATTTGAAATTTTGTTTTACCTCCAGAGATGTTTGAAGTACATGTTTTCTAATGTGTACAGGTTATTGGCATTAAGGTAAATTTCTCGTGGAAGGGATTTTCTGTGAAGCTACATTGTTTAGCTCTTAACAGTTGCACTAAGCATGAAGAGTTACCTGAACTCCCCCAGGCTCAGTTGCCTAAACACTGTGTTGGGAATGATGATAGTGTGTGATGTGCACACAGCATGGTTGGGAGGGTGTAAAATGGTCTTTGCGGTTAAAATGCTACTATCATTAATGAATTTTAGAATTTTGAATGGTTTAAAACTTCAGGGTTCTCTGGTTTTGTTTTGTTTTGTTTTGTTTCTAATTTATTTTAACCTGTTCTGCTTTCCAGTGATTTCTTAGATTAGTTGCATTTCTCATCCTGCTGAGTGAAAGCATTTAATTTCTTCTCTCCCTCCCTTTTCCTCCCCTCTCCTTTTCTCTTTTCAACAATGGTCAAATAAGAAGGAAGGATTTTTTCTTTTTTATATACATTCTGCTAATAATGTCTAAAGACTGTATTAACTTTTAGTGAGTGTGTCCCTACTGACTGTGTTGCAGAGGTTATTTTATTGCTCTCCATTTGTCTTACTGTCTGTCTTGCCTGAAATTGGTGGCCTTATTCCCAGATTCATAATATGTTCTCTTTACTATTAAAATGTACATTTTGCTCTGGCATACTTCTTTATGGTTAATTCTGAGTTATTGCACATGGGGAAGGGAGGCCCTGATTGTCAATGTTCATTCTCTGAGTTGTGTAGTGTATAAGCATCGCTGTATAAAATCTCTTCATTATTCTTTCCTACCCATTTTGGATATATTGGTGATTGCATTTGAAATAGATTTTTAAATTTGAATGCTATAACTAACCATATAGTTTCTTTTCTTGTTCATTTTCTACAAGTGATATTTATATTTTCTCCCGTTCATTAGAACATCTTCCCAGCACTAGAGGAAACTGGTATTATAAGATTTTTTTTGTCTTATTAATAAACCTACTAACTCATTGTTTAAGAGAATTTACATACCCTTGAGCTAGTTAAATAACCAAAAATAATAAGTTTAGGCATGTCCTATGTAGTGTAAAAAGAAATAGGAATAGGTAGTTTGTGGTCTAGAAGTTTTCTTTTCCTTTCATGTTATATTTGGTTCTCTTTAGAGCTTTAAAATGGCTGAAGAGAAAAATCTTTATAGCTAAATCAGGCTGACTTGGAAGTGAAGCATGTGGGCTGTCTGGAGTTATCACTCTACACTTAGGAGATATGAACAGTTGCCTTCAGATGTTATCTATGAACTTGCTCATTGGATCAATGGTTAGTTGCTTCAGAAATGATACTAAAACCAAGAGTGATAGGAAAATGTTCCATTTACTGGCTCTCATAGGTTTGTTTCGAAAAAAGATAGGTCTCTGTTGAGCTGTGATCCTTATGACTGCATTATTTCTTAATACCTAATAAAAAGATGTTTTTTAAATTTCTAACAGAGGCAATATATTTATATGGTTAAAAATTAAGAGGGTATAAAAAAGAACATATATATAGTGAGTTCCTTCTCATTCTTATTCTCTAGCTATGAATTTCCTCTCCTTAATAGCTTCTTATATCTTCTTCCAGAAATATTTTATGTAGATGCAGTAAAGCACATACATAGACTTATATACACATGTTAAAGAATACATCTGTGTATGTATTGAGAGTTATATTACTTGATTATAAAATAGGCTTTACTATGATAATTTGCTGATTTCTTTTTCCTTTAAAAAATGTTTTCCTATATATTATATATACTTTGCTCTTATGGTCACTAAATATCATTCTACATCACCTTCTTTGGCCAAAACTTTCTGCACTTTTTTTTTTTAATATATATATATATATATATATATATATATATATATATATATATATATATATATAATTTCTAAGAAAGCTGTTTCCTGTTTGTTCTTTGCTTTCTTGCTTTTTTCTTAGATATTTAGTCTCAGAGACAAATTACTATTCTCTCTACTGTGGCATCTATGGTCCCTTAATGCAATGAAGTTCTCACATGTCTGGAATAATCATTGAGTCTTGTTTCACGCCTGAATTGTTTCTTTTTTTTTTTTCTTCTTTTTTTCTTTTTTTTTTTCTTCTTTTTTTTTTTTAAATACATTTTATTGATTTTGTACAGAGAGGAAGGGAGAGAGAGAGAGAGCTAGAAACATCGATGAGAGAGAGTCATCGATCAGCTGCCTCTTGCACACCCCCTACTGGGGATATGCCCGCAACCAAGGTACATGCCCTTGACCGGAATCGAACCCGGGACCCTTTGGTTCCCAAGCCGACGCTCTATCCATTGAGCCAAACCGGTCTCGGCACGCCTGAATTGTTTCTCAACCAAGTCAGATGGAGTGGCCTTAGGTTAGGTGCTTTATTATTTTACTGTTCTGTGTAACATTGAGGTTACTTCTATTTAACAAATAATTACTATTAATGATATCACATCTTAGTGTATTATAGTCAATAGGCATTTACTATTTTATTTGAAATGTTTATTCCAGAGTTTAGGACTCTTTACACTTTATACTTATTACCTTTTCTTATCAAAGATGGTTTAAAGTAGTCTTTATTCACCATAACAACTTGTAAGGTTTTGTCATTTCACTGTAGTCTCTTTCATTTTTGCATATCGGGAAGCTCCGATGGTCTTTAACTCCCTAACCCTGGTTCTTAGCCAGAAAAACTTGATTTGTTATTTCTTAACTTTGATGCTCTCTGGTTTTGGAGTTCCAAAAGCAATACCTCTACAGATTTAAAATTTGTCTATAACTAAAAATTTTAAGACAAACACAATGAACCCTGTCTAATAAGTCCTTTTATGGTGGCTTATAGTAGTTTCTGCTTTCTAATATTGGATCTTTAACTTAAGCCATGCACAGAGTGCTTTTATATTTAGTTTAGGGGATAATGAGCATCACCTAAAGCCTTGGTGGAAATGGAATGCTATGTTCTAGGAAGAAATAAGACTTTCAATAAATAAATGAACAACAGTACTCTTTGCCTTGTGCCAATTGAAAGCATGCAATGTAATGTCACCAGTGATATATGCCTGGGAACTGCAGGTTCAGGATAATTATACCAAACTAGAGGCCTGATGCACAAAATTCGTGCATGGGGCGGGAGGGGGGTTGTTCACTCAGCCCAGCCTGCACCCTCCCTCCTTCGAGTGATGCCCCAACTGCCGGTTTAGGCCTGATCCCCGGGACATCCCTCTCACAATCTGGGACCGCTGGCTCCTAACTGCTCACCTGCCTGCCTGCCTGATGGCCCCTAACTGCATCCCCCCCTCCAGCCTGATCACCTCTAACTGCATCTGCTTGCCGGCCTAATCGCCCCTAACTGCCCCTCTCTGCTGGCCTGGTTGCCCCTCATTGTCTCTCCCCAACCCCCCCGCCCCTTGCCAGCCTAATCACCCCCAACTGTTCCTCTCCCACTGGCCTGGCCGCCCTGTGCAGCCTGCTCTTCACTTGTTTGGTTGTCCCTCACTAACCCCCCTGCCGGCCTTGTCACACCACGTAGCCTGCCATTGGGTCATCTGTCCGGTTGTTTTGTTTGTGACGGCCCCTGGCTTTTTATATATTAGGATACTCTGTCTAGAGCATGTCATCTTACCTAATAATAAACAAGCATGGTAATTGACCATACCTCTGCTACACCCACAGCCAATCGGAGTGAGCATGCAAATTAACCTAACAAAGATGGCAATTTAATTTGCATATACAGGTGCAGAGCAGCTGGGAGGGACGGGACACCTACTATAAGGGAGGGGGGGCATCAGAGGGAGCTATAGGAGTGGTGCTCCAGACAGAAGTGAGGACTTGTTGGCTCCTGGGTGGGCCAGGAGCAGGGACTTGCTGGCTCCTGGGTGGCTGGGAGTGAAGCCAGGGGAAGGAAGGCCTATTCTTGCACAAATATCATGCAATGGACCTCTAGTAGATAATAATCAGGAGAGGAGAAACCACACAAACATCTTTGTTTTCTATATTGGGGTTCTGTCTCATGGAACCTCTCTGTCCTGCTGGTAACTGACCCCTGGGCTCCTGGGGCCCTCGGCCTCACATCCTCTGGAGGTTATCTATTTGATCTGAGCAGTTGGTCATTATGGGATGTGATGCTGCATTGCATATGAGTAAAGACGGATTAGGATTGTTGTTATTTTGGGGATGGATGATTTGTGTTTATAATAGTAGGGGAGATCAGTTAGTACATGTATATCTGGTTAATGTGGATGCTAACTAATCAGTGTTAGAGTGTCGGTCTGGCACTACCACCCCCCCCCCCTCTGTGTGTGTGTGTGTGTGTAAGTGTGTAATATATCAATATTTTTAACAGTGTCTCAGTGTATTCTCATGAATATGAGCCTTGCCTGTGAGGTTGTGGGGCAATAGCCGATCCCCCCCTTCACCCATATTAACATTTCTTGCTTCCAGGCCCCGCTCGGGGAGGTACTGTCTTTCACTTAACTCATGGGAAGTGGTCCAGGACAATGATTTTAGTCTCTTTTCCACTGCCTTTCTTCTTCTGTTTCCTGCTTTTTTTTTTTTTTTTTTTCCCCCCCTTTTTACATGATTATCACTTTCTAGGATCTAGTGAAACTGATGACCACTGTAGTTCAAACAGCCTAAATTACCTTTTAAAATATTATAATCATAAGAATTCAGGCTTCATTTGTAACAAGTGTAACTATACAACACAAAATTGTATAAAGGCAAAGATAGTCATTACTGTATAGCCTCTCTAACAGTAGGTGTTATTTGTTTTAATTTTTCTAATCTGATTCATTACGACTGTACTTGGCATTTCCCGGAGCACTTTAGAATTCAAGTCTTTTTTATATACTTGTCTGATCACTGGATTTGCCATTCTGTGAATTTTCTTTTCATACCTGAGTTCATTTTTCTAAAGACTTGTGTCTCTTTTTTTATTTCTGGCGCTCTTTGTATATTAAAGCTATTAACCTAATATTTACCATCTATGTGGCATGTATTTTTTCTAAATCTGTCACTTGCCCTTTGATATTGCATATGGCTTTCTTTTCACCATATCAAAGTTTTGTTTTTATTTTTATGAATGTGTGTTTATCTTTTGTTTTATGGCTAGAGCATTTTGTGTTTGGGGTAAAAATGCTTTCCCCACCTTAGATTACACACACACATATCTTTGTGTCACTCAGGGTTCAGTCACAGAAGCAAAGCAATTGTGAAAAAATATATAAGGAATTTGTTACAGGGATTTGACATTATGCAATCATGGGAACAGATTAAATAGTTTATGTGAGGTTGTTGCTATTATATCTGCTGCTGGAGCCAGAAGTTAGCAGGGCATGCAATCAGTAATAGAAGATGCTTTGTAGGAAGCAGGGTTACTTTGGAACATGAACTAAATCCCATGATAACAGCGGAATTCATATTGGCTTCTTTCAGCAGAGATTCTGAAAGAATTGTACAGTGAATACACACACACACACACACACACACACACACACACACACACACATACACACACACCCATTTTCTAGATTCTGTGATTAACATCCTATATCCTATATACCGTGTTTCCCCGAAAATAAGACATCCTCCCAAAATAAGACCTACTTACAGGTTTCCTTCTGAGTGAAATATAAGGCATCCCTCCAAAAATAAGGCCCCCCCCCCAGGCTAAACATGAGAGATTTGGGCCACTGATTCTGAAAGAAATGGATTCACAAGAAATTCACCAGGAAATTCAGGAATTGGATTGTTATGATGATGTTCCAGAAGATGATGACATGATTGTCATTGAATAAATGAGTAAATTCTTGATACTGTAGGATTCACAGTTTGTCTGGTTTGTGTTGACAATTACCTTACTACTGTACCATATACAGGTAATAAATTTCCTTTATTTTCATTTAACAATAAATGTGTACCGTATTCTTCTTCATGGAAAAATAAGACATCCCCTGAAAATAAGACTTAGCGCATCTTTGGGAGCAAGAATTAATATAAGACACTGTCTTATTTTCGGGGAAACAGGGTAATAAAAGGGGGTAATATGCAAATCGACCGAATGGCGGAATGACTGGTTGCTATGATGTGCACTGACCACCAAGGGGAAGATGCTTATTGCAGGAGCTGCCCCCTGGTGATCAGTGCACTTCCCACAGGGAGAGTGTTGCTCAGCCACAAGCCAGGCTAACGGCTGACGAGCTCAGCAGCCCATCTCTGCTGCAGTAGGATATCCCCTGAGGGCTCCTGGATTGTGACAGGGCACAGGCCAGGCCGAGGAACCCCCTCCACACCTGTGCACAAATGTCATGCACCAGGCCTCTAGTTTAGTTATATTTGCTTTATCACATATTTATCCAACTCTGTATCCATGTTATTGTTTTGATGCATTTAAAAGTCAGTTGCAGACACTTGCATACTACACCTCCAATCATTGCAGCATGCATGTCATTAACTAGAGTTCAGCTTTTTAATGGTAAATTTTATACAGTGAAATGTACAAATTTTAAGTATACTATTTGATGAGTTTTGATATATATAGATACACACACACACACACACACACACACACACACACTTTGTAACCCAAACCTCTGTCAAGATACAGAAGATTATATGGTTATCTTTTTATTAAATACTAGAGGCCAAGTGCATGCATTCGTGCACTGGTGGGGTCCCTTGGCTTGGCCTGTACCCTCTCGCGATCTGGGACCCCTGGGTGGTGGTGGACTGCTGGTTTCAGCCTGGCCTGTGGGGATTGGGCCGAAACCTGCAGTCTGGCATCCCCCAAGGGATCTAATAGTGCACGAAGTGGCAGGCAGCTGGGAAGGAGCCCCGAGCTGCATCGCTCCTGCTCATCCTGGCCCCGCTGCACCTGCTGCTGCTCGGTAGTGTTGCTGCAGAGGTGGGAGAGGCTCCCACCATCAAAGCTGTGCTCACCAGCTGTGAGCTCCGCATCTGGCACTTGTTGGTCAGCTGAGCAGCACTCCTGTTGTGAGCGTCTGCCCCCTGGTCAGTGGGCATCATAGTGACCAGATGAGTGGTCGTCTGGTTGCTTAGGCTTTTATATATATATATATTTGGCTGTCTTGTAGTTCAAGTGCATGAACTGTACATTACCCCTCAAATTAAAACCTGCTTTTCTAATTGTTCCATGATCTCATAGATTCTTTAGTTTACTTACCTCACTGAGGGCAGGCCTATCTTGACATAGAGAACATACTTATAAGTATGATAATGATGGACTCATGGTAGTCATCATGTGTGCAAATCCTTAATTGGCAATAGTTCTTTTGATATGTAATGTTTCATATTACTTTAATGAATTAAGTTGACCTAATCTTAGTAGTTTTCCAATAGAACACTGCTTAAATGTCTTTAATGTTGTGGGGATGCTGTCCTTGAAAACACATTCTTTTTTTATTGACTGTCATTTGATAGATTCCTCAAACTGGTGTGGTTCTGGAATTTCTTGTCCATCTACTCTCATTCCCCTCTACTCACTGATGATGACTTCAAAATTTATATTTGCAGCCTAAATCTTCACCCTGAACATATCTCTACTTGAATGGTTAACAAATACTTTAACATGGTAAAAATTGAATCTTAATCTTTTCCATCCCTCTCCTTTACAATTTTTGCCATCTGTAGTATCAGTTGATAGCAGGACTTAATCTCAGTTGATAGCAGGACTGGAAATTTAGTTTGTTTATTTATTTTAATATTTTAAAAAATGATTTCAGAGAGGAAGGGATAGGGAGAGAGAGATAGAAACATCAATGATGAGAGAGAACCATTAATTGGCTGCCTTCTGCATGCCACCTACTAGGGATCAAGCCCGGAACCTTGACATATAATACCCTCACCGGGAATCGAACCGTGACCTCCTGTTCATAGGTCAGTGCTCCAGATTTGTGTTTTTAACAAATATATCTTTAATAATTTTGTACTAATTGATGGTGATGTATTTGGTAGGAATGTCAACTAGAATAAAATAAACCCTTTACAGTTTGTACTATTCTTCACATTCTGTCTTTAATTTATCTCACATCTAATTCTAAGCAAGCACAAATTGGGTGTCTAGATGATGATATTGTTATGCAGTGTAATGTTTTTGACACTTCAGGAATGCTAGATCAAAAAGAAGAAAATTCCTGACCACCTGCTATTAGGTTTTCATGTAGATAAATCTTAGACTGGCAGTTTTAACATAGTAATAAAATGGGCTCTAGTTGTTGGAAGATGGTGGCAGGTGTCAGAGAGCTGTTTTGCACATACTGGCAGAAGGGATTCTCAGGAGAAAATAGGGAGATGAGGTGATATGGCACTATCTCAGATCCCTTTAGGAGTGTGTTGAGGGTAGTAGATTCTTTTTCCTTTTTTTCTCACTGCTATTTTTCCTCCTGGTGAATTTCAGGGAGATTGATCAGAGAGAAGTAGCACTGTAAGGGATGCTTCTGACCTCACTTCTTAGTGTGTGACACGTCCAGGTCTTGGAATGATGCTAGTGTCTTTCTTTGCAGTAAAAACTGGCAGAACACACATTCACTTGTAAGTGTTTTTGTGGTCAGGTCTATGGAATCCTGACATAACTGGTTTGAAATTTTAGAGCAGAGATAAGAAAAGTAAGGGTTACTGCCTGTCATTACCCAAGAATTTGACATATCCGAAATTTTCACAATCATGACGTCTACTCCTTTGTCCTCTATGTCCCAAGGCATTTTGCCACCCCCAAACAAAATTAGCAAAATAGCTATTTATATTAAAAATGTGAAGAGTGGTAGGGATTTTATTTTATCAGAGAGCTGGAGTGAGTGCTAATTTTTAAAAGTAAAAGAGTATTATTCTTTTTATATGTTTATTGATTTTTCACAGAGAGGAAGAGAGAGGGATAGAGAGTTAGAAACATCGATGAGAGAGAAACATCGACCAGCTGCCTCTTGCACACCCCCTACTGGGGACGTACCTGCAACCAAGGTACATGCCCTTGACCGGAATCGAACCTGGGACCTTTCAGTCCGCAGGCTGACACTCTATTCACTGAGCCAAACCGGTTTTGGCAAGGGTATTATTCTTAACATTAGAGGCCTGGTGCACGAATTCATGCGCAGGTGGGGTCCCTTGGCCTGGCCAGTGATTGGAGCCGATTGGGGCCATCTTGCCCAGTCCCAGTCGGGCTGATGGGGGTCGGCTGGCCTGGGAGGGACTGTGGGAGGTTGACTTGTTGGCCCTGATCATGTCGATGGGGACCGGCCGGCCAGGGAAGGACTGCGAGGGGCTCCAGGGCATGTCCTGCTCGTCTTGCCCAGTCCCCATCAGACGGACCCCAGCAGCAAGCTAACCTACTGTTCGGAGCGTTTGCCTCCTGGTAGTCGGTGCACATCATAGTGAGTGTTCAAGTGGTTGACCGAATGGTTGACTAATCGGTCTGCCACTTAGCATATTAGGTTTTTATATAGATAGATAGATGGCTGCTATTTCTAGCCTTTTGAAAATAAAAGCAAACTGAATAAATTTTATTTGATACTTGAATCAATACAAGGGGAAGGGTAGACTGAGAAGACAATGCAGACGAGTGATTGTGTATCTAGTAGTATTTCCTAATTTGCATGGATCAGTTTGCAGCTTATAGGCACTGCGTTTGTGGATTTGAGGAATATTTTTAAAAATTTAGAGACAATTTTTAGACGGTAAGTGCTCAGCAATGAATATGCTGCAACTGAATGTTTTTTCATTCAATAAGGTGATTATTCTGGGTATTTGGGGAGCCATGAGGAGAAGCAGGTGAAAAGCTTGTTCATGTGTTGATAAATAAGGAAAGAGAGCAAGTCCAGGTTCAAAAGATGTGAGAAAGTAGAGAAAAGTTGTGGGTGAAGGAGGAGATAAAGTGATTTTCCTTGTTGAGTAAACTGAATCATGATCTTGGAAAGGCAATATCAAGAAAGAAGTTTTTTATTTAAAAAATCTGGCCCATGTGATCTGCATGGGCCTAAATGTGTATATTCTTTCAGACAGGTTAATTCTGAGCAACCTTTAGATTTAATAGAGATTTTAGTAATAAGGGAGGATCACTATCCAGTAACCACCCTTCTGTGTGCACTGGGCTGGTGGATTATCTTTGTGTTTTTAAATTCTCATACTTCCCCTATTCATGCCCCTCAGTAATTCTAGCAAGTCTGCCTAGGAACCAGATTTGTCATGATTGGAGGGGCTGCTTCCTAAATTAGGTGTGGTAGACTTGAAGTACATTTTTTCTAAGCAAAAAAAAAGAACATCATAGTGATCCTTAATTCTAAGGATTTAAGGATTCTAATGTATTTTGTTCTAAAATTGTTAGAAGCTGAGATATCAATGAGATTGTTTATTTCTTTTGAAAAATATTATTTATGATAATGGATAGATTATGTTGTCTTATATGATTTTATTGAACAAAGAAAAGAGACATTACTTGATTTTAAGTGACTACTTTACCCAAAAGGAATTTTAGAATTCCTTCTAAATCTTTTGAAATTTAGTCTTACTTCATAAAGCCAAACCAGAGAAATGTCATGTCTAATATTCAATACATTTTATAAAGAAGATTACTTGACTATGAGATAATGTGTTTAGGTTTACATCAGTAGTAAATATGTTTTCAGGCTGTTGGCTTATTAAAAGCTCTCACTAATTATCAATATTCATTTTGGATACTAGTAGACATTAACTTAGTGAGGAAGTAAGATTAGAAAGTAGAGAGTTTTGGGGAGGGTCTAACATGTCTTGAATGTGATTGTATTCTCTACTTGATGAATCTGTCACATCTAGTTCTCCACATTTTGCTATTAAAAATAACATTTATTGAATGTTTACTTTATTCCAGCCTGTTCTCAGGACTTTACATATATTAGATATCCATGTGGTTGTTACTGCCATTCATTTTCTGTTTGGAATGAGAGACCCAAGGATTGTCCAGAAATATAGGCCTAAGCGTGGAGCATAACTCAATCCTTGTGCTCTTTGTTCCTGTTGAATTATAGGTGGTTTTTCTAATGGCGTGTGGAATGTTTTAAATTTTAAAGAGACAGTTAAATTTCTGACAGCTATTTAGATCAGTGAAGGCTTTATCTTTTTAAATGTGTTCTTTCTTAGGAAATTAGTTACCTTATAGATTCTGTTTCAAGGAGCATACTTATGATATCACCAGCACAACTAGACATGAAGCCTGAAATATGCTTCTCTTTGCTCATGATGTAGTGCACATGTGTCAAACACAAGGCCCGCGGGCCAAATCCAGCCCGCCAGGCCTTGCAATGTGGCCCGCACCACGCTGTCATCACTGCACTCCGCTGTCAGTTTATGACATTGTCAGTTTATGACTGTTCAGTAAACCATTCGGCCCGTGATTTAGGCTGGATTTTAGATTTTGGCCCCTTCTCTGATTGAGTTCGACACCCCTAATGTAGTGGAACATTTTTTAGTTTTTTTTTTTTTTAATATATTTTATTGATTTTTTTACAGAGAGGAAGGGAGAGAGAGAGAGAGAGCTAGAAACATCAACCAGCTGCCTCCTACACAACCGGGGATGTGCCTGCAACCAATGTACATGCCCTTGACTGGAATCGAAACTGGGACCTTTCAGTTCGCAGGCTGACGTTCTACTACTGAGCCAAACCGGCTTCGGCAACATTTTTTAGTTTTAAATTATTCTCCTAATATAGAAGATTTGTAATGTAGTAGAGGAGGTATTTATTGGTGGATGCTCCTTATGTGATGGGACACTATATTTTGGGTCCTAGTGATGTGATAAGGAGGAAACATGGACTCCTAAGTGGATGCATGTTCATTCTTGCTGGCTTTATAAGTTCCAAGTTTGGGTCACCATAAAGGTTAAGTCACAACAAAGCATGCACCATGCTTCTGTACTTTCCTTACCCATAACTTTTTCTAGGATTGACATGAATAAGTCTGTCTTCTCTAAAACCTCCTTGGAGATACTATCTGACAGGTTTCCTTATTGTTCCTGTAGCTCAACTACAGTCAACTCCTAAGGCCAGGGCAGTTTCTGCCCCCATTGCCTCCCAGGCATAGCATCCTGTCCTGGGGATGTAAAATCTTGCCTTCCTTTTCCCTCTGTTTTATAAATAATTCATAGACTTTTGCACTTAAGTGTCTCTCTCCCCAAATAAACTATAGTGTGCTTCCTTTATCAGTTGAAAGAAGTGTCTTCCCCACCGAATAGGCCAGTTTGATTCTTGGATCAGTTGAAAGCTGTTGGCTTTGTTCTTTGCCATGACTACCAGGAAGATCAAAGCCAAATTAGTGTATACTAGAAATAACTGTTTCATTGTTCTACTAGGGCTTTTTTGGTGAGTTATCAAAACCCTTAGGATCTGATGAAATCTCTAGATCTACACAATGTTTGCATTATTATTTTAAAAGGTTCTTCCTGTGAAACATATCCTGCACTCTTAGAGTTAAGAATCCCTGCTTTTTAATCTTTTTACATTCTTATTTCAACCATTCTGTACTTATGAAAGTATTACGTTAAGTTTACTTGGCTTTATAGAAGTAGGTTATATGTAAATAACCTACAGGGTCTAACATGTCTTGAATGTAAATACGTCTATATGTAAATGTCTATATGTCTATATGTCTATATGTAAATAATACATTGTTTTTAAAAGTTTTAGTGGGTGAGCAGTTGCACTATGTGTTTGGCAGCTCAGGCCATTGAAATGTTTTTATCATACAAGGAGCTTTTGGTTCACATGACGATGAAACATATGGGCTAATATAAATGGCTCTAGTGTTTTTGTCTGACGATTTTCCAGAAAAAGAAAAAAAAAAACCTTGAGGTTGTATGTGGTTTTTTTTTGTTGTTGTTATTTGTTTTTTGTTTTTGTTTTTACTGAACACCATTGTGAATGGGTATTTGGTAAAGTTGTGACATTTTTACATCTCTGCATTATGGTTCTTGTTAACATCTCTGAATGAAAGTTGTAAAAAAGCCTTGGGTGTTGTCTCTGGGGCTACATTAATATAGTCCCCAAGTATGGGAAGAACCTTTCTCTTTGGATGGTGATGGAACCATTGGCCCCTGCTGTCAGGGTTGTTCACAGGTCTTCTTTCATGTGGGGTTTCTAGTGGCAGGTCTGAGTTGGAGACCATGGGCTAGGCTATGCTCTTGGGCCTCCATGTACAACTGATGGTATTTCAGTTTGTGGACGTTATATTCGCCTTTGGAGATCGCTTGCTCTTTAATGTTTCCTTCAGATAGGAAACTCAACATCTGTCTGTGAAAAGTGTTCCCAGAACAGTGGATCTTACAGAGGAACTCATGCTAACAAAAGATGTTTGCAATAGTTACGATTTTCACCTCTTTTCCCCTTCTCTCTTTATGAAATACAATTTGTGGTACATTTTGTCTCTCTAAGGAAGACTTGAGCACCCAGCTGGTTAGATATATTTAAAGAAAGAAAAAAATGTATTTAAACAGACCTTGAGGAAATCTATTATAAATTTGAATGTGAATCTGAGAATGATGTGGTATTCAGGCAAAACTAATTAAAATAACTGATAAGGAAATCAGATGTAGCTTTACATGGGATTTTCAAGGTTAAAATGTATGAGAATTATGTTAATAAACTGTTCTTTTTAACTTTAAAAAGTATAAGAATTTGTTCCTTTGTACAATTTGAAGCCACCATCACCTATGCCCTCTAGTAGATACTGATGAGTTTGACAGTAAAATATTGTGCTGTGCTTCCTGCCTCTGCCCTAGTTACTGCTGAGATTGGTGGGACGAGAGCTCTTAGCCTCTCTGATTCCCTTTTCCCTGGGTGTTAGGACTGGGGGTAGCCTTGTTTCTTTCTGCCTGTCTGGTCTTGCTGCAGAGCTCTAGGCCTGGAGAAGCAGTAAGTGCATCCTGGCAAGCCTGGCAGACTCCTACAGTCAACTCCTAAGGCCAGGGCAGTTTCTGCTCCCATTGCTCCCCAGGCATAGCATCCTGACCTGGGGATGTAAAAGCTTGCCTTCCTTTTTCCTATCCATGCTAAGGTGGAGTAGCTCATGTAGGGATCCTAGAGAATGCAGCATGTTTAGTACCTGTGGTCCTCCCTCTCAGGAGTGTTGTGCAAGGTGCTGCTGGGGTGAACCCCAAAGGTAGAGGCCAGGTTGCTGTTTGCTGGGAATAGGCAGTTGAGTGCCTTTTTTGAAGCTCCCCAGGCTGTGGCAGCAGTCTGTTGTTAAGGAGGTTGGGGAACGTAGGCAGTTGCTTGTCCACTTGCTGAGGCTTGTGACAGAGCAACTTCTTATTACATGACTTACTTATTGGCATGGTGGCTTTTTAGTCAGTCAGTCGCCCCCCTTTACTTTCTTTTTAGCCTGGTTTTGCCTGTCTCTGAATGAAGACAGACAGGTGATGATTAGCTGCCCTTTTTTCAGCTGGCATATTTGGCATTATAGAGAACATAATACAAAACAACTGTTCATTTAAGGTTTCTGTATCTGTCACAAAAGGGTTTTCAGGTTCCACATGTCAAAAACGATAGGTTATCAAGGAAAAGCTTAAAAAAAAAAAAAAAAGACATTCATTTTGTCCAGTATACACAATTTTAATAACAAAACTTTTTTTTATATAGTACACTCTGTTAACTATCTCCCTCAACCCCCGCCCCCCATGTAATAGTATTTTCTCCCCCAACCCACTTGCCCCCCCCCCCCCCAATGGCTCTTAAGGTGATTAAACACAATGTGTTTGGACTGTACTTTTGGTTTCCAATCTGTGTTGATAGAAAGGTTCAACAAACATTCCATAGGTGAAACTTTTAAAAAAAATTACCAAGGAAGGATAGGTTAGTTGAAGGAAGCAGATGTTTCCAAATGTTTGTAATAATAGTATGAAAGCTTAAACCATCATTTTCTATTTGTTTGTTTTTGCCTTAAATTGTTGGCCTTATCACTCTTGTCTTTTTCTAGTTGAAGCACTTTAATCTATAAGATACAAAAAGCATGTCTCAAAACAGATTTTTGAGACAAGTCTGAACTGTATTGCTCTATTAGGAAAATGATCATGTAAGTCAGCTTCTAAAATTATTCTTTCAAATTTTATATTGATAGCTACACCTTAGAGGGATAATAGAGCATTTATAGCCCTCCCCTCCTCCCCGACTCTGTAGGAAGTATAGAAAATGAAATGTCTTTTTTAGGACTCAGACCTGGTGTTACATGGGGCTCATTTTTATTGGAAAGATGGAATCTCGTTCGTGGTGACTAGCATCAGAATTAGCAGATGGATTTTAATAATTAGTGGAGTTGGGAAATTCAGTCAATTCCATTCATTAAATTGGTACAGAAATTAACTTAGGCACATTAAGAAATTACATGTGTTAGTGCAGATTTTTTGCTTAAAAATTAGTAACTTTGCTATTTGATTTTGGCAGTGGGTATTCTCTCTCAATTGTGTGTGAATTTGCAAATTTGTCAGCCCATTCTTATTTTATAAAGGGGATTGAAATCCCTGGCAAACTTCAGAAATAAATATAAATGATCCCAAACTAACTCTTGATTACTTGGTGGTATATAACATTCTTTAGCTTTTCTTTTTCCAGAGATTTAATTATTTTTCTAGTTTTTGATAAATGGTCATTTCCCTCTAATCTAGAAAATGGGAGAGGGAAAAACGCAGTTGGTGAGAAGAGGAGGCTGAGGAGGATAAAACTAAACCAAAAAACAAAAGCCCTAACATTGGGTTAGCAGGATCTGCAGTGTAGCTGTGATGCTCTTCCACTCTAGCCAGTTGGTAAACAGAGCACATATGACTAACAGTCTCATCTTCAAATCTGTGCTGATACTGAAACACAAAAAGACCGAAAATTAAATGGAATACTGCCTTTAATAGGCAATTCAAAAGGGAAGTTTGTGCTTTAATGAAAAGGGGACATGCTGGTTGGCATTCTTACTTTTCTCAGAGAGCATTACAAAAAAAAAAAAAATATATATATATATATATATATATATATATATATATATATATATATATATATATATATGCAGGGCAAAAAATCAGTTATTTTTCATCTTGAAAGTATGCTGGGGTGGCCTTGGTTCTGCTGTTCCCTGAATTACTAAATGGCTTGCTTTTCCAATTTATTTTCTACATACATTTCTACATTTGCTGATTAATGGTCCATTTTACTAACTGTAATCTTTAGGATTAATGTGGGAATTCCCAGCCAATATTTCTCACCCTTCTACTCACAATTTCAATTAATTTGGTGTGGTGGAAATGATAGAAAATACTTTTTTGCTAGTCTTCAGGGCTAATGGAATCTTATGTGCTCAGGACAGAATATTGTGACAAAGCTTTTCTCTGACAAATGGCCATGGTTTGCCTGATAAATGATTGGTAAATTTTACCTTGTGGAGCTCTCATTTGTAATGGGGGTTTCAGATCCAGCTCTGTAGGGAAGTGGTGAGCTGTGCTCTGTGCCATAAAATCAGCTTTTGTCTCTGTCCAGGCAGGCCTAAGATCTGGTTTAACAAGAAATGAAATGCTCACTGCTCAAGATCACCTGAACTTTACAGACAGAGACTTTGCCAAACTAATTTACCCACCTTAAGAAATGCAGAGAATACATTTGTACCATAATAAGTGATCTTATTAGCATTTTACTGAGACATGTTTTTTTGTTTTTTTGAAATGTATACAGACACCCCTCTCTTAGTATTAAAAAGAAAAAAAATACAATTAAACCTCATAGGTTAAACTGTAGTCTTAGCATGTTTTCAGTTTAGTTCAGGGAAGAAAAAATATGCCTTGAATGAAGGATATTGTGTTTTAATGGTCATATTAAGGAAAAGGTAACTTTCTTCTTTTATGGTAGTGTTTTTCTCTAAGGGTATTTGCCTTTTTCACATACAGTTGTATATGTCAGTTGTAAAAATGCTCATTCTTCTAGAGTCAAGTCAGTAGTCTAATGTCCTGTAGGTTTTGCTGCTACATACATGGAACTTATGGAAAAATTCTGTGTGAATTGGTAACTTGCATCTGAATCTTAAATATGTTATAGTTTCTCCATTGAATCATAATTGAAGAAATGCAATACATGTGGTTCTTTTTCACATGAAAAGTGTGGCATTGTTACCATTTATCATTTATTATGGACTGTTTATATTAACACTAGGAGACCTCCTCTTCATCCCCATTTCAGCTGTAGGTCGTGGGGCCTTGCCCTGTAGATAATGTACAGCTACCCATTTGCCTCACTCTTGGCTGCCTCTTAAGTTCAGCTAACTCATTTCTGTGAGTCAGATTTCAAAATGCTGCCTTTCCTTTTCACCCCCCTCCTCTCCCTGCCACCTTTGAGTTACCATTACATGGCTGTATAAGCATGTAGTTAGTCTTTTACCATAAAAAGGTTTGCCTCAATCTGTTGTTCCTTTCACTTGGAAGGAACTGCTCTTATAACGTGATTATGTATCCTTATTAAAAGGCCAGGTTTTAGAATATAACATTTGGAAAGTGATTTTTAATGTTCCTTTATAATATATATTCTATTAAGAATCGTTGTTATGCCTGTTGCTAGCTAATTATTTTTTATTTGGCTCTGAGGTGTGAGGATTAGGAAGAAAACAGAAGAGAGAGTTTAAACCTCTTTGTAAGGCAGCTTTGATCATGACAGTTGAGAAAGGGAGAGAATGTTGTGTGTGCTTGCAAACTGAAGGGAGCAGGTCCTAGGATTAAGTTGACTGTTTCTCTCCAAAATAATTTCTAAATCTTTTTTTCACATATAAATGTAAATATAGAATTTAGTAAACTAATAAGTAAAAATGGTAATGTAATACTAGTTTAAAATAATTGTCTAAATGCCACAAAAGGTCAACATGTTCATTATAAGTTAAACTAGAGATGTATGATACAAAGTCAGTGTAATCATTTAGTATTGAATTCATTGTAATGAGACCTTTTCCGCATTCACTTGGATTCATTGTTTAAATATATTAAAGAGTTACTCAGCTTATTAGAATTACATAAAGGGTTCTGATTTCATGATGTGGACTTTGATAATATCTATTAACCCAGGCAAAAACTCTGGAATATGAGTGCTTAATATTTACCAGTCTTCAGCATATATGAAATTCTACTTCCCACACTGGCAGTAAATTGTAAATTTAAGTAAATACCAGATTATCATACAAGAGAACTTTACTAAGTCTCCTTTTAAGCAACAAGCCAATGGTGGTACTTGGGGTGGAAAACAGTGATCAAACAAGTATTGATCCATCTCTTTTTCTGCTCAGTAGCTTCTTTCCAAACTGTTTTCAGTAGGGAAAAAAAAAAAAAAGCATATGTAGACCTAAGTGTAAATGTTTACACTTAATAGTATATAATCACATACATGAAATGCCATAATTTGAAGTGAGCATTTTTAGACTTTCCAACAAGATTGCAAATTAATGTGAGCATTACTTCATTTAGCACTTAAAATATGGTTTCATTAAAAAAAATTAAAAACACTTCAACACTTCAAAAACTTAAGTCTCCACTTGGTTTTGAAAATTAGGCTTAATGTCACCATTGTTAAAAATTAGATATTTAGCCCCTACTATGTAAAATAGGTTACTTATCTGATGTAATTTTTGATGATAGGTTGGTTTTATACTTCACATTCTTTGTATGGCAGTTGCTGACACTTGCACTGTTCATAACCATTAATGATGATGAAGGGTCCTTCATGGGTGGGTTCATATTCATTATACGGTCCTTGGTCTGACATGTTTGACATATGGAGTCGTGTTTGGGATCGGAGCTGCCTGTGGTTCTGAATCATTGAGCACTGTCTAATTCTTCTTAAAGTGGGAGGACAGCACTTCCTGGAGATGAACACTATAAAAATAATAAAAAAGAAAGAAAACAATAAAGCCATTGTTCCTGTAATTACCCGCTGAGTGAAGATGGCATTGTCTGGTTCGGGAACGTGTTCCTCAGTAGTAACTGCTATGCCTGCAGTAGTTGGGATTTCTTTGTCTCCCACATGGTAACTTGATGAGCTTATTCCTTTTGTATATTCAGTGGTTGGATCTCTGTAAGTTGTAGCCATGGCTGTGATGACAGTAGTTGATAAATTCCAGCAGAGCTGAAATCCATGGACTGCATCTAGTATATCCTCTCCTTGGGTGTGGTCAGGACTGTGGCATAAGATGGAATGCTCCCACCGACCTTGGAAATTGCCCAGCCAGGAGGCCAAAGCACATATTCTAGGGCTGCATTCCCAGAGATTGCCAGAGAGGCCAACAGTTGTGAGGGATCTCAGGGAATTTAAGATCTTGGAATCCAGGCTGTTTAACTTGTTGTTATCCATTAGGAGTATTTTAAGATTAGGCATTGTTTCAAACACTGTCAGATCGATGGCTTTGATTTCATTTCCAGTCAGGTCTAGCTTTTCTAAAGTGCCCCAGGTCCACTCCATCCCACATGTTAAGTTGCTGATTTTGTTCCATTGTAAGAAGAGCGTGTGCAGACTGCTTAGACGTAGGAAATGAGCAAAATTAATCTTCGTCAGCTGGTTGTGCTCTAGGTGAAGCTCTCTCAGTTTGATTAATCCTGCAAATCCATTTCGAGCCAAACTTCGCAAACGGTTTGTGCTCAAATCTAGAAACTCCAGACTACGACAGTCCCAGAACAAGCGTACTGGGATAGTCCGCAGGGAGTTGGACCGTAAATGCAAGGTCTGCAGCTTCCGAAGGCCATAGAAGAGCTCTGGGTGCAGAGATGACAGCTGATTAAAAGACAGGTCCAAATTTTGTAGATTAATCAGTTGGGTAAAAGTTGTATTTGGCAAGTAAAATATTTTGTTGGAACTTAAGATTAATTCCTTAAGTTTATATAATCCTTGAAAAGCATCTTCTTTTACTGTTGAAATTTGATTGTGGTCTAAGTGGAGCCAGGTAAGTTGACCGAAGCTGGCAAATTGATCCCTTTCCAGCTCTGTGATGTGATTGTGCCTCAGGGAAAGGCCCAGAGAGCCCTTGTCTGTGGTGTTTGGCACTGAGTGGAAGCCCTGAGAGTCGCAGTAGAAGAGCAGCTTCTCGCAGCGGCATTTAGGCGGACACGCCATTCCCAGGGCAGGCAGCATTTTTAAAACCATACTCATTGCATATATTGCTGCCAGCATAGGGGCCCCTAATGGCCACTTGAAATGTAAGCCTGCAGAATATAATTTAAGGAAAACAAGAAGATAGGATATTTTTAGCAGAATGTATGAGCTGTTAAAAAATGAACATAACAATATGGTGAAATATTTCACTGCATATAACTTAATTTTCATTTGCTGCAGAAAAATTAGCCTTGTTAATATGACCGGAACAAAACTTAAACCATTAAGAAGATAAAACATAGCCTGTTATCATCAATATATGCTTTTACCTAAACCTCAGGATCCAAAAATGTGACAGTGATTCCCGTCATAAAATGTGAATTCAATAGTTTATTTTAAAAAGCATGATTTGTTGCTGTCTGTACAAGGCACATAAATGCATGGACTTACCCATTCTTCTGAGCACATTGGAGGCTGCATTCAGTCGCGGTTGTTAGACTCAATGCAGTGAGTCTGTTAAAGGCTCTAACATGCAGGAGCCTTTGACCAGTTTCCTGTTTTCTGTGTCCCAGGCTTTCTGAGTAAAATTGAATCCACCAGGGTGAGTTGTTTTTTTTTCCCCTTAGGATATTCTTCTCAATAGCGTTGGTTTCATTTTTCTGACACTCTGTTCCCTTAAATCGCTTCTGAATATAAGTTATTAATTTCGCTCTCCTCTTATTGCTCAGCTGGTTAATCAAAGCATCAGTCTTTCCTTTCCGCAGCTGTTAGTTCTCTCGGTCTTAACTTGTTGATGGCAGATGGGCGGCTTGTTGCAGAGAAGAGATCCTGGAGCAGCATGAGTGCATTTACTGAAAAGCTTTTCCGAGAAACGGCACAAGAATGGATTTGCTTATGTGCTGCGACCACACAGAACTGTATATAGGCTGACGTCACCGGGTGACGTGTCTTTTGTTTGGGTTTTCCAGAAGCTTTACTGTTGTAAAGCACGATGCTTTGTAACAGTATCGGGTCGTTGTAAGACCCCCTATTACAATAAAGCCAGAAAGAAGAACTCCTGACTTAAAAACATGGAATTTTTCAGTGTAGGAGCAGCAGTGAGGTTGTAATAAAGACTGCATTCAAGAAGACCCGTCTGAACAGTGAGTTGGGTTAGCAAAGTGATGGTTTTTAATGCCTGTGAGAGCCAGTGTTAGACTGCCGATTCTGCATAGAAAGATCATGTAAATGGTCAGGAGCCTGCAGGATTTATGAAGTGCTGATCTAACGCCGCCTATGCTAGTTATTGCCTGCTGCTCTGGTAGTTCGGGAAGCTACTCAATCACCTTGTTGTCATGCTTGGTTAAAACGGAAGTATGACTATGATTTGCTTTCAGTGTGTTAGTAAACTAGGTAAGTGGGGTTGGCTTCTTTGTCTCTAAGAGCTTAACACCACAGACCAAGAATAAAGGGTGGAAAAGCTTGCAAAGCATTTGATTATTTTGTTCTTTGAGACTTTCAGAGAAACTCTAATTTAAAAGATTTCTCCTTCTCTGTCCTATTTTATAATAATGTTTTATCACAGGAGAAAAGGGTAGGTTGATACAGTCACTTAATACTGTTTGCCCTAAGCTTTAACAGTAAAGCTTTAGGAATGATTTAGGAAAAATAATAACAGCATGGCTGAATCTAACACAATACCTTGTATTTACCTCAGAATCTTACCTACCCCTTCAACTGAAAGCCTCAGGTGATGCTGGGATTGGGGCATTGTGGTACTCAAATAAATAGAACATTTATTTTGCACACTTAATAGCTCCTCCTGGCACACTTAACAACTGACTTTAAATGTTTTAACTTGACCTAACTCTGTCTTCTTGCTGTTGAATAGTGTCATCACTTTTTAGAGTTTGGTTATGAATGTACAGTTCCATGTTTAGTGTTGTGAAAGCTATTTTAGCATGCGTCAGGGTCATATTTTCAGACCTGACAAAGGTATGTCCTGTTACACATTTTACCTTACTGATTTGGCCTTCCATGCCAGTTTCTCTTATACCATTGGCACTTATCCTTAATGGGTCTTATCTCACACCTGAAGGCAGAAATCTCAAAACTACCCATGTCATCTGTGAAACATCATTGGCCTGTTGGCTTCCATGGCCTTCATCCTACGGACATGTCTAAAAAGTCATTGTTTTAAGGGGCATAGATTATGTGTTGGATTGTGGTACTGGAGTAAGAACTGGAAGACTTTCAAGGCCATTTCCTTGGGGCCCTGTGTAAAGTTGTTGTGAAAATGCAGCAACTGCAGGTGTGTAGTTTTAGAAGTAGACCCCAAGATGGTATTAGAAGTATAAGTTTTGTTAGGGAAAATGCCTGGGAAGTACAAAGGAAGAGAGAAAACAGCAGGGATACTCTTGAGGGTTGGTAGAGTCTTCAGACGAGAGGGCAGGTCTGACATCTCTGAAAGCAGTGGAGAAGTATACTAAATTGTATACGTACTTAGTGCTCTGTCTTAAAGCACTAGTTAAGTATACAATTTTACCTATATGTTCCCAAAAATTCTAGTTTAGCACTTCTTAGTTGGGATTCAGGAATCTGTATTTTAACAACTCCACCAGGTGATTCTCATCATGAGAGAAGTTTGGGAAACACTGCCCTAGGCCAAAGAAATGTCCTCAAACCAAAGTTGCTCATGAGTGGAACCCTATGTTCTCAGGAATGAGCCCACATTAGTACTCCTCTATCATTTTCCTGCTTCTGGTTAAGAAACAGGAGAATTCCTGTTAGACTTCAAGGATGCTCAAGACTAACCTTTAGCCTTTCCATAGTCTATCTCTCAATAAGCTAAAATTCTTAACCTGAGTTCATAGTCTTATGGAATTTTGTAGCTTGTACATTTTTCTGTGAATGAGGTTTAATCAGATTTTTAGAGGGTCTGTGACCTTAGATTTAAAAATTACTGTTCTGCAGGAACTTGATCCCAAAACTTCCAGTGGGGGAATCTAATAAAGGTGGTCTCTTTAATTTACTTTTTTAAGGAAAAGAAGCTCTTGGGATACTGTAAATGTCTGCATTGAAGCCACCCACCCTTTGATGAAAAGAATTTTTTTCAAAATTCTTTTTGAAAACGTTTTCCAGGCAGGAGGAACTGGATTAAATTCTTCCCTGAAGTAACCACTTTAGTTCCATGTGGAGAAAAGCATTAGAGTCATTGGGTTAGAACAGCCATGATTAGGAATGAGTTATATGTGAAAATTTAGAAGGAATATAATCTCCTTCCTTTTAGACTCTTGGTTCTCCTTTCTGCTCTCTAGGTCATTTAGCCTACATCTTATATACTAAAAAATGGGAAATACTTAAATTATATTATCCCAGTACAGTTATTAGAGATTTATGGGCAACAAAAATTGCCCAGAGAAGCACCAATGGAATCACAGGTAATTATTTTTTATGCATGTGGAAAAGAGGGCAATAATATAGTATCACAGTACCCAGAGTGCACAATTCCTTCTAGGTCACCAGCTGTCTTGCTCACTTGCCCTCTCTGGATTCAAAAGATTCAGGCAGTGGAACTAAAGAAGGTAATAGTGCATGTCTTAAAATTGGTGGAATACATAGTTTCCATTGATGGAATTTTATAATATTATTTCTTTTAAAATTTATTTTTATTGTTTCAGAGAGGAATGGAGAGGGAAAGACAGGTAGAAACATTAATGATGAGAGAGAATCACTGATCGGCTGCCTCCTGCACACACCCCTGGGGGATCGAGCCCACAACCCAGGCATGTGCCCTTGACCAGAAACGAACCTGGGACCCTTTAGTCCGAAGTTAGACACTCTATCCATTGAGCCAAATCAGCTAGGGCTGGGGTTTTGTATTATTATTATTATTATTTTTTTAATCTTTACCTTTCTTTAGCTAAAAGAACTGAATAGAAACCCATGTTCTTCCTGAATTAAATTTTTTCTTGGTTTCATTTTAGAACAGCTTTATTCTGCATACATATGTCTTTGAGTTAAAGTGGCAGTACAACCTCTGAAAGGTACTACTCATATCATCTGTGTAAATTTTCATTACTTTAGTTGTTCAAGGCAAAGGAGCAGTAAAATCTAACCTGACCATCTCTAAATGGGTTTAAGCAGATTAAGTGAGTCAAGTAGCAGGGCTTTCGTGGGTCCTCAATGTGAAAGTTTGCTTTTAAAGTGTGTTGATGATTAGGGGGAATTATTTCTCTACTTAGAGAGCACATGAATGGAAATATACATGGAATCATTTATTCTTTTGTGGTAGAAATGGAGCTTGATTTTGCTTTATATTGAAAGATCAAATGATTTTTTAATCATGCCCAACTCCCAAAACTGTCATATCCCACCCAGCATCAAAGGTCTCACATAGAGGTGCTCTGGGAAAGTATGTTAAAATAAACCTTCTTGGCCCAGCTGTGTGGCTCAGTTGGTTGAGTGACATCCCATGCAACAAGAGGTTTCTGGTTTGATTCCAGGTTAGGGCACACACCTGGATTGCCAGATCAATCTCCAATAGGAGGCATGGTGGAAGCAGCTGGTCAACATTTCTCATAGATGTTTTTATCTCTCTCTTCCTCTCCTTTCCTCTCTTTCTAAAAAATCAATAGAAATATATTTAAATCAACAATTTTTATTGTTGGGTTTTTGTCAAGTAACTCAGTTAGAGCATTGTCTCCATAAGCCAGGGGTGTGGAACCTTTTTTCTGCCAAGGACTATTTGGATATTTATAACATCATTTGCAGGCCATACAACATTATCCTGCTATACTTAAAAATTAGCCTGCTATACATTTCTGTAAAAAAGAAGGAACTCTTACCATTTGCAACAGCATGGATGGGCCTGGAGAACATTATGCTAAGTGAAATAAGCCAGTTGGAGAAAGATAAATATCACATGATCTCACTTACATGTGGGATATAATGAACAGCACATACTGATAAACAAAAATAGATACAGAGACAAAAAGGGAAGAGTAAGAGATCAACCAAAGGACTTGTATGCATGCATATTAGCATAATCAGTGGGACACTGTGGTGGTTGAGGCTTGTCCTAGGGGATAGGAGTAGCAGGAGGGAGCGGGGCTGTCAATTGGAGAAAAAGGAGATATATATAGTACTTTAAATAATAATAAAAAAATAGCCTACTGTAGTTGGTCAGACATTTAATTAACTCATGCCTAATGACCTGGCAGAACGAAGCCAAAGACGTGATTTCGCAGGTCTTATATTACCCACGGGCGAGACGCTCCCCACCTGGATGATAAGCCAAGCTTCCAGGTCTGATCCCCTGTCAGGGTGCATATAAGAACCAACCAATGAATGCATAAATAAGTGGAACAACAAATCAGTGTTTCTCTCTCCCTTCCTTTCTCTAAAATTATCAATAACAATACCTAATTGCTGCCAGTTTTGATCACCATTTGGAAGATATTCTTACATTTCAAAAGTGATATCTTTAGGGTGGAGGCCCTAGATTTTTTTTTAAAAAATATGATTTTATTGATTTTTTTTTAGGGAAAGGGAAAAGGATAGAGAGTTAGAAACAACAATGAGAAAGAACCATAATCCATCGGCTGCCTCCTGCACACTCCTTACTGGGGATTGAATCTGAAACCTGGCATGTACACTGACCAGGAATTGAACTGGTGACCTCTTGGTTCCTGGGTCAACACTCAACTACTGAGCCACACCAGCTGGATAGAGGCCCTAGATTTTATGGACCTGAGTACATTCCTTGCTAAGAACCTTTTGTGATTCCTAGTTGCCAACTTCCTACTTGGGCTTATATAGTATCAAGACCTGTATTAGAGGAAGTGGATTTTACAGGGGACCACTGTTGAATATGGTAGATATATCAGTGTTGCTGGGAATCTTTTCTTTCAAAAGCCTTTAAAAAGAAGACTCTCCACATTAGGATTCCAGAATTCTTCCATCCCCATTTTTTGTTGTTAATCCTCACACAAGGATATTTTCTCCATTGCCTTCCAAACAGAGTGGAAGGGTGAGGAAGAGTTGGAGAGAGAGAAACACATTGATTGGTTGCCTCCTGCATACAAGGACTGAGATATGTACCCTTGACTGGAATTAAACCAGGGACCCTTTAGTCAGTGGATCATCTCTCCAACCACTGAGCCAAACTAGCTAGGGCCAGAATCCCCATTTTGTTATTGTATTTACTGTTCCCATTCCTATTTTTGAATGATTTTAATTTTTAAAAGTCCTTTTGTTCTTTGGTTAGTATAACTGAGAAAGAAGTAGGAACAGTGATTACACTAGTGATAGTGTGTGTTCCTTTTGATGCTGCAATTTACATAGTTTGGGGTTTCTTTCTTTCTCTACTTTGGGTGAACTATTTAAATCATATATATATATATCTCCCTTTCTACCCTTCCCCCCTATTGACTCCTTCTAGTCTCCCAACACTATCCTCCTACCTTTACCACCCTATTGTCTGTATATGGGTTATGTATACAAGTTCTTTGCCAAATCTCAGAGGGAAGAGATCATCCAGTCTGAGGTTCTAGTTTTAGAGGCATGTTGCTTCTGGCATTTGTTGCTCCTGGGGTGTTGCTATGTTAGGATCATGTGACAGCCTAATTCTGCAGTGCTAGCCTTGTATTCTGTGCCCATGGCTAGGTAGTTTGTCAGTAAATCCGAGAATGATGCACCTGAGTCAGATATTAGGTGACGGAAAATCTTCACAGAAATTTGGGGAGAGGTACATTTAAACCATGACAATCTTCTATTTCTCTCACCATAGACATAAAACCAAACCAAACAGAACTGTCCTGAATTCTTAACTAATGCAGACTGATAGAAATTTTTATTGTCAAGACTTTTACTTTGGTTTCCAATGGCTTCATCATGTTCATGTTTCCTTTCCTCTGTTCAATAAAGCTTCTTCTTTTTTTGAATCTCTGAAATACAGCCAAGTTTGGATTTCCCTTCTTGTTTTTCCCTCTCTACATTTTGAGTAGCTTTCTATTTAGATTTGCTTACTCCTGTCTACATAGATGACCACAGGCTATATACAATGCCATTTGCACAGGATAGAATTAAGAGTAAGATACACATTCATATTTTCTTGAATAATCCCTTTCAATTTAGAGGGCTTTTTGACCCAATTGGCTAAATTTAAAAGGGTAAATTTGCATGTATATTGGCTAGGTGCTAGCAAGTCTTGGTTGCTGAAGCTTGGAAATGTCATTACCTCAGAACCATCTTAATGTACTCTGGGGAAGAGGGACAAGTGACATGTGCTAAGGCAAGCAAAAAATATTCAACAGGTGATGTCATCAGTGCAGAGAAAATCAATAAGAAAAATTTGGCCCAAAGTGAGAAAGATCATTTCTTATTATGAAAGGCTATATAGCAACATGTAACATGATAGCTGTGGTTTATCCCCATATTGCTGAAATGTGGCTTGCGTTCCTATGTTAGCTGATTCTGTCTTGCTGCTTGTTCCATGTGAGAGCAGGGTGAGAGGTTCTTCTGTCTGTCTGTCTAATGGCTTCATAGTTTTCCCCCAAGTGTGTTGTGGATATGAGTTTGTATCCAAGCCTGCAGTTTTCTCCTTATATGGCTATACTATAATTTACGGATATGTAGTTTATTTTGAGACTTTTGCTTTTGCATACAGTGCAAAATGAATATCTTTTTAATGTCTTTGCATTCTTAGGCAAGTTTATATTGATATAAGTTCCTAACCATAAAATTGCTGGGTTATGGGGTATTTTTAAAATTGATAGACATTGCCACATTGCCTTCTAAAAAATTTTAAACTATTTTATACTTCCTATAGTATGTACTAGCCACCCACACTCTCTCTGCCCCCTCTGCCCTCTACTCCTCCCCCTCTCCCCAACACCATATTAGAAGCCAGCAAACCTTTAAAATATTTGGGAATCCAGTAAGTGTAAAATGTTCTCTTTGATTTGTTTCTCTTTAATTATGAGTGAAGTTGAGCATCATTTTGTATATAGGTGTATTGTCTTTTTTATTTTTATTTTCTGCAGACTGTAGTTCATTTGCTCATTTCACACCCCACTCCTAAAATTTGTCATTTTCTTAAAGATTTTTAAGGCATTTTTCCTTTTTAAATAAATTAACTTTGCCAAATATTTTACATAAGTTTATTTAAGTTAGCCATTATCTTTTAAAGGTTTTATGTTTTTTTGCTCTGTATTCTGGCTAAATTGACGAGAAGCTTTTTAAATATTAAAACAAACTCACACTTGCCACATTATGTCAAAAATCCAGCACCAGTTGGTGAACATAAGATGTTGTAGAATCTTCTGTAAACAAGGATTCCATGTTATGTTTAACCCATTATCTTAAGTAAGGCAAAGAGGAGCTGAACCCTTTAGAAAACTTGTTTTTTAAAAATTAACATAGAAACCAAGAATTCTTAGGCTTTTCATAAACCTTAGCCCAATTTTAACAGTTAACTAAGCATTTGAAAATCCTTCTTAAATATCCCCTCAGTTTAGTTTTTAAAATTTTTTCTGAATTATTAGTAAATTCAAAATTATAGTCTTATTTTATGACCTTTCATATATTTAGTTTGTATACCTACTTGCTTTACTAATACAATATATACCTGTTTGTGCTTTTGAGAACTTCCCAACTTATTATGCATAGCAGCTATTTAACAAGTTGATTACTATCTTTAAAAAAATACTTTTATTGAATTTTAGAGGAAGGGAGAGAGAGAATGAAACATCAGTCGGCTGCCTCATGTACTCTCCCTTCCAGGGATTGAGCCCGAAACCTGGGCATGTTCCCTGACTGGGAATTAAACTGGCAACTTTTCAGTGAATGGGACAGCACCCAGCCAACTGAGCCACACTGGCCAGGGCAATGACTATCTTTATTTAAGAAAAAAGAAACCTGCCCTGGCCAGTGTGTCTCAGTGGTTACAGTGTTGACCCACTTATTGAAGAGTCTCAGATTTGATTCCCAGTCAAGGGCATATACCTGGATTGCAGGTTCTATCCCAGCCCCAGTAGGAGTTTGTGGGAGGCAGCCAATGGATGTGTCTTTCTCACATCAATGTCTCTCTCTCTTTCTCTCCCTCCCCCCTTCCTCCCTTCCACTCTCTAAAAATCAATGGGAAAAAATATCCTCTAGTGAGGGTTAACAAAAAAATAAAAAAAGAAACCTATTGTCTCAAAGGGATTGGAATATCTCAACTACATGCTTCAATTTATGCCAGAAACCTTTTAATATTGGCTTTCTAAATGTTCTTAATCATGGACTTTTTTTTGTCTCTCCTCCCCCACCACTTCCTCTGAAAGAAAGAGGAATAGTTTACATGCTCATTCTGAGATCCCGGAATTTGGTGCCTAGGTGCCATATTTGATTCATTGTATTTCAGTTCATTATAGTTCTGTGCTATATCAGCCATGTAACTGGACCTGGTATAGTAATGCCATGGTGGAATACATCAAAAGCCATATTCTGGCATGTGTCTGTGGCCAGAGCTGAAAATACCTAAGCTTATTATAACTGATAGGACATTGAGAGCTGAGAAAAATGTAAAGGTGGTATACAAGGCTGACTGTCATCTGAGAAAATACTCAGGCAAACCAGTAAAGCTCCTTTCTAAGCTTTTGTTCTCGTTGAGGGGAAGAGAAGGAAAGTGTGTGTGTTGGGGGGAGGGGGTGTTATACCCTGTTTCCCCAAAAATAAGACAGTGTCTTATGTTAATTTTTGCTTCCAAAGATGCGCTAGGTCTTATTTTCAGGGGATGTCTTATTTTTCCATGAAGAAGAATACGGTACACATTTATTGTTAAATGAAAATAAAGGAAATTTATTACCTGTATACGGTTCGGTAGTACGGTAGTTGTCAACACAAACCAGACAAACTGAATCCTACAGTATCAAGAATTTACTCATTTATTCAATGACAATCATGTCATCATCTTCTGGAACATCATCATAACAATCCAATTCCTGAATTTCCTGGTGAATTTCTTGTGAAATTAATTTTCATTCTGAGACAGAGCCTGGGGGGGGGGGGGGCTTATTTTTGGAGGGTTGCCTTATATTTCACTCAGAAGGAAACCTGTAAGTAGGTCTTATTTTCGGAGGATGTTTTATTTTCGGGGAAACACAGTAGTATTAGCGTTCCCTGCCTTTTTTATTTTTTATTAAACTTTTAGGATGAAATAGGTAACATTAGGCAAACTAGAAACTTATGTTCTTTGCAACTGAAGGAGAGGGTACTCATTTAGGAATGCAGGCATATATAACCATTCTGTTCTAATATTGAGCTACTTAGTCTTTGCGTAAAGCTCCCAGTGACTCTTATCACATATTTAGCTTATGCAGAGCCCATCAGCCATGTGTGGGCCAGGTAGACCAACTATGGTCAAATTGCTAATCATGTTATTCACCAAATTGGGTTTCTGATAATAGATTTTTTTTTTTTTTTAAGAAATTATCTATTAGGGGGGGGAAAAAAAAACATGGCTAGAAACAATGACAAACTTCACTGGGTTTATAAAGAGAAATTTTCTTGGAGTGCATGAGTACCTAAGGAATATACTGAGACTTTCTTGATTAAAACATTAATTAGGAGGTCAGTTGTTTTTTTTTTTTATTGAAGTGGTGGGTTCCCCAACCCCACTTAAAATTAAAAAAAAATTTTTTTTTTATTGTTGAAAGTATTACATATGTCTCCCTTTCCCCCCCTTTAACGCCCTCCCCTGCCCCTACCCTCCCCTGCCTCTTGCCCCAGGCCTTCAGCACCCTGCTGTCTGTGTTCATGGGCTATGCATATATGTATACAAGGTCGTTGGTTGACTAGCCCCACCACCTTCCTTCTGAGATTCCGTACTCTGTTCCATGCTTCCATATCTCTGCATCCCCTCCATCAGTTTATTTTGTTACTTAGATTTCACATATGAGTGTGATCATGTGATACTTGTCTTTCTCTGACTGGATTATTTCACTTAGCATGATATTCTCCAGACCCCTCCAAAGGGTAAGATATTCTTTTTTACTGCTGCATAGTATTCCATGGTATTAATGTACCACATCTTTTTTTATCCACTCACCTACCAATGGGCACTTGGGCTATTTCCAGATCTTAGTTATTGTAAATTGTCCTTCTATGAACATAGGATTGCATATATTCTTTGTGATTGGTGCTTCATGTTTCTTAAGATACATTCCTAGAAGTGGGATCACTGGGTTAAATTGTAGATCCATATTTAATTTTTTGAAGAAACTCCATACTGTTTTCCATAATGGTTGCACCAGTCTGCATTCTCACCAGCAGTGTACTAGGGTTCCCTTTTCTCCACATCCTCACTAGTACTTGTCATTTGTTGACTTGTTGATGCTAGCCATTCTGACAGGTGTGAGATGGTGCCTCATTGTTTTTATTTGCATCTCTTGGATGACTAGTAACTTTTAGCATATTTTCTTATGTCTTTGGCCATCTGTATGTCCTTTTTGTAGGTCTTTGCCCATTTTTAAATTGGATTGTTTGTCTTCTTTTTGTTAAGTTGTATTCTTATATATTTTGGATATTAACCCTTCATCAGATGTATCATTGTCAAATATGTTCTCCCATACAGTGGGTTCCTTTTGTTTTGTTAATGGTTTCTTTTACTGTGCAGCAGCTCTTTATTTTGATGCAATCCCGTTTTTTAAAAATTCTCCTTAGTTTTCTATATCTTTGGACAGTGGCTGGCAAACTCATTAGTCAACAGAGCCAAATATCAACAGTACAATGATTGAAATTTCTTTTGAGAGCCAAATTTTTTAAACTTCTTCTAACACCAATTCTTTAAATTAGACTCCCCAGGCTGTGTTATTTTGTGGAAGAGCCATACCCAAAGGGCCAAAGAGCCGTATGTAGCTCGCGAGCCTCAGTTTGCTGACCACAAAAGTTTGCCAGCCTTAGTAGATGTATCTGTAAACATATTGCTGTGAGAGATGTCTGAGATTTTTCTGCCTATGGTTTCTTCTAGGACTTGTATAGTTTCACAACTTTTAAGTCTTTTATGGTGTCAGTTGTTAGTGTAGTTCAATTTTTTTTGCATGTATCTGTCCAATTATCCCAACACCATTTTTTTAAGAGACTTTATTGACTCCATTTTATGCTCTTGCCTCTTTTGCCAAATATTAATTGAGCATAATAGTTCGGTCAATTTCTGGGTTCTCTGTTCTGTTCCATTGATCTCTATGTCTGTTCTTGTGCCAGTACAAGGCTGTTTTGATTACGGTGGCTTTGCAGTATAACTTGATTCCTCCAACTTTGTTTTTCTTTTTCAAAATTGCTGCAGCTATTTGAGGTCTTTTTTTAAAAATTATTATTATTCTATATAAATTTTTGGAGTATTTGTTATAGCTCTATGAAATATATCATTGGTATTTTAATAGGGATTGCATTGAATCTCTAGATTGCCTTGGGTAGTATGGACATTTTAATGTTGATTCTACCAATCCATGAACACAGTATATTCTTCCACTTATTTACATCTTCTTCTACCTCTTTTTTCAACATCCTGTAATTTTCTGAGTACAGTCTTTTGCCTCCTTTGTTAAATTTATTCCTAAGTATCTTAATATTTTTATTGCAATAGTAAATGGGATTGTTTTAGTTTCTTTTTCTGAGCATTCATTATGTATATAAAAGCCAAGCGACCAGAATGCCGGAATGACCAGTTGCTATGAGACGCACTGCGGCTAGCCAACCAGCCCAATTGGGGGGCTGCCCCTCCCCGCAGCTGGATTGGGGCCAGGGCCAGCCTGCCAGCCTCCCATAGCCCTCTCCCAGCTGTTCCCATCCCCAGTCAGCCACCTCCACCCTGATTGGAGGCGGGGCTGGCTGGCCAACCTCCTGTGTCTCCCCGCTGCCCCCAACCAGTCTGGCCGGACCCCATCTGTTCATGAATTAGTGTACCAGGCCTCTAGTTGGTGTATAAAAAAGCCATTGAGCCCTAGCCAACTTGGCTCAGTGGATAGAGCATCGGTCTGCGGACTGAAGTGTCCCAGGTTCCATTCCAGTCAAGGGTCTATGCTAAGGTTGTGGACTTGATCCCCAGTAGGGGGCGTGCAGGAAGCCACCAGTAAATGATTCATCCTCGTCATTGATGTTTCTATTTCTCCCTTCCTCTCTGAAATATATATATATATATATATATATATATATATATATATATATATGCCATATATTTTTATGTGTTGATTTTGTATCCTGCTACATTGCCAATTTTTTTTTTTAATTAAATTTCTTCCCTGAGATCATGGTATTTGATCTTTGAGATTGTCAGTAATTAATTATACTTGTCACATTCTTTTCTTACTAATAGCTATGAATAAATCACTGTTTATTCCTGCAGGTAGAAATTCTCATACCTGAATCACTTTTGTTTTGTTTTAAATATGAAACGCTTCATGAATTTGTGTCATCCTTGTGCATAGGCCATGCTAATCTTTTCTGTATTGTTCTAATTAAAATATATGTGTTGCTAAAGTGAGCACCAAATCAATTTTGTTGAAACTCTTATTTTTTTACACATTAATATTAGTGGGCTACAAATAATTTTATTGGCAACATAGGAATAATGGGGGAAAGGAAAGGAATGTGACCCTTTTTAGATTTGATAGTGACCATATCAATTTATCACTTATATTTCAACTTTTAGTCTCCCTTTTGTCCTCTGCTAACCTATATTCCCCAATATTCCAGCAGTCCATTAGAAATGGGGGCAGAGGGACAAGTGTCATTGTTCCCACTTAACAGACGGGGGATGAGAGAAAGTGAGTAGCAAACATATATAAAAATGCACTCAGAAGAGAAAATCAAGTCTCCTCATTTCCAGCCAGTCATCTGCTGTTATGATTAATATACTAATGACATATCCATACCAGAATGTCTTAAGGGCACCCAAAGGTAGAACAGTGGGTTAAATTCCTTTGCCTGTTTGTCTCTCTCCTGTGATTACTGTGTTTTACAGAAAGAGCAACATTTTTTGGATGGGATTTTTGTAAGGAAAAACTTTTGATATACTTCATAGTTTATCTTTGCAGATGTCTTATTAAATATTTCTAAGCATATGGCTAGCCCTATCTAGCCTTTGTCCTTTTTCTTTCTATTTCCATATATTTTGATTCTGTGCAATACAACTGCATTAAGCTTAACCTCAAATTAAGAAAAAATATGGCTGAAATTATCTCACAAAACATTCTTGTTCAAGTTCCATAATATTCATTATTAACTTTGACTCACCATGGTACATCTTAGTTTTGAAATTGTTTTTCAGGTTGTCTTAGTGCTGGGTGCCACCTTTAATATTTTGACATTTTTTAAATCTCAGAGTTCATCAAAATCAGATGTAACCTATTCTAGCTTGCATTTTAAGAAGAGCTGGTTTGTTAATGAAATTTGTGTATGCTGAGCCTTGAATTAAAATACAAATTTAATTTTTCAAGTGGAACTTCTAAATGACAGTCTTGTCTTATTCCTTGGCTTTTCTTATTTTGATAAAAATCCCTCAATTCCCATAATCAGATGATGTGGAGCCTTAGAGTTGTAAGATTATGTTTTTATGAACAAAGCCAAATGATCCCCTCTGTTCATTCCCCTTGCTTCCCCCCAGTGTATTTTCTAACTTTGGGCTAAAAAATGTTGACTGTTTTTTCAATGTTGATTTGAATATAAATAGCTGTTGGCTGTCATTAAATTTTTTGTGAATCATTAAAAGGTGCATTTCTTTCTTTCTTTTCCAGGCTGGACGTAAAGAAAGAAGTGATGCACTCAACTCTGCAATAGATAAAATGACCAAGAAGACCAGGGACCTGCGTAGACAGGTAAGCTAAAGAAAGTACTTCCTCAAGTACTTCCAATTGCTTCCTCAAGTTTTCAATTTTGTAGTTTTTGTTAAAATCTCAATGAATACAGGTCCTGCTCACATTTTATTAGGGGTAAGAATTGCTTTTCACAGGAAATTGACTATCTCTGTCTGTTTTGTTGCTCATATGCTTCTAAATGGCTAAGCAAATGTTTCAGGGACCTGGACTAATATGGTCCCACTGGGATGGACTGCATAAATTAGCTCTAGTGTGAAAAGAATGTACAAATAATAAAATCAATTTAAAATGACTTGAAAATACCCTGAAGGATCTCGTGATACTCACATATTAGTAAAGACAAATTGCAGTTATTTTCTGACTTGCCCCATTCTGATTACACACTCACAGTTTCTTTAGATCCTTTGTGGAGATGTATTTCCAGGTTACACAGTGGGTATAGAGGAAAGAACTTCTTAAAGTTAAATAATTCGATTAACATTTTGGAATCAAATTAACTTTTACTCTTTAAAATGGTAAGGTTGAATTTATAGAAGATGCTTGATAGATTTCAATCTTCTTGAACTTGTAGGGACTTGTTTTGTCACATGTGGTCTAACTTTGTCAATGATCCATGTGCATTTGAGAAGAATGTATATTCTGTTGCAATGGGGTGAAATCCTATAATAAAGAGGGAATATGCTAATTGACTGCCCCACCCTCAAAGATGGCAGCGAGAACTGCTGGAATGTTGTAACTGTATTGTAAACCAAGCATATCAAACTCGAAGACTAACACGAGCCAAATAAACCAGGTTTAAGTTTATGTGGGCCACAAAAAAAAAAAAAAAAAAAAAAAAAAAAGCTTCATTTTTATAGGAACATAGGTTTATTTTGATAGAAACATAGTGAATACAAAGGGCTGAAATAAATGAGTAATTGTTAACATAAAATAATAGAATATTTTAGTAAAAATTAATATTTTTTTCTTGAACGTTAATTTACTAGACACTGAATAACTGCACAAATTAATAAGCGTAATGCAAATAAACCTATTTTTCTTGTTCTCTGAAAGCGAAATATTTCTGTTGCACACACAAAACAAGTCAGTTCAAGACTAATGATGTGGCAATCAGCTGCTAAAATAATTACTGCTAGTATTAGTGGAGAGAAATGGTATGCCTGCACATAAGGGAAATGAATGCAACACAATTATAGCAATCAGTCATTAGCGAAAATTGTAGTTTGTTATTAATAACTAGAGGCCCTGTGCATGAAATTCATGCACAGGGGGTGGGTGTCCCTCAGCCCAGTTTGCACCCTCTCCAATCTGGGACTCCTCGAGGGAGGTCCAATTGCCCGTTTAGGCCTGATCCCACCAGGCAGTTGGACATCCCTCTCACAATCCAGGACTGCTGGCTCCCAACTGCTCGCCTGCTTGCCTTCTTGATTGCCCCTAACTGCTTCTACCTACCAACCTGATCACCCCCTTGCTAGCCTGATTGATGTCTAACTGCTCCCCTGCTGGCCTGGTCACACCTAACTGTCCTCCACTGCAGACTTGATCGCCCCAAATGCCCTCCCTTGCAGGCCTGGTCCCTCCCAACTGCCCTTTCCTGCTGGCCTGATCGCCCACAACTGCCTTCCCTAGCAGACCTGGTTCTTCCCAACAGCCCTCACCTGCTGGCCATCTTGTGGTGATCATCTTGTATCCACATGGGGGCAGGATCTTTGACCACATGAGGGCAACCATCTTGTGTGTTGGAGTGATGGTCAATCTGCATATTACTCTTTTATTAGATAAGATTGAGGCCTGGTGCACAGGTCAGGGATAGCTGGTTTGCCCTGAAGTATGTCCTGGATTAGGGTGGGAGTTCCCTTGGGACGTAGGGCAGCCTGGGCAAGGGGCCTGCGGTGGTATGCAGGCCAGCCATACCCCCCCACCCCCACCCCTCCCTGGCGACGCAAGCAGAGGCCCTGGTATCTAGAATTTATTTATCTTGTACATTGAAACTTTGTAGCCTTAAGCAGAAGCCTGGGCAGGCCTGGGGATTCGGAAAGCTTGGCTTCCTCTATCTCCATGGGCAACCCTAGCATCCCGCTCTTTCCAGCTCTGTGGCTGCCGTCATTTCTGTTTGGATTTGTTTACTTTCTATAATTGAAACTTTGTAGCCTTAAGCAGAGGCCTAGGCTGGCAAGGGGAGGCAGAAAGCTTGGCTTCCTCTATCGCCGGGGATACCCAAGCCTCCCTCCTGCTCTCTGTGATCGTAGCCATCTTGGTTGGGTTTATTTGTATATTCGCTCCTGATTGGCTGGTGGGTGTAGCGGAGTGGTGGTTAATTTGCATATTACTCTTTTATTAGATAGGATTATGTATAGCAGGATATTGTAAAAATTAAGTTACGAAATTTTTATTAAAATGTTTTTTACATACCGTTATATTGGCTGGTCTGAAAAAAAATATTAATTGTGGCTGCATGCGGTCCATGGGCTGTGAGTTTGACATGCTTGGTGTAAACCTTTATCTCCACAATCATGTTTCCTATGTTGCAGATTATATATCTGAATGGATCACATTGGGGGGAGGGGTCCTCATATAAGTGCAGTGAAGCTATCATAAGCTTCAATTAGATTTAAAAATATAAGAGAAATAAGCAGTATACCTTTTTGTTGAGAATAAAATCAAATTTTTGCAATTTAATTATTAGCTTCGCAAAGCTGTCATGGACCATGTGTCAGATTCATTCCTGGAAACCAACGTTCCACTTTTAGTGTTGATTGAAGCTGCAAAGAATGGAAATGAGAAAGAAGTTAAAGAGTATGCCCAAGTTTTCCGTGAACATGCCAACAAATTGATTGAGGTAAGTCTATTAGCAGTTTTATTAATTGTAAGTAACTTGACAAAATGTGGTGATTTTTTTTTTTTTTAAGTCACATTTTTAATCAGCTAAAAATTTTAGGGGCTCACCTAATATACAATATGTATAAGATCATTACTACTTAACATCTGTCTACAACTACCATTTTGATCAGTTACATTGATTATGTACATGATTAAATATAGATAATCCCTGTTCTGGAAACTTAACATTTCTATTTAATGTTATGCTAATAAAGGTAGAATATGACATGAATAAACTCACAAGACACAATAGAAGGGAGCAGTGGCTAGTAGACAGAGCTCGAGAGTCACACTGTCTGGGCTTGCATCCTGGTAAATAACCACCCTACCCCACTACCCCACCCCAAATTCTTATTTCTTGTCTGTAAAATGAGGATGCTAATACTACCTATCTTGGAATTATTTTAAGGTATAAAAGAGAAGATGTGTGTCAGGTGCTTAACACTTTATCTGAGACACAGACTCAGCCAGTCATCTTGTTTGAAAATTGAAGACACTGACCCTTAACAATGTTGCTAATTAGATATGTTTGGATAGTAGAAATATGTATGTAAGTGGTTGGTTTGTAGGTGGTAAGAAAGATGAGTGAATTGCTATTTAGTTTCCATGTAAGTTAGGGTTCCTCTTACCTTTTGCTAACTGAAATAATGTTATTGTTTAATTTAGTCATTATTACTTTCTTTTAAAAATTTGACACATAGTAAGCATATATCCAAGATATTTGTTTTTGTAACCTTAATGTAAAATATCTATTATTTGGAAAAGATATTTCATAGACCATTTGGTAAGTTAGTTGTTATGTAAGAACAGAAAATAGGGCTTTTATGTAAAATCTATCTCTTGTACATTTGGGTTTAAAGTGACATTAGGCCAGGTTAATACCATAACAATATTCCAAGAAAAACATCAGTAATCACATTAAATGCATTGCTAATTTTACATCTAGTTTTCTTTGAACATTATGAATTAATTATGTACATAATACATAGGTCAGTCTGCTATTTAAGGTTGTGATTCTGGCATTTGGAATTAAAATGGGAAGACTTCCATTTTCTGTCCCAATTAAGCATAATCTTGTTCACAATAGTTGCATGACAGCTTGAGGTATAACCTCCAGATGTATAAAGATTGTCTTCAGAAAGCCAGCCTCTGTGAGTAGCCTACATATTAGAAAGGATGCCTGTGAAGTGGGAAGCAAGGACACTGCCAGCCCAAGGCTTTGGTACCAGGTACCAGGAATGGCAGGAATCGGGCTCTTTGTGTGAGCTGGACCTCAGTGGGAAGCCCTTGTCTGAACTGCAGTTTGAGGGCCCTTTGGAGCTGCCTTGTCATTCTCAGTCTCAGAGCTGGCGCTCGCTGAGCACCCTACTGTGTACCATATGCAACTGCAATGTACTGTCCACAACGTTTCTCAGGTGAGGAAACTTGAGCTTAGAGTTAAATAACTTATCTTAAGGCTGCCTGGCTTGTATCCATCCAACAACGAGGGCTATGCCACTTGAGCTTATTGACTTAGTGCACAGCCTTATTCCCATGGGAAGCTTTCGGTGGGCCTGGTGGGCCTGGTGGCCTCGGACACCTTGCTTCCAGGATTTTCGTCCATGCTTGCTTGTAGTTTTCATTTCATTCTGAACATCAGTTACCAAGGGTGCCTTGGAGTTTAGAATTAGGTGTTCCCTTTCACAACTCAGTTCTGACCCCTTTCTCACCTCTCCCCCTCTCTGTGCCCTCCACCTCTTTATCCCCCACACAGATATATGTATTAAATGGCTTTTCATTGCTTGAGTCATAACCAAAGGCTTTGTAGCACCATTCTGCAAACAGTTAATTACATCTATGGTGATAGAGACATTAGGATATATAATTGCATATGTACATGAAAAGAAAATGAGTGTTGTAGAAGCCTCAATTTCCTGACTCAAGGCAGAACTTTATTCTACAGTGACAAGGCTTCTCCTCCCCACACTACTTTTATATTATAATAAAACACCCGAACTTGTTTTAAGCAAAGGTAAAATACTTCATTGTTATTGTTTGATAACTTCTTGGCTTCTTCCTTTCTTTTCATTAGTTCCCTCTTAAAAGGAGCCAACTTTGATTTGATGGGAGATTTGCCATTTTTCCTGGGGGTTTAGAAGTAAGAGTGCTATGTGAAAATTGGGTAGGACTGGTGGGGATAGGCCTCTGGCAGGAAAGGAAAAATTCTGTAGCCACTGAGAATTCTGTCAGATGTTTGTTTTCCTAAAATACTACAGTACAATTCTGTTGCTTACCACCTGGAGTTACCACAGCTGCAAGTTTGGGGGTCCCCAGCCCATCTGCACTTCTAACTGGCTACAAATTTGGAGGGTTCCCATGGTCTATTTCAGTTTCAGTAATTTGCTAGAACAACTCATAGAATTCAGAACAGTTACAAATCGGGATCAGCCAAATAAAGAGACACATAGGGTGAAGTGTGAAAAGGCCTTGTTAAGAAAAACGAAATTCAACCAAGTAAATTTGAAAATCTAATGGCTTTATTAAGAGATTCATGAGTCAGGAAGCATCCCATCTAGCAACTAGAAGGGCAGTCTTAAGAGTTGTATAAAATGGAAGGTTTTATGGAAGGGAGAGTGGGGCAGGGGATATTAACAAAGAAAAAGCAAGGATTGTTCCTGGGTGAAAGAGAACCCAGAAACAGATTGCTACTTCTTTCTGTGCACGGGGGCAGGGGCATGTGGAGAAGGGCCCCTGTGACTGATGGCCTCATTGATGTGGACCAGAAAGCACAGACTGGTGGATTAAGATTATGTTTCTGGGAGAGGGAGAAACTGCATTTAAAGTCTGGGTTTGGTATTAGTGCTGCCATGTTGGGCCTGTGGCTTTCTCTTTAACAGTCTCAAAGACAGTTTTCTCCATGGAATCGGAGCACTTCATCCTCCTGACACATTGGTGGCTTGCCAACTAGGAAGCTCCACTGAGTTTCAGTGGCAATAATTTTTGTTAGGGTTTCATTATGTAGGCATGATTGATAGAACTGTGATTTAATTGAACTCAATCTCCAGTTTCCCTTGCTTCCCTGAGGCTTGGACTCTTCTGAATGTCCCAATCCTCTAATCCAGGGGTCCTCAAACTTTTTAAAGTGGGGGCCAGATCACGGTCCCTCAGAGAACTGGAGGGCTGGACTATATGAACTACTAATTCCTACTGTAACACCTTGGCTGCGCTCACTGCCCAAAAAACCTGGCGGGCAGGATCAGACTCCCCTGGGGGCTGCATGTGGCCCAAGGGCCGTAGTTTGAAGACCCCTGCTCTAATCACTTGGTTGTCATGGTGGTCTGCCTCGATCCTCAGTCAGCATTAGCATTACATATCTAGGACCCCCACCAGGAGTTACCTCATCAGCATAAACTATCAGGGCCAATGAAGAATACCAAGACTAATGAAATTTCAAACATTTAGAAGTTTTCTCCCAGGAATCCAGGCCAAGACCAAACATTATTATATAGTACCTCCCAATCTTGAATGTAAGTATATACTTCTTAGTATGGAATGTCTGGTTTTCAGGCAGCTTGCTATTCGGCTATAAACACTTCATGAAAGAGGAAAGACAGGACAGGTTTGTTTCTTGCAGCTTTATTAGATCCTGTTTGTGGCCATTTTCCAGAGATTTAATACTCTTACCTGTACTCCTCGTGTTGTTTTCCCTTTCCCTCTAGGTTCTCCCACTTGGAAGCCAGGTTTTCTGTCCTTTCTAGGGAATTAGGTCCATCTCTTTACACTTCAGTGTGTGATTCTTTTCCTCACAGAATCTTTGATTCTCACTCAGGTGTATAAATCCCTTCTATAGCATTCCGGAATTGTTGGCACTTATGTTTTCTTAAAGTTTTCCACTACAGAAGGAGTCCTTCCCTCTAGATATTGAAAATGTGGTAAGGAAAAATAATGCAAAACTTGCATTAACTTTTTATACTGATTACTTGTGAAATGTAGTATCTTGGGATTAAATAAAACGTATTATTTTTGCTAATCTTCGCCTTTTTAAAATGTGGCTACTGGAAATTTTAAAAATGTTTATATAACTCACATTGTATTTCTATTAGACAGCCCTTCTCCGGATAATTCCTCAGACCTTTCAGAGGCTCTCTTCATCTGCCTCTTCTCTGAACGCCTGTGCAGAGGAGAGGCAGATGAAGTAGAGCAGCCAAGGCTTCCATCGTTCCAGAGGGAGGCTCGACCAGTGTATCTCAGGTTGCTTTTAGCTTTTTGGGCAGTGACCTCCGTTTGTAATTTCACCAAGCTCACAGGCAGCCCAGGGTTTCCCCTCTAGAGGTGCTGCTGTTCAGTCCCCTCCATTCCATTCTTGTCTGTGTAAGTACAGTTGTTGTTTGGCTCTCTTTGTGGTTTTGACAGTCACCCAGTACATCCTTCTTAGATTCAGTCTAATGTTCTGTCCTGTCAGGATTGTTGAAGGCGTTACTCCTAGTATTATAATGCCCGCTCTTGCTCTTGCTCTTGCTCTTGCTCTCTCTTTCTCTTTCTCTTTCTCTTTCTCTTTCTCTTTCTCTTTCTCTTTCTCTTTCTCTTTCTCTTTCTCTTTCTCTTTCTCTTTCTCTTTCTCTTTCTCTTTCTCTTTCTCTTTCTCTTTCTCTCTCCCTCTCTCCCTCTCTCCCTCTCTCCCTCTCTCCCTCTCTCCCTCTCCCTTTCTCTTTTCCTCCCTCCTCCTCCTCTTTCTCTTTCTCTTTCTCTCTCTCTCTCTCTCTTTCTCTCTCTCTCTCTCTCTTTCTTTCTCTTTCTCTTTCTCTTTCTCTTTCTCTTTCTCTTTCTCTTTCTCTTTCTCTTTCTCTTTCTCTTTCTCTTTCTCTTTCTCTTTCTCTTTCTCTTTCTCAAATAAGTATCTTTTCTCCTTTATTCAATCTGATGTTTAGAAAATTATCTAAGACAGGGCATAGAATAGAACCTTTTAGCTTGCTACTATTATAGAAATCATTCTCTAGATTGAATAATTCTTTGTATATAGTTGGCCTTTCAGGCAGATAAGAATCCCTTTATTTTTGTCTTGCTCTCTAAGTTATCTAGATAAAACATGTTTATACTATTACCCTCATTTCCTTTTTAGTATCCTTCTTAAAATTGGGGTAACTATAGAAATCACATATATGCTATTTCTGTGCTATATGCTAGCAGCTTCTTCGTAGATTCCAGCTGCCTATCTGCTCCCCCCGTTGTTATGCTGTCCAGTAATATCTTCCTCTCCATCTTCCCATCTCCCTCTCCCCTCTAATTTTCTCCATAAACACTTGGATGTTGCTGTATATCAGATAGATGAACTCTTCTTACAGTTGATTCCTAAAGGGTCTGATTTATTGGGTATTAGAAAATGTGGCCTTCGACACTGAAGTGAAGCCAGGCCTCTTCCCAGAAACATTTGGGGATGCTGTATGATTGCTGCAGTAGGGATCTAGAGCTCTAGATGTACATAAAACTTGCATCAGCCAATTTGCCCAGGGTTGCTCTATGGTAACACTGCTGGGCTTATTCACCCAACTTCTTTTTTAGAGACCAGAGGCCTAGTGCATGAAATTCGTGCTGGGGGTGGGGGGAAATCTCCTCAGCCCAGCCTGCACCCTCCAGTCTGGGACCCCTTGGGGGGTTTCTGGGGATCAGGCCTAAACTGGCAGTCAAGACCAGTGGCTCCTAACTACTTACCTGCCTGCCTGCTTGATCATTCCCAACTGCCCAACTGTCCCCCTCACCACCACCCTTTGCCTGCCTAGTTGCCCCTTACTACCCCCCACCCACTGGCCTGATCGCCCCCAACTGCCCCCTCTGCTGACCTGGTCACCCCACGCAGCCTGCTGTTCAGTCATTTGTCATCTCTCACTCACTCTCCTGCCAGCCTTGTTGCCCCACGCAGTCTGCTGTTTGGTCATCCATCTGGTCGTTTAGGTCGTGACAGCCCCTGGTTTTTTATATATTAGCATAAGAGCCTCTGACAGCATCCCTATGCAGCAAGGTGCTTGGGGAGAAAAGATTAAAGTGCCAATTTAGACTATATACTGTTAGGGGACAGTACCATTTAAAAATGTAGCTTAAAAAAAACTATAAAAGAAATACAAGTTCATTTTAGAAAATTTGGAAAATAAGGAGTAACAATTTGGAGTAGATTCATACTTATTTTATCTATATGTGGGTTGGTTTTTTAGAAAGTCTACAAAATTGATATACTGATTTTTTTGGTGTTATTATTATGATTTTTTTTTAGGCCAGTGTTATCAATGTTTTATGATGTAATTTGTTTTTGCCTTGTTTTTCATATCTGTTTCATTGCATTATGAAGTACTCATTTATAGCATTTATAATGACTGCTTACAGTTATTAGTCGATTTATGTAACCAGCACCCTATCATGAAGCATCTATGTTATTTAGGTTGTTTTAGTCTTTTACTATTACATATAGTAGTTTGAGAAACATTCTTTTACTTTTTATTTGCCATTGTACCACCTAGTTGTTCAAGCCAAAAGTCTAGAAGTCATCCTTGATTCTTCTTTCCCCTTATTTATTTTTCATGGTCCATATTTAATTCACAAGTGTCCATATCCTTTATTTCCATGGTCACCTCCCATATCCAAGCCATCATCTCTCACTGGACTTCTGCAACAGCCTCCTGATTGATTCTATTGTTCGCACTCTTGCCCCTCTTTAGTGTCTCTCTCTCTCCCTCCCCCCTCTCTTTTGCTATACTTCAGGAAGCAATAACTACCTTTTATATTTGACTCTTTCTCACATTAAGTTAGTGATTTCTTTAAGTTCTTCAATTTTAAGTATATTGAGGTGAAACATTTATTTTCTGTCAGAAATAATACCTTTAAATCAGATTATGTCATTCTTTTGTTTCAGGATCCATCAATATTACCCTCTCTACCATCACTCTTCATGGCTTTTAGACAAAATCGGGATAAAATCCTAAAATTCAGATTCTTATAGTCCATAAGGTACCTGACTGCCTTTCCAACTGCCTATTGTCCTGTGTCTGCTTACCTTTTAGTCCCCCCATGCTAGACTACTAGTACTTCTTTCTCTTTAACCATACAATACCCAGACATGTCACCACCTCATATCTTTTTCACTCCCTGGCCTTTTGCCTAGAATTCTCTGTCCACTTCTCATATACATCTCTGCCAAAATGTTACCTTTGCAGAGAGGTTTTTGTGGATCCTTCATTCCCTCCATACCACCCTCTGCCATTTTTTTCACCCTACCACCTGATACATAATCCTCATAACACTTTTCACTATCTGAAATTATTGGGTTTGTTTTATTTTTTTCTTCTCTGTTCTGACACCATGCTCTAATAGAATGTAAGTTCTTTGAGAACATGGGCCTAGAACAGTGCCTGTAACACAGAAGATGCTCAATAGCAATTAGAGGTATGAATCTACTGGTTCTCAAATGTAATAAGCATAAGATTATTACTATATTAAATGAATGGCATACTAAAGTGAGAGTGACAATCAAAATAAATGTATGTAGCGTATATGTTTTTTATAATGTAGCATAAATGGTGCTGAGATTATATCCGTTTTATCAGCATTTGAAAGGAAGCTGAGCAAAAGCTGTTATTTAAGCAGCATTTTAATATGTGACCAAAATAAAATTGGAACAGATGTGTTGGCATTTGCTAATTTGGTTTGTGGAAGTCTTCTTTATTGCTTTAATAGAAATACTTTCCCCTCTGACCAGATAAAATAGTATTAAAAGGTTATGCTTTAATATGGGGTACCATGTAAAGCTGCTTCCAATGGTATTAATAGTTTTTGAGTAGTATTAAGGATAACACCCACTTAGAAAGGAAAACCTTTAATGGTGTCTTCTTTGTATATCACATTATGGAAATACAGGCTTAGTTTTAAGAATAAAGCCTCATACTGACTCTTGAGGTTTTACATATGAACAGAGTGAATTTCTCCAGTCCCTCTATGTGCAAACAGTTGTTCGGAAGGCTGTGTGCTGCCGGCTGCCTATTGGATCCTTATTAAGTGACTTTTGTGATTTTACATGAAAAAGCAAGTAACGGTGTTTGCTGTGAGGTTGCTCTGAACTTATTTTCACAAAGTTTGGCTAGGACCTCTGACTAACAGCACAGCAGTCAGTGAAATCCAGTACCGCCCTGCCTATTCAAAGTATCGAAGCCTCCTTTCTTATGTGAGGGGTGTGTACAGGTTGTGCTGTCCAAGGCCAGTAAGTAGGGGATTAGAAGTTGAGGGTCAATGTTGGTGAGCTGGGTAACACTTCTCTTCTCCATTTTCTTCTGTTTCTAGCACTGAGGGCTTTGCTTTGATCCTATACAATAAAGAGCTAATACGCTAATTAGACCGAACAGCCAGATTATCTTCCAGACAAAGCCAGGGCTGGCCAAAGCTGTGAGGACTGAGCCCCTTGCGTGAATTTTGTGCATCGGGCCTCTAGTTTGTTTACACAAGGGCATGGCTGTACTTCAGGAAGCAGTAACTACCTTTTATATTTGACTCTTTCTCACATTAAGTTAGTGATTTAAGTTCTTCAATTTTAAGTATATTGAGGTGAAACATTTATTTTCTGTCAGAAATAATACCTTTTTATCAATAGTGTAACACCTATATATTCTTTTTACTTGCTTCATTTTTTGCCCACCACCTTTGTAAGCAGCTTAGTAGCTAAAGATCAATTCGTTTTCCCCTTTAATTTTGTTCTCTTCTGAGCCCCTTTATAGTTTCACAAATTCAGAGTGAAACAGAAAAAAAATGCCATTCATGAAATCTTGCCTGTAAAAACTATGTATCATTTAGTATCCCTTTCCCGTTAGCCCAGACATTGAATTAAAATGGACCCCTTATTATAATGAACTTGCTACAGTAAGATGATATCTTGTTCATTGCCTTGAGTTAAGAACCAAAATGTAAATGTAACTGGTATGCTGTTGAGCTGGATTATTATTGCTTGTGGGGCTCCCCTTCTGCCTTCCAAGTATTTCCCATTATCCAGGACTTCATAGGGTATGGCTTTATTGGCTTGAAATGTGTTTGTACTGCAAATTGAATGATCTGCATTTTAACTTTTATTCTATGGTATGCTGATACTGTGTAGTATAGTGGCCTTGAAGAAGACTCTGGAAGGAGCATTTGAATTAAACACTGACTTCATACAATCTACCTGTGACATCTTGGGTATTTTCTCATTGCCTCTGAATAATACTATAAGATAACATTCTTGCAAATAGCAAATTAAATGAAGCTTCAACTTTTTAGGACTATAGGACATTTGCATGAAAACAGTGAGGTAGGTGTTCTTGGGGGGAATGCTGACCTTGGATTCCAGAAGAATTTTCTAAGCATATTGAGCGTGGTCTTCTCACATTTTCAAGGTCTGTAAGTTCAGATTAATGTGTGAGGCAAAAGTGTCTTGCATGTGCTATTTTAGCACCTTATCCCCTAATAAGCATTTTTGGCTGAACTTAACCACCAGTCAGAATTTGGGACAGTCAGGTGAAGGCAGTGGGTGAACATTGTTCTCAGGAGCATCAGGATTTTTCCTCTTTACCATTGATAAGGGTGGGGTGGGAGCACTTTGCCCGACCCTGGCCCTGCTTCAGGAAAGAGTGTAGGCCTCCCATTTCCTCATCAGTAGACCAGATGAACTAATATTTAGGCAGGCACCCCATTCTACCTTTACTATTAGATAATTCAGGTAGTTAGATATAAATAGGGAACTTTTAAAGGGGTATATATGATGCCACATAAATGGAACTGATTACAGTATCATCTGAGTGGTGATTTACAAACGAAAGCCTTTTAAAAATACAAATAGGCAAGTTGTTTAAAATAATAGCTTATGATGTTTTAGTAAATCCACTACTACTAATCCTGTTGCTAGAGATACTTAGTTATATCTTACCTATTCCTAAAATTAGATTTGACAGCTTATTTAGAATAAAACCATATAAAATAATGTGTATCCAGAAATCCAGACCCTAGGAAAAGATTAATAGATAATTATGATCTATAATTGCCATTCTTGAGTTTGGATTTGGCACTGCACTTCCTAGTAGCAGGGAGAAAAGGATGAAACAGTTAATTGTGTAGTCCTTGTCTTTAAAATGGAGGAAGGATGCCCATCCCTCCTTTTTTCCCCCAGGGAAAATAAGCCTATCCTAAAAATAAAATGTAAAAAGAATCCTTACAGACTGGTTGGCTTGGCTCAGCAATTGTCTGTCGACCTAGGAACCAAGAGGTCACTGGTTCCCAGTCAAGGTACATACCTGGGTTGCAGGCTCGATCTCCAGCAGGGGGCATGTAAGAGGCAGCCGATCAATGACACCTCTCTCTCTCTCTCTCTCTCTCTCTCTCTCTCTCTCTCTCTCTCTCTCTCTCTCTCTCTCTCTCTCTCGTCTTCCCCCACCCCCCATCTTAAAATATATTTTTATTGATTTTTTTACAGAGAGGAAAGGAGAGGGATAGAGTTAGAAACATCGGTGAGAGAGAAACATCGATCAGCTGCCTCCTGCACACTCCATGCTGGGGATGTGCCCACAACCAAGGTACATGCCCTTGACTGCAATCGAACCTGGGACCCTTGAGTCCACACACCCATGCTCTATCCACTGAGCTAAACCGGTTAGGGTGACATTTTTATCGATGTTTCTATCCCTCTATCCATCTCTCTTTCTCTCTCTCTCTGGGAAAAAAAAAAAAAAAAAATCCTTACATAGGGTTTTTCTATAAGGGACAGTTAATGATTAAGTAGGTGGGGGGTCCTCAACATTTTAACATATAGTGACAGATCTCACATGATTTTCTTTTAAGTTTCTTTTAAAAAGGCAAGATCATAACATTCCATTGCTACTGAGTCGAGATCCAGACAGCTGTGATCTGGTGAGGGGCTAACCAGCATATGGCCTCCCAGTGACAATATTGGGAGTCTGTGTGCTTTCTCCTGGTCATCCCAGCATTGTTTTCTCCTTTTTAAAAATAAAATTCAACATTTGTTTTGTTATGTTTTAAATGTATCTTGTAAAGAGCATATGCTTAGTTATTATTCAGCTTAGCAGGGTTTTTCTTTTCTGTTAGAGTTTAGTACATATACATTCATTATTATGATATGTGGATTCATTTTACCATTGCATTTTGTTCTCTCTCTTTTTTTTTTTATTTCAGAGGAAGGGAGAGGGGGAGAGAAACACCAATGATCATTAATTGGCTCATTAATTGGCTGCTTCCTGCATGCCCCCCACTGGGGATCGAGCCCACAACCTGGGCATGTGCCCTTCACTGGAATCGAACCTGGGACCCCCTCAGTCCACAGCCCAACGCTCCATCCACTGGGCCAGACTAGCCAGGGCTGTTTTCTCCTTCCTATTCCTCTGTTTCTATCCTTTCTCCTTCCTTTTTTTGATTGATTGAGCCTTGCCATTTCCTCCCCGCCCCCCCTCACTTTTGTTTGGAAATCATATACCCTCTGTTTCATTAGTGGTAACTGGCTATTTTAGCAAACATGTTTAACTCAGAGGTTAAAGTTAATCAGTATCTTTTTCTCCTGAAACAATGTAAGTCTCTTAGAACAGCAGTTGCCAACCGGTGGTCTGCAGACCACTGGTGGCCTGTAAGGTCCAAAAGATTGGCAACCACTATCTTAGAATGTTTTAACTCCCTTCTCCAACTTAAATATTGTCCAGTATTTTGATTCTCTTAAATTATAGTCCCCTGAGTTAGATACTATTGGTATTGTTTTATTTGTTTTTTCCCCCCAAGTTTGCATAAATATTATATCATATTTTCATTGCTTCCATTTCTTCTTGCATATTAAGCCTCCCTTCTGGGATTACTTCCCTTCTTCCTGAAGCATAGTCATTAGAAACTCCTTTAGTGGGAGGGAGGAAGACATGTCTGCAGTAAATGCTCTTTTTGTTTTAATTTTGACTTAATGTCTTTATTGTGCTCTAATTCTTTTAAAATATATTTTTATTGACTTCAGAGAGGAAGGGAGAGAGAAAAACATCAGTGGTGATAAGAGAAAATCATGGATTGGCTGCTTCCTGCACACCCCTTACTGGGGATTGAGCCTCCAACCTGGGCATGTGTCCTGATCAGGAATCAAACCAGGGACCTTTCGGTCTGTAGGCTGATGCTCTATCCACTGAACCAAACTGGCCCGGGCTGAAGATATTCTTTATCTCTGGCTTCCATGGTTGCTGTTGAAAAGTCATCAGTCATAATTTGTATTTACTTTCTGGCTATATAAAAATCTTGTCTTGCCCTAGCCAATTGGGCTCAGTGGATAGATCGTCAACGTGCAGACTGAAAGGTCCCAGGTTCCATTCCAGTCAAGGACACATGCGTGGGTGCAGGCTTGATCCCAAGTGGGGGGCGTGCAGGAGGCAGCCAATCAAGGATTCTCTCATCATTGATGTTTCTATCTCTCTCTCTCCCTCTCTTAAATCAATAAAAATATATTTATTTTTAAAAATCTTGTTGTTTAGACAATAATCTTGTTCTAAAGCTTCATTGCAGTGGGTCAGGGGATGGACCTTTTTTTTGGGGGGGAGGGGTGTTAATCCTCACTCAGGGATATTTTTTCCATTGATTTTTAGAGATAGTGGAAGGGAGTGGCCGAGGTGGTAGGGGAAGGAAGAGAGAAACATCGAAGTGAGAGAGACATATCAGTAGGTTACCTCCTGCACATGCCCTGGGGCGCATGATACATGCCTTGACCAGAACCAAACTTAGACCTCTTAACCATCAAGCCAAACTGACCAGGACTGGATTTCTTTTATTTATTCTGCTTAGAATTTGCCTTTCCAAATCTAAAATTTAAATATCATTCACTTTGAAAAGGTTAAGCATTGCCTCTGTTCCATTTTTTTTCTGTCTTTCCTTCTGAAGTTACTCATAGTTGAATAGTAGTCCTCATTTTATCTTGCATGTCTCATAATTTCTTTTATGACTTCCATATTATAGAGATTTCTATTTTTGTTGTGTGTGTGTGTTTTAATAATTCCTAAGTTTGACTTTATAGGTTAGTAATTCTTCTTTTAGCAGTCTTTAGTCAAGATTATTTTATATTTCTTGTAGTGCCAGATGTTATAACTTTTCATGTGAAATTGAATTTTGATCTTTCTCAAATCCGCCTAGTCTATTTTTTTAATCCTCATTAGTAATTAAAAACAAACACAAAAACCTCACCTGAGGATATGTTTTTCATTGATTCTAGAGAGAGGAAGGGAGAAGGGAATGGGAGAGAAAAACATTAAGAGAAACATCAAATGCTTCCCATTTACACTCTGCCTGGGGATCAAACCCATCACCTAGATTTATGCTCTGCCTGGGAATCCAACCTGAGACCCTGCCATGCATGGGATGATGCTCTAACCAACTGAGCCTGTACACAGGCCAGGGCTCAGATCTGTGTAGTCATTTTGAGTGTATTTTTTCCTTGTCTCTACTTTGGTTACTTTCTTTTTTCTTTCTATTAACAGAAGAAACATTTTTAATATTCCATTTTTGATCATTTGAGTATCTATAGTTATTGTGGATTTGATTACTCAGTTCTTTTGCTTACTTTAGCCCCAGATAGCTTATTTCCTGTGTACTTTATGCATTTTTATTGTGACTTCACATCCTCGCATTTTGTATGTGGGAATTCTTTGAGGCCTGGAATTAGATCACCTTTTATCCGAGAAAATTTTCATTTATATTTGCTTCTGCCAGTTGTTTAGGGATACTACTAACAAGTGACCTCCTAAGCCTAAAAGTTTTTTGGGCCAAGTAAATAATGTAATTTCTATACTTACACCCCTGTGGGTGGTGTGCAGGAGGCAGCCAATTAATGATTCTCTCTCATCATGGGTGTTTCTACCTCTCTCTTCCTCTCCCTTCCACTCTGAAATCAATAAAAATATATTTTAAAAAAACAAAAAAAGTTCTGATCACAGAATAGTTGGTACCCTATTTCCACCTACCTACCCTACTCCAAGTGAACACTGTTTTCAGTGCTTGCTTACCTCTGTGAATTTCTGCTTTCTCATTTCTAGCCTCTGACAGTTTACCTTAATCACTTATCTGCTTAGACCTGCATTAAAAAATAAAAACAACATTATTGAGATACAATTTATATAACAAATTTTACCCATTTTAAGTATACAATTCAGTGATTTTTTCTTCTTTTTTCTAAATTTACAGTACAATAAAACCTTCACCACAATCCAATGTGGAACTTTTCCATCACCCATGCATACTTCGTTTTTTTGTAACATACCTTGTTTCTCCTAATAAGGTAGCCAGCAACCTTTACTGGAAATTGGGAATATTTAGGTTTGACCTCTGTTCCATCATCATGTTCCCCGTGGGTTGGGGAGTAATTGCTAGAAATTTCTTGAGTGGTTTTGAAATTTATATGACATGCATTTGGGAGTTCACAGATATATGACAGTTTGGAAAAGTTGAGTTATTATTATTTTGGATTTTTTGAGAGTTCAGACTCAATCATTTTTAAGACAAAAACTAAGGTGGTAGCTTGACCCGCAGCCAATGGCAAGTCATGCAGGTTTTGAGCTTATGGCCTCTTAGGTTGTGATGTTACTACTTAGACTTTAAAGCTTCCTTTTCCACACTTTTCTACTTGTTTTATGCCACAGAATGGATGAGATGTTAGAGTAGGTCATTAATTTATCACCAAGAACAAAAAAAATCTTTTTCTTCCTGCAGAGGTTCCAGAGTAAGGGGCAGTGTCACATTTCATCTGAATGTAAAGCCATGAGCAGTTACTGAGGGCAGTGGGAAGAACTGTATGTGACTTGAACAAATCTGCACTTTATTTAAAGTCATCAGTACGTGTACAATAGAGGGAAATAGTCATAATATGGGACATTTTACTACTTCGTTTCATACATTTTATTTAAGTAAAAATCAAGTGTGGAGTAAAGGTAGAGCTTTTCTAAATGTCTGAGTTGTTTTTCTGTCCTGTACAAATTGTCATATTTGTTGATCTGACACAGCCTGGCTGTGGCACTCTCCTTCACAGCACAGGTTATTACTGGGCTAGTCCTGAAACCAGCAAAAACCCAGGACTGTTTTTGTTGTTGTTGTTGTTGTTGTTTTTTTCTTAATATATTTTATTGATTTTTAACAGAGAAGAAGAGAGAGAGATAGAGAGCTAGAAACGTCGATGAGAGAGAAACATCAACCAGCTGCCTCTTGCACACCCCCAACCGGGGATATGCCCGCAACCAATGCACATGCCCTTGACCGGAATCGAACCTGGGACCTTTCTGACCGACGCTCTACCGCTGAGCAAAACCGGTTTCGGCCAGGTCTGTTTTTTTTAATCAGCGAGTTGCAAGTTTTCTGAAATGTCCTGCTCTTTAACAAGATCCAGGCAGAAACAGTGCAAGAGGCCTTCATGCCCTGGCCGCGGAGCTCAGTTGATTAAAGCATCATCTCGTTTATGTCAAGGTTGGGGTTCAATCCCCAGACAAGGCACATACAAGAAACAACCAATGAATGCATAAATAAGTAGAACAACAAATCAATGTTGCTCTCTTCCCCCCACCCCCCTTCCCTTTTCGCTCTCCCTTCCTCTCTCTATAAAATCAATTGGGGGGTGTGGGGGGGGGGAGGCCTTCATGATTTCAAAGCTAGAAGTCATTGTGTCCGTCTCAGTCTACCTCTTGGATTAGCAGGAATCAAAGATATTTAAACTGTTAATACCTCAAGTTACTGTGATAGCAAAGATATAATAATTTATTCCCAGAACAAATGTAGAGATGCTGATTACTAAGTTCTTGCTCTGCCAGGTTCCCTGGGAGTTAGCTGCTCTGAGTGTTTTTAATTCACACTGTCTCAGTCTTAGCTGCCACCCAGATTCCTAGAGCCCCAGATGGAGGCTTTTAGGAAGCCCCTCCCCTCAGCCCCAGCTTTCCCTGATGCCTGGCATAGTACATGAGGTTAGCCTCTCAGAGAGCTATGGTTGAGATACTGCATTTGCACGTTTGTCATTGTTAGAAGTGAGTAGCCTGTCCCTGGGGAGAGAATTGAGCATCCATCTGGAGAAGACTCTGACAGGCGCTGCTGCTGCCTCCCAGGTTAAGCAGGATGGCTTCCTGAAACAGACAGTGTGCTCTTGCTGAACATTACTGCTTCAGCAGTACATTAGAAATGTTTTTAAGCAATGTTTTAAAATAAAGAGCAAGTCTTCCATAACCTTTGTTTTGTTAGGATTTATATCAGGAAAGATGCTTTACAGAAGTCAGCCTTTCACCCTCAGCCACACACACTCACTCCTGTGTCTGATCTATAGGAGAAAACACTTTATATAATCTTTTTGCTTCTTAATTTAAATGTTTTTCTAGTTTTATCAGATTCATACAATAGGGAGGACATAGATTGGAAGTAGAGTAGAGACGAGAGCATGGAAGGCAGAAACGCAGTGGCAGGCCTTCCTGCAGCTAGCATGTGGCTGGCCTCTTCAATGGGGGCGTGGGACAGGTGCTAGGCATTGGTACACTCACCTCCCAGGGCCTCTGTTAGTTCCAAACTGCTACCCTGTTTCCCCGAAAATAAGACAGTGTCTTATATTAATTTTTCTCCCAAAGTTGCGCTAGGTCTTATTTTCAGGGAATGTCTTATTTTCGGGGAAACACGGTAGTTAGTGTCACCCTCACATGTACATTGTTTTTCAAAATTCTTATGACAGTAGAAGTTGTAGATTCATGAACTCATCTAATTTAAGCTTTCTCCTTCATTATAGCATCATAAAATATATAATTGAGGGGTAATGTTTTTTAAAAGTTTACAAAATTTAGTGTAGGTCATATTTCATAGTAATTTCAAAACAAATAGGAATCTACAATCATCTCTATAAACTGTCATCATGAAGAGCAAAGTGTCTCTTGGCTCAGGTCCAGTTGACACCAGAAAGTAGAATTGTAGTCTTCAGGGAGTATATCTGTTACTTCTTTATGTGAATTTTGAAGGCCACTAAACATTTAGAGACCTGATTTAATTTTCTATTTCCTTACCTTTTATTTTAAATGCATGTTCATTCTTTTTTTAATTACTTTATTGATTAAGGTATCACATATTTGTCCTCATCCCCTCATTCCTATCCCAAACCCCTCCCCATGCAAGCCCTCTCCCACTTTCTGTTGTCCATGGCCATGGTTAGGCTCATATGCATGCACACAAGTCCTTTGGTTGATCTCTCTCCCTTATCCCCACCCTCCTCTACCTTTCCTCTGAGGTCCAACAGTCTGATCGATGCTGTTCTTGTTCATCAGTCTATGATGCTCATCATTTCCCCTAGATGAGTGAGCTCATGTGATACTAGAAATACACTTACAAGAACCGAAAATGAGACAAGCAATAATGGTTATGCTGAGAGGCAAATGAATCAGTCTATAGTGAGTTTCTTTCTGGGTCAGTAGTTCTTTTGAGTCCCAATTTCTATGTCAAACAGTTCCTTATGTGTACATGTCAGCCATGATATTTCAGTTCTGGATGGTGGACAAATGGTGGTAATGCAGGTCGCATGTTCATTCTTTTGTTTCTCCTTGTGATTAGCATTGCAGGATTCTGGTAGTTAGCAGTCTTACAGAAAACTGATAATCCCCAACTGTAACATAGCAAACAACAGCCATAATAGTATATAATTTTTCTTGTGCCTTTGTGTGCTTAAGTTGGGTAGAGAAGTGAAAAAATCAAAGGTTATTGTCACTGTCCTTGTTTACTCTGGCATTTAAGTTCCTGGAAAGTACCTCTGATTTCAACTGCCATTCATAATTCAGTTTGCATCTGGGGGAAGGATGTGTCTCAGCACCATGTATTCAGTTGGTCTCCGTGTTACTAATGGAATTGGCAAGCCTGTTCATTTAGGAACATGGACAGGTGATCACAGCCCTGGCAGTCACTACCGAGCACCATTCTCAGCATAGCCAGAGCTACGGCAGAGGAATTATAACACAACTTGGAAAGACTGGCATGAGCACTGTCATTGAGAGTGGATGGGAAGGTAAAGATTTTAGTTCAAGTGAAATAGCCTTGTTCAAGAAAGAGTCCAGCTGTCAGTGCTTTTGAGAACCCAGGTGGAGGACAGTTTTGTTCTTAACGGTAGAACATCATCCCTGTTTCTTCTTCCTTTTCTGATGAGGATGGCCTTGATGTTTTCTTAATGCTATTTTTTAATTTGAAAAAATAACCTTGTGTGCTAATGAAAAGCATCCATTCACATGTCAAATGAGAATAATAACTTAGTATTTCTATTTCCTTACTTTAAGAACAGCTGCAAAGTACATTTTTATTTGAGTATATCCACAATTCTTTTCTGATGTCCTTGATGCTGTAGCTTCTCTCACGTTATTGCCCTCACCAGAACCTCTCTCTGTCTGAAGTTACTGTGTAAGCAGGTTAGAGCCTGTGTAGAGCCTGTGAGTTACAGGCTGTGGGATGTTTCAAGGTTCAGCCACCAGCTCACAACGTGACCTTTGTTATGAATCTGTAATTTCCTCAGCACAGAGCTAGAAAAAACCAAACGTGTCCTTATAAGCTGGAAAGGTCAGGGGTGAGGGTAAGTGTATATTTGTTTTTCTTTGCAGTCCAAGAGAAAAATCTTCAAAGATCTTTTTATATGTTCCTTCTTCTAGGTTGCCAACTTGGCCTGCTCTATTTCAAACAATGAAGAAGGTGTAAAGCTTGTTCGAATGTCTGCAAGCCAGCTAGAAGCCCTCTGTCCTCAGGTAAAGTATGACCAGCAATGTGTAAGGTACAACAAATTGGTTTTGGTTAGAATGGAGATGAGGTTTATTTTGTTGGTTTTGTTTTTAGGAGTTTAGATAGAAGTCTTAGAGCAAAACACTGATTCAGAGTCTGCAAATCTTGGAGAAATTTGTATAACTTCAATTGACATTTCCTCAGGGCATCACATGTTCTATCCTCTTGCCTTTCATTAAAAATGCATAGTACCCTGGCCTGTGTGACTCGGTTGGGCATAGTCCTGGGCACTGAGAGGTCTCAGGCTCAATTCCTGGGCAGGGCACATGCCTGGGTTGCAGGTTAGATCCCCTGTAGGAGGTGTGTAGGAGGCAGCCAATCGATGTTCTGCTCTCACATCGATGTTTCTCCCTTTCCTTCTCCCCTCCCCTCTCTCTAAAAAAAAAAGGCAATTAAAACATCTGAAAAATAAATAAAAATGAATCCTCCACTGCTTGCAAATAGGGGTTTGCAGTGACCACACTATTCAGTCTATACACATTTCTTGAACGAAGGGCTACCTGCAACATCTGGCAGTCCTGTAATCATGATGGTCACCCCACAGGCCTGAAAGTATAAGAGCTACCCACCTGCCCTCCATCCTAATGCCCAGTATTGGTGTGTATCTGTGTTGGGGAAGGATGGGAAAAGATTCAACAGCTGGTACCCTAACTCTGTAGTTTCCTAAAGTAGCCTTATGATACAGATATTAATGATGTAATTAAGCCAGCTACCAAAGTGAAAGCTTGAGAACTTTTCTCCATTTATAATGGCATATTGAAAGACTGATGATGGGATTAGGTTAAGCCAGAAAAACTCTGAAAAGCACATAGAAGAATGGTGTATCCCATGAGGGGAACGGATCCTATTTGTGTGGCATGGTACTCCTTGGCTTTCCCAGGCAAAGTAAGCAGGGTAAATGCTGTTTCAGTGGAAGAGAATGCCTCTCCAGTTTTCCAGGTAGAGGATGTTCATGGGCATACTTAGGATTTACATGTACCTCTCTCTAAATGGCCTTCCAGAGGGCAGTGGTCACGAATAAATAGAAATAAGCAAGGGAACTGGAGTAATGGAATAGAGGTCACAGGAGGAAGTTTCTGTGTTATGTCTGCAACCAACTTTAAAATATACTGTGTCCAATACTTGTTCATATAAATAATTTCTGATACTTGAAGGTAGGTGATCGAAATAAGTAAACCTGGTTACTAATTTGAGATCCTAACTGGTATGCAGGTTAGTAGGGCATTTGCTCTCATTCTCAACCATGTGGCTAGATTCCCAATGATGGGCTTAGTTTGTGAATCCACATTATGTGATGGGCAATTCCTTAGCTTTAATCCAGTGATGAAATCTAGTGATTGCTAGCTGTACAGATAATCATAAGCATAATGGATAAGTTAATGTGTGACCAAGTTGTATGAAATAAATTTAGAGCATGTTAAGTTTGCCATTTTGCCCTATCAGTATTTGTTTTTAATGTCTTTAGTTCTCCATTTGGTTTTTAAATGTTTAAAAATTGATAATGCTTTCACACATTGGCTGAAACAGACGGTAACATACGCTGATCACACCTACCAAGAATATTTATATAAATGATCTTAAAGCCCAGGGGAAAATATCACATTAGGATTCTAGTAGACAGAGCCTAATGAAAATGGCGATGTGCATAAATTGTGTGTTGCTAGGTCCTTTTGTTTTATTTATTTATTTATTTATTTATTTATTTATTTAAATATATCTTTATTAATTTCAGAGAGGACGGGAGAGGGAGAGAGAGTTAGAAACATCGATGAGAGAGAAACATCAATCAGCTGCCTCCTACACACCCCCCACTGGGGATGTGCCCGAAACCAAGGTACATGCCCTTGACCAGAATCGAACCTGGGACCCTTCAGTCCACAGGCCGATGCTCTATCCACTGAGCCAAACTAGCCAGGGCTTTCATTATTTTTAAAGAGAAGTCAGCAGTTCAGATGTTTCTGTCAAGTTTCAATTTTAAATGACTGGTAACAAATTTTGAAATTCTTTGAGGAGGGGTAAGTAAACCAAACACTTTTGGGAGATGCATGTGGCCTGCCTTGTCCATGTGTTTCATGCTCAAAAGGCCCTCCCCTTCAAGGTAGCTGTTACTGTGAGGAAGAGGGATTTGAGTGGAGCCTCTCCTTTCTCTTCATCCTGATGCAGACTCAGCTCGGGCTCATGGGAGTGGGCAGGTGAGGGGTTTCTAGCCCTATTGTATTCTCCTCTGCAGTCAGTGGCTTGTTTGATAAGCAGATCCAGGCAAAGCCAATGATCTAAACCAGATTAGTTAATTCGCCAGGAGTTTAAGGTGGTATTTAATATGCTATAGCATATAGATAGTTGTTAAAGTCTATGTTTCCTTATTGTGACACTACTGTCAACATGTGTCCAAAGATGGAATGCCTGTTAGGATTTTCCAGGATGTTTTTTGTGCTTAATGCCCAGAGTCCTGCCTTCAGGCAGCCCTGGCCCCTCTGCTGGGTGCAGCTTCCCAGGGGCTGCTCTTTAGTGGCCCACCTACAGTTCTCATTGTTCCTTTCTGGAGGGGAGAGAAGAGTTTTGTCCCCGTTTTCCAGGTCCCCAGGTCCCCGTGTACCAAAATTAACTTTGGAAATGGGAAATTCTGTTCTAAAATAATTACATTTTAGTAACCAAGTGACTTTCACTTCAAATATTAGAGATTAAACTTTAGTTGAGGAGGAAGTAACCTGAAAATGGCTTTATTTTGTTGTTTGGGGGGAGAAAGCACCCACCTTTTTGGTGATTTGTTGTTCTCATCAGCAAGAAATGAAGTAGATCAGGTTGTCCCTCCCTCTTTCTCCCCGCCGCCCCCCCCCCCTCTCTCCATTGCCTTCTACTTTGTGGCTGCAACACGGAGGGGTCCTGCCTCCATGTGAGCACAGAGCCCCCAGCTTTATACACTCTCACAAGGAAAAAACTGTTATAGGAGGGACCCGACACCATATCCCATGTGTCCCTGACTGTCTTGCTTATAGATGTGCCTAACTTTTAGTCCACCGTAGCTACTTCAAATACTTCAGTTTTTTAGTTCATTTGGTGCTGGTTAGGGAAGGGAAGGGAAAAAACAAAACAAAACCTTGCCAACAATAGGTTTTTGACAATGGAGTCTTTAAAATTTGAGAAGGGCATTTTAGAGATGATCTCTCTTTTAGGGTGATGTTGGTTAATAAAACCATACAGGTTTCAAATGTACAGTTCAGTAACACATTATCTACACCCTGCACAATGTGCTCACCATCCAAAGTAAAGTCTCTTTCTACCCAATTCCTCCCCGCCCCCTTTGCCCACCTGCACCTACGCCCACTGGCTTATTTCACTTAGCATAATAATCTCCAGGTCCATTCATGCTGTTGTAAAGAGTAAGGTTTCCTTTTTTCATAGCCATGTAATATGCCATTGTATAAAAGTATTATACCACAGCTTTTTTATCCACTCATCTACTGATGGACACTTGGGCTGTTTCCAGATCTTGGATATTTACTGTAAATAACACTGCAATGAGCATTAGGGGTGCATAAATTCTTTTGAATTAGTATTTCGGGTTCCTTCACATAATTCCCAGAAGTGGGGTCGCTGAATCATAAGGCAGGTCCATTTATCAGGTATCCTCTGTAAAGATGAGAAAGTTTCATAGTCACATGAGAAAGTTAACCTTAGGCGAGGTGCTGTTCCTCCCATATACTGTATGCAATAAGATATATTACAGAACAAAAGAAAGCAATTTTCTCCTTGTAAGGGAAAATTATCTTAGTATTTAAAACATATAATTAAGTCCCCGTCTATGTTTACTTGGCTCTCATTGGAAACATTTTCTTCAGACAAATATTCTTACAAGGTCTAGTTTTCACTCTGATTCATTAAAACATGAACGAATTAATGAGTTTATGAAGTGAGTAGTACACAATGGTGAAGCACCCAGTGGAAATGAATGGCAAGAAGAAAAAGAGATTAAAAAAAAAAAAAAAACAAGCCTTGAAAGGATGTTAATATGGGAGATCACAGCATAACACAAGAAAGATAGGATGTCTTTTCTTCCAAATAATTTATTATCCAAACCCATACACTAGAAAGTAGTGGGTTATTAGTAATTACTAACTGGATGGCGAGGTAATCTTTGCCTGGGTATCTTCTACTGATTGTCTTGATAGTTTTCACTTCCTGTTGTTTAGTGGGAAAGAGGAACAGTTGCACCAGTCTAGCAGGTCTAATACTTCGGTTTGTTACAACTACGGTTTTTGGGGGCTAACTCTTTGGCATATCCCTCCAATCATTTGGGAGTTATACACATGACCTGTAGGTATGTGGTTCCTATTTTACCTAGGAAAAAATCATCCCCCAACCCATACCATCAAGTTTGTGTGCTCAAATGCCTCTATGGTAACTATTTTTTGCTTCATTAAGATCTCCACTCCATCATTATCAGTTTCCTCTTATCTTTGCTTTCCTTCCAAGTTGCATTATTAGAAACACATTTATTTTTAATAACCCATGAGCACCTTGTATTCAGAAAACTTTTTAGTATTTTTTTTAATTTTGGTGGTTTTTTTGGAGCACCATTTATCCCCCATATAAACCCTCTTCCATTCCCACCCATTCACCACACTGTCATCTGTGTCCATGAGTTCTTTCTCTTTTTTTCCTTTTTGCTCCATCTCTTCACCAACTCCCAGATCCCCCTTCCCACCAGAGCTTAGAAATCTTTATTATTCTCTCAGCTCATTTTCATACTACTTTCATTACTCATTCAGTGAATTCCAAGGATCTGAGTAGCTATTTCTCTAAAGAATTTATACTAATGGTCAGTAAGTGCATAAAAAGAACTATACCCATCTAGCCATCAGGGAAATGAGAATCAAAACATCAGTGAGATACCAGTTCATCCCCACTAGGATGACAATAATTTTTAGAAAAAAGGAAAATCAAGTGGGGAAAGTAGAACCATCATGCATGCTGGTAGAAATGTAAAATGCTACAGCTGCTTTGGAAAACAGTAAGGCAGTTCCCAGAATGTTAAACATAAAGTTAACCATCCAGCAATTCCACTCCTAGTTATATCCCAAAAATAATGAAAACACAAAAACATGTATTTATAACAACGTTATTCATAATAGCTAAAAAGTGGAAACAGTTCTAATGTTTTGTCTTCTGGTGAATGGATAAATGAAATACAATACAACCATATAATGGCATATTAGCGTATCTAATAAAGAGGAAATATGTTAATTGACCCTCAAACCATCACAAAGATGGTGGCGCCCACAACCAATAAGGAGGGAATATGCTAATTGACCATCACACTCGAATATGGCAGCACCCACAGCCAATAAGGAGGGAATATGCTAATTTAATGCCATGCCCTGAAAGATGGCAGCACCCACAGGCACAAGGTGGTGGTGCCCAGTCCCCTTAGCCCTGCTGGGGCGGCAGGTGGGTCTGACTGCTCTGCACATCTGCCTCCAGAGTCCTCCAGGGCCAACCCAAGGTGCAGGCAAGTCTCAGATGGCAGCTGCCCAGCCGCCCAAGGCCGCCTGAGGCTCAGGTAACCAGGGCCAACTGAGGCTTGTGCTGCCGGCAGTGGCAGCAGCAGAGGTATGATGGGGCATCGCCATTCCCTGATTGCCAGGTTGCCTCCCACCCCTGAGGGCTCCCAAACTGTGAAAGGGGGCAGGCCGGGCTGAGGAACACCCCCCTTCAGTGCATGAATTTTCTTGCACCAGGCCTCTAGTTTATATATATAAAAGCCTAAGTGACTATCGATGGGTTGCTATGATGCGCACTGACCACCAGTGGGCAGATGCTCTATGCAGGTGCTGCCCAAGATGGTCAGTGTGCTCCCACAACAAATCTCCTATGGCAGGCCAACTTCCAGTGGCCCCTCCCCGCACCCCGATGGGCCCCGATCGCTGGCCAGGTCAAGGGACCCCTCCTATGCACGAATTCATGCACCGGGCCTCTAGTTGATTAATGAAAAAGAATGAAATACTGATACATTTTATAGCATGTGGGTGGGCCTTAGAAACATTAAGTGAAAGAAGTTAGTTATAAAAATACATATATTAATATATGATTTCATTTATATTAAATATTCAGAATTGACATATCCACAGAGACAAAAAAGTTAATGGTTGCCAGAAGGTAGGATTAAGGAATGTTGGTAGAAAATGAATACTAATGTATATAGGGTTTCTTTTTGGAGTTATGAAAATTATGATTGTGATGATAGTTGTATACTAAAAATCATTGAATTGTACAGTTTAAATGGGTGAATTGTTTGGTATGTGAATTTCATCTCAAAGCCATTTTTTAAAGAAATAACTATTTTTTAAAATAAATTTTATTGATTTTTTTTTTTTACAGAGAGGAAGGGAGAGGGATAGAGAGTTAGAAACATTGATCAGCTGCCTCTTACACACCTTCTACTGGGGATGTGCCTGCAACCAAGTACATGTCCTTGACCGGAATTGAACCTAGGACCCTTCAGACTGCAGGCTGAAGCTCTATCCACTGAGCCAAACTGGTCAGGAAGAAATAACTTTTTAAACTTCACAAATTTTATACTTTATGTTCAGATATGTCAAATATGCCTGTTAGAAAAATGCTTGGAATTAGAATACAATTAATTATTCACAGTTGTGCGTTGATAATGTATCAAGCAAGAACCTGGCATGCCAAATATGTATCATAAGATTATTAAGAATGGTGGGCAGCTGGAACAAACATAGATACCCTACAATAGGAAATAGTGATGTGCATCCATAAGATGGAATAAACAGTTAAATTTTAGACATATTTAACTAGGAGCCTAGTGCGCGATTCGAAATTGCACGGTGCCGCCCATCCTCAGTCGCTGGTCCGGCCTTGCCTCGCTCCCTGGCCCCCCTGCAGCCGTGGCCACTGCTGGTCCAGCCCTGCCTCCCTCTCTGGCCCTTGAAGCACCTGCGGCCGCTGCTGATCAGGCCCTCCCCCAGCGCAGGGGCATGGAGGCCCCTGCCACCCCGCCCCCGATGCTGTGTACGCAACCTCCTCCTGTCCAGTCCACCCGCTACAGCGTCCTGGTTAATTAGCATATCTCTCTATTATACGTGAGTGTGTGTGTGTGTGTGTGTGTGTGTGTGTGTGTGTGTCTGTACAGATGATATGGAGAAGTATTTAAAAGAAATAATTATGTAGCACATAATTCTAACTGTGAGTTTCTTTGACATGCATACATACATATGTATATGAGGAGAAAAAAGCCTGGAATATAATATAAAAAATTATAGAGTTGCTATCACGGAGTGGAAAGATTAGATATTTTTATTTGTTTGTAATTGTCCATATTTTCAGTGTATTACTATAGTTCTATTGGGTCGGCAACTAAGTAATTGCGGATTTTTTAAAGAAAATCAAAGACAATTTTTTCATGGAACTAAATAACTTTATTCTGTAATGTATTGCCCATTTTGATCAATGACCTTTTGCCATCTTTCAGGCAGCATCATAATCCCACGTTCAAAAAACTTCTGGTTTTTATTAGCAAAAAACTGAATCAGGTACGATTTGACATCATCATCATTATTGAAATTTTTACCATTCAAGGAGTTTTGTAAAGATCGAAACAAAAAGTAATCAGATGGTGCAAGGTCAGGACTATATGGTGGATGTGGCAAAACATCCCAACCAAGCACCATTAATTTTTGCCGAGTGACCAAAGATGTGTGTGGCCTTGCATTGTCATGATGGAATACAACACCTTTTCGATTTGTCAATTCGGGCCGCTTTTCTTCAACTGCATTGTTTAATTTCGTTAGTTGTTCAATGTAGACATCAGAATTGATCGTTCGGTTGGGTGGTAAGAGTTCAAAGTAGACAATTCCTTTGTAATCCCACCAAACTGATAACAAAACCTTCTTTTGATGAATATCAGCTTTTGATGTTGTTTGAGTTGGTTCACCTGGCCTGCTGCACGATCTTTTCCGCTTGATATTGTTGTAAACAACCCATTTTTCATCGCCAGTTATCAGTCGTTTTAAAAATGGATCATTTTCATTACGTTTCTTTAGCAAATCGCAGCTGCTAATGCGTTGCGTTAACTGTGATTCTTTCAGTTCGTGAGGAACCCATGTATCGAGTTTTTGAACATAGCCAAGTTGTTTTAAGTGATTTTCAATGCATGTATGTGATACATGAAGCTTCTCTGCAATCTCACGTGTTGTACTGTGACAGTCTGAATTGATTATTGCTTTGATTAGGGCGTCATCAACTTCAACTGGACGACCAGAGCGTTTTTCATCTTTGAGTGAAAAATCACCAGAACGAAATTTGGCAAACCAATTTTGACACTGCCGTTCTTTTAAGGCTTCGTCACCATAAACAGCACATAACTTTTTATGAGCTTGCGATGCGTTTTCCCTTTGCGGAAATAAAAAAGCAAAATATGATGAAAATGTTCCTTTTGATTTTCCATTTTTCAACGAACGCCAAACGAAAACTACAAAACAGATCAAAAAACTTTTTTTACTGATTAACAGCTGAATAGCCAACTATCAAATAACAAAATGTGTTTTACATTTGTACTACGTCTGCAAACTAAAAATTCAACTGAAGCCATATATGTGTGAAACCCGCAATTACTTAGCTGCCGACCCAATATATGGCAAATGTGTTGCTTCTACATTCAGATTTAAAAACCTGTTTAACACATTTCTCTATTCCAGCTTTGTGTTACAGTGAAATGTGTGGTATCATGTGTCCTGTAAAACGCATGTGGAACAAAGCCATCGCCACGCTACTGAGCATGCTATCCCACCTGTTTTATTTTCATGACCCTGAAAAGTAAATAGTGAACTTGACTATCTTTACAGGTTATTAATGCTGCATTGGCTTTAGCAGCGAAACCACAGAGTAAGCTGGCCCAAGAGAACATGGATCTTTTTAAAGAACAGTGGGAAAAGCAAGTCCGTGTTCTCACAGACGCTGTCGATGACATCACTTCCATTGATGACTTCCTGGCTGTCTCAGGTAATCAGCTGTTCCCCAGAGGCTTGTGAGGATGTGCATGATGACTTTTGCCTAAGTTACAGTAATGGCAATCTTAACACCCCCAAGTCTGGGCAGGTAAGTTATTCTAGCAGTAATACTGAGCTGGTTTTCATTTTAATTTAAAAAAGAGAGAAGCTATCACAGACGGCTGAGCCATAGAGGTGGCATTGCAGTTGTTTCCCAGGTGGTGGGCTGGTCTTGATCTTAGAAGCTTCAGTTAGAAAACTGGCTGGCAGAGGGTTTTCCCTGTTTAAGAGTAGGATTTTGCAACTGACCTGTACAGCACCATAACATTCACCACTCTTCCTGCTGTTGTGTTTAGAAAAAATGTATCCTAGTAGAGGCTGTGGCTTTTGTTATGAGGCGGTGAAACAGGAGAAGGGAATGCCAACACCATCACCTTTAGTTTCGTTTTGAAAATTATTTTTCCCCTTGGAAATCTCTTTCTTTCTCACTCACAAATGATCATAGTTGGACTGACTACTTTTCAAAAGACTATGATACACAGACAGAAAACAGAGAGGAAATATTTAAATGCCATTTAATTATGAACTTGCAAAAAAATAAATCTGGGTAATTCACCTCACAAAAAGAGTTGATTTCATTATATAAACATAAACTGGTAATGACATAGTAAATTGCATTCATATAGAAAATGTCTGTCAATTGCAATTCACTGTTTATCGCACAGAGATAAATTTCAATCCATCTCCTGAGAGTTAAGTATAAATGCACTCTCCATTTAATGGATCCTCTGCTGCCCTTGGCTGCACTGCTTGCTGCCTGGAGGTGCCAGACATCCTGAGGCCAGTGGTTGGGCAGTCAGAGCTGGGCAGTAGTAGGGCTGAAACTACCTTTCGCCCGAGGAAACCACAGGCTGGAACATGGGAGTGCGAGTGGCAGTGGGGCTTGAAACAGAAGCGGGGCCTGAGTACATGCACAGCACAGCCCTCCAGCAGTGACCTACATAAGGTGACAGTGTGCTCCGCATACCAATGTCCCCGTCTCTGCCTGCTTTCCTTGGGATTGGTGGCTCTGCTTGATAGAGTAAGGAGCAGCAATCCATAAACTGCAAAAAAGAGTGTAAACTGTGCTGCTGCAGGAACACCAAATTACAGATGCTGGTACTTTAAAACAAAAACTCATTTGGAAGCACATCTTTGCAGGTGCCAAAAAATGCAGCAAATGGTTTTTTGTTGTTGTTGTTTTTAATCTTGGCCTTGCGTTGTTTTTCCCAATAAAGTACTGAATTAGTCTTTTTCATAGGTTTAGGAGGGGAAAAAAACATTCTACCTTCAAAACACACCTTTAATTCAGGATTCTCAGTGCAAAGCACCCCTCTGGAGCTAGCTAAGCCATTCCTAAACCTCCCCTCTCCTGATTAGAGTGGGTGTATCAGGCTTGGTCTCAAAGGATTTTCGGTTCTTACAGCAAAATAAACCGAGAGAGAATCGAATATTTCTCATACATCTTCAAATCAGAGAACAAAGGGGATTCTGCAGTAGTGATTAGTGAAATCCAGGCAGTATGATTAGGGTATGTGACATAAAGCAGAAGAATGGTAAAGAGAAATAAAATTCCCTAACAGATACAATTTTCTCTGATATGTTCAATTTTTATGCAACTGTGGAAAGTATAAGGGTTGACTTGATGGAAAGGAGTTTAGACAGTTTCTATTTAGCATATAAAAACACAGAACAATTCTTCTACTCAAAAAGTGGTGGTATTTTCAGAGCATCTGAATTTTATATAGTAAGTTTCTCTAATGTTTTGTCACAGACTTGCTTAGCAATGTCAAGTAATTAAATAATGAACAATTCCTGATTTTTAAATGTGCTTTTTAGGGGCATAGGATGAAGGGAACAGACAAGCTAATGCCTGTGCAGAGTTCTTCATTAACCAGTTAATTTTTAGCATTCAGAGTCCTTTATGCCTTTATGTATCCACCTCACCCATGGCAGCTTTAGCACTTTTTTTCTTCTTTCAAATCATTTTAATGTGGCAGACTAAATATGAAAAGCAAACTTAAATTTGTTCCCTTTAAGGGGAGTGCTACCATGATTCACACAAGCAGGACCAAAGGTAATGATGACACTGGATTCCAAAGACTAAGGATGGTAAGAAGGTTTCAAGGCTCACGACTGAAAAGCTTGGTTTCGGAAAGTCTCAAAGGGGTCATTGAGGGTGGCAGGAGAGGCATGAGATTTAAGGGACCTTCATAGTACAGGGCACGGTTGCTGGGTCATTGCACCTTGAAATATTCCTTGATGGTGATTCATTGTTGAGAATATTTGCCGTCTGTGAACCGAGCAGGATGGCCTGAGTAGGTCTGTTGTCCTATGGAGTCAGACTTCTTCAGGGTATAGACCTGGTCCCCTTTTCATTGAGGTAATAGTGGAGAAACATGATCTCGCTGAAGCAGGAGGTTCCAGTTCATCTGCAGCTCAATCTACCAAGGGCCTCAGCCAGCTTTTGCAGGTTTTTGGTTTTTTGTTTGTTTTTTTGGGGGGGTCTAGAGATTTCTCCCCATCTCATGACACATAGCCTCAGTAGGGTAGACCTGGCTGGCTCTCATTGAGAGGAACCCCACCGTTATTGGGCAGGCCCCCTCTGGTCCCAGTTCTTGGTCCTTGTGCAGCTAAGCATCTGTGGATATGCACGTGGAGTGGAGAGCAGGTGTCATTCTGCAGCAGTCAGGGGCAGTCTTTAGGTGAGAAGCCACGTCTTGGCCTCATGCTGATTTCCCCCCTGGCCCGTTTCCTCCTGCTCTCACACACCGGTGCTTCAGGACAGGGGAGCTACCAAGCAAGTCCCACCACGGTGATTGTCGTCTGGGGAGATGGGCCTTAAGGTTGGTGGGCTTCATAAAATGTTGCCAAATGAAAAGTGATAATGCCGCTTGACTCCTTAGAGTGGTTGTTCTCTACTGTATTTTGGTGCCTTGTGACCCGTTGGCAGTGGGAGGGTTTTTATAGGTTATTTCCACTAATGATTATCTGCCATCACATTCCCTCTTGGGATCCATAGGGCCAGGATGTTTGTTGTGGCCTATCCAAGGGGAAGTTATTTAGGGATTAGGACTGAGAGGACCCTGTTATGCTGCTTCAGTTCTGTTGTTCCTGGATATTCTGTTCCATTGGTTCCTAACTTCCCTTATACTTAAGGCATATCCTAAATTTGTGGCTCAAAAAGTAGTGGCCATTTTGCATGTCATCTGCAAGACCCTGATGCCAGTGTTTTTTGAATCTGCAGGGCAAGGAGAACTTGGGTTACTGCATATCAAATATGAGAGTGTGGCACTTGAAAATAGAGAGGTATATGCATGCCACTCTCAGGGAAGCGGAAATGGGGACTCCTTTCCCCCAAGCTGTTCTGTTCATAATGTTGCCTTGTGAATATTGTAGATGGTTTAGGATACTAGGGAGCATTCAGCAAATCACGAATGTATTTGCATTGACTGATCCCATAAGGATGGTGGTTTGAAATTTAACAAAGTGATAAAGACTGTTTGAATTTCATTTGAATTGTATTTGATAAATGTTTTCCATGGAAATGCAATTTACTTTCTCATTCATTTACTCTGCTTACACATGGAGGTTTCGGTTGCTTTTTAAATTTTTTTACTTTTAAAGATGCAGGTGGTTCTAATTGGTTTATTACATTGCTTTACCATAAAGAAGCAAATAACATATTGCATTAGATACTTTGGGGCAATCCACAAGAGTAGTAATTTGTACTTTTTTCTTCATTATGTATCAGTGTGCCCAAAGAATTTGGTCTGATTTGGAGGACATTAAATAGAAATCACCTTATTTTTGTTTTTGTGTTTTATTAGCAAAAATGCAAAACTGAAGAGTTTCTCTTTTGAAGAAGTGGCATAGGTAATGAAGTTAAATTTTGCTTCTGACTCCAGTGCCCACTAGCTGTGTGGCCTCAGGCAGGTCACTCAATACTTCTGTGCCTCAGTTTCCTCATTAATTAATGGTGATTTTAAAATATGTATTTATATTTATATTGATTTCATAGAGGAAGGGAAAAGGTGAGAGAGAGAAATATCAATGAGGAGAATCATTGATCAGCTGCCTCCTGCACCCTCCCTACTAGGGATTGAACCTGCAACCTGGGTATGTGCCCTTAATTGGAATCAAACCTGGGACCCTTCAGTCTGTAGGCTGACAGGGGGGAAAAGCTACCATTTAGTTAAACATCAAGCAATCAGAATATTTCCTGTTATATAGTAAGTCCTTTGTATAACAATATTACTTCTATGTGCATAAGATTTTACCAATAAAAAATCCAGAGCACAGGGTATACAGGACAGGCCCTGCCGGGCACTGTGGACTGATGTATAAGTTTATGCATCCTTTTTTGGAGAGTGCCAACTGGCTTGGTTCCTAGATGGCAATTAGGTACCAAACATCTACTTTAAACGTGTATGCCTTTGATTTAGTAATCCTGTTGCTAGAGACTTTCCCCAGGGACTTGTACACAGATGTTTGCCAAAATATCTGTACTAGGCTGTCCAACCAAAAGGTGTAAGAGAAGGCTGATTTATGGTCCTTCCATCTATTTAATAGGGACTGCACAGCCATTAAAATAGATGGGTTAGATCTATAGAGATGGACCTAAAAAGGTTTCCAGATGAAAAACAGACGTAATAATAGTGTCCATAATAAATACTGTTGTATGTATATGACTCTTTTCCTTGTTAGAAGCACCTACAAAAAAAGACTGTAATGAACAATCAGAGCCTTTAATGTGGTACAGTTTGGTGTGTCTTCTCATAATGGACCCAGGCTAAGTTCCCTGGGAATTTCAATTAAAACTTAAGTAATTTGTGGTTAGTGTGGGTACCTCCAGTCCTCCCATGTTTGCACTTGCCAATGGCTCCAGTGTGGAGAGCAGGGCTGATGCTGTGTCCTGGGTGTGTGGCGGCCTCAGCTGGCTGGGGTTTTCCTAGACACAGCTGTTCAGTGAGGGTAGAGAATATTACTTTAGTCAACTTCCTGAAATAATAAGCTTCCTGTTGCTAAAGAATGGCAAACCCTTTCCTGGTTTGCATTCATCTGGATGAAAGGCAGTATAAATTCAAGGTCTAAATTGATTTTTAAAAACATAGCTGTCTAGATGAAGGTTAGCAAATCCTTGGTGGAAGTTGGGCCCCTTTGTTTAGTGCACAAAAAAGAATCAGGCTTCGTTGATTCTAAGACGTGCTCCCCCCATCCCCACGTATTAACGATCCTGAAACAGGGATGAGTCTTAAAAATCAGTGATATGAGAAAACATTGGTTCAAATTTAGTTAGCACCATCTTTACTTTTTTTATTTTTCTTTTCTTAGTGATATAAAATGCAAGTGTAAAATGTGTTAGATTCAGTTGTGGTGGATAGGTACCATTCTGTTTAGTTAAAATTAATATGTAGAGAATTGGTATGTAAAAGATGCTTCTGATGGACTCCAAACCCATTCTTTTTTTATATATATATTTTTTTACTAAATTATTATTTTTGTACATATACCAATGCCCCCCCCCCCATACATACCCTTCCTCCCCAGAGTTTTGTGTCCATTGGTTGTACTTATATGCATGTATACAAGTCCTTCGGTTAATCTCTTATCTCCCCCAGATCTCCCCAACCTCCCCGCTGTAATTTGACGGTCTGCTTGTTGCTTTACTGTCTCTATATCTATCTTTTGGTTCTTCAGTTTATAATGTTCTTTATCATCCATAAAGAAGTGAGGTCATGTGGTGTCTCTCATTGACTGGCTTGTTTCACTCAGCATGATGTTCTCCAATTCCATCCAGGTTGCTGCAAACAATGAGAATTTTTTCTTTTTTATGGCTGCGTAATATTCCATTGTGTAAATGTACATAGTTTTTGGATCCAATCATCTGCTGATGGGCACCTAGGCTGTTTCCAAATCCTAGCTATTGTAGATTGTGCTGCTATGAACACAGGGGTGCATATATTCTTTCTGATTGATGTTTCTAGCTTCTTGGGATATATTCCCAGGAGTGGGATTACTGGGTCAAATGGGAGTTCCATTTTCAGTTTTTTGAGGAAGCTCCATACTGTTCTCCACAGTGGTTGCACCAGTCTACATTCCCACCAGCAATGCATGAGGGTTCCTTTTTCTCCGCAACCTCGCCAACACTTGTCGTTTGTTGATGTTGGCCATTCTGACAGGTGTGAGATGCAAACCCATTTATTCTTATAATATCTCCCTTAAAATTTGTTTATGTAAAAGGTTTAATGTTTTCTCTTTCAATAGTACCCCTAACAAGTCTAATTTTTAATTTAGTAGACATTAAATGAATGTCGTCTTAACTGTATTGTGCTCTGTCTATTCCTCCCTCCTCTCTGCAAACCATCCCCCCCCCCCCATCTCCATAGTTTTGCCATCTCCAGAATGTCATATAGTAGGAATCATATAGTACGTAGCCTTTTCGGACTGTCTGAATATCACTTAGTAATATTCATTTACAATTCCTCCATGTCTTTTCATGACTTGATAATCATTGTTTTTACATGCACTTTAAATTTTTAAAAAATCTTTGTTGAATGTAATATCCTCCCCCCATTCACCCCTTGTAGCCCGTTCCCACCCATCATTGCTTTTTAGTGCTAAGTAATATTCCATTGTCTAGATGTACCACAGTTTATCTGTTCCACCCACTTGAAGGACATCTTGGTTGCTTTCAAGTTTTGGCAATTATGAATAAAGCTGCTATAAACATCCATGTGCAGGTTTTTATGTGGATGTAAGTTCTCATTGTCTTTGGATAAATACCAAGGAATGTGATTGCTGGGTCATATGATAAGAGTTAGTTTAGTTTTGTAACAAAGATGTTTTACCAAACTTCCTTTTAATTGTAATTGTTCACATCATTATTTCTTTCTTGTGATTTTTCTCCCCATCTTATCCCTTTATACTTATGGTTTTAGAACAAAGAGATCCTTATAGAGACCCTGTCTGCAGTCTCTTGGGAACTACAAAGGGAGGGTTGTTGGTGCTTGGGGCCGACTGGAGATCCTCAAGCCGAGGCAGGGCGCCTGGTGGCTCTGTTCGCAGCTATACTGCTGAGTACTTGAGATGAAAGGAAACAGCCTATCATGACCACTTCCTTGTCTTGGGTACTTAAGAGGTGAAGCGTATTGTTATATAAAATGTGACTACATTAGCAGAGGCTCTGAAAGAAGGATATTGGCTTTGAAAGTGGATTAAATCAGGAACTAGTGCTAGATAATGATAAGTCAAAGCATAAGGTAGCCAGGGCTGGCAGAGGACTAACCAGATGTGTTTTTTAAACAAATTGCATTTCTACTAATTGCTCTGCTCTTCCAGAACTGAGAACAGTCTTTTACCTGTTGTGCCAGGTACTCTCTTGGCTTAATAGAGTGGGCATGTCTTTGACTGTTTCTAAGGGTTCTTACATATTTTGAAGACAGCTTCTTTCCAGGCACAAAGGAAATGGCCAGGTAATAACCTAGGAACTTTCCTTTGTGTTCCTTGTGCCGCGCCCCTTTCCACCACCACCCCCCCACACACAATACACACACACACACACACACACACACACACACACACACACACACACACACAGTCCGGGCAGCCCGTCATTCTGTTTCCCCGAAAATAAGACAGTGTCTTATATTAATTTTTTCTCCCAAAGTTGCGCTAGGTCTTATTTTCGGAGGATGTCTTATTTTCGGGGAAACACGGTACATCGTGCGGCAAACTTATCTCTCACTCTGCTCTTGAACTTTGGGTTGTCTCCTTTTTGCTATTATCGATGAGGTTGAAGCAAATGCCTTACTCTGAAGTTTCCAAGATCTAGTGTCAAGCTTTTTTGCTTTGAGGAAAGTTTTGGTGTGTCTTCCAGCTTTGTCACTGGTAGGAGCCACTTCTCGGCTTAATTTAAGAATTTCCACAAATATCACAACAAGCGCACCTGCAGCCTGCAGGGTCAGGAATGTTTCCTTGGTGTGCGCCCTCCGCCCCTCAGGAAGGCTGCTGTGCTGGCTGCCACTGGCACCTGCTGGCGGGAGGGCTGAGGCACTGGGAGGTAGTCTTACAGTAACCTGTTCTTCAAACTTAGACTTTGGGATATACATAAGGTCAATGATTATTTAAGGGGAAGAGAAGTTCTTGAGGTTTCTGTTATCTGAATCATCTGCTTGACTTATAGAACAACTGTGTCTTAGAGGTGGGCCTTTTTCTTTTTTAAAAAAACCTGGAATAAAGATTTATTGTCGGAGGTGATTATAGGTTGAGTTTCGGTGGGACATTTAATCCAGCGGTTAATCTTTTCAGTGCAGTAATGCATGTGAAAGCTTTTGGCACTGTGGCTGGCACAAAGTGAGCTCTCAGTGAAATGGTACATGCCAACTAACAATTATTGTCCCCTTCTCATCATAGGGAATACAGTCAGTGTTGTAATAACTATATATGGTGTCAGGTGGGTACTAGACGTATTTAGGGTGATCACTTTGCAAGTTATATAAATGTCATCACTATGTGGTTAGACATTTATATAACTGAAACTGATATTTATTATATAACAACTCTAAGAGAAAAAAAAAAATTAAGGCGAAAAAAAATTGTCCCCTTCTTAGAAAGGCCTTCTCCTTCATTCCGCTTTTGTTTGTTCCTCAGAGAATCACATACTGGAAGACGTGAACAAATGTGTCATCGCTCTCCAAGAGAAAGACGTGGACGGGCTGGACCGCACAGCTGGTGCCATCCGAGGCCGGGCAGCCCGGGTCATTCATGTAGTCACCTCAGAAATGGACAACTATGAGCCAGGGGTCTACACAGAGAAGGTGCTGGAAGCTACCAAGCTTCTCTCCAACACAGGTACAGGAACCCCCTGCCTTATGGTGCGGCCCACACAGCCCGGTGGGAAGTCGGAGACCAGGACTCAGGTGTTCTGGGTGGACGTCAGACTTGTGAAAGTTGGTCAGCCCAATTGCCTTTCACACACATTTCCTTCATATGGGTCCCCTGATTAACGATCAGAAATAATTTTTTTTTAATCCTCATCTGAGATGGATGGATATATATAATTGATTTTAGAGAGAGGGGAAGGGAAACATCAGTTCATTACGTGGTATACATGTCCTGACCAAGGATCAAACCTGCAAACTAGGTATGTGCCCTGACTGGGAATCGAACCTGCAACCTTTTGTTGTGAGGGATGACGTTCTAACCAACTAAGCCGCCCAGCCAGGGCTGAGGAAATAATTTTGAAAGCACTGTTTAAGATGAATTTTCAAGTTAAGTCTTCTGTAAGTGAATAGATACTAATTTGAGGAGGGTCCCATTCTTAAGCAAGGCCTCAAATTTATCTTACTTCAATGTTCTCAACCATCGAATTCCTTTATTGTATAATCTGGTCAGAGACAAAGAGGATGATTTGAGTCTTGGTTGAAATATTGTAAAATTTGGCATTTAATTTATTTCAATGGTAAGTCTCACGTAGGTCGAAGTGGAGGCTCACCTTGCCTCTTTCTGAGTGAGGTAGATTCAGGGAGGGCTCTAGAATGATGTCTCTGGGCTTCTGTCACTGCAGTCATGCCGCGTTTTACTGAGCAAGTAGAAGCGGCCGTGGAAGCCCTCAGCTCGGACCCCGCCCAGCCCATGGATGAGAATGAGTTTATCGATGCCTCCCGCCTGGTGTACGATGGCATCCGGGACATCAGGAAAGCGGTGTTGATGATAAGGGTGAGTAACTGCATTTTGGATGTTTTAATAGCTTGTTCTTAATCATTTGTTAACCTTGAGAACAATGCATCATTCTGGAACTCAGCAGATGCATTGGCAGTATATTAAAACCATGAATCTAAAAGCTGTTAGAATGAGATATATTTAATTACATTGTCTAAAATGACTTTTAGTTGCAAGTTAGAGCCCAAACTCAGACTGAGAACAGGAGCTAGTATGAGTTGCTCCTGATGATTTTAGAGCAATCACCACAGATCGGAGGTTTCCATTTGCGTTAGAGGGAAACTATAGAAAATAGTGGCTTTTTAGTTAATTTCAGAGAAGGGAGTATTCCTCACTGCAGGCTGTCTGACGCTATTCTTCACATGGAGCCTTGCATGTGCGCCCCCCACCCCCCGTCTTTGAAGGGGTGGCAGGCAGGATGCTAGAACCCCAGTTCAGGGTGAGGATGAGTGACTGTGGCAGCCCCTGGTCATGTTCCCTGGCTCATGGCCAAGTGTTGAGCCCTCGCACCGTAGCTGAATGGAAGTGCCACCTGCTCAGGGCCCCTGTGGCCCATCATCTCTGAGAGCAGCAGTTCTCACCATCGGGAAGTTCAGCCCCTCTGGGTTGGCATAAACAGACAAGAAGGGGCTGAGAAGCTCCAACCCCTCTGTAACGTACCCTCTGCAATGTCCTTATATTTAAGACGTGCTCAGAGGGTGCTAGGCCTGGGTCTCGCAGCTGCCTTTCCCAAAGCAGTCATCCTTCACATGCTGTTCTGAGCATAAGTGCGTGCCCCTGTCCGCAGCAGAGGTGGCTGCTTTGCTGTTGATTTAGTTGGATCAGAGGAGCTTCATTCACAGCTTCATGGTTTGCTAGTCAGACCTCAAGGTACGCAGGGATCTGTCTCACTTTTTACCCACTCAGCCTGACAGCTGCAGAGCCTCGCTGGACTGTCAGCTGGAAAGAGACCATTTCTAAGACAGTTGGATTAGGCTGGATCCATTTTATATGCAGTATAGACACTCTTAGGCAAGACTGTACTGCTCTGGGGTGAGGAGGAGGAAGAACTGTTCAGGGATTGCCTGGTTGGCTGTTCCTGCAGGCCCAGGTCATCCGGACATGGGGTGAGGCCGCTTGTGGAGCCTTTTGCTTTCTTTAGTCCTGCTGCTAAAGAACCACCATGTTATGCAGCCGCCTGGCTGAATGCAAGGTTACACCCGGAGGCCATGTCTCAGTGGTGTGAAGGGACCCCGGATCACATACACCAGGGCCAATGAATGCAGCCCTGTTTCCCCAGAAGCCTTTCTGTACCCAGACACCCAGAAACAGTAACAGAAACCTTAGTGATGGAGGCTAATGCCTTTGGGGATTTGAGTGGCTGAAACTTCCTATCTCCAGGGGGTGCTTCAAATTCTAGAGTCCTTTCTGAGGAAGCACGTAGAGTTTAGGGGCAGGCAGCCGGCGTGGATTCCTCTTACAGCTCTGGAAGGATTAAATGGGCAATGGTGACTTTGCGCTCCCAAGTCAGAGAGACCCCGGGATCTTGGGTTGATGTGCTCTCTGCTATTCTCACCTCTTCCCATCGAGGGAGGGCCTGGCCTTGCACACGTACAGTCTCTTGGTGTCAGGTGCTTTCTCTCAGTACAGCAACTCTTGGGGCTGGGCTTGGATCGGGTCCTGGGGAAGGTGAGGGCCTGCCCCTTACTGAGACTTCCAGATGACATTATGTTTCAAGTCAGCTGTTAATCATGTAATGCTGGAGATTGTGCAAAATAGAATTTTATTTCATAATTAAAGCAGAACTAGGACCATTAATCAGTTCCTTTGGTATTTAGATCTTATCTGCCACATTCTCTCTTTTCCTCCTATCAAAGGAAAAAATACAAAACATTTCACTATTTTTAAGAGAGGCCCAATATTATTTAATACATTTAATGTTCTTTTTATCAAAGTTGAGAAGTTAAACTGCCTAATATTGTGTAAAATACCTATTTTTAATACAGTACCTTTTCTACCATACAGTACCTTTTCTACCATGGATCCTCTCCTTGGGGAGGATCCAAGAATACAGTACCTTTTCTACCATGGAAATTTCTTATCTTTGGATGCAGCTTTGAAGTACATTAGGAAGTTTAAATCTTATGTCAAAGAGTCTTGACTCAGGGGTGGGAATTGAAGCCCTAACCCTCAGAAAGGAACCCTTTGGCCAGTGTGGTGTGGTGCCCACAGGTGCACCTATGAGCAAGGTCTCAAACGAATAGTGAGTGCTTTTAGCTGTTACCCACATCTGTTTAGAACACTGCACATGAACATTCTGGGTGTTCCTGCGTCAGGCAGGGTGTGTACCGAGTGGCTTGGGGCAGCGGGAGGCCTACGTTGTGCCTGGCTCATCTCTCTCTCTTGGTGGCAGACTCCGGAGGAGTTGGATGACTCTGACTTCGAGACAGAAGACTTCGATGTCCGCAGCAGGACAAGCGTCCAGACAGAGGATGACCAGCTGATAGCTGGCCAGAGTGCCCGGGTAAGGAATCGGTTAAACTTGTTTGGCCCTAGCCAGTTTGGCTTAGTGGATAGTGTGTCAGCCTGCACATAAAAGGGTTGCAGGCTCAATCCCCAGCTCGGGTGTGTGTGTGGGAGGCAACTAATCAATGTGTCTCTCTCAAAAAAATAAAAAGCCAATTTGTTCTGCAGACCTTCCTCCCTCTCAGGTCTTAGCTTTTCTTTTCCAGGAAAATACTCTCAGTATTGAGAACCCAATTTTCCCTCTCTTTTTCTGGCCATATGACAGGAGTTGGGGCACCTACTAGTCAATTGTAGGTTTCTCCTCACTTGTGCCCAGGGGCTTGGTTTGTGAGGATCCTGCATCAGGAGAGCCCTAGGATCTAATCGACACTGTTAGTTAATAACTGAAATATTTTATGGGTTAAAGTAACAGAGGTACATTCAAGAAAGTCAGTAAGAACCTTTGCATTTGAGCCAATAATCTTCCATCAGTAGCATTTTTGTTTTGGGGAGGATCCAAGAAACATTTCTGAGGTGTCCTTTTTCAGGTCTCGTTTTGAACAGCGAGTAGTACATCCCTGCTTTAGGCCCCGCTTTGTCATGAGCACTGAGGGGAGCCCAGGTGCTCCTTTGCTGAGGTTTCAATGCTACTTAGATACAAAGTACATGTACCCCAGCAGGCTCTCTGCCTGCCTTCTTTAAAATGTATATCCTAAAACCACTTCCAGTTCACCTTGAAAAGTTAAACATGCAATGCGGCCACAGGAAATGCTGGGGAAAGCGCCGCCAGCATTAGCCCTTCTCTCGTCTGAGCTCTCACAGGAGACAGAGGCTGAAACTTTTGCAGAACTCAATTAAGCAGCTCTGTTCCTGTGCCAGTGTGATCCCGAAGCTTCCACATTAGCCTGTACCCCTTACACTCTGTGTTCCTCCACACTAAAATTTGTTCTTAAAAGTGGGTTAGGAAAGGCCCTTCAGGCAAAATGAAACCTATTAAAGCATTATCCTACCGATGTCATAGATTTCTCGGTGGAAATGCTTTTGGCTAATGTACTGTGAGAATGTCATATTCTTTTCATGTAAGAGCTTTCTGTGCTTCTGATTTTAGGCAATCATGGCTCAGCTTCCCCAAGAGCAAAAAGCAAAGATTGCAGAACAGGTGGCCAGCTTCCAGGAGGAGAAGAGCAAGCTGGATGCCGAGGTGTCCAAGTGGGACGACAGCGGTAACGACATCATCGTGCTGGCCAAGCAGATGTGCATGATCATGATGGAGATGACCGACTTCACCCGGTGAGCGTGCCCGGCCCCCCGCCTCTTTCCTACTCACTACGGCCAACGGAGGGCTTCACGGCAATCATCGTTTTCGTTTGTTTTTCCAGAGGTAAGGGACCGCTCAAAAACACATCAGATGTGATCAGTGCTGCCAAGAAAATTGCAGAGGCAGGATCCAGGATGGATAAGCTTGGCCGCACCATCGCAGACCATGTAAGTAACAGGCCTGCCACAGGGGTCTCAGGCAGCAATAACAATTTTCAGGGGACACAACACTCAACTTGCCAACCAGCATAGATTTTTAAGAATTTCTGAATAATTCTTGAGACAAGCTGTTTGCATGAGAGGACATCCCTGGGGACGTGTTTATTCCTAGTTCTCTTCATGACTCGAGCTCTGGGCAGGCACTGCTTGCAAGCCTACCACACTGACCCCAGGTGTGAGTGTCCCTTCCCGTGGATTTACTTTTTAGAAGCAGCAGGATAATGTGTCCAGTTTAGGACAGATATGTGTGTCCTCAGCTACCCAGATTTCATAAGCCCTTATCCCTGTAGTGATATATCAGAAAATGTGGTTCCTACCTCCTGGAAAGTTTACATTTTCCTTCCATGTTCCAAGACTTATTTATTTATTAGAGATGCTGTTTCTCACTTACAGCTCTCTGCAGTCTAAGGCCTTTCCCTGAGGTATCAAGCCTCTCACCCGGTATCTGGTTTGAGGGACAGCAGTGCCTTATCGCTTAAGCCAGATTCAGAAATCATTCTGACCCCTCCTTCCCGGAATCCAGTGCTAAGTGCTTCTACTGGCCACCATCTAGTCCTGTCCCCTCCCAGCGCCAGCTCAGGCCAACCTCCATAGCCCCACGCCTGGACGACTGCTTTCCCTCTTCTCCGCGCCATCCTCCATACAGCTGCCAGTACAGTCTTGCTACATGCTCATCTTAAAATGCGTATCTTGATAGGGCTCTGCTGTGTTCCGAACGATTCTTAAATTCAAAATTTCCAGCATGGTCTACAGGTTTGTCTGTGCCCAGACTCCCAGAGGGAAATGCTTGCTATGAAAACCCAAGAGGTGCTCTATTTCTTTCTCTGGGTTAAACTTCCTAAGCTTTGGCAGCAGTAATTGGGCAGTGGCTGGTCAAGACCTCACGGTCTCCAAGTGCTCCTTCTGTTGCTTTGATTCACTCATCCTCCATCGTTGCCTGAAGTGAACCTCTCCTTCCACCAGGTTCACTGGGCACCCCATCTGCATGCGAACAGCCAAGCCTTATGTAGCAACCCCAAGCTCTGTGACCGAGCACGAACAATCAATCTTACACAGCAACCCCAGGTTCCATGACTGCACACAAACACCACCACAACACTAGCCACCTGTATCATAACTGAGCAGAAGAGCTGTTGGGGTGGTTGTTAGCAAGCCCAGAGCATCAGGCTTTTCTCCGGAACCACGCTCTTGCTTGCTGAGGCTTTTCTCCCCTTTAGGGGGTTGGGCCCAAGCAGAGGGCCGCCTAGAGCCAAACTGCCCAGGTGATTGAGTCACTCATCTCATGCCCTTTGCTCCAGCAGGGAGAGAGGAAGCCTCTCTTGGTGGCACACTGAGAGGTTTAAACATGTTTAAGTCAGGCCTGGGTGCTCTAACCTTATCCTCCCGTCAGTGTCCAGACTCGGCCTGCAAGCAGGACCTGCTGGCCTACCTGCAGCGCATCGCTCTCTACTGCCACCAGCTCAACATCTGCAGCAAAGTCAAGGCCGAGGTGCAGAACCTTGGTGGGGAGCTCGTTGTCTCTGGGGTAAGTGTCGTCTGTGAAAAGAAGTGGGTGGTGGGACTAGTCCCGCCTTGTCCACATACACTCCTTACCTGCCCTGAACTGCGAAGGTGAGCTCTGGAAACCCTGAAGTTCGTTCCTTGGAGGCCAAGGGCTGGCTGCACCTCAGTTGCAGGGTGGTGGTGGTGTTTTTTTTTTTAAATCTTCCTTGTTTTTCTCCCCCCTCAGAAGAATTGAGCCTGTTCAAAAATTGCAAAAATGATATAGCAAGGCTTCCTCAACTCTCCTCCTCAACTCTCCTCTACCTCCCCAAATGCTTAAGTATTTTCCACCCCTCCTTGTCTCACCACCATATCACTGATCTGGACCTCTCGCCACCTGGGGTAGGGCAAAGAGCTCAGTGTGCTGGGCCCATTAATTCCCCGGAATTTCCTTTCAAAGAAATTGACACCATTTGATCACCTGCTGCAATGTCAGTGGCCATGGCTGACGGCAGTGGGTTTGTGTCTAGGATGGCTGACTCCAGGCCGCCGCCTCCAGCTTGTTTGAGGGGTGATGGGTAGGTGATGTGCTTTACATTTTTGTTACTGTTCCCTTTATTTCTTCAAAAGATCTGAAAAGGCTTTTTCAGGGTATTTGAATAAGAGCAGCTAGCCATTGGAAGAGAGCCACCCTGAAGGGAAGGAAACGGGGGGCTAAAGGCCAGGCCTGTGCTCCTCACCGCCCGTGTCTTGTCTCTCAGGTGGACAGCGCCATGTCCCTGATCCAGGCCGCCAAGAACCTGATGAACGCCGTGGTGCAGACAGTGAAGGCATCCTATGTGGCCTCCACCAAATACCAGAAGTCGCAGGGCATGGCTTCCCTCAACCTCCCCGCTGTGTCGTGGAAGATGAAGGCACCTGAGAAAAAGCCCTTGGTGAAGAGAGAGAAACAGGATGAGACACAGACCAAGATTAAACGGGCATCTCAGAAGAAGCATGTGAACCCTGTGCAGGCCCTCAGCGAGTTCAGAGCCATGGACAGCATCTAAGGCTGCCCTAGCCAGTTGCCCCCACCCACCGGCTCGCTTAAGATCAGTCGCTGTTCTTCACTCAAATGTATTTCTAACTAGAGCACTGATGCTAGATTCCACAGGGAAATAGGCGATATTAAACCTGGCCAGGTGGTGAATTTTGCAAGGACATACTTGTGTTTAAGTCACTCACAAATACTTTTAGAATTCAGGAGTATATTTCTAGCTGTATTTTTTTTATAAGCTTAAATAAAAATCCCATAACCAAAGAGAATTCCATATTAACTTTTAGTGACGTTCTTGACCAAGTTGTATGGCATGAGGGTCTGAGAAAAGGGGTGAACTGCCTCATCCTTTTTCAGGGTGGGACCTTCCACCAGCCCAGGGTCTGGGCAGGTTGGCTGGTATTAAATGCCAAAGATGACCAGGGCAAGCAAACTGGGTGTCTTAGGAAGTGGTCCCCAGAGAGGAAATGTTTCTAGAAAGGTCCTGAGAGGGACAAACCACATGAAACTCAGTAAAACAATGTATCATGCAGAACACTGATTACTCTGACATGAAATGAGAATTTTAATCATGGTTACAGTTACTAATGTGCTCTGCTGCAGGACATATTAAAAAGTTGCTTATTTTTTTTTCAGGCTAGAATGTTATGGTGCCATAATCAGAACTTGCTTGTTTCCTTTTGTTCAGCTCCAAATGCAGATACATCATTGGGCTCACTTCAAATAATTGCAGTGTTTCCTGCCTTGGGCTTACAGCAGTAGCCTAACAAAGTAGCGTTTGCTTAGACTTTACCTTATTTGTGATTAATATAGTGATTATACTATAGCTGCAAGGTATAATTTTACTATCTTATTTAAGTTTTATGAATTCGAATGTTTTTTACACTAACTCTTCCCAATAAAGTCCACCTTGAAACCAAGCCCAAGAAGTTGAAGCACTTTTTCTTTGCCTTCCAGCAGTCAAGCTTTCCATGTAACCTCTCCCGGGTCTGCCCCCAAAATCTGTGGTGCTCTGTGCCCCTCTCCCCCCAACAAGGAGACTATACCCATGGCTCCTCAGAAACTAGTGTTCACCCTTCCAGGGGAACCTTGGAAATGTCCTTAAACTCTCCATGGGTATCACCCCCTTCTCTTCTGAGCTGATTCTATCTGCTTATACCCATACAGATAATAGCTGCCTCCAAAATACCCTCCATCGCCATGTCCCCTCCCAGCAAAGCTCCTTAGAGAGGTGTGTGTATTGTCCTTTCTTCCTCACTTCCATTCTCTCTGCCATTCCAGCCCCTCTCCTCCAGTCCACTCTACTACCGTCCCCCTTAAGGGGCTGTCAGCATTACCAGAATGATTGGCCCTTTCCTCATCTTACCAACCTCACTGCACAAGTGCCCAGGTGACTCCCCTGCCCTCAGAAGTTCCTCACTGGCCTCAGAACACTCCATTCTGATTCTGTCTTCCTTTGCCACCATTTCCTAGTCATTAAAAGCTGTGCTCCCCTGGGCTCAATACCCAGGTCTCCTTGGCTCTGCTCACTCTTCCAAACCTAACCAGACTCCTGCCTTTATGTACAGTCCAAATGCTGCCTTCTCCTGTATCTTGACTTAAAACGGCCTGCCTCCTAAATTCTCCACATGGATGTCTTAATATCTCAAACTTGATCTGTCCAAACTCTTATCTTTAAAATGTATGGTGGGTCCAACCACTTCTCTTTACTGTCACCAAGTCACATCATATTAGTCACCTATTGCTGTGTAACAAACTGTCCCCAAACAACAAACCTTTATTACCTCAGTCTCTGAAGGCCAGGAATCCAGGAACAGCTCTGCGGGAGGTTCTGACTCGGTCTCGCGTGAAGCTGCAGTCTCTCTCCGAAGGCCGGGTGGGCTGGGGAACTGCTTCCAGACTCCCTACTGGCTGCTGGCGGGCGGCCTCCGTTCTGTGCCCTGTGGGCCCTCCCTCAGAGCAGCTTATAATGTGGTCACTGGCTCCCCTCAAGGGAATCATCCAGGAAAACAACAGCCAGATGGGAGTTGAGGTTTTTAAAAAACCTGATCTCAAAGGTAATATGACCAGCACTGCCCTGGCCAGTGTTGTTAAGTGGTTAGAGCATTGGCCCACACACCAAAGGGTTGAGGGTTCACTCCCTGCCCTAGGTTGGGCTTATGTGGGAGGCATCCAGTCAATGTGTGTCTCATCAATGTTTCTCTTTTTCTCCCCCTGTCTCCCTTCCATTCTCTGAAAAGCAAAACAAATCCTCAGGTGAGGATTAACAGAAAACAGGCATATATATGACCATCTCTGCCGTTTTATTCTATTGGTCACACAGTCCACCCGATACACTGAGAGGAGGACAACGTAAGGGGCCAATGCCAAGAGTTGGACCCCCCGCCACCTGAACCCAGACCACAGCAGCCACTTTTGCATTGGGCTTCCCTGATCATCCTGTTCCCTACACCCTACTCCTCAGGGCAGTCACAATCAATGTGCAAAATTCCCCCTCAACTGGGAGTTCAACCAGGGCGGGCAGGGCCAGCCAACCGCTTGTAGCCTGTGGCCCCTCTTCCTTGTTGGCCCTGGATCTGCCCATTCGGGGGCGGGCCACCAGGACCCCGCCCATGCGTGCACCGGGCCTATAGGATCCCTATAAAACAAGTCAGGTTATGTCATTCTCTCAGCTCCAACCTGCAATGGTTTCCAGCTCCCAGTAAAAGCCAAAGTCTTAAGTGACGGTTTGCCCTCTAGCTCTGCCCTCCCCATTCTTTGTCACTCACCCTTCGCACTGCCTGGACACTCCCCAGAGGCACACCTGTGCTTTAGGGTCTTCAGGTGTCTCTTTACAAATCACCGTATCCAAAAGACCTCCGAGAAACTCCGACCATGCCCTCTTCATAGCGTTGAATTTGCTTTACATTTACAGGCCCATCTGTTTCTCTCACAAGTGTCACAGGAAGAGGGATCTTGATTTTGTTCATCACTGACTCTCCAAAGCCCAGGAGAAGGACTGAATCTTGGGGAACTCCTATGGGGTTGGACCCAGAAGGATTTGGCCTCCCTCCACTCACCCCCGACCCCGACTCTCAGGATCCATGACACTTTGGGACATTCTCATGGCTCTTGTTGCCATCAGTTTGTCACATTCCAAAGCTGTCTTCCAGGCTTGAGCTCCAGACCATCTGTCCTCAGCTGCTTCACCTGGTCTGCTGGAAGCCCTATAGCCCAGCAGCCCAGCCATCCCCAGTCTACCTCCTCTCAACCCGTCCTCCTCAGCAGAGGCCAAGGCCCCACCCCTCAATGCTGCACAGGTTCCTAAACTGCTAAACTAGCCTACACCAGTCCCAGCATCCGTTATCCGTTCTCCACCGAGCAGCAAACGGATCTTCCAGAAACACCTCCAAAGGACTAAAGCCTCTGCATGACGCCCTCTGTCTGGGCTGCCCACCTGACGTGCTGGCAGCCCAGTGCCCCCTGCAGTGTGTCTGGCCCTGTGACCCCGGAAGTGGTTCCTAAGGCCCTGTGCTCCCCTTTGAGGAGCACCTTTCCCTATCATCACACCAGATACAATACCATTACACACTTAGACTGACTTCTGCTTAACTGTGCCTCCTCCTAAGCAGTATCTGTGAAGCCATGTTTGATGTGCTGGTTACATTCTTCCTAATATACATCAAAACAACATTCTGATAAAAGTTCATGTATTACCTAAAACCATCCAAGTACCAGCTCTGCAAACACTGGCCCGCAGCTGTCACTGCTGCCTGGCCCTGGGCGTAGCTCGTGGTACTGCAGCACCAGCCTCACAGGCCTGACCAAACAGCATTGGTCTTACTCTCTATCCAGCAAAGGGTCTGACACTGCTTGAGAAGTAGTTGTTGAACCAATCAAACCCCTTATTGATTCAAACCAATCAAACGGTACTAGAAGGCAGAATGTAGGCAACTGACAAGGCACCCTCCCACCCCGAAATCCTCCATCTTCGCAGAAACAGCCACCTGGAGCAGGATGGCTCACTGCCCCTGCTGCTTCCCAGCAGGGCTGGCACCGACCCTCAGCGGCACCGCGATATGCACCCGCGTCTCACAGCCTGGCCCTGGCTGTGCCACGCCTCGCCTGCTCCGACTGCGCCCTGCACACCGGACCGACCGCAGAGCCAGCGCTCCTCCCCCAGCTGCCGCCTCCCGTGACTCCTGGGCAGATACTTCAAGGCCCTTCTTCACCTCTGCCGCCTTAATTCGCACAGCTTTCCACCTCCACCCAGGCCAGGGTCCCTCCACTGAAGGGAGAGAGGAGGACTTTACCCACACCCCCATCTCATCTTTACAGCATGTGAGGTGTCAGTGCTACCACCACCCCTCAGTCTTTACACCCACGTCACACAGCTGGCAAGCAGCCCACACCCCCTTCCAACTTCAAGATCCAGTCCCTCCAAAGATCCAGTTCTGGAGCTCCAGAGGGCAGTGCAGGGGCCTATATCCCCTCCCTCGCCACTCCCCCACCTTCTTCCCAGAAGGGGGGACTCCCTCATGCTCCCTCCCCCCCATCTGCCCACCCTGCACCAGGTCCTCAGGACAGTGCCTGTTAAGATCAGGAACTCTCCAGGCCCCTGGCGAAGGCCACTGCCTGGCTTGTCACTGGATCCTGGCCTAGTAAGGACTTTGCCCCATAATCTTCCCTCTATTTCCTGCCTTGCCAAGTTTCCTTCCTCCTGGCTTTTCCTCGGCAGCATACAAAGCATGTTCTAATACAGCGGTCGCCGTCCGGTGGTCTGTGGAGGTCCCAAAGGTTGGTGACCGCTGTTCTAATAGGCCCCATAGTTCTTAAAAAAACAAAGACAATACAAAAAGCTTCTCTTGAGTTCATGTCACCTCTCGTCTCCTTACACAAATGCCTCAGATGAGTGTTTAGACCCTCTGTCTCTACTTCCCTCCTCCGTTCTCCCAGCTGACACCTGTCCAGTCCCTTCTAAGTAGCATGTGAACTCGGTGCCCCCGCAACGGCTCCTCATCAAACCTTCTCTCGATTTCCACATTCCCCTCCCTTCACCCATCTCTGCCCCTCTCCTCCCCACTAGCCCGTTCTCCTGACCTATAAGGCCGAGGTGGTCCAGGCGTCAGGCCCGGTCCCCTTCTGATGCCCAGGCCTTGAGGGTATGTGGGTAGATGGGTAAATACCAGCTCTCGAGGGCAGAGGCGGGAGGGGAGGCACAGAGATAAGTTTATATACGTTTTACTCCTATAACAGGATTGTGGCACACAATTCACAAACAACAACAAAATGCACAATATTCTTTACTGCAACTTCAATACAGCCAACTGATTCTCACCAGGCTTTCACTGATATTTCTGTTGAAATCCTACATCCATAGCCAACTGACAGTTGTAATTGACTGTCTGGCTCTGACAGGAGTGCTGGTGGATACTGTTTCCCTTAAGGAGTAAGATGAAAGTGAAAAAACAAAGACATTTGGGGAGTTTCACTTGTTCATCAGTGAATGACTTCTTTGCTAAATCATGTAACTATCAAATACTGTAAGACAGTTCCTTAGGATTTTTGTGCTGATAGATAACACTATAAGTTTCATCAGCATTAACATTTTTAAAACATTTTCTTCATCACTTTAAGCCTTGGTTTGTAGCGTTTCCAGTGTCCGTGGTATGAAGTGCTCCCCCACCTCAGCTATCCAGCACGAAGGTGCCATCTGCAAGGCGGAGTGGGAAGCACAGGAGCCCACTGCTGAGCATTTCTCCACCACCCAGAGGCGACAGACGCCTCATCTCCAGACAATGCTTCACTAAGTTATTAGGAAAGTTGAGTAATAAGTACCTTTAAAATTTTAAGTTTACACTCATTAAAATTTATACTGTTTAGGAGACAATTCTGAGTTTTGACAAATACATACAGTTGTGTAATCACCACTACATTCAAGATGCAGAACAGTTCTACCACCATCCCTCAATGTAGTGGAACCGTCCCCCTATCTTAAGTCTTGGCAAAAACCTTCCTCTATAGTTTGCCTTTTCCAGAATGTCATGTAAATGGAATTACACAATATGTAGCCTTTTGAGTCCGCCTTCTTTCCATCAGCACAATGCCTGTGAGAGCGCACAGGCTGCTGTGTGCAGCAAGTTCACTCATTTCCACCGGAGCGGGCTGCACTGAGCGGATGTGCCCGGCTTGTCTATCCTCTCTCCAGGTGAGGGACATTTTCATTGTTTCTAGGTTGTTTTACTTTTACAAATAAAGTTGGCATAGATTTTCCTTTATCTTGGGTAAACACCTAGGAGTGAGATAGTGTTGTACGGTATATGTTGAATTTTATCTGAAACTACAAACTGTTTTCCATGGTGGCCGCATCATTTTGCATTCCCAGCAACATGGCTCTGCATCCTCATCAGCACATGATTTTGTCAGTTTTTTTTTTGTTTGTTTATGCTTTTAAATTCTTTTCAGCCATTTTAGTGGGTGTGTAGTAGTAGTGTCTTGTGGTGTTAATTTGCATTTCCCTAACAACTAATGATGCTGAGCATATTTTCATGAGTTTATCTGTCATCTATATTTCTTTGGTGAAATGATTTTAAAGTCTTTTGCCTTTTTAAATTGGATTGACTTTATTGATGAGTTTTGAGATATATATATATATTTTTTTTTTTCCTGAATATAAGTCCTTTGTCAGATGTGTGATTTGCAAATATTTTCTCCCTACTTGTGACTTGCCGTTTGTTTTCTTAATTTCTTTCACAGAAATTTTAACAGTGAATTTTATCTTCTTTTCCTTTATGAATTATGCTCTTGGTGGTTGTATCTAAGAACTCTGGCTAATTCAAAGTCACAAAGATTTCTTCTAAAAGTTTTATGACTTTTCATTTAGGTCTGATTACTTTTGAGTTAAATTTTGTATAACATGACAGATATAGGTCAAAGTTTGTTTTTTAAAATATGGCTGTCGAGTTGTACCACCACTTACTAAAAAGGTGATCCTTTCTCCACTGAAGTGTCTTTGTACCTTTGTCAAAAATTAAATATATTTGTGTGGGTCTATTTCTGAACTCTCTATTGTGATTCACTGACCTGTGTCTATCCTTTAGCCAGTGACACAAAATCAGCTAGTATGAGTTCTCCTACTTTTTTCTTTTTCAAGATTGTCTTAGCTGCTTCAATTCCTTTGGATTTCCGTATAAGTTTTCAAATCAGACTCTTGAAATCTAAAAAGTTCCTGTTAGGATCCCACTGACTCCAAAGGTCAATTCTGGAGGAACTGACTGACATCTTAACAACACTGAGTCTTCCAACCCAGGAACTCAGTCTGTCTATTTCTTTATATCTTTTATTTTCATCAGTGTTTTGTACTTTTCAGCATTAAAATCCTTCCCATAGGTTGTTAGACTTGCATGTACTTCATCTGTTCTAATACTGTTATAATATTGTTTTTAAATTTTTATTTCTATATTTTATTGTTTGTATATAAAAATACAACTGATTTTTGTATATTGGCCTTACATTTTGTGACCTTGATAAACTTGTTACTTGGACATTTTTTGTACATTTCATGGGATGTTCTATATTCACAGTCATGTTATCCTTCAATAGAAAGTTTTATTTCTTCTTTTTCAGTGTGCATGCCTTTCATTTCATTTTCTTGCCTTGCCGCACTGCCCAGACTTCTGGTACAAACTGAAAAGGAGAGGTGAGGAGGCTTTCTTACCTCGCTCCCAGTCTTAGGGAAAATAAGTCAATCTTCGGCCATTAAGTCTGATGCTTGTTGTAGGTTTTTATGTGGTTTCCCTTCATCAGGTTAAGGAAGCTCCCTTCTATTCCTAATTTGCTCAGAGTTTTTATTACAAATGGACTTGTTTTTGCTGGCTTGAAAGGAGGAAGGGTCCACAGCCAAAGAATGCAAGCAGCTTCCAGGAGCTGGAAGAGGCAAGGAAATGGATCCTATTGGAGCTGACAGGGAGGCATGCAACCCTCTTGGTGGCTTTGATTTCTTTATTGTGAAACTGCCAGATTTATGACCTATAAAACTATAAGGTAATTTATGTTGTTTGAGGCATTAAGCTCATTCTCATTTGTTACAGCAGCAACAGAAAACTAATGCAGTAAAAGACTGTTTTTCAAGGAAGTGGTCCATCATTTCTCCTAAGTTGCCAAATTTATGGACTTCAGAGTTGTTTGTACCATTCACTTATTATCCTCTTAATAAGTGAATATAGTGATATCCCCTCTTTAATTCATGGTATCGGTAATTTGTGTCTTCTTTTTTCAAAGAAGCGTATTTTCATTTCATTGATTTCCTCTAGTTATTCTGCCTTCAATTTTATTGGTTTCTCTGCTCTTATCTTTATTATTTCCTTTTCTTATGCTTTCTTTGGGTTTAATTTGCTCTTCCTATTAATTTTTAAAAATTATCTTTGCTTTTTAAATATATTAATTGTGAGTTTATATAATTTGATTTTCATTTTTAACTAATTTTTTAAAAATATCTTTATTGATTTTAGAGAGAGAGGAAGGGAGAGGGAGAAAGACAAACTTCAATGTGAGAGAGAAACAACGATCAACTGACCAGGGACCAAACCTATAACCTGGGCAGGCGCCCTGACCGAAAATCAAACCAGCAACCTTTCAGTGCACAGGACGGTGCCCAACCGAGACACATGGCTGTGCCGACTTTTAATAACGGCTGTGTTACACCAGCTTGCAATGTTTCTAAAACCCACATGGCCTATAGACTGCTCTGAGCTGGCTCCGCCACACTCTGCTTCCACGTTTGTCTTCACACATGACCTCTTCCCTAGCTCCAGACTTTCTCCAGCTGCCTATTCAACATCTCCACTTGAATGTCCAACTGAAATCTCAATAAAACTACATCCAAAATCATGCCTACAATAATGCCTCAATCTTTTCTCCTCCACCCTGCTCTCTTCCCACTCCTGGAACTAGTACCTCCAGGGGCCCGTGTGCTCAGGACCCTAAGTGAGGCTTCATCCGTGACCTTTCCTCACACACCACACGCAGTGTCAGCACGCCCGCTCAGCTCCCTCTTTAACATACACCTGGAGTCTGAGCACATGGCACTGCCTTCTCTATCACCATCACCCTGGTTCTCACCACGGTTCTGCAGTAGACCCTGCACTAGGCTTCTGCTTCTGTCCTTGCCCCTTTGCCATCTCTTGTTACCACAGCAACAGTGATCCTGTTATAATGTCAGTCATGTTGAGTCTCTCCATGGCTCCCATCCCAAAGAGAAAACTCCCACCTTACTGTAGCTGCTGAGATCTGACCTCCTTATTGCTTACTCTTCTCCTTACATTGACTCTTGCTTTTCTTCCACCCCCCTCCATGCTGCTGCCTGAGCACCTTTCTATCTGCTATTCCCTTGGTCTACAAAGCACTTCCTCTGATCCCCGTGACTCATGGCCTTCGTTCTCCCGTTCACAGTAGGTCTGCTTCAGGGAGGCCTTTTCTAACACTCCTTACCCCTTCTCATGGGCTATTTTTCCGCACAGCTTTTAGCGCTCACTGCCTGGCATCGGATTACATACTTATTTGTCGTGGTCTACCCCTCCCCGGTACTTACCACTTCACGCCCTGAACAGTGCCGGCCCCTAGTCAGTCCTAAATCAAATCTGCTGTGTGAGTGAGTGAGCAGCAGCCAAACCCTCCCCTTGGCTTCCGGCTCCATCAGGGTCAGGCTATGCTCCTGGGCGAAGCTAACCAGGCACGGGAGAACGTGGTCCCCTGACCCCTGTGGCTCCACCGTGAGCCACTTGGCCCCGCCCCCCATCACTCCCTCCAGCTACACTGAGCGTGGGTTCCTCAAATGGCCCTCTTTCTCTCACCTCAGGCCTTGCTACATCTTCCTGGGGCTGAAATCCTTTCCCTTTCACCTGGCTTGTTTTCAAAGCATCCTTCGGTCTCAGTTTGGCTACTACCAGTCCTGGGGGGTCTTTCCTGACCTCGGCTTTGACTCCCCCCCCTCGTCCCCGTCACAGGGGGACTGCTGTCCCCCCCAGACTGGGAGCTGCCTGAGAGCAGGGCCTGTGGCTTACCAATCTCAGAACCTGGGGCCTGACACTGAGCAAGTGCTCACTAAATACAATCTGAATGAAAGAATGAATGAATGAGAGAATTATGAAAAACCAAGCCTGCTAAGAGATGGGATGAGGGCCCCATGGCCACCATCCCACTCCTCATTCCTGTCATCCTCCCACACGAAGGCCAGCAGCAGGGAGCCAGTCAGCCAGAGCCCAGGGGGGTCCACCAGCCACAGCTCTCAGCCAGTCCCTGCCATGAGGCAAGAGCCCTACAGCGCCACAACAGGAGGGGGAGGAGAGGAAAGCAGCCAGGGCCTGGGAGGAAGAAGTCACTTCACCACACGTACTAGTGGCTGTGAGCCCCCCATTTCCATTTCCTGCCTAACTTCAAACCCAGGTCACGTTCCGTGGCCACAGTTCCCAGGATGGCACTCAAGGGAACCAGAACCCACACCCGAGCAGCCTGAGCCCAGGCCGTGGTCACATGGCTGGCTGTCTCCTAGGTGGGTCTGCTACACAGCCCAGGACCAAGCGATCAGACACCCAGCACTGGCCTGGATGCGGCCAGTGAGAACATCCAGTGGACCAAACGTCACCATTTTGGATGCCTTGTGTGTATACAGAGGGAGGAGGGGGAGCAGCATCCACTGCTCCGCCTGTGGGCGCAGAGCCTGTCACCAGACCCCAGAGGCTCTTTCCTCGGCCCCAGGGCCCGCCGGCCCCCTCCCCTAGGAGCTTATGGCCCAAAGTCCCCTTTCTGAAGCATCGCAGAGGACAGAAGAGGTCCTCAATTAGGCCTCTACTAGACTCACTCCAAGGGGACCCCTGCTCATATCCCAGATCAGACCCTGGTTACAGAGGCCTCCGGGGCTGGGGACCCTCAGCCCCAGCCTGATAGTAACCCCAGGATCTCACAAGCCTCCTTCCACAGCTGCCACATTCCTGCCAGCCCGCCCTTGCTCAGGTGCACCTGCTCCCGCAGCCTCAGCTCTCATCTCTGCCAGGAGGCTCAGACCAAACTCAGCCCCAAACCCAAGCTCTCCCCATGTCTCTCCTTCCCCCTTTCTCAAATCCCGTGAGTCTGCGGTGTCATCTTTAAAGTGACTCTTGACGTGGCCTTCGCCAGGCCCTGCACCTCCTTTCTGGGGCCTAACCTGCTCTGCCACAGAACAGCTGCTCTGCCACCTCTCCTGGCCTCCCTGGTGCCTGTCAAATTAAACAATTCCCTTCTGAGCCGCAGTCACACTTCCCACAGCACGATCAGCCCAGCAAACCCCAGCTCTGCCTCTTGCAAGCTGTGTGACTTTAGACAGATCATTTAGCCTCTCTGAGCCATGATTTTCTCATCTATAAAACGTACTTTGAAAGCTACTGAGAGATTCTCAAGGCAGTGAGGCGGAATCCAACATCTGATAGCCTTTGGGTCTGATCCTCACTCTGCCGGAACCGCGGCTTCCTGCGCTGGTGAAACAGGCCCCGCCTCCTGCAGCCCCCTGCGAGGCTCTGCGCAGGCAGCAGCTCTCCCAGCTCCTGTGTGCTGGGCATGAGGTGAGTCTGAAGTAAAGCAAAGGGACTTCAGGGAAGCAAGTACTCGATTTCCCCTCAGCATAGTGAAGCTGAGATTTCTATCTGCGAGGCCGGGATGAGGAGATTTCTACAGGCAGGCAGAGAGGGGCTGCCTGAACAGCAGGAGTGAGCCTCCGGTGCATTGGGAAAGGCTGATAAACAAACGCACCAGAATCCAAATCAGGAAGGCCCAGAGCTGGGGTTGCCGTGGCAACCAGCAGTAGGCTCCCAGCCTCTCTGAGGTGGGGGCAGGGACTTGTCAGATCCTGCTGCCCCGCCTCCAAGGCCTCCTCCGTGGGCTCTGCCCAGCTCAGCAGGGACCAGAGGGGCAAAGGCACAGAGAGGCAGGACTGGGCTCCCACCACCGGCTGTAGTGAGGCCACTCCTCTCCCGGGTGAGGCCTACACCCAAGGGCCCCGAGTGAACAGGCCTCTCCCAGCATCCTCCAGACCCAGGTCCCCGCACCCATCACTCAGCCCAGCCCATCAGCATCCCTGCATGTGGTGATGCCTCGGGCTTCTCCCAGGACCAGTGGCCTGACATCCATTACTTGGTACAAGGCAGAGGGCAGGGAGATAATCCCAGACTCCCCTCAGGGCAGGCTGGGGGAAGGGGCGGCACAGCACCAGGCACGGAGTAGTCCTTTATGCGGGTTTTCTCTCATTTAACGGCATACCCTTTGGCAGATGAGGAAACAGGCTCAGGGACGCTAAGTGACTGGACAAGGTCACAGAGCTACTGGGTGGTAAAAGCTATGTCCCAGCCAGAGTTTTTCAACTCAGCCTGGATCCTTCCCACGGGGGCTGTTCGTAAGTGCCCTGGGCTGACCACGCAGCATGTCATCAACGGCTGTGCCCAGCCGGCACAGACACACAGCAGACAGACAGACAATGACCTTCATGCCTCCATTTAATGGCCAGTCCAGCACTGTCCCGATGATGCCCAGACCCCGGAGGGAAGCCCTCCATCCTGCCTGCTGTCCCCTGAAGACCCGTCCAGACGGGTCCCTCTCAGCCTCACCAGCAGTGCTCCAGTCTAGTCTCAGTCTCAGGGGCAGCCTCATCTCAGCTCCTTCAGCAAACTGTTGATAGAGCCCAGCAGTTCCCAGAAGTAGCCCTGGTCTTCTCCATCTCGAAGCTCCTGGGCAGCAAGCACCTGGTACTCAGCCTGCAGACTGGCCAGCGTCCTGCTGAGCTGGGGGTCCTGATGGTAGTGGTCCCGGCAGGTGGCCAGGAGGGCGCCCAGGGTCTGCAGCACCTTTTCGCGGGCGTCGTGTTCGGGCAGCGCCAGCAGGTGGGCAGTGATCTCACACCAGCCTTGCTCTCGCAGGCTCGGCAGGAGGTGCACCCGGCGATACTGCTGCAGCTTCTCCGGGGACGGCTCCTGGGTCAGCCTGGCCTCCTCCTCAGCAAACATCTGCCATCGCATGGCCAAGCGCAGGGGTCGGCGGGGAAGAGAGACACACAGAGCAGTCAGCCCCGCCCTTCAGATGTGAAGGCACATGGCTGACCTGGGAGTTCGAACTCTCTTCCTCCAGCCCCTTGGGCCTCCAAGGCCCTCATGGGAGAAGGCCGCAGGATTCATGGCCTCACACATGCTCCCGCACCCTCCTATCCATCCATCCAAACACTGTGTGTGCCAGATGCTGCAGACATGGAGATGGAGACATGATCCCTGCCCTTAAGGAGCTCGGGGTCTAGCAGGAGAATGAAAGTTAACTGAGTCATTCCTAAAGAGCTAATAAATTTAGTCAGCAGCGTGTTGTGGTGCCAGCCAAGACGATTCAGCTGCCAGTGGAGTGGGACTTTGAACCAGCTGGGGTTCCCTGAGCTTGAGGGGTAAGTGGGAGTTGTCCAAGTGGATGAGGATGGAGTGGAGGGTCCACACACAGGAGGGTGATAACAATGCCTGGGCCCACCTCATTCTGAAGAAGGCAGGTTAGTTCTGGCTCATTTGGCTCAGTGGATAGAGTGCCAGCCTGCGGATTGAAGGGTCCTGGGTTTGATTCTGGTCAAGGACACATGGCCGGGTTACACGCCGATCCCCAGTAAGGGACGTGCAGGAGGCAATTGATCAATAATTCTCTCATTATTGATGTTTCTATCTCTCTCTCTCCCCCTCTCCTTTCCTCTCTAAAGTCAATATAAATAAAAATAAAAAGTTTTAAAAAAGGAATGGCAGATTATACTGGTTGATGGGACACAACACACAGAGCCCTGAGTGTCTCCCAGGGGGTGGCCCTGGGCTGAGGCCTGGAGAGCTGAGGAAAGCTGGGCAGGAGCCCAGCCCCATCCGCAAAATATGGTGGAACCAACCCTGCCGGCTGCCAGAGGCGGCAAAAGAAACACCTAAAACCTGACAAGTTAGCAGCTTATTTCAAATGTCAGAGGAAGGCTGTGCAGAGGTGGAGGGCTGGCAGGGGTGGAGGTGCCCCAGATGGGCTGTACTAACTGTGCCTGCAGGAGTCTCTGCTCCGACTGCAGGGGAGAGTGAGGCGTGCAGGGTACAGAGAAGGCAAGAGGGGGCCCGGGAAGGATGAGGGGCCACAGTAGACCACAGGATGGTCTGGGGCCCACTGGGGCTGGTGCGGAAGCTGGGGAAGGTCAGCATCCTGGAACAGGAAAAGCTCACAGCCCATTCCCAGGCTGGCTAGTGCTTCACTCCTGGGAACAGAGAAGCCTGACTGCCTCAGCAGAGAGCTCGCTGACATCTGTCCTAAAGCCTCTGCTGCAGGATGGCTGTCTCTGGGCTGTTTGCCGAGACACCAGTCCCTCCCTGATCTTCACAGCACCCCAGGACTCCAGGACTGAGCCAGTGTCAGTGCCCACCATGCAGGGCTGGGGGCGGTGAAGAGACACCCAGAGCAGCAGCAGAAGGAGATCAGTCTCTCTATCCAGCCATGCTCACGTCCTCTCCAGGCTTGTTGGCCCACGTCCAGGATGTCAGCTGTGCCTGGGCCTTATTAATTGGATGTGAGCACCGCATGGCTGCCTGCTGTTCTGGGTTCTGCAGCTTAAAGGGGGAGGGAGGGAAAGAGGGAGAGGAGAGAGGGAGGGAAAGAGGGAGAGGGAGAGAGGAAGAAGGCAGAGAGGGAGGGAGGAAGAGAGAGATGAAGGAAGATAGGAGAGGGGGAAAGAGGGAGACGGATGGAGGAAGAAGGGAGAGAGGGTGAGAGAGAAAGGGAGAGGGGGGAGGGAGGGAGACAGAGACATGACAGGCCAAGAGAGGCAGAGAGGCAGAGAGAGGCAGAGCGGGCAAGCACAGAAAAGCAGTAGCTGACAGAGAAGCAGCAATAGACAGCCCTGACCCTCAGCACAGCACGGGGGGGGCCCTCAGCCTCCAACACTCAGCAGCGGTCCTAGCAGCTGCCCCAGCCCTGCTCCACTGACCCACAGCCTGGCTGTTCTAGGGAGGAGGACAGGCTGCTGAACAGCCCCGCCAATGCTCCCTGCAGCAGCTGAACTAAGAACCCAGGCCCCGCTGGTTTTACTCTATCCATAATTAAGACACTTTTTAGTCTCATGAAGGCCAAAGTGAGCCAGGCACCAAGGTGGCCAGCACCTGGGCCTTTCAGCCATTCGGAGCCCCTGCCCAGAGCCCAAGCTCCCAGAGTGGGCAACTCCAGGTTTCTAGAATCTTAAGATTCAGCATCATTCCAGCGCTTGGCTCCTTGGTCTCCTGGCTGCTGTCATGGCTCCTAGACACAGCTGCTCCGTCCCTCCTGCTCCTCACCCCCACCCTGTGCTGCAATAATGAAGGGCTTCTCCAGACTGTGCTGGCCTTCCATCACACTGATCCTGGCTTTGCACACTCTGCTCGGACCACTGCCAGCACCCCCCGCACCCTTCCTCCTTCCTCATCAGCCTCAGACTCCAGCTCAGCAGCCATTTCCCACGGGACACCCTCCCTGATGTCTCAGAAATACTGGGTTTGGAGCCCTGAAGTGGGCCCCACAGCATCCCTGTCGGCCCAGCTCAGAGCTGCCATGTCTGCTCCAAAGCACGTACTAATGAGGATGAAGGGAGGAATGGGAGAGACAGGGGAGGGACCGGGATCAATGGTCAGAAGCAAACACAGTGAGAGGGCGGCAGGGCGAGCGGGGCCTCACCTTCTCCGTGACCAGGTCGTAGAGCAGGGTGACCACGCGCACGGCCAGCACCTCGGTGCCCTTCTCCTGCACCAGGCTCCTCAGCACCTGCAGGCCCCCCAGCCTCAGGAACTGCTGCTGGGCGTAGGGGAAGTGCCGCAGGAGGGAGCACAGCGCGAACAGGACCTGGGGAGGCACAGACCCAGACGGGTGAGGGGCCCAACAGAGCTGGCCCTGGCCCAGGCCCAGGAAAGGCAGCTCTAAGTGTACCAACCACCTCAGCTCGGCTCCCACTCTTCCTGGCTCCATCCACTACCCTCAGGGACGGCCACACCCCAGAACTCAGGTCTGGGAGAGCCAGACACCTTCAACATCACCCGTGGACAAACGGAGGCCCAGGCAGGCCGCCGGTGTGGGAGCTACAGCCAGGCGCTGGTGCCCGGGCGTGCAGCTGCGAGGCTCTGAGTGAGTGGGACCTCTCCACCTGTGCCCCAGCGGCCTGCACAGCCTGGGAAGGGGCCAGTGACTCTCAGGCTCCACGGTGTGCTGGGGGCTGGGCAGGGGAAAGAAGCGGAATCCCACCTTCTTCTTGGCAGTGAGAGGCTGCTCCGTAGCCAGGATGACCAGCAGCTTCTGCAGGGCTCCACCCTCGATGGCCTCCACCTGGACCTTTGGGTTGCTGTGGAGAGTGGGAGGGAGAAGCACAGGAAAGCATGACTTGCACCTATTCACCAAGTTGGGGCAACACCACTGTGCCCAGCCCAGGGCCTGGGCGGTCAGAGCTGACACTGCACCAGCCATCCCCTGGGAGAAACAAGTGTATAAAGGGGTGGGGCGGTTCTCCCCTCTGGACAGGCTGGAACTGAGATGGGGAAACAAGCTAATTAGTGTGGACCCACCCGGGTACAATGACCTACGGCACAAACGACAGGCTCAAGTGCCCCCATGCCAGTCTCTCTCCCCAGCAGCTGGCCGGCCGGGTGTTTTAAAAACGGAAATCCTACCTACCACTCTAAGGTCCCCTGATGCTAAGGGTGCTGCATCTATGCCCCCGCTACGGAAAGCCTTCGTCCACCTTCCCCAACCCAGTGCTGGGCGCTCCTCTTTCAGTGACCCGGGCCCTCACACACTGAGGGCAATTACTAATGGGTCCCCTAGACAGGAGCCCGTTCTCTCTCCTCTCCCGGGTGGAGCACACACAGCATGCACTGAATGCTGTGGGAGGGAAAGAAAGAGAGAACACGAGACCCAGGGAGCCTCTGCACCCCATGCAGATCCTGGAGCAGCACCAACCCCGTGCCTCCCCCCAGCCCCTCCACTCTCCGAGAGCAGCTACTGCCACGCTCCCTATCCCTGTAGCCTCAGCGTTTCGCACAGCGCCTGCCATGGCACAGGACCCTGAACAATAGGGGATGAATGAATAAACATAATTGTGCCAACCAAGGAACAGGCAGTGTGAAATGCTCAGCACCCAGCGCCGCCTCCGGGACTCCTCCCCGCACTCCGGGCTGGGAGAGCAGGTCAAACACTCAGCGCAGCCCTCCCGGATGAGGATGCTGGGCCCGGAGGGGTGCCAGGGAGGGTACATGGCAGGGCACCCCACCAGGATACCCTTTTTCAGGATCCTTGCTTTCTCAGATCAAATTAGTGATCAAATAAGGAGCAAGTGCCAAACACAGGGGCCCATGTTCTTAGGCCCTGGAGGAAGGTCAAGGCTCCCTCACCAGCCGCTTCGGAGGCTTCAGAGAAAAAAGGCAGCGGGCACATAAAAAGCCCGAGCTAGCAGCAAAGGGAGGGCAGGCCAGAGACAGACAGCCCTCGGAGGGCACCAAGTCTCCATCAGGCTCCGGCTGCCTCCCCTTAGAATGGCCACCAGCTCCCTGGAGACCCCAAAAGAGCCTGGTTCCTCCTAACCCCTACCTTGGCAGGGGTCCTCATGGCGCGAGGCAGGGTGTTAACACATCAGAGGGAGAAAGCTCCTGGTCCAAACCACAGAGAGCAATGGAGGCAGGTGATAAGAGAGTGTTCACACCGCTGCTTGCAGGAGAGGCCCTGGCACAGGGCAGGCACTCCATGTGTGCTGTCGAACGGCACAGTGATGGGCCCCAAGTGAGCCCTGGATGGCCAGCCTTCTATTCCTGCCTGGCACCAGCTTCAAGGTTCAAAGCAGACTTAGCACAATAAGCCAGTTTTCCTGCCGCAAAACGGGAGGCACCTTCGTCCCCCTGCGTCCCTCTCTGGGTGCCAGCCTGTCCCTCTCTAACTCCACTCTGTCTGAGGAGCGGTCTGCAGACAGGCTGGGGCCTCTGGGGAAGTGAGGCTGACAGCCCCTCTCCAGACAGGCAGGTGGGCACCGATGCATGGGGGCCTGGGAGCTGAACCTCTCCCCGCCCCTGCTCCCCCAACTTGAGAAAGGCAGCTGCTTCATCAAAGTGAGCTAATTAGGGCTGCCTCTGCCGTCCTGTGTCTGAGGAATGCTCACCGCACAGGCAGGGTCTAGGAAAAGACAAGGGCCACACAAATGTCAAACGCTGCCTCCCAAGGAAGGGGTTCTGCCAGTGCACAAAGGTCATCCACTTGGGGAGAGAGGGCTGTCCCTCAGCCCAGCCTGTGCGCTCTCGCAGTTCGGGAGCTTTGGGGGGTGTCCGATGATGGCTGAGGCCTGCTCTCCCAAAGGGGAAAGCTCATTTACAGTGCGAGAGGAAAAGAGAAAGCTGATGCCTTTTGTCACTTGCTGAAATCGCTTTCATAAAGCAATTATTCCACTTGCTCTCCTGCAGCAGTTGGGAAGGACTGGGGAAGTAAAGCAGGACTGTGGGCAAATGTGGGCCTGTGGCCATGTGGGCTCAGCAACCCCGAGCCCGCACGCTGCCCCTTTTCTCCTGACCAGCTTACATGAGGGCCCACCCAGGCTCAGGGCTCCCGGGCTCGGTGAACACCTCGGGGGTTAAATCCAATACCCTCTGAAAACAGCCTTTTGTGCTACCCAGTCAAGGAGCTGAGGAAGCACCGCAGAGGGAGCCTGGGAGAGACAAGGCCTGCATTCCGGTGGCACCCAGTCCACCCAGGCAGGGACGGCAGAGGCCAATTGTTTCCTGAGCAATGTGGCCAGAGGGTCAGACACCAACTGCTCTCAGAGCCTCTCCCCCCAGGCAGCTCTGCCTCGGGCTCTGAATGCTCACTGCTGTGTGCTTTTGGGGAGTAAATACCCAAAATAGCTCAGAGTGAGGTGCAAGGGCCAGGGCCTGGAGAACCCTTGGTGAGAATCCTGTGAACAATGACTGACGACCTCAGATAAGTCCCTTTACTTCAGTATCCTCACCTGTGAGGCAGAGCTAAAACTACCCTGTGCTAAAGAGAATAGCTAATAATGCCAGAATGCTAGCCAAAGCTTTGTGACAGAAAGATTATGATTATAGTGGGCTTGCTACCCAAAGAAAGCACAGCTTTAGCTCAGATGCCTCGGGCACATATATCATAGCTGGCCTCACACCCCTCTCAGCCCAGAGATCCTGGGCCAGAGCTACACCCGCTGCCTGGGGAAGTTGGGGGGGGGGGGGGGGGTCCTTGATGGCTGAAAGATGGATGTCCTGAGTGTTGGATATTTGAGAGAGTTAAAAGAGCAGGGGCTTGGCAAGCCTTTTAGTGACATTAGTGGCACTGGTGTGCTCAAAGTCAAAAAAAGAATATTAAGGATGTAGCTTGTCTCCGACGAGATAAATGAGAATAAACCTTGTTCAGGGCTAAGCAGGCTGGACTGAATAAATGCCATTAGCACTTGGATTACTGGGATGTTCACAATCAGCAGGCGAATCAGCTGCCTGTGTGCAGAGGGACAGCAGCAGCAGCAGCAGCTGCTCTGTAGACTTGGGGGTGGGGTGGGGGTGGGATTGCAGAAATGGAAGTGATTACATTTGCAGAAACCAAACCGTTTGGGTCAGAGTGACTGATGTGGGCAATCTGCCAAGGGTCAAAGGTCATACTTTTGCTACAAAGCTGGGCAAGGGGTGGGGGTGGGGGTGGAGGAGCTGATACTTAGGGTGTGCAGCCCAGCCTGGCTGGGGATGGAGAGGAAAGGCATGAGAATGCTGTCCACTCTGGTACAGGAGTGGCTTCATAATTTTCAGGCCCAGTGCAAAGTGAAAATGTGGGCCCCTTGTTAAAAAACTGTAAGAAAATTTCAGGTGGCAAGGGCAGAGCATTAAACCAAGCCGGGCCCTTTTCAGTGTGGGGTCTTGTGCAGCTGTACAGGTCACACGGACACCAAGCATGTGCTGCTGGCACCAGGGGTGTGTGCACAGAAACAGAGAACACACAGAAATCCTGCTGGGTTAATCAGAACAACAAAGGCTGGGGAAAAGAGGAGAAACCCTGGGAAAGGCAGAGCTCTGGGGTGGGAAATAAGGATCAGGCTGATGGGCTCGATGGCTGAGGAAACACTAAGGTAGAACCCTGAAGCAGAGCACATGTCACCAGAGCCCAGTCCAAGCCGTGGACACTGAGGACACTTTGGGTATGTACTCTCTCACGAGACTTCAATATTTCTAAGTACAACAATTGTCATTTCTTTTTAATTGCTTAATAACAGGGAAAAGCTGCCATTATTCTGAAATGCTCCAGGAGCAGATGCTGTGCAGCGGGGAAAGGGGGCGTATCTCGGGATATGTGGTCAGGCTTAGTCACTTGCAATCCTGCTGATGAGGTTGTACATGCTCATCTTCTTGCTCAGAGAGAAAGATTCTTCTCTGGTGACCTGCCCTTGTCTGTGCCCCAGTGTGTGGCCTTGATCATCTGTGAAACACAAGGACTGGCGGGATGTGTAATCCTGAAATAGGTAGGTTCATCAGGGATCTATACTAACCTGCCATCTAGGGATTAATGGGGTTAAGCAATTAATTAATCAATCAAGATGGAAACAATTGTCAACTTGAATATAAACAGAACAGGTTCACCAAAAGTAATAAATGCCACATACAACTCTCCCACAGGAGAAACAAAACATCCGCCTGTAACGGCCTTAAACCGCTTAAGTGTGAAGGGAACCACACTGGGCTCTTCAGAAGTTCCATCTGTTACTGGGGGAGCGCAGGGCTGTCAATGGACTATTCATATTGTCCCCAACCAGAAGCCAGTCATGTAAGCAAATGTGGATATCCACAATTCACCACAATGACAGCGCTTATAAGAATATCTCTAGGATCTCCTAACTTACTTACATACATACATACATACATACATACATACATACATACATAGAGAGAAAGAGAGAGAGAGAGAAAGAGAAAGAGAGAGAATATGAATCTGCCCACCTCTGGAGAGATAAGAGGGCCTCAGAGGGAAGGCAATCAAAGAATCTTCCTGACATCTGGTAGCTCTCAAACATAGTTCTGCATCACAATCATCTGGGGCACATTTTTCCCGTAAAACATTTCAGACACAACACTTAAGAAATTACAGAAAATTACACAGGAAAAGTAACTTACAGAAAAGTTACAAAATAGTAAAAGAATGCTCATCAAGAGTTACCAATTGGCCCAGCTGGTGTTACTCCGTGGTTGAGCATCGACTTATGAACTGGAATGTCACGATTTGATACCTAATTCCCAGTCAGGGCACAAGCCCCGGCTGTGAGCCTGATCTCCAGTAAGGAGTGTGTAGGAGGCAGCCGATCAATGATTCTCTCATCATTGAGGTTTCTATCTCCCTCTCCCTCTCCCTTCCTCTCTGAAATCAATTAAAAAAAAAACATATATTTTAAAAGTCACCAATTGTTAACATTTTAACACATTATGCTTTTCCATTTTCTCTCTCTACATATATATTCACATATTTTTTCTTTCCTGAAAACATTTGAGAGCAAGGAGAACATATACACATGCCCCTTTACTCCAAATGTATCAAATGTGTATTTCCCAAGAATATAACCACAGTACAATGATCACAATTTGGACAATACTGGTACATGAGCTATAAATATTCAGATTTTGCCAACTTCTTAGAATACCATTTTTAGAAAAATAATTTTTTTAAAAACCCAACCCAGAATTACATGATACATTTTACTAAATGTGTTTTAAGTCTTCTTGGCACTTCTTTTCTTAGCCTTTTTCTTTACAGATAGTTTTGAAGAGCACAGGCCAACTGTAGAATGCCCCTCAGCCTGGATTAGTCTGATTTCCCCACATAATTAGATTAAGGTTATGCACGCTGACAGGAATACCATAAAAGCAATGTTTTATCTTTCTCAGTGCATCATATCAGAGGCATGAGATATCAGTCAGGCCCACAACTGGTGGTGGTCACTTCCATTACTTGGTCATGGTGGTATCTGCCAGATTTCTCCATTATAAAGACACCATGTCTCTTTTAAATTAATAAATATTTTATAGGGAGACACTTTGAAATATCAAGACAGCAATGTTTCTCATCAAACTTTCACCGACTTAGTTCTGGCATTCGTCAATAATTCTTGCTCAAAATACTTACTATAGTGCTTGTCACATGATGATATTCAAACTCCATTATTTCTTCTATCTGTATTTGTTGCACTCTACTTCAAAAGAGGTTTTTCTTCTTATTCATTCATTCATTTTTATCACTATGGATTCATGGATTCTTATTTTCTCTAGTGGTTATAATAATTTCTATCATTTATTTTATTGCTGAAATGATCACTCGTTTAATCACCAGAGCTTTTTTGTGCTAGTTTCTGTGTCTTTTTGAAATGTTTCCATCATTCTTTGACCACTTCCTTACTTTCTGGCCCAAGATGTTCTTGTTCAGATAATGTCTTTTTCCTGCACATGCCATGGAATCAGCCACTTCTCCAAGGAGCATGAAAAACTTTTTGGAAATTCTGATTCTAAACTTTACACAAACTGAACCACAATTCAGAAAATGAGGCTCAAAACCTGATTTTTTGTAAATGCCCTCATACTGATTTGAAAGCCAGCATTTGGGTAACTGGATTCAATGCCCATAACTTTTATTTGGTATGGTATATCTGATAAACTGGCTGCCTAGTACTTGAAGACTAGAGCAGTTAGGAGCCAACCATTGAACAAGGCAGCCTTAACTCTAGCTGTAAACTCTTCCAATTGCTAGAGAAATATCTTCTGATGCCTAGTTGAAATCTGACATCATGAAACATACCAACTGGCCCCATCACTGCTCTAATGGGTCAGCCTTTCTGAAGCTTAGGAGCAACCAACTGTCCAGAGAAAGCTCCCCTTTCACAAGCTTGCATCATGGGATCCTGAAGTCATTTTTGTGTGACTCTGGAAATCCACTGCCTTCTTGACAATGCTCTGTGGAGGTTGCTCCATGTACCGAGTCCAGTGGGCCCAGGCACCTCTGTCGCAGTGCCACTCTACTCCGAATGCCTCCCCACATCTAGGTTTTTGGAAGTACTATCACAAAGTAAGTTACAAACAGTATAGGTGATATAACACCATATATTTGTTTCTGGGTGGTAAGTTTTTTTTTTTTTAAACATGAGTGTGGTTATTTATAAAATTAAACATTTAATAACAAAATTTTAAATGTCACTTTGCTACCTGGGCCTTTCTTCATAGTCTGCCACTATTCTTTTGGATTCTCATTCTGTCACATAGCCAACATGTTGCTTATCTCTCATGATCTGTGCCATCTGCCCCCATGTCCTTACATGAGAATCTGAATGCAAGTTGGACAGGTCAGAGTCAGACATGAGTTCTTTGGCACACAGCTACAGTGAAGACTCTGTTGGCACTGAGTCATTTATAAGTAAACATTTATTAGGTATGATTGTTCAAATAGCTACAAATCCACTTCTTTATAATTTCTCTACCTGATCTATTAGTTTATTGTGAAATTCTGCCAAATGTTTTCCTGGATCACAAGCTTTCCCTGTGTCCATAACTCTGGTCTAATCTCCTGGCCAGTTAGCAGAGTTGTTTGGAGTCATCCTGATAAGCCAAGATTGAGGATTTGATCCCCAGTCAGGGCATCTATCTACAAGAATTAACCAATGAATGCATGAATGGATGGAGCAACCACTCTTTCTCTCCCTCCCCCAGCTCTCTCCCCTTTTTATTCTCTAAAATCAATAAATTTAAAAAAATTTGATCTAATCTCCATGGCTGGCAAATCTTTCTGAAAATGGAAATTAGAATTGGGAAGGAGTGTAAGCAAATCTTGTGGGGTTCTGATAAAGTTCTATTTCTTGATCCAGGTGGTGGATATATAGATATATTTACTTTTAATAAGTTACCAAGTGGTATGTGTAAGATTTATGCACCTTTCTGTGGAAGGAATAAAGGAAGGATTAAGCTAATATGGCAAGACCTGCTTTTACCAAACTCATGCTAGCTCCAAGAAATCACTTCTCTTTAGAAATGCTCATAAATCATGTTATAAAACAAAACTGTTACTACATCCTGTTTCCTTGCCTCACTGTCAACCCCCATGATGTCATAAAGATTCAAACACATAGGTCTCATGATGATGCCCATAATTTCCATTTGATTTTGAAGATTCTAACTGATTTATAGAAGCCAGTGGCTCTGTCCTTCCTCAGTCCTGGGCTCAGGTTCCTCTTAACCATGCTTGTTTTATTCCTTCTAGCAGGAAGGCCATTTTCCTTAAAAGAGAAGTCAAAGGCAAAACAGAAATAGAACAGAGGATGGAGATGCCCTCTCTTTACCTGCTATACTGAATCATCTCACTGAAGCAGGTGGCTAATGCCTTCCTTGCCATGCCTCTCAATCTGAACACTAACTGCTCAAGCAGGTCCTTTATTGTTAGCATCCCAGATCTCACCCACCTGGTATTCCTGACCGTGTTCTCAGAAGTTTACCCCCTTCTTCTCTATCTATTCTTGGTTATAGGTCTCTTTTTCATCTCTGACAAAAGCTCAACACTAACTGCTCTCCATATGGCCATGTTGGTTTCTTTACGTGTCTCCTCTCTTGTTCCTTGCAGTACTCACTTGTGACTGTATTTAACACATTTCATTTACCAGAGTATGAGTCATCCTTCCTTTCAAAGCTCTGAGTCAGATATTATATCTACTTTTCTAAAATCTGCTTTCCCTCAAAGTCAGAGAATTCTGCATTTCTTTTGGCTTCTCTAAACATAGTCACTTTCTGCTTGGGTTCCCAACACTTTCAATTCAGCAAACACACACATAACCTTCTGAGAGATCAAACTTTTAGAAAAGTGAATTAAGAATCAAAGCAAGCCAAAACCGGTTTGGCTCAGTGGATAGAGTGTTAGCCTGTGGACTGAAAGATCCCAGGTTCGATTCCGGTCAAGGGCATGTAGCTTGGTTGTGGGTACATCCCCAGTAGGGGGTGTGCAAGAGGCAGCTGATCGATGATTCTCTCTCATCGATGTTTCTAACTCTCTATCCCTCTCTCTTCCTCTCTGTAAAAAATCAATAAATTAAAAAAAAAAAAAAAATCAAAGCAAGTTTTCCCCCGCCATCTTGGATCCTGCTGAGGTCTGCTGAGACAGGACTTCTTTAAGGACAAATGTATCTGGAAGGTTATGGTCCAAGGCCATTTTTTTTTTTGCTGGCTGTAAGCTGGGTCTCCGGGACAGGAGGAGTACACAGCTCTTCTTAAAACTAAAGATGTTTATGCTGGAGATAAAACTGAATTCTATCTAGGCAAGAGATGTGTTTATGTGTACAAAGCAAAGAACAACACAGTGACTCCTGGTGTCAAACCAAACAAAACCAGAGTAATCTTGGGAAAGTAACTCATGCTCATGGAAACAGTGGCAATGGTTGTGCTAAATTCCAAAGCAACCTTCCCACTAAAGCCATTAAACACAGAATCCATGTAATGCTGCACCCCTCAAAGATTTAAACTTATTGAAAAGTAAATAAAATGGATTTGTTCTCTTTAAAAAAAAGAGAATCAAAGCAAGTCAAGAATATATCAGAGTATTAATTTTTTGCAGAAGGAGATTCCCAGGTATTAAGATATGTAAAGACCCATAGTGCCACACCAACTTGCTTCTATACCAGTTTTATAATCTCAACGTAGAAAGCCCCTTCTACACTAGGGCATCTCATCCCATGTTAGTGTGTGTGTTTTTTGATGGGCTAGGAGCCAATGGTCTGGACTTTTGTTTTACCAAAAAACCCAAACTCAGTAAACAAACTAGTGAATAAGTTGCTCTGGAGTCAGAGAGGAGACTTGGGTTCAAATCCTAGATTCAGTGTTTTCAATCTGTATTATTGGGATATGTTACTAAACCTCTTTTAACCTCTTTCTCTTCATCTGTAAATCCGATATTAATAATAATATTTATCTCATGGGACTGTTGTAGAAATGAAATATGATATTATATGAAGAGATCAGCACAATTCCTAGCAAATATCAAGCATTCAAATAATAGTTGTTTTACCACAATACATTACTGTATTTTTATGTGTATAAGATGCTCCCATGTATAAGATGGCCCTCATTTTTCCAACCCAAAATTAAGAAATCAATATTTTAACCATAAAGCAGAACAAATTTTTATTTAGTAATTACCGCAGGTAATGTTTACATACCAGTGCTGTGATATTATGCAGCATATCACTTAATTCAGTCTCTGTTGCATCATTGCTCTCTTCATCACTATTAATTCCAGACATATCAATTTCTTCAACTTCTATTGTATCACTACTGTCTTCTGAATCACTGTCTATACATGTGAGATCATCTTCATAAACTGGTGGCATTTTCTGAGCTAACTTTGTTCATGTTCTCATGGCCAACTCTTCTTCCTCATGAAATTGAAGCACCATTTTGCCTTTCCTGTAAAATCAACAATGTGCATTTTGCTTGCAAACATTCTTGCCTGATGGCGCTGCTCCATAATCCAAGCCTTAAGCCTCTGCTCCAAGTTTCTCCATTTTGCTGGTTTTCCTGTTAAGGCCTTCTTTTTTGTCATCTTAAGGAGTTGTTCTTCCTGTTTTCTCCACTGTCTGGTCATATACTCAGTGGGAGGAGGTCTAAATTGTCTCTCTGCAGTTCTATTTCCATGCTCTCTTGCATAGCTGATTACATTCAGTTTGAATTTTGCAGAGTAAGACAAACTGCTTATTGGTATTTATCTTTTTATTTTTGACATCTTTATAGGCTCAGAATGCTCTGGTCCCTGCTGCATCTGCACACTCTCCACCTTCACCTCCAATTATGGCATCAGGTGGAATCAGTAACAATAAGATCCGCGATTGGAGGAAGCCTGTTTAACAAGGTATGGGCAGCTACCCACCTGTAAGGCTCCCTCCTTGGCTGACTTCTGTGTATAAGATACCCCACAATTTTCAGTCTAACAGTTTTGGGGGTGAGGGGAAGCGCATATCTTTTTAGTTTTAGTTTTATTGTTTAAAATATTACATATGTCTCCTTTTCCCCCCGATTGGCCCTCCCCATCACTCTCACCCCTGAGGACAAACCCCTACTACCCCAGTGTCTGTCCATTGGTTATGCTAAAATGAATGCATACAAGGCCTTTGGTTGATCTCTAACCCCCCCTCCCCATCCCCCGCCTTCTCTCTGAAGTTGGATGGCCTGTTCAGTGTTATCTTGTCTCTGGATCTGTTTTTGTCCATCAGTTTATGTTGATTATTATATCCCATATATCAGTGAGATCATGTGATATTTATCTTCCTCTGACTGGCTTATTTCACTTAGCATAATGCTCTCCAGTTCCACCCATGCTGTTACAATGGTAAAAGTTCCTTCTTTTTTTTTATAGCAGCATAGTATCCCATTGTGTAGATGTACCACAGTTTTTTAATCCACTCATCTGCTGATGGGCACTTAGGCTGTTTCCAAATCTTAGCTATAGTAAATTGTGCTGCTATGAACATAGGGGTGCATATATCCTATCTTATTGGTGTTTCTGGTTTCATGGGATATAGTCCTAGAAGTGGGATTATTGGGTCAAATAGGAGTTCCATTTTTAACTTTTTGAGGGAACTCCATTCAGCTCCTTTTTCGCCACATCCTCACCAACACTTGTCTTTTGTTGATGATAGCCATTCTGAGAGGTGTGAAATGGTACCTCGTTGTCGTTTTGATTTGCATGTTTCACATAATTAGTGACTTTGAGCATGTTTTCATATGTCTCTCGGCCTTCTGTATATCCTCTTTCAAAAAGTGTCTACAGTGGTGCCTCGCATAAAGAACGCCTCGCACAGCGAACTTTGGACAGGTTTTTTATGAAACCATCGGCCAAAAAGCAGAAAATGGATGAAGATGTGCAAGATTCGGTAGACTCTACTTAGTCTGTCTTAAAATTAAAAAAATGTGTGTTTTTTTTAAAAAAAAAAAATTATGTTTTTAGATGTATCTAAATAAAAATAATAACAAAAAAATTATCTTTTTTTATGTCATCTTAGCATATTTTATGCTACAGAACGAATTATTTTTTTTAACATGTATTGTTATGGGAAAACGTGTTTCACATAACGAACTTTTCGCATAACAAACTTGCTCCTGGAACGAATTAAGTTCGTTGTGTGAGGCACCACTGTATTTAGGTCCTTAGCCCACTTTTTGATTGGATTGTTTAATTTCCTTTAGTTAACTTGTATGAGTTCCCTGTAAATTTTAGAGATTGAACCCTTATCTGAAATAACTTTTGTGTTGTTTTGTTGATGGTTTCTTTGACTGTGCAGAAGCTTTTTATTTTGATGAAGTCCCATTTGTTTATTTTCTCCTTAAGTTTCCATTCCCTAGGAGCTATATCCGTAAAGATACTGCTATGACATATGTCTGATATTTTGCTTCTAAGATTTTTATGGTTTCCCATCTTACATATAACTCCTTTAACCATTTTGAATTTGTTTTTATGTATGGTGTAAGTTGGTGATCTAGTTTTTTTCTTTAGTTTTTTTGTTTGTTTGTTTTGCATGTATCTGACCAGATTTCCCAACACTATTTATTAAAGAGACTGTCTTGAGTCCATTGTATGCTCTTGCCTCCTTTGTCAAATATTAATTGAGTATAATGGCTTGGGTATATTTCTGGGTTCTTTGTTCTGTACCATTGGTTATATGTCTATTCTTGTGCCAATACTAGGCAGTTTTGATAACTATGGCTTATAATATAGGTTGATATCTGATATTGTGATCCCTCCAACTTTGTTCTTCTTTCTCAGGATTGCTATAGCTATTCAGGGTCTTTTTTTTTTTTATTCCAGATGAAGTTTTGGAGAGTTTGTTCTAGGACTGTGAAATATGCTGTTGGTATTTTAATGGGGATTGCATTGAATCTATAAATTGCTTTGGGTAGTATGGACATTTTAATGATGTTGATTCTACCAATCCATGAACACAGTATGTTCTTCCATTTGTTTATGTCTTCCTATATATCTTTTTTCAATATCCTGTAGTTTTCTGAGAACAATAGTATCTTATACATGGAAAAATATGGTATACAATTTAATGAGAATTACTATTTTTACTTTTCTGCTAAGAAAGACAGAGCACCTGGGTTTTCATTCTTCTCAGAAGTGAAAGGGCCTACCTGCGGTGGGGAACAAAGAAGAATGTACCACCTCCCACTGAGTGGCTCTAGATTCTCATTCTCAGCTCCTTTGGCTAAATAGACAAAGCCAGTACAGAAAGCATTCACAGGAGAGAAATGTAATTAATAAGCTAGAGGGAACAACATTGAGGAAGGATCAAAAAAGTTAATTAGAATTGGCTAAAGGGAGACCACAGGGTGGGGAAAGTGGGAGAGAGAGGGCTAAAGAGAAATTATCTGTGCCCTATAATTATTCAAAGAATATCTCTAAGTAATTAACTCAGGCAGTCTGAGGGAGTCGAGGTAGAAGTAACAGGGTTAAGCAGAAGAAAATTTAGGCTAAAACATAGGAGATTTTTCACACAGTGAGATTTATCAAGTTTATTAGAGAACACAGAGATGATGTCGTCTATTCCAGCTGGTGATAAAACTGTCCCCCTAGGTGCTGGGGGCAGAGGAAGGGCAGAGTAGTCCAGATCCCACAGGATAAAAGGGCTCCAAGGAAAATCACCTGGCCAATCCTTGTTCCAAGCTGCAGGCAATACACCTCTCTCAACAAGCCTTTATATCTGAGGAAGAACTTCCTTACTCACCCAGATCTTGCTTTCAAGAGTTCTATCGATAAGATGTGAGGAGAAACCAAGATAGCGGCATAAACACCTGAACTGCTGCCTTACACAACAATTTCAAAACTACAACTAAAAGACAAAATGGACATCAACCAGAACCACAGGAAGGCTGGCTGAGTGGAGATTCTACAACTAGAAGGAAAGAGAAAGCACACTGAGACTCACAGGAGCTGCAGAAGGCAGAGGTACGGAGGCGCATGTGCGGAGAGAGCTGGCTTTCTCAATCGGGATGGAGACAAAAGCTCCTGACTGCTCTGAACTCCAGTTCCAGCAAGACTCTGAGGACCCAGACTCATTCGGGGAGAAACTGGACGGTATGGCAGCGGGCAGAACTTGAGGGCGGCTTTCTCTCAGAGGTGCCTGCAGGGATTACCACAGGACACTGAGAACCAGGGAACTCTTAGGGAAGGGCTGACAGGAAGCCATTGCAGTTTGCTCCACCCTGAGATCCCGTCCCATGAAGCCATTGCTGCTTGCTCCATCCTGAGACTCCACCCCATCCAAGCTGTGTGTGGAGGCTTTTGCATATGAATGGCCTGTCCTTTGAATTATAAACTTACCTAACAAACTGCAGCTGAGTCAGTGAGACCCAGAACACCCAAAAGAAGGCCCAAGGCCCCACAGCAATTTGCATTGCTTCACAGCTGGGCCTCACCTCAGAACCTCCAAAACCCAAACAAAGAAGAGTAACTGCAGATCTCACTGTAGCTCCTGCTGGGTGGCCTCAGGCAGAGGCTAAATTAGCACCTCCCTGGTGATCCAAGAGCCAGTGTATCCAGGGGTCAGAGTGGGACCATCCAGATTACAACTCCTCAGATCCATAAGGGACACATTCAGGTGGCAGACTCAGTGAGCACCAAAGCCCCACTGAAGCAAATCTTGTCTCATATGGCTGTCTACAGCACAGTTGTTCTCCCATCGTAGACACAGCTGATCCTCACAGCCAATTGGCCTGGAGGTCAATTACTCCCAGTGATACCAACAAAAATCAAGGCTTAACTACAACTGTGCACACAGCCCACAAAGGGGTGCACCAAGAGTGTCCACCTCAGGTAACTGAGGAAGCTGAGCCACTGGGCCCTATAGGATACCTAGAATACAAAACAACACCATCAACTCAGGGAAACAGTCAAAATGTGGAGACAAAGAAACAGATCACAAATGAAAGAAATGAAGGAAAGCAAACGATGGATATAGATTTCAAAACCACGGTTATAAGGTTTTTCAAGAATTTTCCAGAAAAGGCTGATAAATTTAGTAAGACCCTCAAGGATATAAAAAAAGGACCAACTAGAAATTAAGCATGCACTGCCTGAAATAAAAAATAATATACAGAAATCCAACAGCAGATTAGAGGATTGCAAGAATCAAGTCAAAGATTTGAAATACAAAGAAGCAAAAAACACTCAACCAGAAAAGAAAAAAGAATCCAAAAATATGAAGATAGTGTAAGGAGTCTCTGAGACAACTTCAAGCGTACCAACATCCAAATTATAGGGGATGCCAGGAGAAGAGAGAGAGCAAGACATTGAAAACCTATTTGAAGAAATAATGACAGGAAACTTCCCCTACCTGGTGAAATAGACTTACAAGTCCAGGAAGCACAGAGAACCCCAAACAAAAGGACCACACCAAGACACATCATAATTAAAATGCCAAGAGCAAAAGACAAAGAGAGAATATTAAAGGCAGCAAGAGAAAAACAATTACCTACAAGGGAGCTCCCATACGATTGTCAGCTGATTTCTCAACAGAAACTATGCAGGTCAGACGGGAGTGGCAAGAAATATTCCAAGTGATGAATAGTGAGAACCTACAACCAAGATTACTCTACCCAGCAAAGCTATCATTCAGAATTGAAAGTCAGCTAAAGAGCTTCACAGACAAGAAAAAGCTAGAGGAGTTCATCACCACCAAACTAATATTACATGAAATGCTATATTCTTTAAGGGTATTCTTTAAGAAGAGGAAGGGTATTCTTTAAGAAGAGGAAGAAGAAGAAAAAGGTAAAGATAAAAATTATGAACAACAAATACATACCTTACCAACAAGGGAATCTAAAAATCAAGTGAATAAAAAATCTGATGAACAGAATAATCTGGTGAATATAATAGAACCAGGGACATTGAAAGGAATGGACTGAAAATTCTCTGGGGGGAAAGGATGAGGGGGGTGTGGGAAGAGACTGGACAAAAATTATATACCTATGGATAAGGACAGTAGGGGAGGGTATGGGCAGAGGGTGTGGTTGGAACCTGGTGGAGGGGAGCAATGGGGGGAAAAAGAGGAACAATTGTAATAATCTGAACAATAAAGATTTATTTTTAAAAAAAGAATTCTAAGATGTGTGCTGGGAAGTCAATCCTTCCAACCTCATCTCCTCAATCACAGCAGATGGAATCAAGTAGGGCCTATTTTGCTTTTGCTACACAACTGCTGAAATGTTTACGAAAAAGCCATCTCTTAGTAGCAAAAGAAAAGGCAATGATCGTGGGCTGGTCTATAGATGAAAATGACAACATTGAAATGCTTCGATTACAGGATTTGGAAGTCATATAGACTACAAATCTCTCAGCTGTGCAACATACATAACAAGTCTCCCAAAAAAAAAAAATCCTTTGATGAGGTTTTGCTTAGATATTTAAGGTTTCTGACAGTTTAAATATGGTAAACAATATCACAAACCAACCATATACATTGCATCATTGCTATTTGGAAAACTCTCTATGAACAATTAGTTCCAGTTCTGAGAAACAAGTGCAGCACCAGTCTCCTGGTGTTCCATGGGGCAGGTCAGCATGGCCTCCTCAGCCAGCTGCATTTCATGTGGCCAGTCTCATGGCTAGACTGAGCATGGGTTCCCTGCCCCTAGCCACATCTCTCATGTCATAATAGAAAACTGTGTGGAATACATCTGCTGAGTCTCTGGCCAGGCTCAGGGCTCACCAGGTCTCCTCTAGGTTAAGACATACACAGAGCTTCCCTTGATGCAGAAATAAACTGAGGGGCCTGACTCACCAACACTGAAATTGGAGGCTTAAAAGGAAAGTGAAGCTTTTCCACTGGGTGGAGATCTTTAAGAATTGGAGAAAACCCCCAATTACTCACAGCTTCCAGAGACAGAATGATGGATGGTTTCGTTTGCAAACATGCTATATGTCTGAGGCTATTTTCCCAGTTAGCTGGTCGATAAATCCTGATTGGGCCTAGAGTGCACAGGGTCCTCAGCTAAGCATCTTGGGGCCAGAGCAAAGGATGAAACAGTTCCTGCCCCTATTAGACAAAATTAACAGCCAGCAGAGAAATGCAGAGAGGTACTCTATTAGGTAAGTCACTGTGCAAGAGGGATGACTTCAATATTAGGTATAACCTGAAAAAATAGAGGGCTTGATAAGGAAGGTATCCTGGAAAAATGACCTTGTCAAGATCAAAATTAAGAAAGGAACAGAAAATCTAAAATATCTGTATGTATTACCCAACTGAAGTCAGATAAAAAATTTATTCAAAGAAAATATTAAGAATTATCTCCCACAAACTCTTTTAACCTTTTTCCAATAACTCTTTAAAGGCCTTCTGCTAGAATCATTCTAATGCCAATGAAAAGGTTACACTCACAAAATAGTTAATGTCAAAATGTAAATGATTTAAGATTCAGCAATTGTTGCTAAATCAAACACAAAATCTCTATGGCTTGAATATGAAGGGAAACAAAAGGCCTGACAATTTAGTGCTCATTAAAGCCTGTCTGGCTGAATTTTAGATTATAACCTAAAAGAAAAAAACTTAAATTCAAGTGTAAACTGATGTATGTACAGCAGTTTTCAAAAAGCCACAACCTGGGATGTGACTTGCATGGTCCCATATCCAGGCTGTAGGAGTAGGGCCTGAGGTGAGCAGAACCCCAGACAAGAAAACACTTGGGTCTCACCAAAGCTTGAATTCAGCTCTGTGAATAGGACCATCAGCTCTTTGCTGCAGAAAGGCTAGTGGAGTTGAGGACAGTCAAATGCTAGGCAGGGGCTCACTTCTGCCTAAGAAAAGTGGGAAAGCAAAAGCTTTTTGCATTCCCCTCCCCTTTTCTGGCCTTGTTTGTCGAACACTTTCCTGAAGCCATAATGGACCTCCTGCCTCAATGAAACTGAGACAGGCCCAATGACCTTCAAAGGCCTCAAGTCTTAGAAATAGTCCTATGTGCTAGGTTTGTGGGATGCTGAGCAGAATGCTTCTCTAAATCTTCTTACCCATTGGTCTATAAAAGTGCTTAAAATTTCACCATCTGGAATTTCTTTGAATCTTTTTTTAAATTAAAATGTTTTTAATGTTGACTCTCTTTCAGGGTCCTGTGTTATTTATTTATTTGTTTGTTTGTTTGTTTGTTTATTTATTTATTTATTTATTTTTAGAGAGAGGGAGGGAGGAAGAGAGAAACATCAATGTGAGAGAGAAAAATTAATTGGTTCTTTCCCACACGCACTATAGCAGGGACTGAACCCACAAACTGGGTATGTGGCCTGACTGGGAATGGAACCCATCACTTTCTGATACATAAGATAACGCTCCAACCAACTGAGCTACACAAAATCAGGAGCAATGCCACTGCTCCTGGGTTGGAAAAATCGGTCACATGTAAGTGGGGTGAACACATAATTTCTTGTTTAAGAGTGAAAGGAGGCACTAGGACAAGAGGCATAGACTGAACATATAGTCAGCTTCTATGTAAGGCTTTGTGTTAGAGTCTATGGAAGATATAAAGGTGAATAAAATATTTTCACAGTCCTGGACCCTGGGCATTAAGCTTAGGGGATCCTGGGAACAGAACAAAGCTAAATACCCATTGCGTGTGTGTGTGTGTGTTTGGGGGTGGGGGGAGCATGCGGGGAAGATGCAGCCCAGAGAGAAACATCATGATGGTAGAGACAGTCTCACAGTGGTAAAGACCATGGGCTCTGGAGCCAGACAGACCAAAGTTTGAATCTTGGACCTCTTCTCTGCATGACTTAACTAACCCATCTTTGCCCCAAGCTTCCTCATCTGTGAAATGGGAATTATTTCATAAGGTCATTGAAAGGATTAAATGTAACAATCCCTGGCACATAAGGTTTAATATGAATAGTACTATCAGGACCAGCCTTCTACTTAACGACCCAGATATTTCTAAAAATGCCTGAGTCAGATGGTGGAAGAAAGGCATACAGAGGGGAAAAGAAAAAAAAAAAAAACACCAAAAGGGCAGACATAGCTTCTCCTCCCTCCAAACTAATCCCCCACACACATAGCCCTTCAGTCCCAAGAGCCACTCCAGCCAGGGCTGCGCTAACAGGCCTTGATTGCAGCAGCTCCTGAGAAGTGCACCAGATGGCCTGGGCTGCCTTGCTCTGCTGGTGGCTCTTCTCCTGGTCTTAGACTTTACTCATTGACCCAACCATCAGCTACAGCTTCAACTCCTGGAGGCAAATGCTGTCTACCTGGCTTCTTCTGCACTGGTTTCCTTTGGGGGGGGGGGGCACAAATAATATTTAAAAGTGTTTAAATATTACAGTGACATTGCCAACATCTGTCATCATTTACTTTCATAGGATGGGACCCAGTTTACAGAACAGGGAACTTGGTCCTCTATTATCCTCTCCTCTGTAGGGCCCTGGGCACACTGGCTCAAGGTAAAAGAAGAATCACACTAAAACAGTAATTTTCAAAATATAGCCTCCAGACCAAAAGCACCAGCATCACTTGGGAAACTGTGTGAAATGAAAGTTATCGGGTCCCAGCCCAGACTTACTGAATCAGAAACTTTAGGTAGGGGCCTAGCAATCTGTATTTTAACAACCCTTCCAGGTACTTCTAATGTATGTTTAAGTTTGAGAACTGCTAGGCTAGAGAGACCCTGGTCAGATGACAGGCTGGACTCTCTCTAGTCCTGTCTAGGAAAGGCCTGCTTCAGGAGCCTCAGGCAGAGCCCAGTTTTTGCTAGAAGACCCAAGCTCTGAGGGCTACTGCCAAGAAGATGAAAAGCTTCCAATAAAACCCAGACCTACATAGCTGTACTGATCAAAATACAATAAAGAAGTAAGAAATCTGACAAAAGGAATCTGTAGCTTCAGTGGGGACAAAATACAACAATCTTCTGTGGGAGATGAGAAGCATAAAAGGGATGTTAGATGTTCAAAGAACCAAATGTTGAAATGACAAGAAATGCAAGAATAAAAATAAAGTGTGGACATCAATGCCACACAGGCTTCAGTCTAATGATGGCAATCGCAGGAAACAGCAGCCCCCACCCACAACATGACAGCCTATATAAATAGAGTCTTGAGGGAAAAAATACCAGCAATTAGTCACCGAATCCTGCTTACTGGAACGAGGAAAAGCTTGTGAAGTCACCAGAGGATCTCTGAGAAAAGCTCCGCTAAGGAGACCATGCAGACTGAGGGCAAGAGCAAGATCATTAAGACAAAAGGGATGTTTCTTACAGTTCTTGATGCCTGCCAAGTCTTAACCTGGAAGGGGAAATGGAGCGCCTGGCCACAGGGCTATAATGAGCTCCAGCATGGACCCATATCCAAGTTGGAAGTCCTTTAATGCAGGGCCAAGGCCAGAGGCAGGGCAGTGGGTGGGAAGTGGGAGGGAAGAGGAGTCTGTAGTCAGTAGCAGACCCTGCCTGTGGCAGTTGGCACCTTGGAGGATGACGCACTGAGCCTCTGATCACAGAAATCCTATCAGCCACATACAGATCCTCCCCTGGCCCCAAGGGGGCATGATTTGGAAGCAGCAACAATAGTAGCCTCAGTGCTTCCATTCAGGAATCTGCTGAAAATGACCCCATGTCGCAACTCCCATGTGCTGTGCTCTCTATTGCCCCTGCCTGGAGTGTCCTTCCCCCATCTTCTCCATCCCTGCCCATCTTCATCTGGCTAGTTCCTACTCCTCCATGTCTTAGTCTAAACATTTCTTTAGAGAAGCCTTTTGCTGACCACTTGGCCCTTCCTTTGTATCCTGGGGGCCCCTTTCACCTTCACTTTGCTCAACAGACTTGCTAAAGTCTGTTATCCCTGATAAACCATCAACTCCATCAAGAACATGGACTGTGCCGTGTTTCCTGTCTACCTGTATCCTAGACAGTCTAATCCAATCCAATTCCTGGTACTAAGTTAGCAGGAGCTGCCTCAAGGAATAAAGTTGGCTCAATTCTGTTCCCCAGGTGGGACACCAAGGCCTGGATTGCTCAGCCCCATAACTAGGTATGTATATGGGTTGGGTAAATGACCTCTCGCCCCTTCTGAGCAACTTATCTCTCCAAGAACTCACATAGGGTAGACCCCAGCAAGTGTTCTAAATTTTACCTTTTCTTCTAGTTTGATTCCCTTAACCAACTCCCTCATGTGTCCCCATCACAGCCCTGCCTGCTAGAGAAAAGGGATATAGTAGAGGTATTCAATGACCCCCCTGGGATAGCCCTCCTGGGAGTATCTGCATTTGCCCACAAAGAGAGCTAATAGATGTATTTAAAAACACAAAGAAGAAATTCCCAATGGTGTTAATAGAACTTTAGGAAGGGGGGTAGGCGGCACGGATGAGATTTTGGGGGGCAGGGTCCTCCAGGTGGTTCCTGAAATCAACCTCCCACTGATAATTTCCATCTCTGCTGTGTCTAAGATCAGCGATGACTCAATTATAATGTTAGACAGTGCTTGCCAGTCAGAATGAGGTAGTCACAGATATGTCCACAGGTGGACACTGTCATCTCCTTTCAGCCTGACCTGGCAGTCCCTGACACCAATCCTCTAGCTAAAAACCAGAAACCCAAGGCTAGAACCTCTGCTTTCTCTTCTGGAAATCTAATACCAATCCAACTTTCAAGACCTATGATATGTCAGCATGGCATCAGAGATGAGACCTTGGTCACTTTTTTCCTTCAGCAATACTCAAAACTCTGCTCCATTACTCACAGTCAACTCTGCCTAGGGGCCCTGATAGGCAAACATGCTGGGGATCCACTGAGGAGATGGCAGAAAACCAAGAAAAAGAGCACCAACATTGGAAGAGGGCAAGGTCAAATATCACACAATGAGACAGAATTGCATGAACTGCAGTGGCATAATGTAGCCTAACAGATGGATAATTAGATTTATTCTAAGAGCTGTAAAAGTAAGTAATTAAATAAAAATATGGACAATGAATCTGCCACAGAGACACCTAACAGCCTCTTGAGGGCCCTGCAGCTGGCACAAGTAGCCTTGGAAATAAGCAGTGGGCAAGGAACCTCTCATACTAGCCTGATGTTTTAGGCACAATAAATTCAGCACCAGCTCAGTCTGGGTACCAGGGGACAGGCAGATTGCAAAGGGATATAATAAGACTCAGCTTCAGCTGCAAAGTATTATGCCAGGGGACTATGGTCCCCCGTCTACATCTGAAAGATGGCAGCCTGAGGTAGATCGATAAATTCCCCACTATTGATGTGTTTAGCAAGGTCCCTGCAAAGTGAGACTGACAGATTGTATTTATCTCTGTAGAAGCAGAAAGAGGTGGAAAATGCATACATGAATGACAAGATTCACTGACAGCAATAGGCAGGCTGGGAGACCCAGGCTCAGGCCTCCACTCCTCTCCCAAAGGTTGGTGGCAGATGGTGAGGGTGCAGTTACCAACGTAAGAAACATGGAGTGCACTGTGTGTGAAACACAGTGTTGGGCTCCGGGTTCCACTAAGGAAGCAGATTTCCTGGACATAAATGAGCAATTTGGAAGCAAACAAATCAGCTGGAATCTGTTTTGTATTATCAAGACTGTTTTTAAAGGTCCAAAACTGAATTCAGACTCATCTCAGGGAAAAAGAAAGTTTGTTGGGTCCCAGCATGAAGAACGGTGACAAAAGTAAAAGCACAATTGGTCCAGAGGCTCAAGCAATATGCCAGGTTCTCTCATGCTGCATCTCTAACTTTGCTTCCCTTTCTTGAGGCTGCTGCTTTTTCTCTAGGCAGGGATGACCACTCCCAGCATAAAGAGTTCTCCCTCTCAAATGGTATACAATTTCAGGACAGGACTTTGACTGGCCCTTTGTTTGCCCATACATGGACCAATCACTCTACATATATATCCATATGGAAGAGACTAGTCTAGGTCATATGACCAGCCCTAACTGAAAAGGTGGAGCATGAAGATTAACAACATCACTTGACCACATGGTTCTGATGAAGAGATTTCCAAAGGAAAGGGAGTGTTTTCCAAAGAAGAAAGATGGAAGAATGTGTTGAAAGACCAAAAACATTAATCAACTGTTTCAAAGCTCACCACACTGTTTTATATCACCTTAAGCCATGATACTGGATAATAATTGGTTGTTTGGTGCTAGGCTGGAAGCCAGTACAGGGATGTGACAGTCATCCAGTATGACCCTACCAACTTTGAATGCTCCAAAGGCCCTGCTGCTAATCCCTTTGACAGCAGCTCATCCTTGTAACCCTGTCCCCAAGGCCCAAGCACAGGACCATGCAGACAGAGAACAGCTCCATATGTAGGAAACTCACACAGTACTAAAGCATTAAGCCCCCATCAGCCAACTCCTTGGAGGCTTTCTGAACCCACTAACTTGAATCTCCTTCCTATAGTACAAACTATGAAAGATAAACTTCCCCCAACCTGGAAACCTCAGTTTATCACTGTTTATAAGGAACCAAGGAATGGGGATAAGGCTCAGCCCAGAACCACTCCCATTCACACCAATGGTTCCATAGAGTTGCTCTCCAATCCAAGATACTCCTACCTCCTAGAGAGGGAAAGCAGGTATTTTTGGTACAGAAATAAATAAAATGAAATGAAATGAAATGAAATATAAAATGAAATATAAAATAAAATAAAATAAAAACCACCACATTCCACTGCCACAAAAGTCATCACTTGCACAGTAGCACAAAGGGCTCCCAGTGGGCCTCTTCCCCTAATCTGGGTTGAAAGAAGAGGGGTCTATGGTCTCCCTCACCTCCCTCACTGGCTTCCAGCCCACTGTACACTCCTCACTCCTTCATCAGGCTCCAGCCAATAGCCTCAGTTGTCTCTCTGGCTTATTATTAAACAGCTTTCCTTCACAATGAACTCTGGGAACTTAGACCTCCTTCAAGCCACATCAAATCTTTTCTTCAAAAGCCCAGAAGGAACACTGTCAGGGTCCCTTGGGAGATCTGAGACATATTTAGGTGGCCCCTTTGTTCCAAGGCCAGCTGGGGACAGGAGACCTCAGGGATCCTCAGGAGCCTGATTGAGCAGAGGCATCTCTAGGCTTCAGCTCCCAAGCTCTGCACATTCTTAAGTGATTCCATCAACTTTACCATTAACAGGGAGCTTGGCCTAAGCAGTGATAGTGGCCAACATGTGGCTACCAAATTCTTTCTGCCACTGAGGCCTTCTCTAGAAATGCAGGAAAACAATGCCTGGCTGCCATGTGGAGCTGCTAATGCTCTGGCTATACCTCCAGCAAAGCTGAAAAGCAGTTGCCCATTGATGTGCCCTGTGGCCCAGAGCTTTTTGAGCTGACTCTACTGCTGTTCCAAGCACATCACAATTTATAGCTGCTGTTAAGAGCCCCAGGAAAGAAAGCTTCAGCCTCCCACTCTGCCCTTCGTAAACATATGCTGGAACCAATCACCAGCCAAAACCTGTAGTGAACCTCTATAACTGTGAACCCAAACTGAGTTCAAACAACTTTTATTGAGCCACAAACTAAATGAAGGTGTTTTGGGGTTTTTTTTTAAACCAAGAAAAACAGTTCAAACAGCAACTAACCTTTTACCTCATTCAAACTACTGAACTTGGTCAAATCACATACATCAAAATAGTACTTAAATCAAGAGTTTAAGCCTCCTCCCCAGAAGCTAAACGGGGACTATTTTGATAACTTGAGGTCCAGCAGATCCAGGGCAAATGATTCCCGAGTCCTCAGGGAAGGAGAAAAAAGAAGAGTCACAAAAGCAGGAGGTAAGATGTCAACTTCAGGGCCAAGGCACCAGTAATTGGGGGGAGACAAATACCTGTGTAGCCCCCGATAAAAAGAGCATGACTCTGAGAGCCTGGGTGATGGTATTCATGAATAATGTCTCAGTGGCCACCTGGCCGAAGGATCTGAGCAAACTGTTGAGTTCACAGTTAATTAAAGGTTATATACCATGGGAGTTCAACAGGCTGATGCCAGAAAATCCAATAGCAAGTTCTCTTATATGTCTTCATTTCATTATATCTTTTAGTTAGAAAATAAGCTCATGCTAAAAAAATTCAAATAGCACAGAAGGTACAAAATAGAAAGGAAAAGTCCCTCTTTCTGATTATCGCATTCCTCACATTTAGAGATAAGAGATGATTTAAAAAATATATATGTACTAGAAATTCACACATAAAGCTTCATTCATTTGCTTTTAATATGAATAGATCATTACTACCTATCCTATTTTCAATGCAGTGACCCTACTTTACAGACAGGAGAAGCTCCTTGTGTCTTCTAGTGCAGTTCCCTGATGCCAAATAGAGCAGCAAGCAGAAGAAAGAAGGTGGTCAATCATATTTTAGGACTCCAGAAAGATCTAACATCTTAGAGTCAATCTGAAACCTAAATAATTCCTCAGGTAAACATGACCTTTAGCTCCAAATAGGGCCTCTTCCTCTGGCCCAGGAAAGAGAGAAGGCTGCCTTTGTAAACTGTTCCTCCTGGGCTCTCCTGCTCTGTAGTTGGCAGCTTTGCCCCACCCCTCACCCCCACTCCCTAGGGCCTAGAGTATCATTCCAGGGTTCTCATTCTTCACCTGCATGCCTGTTATCACCTCTGTCCTCTCCATTGGGCTCTGCTCTACAGCTTCTGTGTGCCTCTGAAACATCACTACTGACAGGGCTGAGCAACTGAGAACAGGAGATGGCCTCACAGCATTCACGCTCTAATGCCAGCTCCCAATTACTTGCACTGTTGAATAATTGAAAGAAGAGAATAATCTACTCAGCTGATTTGGGAAACTAGCCAGGCACACAGATTATCTCAGAGTGAATTATTCACATAAGGGATAATTGGGAATTGCCCAAACTTCTATTTGTGGTTCAGGTGTCATATGGAAAAACATTCAACATGGAAAGTATGAATGCTAGAAAATGGAAGCAGACCTGGGTCCCAAGCCCAGATTCCCTTTGTGTTGCTTTCTATGTTCCTTCCCCTCTCTTGGTCTCTCTTAGGGTCAATGAGCATGATGATGATCTTATTGACATTAGTAATATTAGTGACAGCTCTTACTGTATTTCTTTACCATGTACTGTGCTCTGTACTAGGAGCTTTACTTATACTATGCATATATAATCTCATTTAATCTTCATAATGAGTCTGTGAGCACCACTCTTCTCCATTTCTTAGCTGAGGAAGCTGAGGCTTAGACTGGTTAAGAAACTTGCCCATGATGCACAGTATCAAGCTATCTATCCAAAGCCACGGCTCTCTCCCACTTATTGAACACATGAAAGAAACTACAGAATGAAAATAGCCCCTTTTTGATGTAATATATCTACCCTCATCTTGAAATAACTAGATTTCAAGGAAAGCAAGAAGCCTGCAGGAAGCGGCTAGTTAGCTGAGCAGTCCACTTCAAGAAATCTGGAGTCTGGATGCACAAACCATTGGCAGACTTGTAAGACAGCAGTCTTCTAGTCATGCACTTCATCCTTAATCAAAAACTCAGAAATGAAACTACTGTCCTCCCCATGACATGCCACCACTTTATCCACGATGCAGTTACTGAGCTGGGCAGCTCAGCATCATGAAGCCAGAGCACGAGAGAGGATTGTGGGCTCTGCAAGATATAGTGAGCACTGCCTACCTCTTAGACAATTATCTATAAGGTGACTGGGCCAGACCCTGGATGCCTGGGGTCCTCTCCCATAATGCCTAGGACAGCATCCTTGGATAGTAGGTATATGGTAGCCAGTCTCCAAAACAGCCACCAATGATCCTTGCCTTCTGGTATTTATGCCTTTGCATAGTTCTCTCCTACACTGAATCATGACTGATCTGTGTGACCAAAAGAATAGAGAAGAGGTGATGGTGTTAACTAGGTCATAAGCAGCATTGATGCTTCTGCCTTTTTCTCTTACACTGCTCACTCTGGAAGGATCCATAGGGATAGCAGAGAGGCTCACATGGAGAGGAACTGAGAGAGAGACAGACTTTCCATCAACAGCTACCAGCAACTTGCCAGGCATGTGAGTTGGAAGCACATCCTGCAAACCCAGTCCCAGCCAACATCTTGACTACACTTCCAAATCCTGATCCACAGAAACCATGAGAAATAATTACTGTTGTTTTAACTTACTAAATTTGGAATTGGTTGTACAATAATAAAAAAAACTAATAAATGACAAGAAGGAGATGTTTACAGTGATGTTCCCTGCAAGTGACACAGCAATGGAAGAATTTGGTCTGGTATGAGGGCTACAGGCCACCTAAAGCACAAAGTCTCTAAGGTCTGGAACGAGATAAAAATGACCTTCATGGCTCAGATGTCCCAGCTCCCATCAAGAAAAGGTTTTCGGGATGATAGGACAACAATAATAGAAGCTACCATTACTTAACACTTACCGGTGATCAGCATGTGCTAGATACTGTATGTATATTATTTTCCCTTACTTTTTACAATAACCCTCAGAGGATGCATGTAGCAGGCACTTACCTGTTAAATATTTGTTGTAAGAGTGAAAAACTACTATTGGGAAGTTCTTCTCTGAAACAGCCTTTTGAAATAATTTTAAATTTCTACATTACATATTAATTTAATGTTTGGAAAGGTTACACTGAGAATTTATTACTTTTAGAGTCAGAGTAATACAAATGAAATTTAAAAAAAATATTTGCAGAGAAAGTATATCTCTAATGATTATGCTATTCATTGCCTTCCTCAGAAATGTATACCTCCGACATAGGCTGACTCACTGAGATAACTTTAGGTTGAACAAAGAGAGGATAATAACAGCAGTTAACACTCTGATCAGCACTTGTCAGGCACATTTCTAAATACTTTACATGTATTAGCACATTTAATCCTCTACAATAACCAACACTAGGTATGTGTAATTATCCCAATTTTAGATGAGAAAACTTGTTCAAGGTTAGACAGCTAATGAGCAGTGAGTCCAAATTCAAATCCAAGTCTTATATTCTAATTCACTATATTATATGGCCTGTCAGGAGCTAACTGGAGTCATAAAAAAGTTTATTCCAACCTTGCCTCTGAGTTGTGGGACTTTCTCATAGCACCCTGCACTGCTTACCCTCCGGAAAGCCTTCAATCTCAGAGGAAGAAAGTGGGTGTGCTGCTAGCCAGTGGAGGTGCTAGGATTGCCCTCTTTGTTTTGGGGTCAGGGTATCATGGCTAGGGCCAGCCACAGCACTGGGAAACCAAGTAGACACCATGGTCCTGGGCCTGAAAAGCGACAACCTCAGAATGAGGTTTCATGGCCATCAGATCTACCATCCAGGATCCTGTTTGGAAGGGGTGTGGCTTCAACGAGACACTAAAAATTTTCTACCATGAGAGGTATAAAATAAAAAGGTAGAAAGCTTTATATTCTGAAAACACAGAGAATTCCTACCTTAAAAGCAACCAGAGGGATTATTAAAAAATGTAAATCAGGTGTTATAACTCCCATGATTAAAAGGCAGGTAGTGGCTTCCCATTACCCTTAGAATATAATCCAAATATATTTTACCTTGGTGTCTAGGTACACTGCCAACTTCCCCAACCTCACGTCATAGTTGCTCTCTGTCTCCTACTACTCTGGCAACATTGGCCTTCTGGCTGCTTCATCAACTAGCCAAATTTTTCCCTGCATGAGGCCCTCACACTAGTTATTCTTTCTGCCTGGAAAACTTTTAGCCTAATGTGTGCATACCTGATTCCATCTTACATTTGTGTTGAGACCATAATGGCATCTATTAGTCTGTCTGTCTTTCTTTTAAATATTTTTTAAAATATATTTTATTTATTTTTCACAGAGAAGAAGGGAGAGGGATAGAGAGTCAGAAACATTGATGAGAGAAACATCGGTCAGCTGTCTCCTGCACCCCGCCTCCCCCTATTAGGTATGTGCCTGCAACCAAGGTACATGCCCTTGACCGGAATCGAACCTGGGACCTTTCAGTCCGCAGGCTGATGCTCTATCCACTGAGCCAAACCAGTTAGGGCTCTTTTAAATATTTTAATTGATTTTTTTAATTTTTAGAGAGAAGGGAGAGGGACAAAGAGAGGAACACATCATGTAAGAATGAAACACTGATTGGCTGCCTCTTGCATGCCCCCTGCTGAGGACTGAGCCCACAACCTGAGCATGTGCCCTGACCAGGAACAAGAGGCAACCTTTTGGTGCACGGGATGATGCCTAACCAAATGGCCTACACCAGATGAGCCAGAATGGCATCTCTTTAGAGAAGCTTCTCTATCCATCTATAAAATTCCTACATAATCCTTTTTATTTTCTTAACATTTATCGCTGACTTTTTAAAACAGCTGTCAAAACATGATGCACATATTATACAATTCTTCCATTTAAAGTGTAAAATCCAGTAACCTTTATTATATTTAGAGCTGTGCAACCATCACTACAATCAATTTTAAAGCATTTGCACCATCCACCCTTCCCCCAAAAGCCATGCCTATTAGTATCAGCCATTCTATTCCTCCCCAATCCCCTCCCTCCCAGGATTAGGCAAAACACTAATCTACTTTCTGGCTCTATAAATTTACCTTGTCTGGACATTTTATATAAGTGAAATAATACAATATGTAGTCCTTTGTGACTGGCTTTTTTCACTTAGCATATTTTAAAGTTTCATCCATGTGCAGCATGTATCAGCAATTCATTTTTTTTTATTGTCAAAAAATATTCCATTGTATAGATAAACCACATGTACTTTTCCCATTTATCAGTTGAGGAACATTTGGATTGTTTCTGCTTTTTGGATATTATAATACTTCTATGCACAGTCATGTATAAGTTTCTGTATGAATGCATATTTTCACTTGTAGGTATACACCTAAGAGTGAAATTGCTGGGCCACATGGTAACACTGTTTAACCAGCTGAGGTACTGACAGATTGTTTTCCAAAGTGGATGGATCATTTTACATGCCTACTAGCAGTCCTACTTCTCCATTCTCACCAATACTTGTTATTATCTGCCTTTTTTATAATAATCATTCTAGTGAGTGTAAAGTGGTATCTCATTGTGGATTTGATTAGCACTTCCCTGGTGGCTAGTGATGTTGAACATCTTTTCATGTGCTTAATGGCCAGTGTATATTTTCTTTGGACAACTGTCTATTCAGATCCTTTGCCTGTTTCCTTTTTTTATTGCGTTGTCATTTTTGTTATTAAATTGTAAGAATTCTTTACATATTCTAGAGCCCTTTATCAGATATATGATTTGTAATTTTTCTCTCTCATTCTGCGGTTGTCATAAACTTCCTTTAAAAAAAAGGGGGGGGGGGTAATTTCTGCTCAGACAGCGTGGTTCAGTGGTTGGGCATCAACCTATGAACCAGGAAGTCATGGTTCAATTCCTGGTCAGGGCACCTGCCTGGGTTGCAGGCTTGATCCCCAGTATGAGGCCATACAGGAGATGGCCAATCTCTCTCCCTCTCACATCTCTGAAATCAATAAAAGAATTTTTTTTAATGGATAATTTATTTTTAAAATTTTCTAAACTGACTTATTTAAAAAAAAATTTTTGAAACAAAAGCTCTTAATTTTAATGTAGTAACTTTTAAAAATTATTTTTCTAACTAAAAGGTAAACTATTTAAGAAGCGAGATCAATCTGTCTTGTTAACTACCATATCCCCAACTCAGCAAAGTGCCTAGCACATAATAGGCACTCACTCAATACGTATTTTTGAATGAATAAATAAGTTTTAAGACCATAAGAGGTAAACTGTGATGGGCTAGGAGAGAGGGATTCCTTGCTGGAGACAGAGGTGAAAATAAGATGACATCTATAATCATTTCTGGTCTAGAGGAGCTATTACGAGGGGGGAAAATGTAGTCTTCCACAGGAGCATGGGGAAAATGCATCCTGGGTGCCAGATGAAACGTATCTGAGAAGTGTACATCAACAGTGGTAATCTCCCTCATCCAAATAGCTGGGCAATCATCCTGTCCTTTTAGTCACTCCAGAGAGCCAAATACAGACCAACAAATGGCTCAGGAATGGGGCCATCCCAGGCAGAGCCCAGCCACAAGAGGAAGATTCTTTCCAGAGTCCTCAGCTCAGCACAATGTCCCTGAGGCAGGCTCCGGGTTGATTTGTTGTTCAGAACTGCTAGGGCTTATATGTGTCAGTATGGATGACAAGTAAAGGCTTTATTTACTAAGAACACAGGAGGTGATAGCTAGCTCCCTACTCCTCTTACCTAGCCTTTGCCAAGAACAACAACAAATTTGAAGAGCTGAATGTCCAAGCCAGTGTACCTCACCAAAGCACCTCAGGGATCCTAGACCTGACTGCTGAGGAGAGGTATTTCACCAACCAAGTAAAGAGGGTAAAGGTATGGTATGGGACCTCAAAGTTGGCTGAATTCTGAAAAAAAGGCAGACAATTTTGCAACAAGGGTAGGGGGGAGTGGTAACCTCACAGACAAGTAGGAATGTGAAACAGAGGTGTGGGAACTTGTCAGTTGTAGCATCAAAGAAAAGGGTTCAGTCAAGGGCCCCAGCTTTCCATTCCCTGTCTTCCTCTATGACACCATTTAAAAATATATATATGTTTTTATTGATTTCTGAGAGGAAGGGAGAGGGAAAGGGAAGGAGAGAAAGAAACATTAATGATGAGAATCATTGATGGGCTGCTTCCTACAGGCCCCCTACCGGGACTTCAGCCTGCATGTGCCCTTGCCTGGAATCGAACCCAGGACCCTTCAATCTGCAGGCCAATGCTCTATCCACTAAGCCTGTCATTATTTATGATAGGAAAGAGGACAAGAATGAGAGGCATGTATGCACATGCTTTGCCTCTAGGAGAGTAAATAAATATTCATGAACTGTTCAGTGTGTGAAAAGCAAGGACAGAAGATGACAAATGGTGCCAATTAGAAAGAAAGGGTGGGATTTATTTTTGAAGTGCCTGAAGAAACAATAACGGATTGCTTGCTAAAAATACTGTGCTTGACCCTCTCCCTGATGGCAGGGTGGTTCTTCTAGTGCAGTGGGTCTAACGCTGCACTGGTAGGCTCACTCACATTTAGATCAGGAATTCATCCTGTGTGCCTGTCTCAAGAAATAAAGAGATGAGAGGAAAATATATATATATATATATATATATATATATATATATATATATATATATATATATATATATTTTTTTTTTTTTTTTTTAAGAGAGAGAGGTGTGTGTTTGTGTGTTGGGAGGAAGGTATGTGTGAGAAAGGTATGTGAGAGTGAAACAACCACAGGCTGTCTTCCACATGTGCCCTGCCTTGAATTGAACCCACAACCTGGGTATGTGCCCTGATCAGAAATCCAAACCTCAACCTTTTGGCTCACAGGACAGTGCTCCAACCACCTGAACCACCTGGCCAGGGCAGATGATGATTTCCTCAGAAGCATTCTGAGCCCAGGACCATAAGCTGAGAAGGGCACTCACACTCTCAATTCCTTCCCCATGGTGAGGAGGGGCAAATGAATGAAGAACCACACTGGAGAATTCAACTACAGAGGCACCAGAACCCAATTTATTAAAAAAAAAAAAAAAAAAAAAAAAAAAAAAAAAAAAAAGAGGAGGGAAGAAACCCCAAACTATCTTCCCCAGGGAACAAAGTTCACCTCGTGATGGGAGTGTTTGACAGGAGCATTTCATGGGATTGGTGAGCCACCAAAGTCAAGTTACTTATCTACTACCCTTTCCTTTTAAACATCCTGATTTTTCTTCTGGGGATGGATCTAAAAGCAAAGAGTAACGCTGATTATCACTCACTGCAAAGAAAGCAATAGGAACCCAGATATCTAGCTATCTCTTTCATCCTTTCTCCAGCTCCTTCATCCCCTCTCCATATTCATTCTTCCTTCCTCCCACCCTCTCTCTGCCTCTCAGTATCCTGCTCCCCCTTCTCCTCCCCCTTCCCTCAATGTATCATCACTTGGTATGGTAGCTGCTTACAGCTTGGCTTTTTATCATACTGCCTAGGTTCATATCTTAGATCTAGCTATGTGACTCTAGGAAAGTACTTGACCTCTGTAGGCCAGTTTCCTCTTGTGTAAAATGTAAATGATAACTGTACTTAATCATAATAGTACTTACTTTTACAAAATCAATGAAAAACTATATGCAAAACTTCAGAGTCTGGAATACTGCAGGTGCTCTGGTTATTTCTAAACATTCTTCATGCCTTGGTCTAGACTCTAAACATACTGAGGGCAGTAAATATGCCAAATATATCTTTCTATCTCCTTAGAACATAACAGAGTTGAAATTCAATAAACACCTGTCATATGAGCGGCTTCTCTGAGTCCGTTCGCCCTGGGCGATAAGCACAGCCACCAAATGCCTTTGCCTTGGTCATTCTTCTCAGCCACCAGTGAAGTGTGCAGGGCAGGCAGCATCTGCCCCTCCCTTCATTAGAAAAAGGTGAGAATAAACTGGAAAAATAAACAGGCATGGGCAGTATTTGCAACTAAAAATAATGCCCTATTAATTTTCAAGTATCACTATTTACAACAACTGGCAGAGATACAGCATTTTCCTACCAAGACAATCAGAGCAGTTTATAGGGATAAGCTCATCTCTCTCCATGGCCAAGGAGGTATAATGTAATATTCCCCACTTCCAAGTTAGAGACAGAGAGGCCAACAGCTTTAGCCAGTCATTGTGCAAATCAGTGGGACCCAGGTACTCTTGGCCTCTAAGTCCCTCTGCAACCCTAGATGGCACCTCTGTTTCCTGTAGGGCTTCCTCAGCATGGTTCTTTTGGGCTGTTTAGTGGACAGTTACTTCTTAACAACACACCCATGGTGGTGGAGCTGGGGGAAGAGAGGCAGGCGGGAAGCCCTTAGCCATGACTGCTACAGAATTACTGCTCTCCTTCCAGCTTGCCATCAAGAATCACATTTTTCTAGTAGTCCAGATGCTGGGGTGCTACACAGAAAGGGGCAGAAACAGGACAAGAAAAGATTTGTTTATACAGGTCCCTTTATGGAGACATACAAGAGATATATGACCAAGTATATGTCTGCCTTACCATCACCCATTCCACCATATTGTGTCTTCCATGTTCCACCAGCCCTCCCCAATACAGCTTGTCCGTGAATCTAGTCACAGTAGAGAACATTGCACCCAAGAATAGAGGGAAAGGAAGCATGGCAGAAACTGTGAATGTGAACAATGCAGATGCCCAAGCAGAAAGAGACACTCTCTGTGAGACACAAGCCTAGTTGGCATACCTCCTCCTAAAGACCAATCCTAATCACTCCTGGACAAGAGCTTCTTCTGCTGGGAACAGCTCATTCAGCCATCTCTCTGATACATACCCTGCCAGAGCCCTGGGCATTGGGCAGACAGATGGGATACAAGACTCACAAGTAGTATGTATCATCCTAGAGGCTAAAATAAGAGCTCCCTGTCACATTTGGGCTTTGTTGGGGGATTAGCAAAGGTGGCTAAAATTTTTCCCTGCCCCAGAGGACAGGTTCCAACAAAAGTCTGGAGAATGGAAGGCTAAGACAGATTTATCTTCCACCTTACATAACCAGCCAGCAGGCTTACATGTTTAGCCAATCCTCTTGTCACTGAATAGAACAGCTGCATTTCTAAGACTCCAGGAGTATTTCTCTAGGACCGTGGTCGGCAAACTGCAGCTTGTGAGCCACATGCGGCTCTTTGGCCCTTTGAGTGTGGCTTTTCCACAAAATACCACAGCCTGGGCGAGTCTATTTTGAAGAAGTGGCATTAGAAGAAGTTTAAGTTTAAAGACCACTGCTCTAGGAGGATGGGAGGTAAGATCCAGACTCAAGCACATAAAAGAGAAATGTGCTTTTTAGACCCTTGATTACTTAAGTTCCAGGCAAGACTGACAATGTACCACCAATTCCTTTCATTCCCACACATGCTTGAGGCCTTTTAGGTCCAGAGGAGCAGGCATGGTCCCCAAACAGGACACCACTCCACTCACTTTCCATGCCCACTCCTCCACACAAAAGCAAGAAGAAAAATTCACTGAGCACTGCTTGCTCTTAGGGTCCAGCTGAGGCTGAGCTGGAAAGGGAGGGGATGCCTTTGACAAGAACAAAGGCTGTATCAGACTCAAGGGAATGAGACTTTTCAGGAGCGATTTTTCACAATGGGGACTCCAATAAAATAGGCAAATTAAACTCCTTTGTGCCTGACGCAATGGCAGCAGTGGAAGCTATAGCTGGAGGAGCTAGTGGGTCCAAGGTAACTGCTGGACATGGCAGTGGGAAAAGGGGAGGAGAAGCAGGGCTCAGTTCATAACTCTACAGTGGCCTGAGGATATACCATGGGCCTTGGTTTCACCTCTAATTCTGGACCGAGAAACCTCACCCCCTTTCCTTGGGGATAATGCCTTTTTAAATATGCCAGAGTTGATAAATCATCAAGAAGATTTTTTTCACCCCCTTCTAGGGATGAGTGAAATCCCTTAAGGTTTCCCTCTGACCTGCCTGGTTAGCAATTCAACAGGAAAACACTTCCCACGGAAAAATGAAAGCAGACTTCAAGTGGCTTTCCTTCTGGCTGACTCCCATATAAATGAGCTGCCTGTAGTCTGACTCACAAGAGCTCAAAACATAAAAATGAAAAGAGGAAAAAAATAGTTGCAAGGTAAGGTAGAGGCTTGCCTATCAGATGGGACTTCTATGGGCCTAAACACAGCAGGCTGCCAGGGACTTGTCACAGGCACCAGCACCTGAAAGAAAACTCAGGAAGAAAAGGGACAGTGGAACACTCTCCAGACAGAAAGAACCTGGGCTATCCAGTCCTTTTACTTTTTTAAGAAAAGTGATTATTCAAATGTCAGTTAGCTGGCTGTAGACTTGAGACTGTGACCCATGTATGCAGACTCCTGAGTTCAGGACTAGATCAGAGTCACTCTGGATCAGGACCCCCTGCTCCACATCCCACCCCATGTCCATGCCTAGAGAATGTGGTTTGGAGGGAACCTGGGCTTAGTTACTAGCCTGGGAAGTATAGCCTATCCATAAAGGCAAACCCAAGCTCTCTAGCTCCACCGACAATGTTCTACTAACAGGTCCCCTGACAAGGCAGCCAGACACCCATCATCCTAATAGACTAGGTGATTAATGTGGCTATGGTCCCCCTCAGCACCAGTTCTTTCCCTTCTCATTCCCAAGACTGCAAAGTCCCCACAGGCAGCAGCTGCCCTAGGTGACCATTTGATCCAAACATTAAAAAAGAACACATCCATCTATTCACTGTGGAGAAGAGGCAGTCATTTCATTTCAAACCACTACATTATGCATCCCTTCTGGGGAGAAAAAAAAAAAAAGACAGAAAACCACTCTAGTTTTACCAAGTTCCCAACCCTAAGTAGCTCTCTGCTCCTGCTCCTTCCTCTTCTGCTTCTTGGTGGACAGTTCCAGATGTGTCACTGCATTTCAATGATTCCCTCTAATGATAACACACGCTCAGAACAAATCACAGACTCTGATCAATTTAGAAGGCAACTCGCACAAATACCTGCAATCTAGTTCTAATCTTGTTTGTTTCCATTCCAATTATCGTGCATCAATGGTTTAAAAATGGGAACCGTCTGGTGCGCACACCCAATCCATTTAATAGAGGATAAATCTGGTTATTGTGACCCTTTCTTCTTTCAGACTCAGGACAGCACAGAACATCTCAAGGCGCTGACTGGGCCAAATCAGCTCTAACTGTTTTTCAACTCTTCAAGGATTCAATTAATCATAAAACCAATTCCATTCTGGGCTCCATCTGTCTTGTCTCCTTCGGGGACTAATAATCACTCACTGTGTGTTTTTATACACTAGTTGAACTGAAATTAAGACTGATTTCATCATGGAGCACTAAAAAAGAAAATGATTTCTTGAAAGAAAATTTCAAAGCTATTTTAGTGTTCAGACTGGATAAAGATATTATTAAATAAACAAAAGAACATTTTTTAAAACTTCAAAATTCTTGATAGTCTGAAATAATTCCTGCCACCCAAATCCTAGGAGAACTAGAATCTCTAAATGTTATATCAAACAGCAGAGACACTCAATTTGTCCTTGGGCATCAGCATAGCACAGGTACTCAAAAAAACAAAAAAACAAACAAAACAAAAAAAATAAGGAAAAAAAAATTTGAGTCAATTTGATATTTAATACACTAGAGACCAAGTGCACAAATTCATGCACCTGTGGGGTTCCTTGGCCTGGCCTATGGGATCAGGCCAAAACCGGCTCTGACATCCCCTGAGGGATCCCAGATTGCAAGAGGGCGCAGGGTAGGCCAAGGAACCCCACCGCACAATCGGGGCTAGGGAGGGAGGGAGCCAAGGCATGACCAGCCCATCTCGCTCAGTTCCGATCAGCTGGACCCCAGCAGCAAGCTAATCTACCTGCTGGAGCATCTGCCCCCTGGTGGTCAGTGCATGTCATAGTGAGCAGTGAGCAGTCTTAGCATATCATTAGTGTATTACCCTTTGATTGGTTGAATGGATGACTAGACAACAACACACTTAGCATATTAGGCTTTTATTACATAGGATAAAAAAAAAAAAAAAAAACTAGCCCTGGCTGGTTTGGCTCAGTGGATAGAGTGTCAGCCTGTGGACTGAAGGGTTCTGGGTTTGATTCCCGTCAAAGGCACATGCCAGGGATTATGGGCTCTACCCCCGGGGGAGGGGGGGGCGGCAGCATGTAAGGGGAAGCCAATCAATGGTTCTCTCTCATCATTGATGTTTCTGCTTCTATCTCTCTCTCCCTCTACCTTCCTTTCTGAAATCAATAAAGAAATATATTTTTAAAAATCTAGTCACCCATCTTGGGGCTAATAATTTAAAATTTGAAATTATTTTATTTTGAGTTATCTATTTGTGGGAAGGAGATGGGGGAGAACATGCGCCATTATGTCTTAAACTGGTGAGGATTTTAAACCCTCACAACACCCCACCACAACTACCACCAAAGGGCAAGAAATGTGTTTTTTATCTTCTGTAAATAGCCAGGCTCTCCCAGAAGCATTAAAGTGGCTGCCTTGGCAAAAACTCAAGATGCAACTCTCACCTATCCCCAACTGATCTCTCATCCCTCTAGGATTGGCTCTTTACTAAGAACAGGGGCATGAAAGGGCTATAGCCCGACCAGTCAGTCTGGAAGCATTTCCAACTTGTCAGCAGGTTTCAGTATTTAGTGAAGCTTATTTTTTTTACTTTCTATAGTTGCAAAGACAAAGCATCTCGTCATTCCAGAGTCCAAAGTGCCTAGTTGCCATGGTATATCCAGCACAGCTTTCTACACCTGATTATTACAAAATGGCCCTAACACAGTGCAGGGGAGACACTGCAGTCAAGGAGACCAATATGTGACTGCTTTATTGCCTTAACAGTTTTAAACTAAAATCATGACTTTCAAAAACTCCCAAAGTGAATGACACAGTTATTCCAAATTTATTATCAAAGATGCTTTGTGAGTCATAGTGGCTCTAAAAATCTATCAGTAATCACTTCTTAGAAACAAAAATATAAAATATCCCTTTAAACTAGGGGTGTCGAACTCAATCAGAGAAGGGGCCAAAATCTAAAATCCAGCCTAAATCGCGGGCCGAATGGTTTACTGAACAGTCATAAACTGACAATGTCATAAACTGACAGCGGAGTGCAGTGATGACAGCACGGTGCGGGCCACATTGCAAGGCCTGGCGGGCTGGATTTGGCCCGCGGGCCTTGTGTTTGACACATGTGCTTTAAACAATAAATCTTGCCTAATTCTAATTAATCAGAGCACCATCATTCTTAAACATTGGACAATGCACACATTACTCCAAAAGCTTCCACCTCAGTCATTCCTTACTTATTAAAAACAAAAGTCACCTCCTAAGCTCTTTATTAACTAATCAATAGTGATACCCAAGATATATTGTTAAATGAAAAAGCAAATTGTAGAATCATATATACACTGAGTGTCCAGATTATTATGATAATAATCTGGACACTCAGTGTATATCTCATATAATAAAAGGCTAATATGCAAATTGTCCCCTCGACCAGGAGTTCAACCAGCAGACAGGCCGGTTAACCGCCCATGTCCCCTCTCCCTGGCCAGGCTGGCTGAACCCCACCCATGCACGATCATGTACCAGGCCCCTAATACATACATACACACACACACACACACACACATATATAAGCACACACACAGGCCAGATTATTATGTGTTCAGAGATCATAATAACCTGGCCACTCGGTGTATGTAGTAACCTATATTTTGTATAAAAGTAGGGGAAAAAACACTATATTGGTGTGTGTACTTAAAAGTGTATGACACTCTCTAGAAGACATTGACAACACTGACTGTCTTGAGGGAGGGAAACTGGACGCACAGGGATGGAGTGTTTTTACTATGGACCTTTTGTGATTGAATTTTAAACCATTCTATATAATAAAAGCCCAGCAATCGAACGGCAGAATGACCAGAATAATCAGTCAACCAGTTTCTATGACATGCACTGACCACCAGGGAACAGACACTCAATGAGGAGCTGCCCCCAGTGGTCAGTGCACTCCCACAGTGGAAGAGAGAGAAGAAATGATATGTGAGAAACAGTATTTCACTGTAGTTTTAATTGGTCTTTATTTTATGAATGAGGTTGAGCATTTTTTTCACATGGTTAAGTCATTTACATTTCTTTTATTCCATAATTTGTGTGTATCTACCCCATTTTTCTACAAGTTATTAGCATGTTTCTTGTCTATGTTTAGGTGTTCTTTATATATATTAGTAATGCTATGTTGCTAATATAAGTTGTAAACATTTTTTCCAGTTTATTATTTTTTGAGACCACTTTAGACTAAATTCTTAGGTTGGATATTTTCAGGCCACAAAAGGAATATTATTTTTCCAGTCCAAATGCACTTTAGGGCTGCACTGGGTAAAGAATTTTCTGGAGAATTCCTCTCTCTTCTATTCAAAGCCAAATTGCCTTAATATCTCCATTTGAGTGGGAGATTTTCATCTTCCTAATTCTCCCTTTCACGGGCTGTAGGCTTTGTCCCCAAGTTACAAAGCCTCTTAAAACCAAAAGCTCTTGGCCATTAGGGAATGGCAAATGTCCCCAGTATAGCTGTAAGTTTCCTTGTTCCATCTCTCTTAGGATTTGTGCTTTCCGTTATATTTGTCTTTAAGCCTTCTCTCTCTTTCTTGCAGGGTCACAGTATAAAGAATATGATGTTATTAATTCCCCTTTAGTTATGCAAAGCAGTGGCCCTACAGTTTGTCAGCTGAATTGAGCATTTAAAGAAATGTTTCAATATCTAATCCAGTTATCTTCAGATATTCTGAACCAAGAATACTTATTGGAAAATGTAAACCACCATTTGCTAAATACAGAAATCTCCCAGTTCTGTTTCATTTTGTTACTTATATTTGTAACTAAATTTTAAACAATAATACATATACACTATTTTAAAAATCAAGCAAAATAGAAGAGAAAAATAAAAAGCTTCCCTGCTCTTAGTGACTTAATTCCTCTCATCGATTTCTGTTGAGTTCAGATTTTGTGTTAGGCCATTTAATTTGTACCTGGAAATGCTGTGGGTAGACTTAGGTACCAGTTTCCATTCTCATGAAGCTTTCACTTTTTGGGGAGTTGTGGAGAGAGGGGAAACACAGACAGAAGACCTGGCATACACAGAGAATTGCATATATTAAAGAGTTATCCAAACAACAATAGCTAATGAAGTTGAAAGGAAAGAATTTTTCTGGCTAGAGTTATCTAGGGATGTAATTAAGAACGAGGTAGTGAGTAACAAAAATCTGATGGTGGCTACACAGAGGATGTGGAGGAGGCAGGAGCAGATCACAAAGATAGATTAAAAAAAAAAAAAAAAAAACACGCTAAAGGGACAAGTTAAGCAAAGTGATGCCTATTTCCCCAAAATGAAGTCTTGGTTTCTGTATACGCAGGGTGATTGGTCAGGCTTACAGTTTATTTTTCATTTGTCATTAATTGCCATTAGAAAAAAGAAATAAGACTTTGAATGTGGCTTTAAGAGCTATAGCTATGGCCAATCTTGGTTAATATGCTAATCAATTTAATAGATAAAAAATGGTTTGAGCAGCCCTAGCTGGCTTGGCTCAGTGGATAGAGGATCGGCTGGTGGACTGAAGGTCTTAGGTTCTTTTCTGGTCAAAGGCACATGCCCAGGTTGCAGGCTTGATCCCCATTAGGGGATTGGCAGGAGACAGCCAATCAGTGATTCTCTCTTATCATTGACTAGAGACCTGGTGCACGGATTCATGCACTGGTGGGATCCCTCGGCCTGGCCCATGGGGATCGGGCTGAAACTGGCTCTCTGACATCCCCCGAGGGTGCAGGCCAGGCCGAGGGACCACACTAGTGCATGATCAGGGACTGGAAGGGACTGCAAGAGTGCTCCAGGCATGTCCAGCCCATGTCGCCAAGTCTCGATGGGCCAGACCCCAGCAGCAAGCTAACCCACTGGTCAGTGCACATCATAGCAACTGGTTGAACGAACAGTTGGACACTTAGCATATTAGGCTTTTATTATATAGGATGTTTCTATCTCCCCCTTTCCCATCCTAAAACCAATAAAAATATATTTTAAAAAATAAATGATTGAGCATCTCCCCTTTTACTGAAAAAGTGTAAAAAATAATTTTTTAGCCTCACCTGAGGATATGTTTTTATTTATTTTTAGAAAGAGGACGGGGAGAGACAGAGAGAGAGAAACATTAATGTGGGAAACATTGATCTGTTGTTGCTGTATGTGCTTTGACTGGGGATCAAACCTGCAACCTAGGTATGTGTCCTGCCTTGGGGTATGGGATGACACTCCAATCAACTGGCCAAGGCAGGAGTGTGAAAATTAGCTCCTGTAGTCAAGAAGTCAGAACTAGTCCTAGAGATCACATTTGAACGTTTATTCAAATGCTGGCATCTAAAATGTCTAACCTCATCACAATCTCTAGCCTTCTATGTTCAGTTGCAAATAACAAAGTAATGACACTATTTTTTAAAAGCACACGTTTAATTCTCTCTCACATGTAGATGGTTCCAAAATCAGGATAGTGGCTAAACTATATCATAAAGGACCTAGTCTCCTTTGGTCTTTCCTCTCTATTACACTCCTCAGCATGGAGGCTTTTTGTCCTTGTGCTTTTCACCTCAGTGGTATAAGCAAACTGCTGTAATTCCAAGACAACTATAATAAGGTAGGAAAAGTGGGCACAGTCTCCTTACCTTATTATAAGAGAGCAAAATCTTCCCTAGCAAACATCTCTTTATGTCAAATTGGTCAGAACTGGGTCACTTGCCCATCTCTAAATCAATTTATTTCCATAGAGAATAGGATTACTATGCTTCTTTAGACTATTGATGGCTCATTTCTTAGCAGAAGAGGGAATCCCCTCTCTGAACACATTGCTTCCCTTATAATATCAAGATTCCTTAAAATAGATTTTTATTTTTTAAAAAGTTGTTTAGTAGATAACAACAGAGGAAAAAAATCCACAGGATTCATTCACCAACTAAATAAGGAGAAAGGAGACTCAAATATCATTGAGAAGTTTCAAGCTTGGGTAACTACGACAATCATACTGCCAAGAATAGATTTTAAAAAAGAGAACATGGGAGGAAAAATCTAGTTTGTGAGAGAGACAAAAATGAATTCCATTTTCTTATCCTCACTTTGAGGTGCAATTAGGTAGTCTGGTGGAAATGGAGGATGAAACCTGAGAAGAGCTGGACTTCAACACAAACATTGTTCAACCCACAATGAGGTAGGACTACTAGCAAGAAGACAGGGCCAGAAAAATCTTGGTGAATAGCTATAATTAGGAGATAGTAAGAAATGGTGTCGCCATAAAGGAAAAGAAGAGGGAATAATTAATTACTGATATAGAAGGGACTACAATCATGTGGCAGCCAAGAAGTAAAGTTTCCAAAAGAAAGCAGTGGTTGACACTATAGACTGCTACAGAGATGTCGATGATTCCAAAATACTCTTGAAAATGTTCAGGGATGGCAGGAACATAACACTCATGTGCACTTATTTGGATCCCCTTTTGTCTACCCTTTCAAGAAGTTTGGAAAGAAAGAAAAGTACAGGTTGTCAGGTTAGAGGAAACTGGATTAACAAGTTAATGGTGGCACAGGGGTTAGTGGAGAGGTTACTGAGAACACTTATAGGCTAAGAGGAAGGAGCCTAAAGAGTGACCATGTAACATTCAGTGGCACATCAACTACATTTATGTTAATTCTTTCTATTTGATCTTGGAATAACAGCTTCATATTTAACACCCAAGAAGTTATTTCTTCATCCATAGATGTGTGTGAAGGCCTTATTAAACAATTAAGACAAGTAGGAAAATATTCTTACCTTTCATAAAACATTGACAATTTTCAGGATGTTCAAAAGCCTGCTGCTGACTTCCAAAAGTTCTGGTACCATACAATGTTGTCACTGCAATGGCCCTCCAGTGAACCATCAAAAGCCCAGCTAGACTGTTTTGAATATAGCATTATGCTTGTTGCCAAAACAATAAACTACAATATTTTATATCTGTCTATTTAAATTTTAGTGATAATGCATAAATGTTAATACAGTCTTACCCTCATACAATCACAGAAAAGTCTTAATAATACCACATATTGGCACAGCCCCCAGGTGGATTATGGCCTGCTAACCAGGCCCAATACATACTTCTTAAGTCACTTAGTCTCCTTCAGCTAAGAAGTGACATCAAGATATTACACAGCTTCCCCCAAGAAATGTGTTTCCAGAAGCAATGGCAAGGAAGAACTAGGATCATTTGTTTATATTGAAAGTGGAAAGAAAGTACTTGGGATTAGGAAAAAGATTTCCAAAAAGGGTCTGGAAAAAGATGTTAATGTTTGATTTAGTTCTTTTATGGCTTTAAAAAAAAAAAAAAAAAGTGAGCCTCAGTAAGTTCTCAAGACTCCAAAGCCTTAGGAGGATAAGACCTGGGACCTCTCCAGGGCTGGAATCACAGCTATCAATGACAAACTTAAATCCTTCACTTTTTCAGTGGTTGCACAAGCATCCTGGGAGACCAAGGAAAATGGAGTCCCTTGGAGGCCATAGCCTTGACTGCCAAAAACTCAACCACAGAAAAATCAGGGCTTCAAGATCAAGGCAGGTTAGTGTTGAGAGAAACAAAGGCCTGCAGTGCTCTCAGTCTCTCCTCATGGAACAATTTTTCTGGTCTTCTCTGCTTTTCCCCTTAATTTACTATAAATAAATAAATAAATAAATAAATAAATAAATAAATAAATAAATAAATATTTTTTTTTAAAGATGCTAAAGTCTCCAATGTTCAAGATGTTCAGAATAGCCTATTTCCTACAGCATCACAATCCCTGCATCCAAGCAAGACAACCCTAATAGTCACCACCCATTCCCTTATAGCTAGAATCAGAATATTGGTTTCTGTTTTAGAGAAACAAATTGTCTTAAGATATTTTCAAAACTGGAAGCAACTATAGATCCAATAGAAAAACTATAGATTAAGACATCTTGATATTTTTAGCATGAGAATAAGCATGCACTCTTTGGAGAGATCAGCCTTCTAGCACAAGCCAGACTAATTGAAATTTAAACAACTCCCAACTCAGAGGGTCGGATAACCTGATCGCATGTTGACTGGTTCCAGACAACTAGGAAGAAGACACTTTCTTCCCAAAAGACCCTCCTTGGTCAGGTTCATAATTTATTCATTACCAGATGTATGTAAGTAGCTTCACTTCCAAAAGGATCAACTCTTGGGAGTACATCTCCCTTCCTCTATGACTGATATATAACTTTTTATTAGCTTTGAATAAAACAGAGAATGTGATCTAAAATATGTCATTAAGCCTGAAATGGTTTGGCTCAGTAGATAGAGCACTGGCCTGTGGACTGAAAGATCCCAGGTTCAATTCCAGTCAAGGGCATGTATCTTGGTTTCGGGCACATCCCAAGTAGGATGTGTGCAAGAGGCAGCTGATCAATGTTTCCCTTTCATCGATGTTTCTAACTCTCTATCCCTCACCCTTCCTCTCTGTAAAAAATCAATAAAATATATTAAAACATGTCATTAAATGTCCATATATATAAGATGAGGGGGGAACAGAGAATCATAAATGGTGACATCCTGGGTGAAAATTCTTATCTACTTGAAATAAGAGCAGAATCAAACCCTTACTCTAGTTTGAGATTAAAGTGAAATAGGGATAGGGATGTACATAGTTTAAGTGTACCTTTTCCCGGGCCATTCCATCTAAGAGTAAAGCTAGAATTCACCTAAGGGCCCAAATAATCCTGGCTGATGAGAAGTCCATTCTTCCCCTCCCCATCCCTTTATTTTTTTTTTCTTTATTGATTAAATTATTACATAAGTGTTCTTATCCCTCCATTGCTCCTCCCGACCTCCCCACCCCCCACCCACGCTCATGTCCTCACCCCCCCTGGTGTCTGTGTCCTTTGGGTATGCTTATATGCATGCATATAAGTCCTTTGGTTGATCTTTCCCCCTGACCCCCACCATTCCCTGTCTTGTTACTCACCTGGAAAAGGCAGCCCCCAGCACAAATGCAGCATACTCCTTCACCAGAGGCTCTGTGCTATTCAGCCCATTGATCACCACTTGAAGGCCACCGAAGGAAAGCAGGTCCTGTGCATTATCCATCTGCAACAAAGGCACTGCTTAGTACAGTATCATCAAGGAAAGAAGAGCTCTTCCTATAGCCTTTCTTTTAATGACTATTCAAAAACAAAACTAAAAAGTCAAGTGAAAAGCAATGGTTGCCTTTCCAACAAGGAATGAGTTTATAAAAGCAAACTAAATTTTTAAATAATTTTAAATTTGAGAACTACTAATTAAACTAACATGATTTATGAGCACTTGTATGGAAACTGGTGAAATGGAACCTATTCATTGCTTAGGCCAAACATGTCCTAGAAAATTCTAATATTAATTCTAGTCATAAAGTTTACTCCTAACATACAAGCTATTAACAACAAAGATCCAACATCAGCAACACTACTAAATGGTGCCATGTTTCCTCTTGATGTCTAACCCCAAAGGGGGGCAGTGGAAGCAACAGACATTTTTTTAAAGTTTATTTTAATTAGAAGTCAGGGACTATAAAAGGAGCTCCACTGCAGGGGGAGGGGGATTTGGCAGAATAATAGAAGAAGTAACAATAGTATCCTTCTCTTCCATCTTCCTCACTTCATACAGTCCAAGGTTGACTGAATCTGGACAATCATGATAAAAGCTGCACAAAAGCCTAACACTCAAAGGCTTTAGTCTAGACCTGCAATACTGGCTAGTAGCTATTTATTGAGCAGTGCATAACATTTGCATTATTACATAAAGTTCTATCATTCAGCACCGGGCTAGGCTATCATTTAAGTTCCAAAGCCTCAAGTCCAGACAATCTATCTTTTTTTCTATGTAAAAGGGGACATCTCCTTTCCCAAGAGCCATTGGAATCCTGGAAAAACCCTAGCTGGATTTAGCGCAGTGGAAAGAGCATCAGCCTGTGGACTGACAGGTTCTGGGTTCGATTCCAGTCAAGGACGCATGACCAGGTTGTGGACTCAATCGCCAGTAGGGGGCATGCAGGAGACAGCCAATCAATGATTCTCTCTCATTTATGTTTCTCTCTCTCTCTCCCTCTCCCTTCCTCTCTGACATAAATACAAATAAAAAATCCTGGAACAAGAAGAGCTTCCTCAGAAAGGTAACTGGATGCCAGTTTCCTATGGAGTGGCTTCAAGTATCCCTTGAAAATATCTTTGTTGCTACAAAAGCTGCCTCTTGCCCACATGCTGATGCCACTCTATAAACCATCAGGAAAACCCAGGAAGGTAGAGCCCAACAACGTGACTGCTACCCACCTTTTTCCTCCAGATGTCACAGAGCCCTTTCCTACCTGTGTACTTCCAAACTGGAAGAGAGCTCTAACAGAGAAATCAAGTTTAAAGAACTGTATTTTGCTTACTTTGGGGTGGGCCTAGCCTGTTTTTACCATTTAGAAGATCATTCTTATACATTCATATAAACTCCACAAGTGCAGAGGTTTTTTATCTGCCCACTATTGTAGGTCTAGTGACTACAATAGCACTAAGCATATAGTTAGGTGCTCAGTAAATAAACATTAAGCCAGTAAATACATTTGGTCAGAAAAATATGTTACTGCAATAAACTCCACTGTAAGTTAAAAAAGAAAAGGCAATCTGGAGCATATGTGCCAAGAAAATGGATAGGTCCCATGTATCACAGACCTGAACAAATAGCCTAACCAGGGACATGAAGTAAGTATGGAGTTGGCTCTGCCATTAAGACCCCAAAACAGGGATAGGATTTTTCTGCCCTAATCTGTCCTTATAAAGAGGGATGATTATTGGGTTATAGCAGAGCTAACTAGGGAGACTCCGAAGCTGATGCTTTACTAACGTAAGCATAAATAATACTTACTGAGCCTTCCTCACATACTCTGTTTTTAAAATCCAAGAATTCATCACCTCTCCTGTGATCCTCTTTCCTCCAGGTCTTTTGCATACAAAACCATGGCTCAGAGTCCTGTCATTCTGTGCCTAGGATGGCTACATATCAAAGCTTGCATGAGTTCCTACAAAAACAGCTGCCACTATGAAAGCCCCAAAACACAGAGCCCAGAATCACAAAGGTTCTGTTCTAGACTATCTTTGTAGTAACAAAGATATTTCGGGGTATTATATATACTGACATTTATATAAGCACTTCAGTTTTCTCAAGATGTTTTTCTCATTTGTTATTTCACTAGAGATGAGAAAGAAAGGAGTCATTTTGCCCACTGTATGCCCAGAAAATCAAGCTTCAAAATCTGGGTCTGGAGGCAGAACTTCTCCAAAGATGTCTTTAGAATAAGGTGGGACAGGTGGAAAGGAAGTCAAGATAGAAGAAGGGAGTGCTAAAGATGGGGGTAGAAGAGAGCTATGTCAACATTCAGGAGGAAAAAAGAGAACCACAACACTGATAAGACGATGAGAGAAAAGGAAACCGAGAAAGGAAGAAATGGTGGTAAATCACTGAGGAGTTGTGATGTGAGAGAAGTGGATGAGCAGACAGAAGCTGCTCCTCATAAATAACTCACAAACTGTTTTCCACATCCTAGTTTTGCTTTTCAAAAATCCTGTTTAATAATTCAAGCATGGCTATGAGGAATACTTGGGCAGATCCATTTTGGGTCCTTGAAGCCCATGGCTCTCAAAACCACCAATCAGTGAATCTAGAATAGGAGTAGACTGGTGAAGTCCCTGGCAAGAAACATCATATCTTCCTCAAAGCTAGTGCTACATCACCCCAATTTCCCACTGCAATTGGAACTTGAGGCTAGCTGTGTCTTCTTTAATCACAACGTAACACTGTTGCATGGAAACCTGACATACCATCCCAAACCAAGGACCTTATATTTCCAATTAAAAGGCTAATGACCGAAAACATTTATGACTCTTCTGTCAACAGCTCAAGTTTGGCCTCTAACAGGGGACTGGTTGATTACCAGGCTAACCTCAGGCTAAGGTGGGCAATGTCTAACTGTTTACTCTAGTGCACTATGAAAGCAGAATAGGCTATCACCTGGCTTTTGGAAAAAAGAAATCTGTCAGGGCCCTCTTGTGTACTTACTCCCCTCTGCTATGATAAGCTTTCTAGTCATTTTGGCTTTTTATGCCGCAACTAAAGGAAGAGCTTACAGAAACCTGGTAACTGAAGATCAATCCAAGTATGTTAAGATGAGAAAAAATAAAGCTGTCAACATCAAAGCAGGAATGACTTAGCCAATAACCCCTAGGATCCTCAGTCCTTTAAATATCTATAATAGAAATGCTATTAGAATGTTTGTTTTTTTACCCTGGAGAGAAAGACTGGAAAAAGAAAAGAGAACCCAGATCCATTTTCTTTTTCTCTAAGGAGATCACAGACCTGCTATTTGCAGACTGAGAAAGAGTTGTGAGCAGAGAAAGATGAAGAAGTGGCCCTCCCATAATTCCTGCAGATACAGTATACATTTATTCTCTCTCACCACAAAGGCTGACAAATCCTAAAGAGAGAATGTTTTTAGCCTCGTTTATAATAGAGAACAAGGATGCTGTCATGTGTGGGAGGATAGTGAAGATCTATGTCTTGGTGGGGATCTCAAAAAGCCTTTGATTATGATTACACAGCATTCCCAGGGGAACATTCCCCATAGTCTGGATTACTGCAACAGCCTCCTATCTGATTTCTCTGCTTCTACCCATGACCATCCCACCCCTGCCTCTTTTCTAATTCTCAATACAGCAGCCAGAGGGATCCTTTAGTCAAAGCATATCATCCTCTAATAACGTCCAACTTCATTATTTTCCATGACCTACAAGGAGCTCCATGATCTTCCTCCCATCATCTTTCTGAGTTTCTGAGTTTCATCTACCTCTCTCCCTCTTCTCTCAGCTCCAGCCACACTGACTTCCTTGTGGTTCCTCAAATACATTAGATATGCTCCCACTTTAGGGATAAGAGTATTTCCTGTTTCTCTTGTCCAAGAGGCTCCTTTTCTTCCCTGCTCTTTTTCTTTTTCCATAGTATTTATCACCTTTAAACATATTGTATATAATTTACTTATTAGTTATGTTTATTGTCTATCTGTTTCTGCTAGAAGGTAAGAGATATATCCTAAGTGCCTGGAAAGTGTCTGGGACTTAGCTGGCACCCAACAAATTAATTTATTGAATAAATAAATGGCTTCTCTTGGTTCCTTAGACTCACTACCTTTCAGGCTTTATTCAGATGGTATCAGTATCCTGTAAGAGGCAGAGTGGCCTAAAAGTTAAGCACATAGAGTTTGGGGTCAGTCAGGCTTTATTACAAATCCCAGCTCTACCACTCACTAAATGGGTGACCTTGGGCAATCACAAATGTGACCTCATTTGCCTCAGTTATAAAATGGGATTAATATCAGTGCAGTGCCTATTCATAAAGCAGCTGTAGAAACCAATAAGTTAATGTGTACAAAGCACTTGAATATGAGCCAATTATATGATAATGCTCCATATATTTTAACTATTATGACATAAGTCTGATCAGTCATTTCCCTGCTTCAAATTCTCCAATGCTTCTTAGGATCGAGGATATAATCATAAAGAGCATGGTATTCCCAACCCCAGGCCTCTGACCCCCTAACCTTTCTACTTTTTATCTCTGTTACCCCATCCCCTGGTCACTATGCTCTAATCTTTTCCAGGTCCTCAATTTCACCAAGCTCTTCTCTAACTCAGAATCTTTGCACATGATGTTTCCTCTGCCTAGAATGGCCTAATCCAAGAGTTGGCAAACTTTTTCTAAAGGGCCTAATAATAAATATTGTTGACTTTTCTGAGCCATATGGTTTCTGTCTCAACTCCTCAACTCTGGCCTTGTAGCTTAGATATAGCCCAAAACAATAAAACAATACATAAACAAATAGGTGTGACGGTGTTCCAGCTTATAAAAGCTGGCAGTGGGGCAGATTTGGGCCATAGTTTACCATCCACTGCTTTAATCTCCTCTTTTTGCCTAGCCAACTCCTATTCATCCTTTAAGCTAAGCTTAAATGTCACAAACTCAGGTAAGCCTTCCCAATGCCCCTAACTAGGCTAAATTCCGTCAAATACTCTTACATTACCCTATGGAGCCCTCAACACAATTTTAAATTCTCTCATCATTAAGTTGTTAATTAGATCATTGTTGAATTATTTATTTAATTACTAGAGGCCCAGTGCACAAATTCGTTCACAGGTGGGGTCCCTCAGCCTAGCCAGCAATGGGGGCCAATTGGGGCATCTTGGCCAGCCCCACTCAGGGCCGGCTGGCTGGAGAAAGGGACCACAGAAGGTTGGCAGGCCACAGGAGGTTGGCTGTGGGAGTGCGCACTGACCACCAGAGGGCAGCTATTGCATTGAGCCCTTGCCCCCTGGTGGCCAGTGCACGTCATAAGGACTAGTCAACTGGTCATTTGGTCAGCCAGTTGTAACGGTTGCTTAGCCTTTTATTTATATAGATTCTCTCTTACAAAACTGTAATTGTGGAATAGGGACCACATCTATTTTACTTCTGCTGTATCCTCAGTGTTAAAAATTAAAGGACGTAATCCTCCAAATGAAAAAGAGGTTGACTCTGGCCTCTAAGAATGCATCTTGCCCTGGCCAGGTGGCTCGTTGCTTGGGAGAGTTGTCCTGTGCACCAAGTTCCATTTCTGGTCAGGGGACATAATTTACCGGTTCTAACACGTTAGGACAGGTATGAAAAAAAACCAATAAATATTTCTTTCTCACATTGATGTTTCCTTTATTTTCTCTCTCCCTTTCCTCTCTAAAATCAATAAAAACATATCCTTGGGTGGTGATTAAAAAAAAGGAATGTATCTTAAGAAAATAGATATTGGCCTAGATTTAAAATATTGTGCATGCTGGGAGAGAAGTATAGATGCTGATGTATTTTCCAAGAGCTTAGGATGGGAGATAGAGGGTGGGAAGAAAAGTTGTGAGCTAAAAATCAGACTTATGGACAATGAAAGACAATACCTGGTGGACATAATATTCAAGATCAAAGAGTGCAGCAATCTTCTCTTCCAGGCTGGAGCTGGAACTATTGAATTTGTTGATTAGCCGTACCATGATCTGCATGTCAGTCTCAATGACAACATTCAGCTCCGCAAAGTCCCTTTTTAGCTCCTCAATGGGGCGGAAGAGACGTTTAACCTCAGCCTGCCTTGCCTAGGAAGCAAAGAGATGATTAATTAAATCAATTAGAGGTATCTTTCCAAGACTCCTGTGTTCTACCATGAATACTCCTCCTTAAAGAACTGCTTTTTCAACACTCAAAATTTTCGTTCATGTATACTATGAATGAAATATCTTCTAAGATGATTTCAGAGTCTACTCATATAGCCCTCTGCCCCAATAAACACCCAAGGTTTGCCAAGGTTCTCTTATCTCAATCTGACTTCCAATGTTCAGGAAGACTGAAAAGTCTTGTTGTAATCACTGAGGTCAGGGAAAGCAATGCAAGCTCACTTTCAATCCTTAATAGGGAAATGCTGAGGTCAAAGTGGAATAATCTACATCTTAGTTCTCTATATTCTACAATCATAGAATATCTTGGCTTTGTCCTGCCCAATCCAGGAACATTATAGGGAAACCCAGATGTAGAAAACTGTGGGTAAAGAGATATCAGAGTGGGAGCAATTTGCTGATGAAAGTTAAATCACTGTCATTACTGTCAATCTAACTACAGGTATACAATTTGTTCAACTGTTTGAAGTGGCTAAATTACTGTATGTACTATACTCAAATCTCAAACAGTTTTCTCTCAATCCCTCCTTACCCCACACTCATACAAAGGTTTTAAAAATGATGTGATGTTGGAGGTGAATAAAAGATTTTAATTAGATATTTTATACCTGTGACACTCCTTGTTTTCTTTCAATTTTAGAGGATAGTGCTTTTAATGAGTCTGAAATGTCACAGTGGTTTGTGTCTCAATCTTTTGAAAAAAATTAAAAGGCACGAATATTTATAAAAAGCAGAATGATGAGCAGCTGTCAGTTCCAAATTGCTCATCTATTTATTACCTTTGGGTTTTTCTCCAGTTATAAGCACTCTATAGAAACACCAACCAAAGGAATGAATCAGCCTCTCTTTTAAAAGACCAAGCTCCTAGCAGAGTAATCACTTATATAGGAAGCCATATTCTGCTTACAGCAGAGAGATGTTCTCCCTACACCCTGCTAGAGAACTCTGCCAGACAAAGAACTGTAGGATGACAAGCAAGTGAGCAGAATAAGAAACTAGTAACTTCAGCCTCACAAAAATTATGTTTAAGTGGACCTCTGAAAGCTTTTTTTATTTATTATTTTGGAAGGAAAAAAAGCTGTTTATTTTGCAATAATTAAATACTTACAGTAAATTATAAAAATAGTACAGACAGTGCCATCCTTTCAGCTTCCCCCAATGATAACATCATACATTATAATAGCACAACATCCAAACCAAGAAAATGACTTAGGTACAATACTGTTAATAAGACTACAAGTCTTATTCAGATTTCACCGGCAAAATTTTAAATGTTCACATTTGCATGTATGTGTCTGTATTATTCTAAACAATTTCGTTCAATATATAGGTTAATGTGACCACCAGAACAATGAAGCTACAGAACTGTCCATCTCCACCTCCATTATGTCCCTTTATTATTATTTTTTTAATCCTCACCAGAGGATATTTTCCCATTGATTTTTAGAGTAAATGGAAGGGAGAGGGAGATAGAAACGTTGATATGAGGACACATCAATTGGTTGCCTCCCACACGCTCCCAACAGAGGCTGGGAATTGAACCTGCAACATAAGCCTGTAACCGAAGTACATGCCCTGACCAGAATCAAACCCCGGACCCTTCAGTCTGTGGGCCAAGGCTCTATCCACTGAGCCAAACCCACCAGGGCTGTTGTGCTCCTTTATAAGTGTACCTCATCCTTCCATCCACTCCCTTTTGTCATTATGCCCTGGCAATCACTGATTTGCTCTCCATCTCTATAATTCTGGCATTTGGAGAATGTTATATATATGGAATTACAAATAACCATTTTTTTTAGTGCTTTTTTAGTGAACATAATGAATTTGAGATTTATCCACATTACTGCATATATCAATGGTTCATTTCTTTTTAATGCTGAGTAGTATTCCACTGTATAGATATTTGTTTTCAAACATTCAGCTATTGAAGAAAATTTGAGTTATTCCAGGGTTTTGGCTATTATATTATTCAGTTTCATGAATCCATGGGTTTATGCATTTCATCATCTCTGGGAATGTTTCCATCTTCATTTCTTTGATTATTTTTTTAGTCCCATATTCTTCTTTCTTTCCTTCTAAAACTCCAGTGACACAAATGTTAGATCTTTTGTTACACAGGCATACCACGGAGATATTGCATAAAATATCATACCACGGAGATATTGCATACAATATGATTCAGATCATACAATAAAGCAAATATCACAATAAAGTGAGTCACACAAATTTTCTGGCTTCCCAATGCATATAAAAGTTATGTTTATATCATACTGTAGCCTATTAAGTGTGCAATAGCATTATATCTTAAAAACAAAAAAAAACTACTATATACATACCTTAATGTAAAAAAATATTTTACTGCTAAAAATGCTAAACATCATCTGAGCCTTCAGCTAGTTGTAATCTTTTTACTGGTGGAGGGAAAACACAATATCTTCAACGCTAATTAAAAAGAGGTATGCCTGTAGTCCTATAGTTTCCTAAAATCTCTGTACACTTTTTCAATCTATTTTTTCTTCTTCTTTAGATTAAAAAATTTTTATCGGTCTTTAGGTCCACTGATGTTTTTCTCTCTCATCTCTATTTTGTATTAAGCCTACCCATTAATTTTTTTTAAATTGCTGTATTTTTCAGTTCTAAAATTCCATTTAGTTCTTTTTTATATCTTTTATTTCTTTGCTGAGGTTATCATTTGTTTCAAGAGTGTTCGTATTGCTTTTTTTTATGATAGCTGCTTTAAAATCCTTGTCAGATAATTCTAATTTCTGAGTCATATCACTACTGGTAATTCCTAAAATATGTTTTGATTTTCCTGATTATTGGTATGATGAGTGATTTTTTTATTGTATCCTGGACACTCTGGTCTTAAGACTCCGAATCTTCCTTTTCAGTAGGCAGTCACAGTTTAATATGCTGGTTCTGGCCTTCTTGTATAGCTATGACTACAAAACAATTAAGTTTTCAGAGCCTCTGCAGTGTTATTTTGGTCTACTTTTTTTGTGTGCTAATCAGAAGCTAATCTAAACACCTGGGCAGTATTCCAAACTCCAGTTCAGTTCTTAAATCTTTTGCTGTGTTAACTCTGGTCAGTTTCTTATGTAAATCACTAAAAAGCATGCCCAAGACTTCATTTGCAAAATTCCTTTCTCTAGCTCCCTTCTCCCCACACTCTCTAGTTAGGGGGGAAAAATACATCATCTGCCACCACTGGGCACTGGACATTGGGAATAGAATTCCTTCCTTAGCCTCTACTGACAGCACCCTAAGGGGGATTGAAGCTTGCCTCATTGCTACTGGTCTAGGGGTGGAAAGTTGGCCTCCTCAGTTACTCCCATTGACATTGCCTCAGAGTGGGAGCACAATACTGCATCACACTGCCTCACTGCCACCAGATAAAGGGTGAAAGTATAGACTCCCCATTTACGCCCACCCTCCACTGGCATTACCTCAGCTAGGAGAAGTCTGTGGCACACAGGGACAAAGAATTTTCAGTAACCACCAGAGGCTTGCCCCTATGACAGGGACCAGCACCCTGCCTTGGTCTGGTGCCCCTGCTTACCTGCTCCACCATCCCACTGCAGCTGATACCCACCATGTTCTGCGCTCTGCCACCTGCTGCCGATGCCACCCCACACATTCTGCATGCGCCCCCCTGGTGGTCAGCACACATCATAGCAACTGGTTGTTGAGTTGTTCAGTTGTTCAGTCTATTTGCAGATTAGGGTTTTATATCTATAGATTAGAAGCCCGGTGCACAAAATTCGTGCACGGGGGAAGGGGGATACCCTCAGCTCAGCCTGTACCCTCTCCAATCTGGGACCCCTTGGGGGATGTCCAACTGCCAGTTTAGACCCCATCCCAGGGATTGGGCCTAAACCAGCAGTCAGGCATCCCTCTCACAATCTGGGACTACTGGCTCCTAACTGCTCACCTTCCTGCCTGCCTGATTGCCCCTAACTGCCGCTGCCTGCCAGCCTGATTGCCCTTTACTGCACCCCCCTCCACCACCACCCCCCCGGCTGGCCTGGTTATCCCCAACTGCCCCCCCCACCGGCCTGGTCACCCCCAATTGCCCCTCCTGCCAGCCTGGTCACCCCACGCAGCCTGTTGTTCAGTCATTTAGTTGTCCCTCACTAACCCCCCCGCCAGCCTGGTCACCCCATGCAGCCTGCTATTCAGTCATCCATCTGTTTTATTTCGCTTGTTCAGTTGTGACGGCCCCTGGCTTTTTATTTATTTTTAAAAATATATATTTTATTGACTTCTTTACAGAGAGGAAGGGAGAGGGATAGAGAGCCAGAAACATCGATGAGAGAGAAACATCAATCAGCTGCCTTCAGCACACCCCCCACTGGGGATGTGCCCGCAACCAAGGTACATGCCCTTGACCAGAATCAAACTCGGAACCCTTCGGTCCGCAGGCTGACACTCTATTGATTGAGCCAAACTGGTTTTGGCACCCCTGGCTTTTTATATATTAGGATTGTACTGTGTGTTCACCAACCCAAGACAAGTAAATAATGATAAACAAAAAGTATGATGGCTTCTGCAGTCAGAAGTTTAAGACATGTAAGAAACTCTCCAATAAAGTCCATTTATTTGCCACCCCCAGTGCACTGGCAATGAGCAGAATCCATCCAAACAGGCTCAAATTAAAAGCGGGAGAAACACCCAGACTCAGCACCCCAATGAAGGAGCTAACAACCTGAGCTCCACAGAAGTAAAGAAAGTGTGTGATGGCAGCCCTATTTCAGAAGTAGCAATTGACTCAAATCAGAAATACAGGATTGGGATCATGCATTTGGGTACTGGTATTGGGATCTCTCCTTACAAAAAGAGAGGGTTATTTTAATTGCAAACAAAAAAACAACAACAAAAAACACCTGAAAATGTAATCACTTATTTTCACATTTAAAAATATTTTCATAATTTTCATACTTTTCTACACTAACTTATTTATGGAAGACGAATGTCATTAAAGAGAACAAAGAGAAGAGACAGAGGTAAAGTGGATCTTCCATCAATACAGAAGACATGAAGAAAGGCTGGCTTTTATGTTCCCATCAGCCCCACATGGATAATAAGTCAGAATAATCCCAAACCCTGGCCACAGGACACTTATCTCTCTGTTCCATGAACCTAGGCATGCACTGCTCTTCTCTGTTAGCCTTATCTTCACCAGGTAGAGGATTTTCTTTTCCTCACCCCTTCAGTTAATACATCTGTGGTAGGATGGATTTTTATGCATCCTCTTTCTTCACCCATTGCTGCTGCTACTTTGTCACATATACACTCTCTATGCTGGGAAATGTTATTGGTAAGATAAGTAAAGACATGGAGACATGGCCTGCATAACAACACATCCTAATTAAGTCCTCCCTCAAATTAAAAAAAAAAGGGGGGGGGTTCATTTATCTCAAATATTTAGCTCTAAAGTATATGAGAGACTTAAGGCTTTCTCCACTAACATACAAGCTGTCAAGAACCCTATGCTGCCCCTCTAAAATACTGCCAGGATTCTGAGGTGAGCACAGGCAAAGCAGAGAGGGAGCCAAAGCAAAAGAGAAGAAGAGAGAGGGGAAACTTAAAGATGTCTCCAAGGCAGTCATCTAAGAAAATTCTTTCAAAGACAGGACTCAACTAGAAATGTAAAAAATGATTTGTGACATTTTCTGGCTGTTACATGAGCTCATGAGATCCATCTAGAGTAAAGTTTCTTTCTGGTATAGGTCTGTACCTACAAGCCCTCCCAGATATTAGGGGCCTAGCCAAGGAGCTGCAATTCTGCCTCTTGTTCCTTCTCATTCCCTTAGCTTGTAGTTTAGAGTTGAGACCTGGTGGACACCTCAGCCATCTTCTTATTCAAGCCCTATGTTGTATAATATTTAAGAAACCTTGAAGCCTGGGAAAGGAAATATATTTGCTACGTGTTCAAAGGATAAGGACAAACACACAGGCTTCTTCCTTGCTGGCCTAATACCTCTGTCCTTTAAACTTGTAGTAATCCAACTGCAAGTGATATATGAATTTTAATTTCTACTCTTTTCACTCATGACTGTGATAATGAAAAGTATGGCTATCTCTGCTTTGTACCTCAATTTCCCCAAACATGTAATTGGAAGTTGGATCCTAACCTAACTGATGACAGAAATGCCCCCAGCATTTTTTCGATAGTCTATAAAGGGTTATATTGGCATTAGCTTCTGTTTAAATTATTTTATAATATTATTGTTATTATTATCCCATGTATTACTGCAAAAGGGAAAAAGTGATTCCTTTCAAGGCCATCCTGCAGAATTATACTAACTCCCTGGAGAATGTCACATACCTTGTCTTCCTTTGAACTCTCCATCTCTGCCCCTTCCTTGAATTTTTCCAGTGCACTCTTGAGGTCTTGGGATGTATATGTGTTAGTGTTGATGTCCAGCCTGTCCAAAGAGAAGTTGGGAGTTAGGAGGGAGACGCCATATTTCCCAAGAAAGTACTCTGCCCCTTCCCATGGGTGGCTGGTACTTCAAGGCAAGCTAAGCCAGGCCAACTCTAACTCAGTGTGTCCTACCCTACTTTTACCTTCAGTCAACCAGAAGTCTGCCAGGGGAATCTTATCTTTGAGCTAGAGGAGGAAAGACACAGTTGAAGATGGGGTCATTTCATGAAAGAGGGGGAAATGGTATGGGACAGGACAAAGGCCCACCATGAACAAAAAGCTCTCAGCCAACTACTCAGGCAAAAACAAGTCCGGAATGTTTCTGCAATGCTGCTCTCTCAGCACACACCAGGGCAGGACCTCTTAAAGGGCACTGAATACAAGAGAATAATATAGACCCTATTTATATTCTTTTAGAAATAAACCAACAGAGATATGAGCCCACCAAGAATGTGCCTGACCTGATTTGACAAGCCAGCCTGTCTTCATAAAAACAGGCTGGATAAATTCATACCTTTAAGACCGACCCCCAAGCACAGAGTAGATGCAGAAGTTATGTGTCAACCTGACACAGGAATGGATTTAAGTTGCCAAAGACTAGAATCAAGGTCAGTCACCTTCCAGAGCTAGCCTCCAAAAAGAGGGAGGAAAGGAGCCAATGTGGGTGTAATCTAGGAACGTGGCAAAATCTACAGAATTATATCCTCACAGAGACCACTGGAGCTAATCGAAGCCAAAACCATTCAACTTGACTGAGAAGGCATTCATGGGGTGAGGAGTGAGGGCAGGTTTTAGCACCAGCAGTAATTTCAGTTCAGTGAACAGAGGTGGGAACAAAAGTAAGATGGACAAAGGGAAGTATGGAATATGGACTATGCTTGACAAGTCTGTCCAGCGCTGGGGAGTAGGAAGAGGAAGCTTCATTAAGGATAACCCAGGAGATTTATTAAGGTGGAGGAGGAAGTATTTAACTCTGTGGGATCACTAACTTCTTTGGCATTCTGATGGAAAGGGGTGGGTCTTGTTCCCCAGGGGAATAAACAAAATACAACAATTTTGGAAATTAGACCTGTCCTTTGGACTCTGTTCCCATTCTAGTGCTAAAGAGCCAGGAAGATACTGTGAAATAGAATTGGAAGAGCACAGGAAGAGGTTGACCTAGAAGAAGGAAGTCACCACCAAACAGCCAAAAACTCCTGAGCTCACAGCAGTCAACATCCATACCACCTTTAAAATGCTTTGGGCTCCTGTTCAGACATGTTTTCCCCTGGCTATAAATGCTGAAAAGAAAGAGGACATGTCCAGCGTATCTTGGAGGCCATTCCAGGGCACAGTCCTTAGAAACATTTCAAAGGAAAAAAGAAAAGAGTCAGGAGTAGAGACAAATCTTTCTCTTATGGTGTGTCTATCACAGACCATTTGGATGGCTCTACTTTCTATTCTGAAAAGATGTGAATGGGCAAAGTAGCAAGTGCTCTTAGTGATCTGCAGTCAGGTACGGAGAAATAACTTCCCACGGTATTAAAAACAACAAATAAAAGAGTCTACATAAGTCCAATTCCTAATTCAGTATTCTTAAACCAAAAAATAAATAAATAAATAAATAAATAATAGACTATTTATTTAGAAAACAAGACTTGACTTAGATGTGAAAAAAGACCTCCTAAAATGCTTTGAGACCCTGACGTGTGTGTGTGTGTGTGTGTGTGTGTGTGTGCGCGCGTGCGTGCGTGCGTGCCTGGGAGGAGGGAGTTGACAGGGTTACAACAGTGATATTTGATTATTTCTTAGATGGCTGTGAGAAATTAATCATCACATGACTTGGGTCACCATAGGTATAGGTGTATGTAGAAAGATAACAATTTTTCCCAGTTCAGGGTGACATTAAGGAAGACAAATATCTCCTTATCTATCACAAATAAAGTCAAACTTTCCAACAGTAAAAACTACCCAAATATGAATAGATTGCTTTGTGGGACTGTGAGTGCCACATGACTGAAGGTGCATATGGATAGGCTGAGTGACTTTTTGGTGAGGTAAATCAAGGAAAACACTCAGAAAAAACTGGGCCGCTAAAGTCCCTTTCTGCCTCATATCTAAGTGTAAAATATTGTTAAAATTATAAATATACAATGACTTAATAAGACTAACTCCACTCAATCCATGTCTGATTCTCAATACTTAACATGCATTAAAACAGGGGCAGCAAACTATCTTTAATGACAGATAATACTTGAGGCTTTGTGGATCTTATGGTGATGGTCCCAACTATACAACTCTGCCAGTGTCACAAGAAAGTAGCCATAGAAAATACATAAATGAATGAGTATGGCCATCTCTATATATAAAAGGCTAACATGTAAAGTGTCCCCTCAGGAGTTCAATCAGGAGTCCGGGAGTTCAACTGCTCTCTATGACACATGCTGACCACCAGGGGGCAGCGTGGAACAAAGGAAGGCCGCAGCCAGGGAAGGGAGGCCCTGGAAGGCCCCCATCAGCTCTGATCGTGGCCAGATCTAGGGATCCTACCCATGAACGATTTCCATGCACCGGGCCTCTAGTGTTCTAATAAAACTTTTTATGGACACTGAAATCTGAATTTCACACAATTTTCATGAGTCATGAAATATGCTCCTTTTGTTTTCTTTTTCCAACCATTAAACAGTGTTAAAAACAACTTTGCCATACAAAAACAGGCAGCAGTCCCAAAATGAGTTATAGGCCATAATTTGCTGGTCTCTGTGTTAGAAACATCATGGCTGGTATTAATACCGACCTTTCAAACTGCAGAATTCTAGCAACCCCTGCAGTCCCATGCTTTAACCTTCTTAAACCTCATGCAGAAAATAGAAAACAGAAAATTTGGTAATTCAAAGAAAATAACAGAAAAAGAGAGACTATGAATTGCCAGAAATCAAATAATCAAATAAGCTGGTTATTAAAAAACAAGGCAACCTCTTACCATTGGAAAACTTTTATACTCTAAGAGAGCTTGTTTTAATTTAATATGGACTAACAAGAGGAAAAGTTAGTCTGAATTAAAGACTTTAAAATGCAATTTTATTGTTCACCAAGGAAATATTATTATAAAGCAGAAGGCCTAACAGGCCTGTTTTAATGAATAGATGACTCATCTATAATCAGCACATTAATTGTTGGGATTCAAATGGGTGCTCTTAAAGTACTGGAAAAAACAGCTTTTTTAAAATTTAAATTCTTTATAGTTTAAAGTATTACATAAGTCTCCTTTTTCCCCCATTGACCACTCCCTAGCCACCCCTACTCCCCCAGCACAGGACCTCATCCCTCCTTCCCTACTCTGTGTCCACAGGTTATACTCATATGCATGAATACAAGTCCTTTGGTTGATCTCTTACCTCCTCACCCCTGACCTTCCATCATAGGTTGGACAGTCTGTACGATGCTTCTATAACTTTCATTCTATTTTTGTTCATCTGTTTATGCTGTTCATTATATTCCACAAATGAAGATCATGTGATATTTATATTTCTCTGACTGGCTTATTTCACTTAGCATAATGCTCTCCATGTCCATCCATGCTGTTGCAAATGATAAGAGTTCTTTATTTTTTATAGCAATGTAGTATTCCATTGAATAGATGTATCACATATTTTTAATACACTCATCTGCTGATGGACACTTAGGCTGTTTCCAAACTGTTGCTATGAACATAGGGGTGCATATATCCTTTCTGATTGGTGTTTCTGTTTTCTTGGAATATATTCCTAGAAGTGGGATTACTGGGTCAAATTTAAGTTCCATTTTTAGTTTTTGAGGAAACTCCATACTATTATCCACAGAGGCTGCACCAGTCTACATTCCCACCAGCAGTTTACAAGGGTTCCCTTTTCTCCACATCCTCGCCAGCACTTATCCTGGGACTTTTCAGTCTGCAGGCCGAAGCTCTATCCATTGAGCTAAACAGGTTTCAGCTCTGGGATTTTCTTGTTATTGTCTTTCTAATTCTTTAAATTGTAGAGTTAGATAATTTATTACCATTTTTTTTCTTGTTTTTTTTTTTTTCAGTAGGCCTGTAATGCTATGAACTTTCCTCTCAGGGCTGCTTTCACTGTCTCCCAAAAATTTGGATTGTTGTGCTCTCATTTTCATTCATTTCCATGATGTTTTTAATGTCTTCTTTGATCTTTTTGGTAACCCAATTATCTATATAATAAAGAGGTAATATGCAAATTGACCCTCACACCCTTGCACAAGATGGCCGCCCCATTGGTCAAAGATGGCTACCCCCATGTGGTCAAAGATGGCCACCACAAGATGACCAGCAGGGGATAGTTGTAGGCAATCAGGCAGCAGTGAGAACCGTTGGGGGGAACCAGGCCTGCAAGGGAAGGCAGTTGGGAGCAAATAGGCCAGTAGGGGAGGGCAGTTAGGGGCAACCAGGCTGCCTGGCAGGGGAGAGCAGTTGGGGGCAACCGGGCCAGCAGGGGAGGGCAGTTAGGGGCAACTGTGCAGGCAGGGGAGCAGTTAGGAGTCAATCAGGCTGGCAGGGGAGTGGTTAGGGGGTGATCAGGCAGGCAGGCAGGCAGGCAGGCAGGCAGGCAGGCAGGTAGGCAGGTAGGCAGGTAGGCAGGTAGGCAGGTAGGCAGGTAGGCAGGCGAGTGGTTGGGAGCTAACAGTCCTGGATTGTGATATCAGGCCTAAACCGGCAGTCAGACATCCCGTGAGGGTTCCCAGATTGGAGAGGGTGCAGTGTGGGCTAAAGGACACTCCCCCACTCCCAGTGCATGAATTTCATGCACCAGACCCTTAGTAGCTCAAAAAAATTGGAAAAATTAGAAGAAGAAAAAAAATACTTACATGTCATTATATGCATAGTTAGAAAATGGCAATAATCCAATTAGTTATGGTTTCCTTTGAAAATGAAACTATTTGGTAACTTTTGTATCTAATCCTATATAATAAAAGAGTAATATGCAAATTGTCTGTTATTCCAACACACACGTGATCAGGCTGGCAGGTAGAAGTTATTAGGGGCAATCAGGAAGGCAGGCAGGTGAACAGTTGGGAGCCAGCAGTCCTTGATTGTGAGAAGGATATTGGGATCGGGCCTAAATGGGCAATTGTACATCTCTCGAGGGGTCCCAGATTGGAGAGGGTGCAGGCTGGGCTGAGGGACACACACCCTGTGCATGAATTTCGCGCAACAGGCCTCTAGTTGTTTAATAGCATGCTATTCAGCCTCCAAATGTTTGAATTTTTATTATAGTTGATTTCTAATATTATGTCATTGTGGTCTGAAAAGATGCTTGATATGCTCTCAATGTTCTTGAATTTGGAGACACTTTGCCGGTGACCCAATATGTCATATACCTTTGAAAACATCTCATGTGCACTTAAGAAGAATGTATATTCTATAGCTTTGGGGTGGAATGTTCTGAAGATGTAAATTAAGTCCATCTGATCTAGTGAGTCATTTAGGATTTTGGTTCTTTGTTGATTTTTTTGTCTAGAAGATTTATCCAGTGATGTCAGTAGAGTATTAAAGTCCCCTTCCATGATCATATTGCTATCAATCTCTCCCTTGATATCTTCCAGAAGTTTTTTTCATGTATTTCTGTACTCCTGCATTGGGTATATATATATGTTTACCAGAGTTATATCCTCTTGTTATATCGATCCCTTTAGTATTATGAAGTGGCCTTCCTTATCTCATTATGGCCTTCACCTTGAGGTCCATTTAGTCAGATATAAGTATTGCTACCTCAGCTTTTATTTTTTTCATTTCCATTTGCCTGAAATATATTTTTCCCATCCCTTCCCTTTCAATCTGTGAGAGTCTTTTATTCTGAGATGGGTTTCTTATAGACAGCATATATATAGGTCATGTTTTCTTATCCATTCAACCACTCAATGTCTTTTGATGGGAGCATTTAGTCCATTTATATTTTAAGTTATTATTGAGAGGTACTTTTGCAGCCATTTATATTTTTAGTGACTGTATTCCTTCTTCCCCCCCCTTTTTTTTTTCTTTGTAAAGCAGTCCCTTTAGCATTTCTTGCATTGCTGGCTTGGTAGTGATAAACTCCCTTAGCCATTTTTTGTCTTTGAAACTCCTGATTGCCCCTTCAATTTTGAATGATAGCCTTGCTGGATAGATATTCTTGGGTTCAGTTCCTTGCTTTGCATTACTTTGTATAATTCATTCCATTCCCTTCTGGCCTGATGTGTTTCTGTTGGGAAATCATTTGATAATCTAATGGGGGATCCTTTGTAGGTAACTCTCTTTTGCAACCTTCAAAATTCTCTTTGTCATTAATGTTTGCCACTATAAATACGACATGTCCTGGGGTGGGTCTTTAGGAGTTCATCTTGTTTGGGACTCTCTACACGTGGGTGATGGTTTTTCTTCTCCATATCAAGGAAGTTTTCTGTCATTATTTCTTCAAATAGATTCTCTAATCCTTACTGCTCTTCTTGTCCTTCTGCTAACCTCTATTGTAAGCCTGTTACTTCATTTCATGTTATCCTCAAGCTCCCTTAGGCTCTTCTCTTGCTTTCTAATTTTTTTCTCCAATGCTGTTCAGATTGGGTTTGTTTCTCTGCCCTATCTTCTAGATCACTAATGCGATCCTCCACTTCTCGTAGTCTACTGTTGAAGCCTTTTATGATGTTCTTTATTGTAGCTATATCACTTTTGATCTCTTCTTGGTTCATACATAGGTTGTTGATTTTCTTGTCCATCCAATTTATGAACTGCATGACCATTACACTGAATTATTTTTTAGACATATTGCATGACACCATTTCTTTTAGTTCTTTTTGTTGTTGTTATTTTTTTGCCATTCCTCTTTTCCTTTCCTTTGGGGGTTTCTTTCTTGTCTCCCCATTTTTTGCTATTGTTGAAGGGTCCCGGTGCCCAGTTGTGCGGGGCCTGAGCTGCAGGGGTGGGCTTAGCGGAAGCGGCACATACACCAACAGTCAGGGGTGCCCAAGAGACGAAGCTGTCACAGTCCAGGCAGGGTCTGTGCACGCCGACAATAAGGGGACTGGCTCAGGATGATGGGACCTGTGCTTCCAGGGATAGGCGAGAAAGGAACACTCCAGGACTCACCGTAGCCTGAGACTGGTATGGGTGGAGTCGGTGCCCAATAGTCTGTAGTTGTGGTAGCAGGTCTTTGTCCAAATTGGCTGTAGGGTCTCTGTTTTCATCCAAAGCCAAGTATTGCTACCCCATACTGGTATGAGTGGTGGTGAGGCTGGGCTACTAAGTCACAGCATCTCTGCCCTTCAAAATACTATAGTTTCTGTGCCAGTGCTGGCCACCTGGGAATGCCCACAGAAGTAGCTTCCCGTCCAAGAGAGCCCCCAAAAGTCTTGCAGGATCTAACTGTCCTTCACACACACACACACACACACACACACACACACACACACACCACACGTCCACACACTCCCCTTTCACTCCCTCACTCTCTCACACTCTCTTCCTCACTGCCATCCTGCTGGCTACCATCTTCTCTTCCTTCAATAGCTTCATTTTTAAAACAGGTTAAGCATTCCCCTTACTGCCTTTTTTCAATTTGCTTTGCAAACTATTTCTTTCCAAAGATCCAAAGAAGTAAACTTCCATAAAACCTAAGAGGTTTATCACAAATTCTAGGCTATTAAATATTTCAAATATATTTAAAAGTCACATGAATTTGCATTGCATTCATTACTATAAGAAGCATTGTATTGTCATTACTTTCAGTATTACAAAATCAGTATTGTTAGTCTCATGATCCCTAGGAATGATGCTGTACCTTTTGCCCTTTTTTGACCCTTTCAAGGTATTTCGAACCTTGTCTTCATCTTGGAGTTTCACTTCTCTTGCCCCAGTCTGGAGATTCAGCCGCACATGGGATCCTGCAGGGACAGCCTGGCCTAAAAGCCAAGAAGAGAGAAGGCTCATGAGATATACAGTCCTCAGAGGGACACCAATTGAATGGCTTGCTAACAAGTTCATGAAGTTATTAGTTCATAAAGAACAGACTCTGTAGTATTTAGCTACCTGGATCTATCCCTATCTCCTTCTCCTCCCCTCCCCTCTCTTCCTCCTCTCTTCCTCCTTTCCTCTTCCCTCCTCTCCCCTCCTCTCTTTTTACCTCCCCTCCCCTCCCCTTTTCTCTCTCTCTCTCTCTCTCTCTCTCTCTCTCTCTCTCTCACGCGCGCACGTGCACACACACACACACACACACACACACACCAATCTCAATTCTCCTTTTGCTAATCCACATCCAATAAAGAGAGGAAGCAATGTGGGCAAAGGTATCTATATTTTCATCCAGAGACTAATGTCCCCCAGTTAGAACCTGCATATTTAAGAAATTCCGTTTTCTTTAAGTTGAGCTATAATAAGCCTTTTGCTTTGTACTAGTAAATGAATAGTGAATACTTACTTACCCTTCAGGACATGGCTACATTACTGCCTCCTCCACGACATCCTTTCTGACCCTCCTATGACAGAACCCCAGACAGCTTTCCAGCAAACTTATACCTCACCACCTCATCAATTTAATCAGGCTCCCTCTATGAGGCTCTCTCCTGTATGAGCAAAGGGACTATATCTCCTCTTTTTTTAATTTCCCCAGCCTCTAGGCCAGAGTTTGTCATATAAAATTTGTGACAATGTTTATAAGAAGGAAGAAGCAACCGACTGAAAGGCAGGAGGACATGACAAGCCAAGGAGACAGGGATTGGAACCAAGAAAAATTAAAAACCTATGCCCACCTATATCAGAAGAGCTGATCTACTAGCTGGGCAGATAAATGTTGTAAATGAATGGGCTATTCATACACACTGTACAAAATTACCAAGGATAGTTATAAAGCAACTTGCAAGATCACATACTACAAATGGAATGTTACACTTATTTATTCATGCAGTGATATTTATCAAGCAACTACTATATACCCAACCATTGTGGTAGATAGATTCTAGGAACAAAAGAGGAATATTAAATAGATATTTTCAGGGGGGAAGCTCTTTAGGTGATTGCAAGTCTAGAAGCAGAGATTCTGCTCTAACACACCTGATCTTTGACTCTGCTTTTTCCTGGCAGAGGATGGCATCATCCTGATGGTGCTGAGCTTCATTCAAGAATCAGAGGGGGGAGGGGTGGCGAGAGAAACAATCTGTGAACATTCCTTAAAGGGAAATACATAGCACAAATTCTCTCAAAACGATCCAGTAAACCGGAATATAAAAGGGTAACAATGTATATGAATTCAGGTTTTCTCAATTCTAGCAGGACTATAGTGAACTTCAAGTTCCACCAACCACTGTGCTTCCATTACAGAACCAGGGAGCCAAGGAAACGTCATTCCAAGACATGCTGTTCCTGCCATCCCACATCAGCAGGAAGTTTCTATAACTTTGGCTAAAAATAAATGGGAACTTAAGTACCTGAGTGTATGTATATAATGATCCTCTTCTAACCTCAAACCTATCCCAAATGTTTCAAGGATAAAAAAATATGTTCAGCCTGGCCAGTGTTGCACAATGGGTTGAGCATTGTCCCAGGCACCAGGTGGTCACCAGTATAATTCTGATCAGGGCACATGCACTGATGTTTCTATCGCTCTCACCATCTCCCTTCTTCTATCTGAAATATATATATATTGATATTTCAGATAGAGTGAGGAAATCTTTCTCTGGGAAGGCTTCCTAACTATGGATAAGTTGGGGATTAAATGAGATAAAAATTGAGAGCAAGTCATCTATATTTCTCTACTTTGCCAACCACTACTTCATACTCAATCTATCTCCAAAACCTGGTAATTAATACCCTTCTCTCTGTCTTCCCCATCTCTGCTCTTGTTCAAACCATCACCACCTCTCTTGTAGACAGTGCTGAAGCCTCCTAACTGACCTACTCTACCTACTCCTACCTCCCTATCCACGTGTTCTTTACAATGAATGATTTTTTCCCCAAAAATACAAATCTGACTATGTTATTTCCTGCTTCAAACCTTTTAATGGTCTCCTACTATTCTTAGAATAAAGATAGAAGTCCTCATGCTAATCAATGAGGCCCTTTAGTATCTAGTCCTTGCCTGCCCCTTTAAGATTGTCCACAACTCACTCCCCATGCTCTAGGATAGCAGTCGCCAACTGGTGGTCTGTGGACCACTGGTGATCCATGAGGTCCGAAAGGTTAGTGATTGCTGCTCTAGGATACCCTGGCCATTTTCCATTCATGAAAGAACCATGCTACTTCCTACCATGGGGCCATTCCACTCCTGCTCCCTTTGACCAGAATGCTCTTTCCAACCCTAGCTTCCAACTCCTTCCCCTTTCAATCCCAGCTAAGAGTCACTCCCTCTGAGTGCATCTTCTATTTCCCAGACCAGATCCAGCCGCCCCCTAAAGTAGGGGTGGGGAATGTCTGGTCCCAAGCCACATAAGGCCTGAGAAATCATTTTGTGTGGCCCTGCCAAGGTAACCACAGGCAGGACTCAAGATTCAATAAGTCTAGGAGCTTTTTTCATAGTAACATACATTTATATTGTGAATTATATTAAGCAAGTAATATTATAAATATCCAAATGAACCTTGGCAAAAAAAAAAAAAAAGTTCCCTACCCCTGCCTTAAAGGCTTTCACAGCACCATGACCCTTAAAAAAAAAAAAAGCACTTTATCTCATTCAATCGGTATATATTAGGTATTGTGTGTGTTTTTTTAATGTACCTAGTTAATATAAAGACTCACCATTTTATCCCCGAAACCTATCACAGGTCCTAGCATATAGTAAACCCTCAATAATTATTTGTTGAGTGAAAAATTACATTTGAGAGAAAAGCCTAACTGATCTAGAAGTGTGTGGAAAGGCCAAGAATTTTCACTATGGCAAGTAGATTCATAATAATTAGTAATCATGTTAATAGTTGTTTTTAGTAGTAATAGTACTAATACTACTGCCACTAGTAACAATAGCAGCATCTTAAATTTTCAGACTTTTGATCAAAATTAGAAATGGAAAATGAAAAAAAGTACATGACTTTATAAGTTTAAAAAAACATAACAGGTTATACCAGGCTAAGCTGGCCAAGGAAGAGACTAGGATCTTTCTTATGTGAATCAATTTATTTAATTTGGGGAAATTCCCAAATTACTCCCTTCACATAAGCCACCACAGGGGGCAAGAGCAAGCACAATAGCATTAACTTAAAATACAGGTTACGCTTATTTCAAATACATGCAACCAACCATGGCAGCAGCAGTGGCAGAGGCAGCAGAAAATACAGTATTTTCAAATGTTTCCAACCCACTGGGAAAAAGGCCAAGTTAAAGAGAGAGAGCGGTCTGACCTGCATCCTTCTAGGGCCTCTGTGAAGGGATCGCAGTACTGAGGAAGAGCACAGCAAAGGCAAAAATCACTAGATAACATGCAAGTAAAGAGATAGGGATTGAGAGGGTGGGAGGCAGAAGGCAAGGGCCCAGGAACAAAATAAGATGGGGATCTAGAAAGGCAAAGAGGTCGCCGAAACCGGTTTGGCTCAATGGATAGAGCGTCAGCCTTCAGACTGAAGGGTCCCGAGTTTGATTCCGATCAAGGGCATGTTCCTTGGTTGCGGGCACATCCCCAGTAGTGGGTGTGCAAGAGATAGCTGGTCGATGATTCTCTCTCATCAATGTTTCTAACTCTCTATCCCTCTCTCTTCCTCTCTGTAAAAAATCAATAAAATATTTTTTTTAAAAAAAAGAAAAAAGAAAAAGAAAGGCAAAGAGGTCTACAGTATCTTTTCCCCCCACTGGCTCCCTGGGGAAGCTGTCTATAAGTAGAAGCTTTGTCCAGACTAAGTAAGGCCACTTCACACTTGAGCTGTGACTCCCATTGGGACTCTGTCACTGATTTCAATCACAGACCAAGACCCAGGTAACACTCCTGCTTTCCCCGTGGTGAGTAGGGGGCGAGTCTGTGGTATATTGCATTATTGTCACAAACTTTCTTCCCTTTCCCCCTTTGTATATTCACACCCTTTGCCATGCAGCCCCTCTTACACAGTCAGAGATTAGAGTGGTAGAGGAGACTTTTATAGCTGTTGGTTTTAGACTTGCTTGTGATGTGCCTTGGCCTGTGGGATGTTAGCAAATGTGCCATCATCATGAAAAGACCATGCTCCACTAGTATTCCAGTCCAAAAAGGATGAGAGGCCCAAGGAGTGACCCGAATTCAAACTACAGATTGGAGCTAAGCCCAGCAAGAATAAAAGACTGGATTTCTTTTAATTTTCTAATTTGAACCACCTTTACCTTACACAAAAGTTGCAAAAATAGTACAGAGTTTCCAAATATTGCTAAGATAGCCTTTCCAAATGTTAATATCTTACATAGCCATAGACGATTATCAGGACTGGGAAATTAATACCATTCACCAAACTATAAAGATCCTTTTCAAATCTTACTAGTGTTTCCACTAATGTCCTTTTTGGTTCCAGGATCCCTTATGGCCTTTGTATATTTCTCCCTAGTATCCTGCAATTGTTTCATAGCCTTTCCCTGTCTTTTATGACTCTGACACCCTGGAGAATATTGATCAGTTATTCAGGACTGCCTTGTATGTTCTCATGATTAAACTAAGGTCATATATCCTTGTCAGAGGCACCACAAAAATGATGCAGTGGTGTTCTCAGTGCATCATATCACAAAATCTATAATGTCAATATGTCTTCTTACTGGTGATACTGGCCTTGATCAACTAAGAAAAGTAATCTCTACTGGGCTTTTCCACTGCAGCAAATCAAAATAAATGCAAACTACCAAACTATAGAAAATAACTTGACAGTTTCTCAAAAAGTTAAACAGAGTTAACTACATGAATCCAGCAATTCCACATCTAGGTATATACCCAAGAAAACTGAAAACATGTTCACACAAAAACTTACACATTAATCCTCACTACAGCATCCTATATAATAAAAGACCAATATTAAAATTATCCCCTCGACCAGGAATAGACTGGGAGTTCAACAGGGCATTGGGCCAGGGGGTGAGGCCAGCTGGCCAACAGCTTGCAGCCCCTTCCCCACCCTGATCAGGGGTAGGGCCAGCCAATTGCTCAAGGCACCTCCCCCAGGCCAGCCCAATCAGCCCTGATTGGGGTGGGCCAGCAGGACCCCCGCTCATACACAAATTCATGCACCAGGCCTCTAGTTATTTATTGATATAATAGCGAAAATGTGAAAACAATCTAAATGTCCATCAATTTATAAAAGAATAAATAAAATATAGTATATCCATATAGCAAAATAATATTTAGTCATTAAAAGGAATGAAATGCTAATATATACTACAACATGGATAAACCTTAAATACTTTATGCTGAGTGAAAGAAGTCAGATACAAGAAGCCACATAGCATATGATTCCTTTTTAATGAAATGTCCTGAATAGATAAATCAAGAGACATAGTGTATTAACAGCTGTCAAGGGCTAGTGCAAGAGAGGAATGGGGAATGACCACCAATGGGCATGAGGTTCATTTTTGTGGGTGACAAAAATGTTCTAAAATTAGATAGTACAGAATATAGTGTTTATACTAAAAACCACGGGATTGTTTTTTTAAATCATGGGGAAATACTTTGAGATTACATGAATCCCTTTTCTTATCCTCAAACCACACATCAGTAGGGGAATCCATCTGCAACAATTACCACTGTGGTGATGATCTAATGATAATTTTCTACTTTCCTTCTTCCTCACACATTAATTGAAATTTCACTGCAAGTAAAAGTTGTCAGTCCTCCATCTATTTATACTACTATGGACTCATAGATACTTTATTCTATAAATACTATCATTATTTATTTTGTTGCTCAAATTGTTTCAGCTTTAGTAATTAGGAGTTCCTTCACATTGGCTCTTGTGTTCATTTTTTTTTTTTTAGATATTTCCTTATTTTCTGTTATAAGATGTTCCAAGTTCATCTTGTATTTTCCTCTCCCAGCCCTGGGATCAAAGAATCCTAGTTTCTTTTATTGGAGAACAGTTTTCAGAAACCAAGATTTGAGTGCTAAGTGTGCTTGTTACTACAAGGTTGTCATTGCTTCTAGACTCTTTCAATGAACAAAGCTAATAAATTTGTGTGTGTGTGTGTGTGTGTGTGTGTGTGTGTGTGTGTATGCATTATCTATATATATAAAAGGCTAAGAGACCATCCAACTAGTAGATAATGCACAATGACTACCAGGGGGGCAGATGCTCCAACTGATAGCTATGACATTCACTGACCACCAAGGGGGAGACACTCAACACAGGAGCTGCCAAGCTGCAGTGACTTGGCAGTGGCGGTTCTCTTCTCGGGTAATGCACCCTGGAACCAGAGAGGAGGGAGCCTGATTCAGGGTGCCTCATCTGAGAACCATCCCCTCAGGGGATGTCAGACAGCCAGTTTCGGCTCAATCCCCTCAGACCAGAAAGAAGGACCCCACCTGCCAGAGGGATCCCACTCATTCCACAGATGCCCTTTGAGCCATGGCTTCACCCCAGATGCAGCCTGCTGAGGGATGGGGACAACAGAGGTTGGCTCCAGGGTGTGTCCAGCCCATCTTGCCAGTCCCACCCTACCAGCCACCTTCTAATTAGTTTCCTTTCAATGTGCACAAATCCATGCACTGGGAACTAGTATACATATATATCTGTCTGTATATCTATTTAAAACTAAGTTAAACTTACATATCTCATATTCCAATCTAACACCACAGAGTCCATCTGTCTTCCCCCTTTCTTTATTTGTAACTTCTTTCTCCAACAGTGAGAAACCTGGTTCTTATTATCTGCAACATATTTATGTGCTGTTCAATTCTAGTATACATATAAACTAGTTTCAAAATTGCTAATCCATACGCTATGAGAAACACATTTACCAAACTAGATCACAGCATTTATATAGGGTTGGTTTTTTGTCCTTGGTTTTACAGTATCCATCTTTAGTTTTATAGTATTTCTAGTCAAAATATCATTTCATTAGTTTTTTTCTCCCCTACCCCTTCAGTATGATGTTATTAATTTCTAATATTTGGTTCATTTATTAGTATTACACTTTGTGGCTCCCACTCCTTCACATCGTGGTTGGTTTATTTATCTAAAGGGTATGTGAACTATTACTACAGTTCTAAGAGTCAGAGCTATACAAAAAGAATTTATTGTTGTTTTAAGCCTAGTTTTGAGGTGATTTGCTTATTGTGGCAATTCAGTTTAATGGTCCTGAAACAAGAAAGTTAAACAAGTCCAATATAAAGAATAGTTCCCTTTATTGATATTCTATAGTTTCTATATCTTTTTAGTGCTAAAATGCCCTTTCATAAAATGAGATAATGATGATGATGGATGATAGTGGGCTATTTTTATGTTAAGGCCCTTAACTCAGCATAAAAAAGTTGGCCTCTGGTTGCCCAAAATGTTCTTTTAAAGTTTTTCTGGTCCATGAAACATCATAGTCTAGAAACGTCTAGGGACATTTGAGAATTATTCCCATTGTACACTTTACATGAGTGAATTTTATGGCAAATAAATTTTATCTCAATAAAGTTGTTTTAAAAAATCATTTCTTTGGATAAAGATCCTTTTGAATCCCAAAAGAGCAATTATCAGATGCAGTCCAAGGTGACAGCAAGTATTTCTAGAAGCCAATATAGAGAGCTAAGTACAGAACTTAAATACAGCCCCAGAAGGACAGTTCTGGACAGAGTAGGAAGGAGAAAATGGGCCTAGAAAAGCTGAGGCCATGAATCACCTGGCCAAGAGAAACCCTGGTAGAAGGGCACATAAATAGTGATCCAAGAGACAAGTGCAAACACTAATGCTCATCAGAAGCAGGCAAGTAAGAGAGGTAAGTGAGGAGGGCCATCAGTAAGACAATAGGGAGTGATAAGAGCTAAGAAAAATGCCCTCCTCTAATGCATTCAAAATTTTAAATGTAAAAGCCAAACAAAATATATCCATCAATGAAATTCAGCCCACAGTCACTTGTGGTAAAGTTCTGTCTATTGACAAATGTTGCCTGACTCAGTTTTTGTCCCAACTCATCCCGATGCCCAGTGATTAAAAACTTGCCTCTTGTAGCAGGTATGGCTCAGTGGATAGTGTGTCCCAGGACTGAAGGATCACAGATTTGATTCCAGTCAAAGATTGCAGGCTTGGGCCCAGTCAGGGTACATGCGGGAGGCAACCAATTGATATGTCTAACATCAATGTTTCTCTCTCTTCCTGTCTCTCCCCCTCCCTTCCACTTTCTCTAAAATTCAATAAAAAATATTCTCTGGTGAGGATAAAAAAAGAAAACAAGCTTGCCTCTCCAGGACTTCATGGCAGGCAGTGCCCTCCTCAGTTGGGCGCCCACAATGAAGCTGTGCAGCCTGACTGCTCTGCTTCTGTGGAGAGAGGGCCACCTGAGATGGATGCCACGGTAGTTATATGGCTTTGGGAGGGGAAAGACATTGGGGTATCCTCTGTAGACTCCTGCCTGAGAACTCCTCCGGACGTATAGGCTCTTTCAAATCATACGTGGACACAATGGCAGAAAATCAAGGGCTGCTCCTGCCATGCAACCGAACTCTGCTCTCCATTCAGCTCTGTCTTCGAGTGTTGGGTAGTTTTAGACAAATTTATTTTTCTGTCTAACTTCAGGCCTTTCTGTGTCAAATGAAAAAATTCTCTCCTGTCTGCTTTCCCTAATGTGTAAGACTGTTGTGAAGAACAAATAAGAAAACACTGTATCAGTGCTAAGAAGTTAAAAGTGCTTCAGGAAACACAGTCTCCAAAAGGTAAATGTCAACCAGGATGAAACAAAGTTATTTTATTTATCAAGCCCTGTAGGTATGTGTTAACAAGAGTAAAAATTCCCAATAATGCTGAGTTTCTGAAGGGCAGAGACCAATTACTTGTGCCCACAGCTCAGGTTCAACACCAGGTACACAGTAGGCCTCTGGAAAGATCATCTTTGAATGCCAGTCCTCTGCGCCTACTCCCTGGACCAGGAGGAATAGACAGAATATGAAACAGGAAGCGATGCCCTTACCTCTCTGGGGCCTCCACGCTCCTGACCAGGGCTGGTCAGAACAGAGACTTTATAGGCCTGGTTGCCATGACTACCATGGCCCTTTCCACCTGCTTTTTTATTCAAAACCCCCAAACAAGTGCTGGCAAGTTCCCTGCTTCACACAAATGAGCATCTATACTGTCTCCAAGGCAAGAACTTGAACTGAACCAATAATTTAAAAAAATGTGTGCAAACCTCTCTAGGGTATTGAACTCTGAAGTAATGCTTAATGCTATTATTTTTTAAGGAAAGCGTAAATGAAGTCCTTTTTTAAACAGCAAAAGATAGTGAACCAGTCCAGAATGTAGTTGCATTTATGCATATTCTAAAAGGACTAAACAATGAAAAAATGAAAAGAAAAGAAAAATATTCTCCAAACTGACTTTTCACCCTGAGTCACAGAATCTGCACAGGGCCATAGCAGAATTCTCTGGCATAACTTCCAAGCAAGGGTGCAAATTTCTCACCTGAATTAAAGCTCCTCAAAACAAGAAACTGCAGTTATCCTCAGGGAACAGCTATCTTGACAACACTTACTACCCTCTAAAACTAGTCTTTCCAAAATCTGATCTGCTGTGGCCTAGCCAATGTCTCCTTCTCAGACCTCATGGACAGACAATGGCTGGTCACCAACCTCTAAATACCCAATTCATAAGAGCAGTGCTCTTCAAGGACAAGAACTAGTAATAACACTTAGAAACTTCCTGTGTTACAGTTGAAGAGATACTCTGTGAACAGCCACGAGGATCAAGGCTCAAAGTATTCAGATCTAGGAGAATGAGGCCCTTTCCATAACTGGCTGGTCAGCAAGCATTTACTGAGGGCTGGGCCACAGGCTGCCCTGTTCTAGGCATTCCTGCTCCCACCCACAGCTTACTACACACCCACAGAGGGCCACTTTCTGTGCTGAACATGGGAAGGCCCGCAGCTTACTACACACCCACAGAGGGCCACTTTCTGTGCTGAACATGGGAAGGCCCGCAGCTTACTGCACACCCACAGAGGGCCACTTTCTGTGCTGAACATGGGAAGGCTGCCACATGAGCAGGACCAACTGCTGCCACTGAAGAACATGAAGGAAAGAAGGAAAAGAGGTAACAAAATTTAGAGTTCTAAGTCCAGAGAACATCTTTCAAGCAAGCAAAGAAGTGGGCATATTCAGGGGGTAATAAGTAACTCCACTTGAGGTAATTAGAGCTTAGCATATAAAACAGGGAGAAAAGAAGCAAGGAGGCCAGTTGGAAAGCTATTATACTTGACCTAGTCAGACATAATAGAGCCTGAACTAGGGAAAATGGGTCAGGAATCAGAAGAATAAGACAGTAGTAAGAAATAATAGTTTGACCAGGAAAACTAGAAATCCTATCATGGCCTTCTCAGTAAAGCACCAGACCTTGAAATATTTGCAGTGGCTCCTCCCATCAGCCCAGGGGACCTGTCAGAACCTCACATTTTAATAAAACCAGAAATGGAGTAGGAAAACAGGAAGAGGGGCAGAGGGGCTATTTTCACCCGGAGACCTATAATGGGCATTCCAATCTGTTTCCTAGTCCACTGATTGCCTCTATTCCCCTTCTAACTCTACCCTCAATGTATCCCTTGCCCTTCTTTAGCTTGGAAGACGACCTAGTGAGGCTCATAGGTACAGCACAGCCCCTTAATCAGAACATTTGAGCTTTTACATCCCTGCTGGGAATCTGGCTTTCAATAACTGTTAACTGCTGTGGTCTACTAGTTCTTTCTTTTTTCTTTTTCTTAAAGATATGCTTCCCACTTACCACATACTCCTTCATCCCTACAAAATACATTCATACTTCAATCTATTTTCAACAGTGTGTATGTGTATGTGTTAGGAGTGAGAAAATGAAGAAAAGTATCAGTAAAATTAGAAGAGATAGGAAATCACCAAGAGACCAAAGGCCAGGCAGTTAGAAATAAACCACAGCACAGCTATAGTACTTCCAGCTCTCTAAACCCACTTAGGAATTGAGTCAAATTAAACCGCATTTAAAAAATTCTCAGTATATTTGGCATTAACCAGGAGATACTGGCAATGTGGTGGGAGAAAAAATGACAAACTGAAAATGAAGTAGTTAAATGTGCCTACTTCCCAGGGTCAGCTCCATTACTGCTGGTTTTTTGGAAAAGACAGGGGATTATCAGAGCCTGCATTTCCCATCCAGACAATTTCATTAGCAGCTCATTAGCAGGAGTGGCAACCATTTCTGACTCTTGTTTTTCCTAATATTTATTGGTTAATTGACACTTTGAACACAGGTTGACTGAGAACCAAATGAAAGTGTTAAAACCACTCATTAGTCAAATTTAAAACACAAAGATTGTATTTTAAGAATACTCTTTGTTCTAATTTATTTCCTTCAAACAGAAGTGCTAATTTAATAAGAGGGTTAAAAAAGCAAAGTACCAAAATATTGTGCTTTGATTATTAATCCTTTCTTCCCCCCATCAATCCCGGGGATCCTGACATCATAATTGGCTCTCTTTGTTCTTTGACAGCACCTGTTACAGCTACAGCCCAAAACGGTTTTATGAAGTATTTCAAAACAGTATCAGCTACTCTTGACCTCTACAATTTCCCAAGTACCTACTGCAAAAGCTCCTCAGCTTAGATGCTCCCTGCAGTGGAAAGAGAGGGAAATCTATAGGTATGAGTGAAGCAAAACCCCTAGCATACAATTTCTCTCTAGGTCAGCTCTAAAGAATGGGACTCTTAAATCCCTTTTGGGGGAGGGGGAACTGAATGCAAATCAGAGTGGGAAAAGAGGAAGATGGAGCAACAGAGCAGGCAGCCAAAGAAACAGCTGGTCCTAAGTCCTTCTTCTCACCCTCATTGTGGGAGGGCCTCTTTTAAACAGAGGCAAGTTGAGCAACAAAATAAGGTCAGTCACCTGAGCCTTTTTTCACCTATAAAGTGTAGTGACGATTCCAATTTGTTGCCTGTTAGCTTAAAATTTTGGATCGCCAGTATTAAGAGACCTACTAAGTGGTGCTGTGCTTTGCTTTCTTTGCCAGCAATACAGTTATAGCCTTCAATATTTACGTGACCTGGGCAGTTGATGGAGGGTACAGGCTAAGGAAGACTCAGGTTCCGGGTCCAGTTCCACCACTTAAAAACCTTGGGGAAATAACCTCTGTGGTCTATATACAGAAAATGGCTCAGAATACACACTTCATAGAGCTCAAAGAGTTCACTGTGAGGAGTAAAAGAGAATGCCTGTGAGATGTTTAAGTTGACTCCAGAAAGTTCTGAATAATGATGTTTGCCTGGTTCTTGGCCTGCATTTTTCCCAACTATAAGACCATGATAGTCAGAATGAGTGTTAATGGGCTCTCAGTATATACCTGATTGAGCTCTCTAGAGGAGAGATGAGTACATGAGTTTTGTAGAATTTACATACAGACTGCCTCCTTCGTTAAAGCTGCAAAGAGTTCAATAATAGTGAAGGCTTCAAGGCATCTGAATTGAGGGCAGCAAATGAGCTGGTTAAATCAGACCTGTACCACACTGAAAACACCCACTACAGCTTTCCTTGGCTGGGGCCACCGGCTGGCCAACCAAACCCATTTGAGTGGGCAGTCTCTTTCCCATTCCCCAAGACATCAGAACAGAAATCAAAGAAGCCATATCCAATAGCATAATTTAGGCAAAATGGGGAAGATTTAAATGAGAACAACTGCCAATCAGCAACAAGAAAGAAAGGTTTCAGGTCTCCTCCTAAACTTACTCACTGGCTAAGCTCCTAGTGCAACAATGCACCTTAAAGCTTCTAAAAGCAGCTGTCCTGCTCTAGCTTCCTGCTTCTCGGAAGACCGTGCTGTCAGGTACCCACCCAAGCTTAGGCGATGAGGCCTGGATGTTTCAGGCCACTGAGTGCAAGGCTGGCACTCCAGCGAACTTGCTGATGTGTATACTTCTGGCAAGCACCTGTTCCACACCTCTAGCCCATCATCACAACAGCTAATGCCGCTCCCACCTGGGGCTCTCCCCAGAGCTCCCAATCCTAAGCACCTAATGTGAGTTCTGCAACTGTCACCTGAATATATACACTCGATTTGCTACACAATCTCAAGTTTCCTACAGGGACTCAGGCAGTGCTTGGAAGTTCTGGCCTTTGTGTTTCCTCCACTCATATTCACTCCCTACTGAGTACTTCTGGTCTAGATCCCTTTTGATATAAATCACCTCCCAAAAAGCCTTCTCCAGGACATATTCTTTTCACTTCCCATTTAAAATTTCCAAAATGAGAAGGCAAATCCCACAGAACTCCAGGGACAACAGCATTGTGAGCTAGAAGGAACTTTAGGTCATGAGACCTAATCACCATTTAAAACTAAATGGTCCCTCGCTGTGCCAGGCTTCCTGCAAGGCAGCGCATCCCCAAGGACAATTCTGTTGGCACTTCCCTTCTTTCTTTTTTTTTAAATATATTTTATTGATTTTTCACAGAGAGGAAGAGAGAGGGATAGAGACTTAGAAACATCGATGAGAGAGAATCATCGATCAGCTGCCTCTTGCACACCCCCTACTGGGGATGTGCCCGCAACCAAGGTACATGCCCTTGACCAGAATCGAACCGGGGACTTTTCAGTCCCCAGGCCGACGCTCTATCCACTGAGCCAAACTGGTTTCGGCGGCACTTCCCTTCTTAGAAACCTTCAATAGTTTTATGTTGTCCTCCACAATATCAATACCCCTGCTGGTGTTCAAATCCTACCTAATCCAATAAGGCTTCTGCCTGATGTTCTCTGTCTCATCTCCCCTCATCCACCAATACCTGCCCCTATGCTCTGGTCAAATGCATTCCTTGCTTTACTGATCCTTGATATTGCCTCTTTGCTTGCTTTAAGCCTGTTAATTCAAATCCATTTTTAATGGCATAGCTTGAACAATTCCATGCAGTCTTTCCTTTCAATCTCCACAGTGTCTTGCTTATTCCTCTCTAATGACACTTCTTCCATTCACTTTCTCTTAGTCATTTTGCGTTCTTGTTATTCATTAATCAGACATATAATGACCATCTACAACATGCCAGATTATAGGAAAATCAAGGATGAGACATGGCCTCTCTACCCTTAAGGAAATCATTGGTCTGGTGAGAGAAACAAATCCATAAAAATATGATACTTGACAAGTTTTCCCCAGTAGATTATAGTCTTCTTGAAATCAATACATCTTTATATTCCTTTTGTTTCTAAACGGAGTACTAGTACACAATAAATGCCCATTGTGTGTATGTTCCCAAACAAAGATGAGTGATTTTATGGGAAGAAAAGCAAACAATTTTCTCTTTCTAAATGTGGAGCAGAGGAATAGATTCCTGCAAAGACAGTCTTTAATTTGGGACAAGGGTAAAATAAAACTTAATTTAGTAAATACAGCACGTAGTTTTAAATGTTTCAATTCCACTGAATCACTCCTCAGCCTACAAAGAAAACGAAAGAGAAGTATATAAGACCAAGCACTGCACAGACAAAAACAGTAAGAGATGGACATAGAATGGAAGAGAAACATGGTTTACTTCTTAAATGTTAGTAAACTATACACATCAGACTTCATGTGGACTTCAAAGTATTATCACCTCTGATAATGGGTTCTGGTGGATAAACTATTGGTCATAGTCAACAACTACTCTTCATCATTCAACTTTCAAGTGCTCCCAAGTTCACCAAGCAGAAACAAGAGAGAGCTGGTAATTACGAAGGCAGCAATAAGAATAATGTCACCTGAGACCAGTTGGTGAAGTTGTTGAAACCAGCTGGTTAGTGAAATATTTAAGTGTAAAATTACACTTTTCTAAGAGGGTCCATATCTTTCACCAGTTTCTTAAAGAGCTGTAAATCACTCTCTGAACACACCCATAAACATGCATATCTTGGAGAGCCTTTGAGCCAATAACTGGCAAGGCCACACAGCAACAGGCATTCTAATACACTCTGCAGGTAAGGATATAAATTAGTGCAAAGCCAATGGGCATCTGGAAAGATCTATTAAAACTGTAACTGTTTTTCCTTTTGACCCAGCAGATTCCACTTCTAGGAATTAATCCAATAGAGAATTTGCAGACGTGCACAATAAGGTATGACTAGAATGTTCACTATAGCATTTTAATGAATGTAAACAATAAGAAACAACACAATGTCCATCAGTAGGGGATTTGTCACATAATACAGCATGGGATACAATAGTCTTCAAAAAGGAGAGAGACTGACATAAAAAGATGACTAAGACTAAGCAAAAAGAACAAGTTGCAAATATGTGATTTTTATATTTCTTTTTGACGAGCATATATGTTAATGTAGCAGCAGCTAGTTTTATTGCTAGTTTTTTAAATCTATCCAAATCCCCACAAGAAAACAGACTCTGATAGCAAAGCCAAACCCATAAGCAACATTTACGTCAAAACTAAATGAAAAGATACCTACGAATCCTAAAACAGAAGCAGATGAAGATAAATCAGTACATGACATCAGATCTGCATGGTATCAGTCTCTGTATGGGAAAACACAGGAAGCAATGAGGTGTCTTTCGGAAAAATAAAATATTCACTAAAAAACATAGTAGGCAATGGGAGAATAGCAGTTGAACCTAGGAGGGATTTTTCCCAATCCAATAGTGGGCAAGTGCAGGAAGCCTGTGGTAAGTTCTCAAGGGGCTAGAGCAGTCTAGCTCCACTAACCTCTAAAATTTAATCAACCAGTGCTACATATCAGGACTGGGTTCCACACTGAGAAGACATACCTAGTAGCTGAATCAAAAATGAGCAGAAATGAGCAATAACAATAAAGGAAAGAGAAGATCCAGATAAAAGTTAGAGGAGAAAACAGGACCAGGAATCCTCATAGAACAAGCTGCCAGGTTTTTTAACTATTGAAAACAACAGGAGAGAGAGAGCACTATAAATTTAGAAAAGGTAATTAAAGTCATGCTTCTTTCTAAAGTTGAAAAAAAAAATCTGATTTCACATAAAAACAAGCAACAGAAAAGGATTGAGGCCAAATCCTATACAGTAAAGTTGTTATAAGAAAGAAAAAAAGGTTAAGGAAAAGAACAACAACCTTACAGATAACCAAATCAAGCCAGAAAGACATCACCATTCAAAAATAAGTTAAATATACAGTTTAAATGATATAAGATATTCAATAACAAAAATAAGAAATGAAGTGCAAAACTCAAGGAAAAATTAGAAGAATAATCACAACAGAAAATGCCTTAAGACACATAGAAGGTGAAAGGAAATTTTGAAAAAAGAAAAAAAGTAAAATTGATCAGAAACTGATAATGAAGATAAACAAAGAAGATCCAATATGAGAGAAAGAGTGTCTAAACAAGAGAACAAATACCAAAAACTGTAATTCAAGGAAATTTTCCTAAAATCTATACTAATAAAAGAGTAATATGCTAATTACACCAGACATCCTACCAGACAAAGCCATGGTAGCAGGGCCAAGGCAGAGGCAGTTAGGGGTGATCAGGCTAGCAGGGGAGAGCAGTTAGGGGGATCAGGCTAGCAGGGGAGAGCAGTTATGGGGATCAGGCTAGCAGGGGAGAGTAGTTAGTGGGATCAGGCTGGCAGTTAGACAAGCAGTTAGGAGCCAGCGGTCCTAGATTGCAAGAGGGATAATCCAACTGCTAGTTTAGGATGACATCCTCTGAGGGGTCCCAGATTGGAGAGGGTGCAGGCCAAGGCTGAGGGACACCGACGAAACAACCACCACCACCACCACCACCACCACCACCACCACCACCCCCGTCACGGTGCACCGGGCCACTAATAAAAATATATTTTAAAAAAACTGTGTAATTCGAGAGCATACTGTGCAACTGTTGTGAAAACTGACCAGGAATGTCCAACAGAAAAACATAGTCTAATAAAATTATTGGATTTTATGGGGAAAGAAAAGATCATTTGTGTCTCTACGCAAAAACAGCAAATGACATAAAGTAAGAAAAATCAGACTGGCATCAGTGATGTAGAGCTTTTTATTAGGTCATGAGGGTGCAGTCTTCATGAATGAGATTAGTGCCTTTGTAAAAGAGATCTCAAAGACTTCCCTTTCTCCTTCCACCAAGTGAGGCCATAGCAAGAAGACAACCAGAATGAGCTCTCACCAGACACTAAATCTGCTAGTGCCTTGTCCTTGAATTTCCCAGCTTCCAGAATTATGAAAAATAAATTTATGTTGTTTGTAAGCAACCCAGTCTATGGTATTTTGCTGTGAAAGCCCAAACAAATTGAGACAATGTTAAATGTCCTTCATGACTGAAAAGTACAAATCAGCAACCAAAATTTGTGACCACTATCCACTTAAGTCTCTGAAAGGAGGGTGTCCTGACCAAACTAGACAGGGTTCACTGCAGTTCCGCCTGGAGGCAGATGTATGAAAGCATGGTTTAAAAATTTTTCATCTTCTGGCACTTTATTTTTCCTCTGCAACTCAGGAAGCAAAAACAAGGACATCAGTAAAAATTACTCTACAGACTACAAGCAATACTCCAAGGACTTTTCTGAATGTGTGGCAGCCACTGGGAGGCATGAAAATCATGTGTGTGCTTAGTTTTTTTTTATGTCCAGTCCTACTAACTATAAAAAACTAAAACTAGTTCTCTAAAAATCAACTACTCTTGGATGCCCTAAGCACTCCCCACCACTTCCCATGTCTTTGCGGACATCAATAACAGAGCACTTTACAGGGAATAAAACATAATCACAAGATAATGCCACATAAATGATGGTGCATTTATGGGTAATAAAAGTTGAGGTAAAGCAGTAATATTTATTTTCCATGATCTTGTGTTTCAATGCCCCATTACGCTGAATTGATTTTAATTTTTACAAATCACTAAAATATTTCACATCATAATTTTGTACAGCTATGGCTGGCATAGTGACAGAACCTATAATGATCTTCTAAAAGGTCTAGTTTCCCAAAATCCGGACTTCACAATCCCCTTTATTCTAAGGTTCCATTATCTCAGGACAAAGGCATAGGGGGCATGGGGAACTGGCAAGTTGTGATTCCCAACAGAACTTGCCACAAGCAGACCATCTATTTTCTTGACACACCAGGTCTTTCCAAGAACCCTAATGTCCTTTAGTCCCTTCTGAAAGTTGCTTAAAAGTTACACAAAGAAAGCTAATAATTTACAGCCCTATTCTTTTCATCTTGGTCATCCAGATTTTCACAGACATCAGTTTATTCCACTTTATAATATATTAGACAAAACAACAGTACTAGAGTCAGCTCCAATGCAACTCTCTCTCAGGGGTTCTGCTGACATTTATAAACTGATCCTATTTCTCTCTTGTGTTTTATGTTATCAGCTAAATCTGTCAACTTAAATTATTGCCTTGTAACCAAATCAGAGTTATCTATTACTCTGGTATGTGTACATTTCTGAAGCTCTGTATCTATATCAAGTTTTGCAAGGATAGAAAACAAGTCATAAATAAACAAAGGGAAAACAGAATATATTACCATTACTTTAGCACATAAGCTAAAAGTCAAATGCATTATTACATGGAAAGCCACTGAAATGGCTGAATATATAGATCTCAGGAACAGCAAAAGCCTGATACAGGCATTTGCACACTGCTCATCCTGCAATCAACTGCTGAGCTGTGGTAGCTCAGAACATCTCCATTTAGAAGAGTAAATGATTATTCCTAGGGCCTGTAACAGGTGGGAGGGCATCTGAAAAACTGGGAACATGATGTCGAAAAGGTCCAATTTATAGCCATCCCATTTTTTCACCAGCACAGTGACTAGGAAACCAATTTCTCTTCCATTGGTATGACTAATTGCCACTCTTCTTCAGAGACCATTGTGACCCAAACTGAGAAATGAAAGAGCCTCAAGAAAGAAATTTAAAAAGCAATCCCTTTCTCAGGGCTAATTCTGATCCTTTAGCCATTGCCTCTCCTCCACAACCTAAACAAATTTTTTCTGGGATTTCATCTTACTAAATACATACCTTTCTTTATTCCTAGTTTCTATTAATAAATTAAGTTACTTCAAAACTACCAAAAGTATAAGTTTATGACATTTTAATTTCCTCCAAATTTCAATTATCCAGCACCCAAGTCTTCCTCATTATTTCACACTTTTAAATATTTTACATATACATCAGGTAAATGTTCTCCACGACTTTCAATTATAAGCTCATAGTGGCCAGGGACAGTGATTTTTTTTTTTTTTTACTTGAATATACAGTTTCCAGTTTGGCATATGTCCCCAGAAACAGCAGCTGAGTGCAGGTCAGAGAAAGAGCACTCTATGATCTACAGAGAGATGCTGAGGCACAGAAGGAAAATGATCACCTAAGAGACCACCTACCAAATGGGACTGGTGTTTCTCTGAGCTCCCATCAGCATTCATAACTGAAATCCTAACAGGGCCAGATCTAGGGAAAAAATGCTAGAGTCCAACCTACAATGTAACTCCACCTCCCCAAACTGTTCTTGTCTAGATTGTGATTCAAATCTAACAATCTTTTTAATTCTGTCTGGGAATTTATTGTTTAATCTCTTTTTAAAAAATAAACTTTTATTGCCCTAGCCAGTTTGGCTCAGTGGATAGAACATTGCCTGCAGACTGGTCAAGGGCACATGCCAGGATTGTGGGCTTGATCACCAGTAGAGAAGTGCAGGAGGCAACTGACCAATGATCTCTCCCTCAATGTTTCTCTCAAAACATCTTTAGCTGTTTCTATCTCTCCCTCTTCCTTGCCCTCTGAAATCAATAAAAATATATTTTAAAATAATAATAATAAATGTGCCTTCTAGTGCCCTCATTACCTCTAACACCCCACACGAAGTAAAACACAACACAAGGAGGCACATATCTAGATCTGTGATTTGGAAAATTTTGTATGGGCATGTGACCCTCAGTACAACAAAGATGTCTCTCTCAAGTCACTTATGCAATGTGGCTATATTTTTCCATGTAAAGTCTCACATTTCTGGGTATACAACAAACAATATTTGCTTACTATACACTCTTATGTCTCTAATAATTGGCTAACTTCACCTTGCCTGAAATGAATTACAAAGAATTATAGTGGACAAAAATTATAATAGATAAAAAGCTTACTAATTTCTCACTGAGGTTTCTGGGGGAGGGGAGGATTTAATTTTTGGAACCATTTTAACTATTCTGGAACCCTTTGGACTTGCTTTTCACACTATACATCCTGAAAGCCAAAACATCTTCCTACCTAAGCCTCCAGATTTCACCAGACCTTCTATCTCCATGTCTCTCCACTGGGGAGCATCAGACCAGTAGAAGGCAAGACCCAGCCTGCAGAAGCCACCCACATGATCAGTTATAACTTCTCTGCTGTGAAGCTTAGCTGTGAAACCATTTCCAGTGGATGGAGAACCACCATCACATGGCACACACACAAAATTACAGGCAACAAGAGACAGAGAAGCTGGCATTGTTGCCAGTAAGTTTATCTAGAACTTTTCCCTTGATGACTTTAAATTAATAAAGCAACAAAATAATAATGATCATCAAGCAGCTATTTAATAGATAGTGTAGAAGAGGAGGTTCTGTTTCCACATCAGCAATAATTAAGGCAGACTAGCATCAACCATCACACAGCAATGTCCAATAGAACATTCTGTGATGATAGAAATGTTCTAAATTAATGCTGTCCATCAAAGCTCCGGTCACACATGGCTACTGAGCAACTGAAATGTGACTAATGAAGCTAAGGAACTAAACTTTAAATTTAATTTTAATTAATTTAAATTGTCACAAATGGCTAGTGACTACTATATTAAACAGTGCAGACTACCTTCATTTCACAAATGGCACATCCCTGAAGTACTATGAGGGCCCAGTCAAACATCAGATGGAAAAGGGCTTTGAGAGGCATGATGGGCAGCACAAACATAAGCTGGAATCCTGATGCCTTGTAGCAGAGGCCCCTCTAGGGGACTGAATCTGGTTTACAATACAGAGTACTTCCTGCCAGGTCCAATTCGAGAGACCCTGAGCCAATGAGTAAATAAGAGCAGTGGCTCTCCAGAGGAGTCAGATAGGAGGCCAGGGATCCATTAGTACTATATCTCTTCTGAGGGCAAGAATTATGGTTAATTCCCCTTTCTTCAGAGCTAATTGTTATAACAGATACCTACTCCCTGAAACAAAAAATGCTTAAAGGCCATCTCCATTACTGAAAGAAAGGCTGAGTATAATTGAAGGCAACGATAAATAAAGGATAAAAACAAGTACAGGATGCCTTGCTCTCCCAAACAATTCATATATCCCTTTTATAGATGGGGTATAATGGAATAGAAAATAACTTACTAACAAAGGACAAAGTAATAATGAATTGCCCTGAATTTCTTTAGCTCACATAGTGGCGAAAAGAACTAAATGGAAAATTAAACTCTATTGAATAGCTTCTTATGAGACTAATTGAAGCAAAAGGGTTCAACAAAGAAAATCACTTCATAATCACTTTACTCATATCTAGCCTTGTCGTTTTCCCTCACTTCTGAGGTCTGAAGGAATCACCTCCACTATCGAATGCTCACTGGCTACACCAACATTTTCCAATGACATTTTTTTCTTTCCCACAACAACTTCAAAATCCCAAGAAGAGAAAATCCAAAGAGAACAGACAGAAAAACCTGGATTATCTATCTTCTCACAGATAGCCACAACTAACATTTCTGAGCAATTCTCATAGGCTTATATTTATACTTCTGATCTCAAACAAAAGAATTTGTTATGTAACTGAAGGCCACTGTTTTCAATGGGGGATAAGGGGACTATTGACGCATGTTATTACACTTGGCAATGGACTGCAAATGATTTATTTGTCTCCAAATAAAGTTAAACATAAACACAAAACTTGCTGGATATATATTTTATGACCCATTGGACACACTAATGAAAACAGTTAAACAATTCATTAAAAAGTCAACATATGTCCATTCCAACATTGCCACAAAGCATACAGTATGAACACAAATGGATCCTTCCACATAAAGAGCTGTGGGCTAAGTTTGTCTTCAAAGATGAAACACTGACTAATTGTAATGTGCCAAGTTCTGACTAGAGTTTTCAATCTTAATCTGACTATTATTCAAGTCCCTGCCAAAACCAACCTTGACAGAGCAGATATCTGAGGAAGGGTTTCAAAAGGACAGGCTCTTTTACCATTCTGCTTAGTGGATTCTTTATCATATCCTACTTAAAACAAAAGAATGCTCACTGTATTTTTCCCTTACAAAACAAATGCATTCAACCATAGTTTTTGCTCAGTGTCTATATATAAGTATGAACTGTAAAAAGCACAAACATTTCTAATTTTCTGAAAATAAAGACACTGTCCAGCACATTGTTTAATGTAGTATAATAATGTTTTTAGATCTGTTCTTACTAGTAGCAGGAAAAAGTTTCTTTCTCAGCAGACAACCAATATAATTATTGGCTATTTTATTAGATAATAATTATGTGATTCATTATATTTCCCTTTTTAACTGCCAGGACACTCAAAATTACATTTAATGTTTAGGTCCTGTAACCATAGTAGCCAGGTGGATATTATATTTGTTTTCCTCAATTCTGCACCCACAGAGTTTAAATAAATTTTATGTTTAAATACTCTTTTTACATATATGTATTTTACTAAAAGCTACTTAAAGTTTTTTTAATCAGCAGGCAGCCTCATAAAAGAGTTGCACTACCACACTTTAAGCAAAGCATTAACCACTGCTATTACAATATGGTATCAATGATAGTTCACTTGATAAATTCCTGTCCTAAGACAGACATTCAAGAGATAAAATGAGTCCAGGCAAACAATATGAAGAAAGGCATGCAACAGGACACAGCAACCCACAGAACAATAGGAGTAGGACAATGCCCTCTAAGAAGTAATTTGGACTACAATATAAATTCTAGACAGAGTAAATATTACTCTTTTATGCAGATAAAAAAATAGATGACAAAGCTCAAATAATATGCCCTAGCCTTTGGCTCTCTCCACTGTACCACACTGTTTTGCAATGAGCCACTTGTGTGAACAGAGCCTTCATAGACCATGTAGATAGCAACAAGGACCACAGAAGACAACCTTAGATGGGAACAGATGCTAAACAGTGAAATAAGCTCTAGCCATTCTCATTGTAGCCTGGTAAAGAGGTAAATAGCAGTTACCAATAGCCAATTTGTGCTAGGCACTGGAATAGCTGCTCTACATATCTTATTTCATTTTCACAACATTCATATGGGGTAGGTATTCCCATTTTACAGATGAGAATACTTTGATTATACAACTAGTCCAACTCAACAAATATTAAGCAAACATCAAACTGCCAGACATTCTGTATCCTGCCTAAAGTAACTGGTTGTTTGTCTGACTTCAAAAACATTTCTTCTTCCACTACCCGACACTAACTCCCTCCCTTTGTCTCTAAGCCAGAATGAGGACATGCTGGGCCTGACAGTACTTCAGAGACAACCAAATTCTGTCAACACCTCTGCTGCTTACTCCCATGAAAGCAAATTAGGCCAAAAGAAAAGTCTCTCATTATGTGTTACAAAAGTCTCTTGATGCAAAGACCAGAATCTAAAAAACAAACAAACAAAAACAAGAAGAAGAAAAAAGAAAGAAAAAAAAAGACCAGAATTTATGACAACTTCAGTCCTGGAAGTACCTTCGAAGCAGATATCCTAAAGCTCAACAGAAGACTTGGAGGACTGGTAGAATAATGGATCCCCTAGGGGATGGATAATTCAGCCTATTTTGCCAAAAAACACTTTCATCATTTCTTCCTGCCACTCTTGGCAGACACCAATCCACATTTCAATTACTTTATGTCTCAATGGATTGCTGAATTGAATTCATTTAATGCTAGGTTAAAGCCTAGGATATTCTGAGAATAGATTCCTCGAGGAATCAGTAAGAACACAGATGAGATTTCCAATCACATTCTTATCAATCCAAATCACTGGGAATCCTAGTCAGGAAGCTAGTCATGAATTAAGAGCCATTGGATATCCCCAGAAGGCAGGCATACAGCTCCTGCTGAGGAAAAAGGAGGGGCTTTAGTCCCTCCCAACCCACAGGAGCACTAAAGCCCCAGGATACCCAGATATTCCTGGAGCATGGCAGCCCAGCTCAATAAACACTGACAGAGGAGTGTCAGGGATCACCAAGTATGGGCAAATAGTGTGAACCAGGTTGATGGAAACTCAAATATGACTCCTACCTGCTGGCTCTGTGTGGGGAGGGCTCAGCAAAGAAACAATGGCCTCTGCCAGCTCTTTCATTTAAAATCTGCCCCTCCAGCTCTTGCCCTGATGCCAGACAATCCCATTCCTTCCCGTATGTCCCTGGTATATTTCCAGCTGGTCCCCAGCACTGGAGCTTAGAGCAAGTGAGTTCAATTAAGTCTATGCATGGGTCCTTATAAGAGGAATGCGTGAGACTCCGGCAGCCCTCTGTCTCACTCAACCACATCCCTGCTGGTTTTTACAGTCCAAAGTTATTGAATCTCTCTTCCTGGCACTGGAACACTGAACTGTGGGGCTGGGACACCTCGCTCCTCAGAGGGGGCCACTGAAATTGAGATATCTTTCTTGATTTTTAACTGCCACAAGTGGGTGTGAGACCAGCCTGTTCTGCATCTCAGTCCCTACCAGTCTTGATGTGTCCTGTCCTTAGTTGAAGGACTTCTGTTCTACTAGATTTCAGGGGGTTCTAAATAATGGTTGTTCTATAGTTTAGTTGTAATTTTAAGGTGGTTGTGGAAGGATTCTAGTACCGCATTTACTTACACCACCATCCTAACATTAAATTTTAAAAATAAACATTACAGAAATATATAATCATCCTATAATGCCTATAATCACTTTTCTTCAAAAATAATGATTAACAGAACAGTTTTTCAATTTTTTCTCTATGTACATTCATACATATTTAATACTAGTGATTATTTCAAAAATGGAATCATACCACATATGTTGTTATATAGCATTTTTTTTTTAATCATCTAGCAGTATGCCTTCAATATCACTCTGTGTCAGCACATGTACCTCTACTTCATTTCTCAACAGTGTCACAGTATTCTACAGCAGTGGATATAAATCAATATTACTTTAACAGGTAGAAATTAAGTAGGCTAAGGGGCAAGAGAGTGGAGAAATAGAGAGTAAAAAAGAAGCTTCAGGAAGAAAAGTAATATGAACAAAGGCAGAAAAGAAGAAAAATCCAGGACACATCTAAGAAACAGTAGCTAGAAAACAAGGAGAGGATCATGGAAGATGAGGGGGAAAGAAAAAGGTTGTGGAGCTTCACAATCCAGGTTGAGAAGTTGGAACTTAACTCTCTAGGGCAGGGGTCTTCAAACTACGGCCCGCGGGCCACATGCGGCCCGCAGAGGAGTCTGATCCGGCCCGCCAGGTTTTTTGGGCAGTGAGCGCAGCCGAGGTGTTACAGTAGGAATTAGTAGTTCATATAGTCCGGCCCTCCAGCTCTCTGAGGGACTGTGATCTGGCCCCCACTTTAAAAAGTTTGAGGACCCCTGCTCTAGGGCCTAGAGTTAAGTTCCAACTTTTCAACCTGGATTGTGAAGCTAGGGATACATTTCAATTTCTTCAGGGAAAAATCATCTATACTAATGAAAGGGTAATGTGCTAATTAGACTAGGTCGACCGGACATCTTCCAGATGTCTGACTTTCTTCCGACAAAGCCCTGGTAATGGGGGCCGAGGCAGAGGGGGAATCAGGCCAGTAGGGGAGCAAGCAGTTAGGGGTGAGATCAGGCCAGCAGGGGAGGGCAGTTGGGGCAATCAGGCAGGCAGGGGAGGGCAGTTGGGGGTGATCAGGCAGGCAGGGGAGGGCAGTTGGGGGTGATCAGGCCAGCAGGGGAGGGTAGTTGTGGTGATCAGGGAGGGGCAGGCAGGCAAGCGAGCGAGCGAGCCATTAGGAGCCAGCAGTCCTGGATTGTGAGAGAGATGTCCCAGAGTGGAGAGGGTGCAGGCTGGGTTGAGGGAATTTCATGCACCGGGCCTCTAGTGTTATAAGAACAATGGTTTAGACAGATTCAGTGGTTGATATGTATAGGCTGCACCTCGAGGCAGACACACCTGGAGTTGGGGGAACTAGGAAAGAAGCTCAGTAAGAAGTCATAGGGTGGGAACAAGATGGAGTAATGGGAATGAAAATAATGGGACGTGGCAAAGCCACCATCCTAACATTAAATATTAAAAATAAACATTACAGAAATATATAATCATCCTATAATGCCTATAATCACTTTTCTTCAAAAATAATGATTAACAGAACAGTTTTTCAATTTTTTCCTCTACATACATTCATACATATTTAAAAGGCGAAAGATTTATGCAGTCTGAAGAGAAACCAGAGCATCATATTTAATACTAGTGATTATTTCAAGAATGGAATCATACCACATATGTTGTTATATAGCATGTTTTTTTTAATCATCTAGCAGTATGCTTTCAATATGAGACTGGGCTAGTGGAAAAGGGGAGTGGGAGATCCCAAAGTTTCAAGATGAGGTAACTGGGAGAATGGCAATGCCAGAATTAAATATGAAGAATGGGTTTTGAAGAAAATTATCATGAGTTTGGTTAAAAGTGTGTAGAGCACCAGTGGGACATGAAGATTAAATATCAGGCAGCTGAAAATATGGGATGGGGACTCTGAGGGTGAGTCTGGAAACAAAGGCTTGAAAGTCATCTGCATGGCATTGAGGACTGGAGACAGAATCTAAGGCAAAAAGCTGAGAGAGAATACAACAATATTATGGCATAATTTACTACATAAAGCTGAAAGGTAGGAGGGAGCAAATGAGTCAGAAAAGAGGTAAGAACGGACTCAAATGAAATAACAAATGCAGAAGCAATTTGCCAAGTTTAGCTTCTACCATAAATGAGAGTTGTTAAAATAATAATAAAGTATTATATTTATAGGCTTTAGTTCTTCTCCCCTCTCCCAGATCCAACTCTATTCCTAGGCCTAGCAATCAGACATGAACACCAGCCCAGGCCCCAGGACCATCTTCCATCCCAGAGCCATTTCTTCATTCCTAAGCCAAAATCATGCTACAGTCCCACCTTTTCCCCACATGACAACAAGGTGAGGAAATCAAAGGGGCTGGCAATAAATAGTATCATGGAAATGACAGCTGTCATGGGGTCCATGCTGTGTTGAGGATCGTGAGGCCACAAGGACACTGAATGACTCTAAATACCAAGATGGAGATGAAGAACCCTAGGCCTGGCTCGCTGAGGTGAAACAATCGCTTATCGGAATTGGGCCATTGATGGACCAGCGTGGATAACATATTGTTTTAAGCTCTTGGAGAAGAGGCAGTGAAGCTATGCGAGGGAACTGTCAGAAGTAGGGAAAGACCACATAGTTCTCAAACAATGAGGAGTGGAAAAGCCTCTTCAGGTAAAGGTTACCAGACCACTTCCTCCATGTCCAAATGGCTACATATGGCAAGTATCCAGCCAGCCAGCCACTTCCAGTGCCCACTCTCTTTTCCTAACAAAGAAGCTGAAGCAGTTGGCACCCATGTTTACCATAACTGGGGAACCTCCTTATCCCATCCTGGACCATAACACCTCTGTTCCAGGCTCTATCCTTCACCCTCTCTTTCCATTTTCAGCTATTATTAAGCCTGTCAAGCTGCTACCTTTGGGGCGTAGACTCCTGAAAAGATGACACAGAATTCTGACCCTCTGCTTCCTGCTTCTTCTTTCCCCACAATGAATGACAGAATTAGCAACAGAACAAGAAAAAACAATTCAACAATAGGCACAACTGCATATGAGAATTTAGTACACAATAAGGGTAGCATCTCAAATCTGTGGGAAAAGGACAGAGTTGGGATATTTAACAAACATATGGAAAAAGATAAAATTAACTCCACACCTATACCTACACAACAGAAAAAATTACAAACAAACCATATTTAATGTAAAAAACTAAACTATTCAAATGCCAGGATAAAACATAGGTAAATTCCTCTGTAACCTGGGAGTAGTGAATAATTTTCCTAATTATGATTCAAAATACAAAAGTAATACAAAATATTAATAAATTTGATTATATAAATAAGTTTATAAAAATGTTTAAAAATGGAAAATATCATAAGCGAAGTAAAAAGACTAATGACAAAGTGGGGAAAATTTTAAACTTATTATAGACAGTGTTGATATCCCTAATATATAAAGAGCTTTTAAAAATTAAAAATAAAAAGACCAATAATCTTATAGAAAAAAGGACTGAAGATATGAATAGGCAGTTCACAGAAAAATATAAAAATGTCCCTTAACCATATAAAAAGATGCTCACCTTCACTCAGAACATGAGAAAGTTAACACAAAACTACAATAGGAAACCATTTCTCACTATCTGCAGGTGAGACTTTAGGAAAGCAGGCACTTACATAGAAAGCTGATGGAAATGCAAAATGATATAACCCCGAAGGAAGGGAATTTGGCAACATCTAATAAAGTTATAACTACATTTATCTTTGACAAGAAATTTGATTCCTAGGAATTGATTCCAAAGACATATTAGGAACAACCAGAATGATCTTGAAAGCAGATGCTCCCAAAGCTCCCAGAAAGGAACATAGCCTGGTGACACCTTGATTTCAGCCAATGAGACCCTAAGCAGAAGATCCAGTTAACCAGTATCTGGACTTCTGACTGACAGATGGTGAGAATAAGTCTGATTATAATATGACCCTATAGATGGGGGAAAGGGTTCATACCATGGCCCAGAGATGGGAATCAGTCAGCTGTGTAAGAACTTAAGCCATCTAGTTTGGCTGGAGCAGCAGACAGGCAGATCTCAATACTTTATAGCACCTAAGGTTTCTAAAGCCATCTTTCTTGCCTGACCATATAATGAGGGTGGGAGAGTAGAGTTTAGGAAGAAGGTCAAAAGGGAAAGCCCCTGGCAGGATGCATTGCTGGTGGAGCATATGATCACTGATATTTCAGTTTTACGCTCAAGAATCTGTAAGTACTTTAGTTTATTTTTCTTCTTTCCTGGACACTCAGACTTTAAACAGGATGGCCTTAAAAGAGAAAAAAAAAATGTTTTTTACAAAAATGTAGCCTGTTTCCCTTTATATGTCTATTTCTACAGATAATTGAACCTGACTGTGATATCTGAATAGTTTTTAAGAAAGTACATTCTGCTCTAATTGCAAAGGGAGGGGACCCTTGGCCTCTGCCTTAAGACAGCAAAATGGAAGGGGATGCAAGATACTCTGCTTATTCGTCTCCAAAACAAATCTCGCCCTAGGCCCAAGCCCTATTTCTATGCCCAGCAGGGAGCAATCCTTTGTTCAGAGAGCACCACAGGTGTGATGAGCGCAGCATCAAAAACAGAAAGCAAAACTGCTGCATCTTTGGGCTCAAACAGGGGAATCAGAAAACAACAGGAGATGAAGTGTTAGACACAAGGGAAATACCTTTTATCTTACAATTTTGTTATTCCTGATGACTTCTTCAGGCCTCAAATCAGCGTGACTCCATTCTTTGGGAAGTGTGTTATTTGGAGGCTTTAAATATAGAAGATAAATCAAGACCCAACCCAGGAAAAACAAGATGTTGCCCCAGTCCTCCAGAGCTTTATCTGACTCATCTCTCTTCCAACATTTTCCCACTTTTTGCACGTGAAGAGGTACTGAAAATACAATTCTACACCCAAAACCACCTTCATAAAAGTATCAGAGAAACTCATAGGACTTCCTGGAATGGACACTGAATATGGAAGAGGTTGGTCCTTCTACATGATGTTTCAATGGAAGTCCTCAAATCCCTCTTTACATCTCTTGCCCATTATACCATTATCATCCACACATTTTTCTAACACATTTTTTAACTCATACTTTTTTTTTAAAAAAATCCTCACTTAAGGATATTTTTTCCATTGATTTTTATTGAGAGTGAGAAGGAGGGAGTCAGAGAGAGAAACACTGATGTGAGACACACACATGGACTGGTCTCCACACACCAGAGGAGAGGGGAGAGGAAGCAAACCTGCAACCAAGGTACATGCTTTGCTCAGGAGTCAAACCTGTGATCCAGGGGCTGACACTGCCACTGAGAAAACTGGCTAAGGCTTTTTTAATTCATACTTTTAACCAACATATTTACTACTCACTGTGTGAAGTAGGTTTTCTTTAGTTTGTTCTTAGTTTAGTCCCCTTGAGGACAAGTAGTGCTGTCAGGTTCTACTGACCAGAATTTATTGAACTAGTCCACATTCCCATTGTCTTCAGCCTTCAAGTTTTTAGTGTTCAGTATGTATTCAAGATTAAATGAATTTTCCTTCACTGGTTTTACTTGTCCAGATCAAAGAGTCCCATGCTTCCCTCCCTGTCCACACACTTTTCACATTTGTCATTTTGAGCCAGCCAGTACTGGATCACAGGTTTAAACATAGGGGTGGGGGGTGGGGGGAGAGTAAAAGGAAGAAGGTTTCTCTCATTAACCAGCCCCCACCATCAAGAGGAGCGATTGCTGCCAGCAAAGCAGTAGCAGCACACACCCACCTCTGACATGACTCTCATTTCTGTATGAGCTAAAGTAGAAAAGAAACAAGTGTCATTTCCCCTATCAGAATGGGAAACCTCTAGAAACCTCAAAAGAGAAAGAAAGGCCTGTACAAAAAACCCTCATGCAGTTTAAGGACAAAAGGGTAAAACAGATTAATTTTTTTAATATATTTATATTGATTTTAAAGAGGGAGGGAGAGGAAGAGAGATCGGCTGCCTCCTGCATGACCCCTATCCACTGGAGATTGAACTTGCTAACTGGGCATGTGCCCTGACTGGGAATGGAACCAGTGACCTTTTAAAGCACTGGACATGCTTAACTAACCAAGCCACACGGGTCAGGGAGAGAAATTCATTCTTTCATTTATTAATAACTATTTACTGAACACCAACTACAAACAAAGCACAGTTCTGGGCCTTGAAGACCCATATGTGAGCAAGACAGACCAAAATCCTTATTCTCACTAACACTGTAGATAAAAAACAGCATTAGTTGCCGAAACCGGTTTGGCTCAGTGGTAGAGAGTCGGTCTGCGGACTGAAGGGTCCCAGGTTTGATTCCGGTCAAGGGCATGTACATTGGTTGCAGGCACATCCCCGGTAGGGGGTGTGCAGGAGGCAGTTGGTCGATGTTTCTCTCTCAACGACGTTTCTAGCTCTCTATCCCTCTCTCCTCCTCTCTGTAAAATATCAATAAAATATATTTTTTTAAAACAGCATTAGTAAAATATATTGTATTAAACAAATAAGTGCTTAAGAGAAAAATAATGCAGAAAAAGGGATAGGAAATGTCAAGAAGGAAAAAAAAAAAACTTTTTTTCAGATAGTGGCCAGGGAAGGCCTTATTTGAAAAGATCATTCTTTCCTAAAAAAATAAATTTTTATTTATGAAAAACTTATAATACTGAGAGTTCCAACAATTCCTATACACCTCTCACCCAATTTCAGATAATTAACATTATCATCTTATATTATTTGTGGTATATTTGTCAATATTAAGAAATCAACATTGGTACATAGCTAGCAACTAAACTCCAGACTCTTTATATTGAACCATTTTCCCCCCCATTAATTTCTCTTTCTGTTCCAGCACACAATTTAGAGTACCACATTGCATTTCGATATCATCTTCTCTGGTCTATAATGATTTATTGGTCTTTATTTATCATAGCCATGATAGTTGGAGAAGTATTGTCCAACTATTTTGGAGAATGTCCCTCAATATGGATTTGTCTATTTTTTTTCCTCATGATGACACTGGGGTTACTGGTTTTCAAGAAAGAATACCACAAAGTGAGTAGCTCTTGTTCTCACATCCTATGCTTACTGGGTTTCTCCATTGTAAAGTTACTATTTTTCCCTTACCATAACCTATTCTTTTTATTTTTTGAGATTTTAAAATTGATTTTAGAGAGTAAAGGAGAAGAGGAAGAGAGAAACATCCTTGTGAAAGTGAAACATTGATCATCTGCCTCCTGCACATCCCCTACCAGGGATAAAGCCTGCAACCCGGGCATGTACTGACAGGGAATCAAACTGTCAACCGTTCAGTGCACAGGACAATGACCAACCAACTGAACCACACCAGGCAGGGCTCCATAACCTATTCTTTAGAAGTGAGTCACTAAGTCCAGACTACACTCAAAATTTTTTAGCCCCACCTCCTGGGGGAAGGAGCATCTATATATTATTGCAATATTAATGTAAGAGGGGTTTATCTTCATTTATTCATTCAATCATTTGTTAATATGAGTTCAGGCTCATGTATATTTATTTTAAACTCTGAGTTATAACCCAATACTATGATACTTATTTTATTGTTTAAATCATTCCATTTTTGGCCACTGGAAGAAAAGATCACTTCTTCGTAAAGACCTAAGAGAAATGAGGAAGTTAGCCACCAATCTACCTAGGAGAAGAGCATTCTAGGTCCCAAAGTGTGAGGAGCTTGGTTCATTCAGGGAACATGAGGGAGGCCAAGGTGGCTGAAGGAAAGGGAATGTGAGAGAAAGTAGTAGGAGATGAAATGACAAAGATAATGGTGAGCCATATCACAGGGCTGTGAAAGCCATGGAAGGGACTTTGACTATTACTTTATAGAAGAAAAGCCAAAGGATATTTTATGTTTGTGACAAAAGCATCACCCTAGCTGCTGTGTTGATAACTAGATATAGGCGATAAGAGCAGAAGGAGGAAGACCAGTTAGGAACCTATTATAATAATTCAGGTGAAAGATAATGGTGATCCTAGGGGTAGGTAATGAGAAGTGGTCAGATTCTGGCTAAAGATAGAGCTGTAAGATACTGGCAGATAGAATCTGGCTGTGTAAGAGAAAAAGGGAGTAAAAAAAAAAAATGGTGATGAGGATGTTGGCTTAGTGACTGAAAAGAGAGAGTTGCCATTAATTGAAATGAAGAAGGTTACAGAAGCTCAGTTTTAGACATGTAAGTTTGAGATGCCTATTGAACATCCATAGAAAAGTATCTCATAGGCAGATAGATGGGTCTAGAGTTCAGAGAAATATGGATTGGAGATTTTTTTTTTTTTAAAGCCTAGTCCAGCTGCTATGGCTCAGTGGTTCAGTGTTGACCAGAGTTCCATTTCCCAGCCAAGGCATATGCCTGGTTGTGGGCTCAATCCCCAGTAGAAGGCAGCCAGTCAATGATTGTCTCTTATCATTTATGTTTCTATTTCTCTCTACTTCTTCCTTCCTCTGAAATCAATAAAAACATATTAAAATTTTACATTTAAAAAATATTGCCATCATCAGCATACAAATGAAATGTAAAGCCATTAAGCTAAATGAGATCACCAAGATATACACTGAGTGGCCAGATTATTATGATCTCTGAACATATAATAATCTGGCCACTCAGTGTATATACTATATAATAATAGGCTAATATGCAAATTGTCCCCTCAACCTGGAGTTTGACCAGCAGGCAGGCCAAACAACTGCCCATGTCCCCTCCCCCTGGCCAGGCTGGCCAGACCCACCCATGCAAGAATTCGTGCACACACGCACAAGCGTGCACACGCATGCGTGCACACACACACATACACACACACACACACTCTGAGTGGCCAGATTATTATGCATTCAGAGATCATAATAATCTGGCCACTCAGTGTAAGTGTTGATAGATAAGAGCAGAAGTCCAAGGACTGAACCTGGGGACACTCTAGAAATCAAGACCTTCTTACCTGCCCTTTAATCAGAAACAAATTAGCAAGATTTTCCCATCTGCTAGTACTTACTACTGCTCCTCAGTCCATAATTTCCAGGTTTCTCAGTTTGCAGCCTTAACTCTCACTCACCTCTCTGAAATTCCCACCCATAATCTGCTCCAGTGTTGCTGTGCAACTGGTCTTCTCTATAAGATAGTCATTATTGCCACCATCCCCTTGCAAGCTGTTCTTCCCACCTGGAAAATCCTTCCTACTCCACACCTTCACAGCGACTGGTGCCCCACCTTGGCACCCCCCCTCACCTGCTCCACCATCCCACTGTAGCCAATGCCCGCCATGTTCCACAAGCGTCCCCTGGTGGTCAGTGCACATCAGAGTGACCTGTTGTTTGGTTTTTCAGTTCAGTAGTTCTGCAGTTCAGTCTATTTGCCTATTAGGGTTTTATATATAGATTTTATGGGCTCTCTGACTATATTCTTAGAAGAGATTCATCACAGATGTGCTCATCTTTTGTGATTCTCTTGTCCAGCATCTCAGCTGGGACAATCTCTTGTCTGGGCTAAGATAGCACCATGGTTTTGAGTACCTCTCAAACTTGTTCTGTATCACACATCAGAATGCCCTGGGATTTCCTCTCTCTGTGGTTCCTGGGCACTTCTCTCTTTACCAGGAAATTGCTGGCTCCAGGTTATACTGGTTATCAAGCACAGAACACATGTTCTCATTGTTTTGTGTCGTAACTGTAGGATCCCCAGGGACAGGGACATTGTCATCAACCTCCTTGATAGTAAGCAGATACTGAGTGCCTGCCTACCTGTGTCCAGCCCAATGCTTCATAAGGGACAAATACAAAACAAGTCCCTACCCTCAAGGAACTTACTGATTGGATAATGGGATCAACATAAAACAATCCACAGACTTTTATTGAGCCTTGCTATATTATATGTACTTGTGCCAGATTCATAACAGTAGCAAAATTACAGTTATGAAGTAACAATGAAAATAATTTTATGGTTTGGGGGTCACCATAACATGAGAAACCGTATTAAAGGGTTGCAGCATTTGAAAGATTGAGAACCACTGTGCTAGAGGATCTAACTTTCAAAACTGCAAAATGTAGCTCCCAGTTCCTAAAGGAAAAGATCAACCTTAAAATACTATTGGGTCGGCAGCTAAGTAATTGCGGGTTTCACACATATATGGCTTCAGTTGAATTTTTAGGTTTGCAGACGTAGTACAACTGTAAAACACATTTTGTTATTTGATAGTTGGCTATTCAGCTGTTAATCAGTAAAAAAAGTTTTTTGATCTGTTTTGTAGTTTTCGTTTGGCGTTCGTTGAAAAATGGAAAATCAAAAGGAACATTTTCGTCATATTTTGCTTTTTTATTTCCTCAAAGGGAAAAACGCATCACAAGCTCATAAAAAGTTATGTGCTGTTTATGGTGACGAAGCCTTAAAAGAACGGCAGTGTCAAAATTGGTTTGCCAAATTTCGTTCTGGTGATTTTTCACTCAAAGATGAAAAACGCTCTGGTCGTCCAGTTGAAGTTGATGACGCCCTAATCAAAGCAATAATCAATTCGGACTGTCACAGTACAACACGTGAGATTGCAGAGAAGCTTCATGTATCACATACATGCATTGAAAATCACTTAAAACAACTTGGCTATGTTCAAAAACTCGATACATGAGTTCCTCACGAACTGAAAGAATCACAGTTAACGCAACGCATTAGCAGCTGCGATTTGCTAAAGAAACGTAATGAAAATGATCCATTTTTAAAATGACTGATAACTGGCGATGAAAAATGGGTTGTTTACAACAATATCAAGCGGAAAAGATCGTGGAGCAGGCCAGGTGAACCAACTCAAACAACATCAAAAGCTGATATTCATCAAAAGAAGGTTTTGTTATCAGTTTGGTGGGATTACAAAGGAATTGTCTACTTTGAACTCTTACCACCCAACCGAACGATCAATTCTGATGTCTACATTGAACAACTAACAAAATTAAACAATGCAGTTGAAGAAAAGCGGCCCGAATTGACAAATCAAAAAGGTGTTGTATTCCATCATGACAATGCAAGGCCACACACATCTTTGGTCACTCGGCAAAAATTAATGGAGCTTGGTTGGGATGTTTTGCCACATCCACCATATAGTCCTGACCTTGCACCATCTGATTACTTTTTGTTTCGATCTTTACAAAACTCCTTGAATGGTAAAAATTTCAATAATGATGATGATGTCAAATCGTACCTGATTCAGTTTTTTGCTAATAAAAACCAGAAGTTTTTTGAACGTGGGATTATGATGCTGCCTGAAAGATGGCAAAAGGTCATTGATAAAAATGGGCAATACATTACAGAATAAAGTTATTTAGTTCCATGAAAAAATTGTTTTTAAAAAATCCGCAATTACTTAGTTGCCGACCCAATATATACAGAATGACGACACTTCTGTAAAAACAACTGAAAGAGCCAAAACCGGTTTGGCTCAATGGATAGAGCGTCGGCTTGGGGACTGAAGGGACCCGGGTTCGATTCCGGTCAAGGGCATGTACCTTGGTTGCGGGCATATCCCCAGTAGGGGGTGTGCAAGAGGCAGCTGATCGATGACTCTCTCTCATCGATGTTTCTAACTCTCTATCTCTCTCCCTTCCTCTCTGTACAAAATCAATAAAATATATTTAAAAACAACTGAAAGAAAGTTAAGTTGGAATGTTATCTTTACATCTGCATAATGGAATATGGGTGGTTTTGCTGTTGTTGTTTCCCTTTGTCCTTTTACAAGTTTTCTGCTCTAAAAACATTACTTTCTCTGCAGGCAAAAGAAAATTTAAATAAACATGTAAGAACCACATTCTCAATTCTCTAAGCATCTGACTGCCATAATGCAAAAATCAAAACCTAAATCTTCCTCTCAGTCCCCTCACCCACACACCCAAGACAGTAAAACTATAAGCTTCTTGAAGGAAAAATTCTATTTTGTTATCTTTGGTTTCCCACCCTGGAGTTCTCAACACTGTCAGGCATACATTTAAGAGTTCAGTAAACATGAAAGGGAAGGAGAAAGTATGGTGAACTTTTAAGGCACAGATGCTGCTAACGCAATGACATCACCCTACCCCCATACTACTGTCTTCACCCCATCCCAGGTCTGGTCCCTTCCTCTCTTATCTCTAGGCATTGCACAGGCCAGCCAAGAAGCTCTGAGAACAGACAAACTGCTGATTCTCTGCACCACAGCCATCCATCTTTTACGTTTTCCCACTTTGCTTTCTCCCTCCTCTTAAAAGGTGATCTTGCCTTTCAGCTAGTAGAATGTGCTACACTGAACCTTCATGCCAGTCTGCAGAGAATCACTGAAAGAATGATTTGAATAATAAAACCAGAACAAAGTGATAACTTGGAGAGAGACTGGGTGTTGTACCATCAATTTAGAACCTCATTTCAGTGGTTAATGCAGTCATTGGAGACATTAGCCTAATTTTTGCCAGGAGAGTCCAGCAACACAGCAGTACTAAATAAACATGGGCACAGAGGACATTAATGTCCTCTCAGAGACAGAATGTGAAGAATGAAATTAGCAGCACTGCATTTATGGTGCAGAGAAAAGCAAACCCACACTCCCTTTTCACAATTTATCAACAACCATGTTTAAAATTAAAAAACAACAACAACAATAAAAACACACAGGAATGTGTGTGGGAGTCAACACAGGCATGAAGTTCAAGGGAAGCCAAGACTCTTGAAGAAGCCCCATGGGGCACTTATGAACTACAGGAAAGTTCATTTCAAAGGACATCCAATAAATGCAGCCCTAAAACTGATCTTGTCATTGCTAAGCCCTACAAGAGATGCAGGCCTGAGAAGGCTCCAGAATCTGCCAGCAGGACAGTTTGCTAAGGCCCAAGATGGGGAGAAAAGCCCACAAAGATCAGACTAGAGGAAGAGACTCAGCAACAGACACACCTACACAGACTCAGGGGATTGGGAGGCTATTCCTAAAACAAGAGCTTCCCATTGGCTAAGCTAAAAAGAAGCCACATCTGGTCTGATCCAGACTTACCCATGTAGTTAGTATCCTTGATGCAGGAGCCAAGTAGCACAGGACCCTTTGCTTTCCTGTGGCTGTGTAGTTATATGAAGAATGTAAGCCTCAGAGGCAGTAACAGTATCCCTAGAGAGCAGTCTCTGAGGGACTCACCACTCTCCCATAGGCTGTAGTGGGCCCTGGGATGGCCAGGCTGATGAAGAGATTCCTTTCTCTTGTTCTAACAGAGTGGTGGGCTAGCAACTCTCTCTGCCCTATAGATTTCTTGTTTTTTTTTCTGGTCTCCCAAAGTCTCATTGTGCCTTCCGCTCTGTTATCTTAGGTTCTTTTGACCACCCTAGGCATGGGTGAGAAAACATGATTAACCGAGGATTTTCTAGAACCCAATGTTCCATTTTCCTTTTCTCTCCCCCATCAGAAGGCAAAGGAGAGCCAGTGTCACCTGGCAATAACCTGGAGGCCTCAGTGACTTATGTCAATGCTGTAATGACAGACACAAAGACATCTGAACATCCAGACATGTGAGTGGAGTGGGGCTACCTACCTTCCTATTCAAAAAGGATTCCTATGTGAACTCTAGTGCTTAAGGTCAAGGCACTATGCTACATCCTCACTGTACTCAACTTAGGGGTAGGCACAGAGCAAGCACTCAAAGACCACAGAACTTGAATTCTCATAGGTCTATAAGGTTCTTGGAATGTGAGTGACTGTTCCCTATACCTAACAGATACTAAAGGACAGCCCTATAGGAGAAGCAGGGGGTGCTTTGGAAGGAAAAGTAGAAGAGATGAGAAGGTGGTCACCCTAGACTCCACCCAAGAAGCATACTCAATGAGGTGAGCAGCAGGGACAGGGAGTCATGACATTCTTTTTATACACAGAGCCTGTCTGCCAAAATTTACTGGATGGCAGGAATCCTAGATCTGTGGGTGAGGACTGAGTCACATTATGAATTTCCTTTTTCTAAACAGCATGTGTAAAAACTCCTCCATCTCAGGAAGGGAAAGTGGGGAGGAGGAGGGGGAAATATGTGGGGAAGGAGATGGTCTGTAATTAGAAGCACAGATTTCATTCTAATACTAGAGCAAAATTACAAAGGGTCCATTCTGGAAGAAGCTAAGAGTTATACTGGGACTCTGGGTCAAAATACCACTGCCATGAAACTGTATTATCTGTGTTGATAATTTCCCTATAAAAAACAAATCTTCCTATAACCATAAATCAATCCCTCACTGCAATTTTAGAAATCTATACAAACAAACAAACAAAAATCAGCTATTACCAGAAACTTTAAATGCTAGACACTAGAAGCTGAGCTCTAGCATAATTAGAGGAGATTCTGAATGGTGCCCTGAGGCAGATTATACAAGAACAGAGTAGAAAGGAATTATATACACTTAAAAAGCTCATTTAGGGAATAGGCTGTGCATAATGCATATAGGCGCAAGAGTGCACACTCCCAACAGCCAGCTCAGAGGCAGGCTGTGAGCCGAGAAACTGGCAGATGGCTGCTCCAGTAGCAACTGTGTACGCTCCAATGGCCACCTCCTCCAGTCCACCCTTAGGCAGAGGCTTATGCTCCCACAAGGGATGGGGTTGGGCCAGCAGGCAATACCCCCAAGAACAGTGCCTTTCCCTAGGAAAAGTAAACATTTTCATCAGAAGGCAGAAGCAATTTCTGTACAGGGAAAAGGAGCCATAAACAAAGTTGCTCATTCAAAAGAGACAGACGACCTCCACAAGCCAAGCAGTGCCAAACTGTCTATAAAGGGTTTGCACATCCATCAGCTCAAGTGGCTGGTGGGGGAGAGAGAGCAGGAGCATGGAAGGCCCACTTAGGGTCCAGGATTCTCTGGCTTCAAGCCACTTATTTGATTGAACAGAAGCACCAAGAGTGTAGAAGCTGTCTTTCTGCTGGAACTATAGCCTGAACAAAGATGCAGCAAAGGTGTGACCTCAGGCAGTCTCTCTCTCCTCTAGCCCCAGTGGTCCCAATCCTCCCAATCCATACCCAAGGTCTGTCCACTTCAAGTCTTGGCATTCACAAGCCTTCAAACATAGTTTGCTGTTCAATCTTGAGCCAAACACTTCCGCCTCAAACCACCATTTCCCTCCTTTTCTTTTTTAGTCACATGTGACTAAAAGAGAAATGACAGTTCACCAGTCTTATGCCTAAATTAATCTATAGAGAAATATGGTCTATAAATTCCCCATAATACAACCTAACCATTCATCACACTATTGGTAATCCACACACATCCAAAGGATTTGACAATAAAAATCTGTAAATCAATACCAAAAAGCAGTGGGTATTTAGTCATTGAGTTAAAATACAAAGAACAATTTTTATCATTAATTTTTTTTAACTTAGAAAATATGGTCTTCCAAGGATAAATACTTGTAAGGGAGTTGTGTGCTAGAATGAAAGACTTTATACTTCCCAGACCCCTCTGACAGCTGACTTCAATGCAAAAATAAAAACTCCAAGAATCATATTCTCCCAATTATAAAAATGGCTTTCTTCTACAAACCATGCTATTGGCACAACAGAGATGATCACTTCAGTCATAAGAAAAGCACATGTACCTTCTGCACCCAAGAACAAGCAAAATACCTGCTTTGTGCAAGAGCAAGGCACTTAAAACAGGAAAGAAAATGATAAATTATTGCAGAGCTGGGATTTAACTTATTTCTCTTTTTCTGGATGATTGACAAGTAAGCATGAGCATAGCGGTAGGCATCACAATCTGCAAACATATTGCCATAGTGATTTGTGCTTGGAGGGATAAAACAGAAAGGATTCATTTATATTCCAAGGAACAGGGACAAGTGTCCTAATCATTCAGTCCTGCCAAATGAGTGGCCTCCTTCCTAGTCCCTTTATGGCACCAATGCAGGATCAGATCTGGCTGTGTCTGAATAGTTATCTGACCAATTATCTTCCTAAAACTGACCTCTAGTCAGGATGTAGCAGTTGTGCAGGTGCTACAGAGGCAGGCGTTGCAGGGGTCCTCAAACTTTTTAAAGTGGGGGCCAGATCACGGTCCCTCAGAGAGCTGGAGGGCCGGACTATATGAACTACTAATTCCTACTGTAACACCTCGGCTGCGCTCACTGCCCAAAAAACCTGGCGGGCCGGATCAGACTCCTCTGCGGGCCGCATGTGGCCCGCGGGCCGTAGTTTGAAGACCCCTGCGTTAAGGCCCCATAGTAAGTGCCCTCCCTCTGACACAAAAGGTGAGACAGAGGCAGATGTGATCTGCTATATGTGGCTCTACCCTGGTCAGTTTCTCCTTTGCTTAACAGGTCACTAGGATATTCACTTATTTTAATTTTATATCTTAAAATAATTTTGGACTTAGAGAAAAGATGAAGAAAAGACTCCAGAATTCCTATATACCTTTCACCCAGCTTTCCCTGATATTAACATTCAATGATATTAACATCTAACCATAAAACAATTATTAAAACTAACAAATTAACAGTGGTAACTAAACTAAATACTTAATTCAGATTTTACCAGTTTTTCTTTTAGTATTCTCTTTTTCAGTTCCAGAATCTAACCTAGGATACCACACTGCACATAGTTGTCACATAACCTTAGTCTCCTCCAATCTGTGATAGCTCTTCAGTCTGTTTTTCTTGACTTGGACATAATTGAAGAGTACTGGTCAATTATTTTTTATATCATACCTCAATTTAGGTTTGTCTGATATCCACTCATTTTTATTTCAACAGAAGCTAACATTTATTGAGCTATAATTATGCACCTGGCACTAGAGTAAACAATTCATATGCTTGCCTTATTTACTACTTAAGATGACTCTCTGAGGTAGTTATCATTACTATCCCTATTTTACAGATGATATTATTATAGGGTATTTCATTAAACCTTAGTGGAATTAAATAACTTGCCCAAGACTACCCACCTATAAAAAGCAGAGCTGAGGTGTGAACCCAGGTAGACTGACTCTACAACACTCTATTGTCTATATTTTCAAGTAACTGTGACAACACCTAGATGCCAAAATACAGCCTGGATTCTGCCCTCCATCAATCCCCTCTCTAAAGGACATGCTTCTTTAAAGAAAGGGTATTCTAGAATTTTATCTTTTTTCAAAGGAAACAAACTAATCCTTTAATTTCTAAGTTCTACTATATAACCATCAGTTTATTTCTCTTGACAAGAAATGCCTTCCTGTGCTAAGGACAAAGATGAGGTCATTGTTCTCCTGAGACCTCTCTCCTGACTAATACCAGGCAGATGGGAAATATATCCATATAGTTGTACTCAACTCAAGAGAACTCTCTTCCAAGGGAACTACTAGTATATTGAGACATTGTGGTAAAAGGAAAAAAAGAAAGAGAAAAAAAAAGAAGAGGGGAGGTAAGGGGGAGGAAAATGTGGGGATGGAGAGGAGTGGAAAGAAAAGAAGCCCAGCAGGTGTGGCTCAGCTTGTTAAGTGCAGTCCTGTGTACCAGGAGGTTGCAATGGTTAGGGCACATGCCCAGGTTGTGGGCTCAATCCCCAGTAGGGGGCGTGCAGGAAGCAGCTGATCAATGATTCTCTCATCACTGATGTTTCTTTCTCTCTCTCCCTCTCCCTTCCTCTATCTGAAATAAATTAAAAATATTTTTTTAAATGCACCCTTCTGAGGTTGCTTCTTTTTCATGTCATGCCTAGAAGCGTCCAGTGATAGGCAAGACAAGCAAGCTGGTACCTCCACTTCAGCATTAGGATCTTTGGCAAAGTTGATAGATATCTCATTCACATAGCACAGGGTGTGTGTGTCAAGGGACAGGGATGTGGAAAACAGGACAGGAAGAACTCCAGCTGCACTCCAGGATTTGTTTTTTATGCTTATGACTTTAGATCACTCAGTTCCACATATGTGATTTTTCCCAAATCCTTTCTCTGGCAATGCTAATGTGTTTTTCCTCACATTCTAACTGATCAGCAAAATATGTGGCTGAAAGAATTGGCTTGGAAGCAATTTCTTTGATGTTGGCAGAATTGAGAAAATATTCCAGCAGCTATACACACCTCCATGTCTATCCATATCTGCAACCTGCCACTCAGCCGCAGGTAAAGGCCATTACAGCAAAGGAAGAAAGAAGACAAGAGGGCAAGGGAGGCAGCAAGGGAGAAGAGGTGAAAAAATAAAAATGAGAGAGAAAAACAGAGAGTGAGAGAGAACAAACATTCAGTTCAAACTGTCACTACAGAACCAAGACTTTCACTGACATACATAAGCAGTTAGATGATGCCAGCAAATAGGTGAAAAGACTCAGCCTTCCTTTGATTTGTCTTCTCTTTCTTTTTCCAATTTCCCTTCACACATACCTACATACCCCCGCCAAGTATACACCAATCCCATCACTAAGATGGGCTCCTGTAAATCAAATATTTCATCTGGCTACCCCTATTACTACCAGCTTTTTGTAAGAAAAAGCTGCTTCCTTTTGAAATCTACCATTTATACCTGACTCCAAGGTATCCTCAGCTAGCCATTTTGATCAAATACTGGAAGTTAAAATGCTAATGGGATTTTAACTCCTCCAACCTCCCCATGTGCAGTCTAACCCAGTGGGAATCTAAAGCCAGTATATAGCCCTCAAATTACTCTGTACACAGGACTACTTACTCCACGGTGTTTAGGGAAACCTGAATCTATCCTTCAGATCCCCGAGATCTAATCTAGGAAATGAAGATAGGGCAGCTTGAATAATTCTGCATCTTCTTGAATAATTTCCCCCAAAATTATTTTGTTCCCACCTAGACCTCAAATAACACTACTTTCAATCATGAGCCTGTAGTTTCTATCATCAGATGAAAGGAAATCCTAGAAAAGGCAATGGGATTTGAGGCCCCTCTTCACTGACCAACCATGAGCTCCAAGAGACCTTTATGGAACACTTCGAAGTCCCCTTAAATAATGTACACAAAGCACCAAACACAAGGTGCTTTCTCCAAAAAATGTTAGTTTTCCTCCCTTCTCCCACATTTAGACAATAGTTCCTGGCTGCCTCGGACATTCTTGGCCATGAGATAATAGACAGTCTCTTCAACCTTTGTCCAAAAGCCTAACTTGGCAAAACCAAGATGAAAGAACAAGATGATGTTCGTGCAACTTTTAGGGGGCTTCTGAAGTGGGAGACAGAAAGTTTTCTTTTTTCCTAGGCAAAAAGAAAAATGTACAAATACACCATAATACCACTCAATAAAAATGTACCTCCACCACAGATAACTGGTTCTTAGAGAGATAAAACTGAAAACTGTAATCCAAAGAAATGATTCTCTCTTTCTAAACAACTGCATTATCCAGAACAGAAACACAATTCTGGAATAAAAGAAATTAAAATACAACTCAATCTTTGTTTGCCCAAATCAACATGATACAAGAAATAAGGCAAGATCAACAACCTATTAGTTTATGAACATTAACAAAACAAAACCCAGACATGAACAGAAATATAATCAGCTGGATTAGAGCACAAGCAACAAAAGGCTTGCAAAAGAGCCCCCTGCACATAAACTCTGATTCACTCAGGTTCTTTTCAAACCTGCCTAGAAGATTAGTCAGTGGCTAGTGAGGTATCATCCCCTCTGTGACCTTGGGCATTGCATTCCCATTACCACCATTCCATTATTCCCCTACAGATTCCTGCCTCTCTAGCCAAGTAGATATACTCTTACTTTTATGTCTCTATTCATGTCATTCCCCCTCCACTCATGTTTCCTTCCTGTCCTATTCTCTACCTACTCAAACATTATCTCCTCATAAGTTACTGGTTAGTTTTTACCTCCAGTGTTGTGACAAAACTAAGAATGGAACAGGTTCTAGAAAAGGGCCTCTCATTCTAGCTCCAGGCCAGCCACTGAGAGCTATTCTCAGCCCTGGTTAGTCCCATCCTTGGAGGCCTTAGACAATCTTAGCCAGCAGGATGTCTTAACCAATATTAGAGAAAGAAGGGAAGTCAGAGCTATACAAATTGTCTGAACTAAAACCAAGCCCTAGGCATGAAGGTTCGAACTGGTTTTGGTAGCTGGTTTTCCATTATCCCTACTCCAGACTGTTTTTCATTTCAGCCAGTTTGGGCATCCAATCTTTGAGAGCTGAGGCTATGCAACTCTGCTAAACCCTCTTTATTAAACCTCAGAGAGAACAGGAGGATAGAGGAAGCAGAGGAAGAAGAAGATAGGGGCTTAGGGAGAGAATTAAACATACAAATACTTATTAGAAAGCAGACGGCCTACAGCTGCTCTCCCTTATCACTCAAGCCCCCAGATTGCATCTGGACCCTGCCTGCTCCATCCTTGTAATGAAGGCCAAACCCCAGGCACAGATGCTCAGTTGCCAGTGCAGAGCTAAGCCAACTCAAAGTGGTCTCAGCCTTGGCAATGAGTGCCATGTGGTCACAGGCCTTTCTGTCTTGGCCTCCACCTATTCCCCCAGTGGGGTATGGGATCTGACTGCTACAAAACAGTGGTCAGCCATCTGAGAGAACTCCACATATGGGAAATGAGATCTCTCTGAAATGAAAAGATCTAAATTGTCCTCGTGGAGCCTCCTGGTACCTTCATACATTCCATCCTTTTGTCTCCCAGTACAGGGTATTGAAGCCTCAGAAATTGCTCCTACAGGCCTCAAGAGGTCTGGCATCCTGCTATGCCCTAGAGTTCTCCCTGACTAACTCATATTACCAAGGAGCAAAGGAGATGCTCAGAGTGGAGAATTATGAATGAAAGCTGGGGAGGTGGCAATAATGGGGGAAATGGGCCAGAAGATTAAGAGGAGAGGAACAAATGAAGTTATTAGGGAATCCCCAGAGACTTGAAAGGCTTCAAAGGTGGGAAAGAAAGCATTGTGCAGAAGAAAGAGGCAAGTTCTGTTAAACACCTCATTCTAAAAAATTGAAGACAACAACTTGTGTTCAAGAGAGGAGACAAACTACCCCACAGCACACAAACACACACACACACACACACACACACACACACACACACACACACAAAAACATTCTGTTTCCTCTATCCAGCTCCTGCTCCACTTTTCCAGCACTGCACTTGAGCCAGGGTGAAAATTCATTCAACAGAGGCTCCATCTTATACCTTTCCCTCATGTGATTACCTCCTGGTGTCAGCCAAGAAGTCCCATTGTACCATTCTGAATGAGCCGCAGGAGCTTAGGTATGAACACCACTGCCCATGGGCCTTGGGGAGAGGGTGTGTCTGTGAAGGACAAAAGCAGGTCATACTCTTGTAGACCATCCTGGGAATGAAATGACACATAAAGAAGATCCCTTCAGACTAGGAGAGAAAAAGAAGGTCACCTCTCTCCCAACCACAGAGCAGGGAGGGAATACACAGCACTAGGAGCTTTGCCCCTTAGTACTACCTCAATTGCAGCCTGTGGTACAATAAAACGTATATCTGGTCTTCATCCCTGGTTTCTGGCACAGAGTTCGTAAAATCCTTGGAATTTCCTGAATGATATCTTTTTTAATTCCCAAGTTTATGCCAATGAGATGACTCTTGGTGAAGGGCCTTTAGGTAATTTTAGGGTGGGAGCTTATCACCAGAAAGACCAACTTATGATTAAAAGACTGGAACTTTTAGCCCATCCCTTTACCTCCAGGGAGGCAAGAGGGGGCTGGAGATTAAGTTCAATCACCAATGGCCAATGGTTTAATCAATCATGCCTATATAATGAAACTTCCATAAAAGTTTCTCAACAATAAGGTCAGAGAGCTTTTGGGATGGTGAACAACTGAAGTGGTGGGAGGGTGGTGTGCCCAGAGTGGGCATGGAAGCTATAAACCTCTTTCCCCATACCTTGCCCTATACATCTCTTCCATTTGGCTGTTCCTGAGTTGTACCCTTTACAATAAACCAGTAAAGTGTTTTCCCTGAGTTCTTCAAGCTGTTCTATCAAATTGTCAAACCTGAGAAGGGGGTCACGGTAATCCTTAATTTATAGATAATCAAAAAAGTTCAAGTGGCCTGGAACTTTTGACACATCTGAAGTAGAGGTGGGGCACTAAGCCATTAAACTGTGGGATCTGACACTAAGTCCAGGTAGATAGTATCAGAAGTGAAGAGAATTATTGAACATTCAGTTGGTTTTGGAGGATTAGAAAATCACATAGTCCACATCCAAGCTGCAAGGAACCAAAGGCTTCACAGAGACAAGTGCTCCTTCAGACAGATGTCTAGGGCCTTCAGGAAATCAGACTCCTCTCTTAAACACTTGAAACAGAATAGTTGGTCTACTATAAATGAGGTTTTTACAATTCAATTCCCTCCCATTGCTCATGCAGATCTGAAATGATCTGACCAGATGGCTGGTGCTCTATAATTCTTGAACTGCTCTCATCAGTTGATGATTTGGATTTTTTTTTCCATTTTTTTTTTTTAACCCCTCACATGAACGTGTTCTTGCACAGACTTCCTGCATACTCCCATCAAAAGAGCTCTTTGTGCTAATGCTAATATTTCAGAGGTTCTCACGGCCTCCTAGAAGTCAGCTCAGGTCAATAAGGAACCCTAGATTTGAGCTTCCCTGAGCCCACATGGGGCCAACATGTAGCACTGGCTAATGGGCAGGACAAGGGAGCCCTTTGCCCAGGCTGCCTTGTCACCTCCACTTCTCCTTCAGGTCCTCAAGGAAAGGGAGCCAGCAAAGGTATACTTTTCTCAAATGACAACTATAACCAGTTCTTGAATATTTCCTATGTGCCAGGCCCTATGTGAAACATTTTATACATGTTAATGTTGTTTCAGTCTTATGTCATCTTTGTAAAGGAGGTATTTTCATCCCTATTTTCAGATGAAGAAACTAAGGTTCAAAGATTACAATCAACTTGAACAAGACCACACAGCTCAAATATTCAATAGAAAACTAAAGATGGGGGTGGAAGTTTATCTCACCTAAAATTTTTCTCACTTCTCCAGGAAGATCTCAAGGGCAGAGATTGAAGGCCCTTACCGCTCCCTCTCTTGTGCCCTTACTGAGACACTTCTACCAAAACATCCAAAAACACTTTGGTGCCTTTTTCTGTCTCTGTATTCTCTGTGAGACTATGAGCTGCTGGAAGGCAGGGGCATGTCCCATTTGCTATCCAAAGAAACAGATGGCACAGTGGCTAGGAGCCCAAGCTTAGAGTCAGACAAAGCTAGGTTTGAATTCTGACTCTACCATTTATTGGTCATTTGGCTAAGTCAGTTCTCCTCCCTGAAATTCAGTTTTGTCTATAAAAAGAAGGGTGGTTATAGCACCTGCCCTCAAAGAATGCCTGGCACAGTTGATGCTTAGTATAATAAATGTGATCTATTATCTATATTTCCAGCTACCAGTACAGTGCCTGGCACAAAATAGGATCTCAGAAAATACCCAAGAAGCACAAGCCCCACTATTTATGGCTGTGACTAGCTTTCATAATAACAAGTACATAGACACAAAATCCTAGGGTTTAGGGGTCCTCAGCCCCAGGACAAATTCCTGAGTTCCATGCCCAGAACCCACAGGACTTGCCAGCAAACAGCTTTCCTCTGCTTGCTTGTGAACAGTTGATGCTGAATCCACATTCAAATGCTTGCTGTGCTCCCATAAGGTGAGACAGATCCCAAAATAAAGCAGAAAACACGAGAGAGAGAAAAGAAAATCATTTCCAGGAACAAGTGGCTCACAGTGAGGATGCTGACAGTAATAACAGAGGCAAGCATACTTCAGGAGAGTAACCTGCAGCTGCCCCAGAGCTGAGTGGCTGGGGCCCAATTCTCACCTGGTCTGGTGGGAAGACGCATGAAGTCATAGGTGGTCCCCTGGTATTCCAACTCATAACTATAAATCTGCCTTCTAATGAGTGCAGACCATGTACCCTAGTATCTCTTCCTTGCAGGCCTGGGGACAACAGAGACAGAATGTACTGAACTAAGGTAAACATAAAATAGCTCCTTTGCCATTTTCTTAAAAATGCCCAAAAAACACACCACCATCTTCTTATGCCATGTCTCTGACTATGGCAGGAAATCCTATGCTAAACCCTTCTGTTCCCTCATCAAAATCCTCTGTAGAGCCCTAGCCAGTTTGGCTCAGTAGATGGAACACTGACCTGTCAAGTACAGGGTCCAGGGTTTGATGCCCAGGTTGCGGGCTCAGTCCCCAGTGGGGGGCATGCAGGAGGCAGCTGATCAATGATTCTCTCTGATCATGATGTTTCTATCTCTCTCTCCCTCTTCCTTCCTCTCTGAAATCAATAAAAATATATATATTTTTTTAAATCTTTGCACAGGGAGAAAGGGAGAGCATTTCTTGAGGGAAATCTCTCCTCACCAGAAGTTCCCTTCCCCATCTAAGGCACATACTCATGTCCCATTACTGGCATCCAATAAAACAATCAACTTGAAGGGGTAGCACTAATGGGAAAAATACTATTTAAAATCAGCACTTCAGAAAACCAAGATGGCAGCATAGGTAAACACCTGCACTTGCTGCCTTCCACTGATATACTCCCTTCCCCCAACTGATGGACAGAGTATGACGTAGCCTGCACCTGCAGCCTGGAAATTCCTGAGCACCTAACCAAGCACCTTATATGGACTATACATTGAACCACCAATCAGCACCTGCCAAATACCCTAAGCCCTTGATTCCTAAGTCCTAAGTGCCTAATCATGTGTCTTATATGAAGCCACCAATCAGTGCGTGCTGAGTACCCTAAGCCCCATCCCTTCCCAGTCCTCCCCTTAAAAGGTGTGTTCCCCTATGCACGTGTTGCTGTTCTCCCCTTGTGAGACAACCTGGCAGGGTCCTTCTCCTCTAATAAAGCCTGCAGTCCTGGTTTTTCAGCCTCTCATTCTTTCATCCACAACCACATCAAAATTACAACTAAAATACATAACAGTTATCATGCAGAAGGGTGGAGAAAGCTAGCTGAATGGAAGTACTAAAACTAGAAAGGTAAAGAAGGCGGAGTGTGGAGGCACAGAAGGGGCTAGCACCCAGGTGTGCCGCTTTTTTAATTGGGAGCAAGATACAAGCTTCTGCTTGCTCTGAGCTCCAATGCTGGGCGAGACTGGGGAGTGGAGGGAACCCAGAACTATACTGGGAGAAATTAGACTGTCTGGCATCAGGGCAGGAACTCGGGGGTGGCTTTCTTTCAGACTGAGATGCTCACAAAGGTCATTGTTTCTGTGCTGACACCTCCCTGGTGTAGGGCTGGCTGGAAGCCATTGCTGTTTGCTCCTCCCTGGAGATTTCCTGAGACCCCGCCCTACCCAATTTACAATCCCACTCAAGCCTTACTCAGCAGTTTTTGCATATGAATGGCCTGTCTTTTCTCAGCCTAAAATCTGTCAAACAAGCTGTTGCTGGCTCAGAGAGCCCCAAAAGCTATCAAAAGAAGGCCCAAGGCCCCACCAGTACCAGTCTGCCTTGCTTCACAGATGAGCCTTGTCTGGTCACTTCCAATCCCAATACAAAGGGGAGGAATCTGCAGATCTCTCTGTAGCTCATGCTGGGTGGCCTCAGGCAGTGGCTGATTTTTCACCTCCTTGGATAAACAAGAGCCAGTGTACTCAGTAGTCAGTGTGAAACCATACCAGATTACAACTCTTCACATCCATAAGTGACACACTCAAGGGGCAGACTCAGTGAGCATCAAAGCCCCATTGAAGCAAGTCCTACCCCAAAAGGGTGTTTCCTGTAGAGCAGCTCTTCCATTGTAAAGTTAGCTGGTTCTTATAGCCAATTGTCCTGGAGGTCAATTCCTCCCAGTGATATCAACAGCAATCAAGGCTCAACTACAACAAGACTGTGCATACAGCCCATAAAGGGGTGTACCAAGAGTGTCCACCTCAGGTGACTGGGGAGGCTGAGACACTAGGTACACAAGGCCCCTCTTATCAACTCAAGAAGACTTAGCAGCTACCCAATACATAGAAACAAACACAGGGAAGCAGCAAAAATGCAGAGACAAAGAAACATGTCACAAATGAAAGAAAGCAAACTTCTGGATATAGAGTTCAAAACTACAGTTATAAGGTTGCTCAAGAATCTTCTAGAAACCTCCAAGGAACTTAGTGAGATCTTTAAGGATCTTAGTGAGAATGCCAAAAAAGTGAAAAAGGACCAGTCAGAAATTACTAGTAAGCATACACTAACTGAACTAAAGAATAATATACAGAGATCCAACAGCAGACTAGAGGATCCCAAGAATCAAGTCAAAGATTTGAAATACAAAGAAGCAAACAAAACCAACTGGAAAAGAAAAAAGAAAAAAAAGAATCAAAAAATATGAAGATAGTGTAAGGAGCCTCTGGGACAACTTCAAGCGTACCAACATCAGAATTATGGGGGTGCCAGAAAGAGAGAGAGAGCAAGATATTGAAAACCTATTTGAAGAAACAGTGACAGAAAACTTCCCCTACCTGGTAAAAGAAATAGACTTACAAGTCCAGGGTGCGCAGAGAACCCCAAACAAGAGGAATACAAAGAGGATCACACCAAGACACGTCATAATTAAAATGCCAAGGGCAAAAGACAAAGAGAGAATATTAAAAGCAGCAAGAGAAAAAGAGTTAGTTACCTACAAGGGAGTACCCATACGACTATCAGCTGATTTCTCAACAGAAACTATGCAGGCCAGAAGGCAGTGGCAATAAATATTTAGAGTGATGAATAGCAAGAACCTACAAGTACAACCAAGATTACTCTACCCAGCAAAGCTATCATTTAGAATTGAAGGTCAGATAAAGAGCTTCACAGACAAGAAAAAGCTAAGGGAGTTCATCAAACCAAACCTTTCAGCATTGTATGAAATGCTGAAGCGTATTCTTTAAGAAGAGGAAGAAGAAAAAGGTAAAGATAAAAATTATGAACAACAAAGTGGCAACAAATACATATCTATCAACAAGTGAATCTAAAAATCAAATAAGTAAAAAATCTGATGAACAGAATAAAATGGTGAATATAATAGAATCGGGGGCCTGGAAATGGAGCAGACTGACAATTCTGGGAGGGGTGCGGGAAGAGATTGCACAAAGATCTTATATGCATATATGCAGTACCTATGGATGTGAACAGTGGGGTGGTGAGGGCCTTGCATGGGATGGGAACCAGGTGAAGAGGAGCTATGAGGTGGGGAGACATCTGTAATAATCTGAACAATAAAGATCTTTTTAAAATACAGCACAATGAAAAGTTTTTTAAAAATCAGCACTTCAAAAAAATAAAATAAGAACTGCTATGGACTGAGTGATGTCTTCATGTCAAGAACCCTCACAACCTTTGCAGCAGATATGGCAGGACATTTCCTCGATGTCATCAATGAGGAAACTAAAGGGCAAAAGGATTTGAAGCCAGAATAAGATGAATCTAAAGTCAGTCCTCTTAACTACTAAATTATGCTATCTCCCCATTATTCACACATTAAACAAGTTTCCAGGACTGACTATATTCCTTTAACATTTAGGTAGCTGTGTTGGAAGCTCCCAGGCAGCATTCAGAATGTTGTGAATTAAAAATTATACTCTGATTGAAGGCAAATGCTAGCTATCCACACTGACCACTAAGAAGTAAATTTCCTACCAACAGACATAACTGCAAAACCTTCTCAATAGACACACAGAACACCTCAATCCTATATCATAGCCTAAGAGAATTTATCTATCTCCATTTGTCAGACTTTCCAGCACCAAACTCAGAATAACACTCTTAAGATTGGGCAGACACTACTGAAACCAGAGTTGCTTTGTCCTCTGGGTTGTAATTCCTAAGTGTCTATGTTCAACAAAACACACCAGCCTTTAAGCAGCTTCTAGGGAATTTGGGGCAGAATAATTTATGAAGGGCTCTTGAGAAATTAGAAAACAAAGAGAGATGTCAATGGGGTATCAAGTTAGATGTAAAAATCAATGCTCCACTCTAATTCTCCAGGAAGCACTCAGAGCCCTCAGCCTGCCCTTGTCATACATGCTCTGGTTCTCCATCCCAAGGCTACAGAGGGGGCTCTTTGTTTAGCCATTAACAGTAGCATCACTGGCCAGAAGGCTGGGCAAAGGCTCTGGGTTAGAACTTTCAGGCTTGTTCTGCAATGCAGACCAGGACCTTGAAGGGTGCCACAAAATTAGAGAGGGCAGGAATGGGAGCCACATGATATTGATCTCCATCAGCTCCAGAAACTTGCCTAGTTGGAGTGGTACAAGCACTTTTAACCACATAAAACGAGTAGATACAGCCCACATCTTCTACTCCCTAGCCCTGAAAACTCTTCTAGTTTTAGTCTTCAAGGACCAAGGGGCTCAGTTCTCAAGGAAGCTAGGTGAGGGCAAGCAGAGGTTAGGTCTGCTGAACCCAGTACCTCTGTTCTTGAAATTTCCTCTACTAACACCATTAGTTCCTACTTGGCTTTCTTGGTGCTTCATCACTCTTCTGTGGCAACACCTACCCCTATGCAAGCCCAGCAGGAGTGATATTATCACCAGAAAGTTGGCTGGCACAGCAAATGCTGTCCTTGCCGGCACAGCAGCAATGGAGGCAAGGAGGATATTGTGATGAATATCGGCAAGGAACTGATGCAACTATACTGTGGTAGCTGCCAGGGCTTACCATCTTCCTTGCCACAGTGCAGAATGCAAACACCTACTCCTCAGAACAGGCCCAAGTGTCATCATAGTGGGACAAGGACAGTTGGGACTAGGACAAGTGGGAAGAAGGTAGGTCTAGGCTATAGGATCAATGGCATAAGACAAGTTAGCTGAATAACATAGGTCAAATTATTAACCTTTCTGAGCCTCAATGCTTTTATAGGAAAATAAAGATAATAATAGGTCCTATTATGTGAAGATTGAACAAGTTTATACACATGAAGCATATAACACAGTACCTAAATATTATAAACACAATTGCTGGCTACTTTCATCATTATTTTTTTTTTTTATCCTCACCTGAGGACATTTTCATTGATTTTTAGACAGAAACATTGATTGGCTGCCTCCCACATAAGCCCTGACCAGGGCTGGGATCAAACCTACAAACTAGGTATGTGCCCTGATAGGGAATCAAAATTATGACATTTCATTGTACAGGATAAGATCCAACCAACTGAGCCACACCATCTAGGGCTTTCATTATTATTTTTAACCCTGAGTTGGGCTCAAAAAAGGGTTAGAAAGTTGTTCTTTCTGAGGATGCCCCATTTAAAAACCAGGCCAGGATCAGCCCCTGTTCTTGGCACAGGTTCCTTTTGCAAAAGAACACTCCTGCCCTGCACCAGTGCTCAGGACTCTCCTGTGAACAATATTTCAGCAGCACTGAGCCGAGCAGAAGAGCCCAAAATAGCATTTGCAGAGCAAGGCACATGTCACTGCCTCTCCTGTGCTTCAGAAGTGCAAGGAAAGAACGTTTTCAATCACTTGCTCAGAAAGCTTGGCCACCCACCACCTGCCTTCCTTCCAGGGCACTTAGAGGCTGAAATCTCTGTTCTGCTGGAAAATGAAGGTCCCTGAGGCCTGCAGCAGCAGCCACCACTGGGATGGACCACACTATTCCCCTCCAGCAGGCCAAAGAGTGGCTGCTCCTTCAAAGAAGCGCTGTGGGGACAAAGAACATATACAATTTGAATTTAAAGTGTTTCATGGGGGCAGGGCGGGCTTGATACCTGGCGGAAGGTCCTGCCACTCATGGCTCGGGTGAAACACCTCCAGGACTTCAGGGTCCAGCTCCTTCTCTGCTGTGGTTTCCTTTCTCTCTGTTTCTTTGGTGGTGCTCTTCTCTGGATTGATCAGCGCAAACTCCTTCAGAAAAAAAAAAAACACAGAGCACAATAAAATAAAAAAAATACAGCTAAGCACTAGGCAAGCAGAAAGAAAATGGCCTGGGGTAATATTCTCTCCCTCTATGCTCCTCCTCCCCTCCCCAGCCATGTTTGGACCTTTCATGAGGTTAGCCGCAGAACCAATGTAAGTGAGACAATACAGTTAAATGAACACAGTATGTGTTGCGTGTATATAGCATTTTTGTACATGCATACAGAAAAAGTCCACAAAGTTCCATAATATCTCCAAGGGATTAAGAAAACCTATTGGGAACAGAGGTTGGGAAAAAGAGACAATAAGAGCCTTTTACTTTTTACTTGATATGCTACTATACACTGTTTGATGTTTGAAATTCATATCTATGCCCTGGCTGGTTTGGCTCAATGGATGGAGTGTCGGCCTGTGGACTGAAGGGTCCAGGGTTTGATTCCGGTCAAGGGCACATGCTCGATCCCCAGTATGGGATGTGCAGGAGGCAGCCGATTGATGATTCTCTCTCATCATTGATGTTTCTATCTCATTCTCCCTCTCCTTTCTTCTCTGAAATCAATATATATATATATGTAAATTAATATCTATTACTCTTATAATTTAAATATATATGTTTATAAAAAGGAAAAAACACACACATGAACTGGAGATAAGGCCTCAAATGGCCACCCCAGATGTACAAAAGCTGAGGCCCAATTGATTCCTAAGCAGCCTCGCATGGCACAGAAAGGACCTGGCAATTCCCTAGGATGCTTAAGGGGCATAAATGATCACTGGGGACATTCCAACCAATGTGTAAGGGGTACAAGTGAGAAGCTGGTAGTCCAATTGGGCTAAAGGAGGAAGAAGCCCAGGTTGGAAACCTCTTCATAAAACCTATTTCCTTCCACCCCACAGAGAGCATGGAGAATTAATGAGATGGTGTCAATGGAGTACTTTGAGCTGAGGAGACAAAGATGCAAGATAAATAAAAGTATTTTTCATTTTGTTCCATCCCAGCCTTCCTGTCCCATTTTTAAACCTGTTCTTGCATAAAAGCAGTAAGACCTCAGGAAATTGGAACCAGAGGGTTTCAGAGCTCTGGGAAATTACATTTGGGAGGACAAGGAGGAACCCACACTAGCACACAGGGATGTTATTTCAGCCCTCTCACCTCCCCCATGATCACTTTTCCTACACCTCCCAATTTTCCACTAATAATAAGTATATTTGGGTTTTATGAACCCAAATCTGTGCTAGTTACTTTACATACATTTCATTTTTGTTTCCAACAATTCTAACCCTGAATTGGGAGGTAACAATGCATCTCTTTCAAGCAGTGCCCCAGCTCCAGATATGCATCCCCACCTGCCTGGGCCTCTCAGCTCCCATTTTTAATTAGATGTCAGAGGAAAGGTTAAGATGTTAAGGTGTTGATGATAATAATGTAAAGCCTAAGGATTTCATTTTTTTTTTCTTTTTCTTTTTTTAAATATATTTTATTGATTTTGTACAGAGAGGAAGGGAGAGAGATAGAGAGTTAGAAACATCGATGAGAGAGTCATCGATCAGTTGCCCTACTGGGGATATGCCCGCAACCAAGGTACATGCCCCTGACCGGAATCGAACCCGGGTCTCTTCAGTCCCCAAGCTGACGCTCTATCCATTGAGCTAAACCGGTTTCGGCAGGATTTCATGTTTTTAACAAGAAATAAAGGCATGACATTCAGATGGCAGGATTTCAAATCTTGTTGAGAACTGGTAAGGAAACTATCTTGGGCAAGAAGAGGCTTTTAAAATATGTCATAAGTAATGAGAGGCACTCACTATAGCATAATAGTTAAGAACTCAAGCTCTGCATCAGATCACCTAAAATTCAAATCCCAGTTTCTTGTGACACCAGGAAAGTTACTTAACTTTCTAAGCATCAGTTTCCACAATGTGGAGATAATAACATCTAGCTCGTACATCAAATGAAGTACTACCTTGTAAACCATTAGCCCTGCGTACACAGTAGCTGTTATTATTACTTATAAAGGCAGTCACAGTTTCCAGGTTAGATGAGTCTGTGCTATGATATCCAACAGAGACTACACCATATGGCATCATTTAGGCAGGTCAGGTTTGGGTTGTGGTCACCTAGGCAGCCTGGCCCCACAAACCCCATCTACCCCTTCAACCTGAAGTTTGCACAAATCTGAGCTCAAAAGAAAATTAGGAACAGGAAAGAAATGTGCTTGTCATATTAAAGAGCAGAAAAACTAGCATGTGGCGCCCTGCATTCTGAGGGCATGGACATCAAGCTTCCAACAGCTGAGTTTCTGAGGACAGACTCTGTCAGCCTCTTTCACCACTCCATGCCTAGTTTGTAATCATGGAACAAATGAAGGAACGCCTCCCTCCCCCTCTCACAGGCAGGTATGTCTTTTGGATGCCTTGGACTAAGACAAGCCCAAATTAGCAGAGTCTGCTGGAAGCCAGGTACTAGCCACACATTAAAAAAAAAAAAAAAAAAAAAAAAAAAAAAAAAAAGACCACCTTGTCCATTAAGTATCCAGAGCCTTTTTTTCTAGATTTTTAAAATAAGATTATCAGAGTAGGTTCGAGAAGGAAGGTTAGGAGAATCATGAAACACTGAGCCACATGCTACAAGTCTGTGGCCAAATACTAGTGCAACAATCCTGTCACTGCTCAAAATGTTTTTTCTATTTCCTCTTGCTATCACTTCTGAACCAGATGTTAAGCCATAGCTACACGTACACACGTACACACACACACACACACACACACACACACACACACAGAGTCTATCATTATTTTACAGCATTTCTGGTTTTAGTGAGGGTAATACAAAACTGATGCTCCCCTGTCTGATCACCAAATCTGGCTCAGAGTAACTTTGGGCTGTTTGCCCAAATCACATCTGGCAAGCACTGTCAGGGGTTCAGTCATATGAATATACAATAAGTTAGTCAGTTCAAGAAAGAAATTGCATAAAAAGTTTTGAGGAAAAGCAAAATCATAGGGATGAGCTTGTAATGATAATAGCAGCTACCATTTATTAAGCCCTTACCATATGCCCAGCATTGAACTGAAGTGCCTCTGTGCCTCACAACTCATCCAACTTTCATCTGTGATGCACATACATTTATACCCATTTTACAGATGAGTATGGACATGGGGCCTGTGCAAAATCACATGGCTGGGTAAAACAGAGCAGAGGTTTAAGGTCAGGACTGCCGGGCTCCAAAGCCCAGGCATAATTTCTGACTCAATTCTATGTCATGTGTCCCAATGGTTGTGCCCTGGATACTGAGGAAATGAAGTGAGGGCATTAAGATTAACTTAAAATGTCTCTCAGCACAGCTTCCTTGCCAAGGGAGGGTTTTCATGGACCAAGTGAGAAACCACACTTGCAAAGAAAGAACAAGCAAGATTAGCTTCTCTTTGCCTGGGCAGTGTCTTGAACAGAAGAGAAAGACCAAGAGGTGAGAACAGCCAGACAGCCCTTGGTCAGCTCTAAAGTAAATCGCATGTGCTGGTGCCCTCTCAGCTGGCTTCTTAGGGCTCCCTTCCATGCCGAATCCTCAGCCCTCTCTTCTTCCTGCCACCATCACTCCAAATACCAATTTCTTCTCAACTGACTGCAAGAAATCCCAGCTAAGGTGTTAGCTGACAACAGCTTACTATGTCACACTTCCTTGCGCTTGTATCTGAATAAGAGATTCTTAAATATCAAAGACTTCAAGATCCAAGAGAATGAACGAATTTCTAATGGTAGGTTGATAGATGCTGTGTTAGAAACAGACTGCCAAGGCAAGATTTTGGGACAGGAGTGTGTCTGGCAGAGCACTAAATTAAACCCCCTTACTAAAAATAATAGTTGACATTTACTGACCATCCATTGACCTGACTGTGCAAATCCAAATGTTAGGTACTTTGTATATAATCACATTTGATCTACACTAAAATCTTAAGAGGAACATACCAACCCTGTTTTATTAGATAAGGAAATAAAGCTCAGAAACGGTCAGTGCCAAAAGGATGTTACCAAGGTCTGTGATCCTTCCCCTGGGTTCCTCTACCTCCCTCATTACTCACCACCTTTTTGAAGGTGCCTCTTATTCAGATACATGCAATCAAGTCATTTCAGCATCCACACAGACTTAAGATGTGGCACCTCAGTGCCACAGCAAGAGCCAGGAAGGGAGGCTGACTCCAGATCATGCCCTGATACACACAGCCAACTTTTCCTGGGTGGCCATTAACCTTCACAAATGCCCTCAGGAAGGACAATTCCAGGTCTCCAGGAGCACTTGTCTGAACTCTGAAAGAGTGGATCATGACCATTCCCACTTCCCCCACTAACCATTTTCACTGTTGTGAAGATGGCTAGCTATATAATTTGGATTTTAAATGCCCCATCAGGGCAGCAATTTTTATGGTATGAGAGAAAAGATGCTTCAACTCCTACTTGTGCTTAGTACATGATGAAAGATGATGACAAATTGATATAGCTTAGGAAGAGACATAAGGATACAAGCTTCTGGTGATGAAAGCCAGTATTAACGTTTTTCTGAAACTAGACTCAATAGAACTAATATATATGGGCCAGAATAATTATGGCTCTGAAAGCTTATCTATTTGGTTGGACTCTTATCCAAAAGAGACTTACTGACACACAGTCCTTAAGTAAATTCATTAGCATGCTTTTGTTAATTGTACATCACAATGGGAGCACCTGGATCCTTGTGAGATGCAGGTTTGGGGTAGGGGGAATAGCCCTGATCTCCTGAGACACTTGGGTACTTTCTGGGTCAGGTCTCCAACCCTCAGGCTGTGGCCAGTCCCATCATCAGGGGCCAATGGGATCTCATTCTCATTTTTCTTGGAGACCAAAACCCCAGAATCAATAAGATTAGTCAGAGGACATTAAAAGTTCAAAAGGATTCAAGACTCCTAACTGTATGTTGTCTCCTGCTCCTCTAAGTGGGGAGAGAGAAAACAAATTACTTCAGAGAGAATGTGGAAGCTTGCCACAAGTCAGAGGTGAACTTCAGCAGAGCTGGATTATTATTAAATTCATCTCATTTGTCATTTGCACTTCAAGCCCTCCTGCTCCAAAGCTTCCTGCACTTTATCCACCATTTAGTGGGAGCCTCTGGGGTTAGGAAAGGTGGCCAGCAGTGGGTGAAGCTGTCAAAACTGACAATCAAGACTTCCCAAGGGAGAGAAAAGAGAGGGCACTGGAAAATAGTCATGGGCATGCTGTTATTGGGGCAGGCCAAGGGAAATAGAGCCAGAAGCCTGCTCAAGCTCAGGACTTTCTTGGGCATTTTGCTCCTGCCTGTGGCAATAACAGGAACCCTGAGCAATGGGGTCTATATTAATAAAGAGATGCTGGGAAAGAGGATACAGAGTTACAGACAGACTTGAGAAAGCACAAAAAGAGAGAAGTAGAGGAAGAACCATTCTTACATGGTGCTCACCATACAATCAGCCAGCTTTGGAGATAATCTTGACCTTCCCAACTCTGCTACAAACTGGTTGTAGATTTTGACCAAATTATTTAAAATCTCTGAATCTTGGGGACCAGTTTGGCTCAGTGGATAGAGCGTCGGCCTGCGGACTGAAAGGTCCCGGGTTTGATTCTAGTCAAGGGCGTGTGCCTTGGTTGTGGGCGCATCCCCAGTTGGGGGTGTGCAGGAGGCAGCTGGTCGATGTTTCTCTCTCACTGACGTTTCTAACTCTCTGTCCCTCTCAATTCCTCTCTGTGTAAAATCAATAAAAAATATATATATTTTTTAAATAAATAAAAAAATGAAATCTCTGAATCTTAATCTCCTCCTTCTCAAAATGAGGATAATAATTGTAGTTGTCTATTTCATAGTATTATTGGGGGGTGGAAGGGTAAATAAGAATAGACATAAAGCACTTAATGAATGACAATGCCTAGTACATGATAAGCTTCTTATTATTAAAACTAGAGGCCCACTGCATGAAACTCGTGCAAGGGGCTTGGCCTCCACCGCCAAAGTAGCTGCCTCAGCCCCCATCACCACTGCAGCCACCTCTGCCTCGGCCACCTCTGCCTTGGCTCCCACCGCCACAGCTTCATCCAAAAGGTCTTCCAGAATGACATCTGGTCTAATTAGCATATTATGCTTTTATTATTATAGGTCATTATCATCATCACCACCATACATTTCCCAAAGGGAAACTACATCATGAACTTTAAACAGAGGTAGAGGGAAAGATATACACAGATTCCATGACTCATCACTGGCCACATTCATATAAGAAACATAAAAGTTCAACCCACTTCCACAGCAGCTCTGGTGGCATAGAGGCTCTTTTGGACCCAAAAGGGATCCCTCTTATGATAAGGTACTTACTTGGTTCTGATGACTGAAACAGAAGGTGAAGCAGGTGGTTATCAGTAGTCCAAGCAGCATGCCCCGAGGAGCCATCCTAAATAGGGGCAGGCCCTGAAGAAGCATAAGGAGACCTGATGAATATAAACACAGAAAACAGAAGGTCAATAGGAAACTGGTTCCACTTCCCTGATGCCTGATCCCCCAGCACTGTGATTCCCATGATGTCACTTGTTCAATGAATGTGAGACATTTCCCACATATAGGTTTTATAGGTCTTCTCCCACAGGAATAGATCATGTGAATGAAGCCTCCATCTCCAATAAGGAGTCCAGACACCCAAGGGGATACATGTCTTTGTTGGAATTGAGCCACCAGAACTCTTACATGAGCTATAATTATCAACTTCTTATCAGGTTGAACTGGGTGGTGCTGGCTATGGTAAGGAAAAAAGGAAACTAACCCTTGATTGGTATGTGGACAGACATGGGCCCAAATCTGCATAAGCCTTTACAACAATTGACTATAAATCATACCTGCAGTTATACCTGAAGACAGATGTCATCAGCATCCCTAAACCAACATAGTTCAATATTCTCAAGCTACAAAGCCTTTCACATCACTTTTCAAACAGCCAAACAAAAGTATAGGCCCTTGTAGCTGTTAAAATTAAAATGACACAAAAATGAAAAGATATTCCATGTTCATGGATTGGAGAGTTAAGGTTACAATACTACTAAAGCAATATGCAGATTCAATGCAAAATTCCAATGATTTTTTTTTTTTTACAGAGTAAAGAAAAATATTATAAAATATATGTGGAATTTCACAACAACCAACAAAATCTTGAAAAAAAACAAAGTTGAAGGACTCACACCTCCTGATTTCAAAACTTACTACAAAGCTATAGTAATGAAAACAGTATGGTACTACATGAGGACAGATATATGAACCAATGGAATACAATTCAGAGCCAAAAAAAACACATATATGGTCAATTATTTTCACCAAGGTTGCCAAGAACATTCAATACAGAAAGAACAGACTCTTCAACAAACTATCCTGGGACAATTGGATATCCACATGCAAAAGAATGACGTGGACAGCCTGGTCTGTGTGGCTCAGGTGGATGGGCATTGTTCCATGCACTGAAAGGTTGCTGGTTTGATTCTCAATCAGGGCACATGCCAGGTTATAGGCTTGATCCCTGGTATGGAGCATACAGGAGGTAGCCAATTGATATGGCTCTCACATACTTGTTTCTCTACCTCCCTCCCTCTCCCTTCTTCCCTCTCTAAAAGTCAATTTTAAAAAAATAAATAAATAAATAAATAAAAAGAAATGGACCATTCCTTTATACCACATACAAAAAAGTAACTCAAAATGTGTTAATGGCCCTGTGGCCCAGTTGGTTGGGAATCATCCCATGTACCAAAAGGGACTGGTTCAATTCCTGGTCAGGCACATGCCTGGGTTGCAGGCTCGATACCAGGCTCAATCCCTAGTTGGAGATGTACAGGAGACAGCTAATCAATGTTCTGCTCTCACATCAATGTATGTCTCTCTCTCTTTCTCTAAAAATCAATTTTAAAAATCTTTAAAAAGTAACTCAAAATGGTCAAAGACCTAAATTTAAAAAGAAAACATAGAGAAAATCTTAATAACCTTAGATTTGGCAATAGTTTCTTAAATATTATACCAAAAGCATAGGTGATGAAAGAAAAAAAATAAATTAAACTCCATTAAAATTAAAATACTTTTGTATGTCAAAGGACAATATCAAGAGAATGAAAATACAACCCACAAAATGGGAGAAAATATTTGCAAATCACATATCTAATCAAAGTTTAATACCCAGAATATATGAACAGCTCAAAGAAAGAAAGAAAGAAAGAAAGAAAGAAAGAAAGAAAGAAAAGACAAGCAACTCAAATTAAAATGGGCAAAGGATCTTCTCCAAAAAAGATACACAAATGCCAACAGGGATATGAAAAGATTATCAACATCATTAATCACTGAGGAAATACAAACCAAAGCCACAATTGGATAGCACTTTAAATCCACTACAATTAAACAACAATAATAAAAAAAAGAAAGCAATCTATGTTAACTAGGATGTAGAGAAAGTGAAACTCTCATACATTGCTGGTGGGAATACAAAATGGTACAGCTGCTATGGGACACAATTTGGCAGTTTCCCAAAAATCTTAAGCATATGATCCAGCAATTCCACCCATATTCTACCCAAAAGATATGAAAACAGTGATTCAAACAGATACTTCCATGTGAATGTTAACAGCATGACTCACAATAGCTAAAAGGTGGAAATATGTAAGAGTTATCTTCCGCAGAGTGAAGGAATGACTCAGCATAGGAAACCAGGGTGGCTGTCCTCTGAGTTTCAACCCCAGAGTTCCCTGAATCCTGAACTCTCCTCACACAGCTCCAGTCCACAAAATAAACAAATTTTTAAAAAGTGGAAATAACCCAAGTATTCATCAACAGATAAATGTATTTTTGTGTTGTTGTTATTCCTCTCCCAAGGACGTTTTTCCACTGATTTTAGAGAGAGTGGAAAGGAGGAAGTGAGGGAGAAGGAAAGAGATGGGAGAGAAAGAGAGAGAGAAATATCGGGTTGACTACCTCCCACATGCACACCTATCAGGGCCGGAGATTGAACCTGCAACCTTAGGCATGTGCTCTTGACTGGCAATCAAACCCACAATCCTCTGGCACAGGAAACAATGCTCTAACTACTTAAAAACACCAGTCAGGGCTGAATGTATATTTTTTTAATGCGGTATATACATACAATGGAATATTATTCAGCCATAAACAGAATGAAATTCTAACCCATATTTCAACATGAATGAACCTTGAAAACAATATGCCAAGTGAAATAACCTAGACATAAAATGACAGATGCTATATGATTCTACTTAAATGAAATATCTAGAATAGGCAAATTCAGAGAAATAGAACAGGTTACCAAAGGAGTTATAGGGTACAGAGTTTCTGTTTGAAATGGTGGAAAAATTTGGTCAGTAAACTATTAATAGAGTGGAAGTCAAGAGAACTAATCCAAACTGACAAATAATCTAAGTAAGGCAGAACGAAAAACAAAATAAAAGACAAAAAAAAAAAAAAAAGCCTTAGAAAAATTCAGCATGTCAGTATTAGCCCAGTCCCTTCTAAAAGGTGTGTTGCCCTAGCCAGTCCAGCTTGGCTCCGTGGACAGAGCGTTAGCCTGTGGACTGCAGGGTCACCGGTTTGATCCCAGACAAGGGCATATGCCTGGGTTGTGGGCTTGATCCCCAGCAGGGGGTGTGCAGGAGGTAGCTGATCAATGATTCTCTCTCATCACTGACATTTCTCTATCCCTCTTCCTTCCTCCCTGAAATCAATAAAAATATATATTTTTAAAATATCCTATCCTTAAGTAAAAAACAACAAATCTTTTAAAAATAAATAAAATAAAATAAAAGGTTTTTGTATTGATCACTCAGACCCAATAACACCTCATTAGGCAATTTACTCAACAGAGGCTTAATTATGGGAAAACATTTCTTAAGAGTATGATGTTTACCCTTTCTCTTTCCTGTTCCTACCACACTTTTCCATGTTCCACCTCAATAAATTGGTCCTGTGACATAATTGGACAAAAGCCCTGCCTGCATCCACTCTAGAAGTTATTACCCACTTGCCCAGCCCACCCTTTCACCCCTTTTCAGGGGCAGACGGAAACTTTTGCTAAGGACATCTGCAGCTATGAAAGAAAACAGCCCTCCTGGACCAGCACTATGCTAAAAAATGCACAGCCAAATGGAAAAGCAAAGGCTTGGGTGCTATAAATAGCTGCTACACTCACCCAGCAGCAAAAGCATTTGCTTTCTGCCAGCTTCTCCCCTCTTTTTTTGTCGACAAAATGGATCGGCTGAGTGCCACATGAGCTCCCCTCAGCAACCTGGCTCCCTGGGGCACCAATCACACTGAAAGACAGGGAATGAGTTCACAGCATGGCACTAGGTTCTGGACAGGTGCCTGGCCATGCCTCGGTGTGAGGAGGGTGGGGGGCCAGGCTGGATGAGGATGAACAAGGGGACGAGGCTTCCACATCAGGAGTGAGAAGGCTGGAAAGGGAGATGGGTTCCAAGATACCTTTCTTACCCCGGTGGCCTTGGCTGTGGGGAAAAGGGAATAAAAAATGAAAGTGGAGACTCACAACATTATGAGGACAATATACAATAAGAGAGAACAAAGAATATCCCCAAGTCACAGATTTCCTGTCCCCTACATGAGGCTGTTCATGTATATGTACGTATGTATAATATATACGTACACACATAGTTAGATGCTCCCTCCTGATAGTAATAAACACTGAAACTGGTTCTGAGGGGAAAGATGAGGAAAAGATAAATGAGAATAAAGAAGTCAAGGGCAAAGAAGAAAAATGAACAGGAGCAGGAGGCCCAGAAGGGACAGAGGAAGAGACCGGGAGCAACCGATTCATAAACAGTTTTCCCACTCCTAGAGTGGGAAGGGGAGTGGGGAAAGAGAGAAATGGCAACTTCTACAGGGCTCCCAGCCCCCTCCCCCCTCCCCACACACACACATATTTATACCCTCAGAAGCATTTTCTGCCAATACTAAGAATGAGAGATCAACTGCAAATGGGTCCTTCATATCCACCTGACCAATGAATGCACTGCCTCCATATAATTTTTTCCATGAAACAGGGAGAGAAGAATATGGAGGGTGGGGAGGTGCATGGCAGAAGTGAGGCTGAGAGAAAAGTGTGACACAATTTCCCAAGCTTTGCAGGGGGCACCAGAAGACAAGTAGGTATGGGTAATAGTGTCCTCTATCCTAAGGCCTGCCCTGCATCCATGTCACCTGGTCTCCTCCTTATTCAGGATATAGCAGGTGGAGAGCAAATATTCTTTTTCCTGGGCTTTATGCTGGGGGTAGGGGAAAAGAGGAAAAATGGAAGTGGCATACAGGTATGTTCTGCCAGAATGGTCCACCACCTCAAGCAGAGACCTAGATAGCAACAGCAACAAAAGAAAACCTAAGATCTTGACAAAAATAAAACCAAAGTCATGTCATCCCAATGAGGCATAATTTGGCACACAGTCTGAGATTAGTGCCCCTCCCCCCAAACCCTTATCACCCATTAACCCTAGGTTCATTTAACCATCTGCCCTTGCACACCATCAGAACAAACCCTCCCATCCGTCATCCTTGGCTCTCAATTGAGGACAGACCTATACCTTTACATTTATGTCTTTCTTCTGACTTAAAACAATGTCATTCAATACAAGAAAAGGGAACATATTTCAGTGTTCCATTGGCAATTCTTTCCTTAAATATTCTTGGGCTTTGGGACAAAAGAGATAATAGGGTACTTGAGGTGGCCATTTTCCTCTCAAAACTGGCCATTTGTAGGCTGTACCTCTACTTAAATTGAGGCTGGATATTCTCAGCCATCTGAATTGCCAGTTTACTGCACCCAGAACAGATCATAGGGACATGGACTGGCTACCCCTTACCTCCCTTGGCACCTCATGTTCTCCACTCAATTCAGACAGGATTGAGGGAGGGGACTGGGCCCTATGTAAATAAGACATCTTCCCTTAACTTTTGTCTTCTCTCAAGGCAGGAAAGGATGTAGGAAGCCAACAAAGGGAGAAAGACTGGGACTGCTGGCAGGCCCATGGACAGTAGCTGCTCTCCAGGAACACAGGGAGAATATGAAAAGGTCACAAGTATCCTCTGCAGGCAGAGCAACCTCAGCAGCCTGCCTAGGAGCACTTGGAACTCCATCCTATAAAATGTACATATTCTTAATCTACAGTGTATGTCCATGTACTTGTTTCCCTAATTCTTTTGGGAAAAGTAAAAGAGCAAGAATTCCTACATTCATCTTATAAGGAGAAAATTAAAGCAAAGAGATGAAACCATTAGGTAGAAAGTATAGTACCTGGATTTAAAATCAGACAGACCTAAGGTCAATTCCTGGCTCTGCCAGTACCTAGCTATGTGACCTTGGATACTACTTCACTAGGCTTCAGTTTCTTCATATATAAAATTAATATGTAAGAGCTCTTATTTTAAAAAAAAAAAATGTTGGGGAGGATAAAATAAAACAATACATGGAAAGTTCTTGGTACAAAACCTGGCACCTAGTTATCACACCTCATTAAAGCAGAGATAATGACTTTCCTCTGGAACCAAAGGCAGTCAGGCCCAGCCCAGGCACCCTGGAACCACTCTCCAGAACTCCTGCCTCCTGCAGAATCTACACACCCTCTAGCTGGCTCCACACCTCAAACTTGAGGACCAAAGCCTCTGTGGGTATCTACTCCAGGAGGAAAAGGAAACAAATATTAGAGAGAGACACCCTGATCCCTGCCTCAGCTAAAAACAGAGACCCAAGCCAGTTTTCTCCTGAGCCCCATGGGTCTGTGTGTGTGTGTGTGTGTGTGTGTGTGTGTGTGTGTGTGTTTGCGCGCGCGCGCGCACCCCATGGCAGACCCAGCCTACTCAGTGCTTTTCATAGCATACCAGTGTCCAGAGATCCAGGCCACAATTATTGTATGTTGTAATGCCAGCTATAGGAACAGCTATAAAACAATCTCCTGCTTTACAGGTTAGGGGATGAGCTCTTCACACACACACACACACACACACACACACAGTCACTCACCTATACACAAACAGAAACTCACTGTCTGATTTGAGCAGGCAAATATGAAGCTGAAAAAACAATGGAAAGGGGACACTGAAAGGACAGTCCTGACAACAGAGAACAATGCAATGGTTAAGGAAAAGAAATGGATTTTTAGCCGAAACCGGTTTGGCTCAATGGATAGAGCGTCGGCTTGGGGACTGAAAGGTCCCGGGTTCGATTCCGGTCAAGGGCATGTGCCTTGGTTGCGGGCATATCCCCAGTAGGGGGTGTGCAGGAGGCAGCTGATCGATGACTCTCTCGTCGATGTTTCTAACTCTCTCTCTCTCTCCCTTCCTCTCTGTACAAAATCAATAAAATATATTTTTTTTTAAAAATGGATTTTTAAAAAATAATTTGAAAGAGAAGTAAATTTGAAATAGTCAGACAAACAGGCTTCTCCCATCCTCCCCCCAAGATATAAACTAAACAAAAAGTCAGTAAATAGACAACAATTAAGTAAAAAGAGCCTTTGAATAGCAAAATAATGTGGCTCCTAACCTGTCCAGCCCCTACCTGGCCAGAAGACTGGACTTGAATCATCCTTAAACCACTGACCACTTACATAATGGAAACAGTATCTGCCCCAAATATTAAAGTCAAGACTCAGACCAAAAGGTAACTCCAGTGGAGAATGATTTCAACAAATCCAAGATACCTAAGAGGAAAAGTAATTAGAGGAAGCTGTTGGAGGATAGAAAGTTCATAACTAACCCAAGCCACTGCCTGATCAGAGAGCTGCAAAACCAAAATCTACTTGTGCAGGCTGCAAGGGAGAACCCAAGAGGGGCCTTTCCAGTGGCAACACAGGAACAAGTGCTGACTCCACGTGGAAGAGAGCACATGGAACCAAAAAAAGGTCGCCACAGGCCCAGCTGCAACTGGAACCCTAGAAGGATGGCATCATGGGATAGAATGAAATAGGAATGTTGCATTCCTGGTCCCTTCTCAGTACTTTACACTCCAAAAAGTAGGGGATATAACCAATCTTATCCCTACCCCAGTAGGGAAGAGGACATATCTTCAAGAACATAGCTAAGCATATTAGCAAAAACTGCAATCTCAGAGACAAAAGACAGTGGCTCCATCTAAAAAGAAATCAAGTGACAGACAGTGACTGAATAAAAGGGAGCCCAGCCTCGCCCTCTCCACACCTGTCCTCTCAGTTACAGCTTTCAAAGAATCTGGATGCTGGAACAAAGCTTAAAACTCATTCTTCATTTGGACCGCTAATGATCCAGAAGACACAGCAAGCACTCAAAATCCATCTATATAAAAAATGACCAGAGTTCAAAGCCTTTAGGCATAGAGCTTGTCAGTGGATCCAGGAAGGCCCTGGAAACTCCATACCTATTAAAAACAAAAAGGTAGAGAGAGCTAGTGCAGGACAAGAATTTGGTGCCATCAGAACAGAGGTAACAACGGAGGCAACAGGAATAAAATCCCTGTCTCGGGGAGAGACTTTAGAGAGAAATAATGGGCTAAGAAATGTCTTCAAGTCAGGGATGGAGGTTAGGAAAAGAAAAAGGAGCAACAAGGAACAACAAGAATAGTGAAGAGCTGAAATGGGTTTGGCTCATGGATAGAGCGTCGGCCTGCAGACTGAAAGGTCCCAGGTTCGATTCCGGTCAAGGGCGTGTACCTTGGCTGCGAACACATCCCCAGTAGGGGTTGTGCAAGAGGCAGCTGATCGATGATTCTCTCTCATCGACGTTTCTAACTCTCTATCCCTCTCTCTTCATCTCTGTAAAATATCAATAAAATATATATTTTTTAAAGAATAGTGAAGAATTAAACAGGTCGAGAGAGGAGAAAATCAAGTTATGGGCAACAATGTCAAGAGATCAGTTAGAATGAAGATGAGAAAATACCCTGGATTTGGCAACGATGCTGCCAGGGGACCTTCAAAAGAGGGTACAAGTTGGCATTGGTGGTATAGCAGTGAGCAGAGCTGCCTTCCCAAAAAGTATACACATGTGAAGAAACAGAGACACATGAGTAGAACACTTTGAAATGTCGAGTGAGTCCACTAAAGTTTGGAAATTTGGAGCTACTTCTCTAAATCTATTTTTTCCAACGTTTTCACTAGTCTTAAAAATAACAGAGAAAAAAGTTACTCCAGTGGTCCTACAGAGGTGTCCTCTGATGCCATATAATAAGTTCCTATGGTGGTGTAGAACTAACCCTCAACACACGAATCCTTGAACAGTGGTGGGCACATTCACACCAGGAGAGGAAGGGGACAGGGAAGCAAACTCTATAAGAACAAACTCCCATCAGACAAAACTCCACCTTCTCTGAGCTTTCAGCCATGTCTCTGACTGCTCAAAAGCTTTAGTCCTTATACTTCGTAGAGCTGTACTAACCATAATTGTAACTCCTGCAGTGAGGGATGGAGAGAAATACCCGTGACACCCAATCCCATACTATTCAAATGTAGTATCTGGGCAGCTCAGAGGAAAATAAATTATGTCATATAATAATATAGTCAACATTTACAGAGCACTTTCTATGCAAAGTTCTAAATGCATTTGCTCCTCCCAACCATCCTCTGATGGGGATCTAATATGCTGCTCATGTTGTCCATGAAGGAACTGAAATTTAGAGGGGTTAAGTAACTTGACTGAGTTTATAAAACTAGAGAATAGAAGGATCAGGATTCAAAACCAGTTTGGCCCCAAAACTCATGCTCTTCCCACAGACTATGCTGCCTTTCCATGGTCTATGAAATCAGCCACAGAAATTGGACCCATTCTACTTCTTCTGCAACGGTGTGAATAAAAAGGTATACATTTTGTATCAGGAGAGAAATTTTTAAATGAGCCTAACAGGGCCGTCTTGTAGAGAGACCCATCTCTCTCCACATTTCTTTACATTACACACACTCACACATGTGCATATGCATACACATATAATTTGATTACTCAATACCCTTGGCACAGCCCTGCCCACAGCAGAGGCACAAACATTCAAGAGGAAGAATGCCCGTAACTCAAATTGCATCAAGGTCACTGGCACCCTATATGGCTTCACCTCTTCACCTTCCAACATTCAGTCTTCCCAGCTGTACAGAAAGCAAAAGCATCCTTGTTTCCCCTCATAGAGCCCAATACCATGCACTCCCCTCACATATACCCAATTGTTTGCCAAGAACTCAGCAGGGAGGAAAAGATAACTATATGAGGTAAAAGTTGGCCAAGAACCCCCTGGCAATGGGCAATGAGACACCTGATTGGTGGTGTTGCTGTTATATCAATCGAGGGCAAAGCAGATGTACAGTCCTTAGTTCATCCTAGCTTAATGTCTGTGTCAGTGACCAGAGCTGTTTCATGCCTGAGGTAAATAAATAAATAAATAAATAAATAAATAAATAAATAAATAAGTTGGCCAAGACAATATCCAAACTCATTTCCAACTAGTCTATAATCCTGACATGCCATTATTCCCCATCCAGGAAACATACAGGACAAGATTATTTCTACATGGCAGATAAAGAAAATGGAGCCCAAAAGGTGAATGGGGCTTACCTAAGCACACCAGCAAGAAACCAGATAAATTACAGAAATACCCCAGGTAAATTACAGAAATGCCCTAGTAAATATACTTTCCAGTAGGCCCTAGAATGCAAATTCCTAGTAGATTGTGGACAAGGAGACTTATTCCTTATACTTGTTTCCTGGCCATGACTGAGGTCCTGAAAGTGATAGGACTGTGTCTGGTGATAACAACAAATGCTACCAGAAGCTCCTCTCTACACCACCTCTACTCCAGTGTAATGAAAAGAATGTGGGCTCTGGATTTCAACCCAGATCTCCCCAAGTAGTTATGGGATTTTGCACTAGGAGCTTAACCTCTCCAAGATTCAATTCCTTCATCTGAAAAGGCACTTGACAGTAATTATTTTGTAAGATGGTTGTCAGAGATGATTTGAAGCATACAGCACAGTGCCTGACACAAAGTGAGGACTCAAGAAGCTTGTATTAATTATTGTTAGAGCATATTCTAAGCAAAGGTCAGGATAAACAAATGCAGTAAAAGTTTCACCCTCATCAAAGGTTGTCTTCTGCTCTAATAATCAAGCCTCAGAACCCAGTTTTCCTGAGCCACAGGTCTGCCTGCAAACCTGAACTATACTCTAGATCAGTGTTTTTCAACCTTTTTTGGACAAAGGCACACTTGTTTCATGAAAAAAATCACGAGGCACACCACCATTAGAAAATGTTAAAAAATTTAACTTTGTGCCTATATTGACTATATATAAAGTAATTCTCTTGAATAGGAGTCAAATAAACACAAAGAAAGTATTTTATAATTACTTTATTATGAAATATTAAGTAAACAAAATAGTGAAAAATTATAAAATTCTTGTCTTGTCTGCACCTATGGCACACCAGGCAACATCTCGTGGCACACTAGTGTGCCGCGGAACAGCGGTTGAAAAACGCTGCTCTAGATGGGCACAGAGTCATTTCCATTGAAACCTCTGATACTGGCTGACTCTGCATCAGTGCCCACTGAAGAAGAGCCACTTCAGACTGAGAACAGCCACTTTAGAGCCAAGCTTCCTAGTGACTCAGGCCTGTCTCCAAAGTCTGCTGCTGCTCTTCTACTTCTATGGTGGAGTAGGGATGGCGAGAACAGCTGGGTCAGACTAGACTGCTTAGACTACACTAGACAGGGTCAGCTGTCATCCAGGGCCTTCTTCTTTCCTCTCCTTTTAAAACAGTAGCTAGATCACCTGACAGTTGACACAATGGGCTTTCTTTATAGCCAGCTTCCAAATACCAGGACTTGCACATATTTATCCACACAACCCACCAGAGTTCATTAGCCTTACCCCTGATGTCTCCATGTGTATAGAGAAGGTCAGGGCCTCTTAGAAGGACTATGATAGGAAGTTATGACTTCCAGTCCATAGCATCAAATGGACTATCTGCAAATTAGTATGCACACCAATCCTTATTCTGCTAGCCAGCCTGGCATTTTGGATTATAAGTATTCAGCAATCACACCCTAGAAACAGGTACCTCACAAAAATATTTTAGCATCAGTCTCAGTCACCTAACCACACTGGGCAACCTACTATGAAATAGAACATAGAAAAGATACCATCACTGCCCTCAGATGATGTCCTGTTTGCAACCAGTGGATAGCATGCCTTTTCACATTTGAGTCTCAGACAGTATATTAAAAACAAACGACCTCTTAAGGACTACGCCATGAAAAGGGGATACTGTCCTACAAGTTGAGACACAAATTATGACTTTGAAATGATGAGATGAGCAACAATTAGGGTGCTCCTTAAACTAATTGAGGAACCTCAAGAAAATAGTATTTACTTACAGAAACAGCAGCAGCATGAAGATGGATTACCAAGCACAGAACTCACTACTACCACATTGGCATTGGCTATGTCTTCCAGATAAGTCAGTAACTGAAACATTGTATTTTATTTTTAACATGCCTGAGTGTCCAAGACTATAATCCCAGTTCCTTAAAAACTTAAAAGGTAGATGATTTTTTTTAATGTACATATTTACATATGTGGGCAGATACATAAAAATCAGATACCTCTCAACACAGCTCAGGGAGCCATAACTTATGGCTCTCACAAGCCCACCTAACACCCAGAGAAAATCCAGGAGTCTTCTCTGAGAGATGGTGGGAGTCTTGAGTAGGTAGCTAAGAAACAAAGAAACCTAAACTCAGCACTTGGCAGGACAATTAAGCAGCAGAGAATTTAAAATGCATTGTTTCTGACTCTAAATATGTCTACATTTATTACCAATTTGGGATCAGAAACCACATTTAGTTCTGCCATGACCACGCACTGAAAATATTAAGCAGAGTATTATTGCCTAGGAAACGGCAGTCTTCCCTGAGGCAGCAGTCCCATTTCAGAGCTGATTCTGCATGGTCCCAGGGCTCCTCATCCTGGGCTTCTCTGAAAGCCCAGTTATAAGCAGAACTGCCACTGTCGTGCCAAGGCCTCCCTTGCTTTTAAAAAGGCAGCGATAGGAGCCAGGGCTAGAACTACACAACCTCTTCATCCTAAGGCTGTGGTAAGTGGTCAGTGAAGTTCCATTTCTCACGCCTGTAATAATTAGAGTCCTCCTGACAAGGAGCTCCACAAGCGCAGGGACAATTGTCCACCTAACTCAGCACTATGCCTGGGCAATAAACATTTGTTGATTGAATAAAATCAACAATCTAAAAAAAGGTTATCTGAAACAGCACAATGGAAAATGTTGTTGTTAAAATAGGTGAAAATATAGACTGATAATATACGAAAACAGGTACATAAAATATCTGTGAACAGAAGCACACATATATGAATTATTCCTTTGAAAAAAAGTGTGTGGTCACCTCTATGATCAAGTAAGAAGTTAGAGTTATGGAAAGCTGAACCCAATGTTTTTCTTCCTGAAATGCTAGGTATAAGAAAACACTTAAATATTATTCTCGATATAGAACCAGCTCCCTTGTCTGCTGACTTGATTTGGCCCCTGGGATGGCTCAAGGCCTTATTCTTTCTTGTTCAGCAACCAAAAAAAACAGAGCATCCACCCAGTAACCTAAGAAAGAGTGAGCATAAAGAAAAAACTACAGGCTTAAAGACCAACTTATTAATTTGCCCCTTTTACCAGCACAGCTTTCAGTCTGCATCAACTGTATGACTGGCTCCCCAGACAAGTGGCCAACATGGAGATATAGAGACAAAAATGGTATGGAAAAAATGGTATGGCCTAGCCCAGCTACAAGGCCAGAGCTCCGAATAGATACCCTCATGCCACATACCCCAGGGTCTACTAGCCATAACAGTGCCTATTAAGAAGGGTAGCAGTGAGGAGAAGGAACCAAGATGGCAGCATAGGTAAACAACTGAACATGCTGCCTCGCACAACCACATCAAAACTACAACTAAAAGACAAAACGAATATCATCCAGAACCACGGGAAGGCTGGTTGAGTGGAATTTATACAATTAGAAGGAAAGAGAAAAGCGCACTGACACTGGGAGGAGGTGTAGAGGTGTAGAAGTGCGGAGGTACAGAGGCTCATGCAGAAACGGGGTGACAACTAGATATGCTGTTGTCTTTTTCAATCAGGAGGGAAGTACAAGCTCCCAAGTGCTCTGAACTCCAGTTCCAGGAGAGACTCTGGGGACCCAGACTCATACCGGGAGAAACTGGACTGTCTAGCATCGGGCCGGAGCTTTTCTCTCAGAGGTGCTTATAGCAATCACTGTTCCTGCATGGTGCCACGGGACACAGAGACCCGGGGACCTCTTCAGGGCAGGGCTTATGGGCAGCAATTGCTATTTGCTCCACCCTGGTGATTCCCTGAAACCCCCATCCCACCCAATATACAACCCCACCCAAGCTGAGTGCAGAGGGTCACCATTGTTTGTGAACCCTGCTTATGAGCCTTACAGTTCAGTGTTGGCTCTTGCAAATTCCCAGCATCTATTAATAAAAAGAACCCCTAGAATCTGGAGTAAGATGGTATTACCCCCTCACATTGGCCTAAAACCCCAGAGGTTAAGTTGAACAGGAAAACAGCCTAAGATTCTAGACACAGTCTTTTGTGCCACCTCTCCCTAAAGGATACACCTGTTCTAGTATCCTCTGGTATGTGTCACACTCAATAAGTTCAAAGTTAAGTTCAAGTTCTTCTTCCCACACTCCTGATTCTCTAGCATTGCCTAGCTCTACTGCACAAGCCAGAAATCCAGGAACTCTCCTCAATACCTCCTTCCTTTCTCCCCACTTCCTTTCCACCCTCTGCCCATCCATCACCAACTATTTTATATACTATCTCCTTTCCTACTCACCTGCCCAAATTGCTGTGAGCCACCCCCCACCTCTCAGGTGAAGGCAACCCAAGCAGGTTTTCATTGAAGCAATACCCAGGCTGAGTAGAACAATGGGGATACAGAAGGGACACAACTTTAATGAATCTCTTATTTGTTCAGCTCAGGATTTTTGGAATACCCAAAATCCAGCCTTATAAGCCCCTCTGAAATACTCTCCAAAAAAAGCCACTTTCTGCACTCAAGAAGCCCATTCCATCATAGTAGCAACTGCAATGTGGGCTGCAGGAAGGGTATGGTGCCTTGCATGAGTCCTCTGGAGAGTCCAATGCCTTGGGAGCCCAGATCCAGACATATGATTATGAGAATGAAATCCCAGGTGAGGCAAGCTTGGATCTCCAAAACCCCACCCCATGAAAACATACTATGGGGGTATCCACTAAGTGGAAGAGTCTTAATGCCTCCTCTGTAACTTTCCCTCATCATAAGGGAAGTTATTTCCTTCCACCAAAGCAGCTGTAAAAAAGGCAATTTTCAAGAGGATGATGTTAGTGCTGATAGTAGCTTAGAAATAAATTTCAAAGGACAAAATAGATATTAAAGAAGGGGAAATCTGGCCATGCCTTTCAGCCTCAACTCAATGGAAACTTCCCTTCATCACGTTCCTTATCATTGGCCCACAAACTAGCCCAGAAGGAATAAATGTATGTTGAATGAATGAATAAATGGATGAAGAAGTGAACAAATGGCAGGCTGAGGAGCTGGAGGGAAGGAGCAACAGGAGAGAAAGAAGGACCTGCTCAAACTTATCCTTTCATTTATTCAAATGTCTCCAAGCACCTACATGTACTATGTACCTGTACAAGGTACTGAAAACGCGAGGGCATACACAAACTACAAAAGAGAAGAGGGGCAGAGAAAAAAAAAGCACTCTTGTTCATCTCTCTGGGGGTGGCCTATTTCCAAAAACTACATTAAAAGAACCTCCTGTTTTCCTAACATTAAAGCCATGCCTAATAGCACATATGCAAATAAAAACTTCACTTTCTATTATATCTAGTACTTTGGGACCTTATTTAGTTTCTATTCTAAGAAAAAATTCATCATTCATCTCCTTGATTTAAAATTTATTTAATTTGGCTTTCATTAGGTAGGTGAAGGAGAAAACATACAGTTTCAGAGGGATAACTCATCCAGCAACAGGATTGTGATGAGCTCTGGTGACTGCACAGTTGGGTCCCCAACCCACTACCGACGAAAGAAAATTAAAAAGCTCACAATGTAGAGCTTAAGCTCCAGTCAAAAGGAATTATCTTCCCACAAGCATCTCTGTTGGATTTTGGTTAATGTAAAACACTTTCAAAAGGAAAGGAAATGAAACCCCAAGGATATTTAACATATAACTTAGGATTTCTATATTTTTCAAATTCCCTTGCTGAGAGAAAAGGCAAAGAAGTCTTTATTTCTCAATCCTACTTTTTAAAACTTTTTCCATTGATTTGACATTGTCATAAAATTTTTCAATTTGTTGGAGAACGCAGAGCAGAGGAATGAACGGTGGCTGAGGAATTTTAAGCTGCTGCGAAAGGGCTGAAGTGAGAGCTACAGTGCTGAAAACCATACGTTAAGCAGCACAGCCTTGGGCACAGGTCTGAGATCAAACACCAGGGACTCAGGTCTGCGGCAGGCCTCATCCCTCCACCCACACTTCAGGCAGACTGCTACAGTATCAAAGGATCTTGGGATAGAAGATCAGCAAATTACAAGTATTCACCTTGATTAAATGTTAGAGGGGTTATTCTGTAGCCAGAGCATGATTTGCTCCTACCAGCCCCTACTTGAAAACATTCAATGATCTTCCAAGGCATTCAGGATAAAGGACAAATTCCATAACCAGGCCCTCCACCATCCAACCCAGATCAGCATCTTCAGCTTTATCTCTTTCCTCTCCCTGTGTACAAATGGCTCTAAGGAACTTTTTTTCCAATGCCCTAAGACAGCTGATCTCCCATCTTCAGGCCTTTGCAAATGATAGACCCTCTGCTCAGAACTGCTTCCCCTCCTTTTTATCGGCAAATTCCTACTTATCCTATAAGACACTTCCTCTAGGAGCCCCTTCCCACTAGTCCAAATTAGGTACTGCCACAGCACTTGTACTTCTCTGATTTTAGCACTTGTTACATTTTCTTATATAGTTGTCCTTCTCCCCTCCTAGGCCTTAAGCATTAAATGACAGGAACCACATCCATTCTGCCCAGCTAACTTAATGCTTGACACAAAAGCAATGTTTAGTAACTTCGTGTGTGTGTGTCTTTTAATATTTTTTTATCGATTCAGAGAGGAAGACAGAGGGAGAGATAGACAGAAACATCAATGATGAGAATCATTGATCACTTGCCTCCTGCATGCCCACACTGGGATTTGAGCTCACACCTCGGGCATATGCCCTGACCAGGAATCAAACCATGACCTCCTGGTTCATAGGTCGATGCTCAACCACTGAGCCACACCAGCTGGGCTAGTAAATTCTTGAAAAATGACTTAGATTCTATGTCAGGCTCACTTCTCAGTTCTATCCTGAGTCATCCCAAAAGCCAATTATGTGCTCATCTCCCCTCTACCCCATCTCTATCTCTATCCCTCATACTTCATTCTGTAATGGATAGCTCACTGAGGCCTTAACTTCAAGCACGTTCATCATCAGTCATCTGTGCAGCACTTGCTATGTGATGAACACTATTAAGTAACTTAAGTATTAAGTAATGAGATACAGAGATGATCAAGCCCCCTTTCCTATTTTTTAGGAGAAGAAAAAGCATATAAACAAATAATTGTCACATTACATGACACGTCATATTTGAGAGACACATGGAGTATGGGCAGTGAGAAAATTACACCATTCTTCTCAATGTCCCCTTTCCCCCAGTATCCCAAGCTAAATGCTGTCTATCCCCCCTCATTCTTACAGACAAAAATCCCTCCAGTGCTATTTCCCTGGATATCTAGCCCAGATCAGACTTCTCTAAGCTGGGCTCCTATTCAGTTCCACATTAATTCAAATCCTTTTTCTGGGTTTTGCTTTCTCACCTTCTTCAAAGAGTTCTTTTCCCAGGCATCTCACTCACATACATCCTTGCCTCTGCCCTATCCTTAGCCAACTTGTTTTTCCATTTTTTTTCTCTCAATTGTCTTTGGTGATCACATTTTATGAAACATATGCACTTACATAGAACATACATAACAATAAAAAGACGAGGTGACTCTCAAGGTCAAAATATCAACAATAACAAAAAATTAACCATTCTCAACACAGCCTTCCTCCTCTACTACTTCCTCTTGTAATTCCAAGAGCTAGGCCATCATGGCCCTCAAGAAGAAGCTCCTGCCGAAACCAGTTTGGCTCAATGGATAGAGCGTCGGCCTGCAGACTGAAGGGTCCCGGGTTTGATTCTGGTCAAGGGCATATACCTTGGTTGCGGGCACATCCTCAGTAGGGGGTGTGCAAGAGGCAGCTGATCGATGATTCTCTCTCATCGATGTTTCTAACTCTCTATCCCTCTCTCTTCCTCTCTGTAAAAAATCAAATATATATATACACACACACACACACACACACACACACACACACACACACAAAGTATTTTTCGGACCATAAGACGCACTTTTTTTCCCCCAGAAGTGGGGGGGGAAAGTCCCTGCGTCTTATGGTCCAAATATAGCCTACACATATACTTTTAAAAAAAAGGTTTTTTTACTTGCCCGGCTCTGTGTGGTCTCTGTGTGCTTGCCCGGCTCTAAAATGGTTCTAAATGCTGCTGTTTACTTTACAGGGTTGATTACATGTGTTTATGACTGTGATGTTGGGTTTTAATGCACATAAAATATTTTAGGACACTGTTTCAGAATCTTTTTTTCCTTCATTTCCCTTCTCTAAAAACTGGTGCGTCTTATGGTCCGGTGCGTCTTATGGTCCGAAAAATACGTGTGTGTGTGTGTGTGTGTGTGTGTGTGTGTGTATATATATCTATATATATCTATATATATCTATATATATCTATCTATATATCTATATATATCTATATATATATCTATATATATCTATATATATCTATATATATCTATATATATCTATATCTATATCTATATCTATATATATATATATATATATATATATATATATATATATATAAATAAAAGAAGAAGTTCCTGCCAAAACTGGTTTGGCTCAGTGGCTAGAGCTTCGGCCTGTGGACTGAAAGGTCCCAGATTCGATTCCGGTCAAGGGCATGTATCTTGGTTGCAGGCACATCCCCAGTGGGGGGGGGTGCAGAAGGTAGCTGATCGATGTTTCTCTCTCATCAATGTTTCCAACTCTCTGTCCCTCTCCCTTCCTCTCTGTAAAAAAATCAATAAAATATATTTTAAATTTTTTAAAAAAGAAGTAGCTCCTAATTCTGTTACATTTCCATAGAGGTTACATCACCCTTCACCCACTAGCCCCCAGTCACTGTCTCCCTGGTTTACCCCTTCAATCTCTCTGAATACTCAGGCCACTCTATCAAGCCACACATTCACTTAATCAGTACTGGTATGTATAGAGCAGCCCTATAAGCCAAAAACCGTATCTGTCACAGTGCCATGCACAATGTCCTATACATAACACATGCTTGATTCATATCTATGACTCAATCTCTGATAAGAACACCAGGTGAGCTTCTTCTGCACCTTGCTGAGGAATACCCGGGAGAGGGGGGGCCGGAATTCTGCAGGGCAGCCTGAGGTCAGAGTCCTGCCCCCACAAAAGCCTCTTATTCATCTAAGCCCAGATCAGAGACTATCACCCCAGCTATGAAGATGCTGACACAGCCCTCCCATCAGTGTGCCAAGGGAGCCAGAGAAACCAGTGTTGTAAAATACCCTTTTAATCAAGTGACCTGTCTCAGTTAGTGTAGATTTAGGGAAAAACTTTCTCAAGAAACCAGTAATAAATGGAAGAAAAGATAAGAACAGAAATTAATGAACATAGTAATTATCCCCCAAAGTTGCAAATCAGAACAATTCCTCACTTGAAGACAACTATGAAAAACAAGATTAAAATGCTTCAGGGATGTTTTCCTAAAATAGCAGGCAATAGAACAGATAAAATGTATTTCCAGTACCTCACTGGGGGCATGTACCTTTTGGCTAATAGCTATCAGACACTAAATACCAGAGTAAAAATAATATTCTTCCACGCTTCATCATGGAGTTATAATTATCCATGGGAAAGCAGCAACACAGCGAACTGCCTTAAACAGTAATGAGAATACTTCCAGATTCCAAGCTTCTCCTTAAGTATCGGGGCACAAGTGGGTATAAGCCAGGTGATACTCCCTATATCAGTCTGCTAAGGCTCCCATAACAAAATACCAGAGACTTGGTGGCTTAAACAACAGACATTTATTTTCTCAGCTTTGGAGAAGTTCAGGATCAAGGTTCTGACTCCTTTGGTTTCTAGTAAGAGTGTTCTTCCTGGCTTGTTCATAGCCACCTTCTCCCTATGTACTCACATGGCTTTTCTTCAATGAGTGTATGCAGAGAGAGGGCTCACTGGTATTTCCTCTCATAAGGACATTAATCCTATCCAATCAGGGTCCTGCCCTTGAGACCTCATTTAACCTTAATTACGTCCTTACTCTAAATACTGCCATACTAAGGGTCAGGACTTCAATATATAACATTTTAGGGATACAAAGATTCAGATATGAAGGGTAAAGCCTCTTCCCAAAAAACAACTCATGCTGGAAAATGAAGGCTTGGGTAAGAAGGTGATCTTGGGTACAATCTGCTGACTGTGGGGAATAATAACCAAAGACTCTAGGGCTGTGGGGGCCATGGTGGGTAAGGGTGAGGAAGAAACTGTCTCAAATCAAATAAACTCTTAAGGAACTATTCCTCTCCCTTTGACAAAAGATGGCTAAACAATAATAATGTATAATATATATGTATATAATAATAATAATTTACATTTATTAGGCACAACTATACACTTGGCATTGTGATAAGTATTTGGCATACAAGGTGTCACTTAAACTTCATAGAAACAGGTGCAGAAGAACCTGTTTTTTATTTTACAGATAAGGAAACAAACATATATTAGTGAAAGTCAATTTCCAAAGTTACCTATATATTCCTGGTCAGGATACATGCCCGGGTTGCAGGCTAGGGGGGATGCAGGCTAGGGGGATGCAGGAGGCAGCCTATCCATGTCACTCTCGCATTGATTTTTTTTCTCTCTCTTCTCTCCCTTCCCCCCGCCCTCTCTAAAAATAAAAATAAAAAATCAGTAAAAACATACTAAAAAGAAAAACGATGGCCTCCCATATGGATTGTGGGCCTTACTAGTGCTACCTAAAGACGACCTTAAGAAGACAAATGCACCCTAGCTGGTTTTGCTCAGTGGATAGAACGTTGACCTGCGGACTGAAGGATCCCAGGTTCGATTCTGGTTAAAGGCACATGCCTGGGTTATGGGCTTAATCCCCAGTAGGGGGCATGCAGGAGGCAGCCAATCAATGACTCTCTCATCATTGATGTTTCTATCTCTCTCTTCCTCTCCCTTCCTCTCTGATATCAATAATAACTTTTTTCAAAAAAGAAGACATGCTGCATTGACCATTGTTCTCAGAGCATCAAAGGTTACAGGTTTGATTCCCTATCAATGGCACATACCTAATTTGCAGGTTCAATTCCCATCCCAGTTGGGGCATGTGCAGGAGGCAATCAATTGATGTGTCTCTCTCACATCAATGTTTCTCTCTCATCTCTCTCTCTCCCCCTTCCTCCTTCCACTCTAAAAATCAATGGAAGAAATATCCTTGGGTGAGGATTAACAACAAAAAAGAAGACAAATCCACATATCTTTGACGTGAGCCTCTGACTACTCAGAAAGACTGGCAAAAATGCCCTTTCCTTTCATCCAAAAATTTTTCATTTCTCAGAGAGAATCATCTGGAATATACAGTCAGTCCCAAAAAATCCTTGGGGGAATGCAAATGGATCTAGAAAGCAAATTTATCCCTTCCCCAGATGAACCAAAACCCCTGCAATTTTTTAAATATATTTTTTTATTGATTTTGTACAGAGAGGAAGGGAGAGAGATAGAGAGCTAGAAACATCGATGAGAGAGAGTCATCGATCAGCTGCCTCTTGCACACCCCCTACTGGGGATATGCCTGCAACCAAGCTACATGCCCTTGACCGGAATCGAACCCGGGTCCCTTCAGTCCCCAAGTTGACGCTCTATCCATTGAGCCAAACCAGTTTCGGCCAAAACCCCTGCATTTAGCAGTTCCTAAAGGCAGCCCACCTCTGCTCACTCTAGCTGCCTAAATCTCAGCAGGCTATCACTAAGATACTCTTTCCACCACCAGGGAAATAAAGGAGAATACCCAATCTTGGGAAGAAAATCCAAAAATAATAGTGCAAAAAGGAAAGGAATAAGTAAGAAGAGAATAAAGCTCAAACTCCTATTTATGATGTCTCTGATTTCCTGTGAGCTCAGGCTCATGGGAATGTGCAGGGGGGTGCAGGAGGCATCTTATAAAATATTCTGGCTCCAATTAGTTTTCTTTGTTTAAGTTCTAATTATTACTCTAGCCCTCTTCAAATGGGCCCCAAAGATGTTGAAAAAAATGTCACCAAAAGGTCACTTGTTCCATAGAAACTTTGAGATTCTGACATCTTGCTCTGAACTGCAATTTTATAACTTCATAGAATAATGAATTAATCATGGTAAAGAATTCTCCACTTCCCTTGGCAACAGGGCTCATGGAGGCTAATCATGCCAGGGAAAGAAATATGGTACCAAAGACAAAAAGAAAAAAAAAGCCCCCATTTCCTCATCTAGCAGCACATGCACAAAATGGGCTCCCAAACCCTGCCCAAATCACTAAACTAGTACCACGACATCAGATTCCAAAGCCACATGTCATTGGAGGTGACACTGTCTGTTCTTACTGAGGAGAAGTTAACAGGAAGCTGGGAGGTGTGCAACAGAGGATGAAAGCAAGTGCCCAGTCCCAGCAACAGTGGGAAACATGCTTATTTTGACTCAGATACCATGCTTTCAGTAGTTACAGAGCCAGAAACAGAGGGTCAACTAGGTCCCTAATTGTTGACACACTCCCCACTCCTGGGAAAATAATAGAATTGGGGGAAAACACCAAAAAGCAAGCAATTTATTTATTTATTTATTTATTTTAATATATTTTATTGATTTTTTACAGGGAGGAAAAGAGAGGGATAGAGAGTTAGAAACATCGATGGGAGAGAAGCATCGATCAGCCACCTCTTGCACACCCCCCACTGGGAATGTGCCCACAACCAATGTACATGCCCTTGACTGGAATCGAATCTGAGACTCTTCAGTCCGCAGGCCGACGCTCTATCCACTGAGCCAAACCGGTTTCAGCAAAGCAAGCAATTTATTGCTGAAAACTCCAACAGAGCTGGAGAAATCATATACAAGCCTCACTACTGCAAAGGGACAAGCGTTACCAAATCACAATGCTACACACCACAGCAAGAGGAGGGGGAAACACATTTATCCACTGGGAGTTCTCAAATAAATGGTTCCCGAAGAGCCATTCTACCTGCTTCCCCCACACACTTCTTGGCAATTGCTGGTAAAATTGTCAAGAGAAAAAGGAGGAGGAGGGAGGGTAGGGCAGTCTTCAGGCCTCTATTTTGAAACTGAGGACCCATCAATCTGGCAGCTGGGCCTTCTTTATCCAGGGCCCACTAGGGGCCATGATACAGTCCAGAGTCCAAAGTGGAGAAACAAGTTCCACTTCCTGTCAGCCAAAGCCCAGAATCTACCTGTCATACTAATATGACAACAAGGTAGAAAAAGATTTGAGATTCTATTACTGCAGAATATCAATATACTTGAATTACGCATTAGACTTATTAAAGTAAAGGCAACCCTTAGCTAGGCTATAAACACACACACACACACACACACACACACACACGAGCCCTGGTCAATTGCTCAGGGGTTATAGCATCAACCCCCCACACCAAAAGGTCATGGGTTTGATTCCCAGGCAAGGGCACATACCTGGGTTGCAGGTTCAATCCCAGCCCTGGTTGGAATACCAATTAATGTATCTCTCTCACACCTTTTTTTTTTTTTTTTAATATATTTTATTGACTTTTTTACAGAGAGGAAGGGAGAGAGATGTAGAGTTAGAAACATCGATGAGAGAGAAACATTGATCAGCTGCCTCCTGCACTCTCCCTACTGGGGATGTGCCTGCAAACAAGGTACATGCCCTTGACCGGAATCAAACCTAGGACCCTTCAGTCTGCAGGCTGATATTCTATCCCCTGAGCCAAACTAGTTAGGGCTCTCTCACCAAAAAAGGCAAACAAAATACACACACACACACACACACACACACACACACACACACTAAAACAAACCCCACCAGGAGACGGGGCCTAGCCTACTTTGTTCTCTACCCTGTAATACACAGGGCTTTCTTTTTTTCTTTTTTTCAGGTAGAGAGAGGGTGGAAGGTTATTTGAATTTAAATTACCGGTAAACACTATAATCTGTGTGTAAGGAGAAAAGAAACATTCAAGAGTGCCAAGCACAGGCTCTTGGGACATGAGTGTCCGAGGCAATAGGAACCCATGGGGCTTTCTCCTTCAATCTCAGCACATCTCTTGGTAGCAGACAAGCCAGCAGGCAAGGCCCAGACAGCACAAATGGGCACTGTCCCCTAGGTCTAGGGAGAAGACTGACCTCTCAGAAGGAAATTACTATAAGCAACAAAGAATGAACAAGACCAGTTATCCACAGAAGTAACCCATCTAAGGAGGTGATTTGGAGAGGTGTCACTGAAGATAGGGACCATATCTGTCTCACTCACCATTATATTCCCATGGCCGAGCAGTACCTGACACATAATGGGTGCTCAACAAAAAATTATAGATTGAATGGTATCCAGAAAGGCTCTTTAGGTTGAAAAGGATTGATGAGAGCTAGAAACTACTTTTTCCTATTGTAACCTAAGATAGAAGAAGGGCTGTGGTCTTCAAAGAATATATAAAAGGGAAACTAGACAATAAAAAGTATTCTCTCTCATCCTGGCAGCATGGATCAGTGATTCGACCATCACTCACAAACTGAAGGGTCGTGGGTTCGATTCTGATCAAGGGTAAGTACCCGGGTTGCAGGTTCCCTGCCCCAGTTGGGGGCATGCATTGGGGAGGCAACCAATTGATATGGCTCTCTCACACTGATGTCATTCTCTCTCTTCTATTCCCTTTCCCTCTCCCTTCCATTCTCTCTAAAATCATGGAAAAAATACCCCCAGTGAGGATTTTTAAATTATTCTCTCTCAAATGAAGGGTGTCCCCAAATAATGAATACAAACTTTAACAGCTGATAGCTCAAATTTGAAAATGAAATATATTTTAATAAACACTGCCTTTATAATTATTGAAAGTGTGTGTATACATTTAAGGGACATCCTATATATTCCTCATACCCTAACAGACTGAGAAGCATGTTTTGGCAGGGTTGCTTCTGGGGGGTTTTTTGGTGTGTGTTTTTCTTTTTTATTATATTATTGAACTTATTGGGGTGACATTGGTTCACAAAACCATACAGGTTTCAAGTGTACAACTTAACAAAGCATCATTTGCACACTTAATTATGCACTCAAAGCCCCAAGCAAAGTCTCTTTCTGTGCCCATTCCCACCACCCCTTTGCTCACCTCCACCCATTTCCCACCCGCTTTACCTTTGGCTAACATCAGTGTTGTTTGTGTCTATGTGTTGTTGTGGGGTTTTTGCTGTTGTTGTATATTTCTTTATTGATTTCAGAGAGAAAGGGAGGAAAGATAGAAACATCAATGATGAAAGAGAATCACTGATTGGCTGCCTCCTGCACACCACCTACTGGGGATCCAGCCAGCAATCCAGGCATGTGCCCTTGGCTGGAATCGAACCTGGGACCCTTCAGTACACAGGCTGATGCTCTATCCACTGAGCCAAGCCAGCTAGGATTGTTTTGTTTTTTGTCTGTTTGTTTTTGCTTAATCCATTCACCTTCTTTTATCCAGCTCCCCAACCATTTCCTGACAGCTGTCAATCTGTTCCATGTATCCATGCCTCTGTTTGTATTTTGTCAGTTTATTTTGTTCATTAGATTCCACATATAAGTGAGACCATATGGTATTTGTCTTTCTCTGACTGGTTTATTTCACTTAGCATAATAATCTCCAGGTCCCTTCCATGTTCTCACATAAGGTAAGAAAGTAAGATTTCCTTTTTTTTTTTTTTCACAGCTGAGTAGTTCCATTGTGTAAATGTACCACAGCTTTTTTATCCCCTCATCTACTACTGATGGGCACTTGGGCTGTTTCCAGATCTTAGCTATTATAAATAGTGCTGCTATGAACATAGGGTTGTTACAGATAAAGAAATAAGAACAGAGAGGTTAAGTAATTCATCTTAAGTCTAACAGCTAGTACATGGTTTAAATCTGGGTATATCTAATGCTACAGCTTTCCACTATACTTCACCTTGTTTTCTTCCAGGGGTGAACCGACTTCCCAGCTACATTTTTCTGTAGAGGAGATAATTCTCCTACCTATCCACACAAACCAACTAGGCAGTCGTGTTTCTTAGTTAACTGGAACTATGTCTTGATGGTTTTATGAATTCCTGTGCTTGAGACAGCCCACTAAAACTTAAACCTGGGTGAACTAGCTGAGTTTCCAGACCTACAAAGCTGTCACCAGTGACAGCCTAACTAAGCATTAGCTGGTACCTATCTCTGGGACAACTCTCTTTAGAACAGCCAACCTGAGCATGATCTGCACATGTGCCCACAAGCCTCTTCAGAGATCGCAAAGGAGGTACCAGGAGCCTCTCCTACTCATGAGTTTTGATCATAATATACAAAGTTATCTTTGAAGGTAATCTAATTCAGACTTAAGTAAGAATAGAAAAGATAAAAAGGATTTCTGTTTGGTTCTTCAGTAGCAAACAGAGACTTCCATGTTGTGCGCTGCCTCTCTAGAACTTCCAGAGACCTCCCTCCCCAAGGATGTCAGGGGCAGCAGAGTAGAAAAGGCAAGATAATATTTAATGTGTATTCTTAAGAGACCAGTGGTGAGAATCAGCCTATGTTTCTAAAAGAAGTAAATACCCTCAATAAACTCAGGAGAAGCAAAATAGTACTAAAACATACTGTCTCTCTCAGTAAGACTCTCAGGGTTATCTGTTTATTTTTGCTGTGTGTATGAGAACTTTCATCAGTTAACTTTTTTCCCCCTGAAGCTTAGGGAAGCTGATGATTCACCCAGGTGCACAACAGCTGCTAGAAAGACCTGTGGGAAGGGGCCACTGGCAAAGGCAGGCTAGGCTGTGTGTGGTAAGGAGGGTCTCCCAGGAGTGCCCTACATGCCAAGCCATATGTTGTCAGGATATTAATCCAATGTTTACTCTCTCAGGAGCATTAAATTATATCCAAGGACTACATGAGTCCTTCCAATTCTACTCCTTACTTCATTCCCAGAAAGATTTGTAACCTAGAAACAAAGCCTTCTGCTTAATAGCAGCAATAATACTCAGCAAGGAATAGGAAACCAGGCTATCAATTCAAGCTTCCCTGAAAGGTACTGCCCCAAAGAAGCCCCATCTAGAAAATGTAGAATCCTACTACTGACACTGTTTTCCAGAGAACACAGGCCTAAATAACTTGTGTGTCCTAAAAAGGCAAAAGCTTGAACCAAAAGAGTAAAGAGGGAACACCACATCTCCACTTCTGCCCCAAATGAAACAGCTCTGGAAGTCTATAAGAGAATTCCAAAAATTCTTCTCATTGCCACAAGAACTAAAAGCAAGCAAAAGCTTGAACCAAAAGAGTAAAGAGGGAACACCACATCTCCACTTCTGCCCCAAATGAAACAGCTCTGGAAGTCTATAAGAGAATTCCAAAAATTCTTCTCATTGCCACAAGAACTAAAAGCAAGGGGCATGAATATGAAATAAGGCTACCTGGCCCCAGATGGTGGCTTGGCTTGTTAGAGCATCATCCTGTACCTCACAAAGGTTGCAGGTTTGATTCCCAGTCAGGGCACATACCTAGATTGAAGGTTCAATCCTTGGACAGGGTGTGTACTGGAGGCAACTCATTAATGTTTCTTTCTGTCTCTTCCTCTCTCTCTCTCTCTAAATTCAATAAGTATATCCTCAAGGGAGGATTAGAAAAAATAAGACTACCTGGATTAGTCATTGCTCTACCATAACTAGTATTGTATGACCCTAAGTCATTTAGACTCTTCAAACCTCAATTTTTTACCTCCATGAAATATACTAGCAGATGTTGTAAGGACCAGACTAAACAACGTATCTGAAAGCCTTTGAAAACAGTAAATTACTGAACTTTAGGCCTGATTATTATTCAAAAGACTGCCAGGTGAAAAACCTTAAGACACTTCTGGAGAGCAAGAAGCAAACTGTCACCTTGAAGACATAATCTCCAGTGACTGGATGTAGGTGTTTGCAGAGAAACTCATACTCAGGAATAAAGTGAGAACAGTGACTTTTAAGAGACCAGACTTGCGTCTGCTCAGGTACATTTAAAAAATAAGAATATATGCACATGGTTCCAATTTGAAAAAGCACACAGGTATACAGTGAAAAGTCAGCCTCCTTCCTCCCCCATTCTCCAGCCATCCAGAGTCCCTCACCAAAGATATCCTCTCTTCTCAGTTTCTCATGTATTCTTCCAGAGATATTTCCAATCAGCTAGTTTCTGCCTCAAATGGGGATACCACTGGTGGCAACACTTTGAAACCTAGAAGATAATGCCAAATAAGCAAGCACTGCCAGGGCCTATGAAAAGAGCCAGACAACCAGAGAATATTGCCTGCAAAGGGTTCCATGGAGGTGCAATTTTCCTTACAACCAGTATACTGCTTTGCCCCATGGCTGACCACAATTAGGCAATGATTTTATATAATGTAGTTCCATTTTGATTGCTTTTATTTACTTAGCATGCCTTCTCAGAGAAGCAATTAACAGGAATGATCTCTGGGACTTCATGCTATATCACCAGGGCCTTAGAAATAAAAACAGGAACAATAGTCAAACCTCCCTCATTGGAAGCTAGGCAAAAAAGAACAAAAATCACCATTTTTAGGGTCAGAATACAAGGGAAAATAAAGGGCTCTGCAAGGCTCAGCTGAAGAGACTAATTCACTACCCACAGAAAATCACAAAAAATACTCTCAACCAAAGGTAGGTGTTCACCACAACTCCCTCAAAAGTGTTCAGGTTATGCCCTCCCCTCCCTTTCTTTTTATACAGGAAATTTAAATGTGTAAAATCCTAGCCTCTATCCAAAGGGCACAAATAGCCTATAGTTAAATCTCAACCACAGACATGCTCTGGTAGCCCCTAGGGGTTTCACAAAAATCTGGATTTCTGGCTTTTCTTATAACATGAGATGATGATGCCATAGAGACACACTTACCCATGATAATGATAGGCTGAGTGGCAGCTGTCCCCACAGAGAACATGAGCACTCCAGTTTGACACAGGGCCACCATTCCCTAATGCCCCACACTGACTGTTCCTTACCTGGCCAGGAACATCTGAACTGGAGACCCCTAGCCAGTGATGACAAAGGAGGCTGATCAACTGGTAGAAACAATAGCTGACCAAATAGCAGGACTCCGGCGTTCACAAGTATTTATTAAACACCCTCTAAGATCGAGGAACTGTGCTGAGGGCTGGGTACACAAAGAGGAAAGAGGGACAGTGTCTGCCCTCCAGGAATTCCTAATTCAGTTGGAAAAATAAGACTTACTCTTAAGAATTGCTTGCCCAGCTGGCGTGGCTCCATGGTTGAGCCTCAACCTATGAACCAATTGGTCACAATTCGATTCGTGACAAAGGCACATACCCAGGTTGCAGGCTTGATCCCCAATGTGAGGCGTGCAGGAGGCAACCGATCAATTACTCTCTCATTATTGATGTTTCTATCTCTCTCTCTTTCTCCCTTCTTCTCTGAAATTAGGAGATTTCTATCTCTCTCTCCCTCTACCTTCCCTCTCTGGATGGAAATCAAAGAATGTTTCTGGAAAAAACTGGAATTTGAACAGGACTGTTATCATATCTCAAGCTTTCACATATTCATTCATTCAACAAGCATTTATTGTGTCTATGTTATACTCAGCATTATGCTCCACACACAAAATAAAGCATAGCCCATGTCCTTGAGAAGCTCATATAATAAGAGACAAAATAACTAACCAAGACAAAGTTTGCTGAATTCTATAATCAAATAGTTTCTATGTGAATACAAATAAGTGGTCCCTGGCGAAGCTTGCTGAAGAAGGCAACTGTGCAGCTTAACGTAGGAAACTAAGGAGAGGTTACTCTGGGCAAAAGAACTGGCAGAGGCATGCTTAGAGGACCACATGGACCAGTTTATCAGGAGCAAAGTGTACGTGTGGGTAATGGTAGAGGATATAATTAAAGTAGTAGGACAGGGATACACCAGGACTACTAAACACTGGAATTTATTCAGAGCCAGTGGGTGCCACTGAGGCTTCTAAGCATGAGTGTTCTCTTTCAGCACAGTATTTAGGAAGACCCCCAAGAGGCAATGGTACACAAGGTCCTGGAGGAAGCTAAAACAGGAGATAGGAGGGGGCTCCGGTAATAACTCAGGAGCAGTTTCAGGAAAGAGGAGAAAGACTAAGTAAGCCAAATACTGCATTTGGTTGCAAAAATTTAAGACAATGGCATTTCTTTGAAAATACTTTTTAATTCCTTTCTTTCTTTTTTTAAACCAATTCAGACTAGTCTTCCCCCAAAATAGTGAGGTTTTCCTTTGTTTCATTCAGGCTATCTTTATGGTGCTTGCAGGGGTTTTTTTTGTGTTTTTTTTAATTCAGCTTGAGATCAATAATATGGGAGTAGTAGATATAGGGGCTTCTTCCCACTTCCACCCCCAATTCTACGCTGAACAAGTTGTAAATCTCAAAGGGAAAGAGAGTCAACTTGATAAAGCCCAGTTTAGAGTATTTAACTGTGCCTCCCAGACCTTGCACAAGGACCACAAATGGACATACAAATCAGAAGAAAGCCATGACAGATGTCAAAGTTCCCTTAATGAAGTAATTGCTTCATATCTTCTGAAGAGCAGAGGCAAGAGATAAGAACACATTGTCAGAGGGCCCCTGGCAGGCTATTGGCTCCATTAAAATCCCATGTTAGACACTGCCCAGAAAACGCGTCGTGCTGGTTAAATCAGCAGTTAAAGAGACCCTCAGAAAGATGAGAAATGAGTGGAATAGGAAAATGACGGGAGAGAAGCTGCAGAGTTCCTTTTTCACAACTTTTAGTTATTCACTATGAGCTACCTATGACTATTGATATGAATAATCAACCAACAAACAAAGAAGACAGACAATGATGTGATAATTAAAATAAAACTTACTTGGTCAGCATAACTTATCTCTAACCAAGTATTGGATCAGAAACTGGCAACTGCTGCTGTTGTCATTATTGATAATACAGAGCAGTTAAATTGTGCCAGAGGAAGCACTTTCCATATGTATTTTCTCATTTAATTGGCTACAGATGTAAATATTAGTCTTCCCATTCTACAGATCATGAAATTAAGGCTTACAGAAAAATAGGTAACTTCTCTATCTGATAGCTATTAAGTAGATAGCAGAATATGAAACCAAGTGAGCTGACTCCAAAGTGTTTTAAACCACTCTGACCTACCATTCATTCCTTTTCCTTTGAGATATTAATATATTAAAGATTTGCTTGGGTCACTAGAAAAGGCCCACTGATGCATTGGCCCTGTTCTTTATAGAACACACAGCAGTCTGGCCTAAGAGCTATTTCTTTGTTTCTAAAATGGGGAAACTTCAAATCTATTTCATCAGAGGTGAGAAAAAGAGGAAAAATTCAACAGGAATAGGAGAAAAATCAGCATGACAGCTAAAACCCTCAACAATGAGGATTGTAAGTATAATGGACAAGATAGTCAGTGGAGGGGCCTTCTCCTTCTCTGGAGATTTTTAACTGCAATAGTCCCTTGCATCTTTACAAGGCTTTAAATAATCCTAACAAATTCTATGGCCACCCTCTGTGAGCCCTTTGGCTTGAGTTTCAGCTATGCCATTAATACAATGATGGCCCTAAAAAAGTATACCACCAATTTCACTTCTCTGGGGCTCAGTTTTGTCATTTATATATATAAAAGGCTATTATGCAGAGTGTCTCCTCGGGAGTTCGACCGGGGGACGGGGAGTTTGTTCACTCACTATGACATGTGCTGACCACTAGAGGGTGGCGTAGAACAAAGGAAGGCCCAGACAGCAGCTAGAAGGCCCCAATTGGTCCTGATCGCCAGCCAGGTCTAGGGACTCTACCTGTGCGCAAATTTCATGCACTGGGCTTATAGTAGAAAAATAAGAATCAACCAAATGCAAATCTACAACATTGAGCAATGACAGACCTGAAATACTATCTCCTGACTTTTCACTCACCCAAGGAACTACGAATGAACCAGGCACTGCCCTGATCTCTTCAATGAAACTGATATAAAGACCCCAAGGATGATTTCTTCCAGCTCAGATATACTATTTTAGACTTTAAGAGCTGCACCCACAGATGGAGATTTTGTTTCATGAATACAATCAAACCCAACTCCCCATGACTATCAGATGAGTAAGGTCACAAAATTCAGCCTTAAATACCTTGCTTATGAGCTGGCCCCTTAAACCTCTAATGTCTACTACCCACTGGATTCAAAGCATGACAATCAATCTTATAGATATTAACTGTCCTACCTTATGTAACTTCCAATGAACTGTAGCCTGCTAATAGAGTTTGGTCAGGTGGCTGCTACCCAACTTGGGAGCCTCACAGAAATGTAAGGCATGAAACTATTGCCAAAAGTAAAGAAATTTCCATTTAAAATGGCATTAGTCTTCCTCACCAGACCTTTGGGATGCATCTCAGATTATTCCAGTTTCTAGAACTCCTCTCCTCACAAGACAAAGAGGCAGAATACATGCAGAGAGTAGTGACTAGATATGGATCTGTTCAGTGACTGCTGTGATATCCCTCTATCTGTGATGACAAGTAGTCATTAAAAGGCATAATCAAGAACTCTCTCTCTGTGAAAGCACAGCCAGCAAACAAACCTCAAAAACATACCCCTTTCAGTTTCTCTGTGGATATGACATGTGACATGAGCTAAATATCATACACTCCCCAAAGGCTCCAACCTCCAATCCAGGAGGTTTAGCTGTGAAAAAATAAGGCCTAGGAAGCAACAGAGAAGCAGATGGTAAATGGACTGACTCAAAACTACAAGATCTGAAAGAAAATAAAAACAATAAAAGATAAACTTAATTCCAGACTCTCTGGAGAAGTCCAGGTAAAATTCATTCCTCCCATCTATTTACATCTCCATCCACACCCCATTTCTTCTCCAAGTCTCTCAATAGATAGCATCAATAACTTCACAAAAGGGCAAACAACTTCTCCAAATTATTAAGAATATTAATAAACTCAGCCAGTGTTTCTCAATGGTTGAGGGTACACCTATAAACCAAATGGTCACAGCTTCATTTTCCCAGTCAGGGCACATCCCAGCTTGCAGGCTCGACCCTAGTTGGAGCTGCATAAGAGGCAGCTGATCTATTATTCTTTCTCATCACTGATGTTTCTATCTCTCTCTCCCTTCTTCTCTGAAATCAATAAAAACTTAAAGCACTTTTTAAAAAAAAATGCCCTGATCAGTGTTGTTCAGTACAGAGTATCATCCTGGGAAGTGAGGAGTCGCTGGTTCCATTTCTGGGTTGCAGGTTGATCCCCAGCCCCAGCTGGGGCACATGCTGGAAGCAACTAATCAAAGTATCTCTCTCACAGTAATGATATTCTCTCTCTCTTTCCCCACCCTCAATCCCTGCCTTACACTCTCTCTTAAAAATAAAAAAAATAAAAAATAATAATAAACAAAAAGGTTAAGAAACATTTGATGTTCAAAGGGTTGACCCAGTTGCCATAAAGATTGTCATTAATTTGCATAATAGTCATATGTAGGATAACCAACTTGTACTGGGTTGCCCCTGACTTTCCTGGTTTGGGCACTTAACTCCCACATGTGGGAAATCCCTCAGTCCTAGGAAAACTAAAATGGTTGTTCAGCCTCCTCATAGGAGAGATCTATATAGGCATTTTCATTTCACTAATGTGGTGACCCCAAGAAACATGATGGTTATCATGAAGGATTTACCGTACTTCAGCAGCACTCGTAAGCCAAGATTGAAATATGCCATTTGCCCAGCCCGACTCAGAGCTCTCTGCCCCTAACCTCCATCAAGGCCTTGGCATGGAATGGTTCTCGTGCACTGACTATGCCGCTTCCTTCTTGTTATGGACTGAATGTGTCTCTCCCCCTCCAAATACTTATGTTGAAACCCTAATTCCCAATGTGATCACTTTTTTTGGAGATGAGCCTTTGGAAGTAGAATTAGATCATGTGGGTGGAGCCCCCATGAGGGGATTAGTGCCCTTACAGAGAGTTGACCAAACCAGGGCACATTCTACACTATGAGCCACATGAGGATACAGCAAGAAGCCAGCTACTGTGAACTAAAAGAAGGGCTCTCATCAAGAACCTGACCAACAGGCCTCCAGAACTGTGTGAGAAATAAATGTTTGTTATTTAAGCTACCCAGTCTATGGCATTCTGTTATAGCAGCCTATAACTTACTAAGCAGCCTTAAACACCAAAGCCACGGGCACTATTAAGAGATTGAGGGCAAAGCCATCAAGGATATGCATATCCTATCTGAGAAGCACCAAGTATCTGAAAGATGTCACTTTGCAGAAGCAAAGTGTACCGTTCTGTCATTACAATGGTGGAGTTGGTAAGTATGCCCAGGTCAAATGGTAGAGCAGGACACAGAGTCAACAGTACAAAAAGAGTGCTAAAACACAAAACTCTGGGGAGGGAGGGCATGTTTAGGGAGGGGGGGCAATGGTATATGTACACAAATAATAATTTAATAAAAAAAATTTTTAAAGAGTACTAAATTTTTGCAGCACATGCTTAAAAATGCAGAGAGTAATACTGAACTTCAAATTTAGATGCTTAATGACCACATCTGTGTGAACAAAAGCACCCAAGATGGGATGCAAAAGTTACAGAGATCATGAATGGATAAACCCATAAATGAGCTCTCCCTGACACAATGAAATTACTGAAAAAGAGCATATTGTTCCTAATCCAGAAGAGGGATTTGCACAGAAGAGAAAGGTGAAACTGAAGAAACAAATTTTTTATGGGCCAGGTGAAACTGAAGAAACAAAATTTTTATGGGCCAGGGATAAATTCAGCATAAAACAGATGCTAGTAAAAGCAAAAAGCAGAAAGAGCAAGAGAGGGAGAGAATGAATGAATATGAATGAGGGCAGACATAACCAGCCATCACAACCATTATCCTAGTCAATGAGCTGCCTCAGGGAACCTGAAAGAACTATCAGATTGGGCTGAACATAGATCTATTGCTACTGAATTCTGTCTCCAAGATAGAAAATTGCACAAGTGAGGATACCAGGTGTAAACCCTTAACAAGCCAGGAAAATTCTGGGAGATTCTTCACATGTGTCCTGAGTACCTTGAATCTTTTAGATGTTTTTGTCCCAAAGACAAACTTAATTGTTGTTGATGCTAGAAATCAGAGGTTACCTCAAGCCCAGGCTGAATAGCAACAGGCTACTAGTATTCTCCCCTATTCAGCAGTAAAACCCTTTGTGAAATTACCAGTAAATGAAGAAAGGGGAGAGATATTTCCTTAGGCCACATATAATTAAAATAAGAAGCTCTATGCTATGGAAGACTAAGTCTTGAAGCTTAAAACCAACTCAGAGGAAGATAAAGTATTCATCCTCTCTTAGAAAGAAAAAGATTACCTCCACAAGGACAGGTCTCCAAATTAACACCAAATCCAGGAGACAGAGAACCCTTTGCTACAGAGCATGACCTAAGTATGAGAAAAATCCGCAGGGATTGCACTGTAAAAATATTCAGATCAGCTCTCCTAAAATCGGCTTACTCTAAGACACTGGCAGACAGCAGCTGCAGCATAGCTTCAGTTAGGAAAGGATAGCAAATAAGGAAGAAAAAATACATACAAGAGGCTAGATGAGAAGAGCATGAATTCACAAACAAAGTAAAAAGAGGATTGGAAGGCATCATCTATTTGGAAAAAGATAAAACTTGCCTTTACAGATTGTCATTTTTTAATATTCTCATTAATAGCCAATCTTCATTCTTTGATGATGAAAACAGTTATTGCATTCCTATTCCCAAAAGCTTTCATGTGTATTACGTACTTCATTTAACTACTCTTCAAAGTATTTGTTTTCTGAGAGTACATCTATTAAAGCTGGGAACACTGAAATAACAAAGGACCTAAGATAGAAGAAGCAACAGGAGACAGCCTAGGCGGGGCTGCTTTGGCTCTCCAGAAATGTTATCAGAAAAAAGTAAGCCAAGGGGGGGCTACTGTTAGCTCAATGACGTCAGAGAAAAGGGAGCCTTGGGGCCAGGTTCAGGGGTTTAGCCCAGGATGAGCTGCCAATGCCCATTGCTCTCTTGGTTGCAAATCTCTGTGGGGACTCTTAAGGGTTTAGGAGAGAGGGAAAAAAAGAATGAAGGGAGAACCAAGATAGTGGCATAGGTAAACACCTATACTTGCTGCCTCTCACAACCACATCAAAATTACAACTAAAAGGCAGAACAACCTAAACCAGTTTGGCTCAGAGAATAGAGCGTCAGCCTGCAGACTAGGGGGTACCAGGTTCGATTCCGGTTAAGGGCATGTACTTTGATTGGGGACATATCCCCAGTTGGGGGGGGGGGGGGGTGCAGGAGGCATTTGGTCGGTGTTTCTCTCTCATCAATGTTTCTAGCTCTCTATCCCTATCTCTTCCTTTCTGTAAAAAATCAATAAAATATATTTTTTAAAAAGCAGGCAGAACAATTACCACCCAGAACCTTGAGAAAGCTGGCCGAGTAGAAGTTCCACAACTAGAGAAGTAAAGAAAGTGCAGTGAGACTGTAAAAGGTGGGGAGGGGTGGAATGTGCTAGCACCTGGATGTCTGCTCTTTTCATCAGGAGGGAGATACAAGCTCCTGACTGCTCTGAACTCCAGTTCTGGGTGAAACTCTGGGGGACCCAGGCACATGCCAGGAGAAACTGGACTGTCTGGCATCTGGCCAGAATGTGAGGGCAGCTTTCTCTCAGAAGTGCTCGCAGCAATCATTGTTCCTGCACAGGGGTGCGGGACGCAGAGACCCGGGGACCTCTCCAGTGCAGGGCTGACTGGCAGCCATTGCTTTTTGCTCTGCCCTGGTGATTCCCAGAGACCCCGCTCCTCCCAATTTACAACCCCACCCAAGCTGTGCAAATTGGCTTTTGCATATAAATGGCCTGTCCTTTTTCCTCCTAAAACCTGTCTCACTGCAGCTGGGTCAAAGAGCACCAGAGTTTCCAAAAGAAGGTCCAAGGCCCGGTGGCAGCAGTAGCCTGCCTTGCTTCACAGCTGTGCCTCGTCTGGGCACTTCCAAACCCCAAACAAAGAGGAGGAATTTACAGATGTCTTTGTAGCGCCTGCTGGGTGGCCCCAGACAGTGGCTGACCTTGCACCTCCTTGGAGATCCAAGAGCCAGTGTATCCGGCAGTCAGAGTAAGGCCATACCAGATTAAAACTCTTCACTTCCATAAGTGACACACTCAAGGGGAAGACTCAGTGAGCACCAAAGCCCCACTGAAGCAAGTCCGGCCCCCTAAGGGTGTCTCCAGTGCAACAGATCTTCCAGTGTAGACACAGATGGTCATCACAACCAATTGGCCTACAGGTCAATTCCTCCCAGTGATACCAACAGCAATCAAGGGTTAACTACAATAAGTCTGTGCACAGAGCCCACAAAGGGGTTCACCAAGAGTGGTCAAGCGTTGGCCTATGAAACAGGTCACAGTTCCATTCCTGGTTTGCAGGAGGCAGCCAATGATTCTCTTTCATTACTGATGTTTCTATCTCTCTTTATCTCTCCCCCTTTCCCTTCCTCTCTCTGAAATCAATAAAAACATTTTTTTAAAAAGTTTAGGAGAAAGAAAATTCACTTGAAAAGTAGATTCAAGTGGGTGTGCCCCTAGGAGGGCACACCACCACTCTTCAAAGTATTATTCCCATTTTTATGCAGTGGAAAACCAAGCCTAAGAGGTGAAATAACTTGTCCAAGGTCATATGGCTAATAAGTGATGAATTAGACTCAGAATCAAAACTCAGGCTTACCACACTCCAAAAAAGCGTTATGTCCACTTCAAAGGAACTATTAAGTCATCTGTAGACAAATCAGTTGACAAAGTTTTTAACCATGACTATTTGAGGTAACAATTTTTTAAAAAATACAGTATGATGCTCTTATTAATGTCTCTGGAAACAACTTCAGAAGTGAATTTTCAAAACTGCTTTGGATAATGACCATATCACATTAAGTGATGTCACCCTCAACCTCCACCACCCACATCTTCACATACCACTCTACAGGAGAACACTTATCAAAGCATTAAATTCTGGCATGTTTATTTTTTAAAACCCATCCTGTCACTTTCCAGTTTCACTTAGTTTCTTGGAGCCAATGAAACACATCAGAATTCAAAGTTGGCCTCTACAGAGAAGAAGTAATAGCTGGCCTTCAAAGACAGCAGAAAGAGGGTGGGGAGTCGGTAGGGGAGCAGAATCCAGACTACAAGGCAACTTTTCATTGCTGGGTTACCTCATCATCCCTATTGCCACCATCTGTAAAATGGGGCCAATCTTTTCTGTAGCCAATTTCATCAGAACAACACGTGTTAGGAGATTAAACTCATTATACAACCAGATGAAAGGTTAAAATAAATCTGATGTGGTAACACCTAAAGGCCATGTTCTCAACTGAAATCACAGACCAAGTCCTGATCCATGCTATACAAACATCAATCCTGATATCCTCATGCCCTAAAGATCCCAGCAAAATCCTATTCAATCCCCAAATCTGACTATATTTTTATTAAAAAAAAAAAAAAAAGTGGGGTGAGAACTAAAAAGACATAGATATAAAACATCTTTTGCACTGTCAAAACAAACAGTATTAATGTGTATAAACACATCGGTTTCTTCTGTTAGCAGACAATGGAAGATTCAGTCTCCTACTGCCCACCTAGTCTGGGTTAATAGAATACCCCAAACCCCAAAGCAGTTTGTAGTTTTGTTTAATTGAGATCGGAAAGCCAGCTGGACTTGACTGAAGGCACGCACTGAAAAATATTTATTAAAAAACTGTATGCGTCCTTAATATATATATGTTTAAAAGTATCAACCCGCCCTCCAGCTCTACAGTACAAAGGAACCCCCCCCCCCCCAGCCTCTTTCCCACCTGAAGCCACATTACAGGGGCTCATATATCAACGGGATTCTATCTTCTGAACCAAAGAATCTCAAAGCCAGGATTTCGGGACCACCTGAATCAGAACCACCTGGGGAGGGCTTGCAGGTGTTCTAGCTCCACTTTATGGAAAATACCTAAATTGAGACAAGGGATAGGCACAATCTCCAAGGTGATTTGAGACACACCAAAGTCTGTAACCCCTACTTTAAAGGCATATCTTCCTCTCCCGGAATGAAGAGAAACATAAAACGGGAGTAGAAATACCACGGGGGCGGGGGGGGTGGGGGTGGGGCGCGTAATTCCATATGGTGAAGTGATGACAGCGGTCCGACCGAGAACCAGTGTCCACTGGAGCGAATAGAGACAGGTGCACAAACTGAGGCCAGGAGACGAGAACAGGGAGGGAGACTAAAACAGATGCGGAGCCAAAAAGCCAGTCTGCCCTATCTCCTGACATTTAAGAAGGATTACTAGAGGCATTCTGAGTGGGGAAGGTAGGGAAAGCGGCCGTTGGGTTGAGAGAACAGGTCTGCGGACATTAATGAGGAGCGCAGGTCCCACTTGGGACGTCCCGCTTCGGAGACACCAGGGAAGGTGTGTGGGGGCCCCAGCACAGTGCTGGGAAGGCGCGGGGGCCATTGGCGGGGGGAGGCCGGGCAGTGCTCCGAGCCCTCCGCCCAGCTGCGGGGCCAGACGGCCCTCACCGCCCCTACCTTCGGCTTCCTGCCGGGCAGCCGAGGGGCAGACACAACCCCCACAATTCCAGGCGGCCGCAGCGGCAACCAGCTTCGGATGCGCAGACGCCACGGCGACAGTCTGAACCCGTGAGCGCCCGGCGGTTACGTGGCTCCTAGCCTCACCCAATTGCCGCCTTCCAGAGCGGCGGACGGTCCCCGCACGGAAGCTGGCGGCACTGGAATGATTAGCCCCGCCTGCTTCCGGTTTTCTATTAAGTTCCGCCCCCCTAGCGTCTCTCTACGCAAATTTGCTGGAACTTTTTCCTCCTGTATCCCTCCGCCGAAAGAGAGCGGACTAGAAAAGAATTCCCTGGGCTTGGTTTTCCTGTGGAACTTCGAAGTTTCTTCTGTGATTGCCCGACAGCCTAATTTCTTTCTAGGGGAAGGATCCTCATAAAGGAGGGTGTGGGGAGTAAAAATAAATCAAGCTGGTGTGTCTTCTTTTGGGATAAAGCCTAGAGACTCAAACAATAAATAGTCCTTTGGAAAATTCATGCAGATTAGGCCACCTGCAAGTCACCTACTTTATGTATCTGTGTACTGTGTGGATTTTAGACACCGACCAAATATTTTAAAAATAAAAGTTACTTGCACCTCTAATCTGCTCTGCACTGTTATTTTATAGGTGCCAACTGCTTGCATATACATTGTACTTATTTCTGTGCATTTCTAATATCAGAATTGTCATCCCTTTTCATAGATAGGGAAACAAAGGTGTAAAGCGGTTAAATGATTTATACAAGGTCGGACAGAAGTGGTAGAACTAGATTCAAGCCAGGTTTGAGTGCCTCCAAAAGCCCTGTTCTCTTTTCATGATACTACTCTGTGAGGCCTTCCCCGTGCCTCCCTTGACCAATAAAATGGGGTGCTCCATCAGGCCTGCAGAGTGCAGAGAATGATTCTATTCATGAGTGGAGAAAAGTAGCGTCCAAACAAGCAGTGACCTCCCAAACAGCAGGTATTCCCCAAGAGCAACCAAACAACCTGTCTCTGGAGTTCCTTTCCCTTTCCTATGTATTATGTGAGATTCTAGCAGTGCATTTGCTTTCTTTATTATGTTTACTTCAACCAGCTGGAAAACTAACTTTGCAGCCACTGAACGAACCTTAATAAGTAGCTTGAGGAGGGAGAAAAACAAGCCCTTGGGCAATGGCTGAATGAGTAGCGCCAGTTTATTAGAAAGGTCTAGTCAGATAGGACATGCCCCTGAGACTGGGTGGGAAAGGACGGAGGACAGCTCACTTTTCCTATGGAACATTCAGGATACCAGAAAGCAGAACCAGAGGAGAGATAATAAAAGTTCAACAAATATCTATTGCATCAGTGATAAATTACAGAATGAACATGCAAATTATAATCAAGCCTGATAAAAGTTATAAAGTGCTGCAAGATGCTTAAAAATAGAATAAGCTCAAATCTTGGGATGAATAAATAAATGTATGAGCCAAGAAAAGAGTCCAGCTGGACACAGAGCTGCCAGCCCTCATAAGCCTGGCTTCCTGCTTGGGATAGATCTAACCAGCTCCAGTGTGTGGGGAAGGGAAATTTTGTAACTCCCAGGCCCAGATCTTGGGAAGCCCTGACTGAAAACCTTCCCAGAGAAACTAGCTCTAAACTCATTTCCTGAGCTGCTGAAACCAGTATGTAGGGCGAAGCCTAAGCAGACAGCCTGTATTTTCAAGGCCACCAAA